>NW_027184080.1:8262500-9512500 GCF_041296385.1 Aphelocoma coerulescens | reverse complement strand
GAACCGAGCCATCGACCTTTTAATACAGCAGCTGCCCTTGCTGACAGAGCTACCGAACCTATCCCGAAGGGTGGAGGACCTGTTCAGCCTGCTACTGCAGCGAATGCCCGAGGCACCGTTCTGTGCGGGGCGCATCGCGCCCGAGCCGCCAGCGCCCCCCCTGCCAGCACCGCCCATACCCCCCTTGCCAGCCGTGGGAGGCACAGCTCCGAGTCAAGAAACGGCGCGGCCGGCGGCAAACCCGGAAGCAGTGCAGCCACGGGAAAACCCAGAAGCAGCGGCAGCTGCGGAGACACAGCCAGAGGCGGCGGCTGCGGAGTGGCGGGCAGGGGCAGCGGCGCCGGGCAAAGCCGCAGAGAACGGGCCAGCGGCGGAGCCGGGCGCGTCCGCAGAGCGCGGGCCAGAGACGGCGGCGCCGGGCACGGCTGGGGAGCGCGAAACAGCCACAGAGACAGCTGCGCCGAGCGCGGCCAGGGAGAGCGAAACAGCAGCAGAAGTGGCGACCGCGCCGAACTCGGCTGCTGTGCAAGAGGCAAGCGCGGCATGGAGCGCAGCTGTAGCCCCAGAGACAGTGGCAGCAGCTTCAGCACTGGCTCAGTTGGGACCGGCCTGCCGTAAGGAAACTGTTGTTCAAATTGCACTTTGTAGGGTCTGTTCTGCCTCTAGCAAACTTAGCCAAATTGCCCCTCCACGTACATTTCTGTTCACTCCCAGGGTCTCAAACTTGCCTTTGCCTGATGATTCCTCGTCAGACAGTGAGGCAGATGAGGTTCTGGCCCCAGGTCGTCAGGCGGCTGTAGCCGTGCGGCGAAGAAAAAGGCTGCGTCGGTCTCGCCACTGGACCTTTCAGGACTGCACGGTAACAGTGCGTCCGACCCATTACAGTTGCTTCTTAGAGTCAGTTAAGATGTGAGCATTGGAGGAGAGTGACTTGAGGTTATTAGAAACCCTTGGAATGCCAAATAGATCTGAGGATTCTGGGGGTAACCGGGGAGCTGTTACATTCCATCTGCAGGCTGTTCCAGAAGTTCAGGATGGTAGTGACTCCGCCTAAAGGGGAGATCCAAGCTTTCCCAGTGTATAAGGCTCTCTCAGATTCAGGGGAGCATGACAAGCATGAGGTAATTGCTTGGAAAGTTGCCCAGGACCTCCAATCCAAGGTGGCACAATATGGACTAGGTTCTGCTGAGGTTATGCAGATAATAAGGGTGATAAATACAGATTTGCTTTCTCCATTTGATATCAGACACTTAGGTCAAATTCTATTTCAACCCGTACAATGTGCAGTTTTTGAGAAAACCTGGAGAAAGCTGGCCGGCAAGGCTGCATTAGCGAATATGCAGCTCCCTGCTGCTGATCCTAGACAGACAGCAGGAATGGATGCTTTGATGGGGACTGGTCCCTTCTCTGATCCCAGCCTACAGAGTAACTTGTCCTCTAGCATCCTGCAGCAAGTTCAACAGGTTGGCATGGCTGCCCTGTTGAAAACCATAGAGTTATCTGGGCCCAGAAAGCGATATACTGAAATAGTTCAAGGCAAATCAGAGTCATTCCTCTCCTTTGTAGAGAAAGTCGCTGCTTCTCTCGAGAAGCAGGTTGAGGATGACGGGTTAAGACAGTTGTTGTTAAGGCAGTTAGTGAGAGATAACACAAACGAGGAGTGCAGAAAAATCACAGATGCCTTCCCAGGGGATCCTGAGGTAACAGACATGGTCGAAGCCTGCACTAAGGTGGGATCTGGGAACCAGAAAAGGTCTGCTTTGGCTGCATTTCTGCAGCCTGTTCACGCATCTTCTGGTCATCAACCAAAGCAACCAATACAGGCAAAAAAACGAAAGCGGCCTAAGCCGAGACAAAAAGAAAACACAGTGATCCCCCAGTGCAAGAGGTGTGGCAGACCAGGGCATTGCTAGGACTATTGTAGATCCCAGACTCATGCCGATGGTCAGCCGTTGCCGGGAAACTTCCGCCGGGGTGCAAGGAGGAGGAATTGCTCTCCGATGCAGTCGCTCCCCCAGAGAGTGGCACAGGTACAGGCACAGGCCTACCCAGCCACCCTAGAGACAGCACCCAGGGAGCAGATGGTTTTGACGTCCACACAGCCACAGTCGTCTTAGAATCTAGCGGTATTTATAAGGTTCCCTTGGATGCATATGGACCCTTAGGCCAGGGATCCAGTGTGATGCTGGTGGGAAAACCTGAGGTTACGCATCAAGAAATCTTAGTGCACTCAGGACTTATTGATGCTGACTTTAAAGGTCAGATTTGCGCTATGGTCTCCACACAAAAAACACCTGTCACTATTCCTGAAAAGACCTGCCTTGCTAAATGAGTACCTTTTAAGTTTTGTGTCCCCAGGATAGAACAACAAACTCACGAAGATAGCGGCAGTGGAACTCCAGGTCTTCCGCGGGCCTTCTGGACTGCAGATATCTCTGACCAAAGGCCACAGATGACATGTACCCTGATCCTGCCGAACGCCCTTCCACCCTGGATTCAGCTTCGAGGTTTGATTGATATGGGGGCTGATGTAACTGTCATCTCCTTCTCTGCATGGCCTCCCTCATGGCCTTTAGCCCCAGTGGGATTGGCCATCGCAGGATTAGGAGGAACCACACAGAGCTATTTAAGCGAACGGCCTGTGATGTTGAGGGACCCAGAGGGGCACACAGCTACAATTAGGCCTTATGTTGCTACCACTTCCTGTAACCTTTGGGGACGGGATGTGTTGGCAGCTTTGGGCGTACAGATTGGGACAAATTTTTAGCAGGGGTCACTGTGTGTAAGGGCGCACAGTATCCTACACTGCCTTTGCGGTGGTTGACTAACACACCAATCTTTGAGCCGCAGTGGCCCCTACCAAAAGAGAAGTTAGACCCCCTTCATCAGCTGGTTCAGGAACAGTTACAACAGGGGCGCCTTGAACCTTCTACTAGCCCCTGGAACACTCCTGTCTTTGTAATTAAGAAGAAATCAGGGAAATGGAGATTATTGCAGGATCTCCGGAAAGTTAATGCAGTAATGGAAGGTATGGGGGCATTGCAGCCTGGCATGCCCTCTCCCACCATGATTCCTACGGGGTGGGACATCCTGAGCATTGATTTAAAGGATTGTTTTTTCACAATTCCTTTGCATCCTGATGACAAACCAAAATATGCCTTTACTGTGCCTGCCATTAACAATGCTGAACCTGCTAAGAGATATGAATGGAAGGTCCTCCCTCAAGGGATGAGGAACAACCCAATTATCTGTCAGTGGTATGTCGCCCATGCTTTAGCCGGAGTTCGCAAGCAGTTTCCTGATGCACGCTGCTACCATTACATGGATGATATCCTGGTGGCAGCGTCCACTCGGGAAGAGCTGCTGAGAATACAGCCTCAGCTGCTCACTGCTCTGCATGCCTATGGATTAGAGGTAGCTCTGGAGAAAGTTCAACAGCATCCTCCTTGGAAATATTTAGGAGTGAAAATTTCGGACCAAACTATCCAATGCCAAGAGGTGCAATTCCCGGATTCAATTAAAACCTTAAATGATGCTCAGAAGCTGTTGGGTGTCATCAATTGGTTACGACCTTATTTAGGTCTAACTGCAAAGCAACTTTCCCCACTTTTTAATACATTAAAAGGGGATCCTGGTCTGAATTCACCTCGGGAGTTGACTCCAGAGGTGCGACAAGCGCTGCAGGAGGTCCAACGGGCTGTTTCCGCTCGCCAGGTTTATCGAGTGGATCCCTCCATTGCTATCACTGTTTTCATTACTATTCCAGACCTCCATCCTACAGGTATCATTGGCCAGTGGAATGCTCAATGGCCTGATCCTTTGCATATCCTAGAATGGGTCTTTTTGCCTCACCAGCAGAAAAGGACCGCGACCACGGTGTTTGAATTGTTCGCTTCTCTGATAATCAAATGCTGTCAACGGTGTTTGCAACTGATGACTGTGGATCCTGCCGTAATTGTCATTCCGATCTCAAGGGAATACTTTGAGCGGAGCTTTATCAATAGTGCTCCTTTGCAAAATGTGCTGCAAAACTTTTCAGGGCAGATCACTTACCATCTGCCCAGCCATAAATTACTGCAGTTGGCAAAATTGACCATACTTTCATTGCTGCCAGTGCAAGGACCCACCGTCTTTATGGATGGTTCTCGGAAAACTGAGAAAGCCATTGTTACCTGGAAGGAGGGATCGGAATGGCAGGTACTGAAAGGCCACGAGTCAGGGTCTGCTCAGTTAGTTGAATTAAGGGCTGTTACCATGGCTTTTCAACTATTCTCACAGGAACCTTTGAATTTGGTTACTGACTCTGCTTATGCAGCAGATATAACCCAACGCTTAAATTGTTCACTTCTGAAGGAGGTGAACAATGCAGCTCTGTTTTCACAGTTGCAAACCTTGTGGTCTGCAATTCAGGCTCGAGTGCATCCATATTACATTTTGCACATTCGAAGCCACACCAATTTACCAGGTTTTCTAACAGAAGGCAATGCCAGGGCTGACATGCTGGCCAACCCTGCGTGGGTAGGGCCTCAGCCTGACAAAATTGCACAAGCCAAGGCATCGCACGGTTTCTTCCATCAAAGTGCACATACCCTGCAGAAGCAGTTTCATTTAACGCCAACCGAGGCGCGCGACATTGTCAGCGCTTGTGCTGACTGTCATGGACTCGCTGCGCCTTTGCCAGTGGGGGTAAACTCCAGAGGGCTAAAAGCCTTGCAGATTTGGCAAACGGATGTAACTCACATCCCAGAATTTGGTTGGCTAAAATATGTGCACGTGTCTATTGACACTTTCTCCTCAGCTATGCGGGCTACTGCTCACACTGGAGAGAAGGGCCGTGATGTCATTGCCCATTGGAAATTGGCTTTCTCAGTCCTGGGCGTGCCAGCTTCTGTGAAAACCGATAATGGTCCTGCCAATGCCTCGGAGAAGACGCAGCAGTTTTTGTGCCTATGGGGTGTAGACCATACCTTTGGTATCCCACATTCTCCTACTGGCCAAGCCATTGTCGAACGCACTCACGGTACTTTGGAGTGTGTTTTGGAAAAACAAAAAGGGGGAATGCATGGAGAAACCCCACAGAGCCGACTAGCAAAAGCTTTGTATACAATTAATCACCTTACAGTACCACAAAATTCAAATAATCTTGTTATTCTGAATCATTTTCTCTCATTGCAGTCAGCACGCGAGACACAACTGCCTCGGGCAAAAGTCTGGGTGCGGAATTTGCTCACTAACCAGTGAGAAGGCCCACATGAGCTTATCGTTTGGGGTCATGGATATGCTTGCGTTTCCACAGATACTGGGGTACGGTGGCTACCTTCAAAATGCATTCTCCCTGACCTATGGCACCAGAGGCAGAACAGGTAACCTCCAAATGATGACCAGAACGCCAACCATCCAAATGGCGACCACAATGTAGATCATCAGCCTAATGACTCTTCGGATGATGACCAGGATGTCAACCATCAGGCGTATGGCCCTTCCACAAGCAGAGACGGGGATGGTCCTTCCACCAGCAGAGACTGAACTTTAAATTTCTTGTTATGGAGTCAGAGCTGGGTGAGCAGCAACAATTCCCCATTTGTTTTTCTTTAAAGTTGGGCTGTGACCCTGAGTAAAGTGTACAAAACAGTAATAAAACAACAGTGCAAAACATAATCAAAATCCACCGTCCCTATAACCCGACACTACCCAAGATGTCCTTAAACCAGTCTCCTAGTTCTTCTTTTAGATGGTTGATTTAGTTCTGGTCTCCATATGGAAATGTGGAATGATTTGATTGCAAGATGTAAGGTTCGTGCAGCGTAACCCTTTAAGCTTGTTTTAGGGCTGTGGGACAGTCCATGCTGCTGTTGATATGGCTTCCTAGGACATCAGATAGGGGAGAACACTCAGGAGGTTAGCCAGTGTTGGGGAAGATGAAACAGGAAAGCCTTATAAATATGATTGCCTAACAAAAGATTTTGGGAATATGAAAACTATAAGCGACATCGAAATGAAGGCCACCTTTGAGATATAAAGTCTTAGTTACTGAACAACTAGAAAACAATGGTATAGCTGGCTGAAGGTAATCCCCTCTTGATTAGACAATACCCTCTGCTTGCAGACAGGTCCAAGGGTCAGAGCAGACCCTACTAGCTCAGCAGAAGGGGTCCAAGGAGTAGTTTTTAGAAGTTAAAATGTAACACTCTATGGTAATGCAATAACTCTTATAGGCTGTATGTAAATGCTATAGGATTTGTACCTTGTATTAGATTGGCTAATGAGAATTAGAATATTCAGTACAGAAGATGATTTATTGTATTGTAACAAGGACCTTACGCATGTGACTCTCTAGCTCTCTCGCCCCTTTGATTCATCTCTCTCTCTCCTACACCTTGGGCCTGCTTGGAGCTGCAGCTGGCAGCTCTAAGCAGTGCCCCTGTACCCACGCCCTTTGTAATAAACAGCGTGCACCCCAAAGACCTGCTTATAGAGATCTCTCGTCTCCGTCCGTCCGTCTCCGGCCGGGCCCGACCGAACCCTCACCCTCTTCCCGATGAGTTTCTACAGACTGGCGCCCAAACGTGACTGAAGGCCCGATTCAGCTTTTTCCACCTGTGGGAGACTTCTCCATGGACGGTAACTAAAAGACCAGTTAGAGCCACCTGGAATGTGTCGTGAGCACGGCATACCGTTGCTGCGCAGCGTAAAAGCCGGAGCTCTATAACTCTGCCGAGGCAGCCCTCGAGCACGGGGAGCCGTTACTTTGTAGCGATCACCTGGAGCTCTCGGAGGGAGGAAATTGCCTGGCAGTCCTCGAGCACAGACGGCCACTGCTGCGCAGCGGCTACCTGGAGCTCTTTGAGGAAGTTTGCAGCGGCACCCCTCGAGCACGGCCACGCTGCTAAGCAGTGCAGACCGGAGCTCTTAGGAGGGACCCAGCTGCGCGCCCGAGCACAGGCGGGTATTGCTTAGCACCGCCCGCACTGGAGCTCTGAGTGGAGACCCACCTGCGAGGTCCCGAGCACGGAAAGCCGTTGCCAAGCGACGCCTGAAACCGGAGCTCTGAGGAGGGACCCAACAGCAGCGTCCTGAGCGCCGTGTGGAGAGCCTGGCCAGCCCCCCACGACGGACCTCTGACTAAGGACCCTGCCCCTGCGACATCTAGGTGAGTATCATACTGGTCAATAATGGGACAAACTCACTCTGCCCATGACAGACATCTCTATAAGCAACTTAAGTATTTACTAAGCTCCGGTCCAAGTCAATTACCTAAACAGGAGCTAAAAAAGCTCTTAGAATGGACTCTGACTAATTTCCCAAATGCTGACCGTTCAGCCGTCTTTACAAGCGACTTCTGGGACACAGTTGGGGTTAAGCTCTTTAATAATATCTCCCGCCGGGATATGGCTGCCACGGAGCTGATCCCGGCTTGCAGAGCGCTCGTGGAGCTGTTTGCTGCGAAGGCGCCGCCCGCAGCAGTCACCCCGCCGGGTCCCGCTCCTGCTGCGAGCCCCCCCCTTGCCGCCGCGAGCCTGCAACAGGGCACGGCCCCCGCCCCGGCGCCGGACCTCACGGCTCAGGTACCCGCGGTCCGACTGACTCGTGCCGCCCCGCCCCCCGCCCCCGCTGTCCCGGCAGCCGCCACCCCTGCCCCACCGGACCCTACGACCCCCCCCCACCGCTCCCCCCATCCCCGCCCCCCCCATCCCGTTCCTCCCTGCTGCCCCGGCTCCCGTGGTCCCCGCCCTCGGCTCCAGTGTCTTCGCGGCCCCGTCCCTCGCTCCTCCCACCCCGTCCGCCAGCGTCATCGCGGCCCCGCCCCTTGCCCCCGCCCCCACGTGTCCCCCCACTGTTTCCGTCATCGCGGCTCCACCCCCCACTGCTGCCCTCATTGTTACCCCACCCCCCGCTGCTGGCATCATGGTGGCCCCGCCGGGCCAGCGGCTGCTCCCCTGCCACCTACGGGTCCTACCGATCCCCCAGCCGCGCCTGTTATGGCTGTAGCCGCCATCATAGCCGGCCCCCCGCAAAGCCAGGCGGCGACCCTTCTTCCAGCCCGCCAGGTCCCCCTCGCCGCCACCGACACGGCGCCGGTGGTGGCCAACGTCCCGTCCGCGTCCGTGGGACACGGAGCGCCCCAGCCCCGCGAGCCACCTGGTGCCGGCGCTGCAGCGCCTACACAGATGGCTGCTGCCTCTCCCGTGCCTGCCGCTGCTCCAGCCCCGTCTCCCGGCACTGCCGCGCCGGCAGCCACACCAGCCCAGCCTACAAGCTCCCAGCGGCAGCATGCCGCGGTCCAGCCACCGCCTGGCCCACCGTTCGCCATGGCCCCACCGCAACATACTCCTGCCGCCTCCACGCCGGCCCTCCTGCCTCCCGCAGCCCCGGATCATCTCCTGCCGACGGGACAGCCCTGCCACCGCAGCTCGCCTCCGTGGTCCCAGGCCGGGTCGCGCCGCCCCCACCGCAGCCTCCCGCTTCTCAGCTGCTCAATAGCTCGGGCCCACCGCCACCTGCATCTATGACCGTCCTGTCGCCCCCTTCCTCGACTGCGACCGCAGTCCCAACCCCTGGTTCTGCAGCCCTGCCACCTCCCGCTCTCCCCGGAGAGCCCTACACACAGACAGGTGCCATCATAACCCGCCACGTTGACCTGATGACGCAACCCACGCATGCGCAACCCCCGGACCAGCGCTATCACTTGGCTCACACCCCTCCAGCCCCAGCACTGCTCCCGGGACTAGCCGCACACAGCAGTTATCTTCCCGCAGCCCCGCCGCCACCCCTCACAGCTTTCACCTCGCCTTTAATACAGCCACCCGCACTCCCTGCGCTGCCTCCGCCGCCGCCGAATTTATACACAGCACCACTGCAGCCATATCCCGCATCGCCTTGCCCTGTCCCTCCGCCGCCTGCCTCCCTGCCTCCGCCGCCGCATCCCGGAGCCAACCCAAGCAGCACCGAATCACGCCCGCATCCCCTCGACCGCCCAGCCGCGCTATCACCCTCCGCTCTCCTGGCACCTAATGGGACTATTTTGTATCACCAACCGCCTACGCAGCCACAACCAGGCACTCAAACCGTGCAACGAGGAGGGGGAGAGTGGAATAGGACACCTGCTTTAATAAATACAGGACAGACCGAGAACTATCTTGCCCCTGCAAATGTCAACCCCTTAATCCCAACACAAAACAATTCCGAAAAAGAATTAAGTCTATTCCCAAACAGCTCCGGAATCCCCCCGGTGTTTGGGACAGATTTCTCAACCCAAAATTAGACACTAAACCCTGAAAATTCGCCCGCATTAATCCCAAAAGTAGAAAACTCCCAAAAATGTTTTAATAATTTTCAATTAACAGACTGGCATGAAATCAGACGCCAGATTTGCAAAGAAGAAAATCTGAATCCTCTAGCTATGCCTGTACTATTCAGCCAGCAAGCTGGTGGACCTAGAACATGGCAAGCTATCCCACACCATGAGATTAAAGAGCTGCGGAAAGCAATAAAGGACAGTGGTATCTGCTCCCCATATTTTAAGCAGCTGCTGAAAAGTACCCTAGAAGGACATACACTTACACCAAATGACTGTAAAAATCTTGCTAGCATAATTCTCACAGATTCACAATATATGTTATGGGAACTCAAATGGAAGAGACTGCTTGCAGGGGTGCTAGCCACTTATAAACAAAGTACTGATGCAGACCTTCGTACCCTTGTCCTATCTAAGCTGACTGGTGACCATCCTGATGATCAAAATGACAATCAAGTAAATTTACCCAAAACAGCATTAGATGACATCAAAAAGATGGCTCGCAAAGCCTTCTTGCAAATTCAGCCTGCAGGAAGTTTTGAAAAAGCCTATAACCTCATTAGCCAAGAGTTGTCTGAACCATTCACCACATTTGTGGACCAGGTCATCCAAGCAGCAGAACAGCAATGCAGTGATGACATAGCTCGCCCAATAATGATACGGGACATTATTGAGAATAATGCCAATGCAGAATGTAGAAAAGTTATCAAAACTCTGGGAAAAGAAAGACCCACAGTGCCTGAGATGATTGATGCCTGTAACAAAATAGGAGGTCCACAGCAGGTGGCAACTATCCAAGCAAATGAACTTGGAAAAGCTCTAGGAGAAAAAATTGAGAGGGCTCTGACAGCTCAAACAGCACAAGCAGCTGCACAGGCAGCACAGGCAGAAGCCCAAGACCAAAAACTTACTGAAATCCTGGCTGCCTTGCATCTGAACTCCCAGCAACAAGGCAACACTATGGCGGTTATGCAAGCTGCGGTAACTTCAGGACCTTGCTATTTCTGTAAAAAACCCGGCCATATCATGAAGAACTGCCAGAACTCAAGAGGGGTGCACAAGCACCAGATCGCTGCTCTATCTGCAAGAAGGGAAAGCATTTTGCCTGGCAGTGTCGATCCAGACAAGATACAAGTGGAAAACATAGTCCAAAAAACTCCAATACGAGCGCGCAATGCCATCGCGTGACGAAACAAGTAGTGGCACCCCAAGCACCCAAGGTAAAATTTGTGAATACCCCGACTCAGATGCACTTCACTTCACCGTCAGCGCAATCCCAAGCAATGACCCAGGCCTGCTACCCCCAGGGTCCCGGCGCACTCTGGCAACCTCCAAGCCAACAGCCTTTTTAAAAGATAATGGCTATGACTATATTTCAACAGGAACCACTGGGACTTCACAAAATAGACAAGATTTTTTAGTTGTTGGTAAAGAGAGAAATGGCATCCTGGGACTGCTCGTTCTGCCTTGCGTAATGTCTGTTAACTGCAATGAAGAATTACTGGTGCTAGCCAATGCCTGCCATCCCCCATTGTATATCTCACCTAGAACCCCTATTGCTATTGCCATAGCAGTGCCTATGGGAACTGCAGAGCAAATGCCACCGCGCTGCTTCTCAGTTGCTCCTGAAAATCCTGAGGTTCTATGGGTTCAACACATAAGTCAAGAACGACCAATGCTAACTTGTGAATTGTCAAATGGTGGGATTCAAGTTAATATCAAGGGGATGATTGATACGGGGGCAGATGTTTCTGTTATCTCCTATTATCGTTGGCCAACAGGTTGGAAATTAATAACTCCTCCAGGCGCTCTCACAGGCATTGGAGGTGTCACTCCCTGCTTGCAAAGCGAATCTGTGATCAGTATTACAGGACTGCGAGGGAAAAAAGCATTGATCCGTCCCTATGTAGTGCAAAAACCCATCACAGTGTGGGGAAGAGATTTGCTTTCTGAATGGGGAGCCAAAATTGAACTGGATTTTTCATAGGGGCCACTAAAGCACTCAGCACTTTAAAACTGACCTGGAAAACTGACACCCCTGTCTGGGTCGACCAGTGGTCCCTACTAGATCATAAGCTGAGTGCCCTCAAAAAACTAGTGGCTGAACAACTGCAAAAAGGCCACATTAAACCTACCAACAGTCCCTGGAACTCACCTGTGTTTGTGATCCATAAGAAAACTTCTGACACCTGGCGATTGTTACATGATCTCAGAAAGATTAATGCAGTAATTGAGGACATGGGCCCTCTCCAACCTGGCCTGCCCAACCTTTCCATGATCCCAAGAAATTGGCCACTTGTAATTATCGATCTAAAAGACTGTTTCTTCAACATCCCACTGCATCCAGATGATGCTCCTCGTTTTGCCTTTTCTGTTCCAAGTACAAACCTGCAAGAACCGCTTCAGAGGTATCATTGGCTAGTTTTGCCTCAAGGCATGAAGAACTCACCGACTATTTGCCAACATTTCGTAGCCCGTGCATTGTCCCCAGTCCGTGAGCAATTCCCGCAATCAGTTATTCTCCACTACATGGATGATTTGCTCATGGCAGCGTCAACACAAAAACAAATGGAAGAAATTCGTGACAGTGTTGTTGCTGAAATTAAAAAGGCTGGACTGGTGATCTCTGAATCAAAAATACAAGAGACTGCTCCCTGGAAATATCTGGGTTGGAAACTAACAGAACAGTCTATTACACCTCAAAAAATACAGATCCGAACTGATGTTCACACTCTCCATGACTTACAACGGCTTACAGGAGAAATCAATTGGGTCAGGCCTGTACTGGGAATCACTAATGATGAACTTGCTCCACTCTTTGATTTGTTGAAAGGAGACAATGATATTAAAACCCCTAGATTTCTCACTCCTGAAGCTTGCAAGGCCCTGGAAAAAATTACCGAAGCTCTGCAGAACAGGCAGGCACATCGCTGTATTCCTGATAAACCCTTTTTCCTTGCAGTTTTAGGAGAAAAGCTGAGACTGTACGGTCTCATTTTTCAATGGAATTCCTCTCAAAAAGATTCGCTGTTAATAATTGAATGGGTTTTTCTTCCTCACAGGTCGCCAAAGACAATCCTCACACCTTTAGAAATGATGTCTCAAATCATCATCAAAGGCAGAGCAAGGCTTCTTTCAATAGCAGGTTGTGAATTTGCGATTATCTATTTGCCCATCATTAAAACCTATTTTGATTGGGCATTGCAAAAATCAGAGGACCTGCTGTATGCCTTGCTCGATTTTCCAGGCACTTGCTCTATTCACTATCCAGCACACAAAATGATCAAAGCTAAATTATGCTACAAAGAAAAACCCCTAATCAGTGAAGAGCCTTTAGATGCAGTCACTATCTTCAGTGATGGGTCAGGGCGGACACACAATTCTGTGGTTACATGGCAAGATAAAGACACTAAAGTCTGGAAACAAGACGTTCAAAAAGTTGAAGGTTCTCCTCAAATTGTTGAATTGGCAGCTGTTGTAAGAGCTTTTCAGCTCTTTCCAGAACCTTTCAACCTAATCACTGATTCGGCATATGTTGTTAATATTATTAAGAGGATTGAAGGATCTGTTCTAAAGGATGTGAACAACGACAAATTGTGTCTTTGGCTCACCTGTCTCTACCAAATTTTATCACACAGAACTAATCCCTATTTTGTTTCCCACATTAGAGCTCATTCTGGTCTCCCAGGATTTATGGCAGAAGGAAATGCACGAGCTGATGCATTGGCATCAGGAGCATCTGATGAAGAAGTTGCAGCAGACATCGAAAATCCTACCTCGGTGTTTGCTGCAACTACCTTGCCTAACACTATTAAACAGGCCGAATTGAGTCATGCGTTCTTTCACCAAAATGCACAGGCAATCAAACGAGATTTTCACATTACCTTAGAGCAAGCTCAGAATATTGTACGAGCTTGCCCAAACTGTCAGCTTGTTCAACCTGTCCCCCCCTCAGGAGCCACCAACCCACGGGGGTTGGAGAGCTTGCAGAAATGGCAGACAGATGTTACTAAGTACCCCTCTTTTGGAAAACTTAAAAATATCCATGTCTCTGTCGATACATTCTCAAATGCAGTCTTTGCTTCTGTACATACAGGAGAAACAGCTAAGCATGCTTGCCAGCATTTTTCACAAGCTTTTTCCTATTTGGGTATCCCGCAAGAAATTAAAACTGATAACGGTCCTCTATATGTTTCACAAGAATTAGCTGCATTCTTAAATGACTGGGGTGTCCGCCATACATTTGGCATTCCCTACTCCCCCACGAGTCAAGGAATAATAGAAAGAACACATCAAACTCTAAAACACATTTTAGATCAACAGAAAGGGGGAGAAGCCCAGGATACACCTCAAAGGAGGTTGAACAAGGCTTTGTATGTCTACAATTTTTTGAATAGCTCTGCAGAAGAGCCTGATCCCCCCATTTATAGACATTTTCTGAACAACAAAAAAGCAAAACTGAAAGAGCACCCCCCAGTTTTGATTAAAAATCTAGATTCAGGAAAAATGGAAGGACCATACAATCTTATAATGTGGGGGAAATGGTTTGCGTGTGTTTCCACAGGTGAAGGAATCAAGTGGGTTCCAGCAAAAAACGTGAAGCCATACCTCGCATCAAAGCCTGCCGACGCCTCCACACCAGCCAGTGACCCTGCAAGTGGAAGCCAGGAAGCAAGCACCCAGAGCTGAACTGCGCAGAATCACCAGAAGAAAGTGATCTGCCAAAAACAGCTCAAGAAAAGAATGGAGTTTTCTCATTTGCACGCGTGCATGTTGCTTTTATTCTTTTGTTTTAGTTTTTGTAGTGAAGCTTTACCTGTAAATCAACCAAAGACAAATGTCTGGGTTGCTTTAGCCAAATCTGCAGGCTCCGATACCATCTGTCTATCTGACACAAGCCCTGACAAACCTTTTTCAACCTGTTTAGTTGGAATACCTCTTCAAGAAGGTTTTGATAATATTACTCTTGATAAATATTGGCCATATGATGATCATCATGTATCTCCAACTCCCAGCCATAGACACCAAACTTATATTGATAATTCTAAAATTGATAAATCTGACCTTCAAGAGCTAGAAATCCTAGGTTCGTTAACTATGGATACCTGCTATTTCTTTCACTTTCAAGGAGAAAACGGTCCCCATTTAAATGTTACCCCATATCACCCAGCTTATAGCAATGTAACTTCTTGGTGTAATCAAGCTAAGCTTCTTATATATGACGAACCTCATGCAGATCGCTTTAACAAACTTCCTATTCGATTCCCCAGAGGAATTTGGCTCATCTGTGGAGACAGGGCCTGGCAAGGTATACCTTCAAAAATAGATGGTGGCCCTTGTGCTCTGGGACAACTTACAATTATTGTTCCCAGTGTCAAAGAGGTAATCAAAAAGAAAAGCAGGAGGATTAGATCTTCCTGGGGACATCAGTATGATAGCGACTGTGATAGTGACTTTCACCCTTGGAACTCTGAAAAATCAATTGTTGCAAGCATTTTTCTACCTCAGTTAAGTTCCTCAATTGCATTAAAACAGCTAAACAAGTTGGGATGTTGGCTCAGCAAGGAGGTAAATGCCACCTCTACTATGATCAGTGATTTGTTAACCGATGAAGAGGCAGTCAGACATGCCACTTTACAAAATAGAGCTGCCCTTGACTATCTTTTATTAGCACATGGGCATGGCTGTGAAGATTTTGAAGGATTATGATGTATGAACTTATCCGATCATTCTGTTTCCATTCACAAACAGCTACAAAGCCTAAGGGATCTAGCTAACCAAATCACAACAGATGACCAGTGTTGGCTAGACAGTTTGTTTGATGGTTGGAACTTTGCACCTTGGCTAAGGGAACTCTGTAAAATAGGCTTGATTATTCTAGTAGTAATAATTATAGTTTTAGTAGCAGTACCTTGTATACTTCAGTGTGTGCAAAAAATAACGAGTAGGACTGTATCTAATATCTTAGTTGTTCATCAGAACGGGGGAGATGTTGGGGAAGATGAAACAGGAAAGCCTTATAAATATGATTGCCTTACAAAAGATTTTGGGAATATGAAAACTATAAGCGACATCGAAATGAAGGCCACCTTTGAGATATAAAGTCTTAGTTACTGAACAACTAGAAAACAATGGTATAGCCGGCTGAAGGTAATCCCCTCTTGATTAGACAATACCCTCTGCTTGCAGACAGGTCCAAGGGTCAGAGCAGACCCTACTAGCTCAGCAGAAGGGGTCCAAGGAGTAGTTTTTAGAAGTTAAAATGTAACACTCTATGGTAATGCAATAACTCTTATAGGCTGTATGTAAATGCTATAGGATTTGTACCTTGTATTAGATTGGCTAATGAGAATTAGAATATTCAGTACAGAAGATGATTTATTGTATTGTAACAAGGACCTTACGCATGTGACTCTCTAGCTCTCTCGCCCCTTTGATTCATCTCTCTCTCTCCTACACCTTGGGCCTGCTTGGAGCTGCAGCTGGCAGCTCTAAGCAGTGCCCCTGTACCCACGCCCTTTGCAATAAACAGCGTGCACCCCAAAGACCTGCTTATAGAGATCTCTCGTCTCCGTCCGTCCGTCTCCGGCCAGGCCCGACCGAACCCTCACCCTCTTCCCGATGAGTTTCTACAGTCAGGACATCTATGGTATGGGGTATCAGGACAAGGATCTACAAAATAAATACAAAATGTGAGTGCAAACAGAATAACTTAGGGGATCAACATTGAAATCCAGTGCAAAGGACTCAAATGGAGAAGTAAAATCAGGATCTTTTTTCTGGCGTCTCCTCCAGGAGGCAGTTTTCACCTCCTTGACCTTTGTGGAAGTAGCATAGGGTTTTATCCACTTGCTGGAGATCCACCTCAATCCCTGAGGGGTGGATACACTGGCATATCCACATCCCCAAGTTATAAGTTGGTACGGTTCCTGGATCTTTTGAGTCTCTGTGTCCCGGATCAGGACCTCTGGATTTTCTTTCAGTTTCTGTCTCCTGGTGTTCTGGAAATGACGATAGATTGGAGGGTTCGGATCCTCAAAGGTGCTGTTCAGGAAATTTATGGTAAACAATGCCTTGCTGAGTCTGAGGACGGGTGAGTTGATTTTGGTGGTTTCTGATTGTTGCAGCAGCATTCATTTAAGAGTTTGACTGGGGGGTTTTAACAATGCCCTGTCCAGTTGGGGAGCGAGGAATACCTGTGACATGTTGAAATCCCCACTGCTGATGAAAGTTTTTGAACTACTGAGAGGTGTTAGCAGGTCCATTATCAGTTTTTATCTCCTCAGGTACACCGAGCATAGCAAAAGCTTGTGCAAGATGTTTTTCAACGTCCTTAGCCTTTTCACCTGCATGTGCAGAGGCATACATAGCACTAGAGAAGGTATCAATAGAGACATGAACGTATTTTAATCTCCCAAATTCAGGGAAATGTGTGACGTCCATCTGCCACACTTCACGGCTATTAATGCCTCTGGGATTGACCCCCATGCCCAGTGATGGAAGCTGTAGCTTCTGGCAGTTGGGACATGTCGCCACTCTTGCTTTTGCTTGTGTCTGCGATAGGTGGAACATGCAGATAAGAGCAGGAATATTTTGATGGCACATGGCATGGCTCAATTTTGCTTGTTCAAAAACTTGGGGGAGCTTTGGTAAGTCGGCTGATAGAACTAGGTCTGCTGGCATAGCCAGGGCATCAGCTCTACGATTACCTTCTGCAATAAATCCTGGCAGGTTTGTATATGACCTCACATGCATGACAAAACAGGGATGCTCTCGGTGGGGAACCAGATAAATCAGCTATGAGAGCAGATCATAAATTTTTTTGTTTGAGACTTCTTTTAGGAGAGCGTGTTCTGCTCTCACAGTTACTCCAGCTACATATGCTGAATCAGTGATCAAATTAAAGGGTTCTTTGAAGCTCTCAAATGCTCTGATGACGACTGCCAGTTCAGCTACTTGTGGTGACCCCTGGCTTACCTTGACGTCAGATTCCCACTTTTGCATCTTTGGGTCTTTCTGAGTCATAACTGATTGATTAGATTTTCCCCAACCATCTGTAAAAATGGTTCAAGCATCAAGGGGTTTTCTACTTTGAATTTCTCGAGGAATGAAAGAGAATGGCAGATTAAGCAACTGATGTTGTGGGTAATGATTGGAGATTTGGCCTGAATAACTATCTAATGCGAATTGTAAGTTCATATTAGTTTGGAGCATGTGTTCTAATGAGTCTGCTGTTATGGGTATGTAGAGGCATGCAAAGTCATGTCCTGCCAGGGTGAAGAGCCTTGCTCTACCCTTCATGATAATTTTTGCCATCAGTTCTTGTGGCTCGGTGATGCTCTTGGACAGTGGGTGTGGGAGGAACACCCATTCAATTATGATGAGGTGGTCCTTCTGCTCTTTGTCCCACTGAAAAATGAGGCCGTGAAAGCGTGGTACCTTCCTCAGAATGACAAGCCTAAAGGGTAGGGAGGGCTGATACCTGTGTGCCTGCCTGGTGGAAATTGCCTCTTGCACTCTTTTGAGGGACTGCCTTGCCTCTTCTGTCAGGGATCTAGGAGATGCTGGACCGCGTCCCCCTGACAGTAGGTTCATAATAGGAGCCACATCCTCTGTGGTGAGTTCCAACCAGGGTCTGTTATAATTCAATGACCCACAGAGCTGTTGCATTTCCTCTAATGTTTTTGGATTGTTATGAACAGTGATTGGTGTTGGGGTGATAGAAGTCTCTGTGATTTTGAGTCTGAGGTATTTCCAAGGGCTTGTTCTCTGCATTTTTTCAGGTTGTAATTCAAAGCCCTTGGCCTCTAGGGCCTCAATCACCATGTTAAGTGTCTGCTCAAGATACTGATTACTGGGAGCACACACCAGCACAACATCCATGTAATGTAGGATGATGGCTTTCTCTGCCTTGGCATGGATGGGAGATAGAATTTTAGCAACATACTCTTGACAGAGACTTGGTGAATTCTTCATACTTTGGGGAAGTATGAGCCAATGGTAACATTTCATGGGGGCCTCGCGATTAATAGAGGGCATGGAAAATGCAAATCGAGGGGCATCTGCAGGGTGGAGTGGAATATGAAAGAAGCAATCTTTAATATCAAGGACAGCCAAATGCCAATGTTGTGGGAGCATTGAAGGTGATGGCATACCTGGTTGAAGGGTTCCCATGACTTCAATAATCTCATTGATTTTTCTGAGATCATGGAGAAACCGCCACCTGTTGTTTCCCGGTTTTTGTATTACAAACACGGGCAAGTTCCAGGGGCTATTAGTTGGTGCGATGTTCCCTTTAGCTAATTGTCCATTTACTAATGTGTGGAGTGCCTTTAAGTTTTCATTTTTTAGTGACCACCGGTCAATCCACTCAGGTTTATCAGTTTTCCAAGTCAATTTTTGTGGATGGCACTCAACTCCAGTGGCCGCAAGGGAAAATTTGGATGTTTAAGGGTGTGTTGGGCTTTTAGGAGCTCTCCTGTTTTGTTTTTTTTTCTGTTAAAGGTATTTTCCCCATACATGTTGCTAGGGGGACAAATTGCTGGGTACTTAAGAAAAAAAAAGCGGTGGCTACGGATGGTGGGGTGCATCTGGCTACTCTTTTGTTTCACCTGGGTATGCGGACAGTCGGTCGGTCAGTGTTTGGACAGAGAGAGAGGCTGCTTTCTTGGGCTGCCTTTTCCTTCTGCCGGAGAAAACCCAGGATCCCCGGCCCACCTTCCCTGTCCCGCTCGGAGCCGGTCCGTGGCCTCCCTGCCCCCGCCTTTGCTTCGAGCCTTTGCTACGTTATAGCCCTGCTGGCCCTGCCTGCCCAGACCTCCGGGGGGTTCCCCGTTTGTATACATCTCGTCTGCCACCCGGGATTTGTGCTCATCCCTGCCGTTCCAGCCTGCCGTTCCAGCCTGCTGTTCCCGAGGGTCCGGCCGGAAACCAGGATTGGCTGCCCCCTGCAGCCGCGGGGGAATCATCACACCTGCCCTGCTCACCGGGAGCTGCCAGCGCCCCTGCCGGCTGCGACCGGAACTGCACCAGAGGGGAAAGGGCCTGACAGCCAAGAAGGCTGGGACTGGGTTTGTGATTGTTTGCTGTTACTGCCATAGTTATTGTTGTTTGTTTGACTGGTTATACACATATAGATATATAATAGTAAAGAACTGTTATTCCTATTTTCCATATCTTTGCCTAAAGGCCCTTGATTTCAAAATTAAAATAACTCGGAGGGAAGGGGGGTCGCATCTGCCATTCCAAGGGAGGCTCCTGCCTTCCTTAGCAGACATCTGTCTTTCAAACCAAGACAGGGTGATATCAATTTTTGTTCCCCATTGAGACATAGCATCCCTTCCCCACAGGGTGAATTTGGTATCCAGGACATACGGACGAAGTGTCGCTCTTTGTCCTTCTGGACCTTCAATTTGAATTATGTTTTTAGATTGCTTCACAATTTGAGTACCTCCAATCCCTTGTATGATACCCTGAGACTGCAATTCCCATTGTGCAGGTCACTTATCAAATGGAATGACATGTACATCAGCACCTGTGTCTATCATTCCCAAGATAATGATTTTATGAGATCCATGACAGAGCTTACATTCCACTAAAGGTTTATCATTTCCCAGAACCTCAGTCCAACAGATGGCTGGGATATGACCATCTGTGGGCAGGTATTTGGGCAGTGGAATGGCTTGTGCGATGACCTGATCTTTTGGCATGAAGTATGGTGGACATATACAGTGTACCATTAGACTAGAACCCCCATTCTGATCCACTTTCATGAGTGTGGGTGTAACCTCTATCCCAGCAGGTGTTTCCTGAGTGTCCCCAATAACAAAAAGGTGTGTAAAGTCTGGTATGTGGTCCACATTTTGGAATGTGATTGGTATCACAGTCTGTCTGTTGCTGTTGAAGTGATCTGCTACATCACAGGTTACCTTGAACTTTAGTCCAGGAGTCCATGTTACTTTTTCTGCAGGTTTATTTATGTCGGAATGCGGAACTGGGATGCATTAATTTTCCTGCTGTTGACCTGGGGAAACAGTCTTTGGAGAGTTTTTAGCAGCAGTTATAATTGCTCTGCAATTCTGAGCCACATGTCCCTTTTTCTGACAATGGTAGCACACGAGGTTACCTCGAGGTTGTTTCCCCTGTACCCATCGCGTTCTCCACAACCTCCCCCACCATCCCCACTTTTTTCGAAAAGGGAACAGTTCTTTTCAGCTGCACCTTCCTTGTACAAATTTCGAGGATGGTTTCAACCGTTGGAGGTGGACGCAAGGGGAGACTCAGAATCACTTGCTTGCAAGTGTCATTTGTATGGGCCTGGAGCAGTTCGAGCAGGAATGCTTGTTGCAGGTCTGGATTAGGGACCTGGGAAAAGATTGCTTCCTGCAAATGATTAAAAACTGTACAATATTTTCAGTTGGCAACTGTTTGACGTTGGTATAATGAGAATCAGGAGTTTGAGATGGTAGTAATGTTAAGGCCTTTTCAGCAGCACGTGTTATTTCAATAAGGACTGGACGTGGAATCAGCATTGCTTGTTCTTGGGCAATTGCCATATTATTGGCACCAGATAAATGGTCTAATGTCAGATGATTGTCAAAATCCAGATAATTATCAGGAGTTTGCTACAGAACTTGCAATAAATCAGATAAAATTAGCTTCCACTGTTGTTTCCACAACACAAATTCACCAGGGGTGAGAAGAGATTGCATTAATGTAATCAAATCATGGGCACAAACAGATGCGTTGAAAAGGTAGCACTTAACAGGCTTTTAAAATAGTGACTATGCATCCCAAACTCCTTAATTGCCTTGCATAGGATTAGCTCCTGTGCTACTATGAGGGAGAGCAGTAGCAACTGGAGGTACTTCCTGGTAGCCATGGGTTCCCGGATGTAAAGAGGTAGTCTCACATGATTGTGGGAACCTGTGGCTGGACAGTGGGAAACAGGGGTGGGGAGGGAGGGGGGCAGGGGTGGGGAGTGGAGGGGCAGAGGCAGCAGGAGGAGGGGAGGGGTTGGGGGTGGGGTTGTGGGCAGAGGGGGCGGTGCTACCCTCAGAGGTGGGAGCAGTGTCCGCCTCCTGGGCGGGAACAGAGGGAGGGGTGAAACACGACGCCGTGGGGGCGGGGTAGAAAGCAGGGGTAGGTTTCAATGAAGGCATGGGAGGGCGTGGAGACAAGAAGAGATTTGTGGGATGGAGGAGAAAGAGATTGTGGAAGGTGTAGTTCGGAGATGAGGCCACATGGCGTCCACCATTGTTGGAAACAGGCTCGGGGAAAAGGGGTTGGGGGAGGGGTTTTTTCCTGCGCTACAAGCACATGGCTATTGCTGTTCCTGGGAACAAAGACATCAGGGGAAAAGGGTTTTTTTCGCGCGCTTACAACATGTGGAGTATAAACTTTGGACAAAGGAGTGGGGAAAAGGGGCTGGAAAGTTCCTGGGATGGGCTCCAGATTCCCATCCAAGGCAGGGTGCTGAGGAGACACGGGTGGACCAGGAGGTCAGTAGCTCTCCTGTGCTAAAAAGCAGGCTGCTCCAGCTGTGTTTTCCAGCGTACGGGATGCAGGATCAGGGGCACGGGGGTTAGGAGAAGATATAAGGGAATCACCTGGGGGTTTTTGCAGTGGCTTTTCCTGTACTGTGTTTGCCTTTCGCAAAGTGTAAGTTAGTAACAGAAGAGGAAAAAATTTTGAAACTGTTTCATCTCCCGAGCGCCTGAGAGAGGAAAGCTTTCTCCTGACACCATCCCAAAACTCAGAAGACCTTATGTCTTTGGAGGTTAGCTGAGGAAAGTAGTGAAAAAGCCAGCGCACAAAAGATTGAACTAAACTTTTAGGATATTTATGCCCAGTACAAGAAAGGTAACTCTGAACTTGGTAATATATTTGTGGTGTGCAGAGACTTCGGATCCCATTATAAAAGCAACACCACTCCCTCAGCCCCAAATCATGAAAAAAAAGAAAAAAAGAAAGAAAAATTGCACCGAAACCAGCTACAAGACACCAGCCCGCAAACCAGCAGGGAAATATTCACCAAAGCTTTGGATTTACCACAGGAAAGCAGGTCTGGAGAAAAAAATCAGCCAAATTGGGTCCTCTGCTGGTCAGCTGTTCCTGTGCCACGTGGCGTGGGGGGGCTTCGGCTGGTGCTCTGACCTTGCAACCGCACAAAAAGTGGCAGCAGGGCTGCAGAGTGCTTGCACTGCATGCACAGGGTTCACTCTGGCCAGCATGTAGCTTGCCGGCACACCCTAAAAGTCTCTCTAGAACTGTGGTTCCGAGATAGCACGTTGGGTGCTAATTGACAAAGTTCACTGCTCGCTCAGTTGGCAGACTCACTGTACTTGGCCCAGGAATGCCTCGAACTGCCAGGAGAGACAGCACGGGCGATCCAGCAGCACAGCGGCTCCGATATGCGGCAAGTGATAGCTGTTTGGCTATCGTCACAAGCAGAAGCAAAGAGGTAGAAATGTAGCCCTGACTCCGTGCTTGTATTCCTGTTTTCTTTGTTCCTCCCGTCCTGGGAGAGGCAAGAGAACCAGTCCACAGAAGGGGAAGCAGAAGCAGGCAGAGAGGGAGCCAGCTGCAACTGGCTCCTTTATTTGGGGGAGGGGAAAGGGGAGAGCAGGGGGTGGACCTGGGGTAACCAGCCAATTGGACTCTGTTTCGGGGGAGTCCATGCTACTTTCAAGTTTTACCCGTGCTTGGCACAAAGGGGACTCACAGCACATGGCAGAGACAAGTCCAGACATGCCTGAGAAGGTACTGGAGCCGGGTGAGCAGCAACAAAAAAGTGTTACCCCAGGGGGTATTTCTTGTCTGTGGTGACAGATTATGGGCCGGGATCCCCTCACGTATCCAAGGAGGTCCCTGTAGCCTTGGCAAGCTTTCTACCCTCACTCCAAATATCACATTATTACATAATTGGAGACAAACAAATGTATCAACATGTCAAAAGAGATCCTTTACTGAATCTGACAATAATTGCGACAGCCGCGTTTACAATTTGAATACCGTAGAGCAAATTGCAGCTTCAGTGTTCACTCCTTATTACCGCAGGCCAGGGCCCTAGGGTATATCATCGTGTTCCACAGCCATAGAGATGAGGAGGAGAGAAGATGCAGCAGGCAGGAATTGTGCAGCAAGATTGATTCATTTAATTATTTTACAAACTCTTTCATAGGCTTTTTTCTTCATAGTCTAATTGGACAAAGGACCAGCCACCCCTTGGGGTGATTGGCTAAAATCCTAAAACATCCATTGTCAAAATATTTTTCTACTATACCATAAACAAGACTTTTCAAGGTTTCAGGTGGTTTGGTTGTTTACATATTCTACTACCTCTTCTGTGAGAGAGAAAAGTGTCTCACGGATTTAAAAAATAACAAGAAAATGCTTTGCTAGCAGATTTTTTTGTATCTACAATTCCCCCTTTTTGTTTTATAAGATAACAATTCTACTATTAATCTTAAATAGAAATTTATCCATTATTACTTCTAAATATATCCTTAAGGCTTTAACTATCTGACTCCATAACAAGAAATTTAAAGCTCAGTCTCTGCTTGTGGAAGGACCATCCCAGTCTCTGCTTGTAGAAGGACCATCTGCCTGATGGTTGACATCCTGGGCATCATCAGAAGAGTCATTAGGCTGATGCTCTACATTCGGGTCGCCATTTGGATGGTTGGCATTCTGGTCATCATTTGGAGGTTGCCTGTTCTGCGTCTGGTGCCGTAGGTCAGGGCGAATGCATTTTGAAGGTAGCCACCGTATCCCAGTATCTGTGGAAACGCAAGCATACCCACGACCCCAAACGATAAGCTCATGAGGGCCTTCCCACTGGTTAGTGAGTAAATTCCGTACCTAGACATTTGCCCGGGGCAGTTGTCCGTCGCCTGCAGACTGCAATGAGAGAAAATGATTCAGAATAACAGGATTATTTGAATTTTGTGGTACTGTAAGGTGATTAATTGTATACAAAGCTTTTGCTAGTCGGCTCTGTGGGGTTTCTCCATGCATTCCCCTTTTCTGCTTGCCCAAACCACGCTTCAAGGTACCATGAGCGCGTTCGACAGTGGCTTGGCCAGTAGGAGAATGTGGGATACCAAAGGTATGGTCTACACCCCAGAGGTGTAAAAACGGCCGCGTCTTCTCCGAGGCGTAGGCAGGACCATTATCGGTTTTCACAGAAGCTGGCACGCCCAGGACTGAGAAAGCCAATTTCCAATGGGCAATGACATCACGGCCCTTCTCTCCAGTGTGAGCAGTAGCCCACATAGCCGAGGAGAAAGTGTCAATAGACACGTGCACATATTTTAGCCAACCAAATTCTGGGATGTGAGTTACATCCGTTTGCCAAATCTGCAAGGCTTTTAGCCCTCTGGAGTTTACCCCCGCTGGCAAAGGCGCAGCGAGTCCGTGACAGTCAGCACAAGCGCTGACAATGTCCCGCACCTCGGTTGGCGTTAAATGAAACTGCTTCTGCAGGGTATGTGCACTTTGATGGAAGAAACCGTGCAATGCCTTGGCTTGTGGAATTCTGTCAGGCTGAGGCCCTACCCATGCAGGGTTGTCCAGCCTGTCAGCCCTGGCATTGCCTTCTGTTAGAAAACCTGGTAAATTGGTGTGGCTTCGAATGTGCAGAATGTAATACGGATGCACGCGAGCTTGAATTGCAGACCACAAGGTTTGCAACAGCGAAAACAGAGCCGCATTGTTCACCTCCTTCAGAAGGGAACCATCTAAGCGTTGGGTGATATCTGCTACATAAGCAGAGTCAGTAACCAAATTCAAAGGTTCCTGTGAGAATTGCTGAAAAGCCATGGTAACAGCCCTTAATTCAACTAACTGAGCAGAGTCTGACTCGGATTGGTGTGTTAACGAACCACCTCAAAGGCAGTGTCGGATACTGTGCGCTCTTACACACAGTGACCCCTACTAAAATTTGTCCCAATCCGTACGCCCCAAGCTGCCAACACATCCTGTCCCCAAAGGTTACGGGAAGTGGTAGCAACATAAGGCCTAATTGTAGCTGTGTGCCCCTCTGAGTCCTTCACCACCACAGGCCGTTCGCTTAAATAGCTCTGTGTGGTTCCTCCTAATCCTGCAATGGCCGATCCCACCGGGGCTAAAGGCCATGAGGGAGGCCATGCAGAGAAGGAGGTGATGGTTACATCAGCACCCGTATCAATCAAACCTCGAAGCTGAATCCGGGGTGGACGGGTGTTCAACAGGATCAGGGTACATGTCATCTGTGGCCTTTGGTCTGCAGTCCAGAAGGCCTGCGGAAGTCCCGTAGATCCACTGCCGTTATCTTCCTGAGTTTGTTCTACCCTGGGGACACAAGACTTAAAAGGCACTGATTTAGCAAGGCAGGTCTTTTCAGGAATAGTTACAGGGGGTTTTTGCGTGGAGACCATAGCTCAAATCTGACCTTTAAATTCAGCATCAATAACTCCTGAGTGCACTAAGATTCCTTGATGGGCAACATCAGGTTTTCCCACCAGCATCGCACTGGATCCCTGGGCTAAGGGTCCCTATGCATCCAAGGGAACCTTATAAATACCGCTAGAGTCTAAGACGACTGCGGCTGCGGTGTGGACGTCAAACCCGTGTGATACCTGGGTGCTGTCTCTAGGGTGGCTGGGTAGGCCTGTGCCTGTACCTGTGCCACTCTCTGGGGGAGCAACTGCATCGGAGAGCAATTCCCCTTCCTTGCACCCCAGTGGAAGTTTCCCGACAAAGGCCAACCATCGGCATGAGTCCGGGATCTACAGTAGCCCGTGCAATGGCCTGGCCTGCCACACCTCTTGCACTGGGGGATCACTGTGTTTTCTTTTTGGCTCGGCTTAGGCCGCTTCCGTTTCTTCGCCTGCTTTGGTTGCTTTGGTTCACGACCAGAAGATGTGTGAACAGGCTGCAGGAAAGCAGCCAAAGCAGACCTTTTCTGGTTCCGAGATCCCACCTTAGTGCAGGCCTCGACCATGTCTGTTACCTCAGGATCCCCTGGTAAGGCATCTATGATTTTTCTGCACTCCTCATTTGCATTATCTCTCACTCACTGCATTAACAACAACTGTCTTAACCCGTCCTCCTCAACCTGCTTCTCGAGAGAAGCAGCAACTTTCTCTTCCAAGGAGAGGAATGACTCTGATTTGCCTTGAACTATTTCAGTATATCGCTTTCTGGGCGCAGACAACTCTATGGTTTTCAACAGGGCAGCCATGCAGACCTGTTGAACTTGCTGCAGGACGCTAGAGGGCAAGTTACCCTGTAGACTGGGATCAGAGAAGGGACCGGTCCCCATCAAAGCATCCACTCCTGCTGTGTGTCTAGGATCAGCAGCAGGGAGCTGCAAATTTGCTAATGCAGCCTTGCCGGCCAGCTTTCTCCAGGTTTTCTCAAAAACTGTAAATTGTACAGGTTGAAATAGAATTTGACCTAAGCGCCTGATATCAAATGGAGAAAGCAAATCTGTATTTATCACCCTTATTATCTGCATAACCTCAGCAGAACCTAGTCCATATTGTGCCACCTTGGATTGGAGGTCCTGGGCAACTTTCCAAGCAATTACCTCATGCTTGTCATGCTCCCCTGAATCTGGGAGAGCCTTATACACTGGGAAAGCTTGGATCTCCCCTTTTGGGGAAGCACTACCATCCTGAACTTCTGGCACAGCCTGCAGATGGAATGTAACAGCTCCCCGGTTACCCCCAGAATCCTGAGATCTATATGGCATTCCAAGGATTTCTAATGACCTCCAGTCACCCTCCTCCAATGCTCGCATCTTAAGGGACTCCAAGAAGCGATTATAATGCATCGGACGCACTGTTACTGTGCAGTCCTGAAAGGTCCAGGGGCGAGACCGGCGCAGCCTTTTTCTTCGCCGTGCGGCTACAGCCGCCTGACGACCTGGGGCCAGCACCTCATCTGCCTCACTGCCTGACGAGGAATCATCAGGCAAAGGCAACTTTGGGATGCTGGGAGTGAACAGAAATGTACGTGGAGGGGCACTTTGGCTAAGATCGCTAGAGGCAGAAGAGACAGGACAGACTACAGCTGGCTGCGTGGCAGTTTTTACACCAGTTTCTATACGGGAGGCCGTCTTGGCCAGTCCCGACCGAACTGGTACTGGAACCGCTTCCTCCGTCTCTGGGGCTACAGCTGCTCTCAGCGCCGCGGCCTCTGGCACAGCAGCTGCGTTCAGTGCTGTCGCCGCTGCCGCTGCTCTTTCGTGCTCCCCAGCCGCGCCCGGCGCTGCCGCCGCTGGCCCGTTCTCGGGGGTCGCTCTGGGCGCCGCCACCCCTGCCCGCTGCTCCGCAGCTGCAGTCTCTGGCTGCGTCTCCGCAGCCGCCGCCGCTGCCGGGTTTTCCCGCGGCTGCGCCGCTTCCGGGTTTGCCGCCGGCCGCGCTGTTTCTCAGCTCGGAGCTGCGTCTCCCACAGATGGCGGGGGGGGGGGGGGGGGCGGGCGGCTCGGGCGGCGCAGCAGGCGCGGGCTCGGGCATTCGCCACTCTAGCAGGGTGAGGAGTTCCTCCACCCTTCGGGATAGGTTTGGCACCTCCATCAGCAAAGGCAGATGCTGCACTAAAAGGTCGATGGCTCGGTTCTGTGACTGCGCAGAACAGTCCAGTGCCAGGGAGGGCAGCGGACCACACCCAGGGAGTCCCGGGGCAGGCACGCCCGGCGCTACGCCGGCTAAGAAGTTAGATCCAGGTCCATATGGAACCGAGCTAGGAGCCTCTCTGGGCATCCAAGTGGCTAAGCCGCTGATCTGCGGCCCTGGATAAGCCGTGACCGCCCCCCTGCCGAACGGCAAGGCAGGCTGTGCGCCCTGCCTCTGCCCCAACCTCCCCGCCTCTGGCGGCGCTGGGTCCCTTGGGGCTGTGGAATCCTGCGATTGTGCAGGGTGAGCCGTCGCAGGCTCTGCCTGTGGAACCAGGGGGGATTTTCTGAATCCATTATCATTTTCCCCGGAAACCCAGTCAACGGGGCCCCCCTAGGACATTCGTCCATCACTCATCACCGAGATAGGAGATTCAGCCCTGCTGTTACAGTCAAGGTCTGTCAGCAGGAAAAATAATGAACGCCAGGTTTTGTATAATTCTAACGCTGCTGAGTCCCCAGTCGGGAGCTCCTGTCGGACAGCGCATCCGAGTTCCTGCCATAAGGCAAAGTCCAGGGCACTATCTCTGTCCATGGAAATCCGTTTTAAAGTAGCCCAGTCTAATAATTCCCGAACTGAGTTTTCAGGAATGGAGGTGCGCAATATGCTAAACACACCTCTCCAGACCAGCATCGCAGCTTCGGTTTGTGAGCCGCTGTTTGCCATTTCTCAGTTCTGTCGGACCTCCCGGTCCCGGGGGACAAAGGGGAGCAGCGTACCTCTAGAGGAATTGGCTTAGCTTGCAACAGCAGGACACGTCAGAGAGTGCAAATCACCTCGGGCAGCACCAAATATTACCGCAGGCCTGGTTCCTACGGTATATCACCGTGTCCCGCAGCCATAGGGAGGAGGAGAAGGAGAAGATCCAGCAGGCAGGAGTTGTGCAGCAAGATTGATTTATTTAATTATTTTACAAACTCTTTTATAGACTTTTTTCTTCATAGTCTAATTGGACAAAGGATCAGCCACCCCTTGGGGGTGATTGGCTAGAAATCCTAAAACATCCATTGTCAAAATATTTTTCTACTATACCATAAACTGACTTTTCAAGGTTGCAGGTGTCTTGGTTGTTTACATTCCCTGCCACCTCTTCTGTGAGAGAGAAAAGTCTCTCACGGACTTAGAAAGTAGCAAGAAAATCCTTGCTAGCAGCATTTTTGTATCTACAGGGATGTGCTACTTCAGTCTTTCTTCGCACTCAACATCCATCCAGGTTAACATCCAGAAACTACAAGGACTAGTAAAAGACATAAAAGTAGATAAGAGCCTAGACTGGGTCGATGAACTTTTTGGACAATGGGGAATAACAGGATGGATTGCATCTTTGGTTAAGGGTGTTTTGTGGGTATTCATTGTAATTCTTATTGTGTTACTTATGTTCTCATGCCTCCTACGTTGCTGCAGAGGAGCTGCTGGAGATGCCTTTTTACTAAATACAGAAGGGGGAGTTGTGGGATATGCCCAGCCCCTGTCCTGGAGGGAGGCCTGCTGATAAGAAGGTTGCATAACCTCCCAGGAGAATCCCCCTGGAAAAGGCAGCACCTTTCAGTTACAGGGAGAGAAGACACAGAACCATGATCCTCTTGTAGACCCTATGTAGATCCTTTGTAACAAATTGGCTTTTACCCTCTCACACCCACCTCTGTATCCCCATAAAAGAAGTCTGGCTAGCTCAGTCGGGAGAGTGAGCCTGTCAGTGGTCCCCTTTCACGGGTGCAAGACAATAAAGCCACCTATGCAGGAATGCCACACGGGCCTCTCGTCTCTCTTTCCTGGTCTGGCCTGGAGATTGCCTCGCAGAGCAGGAGCTGGAATCACTAGCTGAAAATCACTAAAAGAGCTGTTAGCTTGCTGAAACAGGCAATTCTCTGCAAAGGCACTCCAGCAGCTGAAGGAAAGCTGCACAGGCCCCAGGAAGACGGTTCCTCATGGGACCATCTCTCTGGACCGGTTACAGCTTCCTGGGTCTGAGCTACAGACCGCACACCAGCTGTCACAGCGATGGGTGAAGGGTGGCCTGGGATCCTGCGAGGATTGGGGGCCAGGGGCTGCTCTTCCTTCCGGTGGGAATGATCAACACAGTGGCCATGCAGCACGATGCTTGAATCTGACCTGAGATCCTGTTGCCCTATGGTATTTGGTTTTTTTCCCTCTGGGTTTTCTTTTTCTTTTGGCACTTTGACCAGGGCCTGCTGGCTTGCTTCTCTGCTCCTCTGCTGTTTGGGAGCCCAGAGCTGGTGTGTGTGGTGCCAGGAGCCAGGAGCACCCCATCAGGCCGTTCCCTCTGCCCAGCAGCCCAACCTCAAGACCAATCATTGCCGGTGAGTTATGCAAAGGAACAATGCTCTGCCCATCCTCCGCTGTTTTCTACCGCTGCTTTGGGGGGTTTTGCTACACTTTGACTCGGCACCCCGCGTCTGCTTGGACCCCCGCTGCTTCTGCCACCACTTTAGGGTTATTGCTAGACTTCAATTTGCCCCCCCCAGGGTCTGCTTGCCTCTGTTGTTCCAGCCCACTGCTCCAAGGCTACTGCTACAGTCCAGCCCACCACGCAGAGTAGCACTGAGACGGGCTGCTCCCTGTGAGTTTTTGCAAGGGGAGCCACTGTTGCCTGAGTCACCATTGCCAGTGGAGAGGCAGCTGAGCTCATGCCACAGCACCCCCTGCAGCTGCAGGGGAATCATTGCACCTGCCCTGCCTGGCCAGGAGCCAACAGCACCCTCTGCCAGCCATGGTCATAACTACACCAAAGGGGAGGTTGCTTGATGGCCAAGAGAAGGCTGCTATTTGGTTTCTGGTTTTGTCTGTTGTTGATGCTATTATTGTTTGTTTGCCTTGTTTTTTATAAATATATTTTCTAGTAAAGAACTGTTATTCCTTTTCCCATATCTTTGCCTGAAAGCCCCGTAATTTCAAAGTTATGATAATTTGGAGAGAAAGGGGTCATATTTTCCATTCCAGGAAGGTTCCCGCCTTCCTTGGCAGACACCTGTCTTTTAAACCAAGACATTATGTCCAACCAGTACCTCCCCTAGCAGAGCTTGAGGCCATTTCCTCTTGTCCTGTCACTGGTTGCCTGGGAGAAGAGGTTGACCCCCACCTGGCTACAACCTCCTGTCAGGGAGTTGTAGAGAGTGAGAAGGTTCCCCCTAGAGCCTTCTTTTCTCCAGGCTGAGGTCCTCCCCAGCTCCTTGAGCTGCTCCTCATAGGACTTACCATCTAGACCCTTCCCCAGCTCTGTTGCCCTTCTCTGGACACACTCCAGCACCTCAATGTCCTTTTTAATTTGAGGGGCCCAGAACTGGACACAGCATTCAAGATATGGCATCACCAGTGCCCAGTACAAGGGGACAAAGCTATTGCTGGTCCTGCTGGTCACACTATTTCTGATCCAACCCAGGGTGCCACTGGCCTTCTTGCCCACCTGGGCATACACTGGCTCATGTTCAGCTACTGTCAACCAGCACCCCCAGATCCTTTTCCGCTGGGCAGCTTTCCAGCCACTCTGCCCCAGCCTGGAGTGCTGCAGGGGGTTGTTGTGACCCAAGTGCAGGACCCTGCACTTGGCCTTGTTGAACCTCATACCGTTGTTCTTGGCTCATCGCTCCAGCCTTTCTAGATCCCTCTGCAGAGCCTTCCTGCCCTCCAGCAGATCAAGATTCTCACTCAACTTGGTGCCCTCTGCAAACTTGCTGAGAGTGCACTTGATCCCCTTATCCAGGTCATCAATGAAGATATTAAACAGGACTGGCCGCAATACTGAGCCCTGGGGAACCCCACTACTGACCAGCCACCAGCTGGATGTGACATCATTCCCCACCACTCTCTGTGTCTTGGGGTGACTTTATGATGTGTATCCCATATCGCTTCCCTATTCCCAGAAATTAATTTTTGTACCTTTCTATGCCTTTAAACTGAGCCTGAGAGGGGAAAGGAAAAACTGAGCAAAACTTTTTCAAAGCAGTTTGCAGCTTGTTCAAGGTCACACAGAGATAGAGACTTTTTTTTTTCAGCTGCGGCAGGAGAGCGGAAGGGAAGGGAAGCACCTGGCTTGCTTTACTTTCCAGCCAGCTTTTGGCAGTTATTTTTTCCTCAGCTCTTTTTTTCCTTCGGAGAGTTGAACTCTTGTTTTCCTGAGACTTCGTTTTTTTCCCTTTTCTCTCTGCTGGGTGGTTTCAACATCAGAATACATTGGGAGGACTTTCCACCGAGGCCTTGGCCCTGGAGGTGAGCCCGCCACCTGTCCCAGCTCCAAGGAGGGGGAGAGAGAGATCTACGGAAGGACTCTGAAATTTTCCCAGGTTTCTCTCAGCAGGGTGAGGGGTTTTATTATTTAGCATTATTATCCTTTTCCCGTGTGTTTGTTAAATAAATAGTTTTTATCTCTTTCACTTTCCTTCGAGGAAAATTTATTTTTCCCAAACCTGGTGGGGGAGGCGTGGTTGTGCCTTGTCTCAGAGGATATATTTCTAAATTTGACCAAACCGGCACACCCGGCCATCCAGACAGTATTTTACCCAGCAAAGAGTGCACCTGTCCAAGCCATGGGCTGTCAGCTTTTTCAGGAGAATACCATTGAGGTGGTGTCAAAGGCCGAAAGAACAGAAGGCTTTAGAATTAAAGGAAAAAGGATAAAACAACACCCAAAAAAAGAGAGCACTGGATATACAGACATTGGTTCCTAAAATCTCATCTTGGCAGGTAAATAAAAGTGAACTGGTTTTAAAGAGCTTTGAATGGACCACATGGAAATGTAGAAGCAGCTAGAACAGGGCTCCAAGCTCTGTGCTTTGCAAATTGGTCTGTTTTATTAATCCTGTCTTTCGGAGAGGAAAAAAATTCAGCTTTGTGTACATAAAACTGTTTCAGCTCATATTCCAATGAATGGGAAAGAAGTCACACTGGATGGTCTCCCACCGCTCACGTTCTCAGAATAACAGGCTTTTAGTGAGGATGCCACTGTATATTGTAACACATTCACTAAATACAGTTGCCTTTTCAGTCCCTCTGCTATCTAGCTTGAGGAGAGCAGGATTTTTGGGGGTGTTTCCTTAGGATAGGGAATTAGCTGGATTTGTTTGACTTCCCTTCAAGAACAACTTGTCTCCTTTGTACATTATACGCACTTTGAGCCAGCTGTGAAAAGAAACCAAATTTAAAGTAGTGAGGCTTTTTGAAGGCATTAGTAAGAAAATATTGATCTTTCTTTTTTACTATAGCTTTGAAAGTTCAGTTATTGCAAGAAAATACCAACAACTTAGTATATCTCTATGTTTAGAAGGCCTACCTTTTATAAAAAAATGAAAGTCCAGCAGAACACTCTACAAGATGTGTACCACAGATCAAACACAGCACAAAAGGTCTCCTGTGCCACTACACAGCTTCCTATGAATAGTTAAAAAAAATATTCAAACCACACAATATAGCATAATTAGACTAAACTCGGATCTGTATATTCCTAACTCAGGTAGGAGGAACTATAAGCAGTGTTCAGCATTGACTGTGGTGACCCTCAAGAAACAACTTGCTCTGCTTGGGTCCACATGCCACATATTTCAGTACATCCCAGAATTACTGTTAGTTAGCATAGCATTTAGTTTGCCAATTACTGTTCAATGAAAACCAGACATGATCTACATAATTTTTAACCTTATAAATATCCTTGCCTAAGACACCACATTGTTTTCCCACACATGGAAGATTAATGCACACAGCAGCCCTGGCTAAAGCTGTATAAATCAACACTGTACACACTGTTGTGGGTTAGGTTTGCTCAGTGAATTTTTTCCCATTTTGTCATCAGAAAAGATGCTGGGGGAAGGAGAGGGGGACACCGCGGGGATAAATGGTAGGTGACTGAGTGAACACAAGGAATAGCTGATTACTCTGACATAGCACTGAAATGGTTTGGGGAGGGGAGGGGAATGGGGGTTGTGCAATTCTGAGCTGTGTGTGGGCAGTCTTTTCCCTGCTGGGAGCAGAGACGGTCATGCGGTTTTCACCTTGGACTTCTCCTGCACAGCGATTAAGCACTGCTGAGAAGTTTCTCCCTGCTGCCTGCTTGTAAGCCTGCTGCTTACAAGAGAGAGAGAGAGAGAGAGTGGCCCAGCTGCCCCACTGACTGAGACTTCGGTGGCTGCCAGCGTCAGGAGACCAGCATAGTCTGCATGAGTGCCCAGGGGATCGCCTCTCCCCTGCCCCCCTTTCATCTGAGCCACCATTATCCCTGGGGAGGTTCTGAGCTCGCATCGGAGCTCCCCCTGCCGTCCACGAGTGAGCCACTGCAGCCTTCTGTTTCCCCCTAGCTACCAGCACCCCTTACCAGCCGTGGTCATAACTATACCAAAGGGGAAACTACTTAGTGGGTGGAAAACTTGTTATTTTTTTGTTGTTTGCTCTGTTCTGTTAAATATACATATTCTAGTAAAGAACTGTTACTGCTTTTTCTACATTTTTGCTTGGAAGCCCTGTAATTTTTGAAGATATAATAATTTGGAGGGAGGGGGTCTTCTTTCCATTCCAGGAAGGTTCCTGCCTTCCTTAGTAGACATTTTTCTTTAAACCAAGACACACACTTTTAGAAACATTAAAGTATAACCACGTGTTGTACCAGATGGAATTTAGGATGGTGAATTTGGAGACAGGCCCTGCAAAACAGGCTATGCATAAGATCTATTTACCTTTTCAGTTAAATTAAAGCCTATTGGTTTAATACAAGATGTATGCCACAATATTTTAATACAATAACCGTAACATTCATTGTAGTGAGTTAAAGCACTCATTTCATCCATCATCCAGTTAGCACATTTTAGATTTTAACAAGGCACAAAGGTACCAATATCACGGTGTCCCACAGTGGTAGGGAGCAGAAGAGAGATCCAACAGGCAGGAATTGTGCAGCAAGATTCCTTTATTTAATTATTTTACAAACTCTTTTATAGACTTTTTTCTTCATAGTCTAATTGGACAAAGGATCAGCCACCCCTTGGGGTGATTGGCTAAAATCCTAAAACATCCATTGTCAAAATATTTTCTACTGTACTATAAACAAAGCTCTGCAAGGTCGCAGGTGTTCATAGCTTATAGAACTCTACTAATATCTTCTGTGAGAGAGAAAAATCTCTCACGGGACTGGAAAGAAGCAAGAGAAATTCTTGCTAGCAGCATATTGTATCCGCATACCAACATATAAGTGACTATTTATGGGTCACACTGTAAGGGCAAATCTCCTCACAGTCTGACACAGAACCTTGAGGGCACTCACCTTCACCTCTTCCAGGAACTTCCCACAGCTGCCACACACATGTGGACACAGGGTAACTGCAGTCACTTGTGACATGCTGTGTCAGTGCATCAACTAGAGTCAAGTCAAAGCAATCTGCTGTCTTCTATGCAGATCTTAGACTACATATGCAAGGTGGTGCAAGGACTCAGGAATGGTGTGGATGAGACCCCACCAGTACTGGCAGATCAGTGGGGCTCCACAGGTGCATGTGACTGTATGGGCATTGACATTCAGTTTCTATGATTCTAGGATAAAGTGAAAGAGAAGGCTAACAACAAAAACAAGAAAGATCACAGACTCTATTATTTTTCCTGCTGCACAGTACTTGATGAAAGAGAATATAAACACCTTCAACAGCTTCCATGCAAAATCTCACTTGATGGCCACGGCATCAAGAGGGGAAGCAGAAAGACATAAAAAATGGTTGTATCATACCGACTCTTTCACTATGACAAAAGGCCTATGCTACATGCTGCTACCAAATCAAGAAAATAAGAAATTCTGGTGTAAAAAAGAGAAAAAACCAAACACCACCCACCCAGGACCACAATGACTCTACCCCACATCTTCCACAAATGCAACTAAGAAGAGAAGACAATGCACTTTACAACCTGTTTAGAAGTTTAACAAGCCTGAGCCCTGCATGTCTGAAGCAGAGTATGGAGGGCTAGCTGGATGCAGAGCCATCAGCTTTCTGTGTTACTGATATGAGAGCAAGGACATTACTCAATGTTCATGCCAAAAAGTCCAAGAAGTAAAACCTAATTCAGTCGAAGTTGCTATGCTCTGATTTGGCATTACTGTAACAGGTAGAAACACATACAAAAGATCTTTGTCTAAGTGGACAAAAGAGAGAAAAAGCCAAGAGAGGGATACAAACTAAAGTAGAGATGATCTCTCTAACAAAGCAGCTGGTAGAACAAAATTTGAAAAGACTTTGCATTTTTACCAGTTTCTTCAGTTATCATTACCTAAACAAAATCTCATACTAACGCTTCCCTTACACCTGGACTCAAAAATTCAGGACAACAGTGTTGCTGCCTGTTCTGAGCTTCCCTCCCCCTACCAAAGACACTTGCCTCTGCCATGTGCTCTGAGCTCCTTTGTTCTAAGCACGGGCAAAACCAAATGTAACTCAAACTCTTTAGCAGTGTCTGATTGGCCGGTCACCCTGGGTCTGCCCCCAGTCCTCCCCTTTCCCCTTCTCCGAATAAAAGAGAAGATCAAGGGAGGCCCCGCCCTCTCTGGCTCTGCTACTCTTTTTGTGAACATCTCTTGTCATCTGTTTCTTTTTGAAAGCTTCTAACTGCGGGAAATTAGGCGAGCTGAGAGCTGTATTTCTCCCTCTTTGCTTCTGCTAGAGGTATTTGCTTTGCAGCTGATACAGTTACCAATTTTAGAGCTACTAAAATGCTAGCTTGCCCGTGCTACCTCACTGGGTTGCTCGAGGCTTTCTAAGGCATTAAACTACAAGCGCTAGCCAGTAAAAAGCTGAAAGGATACCTCCCTCATTTGGCGCACAACGTGCTATCTCTGAACCCCAGTTCTGAGAGACTTTTAGGGTGTCCCAGCAGCTGCATGTCTGCTGGAGTTAGCTCTGCTCCTCCTGCTGTGCCAGCTCTCTGTAGCGAGCTGTTACTTTTTGTGTAACAGTGAGCCCAGAGTCTCAGCCTGTACCCTCCCCCACACCACGTGGCGAGGGAACGGCCAGTAAGTAGAAGACCCTTTTCACTTGTTTTTTTTCTCCGGGCCTGATTTCCTGTGATAAATCCAGAATTCTGGTGAGTATTTCCCTGCTGGTTTAGGGGCTCCTGTCTTAAGCTGGTGCCGGTGCAAACTTTCTCGGTTTTTTTCCTCCTTTTTGTGATTAGGGGTTGAGGTTTGTGGTGCTGCATTCATAATGGGATCTGAGGTTTCTGCACGCCATAGAGAAATATACTACCAAGTTCAAAGGTACCTTTCTTGTACTGGGCATAAATACCCTAAAAATCTAGTTCAATCTTTTGTACGATGGCTTTTTCAGTACTTTTCTAATCTGACCTCCAAGGATATGAGATCTCCTGAATTTTGGGATAAGGTGGGGAGAAAACTCTCCTCTCTTAGGTGTGCAGGAGATGAAACAGTTTCAAAATTTTTTCCTGTCTTGTTACTTAGTGATACTTTGCTGGAGAAAAAAGCAGTACATGAAAAGCCACTGCAAAAACCCCCTTTTAATTCCCTTATACCCTCTTCCAACCCCTGTGTCCCAGACCCCTCTTCCCCTACACTGGAAAACACAGCTAGAGCAGACTGCTTTTTAGCACAGGAGAGCCATGGTCCTCCTGGCTCACCCGTGTTTCCTCAGCACCCTGCCTTGGACGGGAATCTGGAGCCTGTCCCAGGACCTTTCCAAAACGTCTTCTCCACTCCTTTTTCCCCAGTTTCTAGTCCTCATGTTTTAAGCGTATGTAAAAACCCCTTCTCCCCTGACGTCTTTGTTCCCGGGGACAGCCATTGCCATGTGCTTGCAGCCCGGGAAAAACCCCCTCCCCCCAACCCCTTTTCTCCAAGTTTCTTTGTCTCCAATAATGGCGGATGCAATGTTTCTTCATCTCCAAACTACACCTCCCACAATCCCTTTCTCCCCCACCCCACAAATCCCTTCTTGTCCCCATCCTCTCCCACTCCCGCATTGGAACCTGTCCCTGCCCCTAACCCCGCCCCCACAGCGTCGTGTTTCACCCCTCCCTCTGTTCCCACCCATGGCTCAAGTACTGCCCCTGCCTCCCACAACCCCACCCCCAACTCCTCCCCTCCTCCTGACACGTCCCTGCTTCCACTCCCCGCCTCTGCCCCTCCACTCCCCACCCCTGCTTCCCATTGTCCTGCCCCAGGTTCTCACAATCCTGTGACTACCTCTCTAAATCCGGGAACCCATGGCTACCAGGAAGTAACTCCTGCTGCTACTACTACACTCTCTCGTACAGGAGCAAACCGTGGCTGGACACCCTTTCTGTATTCAAATATTAAGGATTTGTGCAAGGCAATTAAGGAGTTTGGGATGCATAATAATTATTTTAAGAGCCTTTTAAGTGCTACTTTTGTAACTCACTTACTTGTACCTCATGATTTAATTACATTAATGCAAACTCTTCTCACACCTGGTGATTTTGTGATGTGGAAACAACAATGGAAAATAATTTTATCTGATTTATTGCAAATTTTGTGGCAAACTCCAGATAATTACCAAATGAATACGAATGATGCTTCCAAACAAGTCATCCTGACTCTTCCTTTGCATCCCCCTCCGACTGTTGAATCCATCCTCAAAGTCTGTACAAAGAAGATGCAGCTGAAAGCAGCTGAACACAGCTGTTCCCTTTTTGAAAAAAGTGGGGATGGTGGGGGAAGTTGTGGAGAATGCTACGGGTACAGGGGAAACTCAATCGCAAGGTAACTTTATATGCTATCGTTGTCAGAAAAAGGAACATGTAGCTCACAATTGCAGAACAATTATAACTGCTGATAAAAATTCTCCAAAGACTGTTTCCCCAGGTCAACAGCGGGGAAACTAGAGACTGAACGTGTCCTAACAGCTCTGCGTTCAGACATAAATAGGGCTGCAGACAAACCAACTTGGACTTCTGGACTCAGGTTTAAGGTAACCTGTGATGAAACACACCATTTCAACAACAAACAGACTGTGATACCCATCTCATTCCAGAATGTGGACCACATGCCAGACTCTACATACCCTTTTGTTATTGGGGACACTCAGGAAACACCTGCTGGGATAGAGGTTACACCCACACTCATGAAAGTGGATCAGAACGGGTGTTCTAACCTAATGGTACAATGTATATATCCGCCGTACTTTATGCCAAAGGGTCAAGACATTGCACAGGCCATTCCACTGCCCAAATACCTGCCCACAGATGGTCATATCCCAGCCATCTGTTGGACTGAGGTTCTGGGAAATGATAAACCTGTAATAGAATGTAAGCTCCGTCACAGATCACATAAAATCAATATCATGGGAATGATAGACAGAGCTGCTGATGTGTCTGACATTCCATTTGATAAGTGGCCTGAGCAATGGGAATTACAGTCTCAGGGCATCATAAAAGGGATTGGAGGTACCCAAATTGAGAAGCAGTCCAAAAACACCATTCAAATTGAAGGTCCTGAAGGACAGATAGCGACACTTCGTCCATATGTCCTAGACACCTAATTCACCCTGTGGGGAAGGGATGCCATGTCTCAGTGGGGAACAAAAATTGATATCACCCCTAGACATCAAAATTTTCCCTTGCGGCCACTGGAGCAGAGTGCCATCCACAAAAATTAACTTGGAAAACAGATGAACCAGTGTGGGTTAACCAGTGGTCGCTAAAAGAAGAAAACTTAGAGGCACTCAAAACATTAGTAGCTGAACAATAGGCTAAAGGAAATATAGTTCCAACTTATAGCCCTTGGAATACACCAGTGTTTGTAATACAAAAACCAGGAAAGAACAAATACAGGCTCCTCCAAGATCTTAGAGAAATTAATAAAGTTATTGAAGAAATGGGACCCCTTCAACCAGGTATGCCATCACCTTCAATGCTCCCGCAACATTGGCATTTAGCTGTTCTTGACATTAAAGATTGCTTCTTTCATATTCCACTCCACCCTGCAGATGCCCCTCGATTTGTATTTTCTGTACCCTCTATTAATCGTGAAACTCCCATGGAACATTATCATTGGCTTGTGCTTCCCCAAGGTATGAAAAATTCCCCAACTCTCTGCCAAGAGTATATTGCTAAAATTCTATCTCCCATCCGTGCCAAAGCAGAGAAAGCCATCATCCTACATTACATGGATAATGTGCTGGTGTGTGCTCCCAATAATCAGTATCTCGAGCAGACACTTAACAGGATGATTGAGGCCCTAGAGGCCAAGGGCTTTGAATTACAACCTGAAAAAATGCAGAGAACAAGCCCTTGGAAATACCTCAGACTCAAAATCACAGAGACTTCTATCACCCCAACACCCGTCACGATTAATAATAACCCAAAAACATTAGAGGAAGTGCAACAGACCTGTGGGACAGTGAATTATCTAAAGTTCTGGTTAGGACTCACCACAGAGGATGTAGCTCCTATTGCAAACCTGTTAAAAGGGGAAGGCGGTCCAGCATCCCCTAGATCCCTGACAGAAGAGGCAAGGCAGTCTCTCAAAAAGATACAAGATATCATTTCCACCAGACAAGCACACAGGTATCAGCCCTCCCTACCCTTTAAGCTTGTCATTCTAGGGAAGGTACCACACTTTCACGGCCTCATATTTCAGTGGGACAAAGAGCAGAAGGAACCCCTCATCATAAGTGAATGGGTATTCCTTCCACTCCAACCTCCTAAAACCATCACACAGCCACAAGAACTAATGGCAAAAATTATCATGAAGGGTAGAGCAAGGCTCCACACCCTGGCAGGATGTGACTTTGCATGCATCTACTTACCTGTAACAACAGACACTTTAGATCACCTACTTCAAAATAATATAAATTTACAATTCGCATTAGATAGTTATTCAGGCCAAATCTCCAATCATTACCCAAAACATGGCATGTTTAATCTGCCATTCTCTTTCATCCCTCGAGAGATTCAAAGTAGAAAACCCCTCAAAGCGATTACCATTTTTTACCGATGCTTCAGGAAAAATTAAAGAGTCTGTGATCACATGGAAAAACTCAAAGACGCAAAAGTGGGAATCTGACATCAAGGTAATCCAGGGATCACCACAAGTAGCTGAACTGGCAGCTGTCATTAGAGTATTTGAGAAGTTCAAAGAACCGTTTAATTTGGTCACAGACTCAGCATATGTAGCTGGAGTAACTGTTAGAGATGAGCATGCTCTCCTAAAAGAAATCTCAAAAATAAAAATGTATGATTTTCTCTCAGAGCTAATTTATCTGGTTTCCCACAGAGAGCATCCCTATTTTGTCATGCCTGTAAGGTCACATACAAACCTTCCAGGATTTATTGCAGAAGGTAATCGTAGAGCTGATGCTCTGGCTATGCCAGCAGACATAGCTCTATCAGCCGACTTACCAAAGCTCCCCCAAGTTTTTGAACAGGCAAAATTGAGCCATGCCATGTACCATCAAAATATTCCTGCTCTTATCCACATGTTCCATCTGTCGCAGACACAGGCAAAAGCAATAGTGGCAACATGTCCCAACTGCCAGAAGCTTCAGCTTCCATCACTGGGCATGGGGGTCAATCCCAGAGGCATTAATAGCGGTGAAGTGTGGCAGATGAACGTCACACATTTCCCAGAATTTGGGAGATTAAAATACATTCATGTTTCTATTGATACCTTCTCTGGTGCTATGCATGTCTCTGCACATGCCGGTGAAAAGGCTAAGGACGTTGAAAAACATCTTGCTTTTGCTGTGCTCTGTATACCTGAGGAGAGAAAAACTGATAATGGACCTGCGTACACCTCTCAGGAGTTTAAAAACTTTCGTCAGCAGTGGGGATTTCGACATGTCACAGGTATTCCTCACTCCCCAACTGGACAAGGCATTGTTGAACGTGCCCATCAAACCCTCAAGCGAATGCTACTACAGCAGTCAGGGACCACTAAACTCAACTCACCTGTCCTCAGACTCAGCAAGGCACTGTTTACCATAAACTTCCTGAACAGCGCCTTTGAGGATCCAAACCCTCCCATCTATCGTCATTTCCAGAACACCAGGAGACAGAAACTGAAGGAGAATCCAGAAGTCCTGATCCGGGACCCAAAGACTCAAAAAATTCTAAGGACCATACAAACTTGTAACTTGGGGACGTGGGTATGCCAGTGTATCTACTCCTCAAGGACTGAGGTGGATCCCAGGGAAATGGGTAAAACCTTATGTCACTTCCTCTAAAGTCAAGGAGGTTAAAACTGCCTCCTGGAGGAGACGCCGTAAAAAGGATCCTGATTTTGCACCCTCATGTAAACCCCCTACTGCAGATTTTGATGTTAATCCCTTAAGTTAAGTTGCACTGTTTTGCACTCACATTTTGCACGGTATTTTGTAAATCTTCATCCTGATACCCCATACTATAGATGTCCTGACTAACCCCCTGAATTTTAACTGGGGAACTAGTTTAAAGACATCCTAGGTACTGTCAAGTTGTAGGGACGATAGAATCTGATTATATTTTGCACTGTTGTTTTGTTACTGTTCTATGCACTTTTAAGTTACTAAGAGTTACAACCCAGCTTTAAAGAAAAAAAGAGGAATTGTTGCTGCCTGTTCTGAGCTTCCCTCCCCCTACCAAAGACACTTGCCTCTGCCATGTGCTCTGAGCTCCTTTGTTCTAAGCACGGGCAAAACCAAATGTAACTCAAACTCTTTAGCAGTGTCTGATTGGCCGGTCACCCTGGGTCTGCCCCCAGTCCTCCCCTTTCCCCTTCTCCGAATAAAAGAGAAGATCAAGGGAGGCCCCGCCCTCTCTGGCTCTGCTACTCTTTTTGCGAACATCTCTTGTCATCTGTTTCTTTTTGAAAGCTTCTAACTGCGGGAAATTAGGCGAGCCGAGAGCTGTATTTCTCCCTCTTTGCTTCTGCTAGACGTATTTGCTTTGCAGCTGATACAGTTACCAATTTTAGAGCTACTAAAATGCTAGATTGCCCGTGCTACCTCACTGGGTTGCTCAAGGCTTTCTAAGGCATTAAACTACAAGCGCTAGCCAGTAAAAAGCTGGAAGGATATCTCCCTCACAACAGTGCCTGCTTCAGTACAACGCAACAGATAACACTGCTTATAAATGAAGCCACTGATGCCTTAAAGAACATAGAAATAAAACAACAGACTTTTGAGATATTAGTATAGTGTTACAAATGGAGAGGGGAGTTTTAAACAAGTGTCTGCCTTTGCCCAGGCCTTTGGCAGTAGACAGTAACTTTACTGAGGTGGCCAGCACCCCAAAACCCACTCTCGTGAGTTCTTAATAATGACCGATCAGGCCTATTACAACATGAATTATTTATTGAATAGACCAAAGAAAAACAGACATTAGACTTTAACTAGACTTATTACTTCACAGGATAAACAAAGAAACACTACTAGTAGATAACATACAGTGCACGATTAAGGTACCTATATTACAGCTAGCAAAGAAATAGTATAGATTAAGATTCAATGTATCTTACCATCCAATTGCTGATGGGGCATACATCAAAATCCTTTGATCTCAATTTCCAGAAAAGTAACCATGAAGATGCGTCCAAGCTTCAGGGAGAAGCCGCCCTACACATTTCCAGGGAATGTGTAAGAGGCTTCTATCTCCGTAATAATTTGTGTGGCTTTTATAGTGTAAAGCAGTGTTTTTGGTCAATGATATTTATTTTTCTTTTCTCTGTTCCCACATCTGCTCTCCAGACCAAAAGGTTGATTCTTGGTTGGAGGCCTCAGACCTTTCAGCGCCAGGAGATGACCCCTTGCTGGGCCTTTGACCCAGCCTGGGTTATCTCTTCCATCTGCACCAACCATCTGTGTTAGAGAGAGGGGGGAATGTCCTGCCACATATAGGAGGTAATATAAAGGCTGGTCTTTATTGGAGGCCTCCAAGGGGCAGATATGGAAAAATGCCCACCCCCACATGGAGTGAATACAGTTTTATAAGTTTAGTAAATTAGCATAACTGACAAGAATCACCAATTAGAAGTGATGAAGTAATTACCCCTTTTTGGTTCCACGTCTTCTGTAGCCCTCCTTTAGATAGTGAATTGCCCTAAACCAGGCCAGGAGACACTTCAGAGACAGAGTAAGAGAAGTGGGTATTTGCTTTATTCGGTGCGCCAGGTGTGGGGGATCTCTCCTCCTAACACACACACGGCACTTCCTACAACACAATATTATGGGTAAAATTCATGAATATTCATCACATTCCTTGGGATAGGAGTGGTTATACAAATTAGTTCTCAGATCATTAATATCATCAGCATATGTGTCACACATGCGTGGTGTGTCCTGGTGGTCACACTGAAGAAGGCTCCTCTTCTTCCTTGGGGGTATTTCTGATGAAGGCCAGTAGTCTTCATCACAATGCACTTTTCACCATTCTTTCTGGAGCATGTGCAGTCCTTTGTAGAATGATTCAGCAGTTTCTGTGCTGGTTCAAAACAAATTCTTGTTCTTCTTATCTTGACAAGATTAAGGTGAATCCTGCTTCTTAGGTTTTGTAATTAACATTTGTTGCTATGACCCAGCCCACTGCGGGGGTGGGGCAGCGAGACGCCAATCAACCCCGGACCTTCCCATGGATCGAGTTTCCCCAAGACACAGACTCAGAGGATGGGTTGATGGGCGGCTCAGAAGCTTAAGCCGCATCCCCCTGGGGCTGCACCCGAGTCCAAGCTGCCTCCCCCTGTTCGGGAAAATTCTTGGTTACTCGGTTGTTCACTGGTTCTTTGTTATAACTTCCACCTCCAAGTTTCCCCCATTAGTTCTTGTTGAATTGTGTCCTCCCCCTGGCTTGTAACTCATTGGTTGTTTTCCCCTTTCCCCGCGGTTTTCAAACCCCCTATAAAACTGAGGGAAAAGCCTCTCAGCAAGATCCCAGATTAAGATCATTGCCATGTTCTGGTTGCAAAACTTCTGACAATAAGCCTGTTGGAAGCCAGACCAGAACCACGTCTCTTTTCCTTTATCTCCGAGCTAACGTGAGCCTATATCATCGGCTCCTGCCATGTCTCCTCTGCAAAGAAGCCAGCGAGCGCGCCCAGCAGGGCCGATCCTGATGCCGAAGTCCCTTCTGCGATGCACAGAAGTAACGCAGCTGGACTGTCTCTGATCGAGGGCACGCCAGAGCTTGTGCCATGAGCACAGAACTGCGTTAAACATTTGCTGTCTCTTAATAGTTAACTCTGCTCACATGAGTTAACTATTGATCAACCCCTTTCTCAATCCCCCCTTTTTCTTTGGTCATTTGTAATTCTTTGCAAATCTTGCATGTCTTGAAAGCATGTACCCTTTTCTACTTTGCTTCTAAGTTTGTGCTTTTGCCACTGAGCATAAGCATCGCAATTCTAAGTACATAACATCATACAACAATAACTACTAATACAAACAGTAAATAACAATGCAATAATACAAATAACTATTGCAAACAAATGTTTAAGCCAGGATAAGTTGGGTAACCATCCTGTAAATTTGTCCCATACCTCTTTAAACTCCCAAGAAGTGTCATCTAAGGTGATCTGATGCAATGTTCGCTTTGGATAAATAATTTTAACAGTTTTCTGGGTATGACTATGAGACCCTTTATGCTAGCCCACCCGTCTGTTCCTATTTGTCCCTTCTCTTCTTGTATCCAATTTAAATCATCAGTGTCATATGGTGGGGGTTTTTCACCCATAAGGATGTTAGAAGGGATTAAAGCTAGGGCTTGAATCTGAATCTTACTAGCCACTGCCTTTGCTGTTTTGTCTGACATAGCATTTCCCAGTTCAGGGATGGTGTTACCCTGGGAGTGCTCTTTACAATGCATTATAGCCACTTTTGAAGGTTTTAGCACTGCTTCCAGCAACTGTAAGATTTCAGTAGCATGCTTAATTTCTCTCTTCTGTGAGGTCAATAAGCCCCTTTCTTTCTAGATAGCCCCATGAGCATGTACCACCTCAAAAGCATACCTTGAATCAGTCCAAATGTTGATAGGTTTACCTTCAGCTAATTCCAGGGCTCGAGTCAGGGCTATTACCTCAGCCTTTTGAGCTGATGTCTCCACAGGTCATGGATTTGCTTCAATGACAGCATCTGTGGTTGTAACTGCATACCCAGCAAGCCGCTTACCATTCTTGACATAGCTGCTCCCATCAGTGAACCAGTTATCCGCATTTTCTAGGGGAGAGTCCTTTAGATCTGGGTAGCTGGAGTAAACTGCCTCCATGGTTTCAATGCAGTCATGCTGTACAGTCTCCTCAGTAGCTTTGCCTTGGAGGTAAGCTGCTGGATTTAAGATGTTAGTTACTTGGATACTCACATCCTCTGATTCTGCTAGGACAGCCTGGTATTTGAGAAGGCGAGATGGGGTTAACCAGTGATTTCCCGTGTGAGTACTGCTGACACTGTATGAGACACAAAAAGAGTTATCTGCTGTCCCAGTGTGAACTTGCGAGCTTCTTCTATGTTCAGGATCACAGCTGCCACTGCACACAGGCAGGCAGGCTATCCTCGGCTGACCACATCCAGCTGCTCGGAGAAATAAGCCACTGGCCTTTTCTACAGTCCTAGCTTCTGTGCCAGAAGTCCCAGCATCAGTCCTTGCCTCTCATGTGAGAACAACAGAAAAGGTTTAGTGACATCTGGTATGCCCAATGCAGGAGCTTGCATTAACTCACATTTCAGAGTTACAAATGTGTTATTAGTCTTTGGTGTCCAGCATAGGTGAGTTCCCCCAGTCTCTTTTAGGAGTTGGTATAAAGGTTTCACAATGAGTCCATAGTTGTAGATCCACAACCTACACCATCCTGTCATTCCCAGAAAAGTTCTCAGTTCTTTTGTTGTAGTTGGCCAGGGCATTTGACAAATTGCCTCCTTCCTGTTATTTCCCAAGGCTCTCTCTCCTCCCGCCAGTGCATATCCCAGATATGTATCTTTTTGGAGGACTAACTGAGCCTTTCCAGGGGAGACCCTATATCCACTTAGTCCCCGAAAATTTAATAGACTTACAGTCCAGTCCTTGTAGTCTTCATGGGTCCTTGTTGCTATTAGCAGGTCATCAACATACTGCAGGAGAGCACCTTCTCCAAGTGGCAGTGTCCAGGCTTCCAGTTCTTTAGCTAATTGATCTCTATTGGAGCCCGTTCTTCGGGTCTCCCATCAGATTATATAATTAAGAGAGATGGGACTATGCAATTACACAGAATTTATTGCTTAAAATAACAAGACATCAGTCTCGAGGCGTGAGATTTGCAATAAATCAGAATAATGGCGTATAGTCACAAGACTCAGGGTTACATAGTAATTTATAACTTTCTAATCCAGTAGGAACTTAAAACAAAACTTTGTTTTCACTTTAAGACCTATCACCTCCAATACTTTTACACTGCAGTGCAGCTGTGTCTTGACCAATAGCTTGTCATGTCACATATACACAGAGACTTTTATTATAACATCTAAATTCTTAACTTAAACTATAAAATCACATTATTATACTTAAAACCCTTCACCATAACACCCAATACATACTTTACTTATAACTATAGAAACATAGGTTTGGGATTCTCTTGCTTAAGGTCTATAAATCTCTGTCAATTATGCCAGACCTAGTTTCTTCCAGGGTTGTAAATCAAACCCACCACTAACTGCAGAAGTTTTTACTCCTCTGTTTCCCACATCTCCCCCTCCTTTCTGCACTAAATAAATTCTATTAATAGATTTATCAATCATTCGTTGTACACATTGAAACAAACAAGGTACCATTATGAGAAATATTACTATGACTACCAAGATGTATAGGCCTGTTGTAAGACACTTCTTTATCCATGGTGCTAAACCCCATCTAAACAAATCATCTAGCCAAGTTCCATCATCGATTTTTATTTTTGACACACCCTCATAAAGTTGTTGTATGCTCTTATGAATAGATTCTGAGTGGTCAGACAAATTCATACAGCACATTCCTTCAAAGTCTTTGCATCCATGTCCATGGGCCAGCAAAAGAAAATCAATGGCTGCTCTATTTTGCAAAGTGGCATGCCTCACATCTTTGACATCTGCTAAAAGGCCACTTAATGCAAGGGACGTGGCATTAGATTGTTTACTCAGCCAACATCCCAACCGATCTAACTGCTTTAATGCAACTGCTGAGGCAACTGGTGGCATTAGGAGAGATGCTGCAAGCCTTTTTCCATAACCCCATGGAGTAAAATCATCTTTACATTCTTGTCCGTATTGATGCGGAGAAGATCTTTTTTGTCTGTGTTTCATGTTGGCAATTGTCTTCATATTAGGAGTAAACAATGTAAGTTCTCACAAAGTACATGGACCTCCCTTAATGTCTGAAGAAATACCAGGTCATGCTCTGTCCCCGCATACAGAAAACATTCCTCTTGGTAATTGCAGAGGAATAGAAGTAAATGTAGATGGAACTATAAAAGTACTATTGCACCAAAAGGAGTGGTTCCTATACACAGGGTGATGTGGAGAAACATCTCTCATCATTGATTGATTGATGTTTGTAGAATGGAATTCAACATGGAATTTTACTTTTACAGAACCAAGGAGTTCTAATTCCTGGGTTCATCAGAGGCTTTAGGAAGATAGGGAGTCCACCATTCCCATGTATTTACCGGGGTATAGTACTCCCAAACTTTTGATCCTGCAAAGGTACCTCGTAGGGCTCTATCAATTCTTTCTGGTATTGGCCAATTTTCTACTGGAACATTTACTAAACAAGTTGAAAATGGATTTTCTGGAGCTGTGGTAGACAGACATAGAGTATCCAACCCTGAAGCAGTAGCTAAAGTTACCCAAACATTGGTCTTAGGTTGATCAAGTGGCAAAGCTACACTACTAAAAGCAAACAAAACAAATAACGCAAAATACAAACTTAACTCCATGTTTCCTTAAAGCTATCTTTTGGCAAAAGGACTCTTCTCTCAAATTTTAATCTTTAAATGATTTTTTAAGACTATTCTTTATTTTTTCTTAATTTTGTTTATACCTCATTTAATGATGAGGCACAAAGTTACTTTGTGCCTTCTTTAAATAGAAAGATGAGGATTATTTGCCAAAAGAGCTTTACGATATTCTATTTTTTCACACTCTTTATATTGACATAAAACCCAAAGTTCACAGTTTTAACAATAAAAACAAGAGATTGCAAGTATGGGTTGTAGTCTCTGTGTAGTTCACGTCTGTGTACTTTCTTCTCTACTTGTGGGGTTGTCAACATCTTTCCGCGCATGATATGGTTTCACGTTCTTTGCAGGAAACCACCTGGGTCTTGTACCTGTAGAAACACAAGCAAATCCTTTGCCCCAGGTTATTAGAGGAAATGGACCTTCGATTTTTTTCCTGTTTCTGGATTTGTAATTAGAACTAAAGGATTCTCCTTTAATCTTGCATGTGTGCTGTTAGAAAAATGTCTAAATATTGGAGGATCAGGCTCTGCAGAAGAACTATTCAAAAAGTTATAAACATACAAGGCTTTACTTAATTGCATCTATGGTGTTGCCTGTGCTACATCTCCTTTTTGCTGATCTAAAATACATTTTAAGGAACTATATGTCCTTTCAACAATTGCCTGACTCGTGGGCAAATAAGGAATGCCAAAGGTATGATGAATGCCCCAATTCATTAAAAATGTAGCTACCTTCTGGGCGATATAAGCAGGACCATTATCTGTTTTTATTTCTTGAGGTGCCCTCAATGATGCAAAAGCTTGCAAAAAAATGCTGATACACATGATTTGCTGTTTCTCCTGTGTTTACCGAAGCAAAAACTGCATTGGAAAATGTGTCTACCAACAGATAGATATTTTTATATTTTCCAAAAGATGGGTATTTTGTAATATCTGTTTGCCACAATTGCAAGCTCTGCAGTCCCCAAGGATTAAACTCTCCTGTAGAAACAGGGGACTGCACCAGTTGACAACTTGGGCAGGTATTTACAATTGCTCTAGCCTGATCTCTGGAAAGATGAAACATTCGCATAAGAACTTGTGCATTTCGATGAAAAAAGGCATGACAGCTTTGCCTGTTCAAAAATGTTAGGTAAGGTGTTCACTACGGCTACTGTTAATTCATCAGCTCTGAAGTTGCCTTCTTCCAGAAATCGTGGAAGTGATGAATGAGCTCTAATATGGGAGACAAAATATTGATTAGTTCTATTTTGCACAAGTGTATAAAGACATGTAAGATAACGACACAGAGCATCGTTGCTAACATCCTTCAAAACTGATCCTTCTATTCTTTTAACTATATTAGCAACATAAGCAGAATCCGTAATCAAATTAAAAGGTTCCTGAAAAAGTTGAAATGCTCTAACTACTCCTGCAAGTTCAACCACCTGGGTTGAGCCTTCTACTGTTTGGACATCTGATTTCCATGCTTTAGTTTCTGGGTCTGGCCACACTACCACAGAGCCATGTGTTTTTCCTTACCCATCACTAAATATTGTCACAGTGTCTAAAGGGACTTCACTTAACAGAGGTCTTTCTCTAAAGCTGTCTTGGTTTTGAAAGACAGGTGTCTGCTAAGGAAGGCAGAAGCCTCCCTTGAAGTGGCAGATATAACCCCTTTTCCCTCCGAGTTATTATAATTTTGAAATCAAGGGCCTTTAGGCAAAGATGTGGGAAATAGGAATAGCAGTTCTTTACTCTATATATATATATATATAGAACCAGTCAAACAAAACAACAATAACTATGGCAGTAACAGTGAACAATCACAAACCCAGTCCCAGCCTTCTCGGCTGTCGGGCCTTTTCCCCTTGAGTGCAGTTCTACTTGCAGCCGGCAGGGGCGCTGGCGGCTCCCGGTGAGCAGGGCAGGTGTGATGGTTTCCCCGCGGCTGCAGGGGGCGCTCCAGAGCGAGCTCGGGAAGCACGCGGCACTGGTGCCCTGGGATCCCGGGAAGGGATGGAACAAAGGCTTCACAAACCCCAGACGGCTGGCCCCGGTGTCCGGCTGGAGCCTCGGGAACAGCAGGCTGGAGCGGCAGGCTGGAATAGCAGGCTGGAGCGGCAAGCTGAAGCGGCAGGGATGAGCACAGATCCCGGGCGGCAGACGCGATGTATCCAAGCAGGGAACCCCCTGGAGGTCCAGGCAGGCAGGGCGAGCACAGCTACAATGCAGCGAAGGCTCCAATCAGCGGTGGGGCAGGGCAGCCACAGCCCGGCCTCCAGCGGGACAGGGAAGGTGGGATCTTTCTCCGCAGAAAGAAAAACGGCCGAAAAGAACCAGGCTCCTCTCCCCGAGAACGCCGAGACCGAACTGACCCCACACTCAAGGGAAAACAAAAGAGCAGCCAGGTCTTTTGTCTTCTCTTAAGTACGGCCATTTGTCCCCTAGCAACATGCATATGGGAAAAAATTCCTTTAACAGGAAAAAAACTAGGACTAAACTAAAACCCCAACATTATCCACCCCAAATTTTTTCCCATACTAACATGTTACATGAAACTTAACCTTTTTAGCCATATAAGTACATGCCTTACCCGAATTATATACATATATACATGCTGATACTGATACACTGATACAAGTACAGAGCCATGGGTAGTTCACCAAAAACAAGGTCCCCTTGCGGTATGCATTGGGTCTCTCCATCCCTTTGCATCACCCACCAGGTGCAACCTGGTCTCTGAGTAAAAACAACCCCACGGATGGGTTTGTCTTTGCTCAAGGCAGACTTTACCCAAACAGTTTTTCCAAGCATACCTCTCATGTGCACCACTGGAACCTTATCCCTGTCTGTTGTTTGTAGGGGGCTCTTGCTAAATGCATCTCCCAGTTTTTGAAAGTCCCCCCACCCAGTGCCTTCAAGGTGGTTTTAAGCAGTCCATTACATTGCTCAACCTTCCCAGCTACTGCTGCATGGTAAGGGATGTGGTTCACCCACTCAATGCCATGTTCTCTAGCCCAGGTGTTTACAAGGCTGTTCTTGAAATGGGTCCCATTGTCAGACTCGATTCTCTCAGGGGTGCCATGCCTCCAAAGGACTTGCTTTTCAAGGCCCAGGATGGTGTTACAGGCTGCAGCGTGAGGCACGGGGTAGGTCTCCAGCCATCCTGTGGTGGCTTCTACCATTGTGAGCACATAGCGCTTGCCTTGGCGTGTTTGAGGCAGTGTGATGTAATCAGTCTGCCAGGCCTCCCCATACTTGTATTTGGACCACTGCCCACCACACCATAGGGGCTTCACCCGCTTGGCCTGCTTGATCGCAGCGCATGTCTCACAATCATGAATAACCTGGGAGATACTGTCCATGGTTAGATCCACCCCTCGGTCTCGTGCCCACTTATAGGCGGCATCTCTGCCCTGATGACCTGAGGCATCATGGGCCCATCGAGCTAGGAACAACTCTCCTTTATGTTGCCAGTCCAAGTCTATCTGGGACACCTCTATTTTCTCAGCCTGATCTACCTGTTTGTTGTTACGATGTTCTTCATTAGCCCGGCTCTTGGGGATGTGAGCATCTGCATGACGGACCTTCACGGATAGCTTCTCTACCTGAATGGCAATGTCTTTCCACTCCTCAGCAGCCCATATTGGTTTTCCTCTGTGCTGCCAGTTTGCCTTATTCCACCTTTCCAGCCAACCCCACAGAGCATTGGCTACCATCCATGAATCAGTGTAGAGGTAGAGCTTTGGCCACTTCTCTCTTTCAGCTATGTCCAGAGCTAATTGAACAGCTTTTAGCTCAGCAAATTGGCTCGATCCACCTTTTCCGTCAGTAGCCTGTGCAACTTGTCGTGTGGGGCTCCATACAGCCGCTTTCCATTTCGGGCTAGCGCCTACAATTTGGCAGGAACCATCAGTGAAGAGGGCATATTGTCTTTCACTCTCTGGTAGCTGGTTATATGGTGGGGCTTCTTCAGCACGCGTCACCTGCTCCTCTTCTTCTTCAGAAGATAAGCCAAAAGTCTCACCTTCTGGCCAGTTCGTAATTATTTCCAAGATCCCAGGGCGACTTGGGTTTCCAATTCGGGCACGCTGCATGATGAGGGCGATCCATTTGCTCCAAGTAGCGTCGGTGGCGTGATGCGTGGAGGGAATCTTTCCTTTGAATATACACCCCAGCACCGGTAGTCGGGGTGCCAGGAGGAGTTGTGCCTCTGTGCCGATTACTTCTTAGGCGGCTTGGACTCCTTCATAAGCTGCCAAGATTTCCTTCTCTGTGGGAGTGTAGTTGGCTTCAGACCCTCTGTAGCTTTGGCTCCAGAATCCCAGTGGTCGGCCCCGAGTCTCACCAGGCACCTTCTGCCAGAGGCTCCAGGACAGGCCATTGTTCCCGGCTGCAGAGTAGAGCATGTTCTTCACCTCTGGTCCTGTCTTGACTGGGCCAAGGGCTACGGCATGAGCGATTTCCTGCTTGATCTGGGCAAAGGCTTGCTGCTGTTCAGTGCCACAGTGGAAATCGTTCTTCTTGCTGGTAACCAGGTAGAGACGGCTCACGATCTGGCTGTACTCAGGAATGTGCATCCCCCAGAAACCTATGGCGCCTAGGAAAGCTTGTGTTTCCTTCTTATTGGTTGGTGGAGACATTGCAGTGATCTTATTGATGACCTCAGTGGGAATCTGACGTCGTCCATCTTGCCACTTTACTCCCAGGAACTGGATGTCTCGAGCAGGTCCCTTGACTTTGCTCTTCTTGATGGCAAAACCAGCTTCCAGGAGAATTTGGATGATTCTCTCTCCTTTCTCAAACACTTCTGTTGCGGTGTTCCCCCACACAAGGATGTCATCAATGTAATGCAGATGTTCTGGGGCCTCACCCTTTTCCAGTCCAGCCTGGATCAGTCCATGGCAGATGGTGGGACTGTGCTTCCACCCCTGGGGCAGTCGGTTCCAGGTGTACTGCACACCCCTCCAGGTGAAAGCAAACTGAGGCCTGCACTCTGTTGCCAGAGGAATGGAGAAAAATGCATTGGCAATGTCAATAGTGGCATACCACTTCGCTGCTTCGGACTCCAGCTTGTACTGGAGCTCCAACATGTCCAGCACAGCAGGGCTCAGTGGTGGAGTCACTTCATTCAAGGCACAATAGTCCACAGTCAATCTCCATTCCCCATCAGACTTGCGCACAGGCCAGATGGGGCTGTTGAAGGGTGAGTGGGTCTTGCTGACCACCCCTTGGCTCTCCAGCTCATGGATCATCTTGTGGATGGGGATCACAGCATCTCGATCTGTTCGATACTGCCAGCGGTGCACTGTCGAGGTGGCAATTGGCACTCGTTGCTCTTCCACTTTCAGGAGCCCAACTGCAGAAGGATTCTCTGATAGTCCAGGCAGGGTGTTCCATTGCCTAATGCCCTCTGCCTCCACAGCAGCAATCCCAAACGCCCACCTGAGTCCCTTTGGGTCTTTGTAATAGCCATTCCGGAGGAAGTCTATGCCCAGAATACACGGGGCCTCTGGACCGGTCACAATCAGATGCTTTTGCCACTCCTTCCCAGTCAGGCTCACCTCAGCTTCCAAAAGGGTCAACTGCTGTGATCCCCCTGTCACCCCAGCAATGGATACAGGTTCTGCCCCCACATGTCCCGATGGCATTAAAGTACACTGTGCCCCAGTATCAACCAATGCATCATATTTTTGTGGCTCTGATGTGCTAGGCCATCGGATCCACACTGTCCAGAAAACGCGGTTCTCCCATGCCTCTTCCTGGCTAGAGGCAGTGCCCCTCTAGCCCTGGTTATCATTCTTTCCCTGGGCGTACATGCTTGAGGTACCTTCAAGGGGATCCGACATATCATCCTCCCTTCTGTAATACCTGGCAGCTTGGTCCTGGGAGGCTGAGGCTACTTTCACCTTAGTGGAACCCCCTCGGTTAGTGCCTCCATCCTTGAGTTCACGCACCCGCACTGCCAGGACAGAGGTGGGTTTCCCATCCCATCTTCTCATGTCTTCCCCATGCTCACACAGGAAAAACCACAGCTCAGCTCGTGGGGTGTACCCTCTCTCTCTAGCCGGGGAACGATGGGCTCTGACTTGGGGGCCTGTGACTCACACTGGTGCCACACTGACCTTCCTCATCTCCTCCCTCATCTCCTCCCTCCTTTCCTTCCTCATCTCCTTCATCTCCTCTTTGAGGTCCTGGACCACAGCAAAGAAGTGAGCTTTCAGCGGGCCATTGACCATACTGTCATAATTCCTGAGCTTGTTGACAACAGAGCCCACTGTTTCTCGGTTATTGTCAGCATCAATGGTTGCAATGAAGGTGGCCCTAGCTTTGCCTGGTTCCGCATCATCTGTCCTGTGCACCTGACCTTATCGGGGTCATTATCATGCTGTCCATCCCTCCCAAAGAGTACCTCTAATACTGCCACCTCTCTTAGCTGTTGGATCCCTTCCTCGAGTGTCTTCCACTGCATTCTATGATGGTACTCCTGCATTCTTTCTTTGTGAATGAACCTTTCTCTCACACTCGTTAAGAGCCGGTCCCAGAGAGAAAGGGGCCCTGGCTCCCTCACAAATATCTGGTCCACACCTTGGTCCTGGGTCAATGATCCCAGATACCTTGCCTCGTCACTATCCAGTTGCACACCTGTGCCCATAAGGTCCCAAACCCGAAGCAGCCAGGTTGTATAAGGCTCACGCCCCCTTCGCACAATGTCTTTTCGCATACCACGGAGACTGTCGTACGACAGAGACTCAGTGATGATTTCTGGCTCTGGCTCTCCTGCTGGTTGTGAGGGCCCTGGTTCCCCATCATCATTAACTGGTGGTACTGATTTGGTCTTACACTTCCTCCTTTGCACAGGGGCGACTGCTGCTGGCTGTGGTTGTCCTTGTGGTTCAGCTGAAACCTGGACGGTTGTAACATCCGTGGGTTCCACTGCTGCACCTTTGGACTCACCCTCTTTGGGGCAGGGAGAGGGTTTTTCACTCGCTGAGGAGGTGTATTCCCTTAGCAATTGGCATATCTCCTGGCGCACCTGGCCCATCTCCTGGCACATCTCCTTGCGCACCGGGCCCATCTCCTGGCATATCTCCTTGCGCACCTGGCCCATCTCCTGGCACATCTCCTGCATCCCTTTCGCCAGTACCCCCACCCAGTTCGGGCAGTCCATTTCTGAGGTGGGCTGTTGGGCGGTATCAGGCTGTGGGGCAGGGTCTCTAGTGTCTGGGGCAGGATCAGGCTCTGATCAGTTTCCTGTATTTTTGATGTAGAAATCTCAAGTCCAGCATTTTTGATCTCTGTTACAACACTGTCACGAGCTTCCTCCATCTCCTTCTGTGTTGGTGCTGAAATTAACAGATCATCCATGTAATACAGAATCTTTGCTTTAGGATGTTTTTGTCTACCTGGAGATAGAACTTTTGCCACAAGCCATTGACATATAGTAGGTGAATTTTTCATCCCTTGAGGAAGCACAACCCAATGATACCTTAACAGTGGCTCCTGTCTATTAATACTTGGGACAGAGAATGCAAAACGTGGGACATCATCTGGATGAAGTGGAATATTGAAAAAACAGTCCTTTAAATCAATGATAACTAAAGGCCAGTCTCTTGGGATCATAGAAAGAGAAGGAAGTCCAGGTTGGAGGGGTCCCATATCTTCTATCACTTCATTAATCTTTCTAAGGTCCTGAAGCAGCCTCCAGGTGTCAGAGGCCTTTTTGTGTATAACAAACACTGGTGAATTCCAGGGACTGATTGTTTCTTTGATATGTCCTTTCTGCAGTTGTTCCTGAATGAATTTTTTGAGGGCACTCAGTTTCTTTTCTTCTCAGGGCCATTGATTCACCCAGATCGCTTCATTGGTTTTCCACGAAAGCTTAGGAGTGATGAATGCCTGCATGGCCCCCACTAAAAATCCACCTCCAGGTTGACCCCCAATTGAAATAACAAATCTCTTCCCCAGACTGTAATGGGCTTCTTTACAACAAAAGGATGAATGACGGCTGTTTTTCCTTCAGGTCCTCTGACTGTAATAACAGATACACTTTGTAAGCATAGAGTGGCACCCCCTATACCTGTGAGGGTATCCAGGGCAGTCACCAGCTTCCAGTCTTTTGGCCAAAACAAGAAAGAAATGATAGTAACAACCGCTCCTGTGTCTAATAGACCTTTAACCATAATTGTTTTGTTGTTATGCATTAAACTGCAAATCAGTGTTGGCCTGTTATGCCCAATATGTGTAGATACAAAAATGCTGCAAGCCAGGATTTTCTTGCTACTTTCTAAGACCCTGAGAGACTTTTCCCTCTCACAGAAGAGGTAGCAGGGAAGGTAAACAACCAAGACACCTGCAACCTTGGAAAGTCTTGTTTATGGTATAGTAGAAAAATATTTTGACAACGGATGTTTTAGGATTTTAGCCAATCACCCCCAAGGGGTGGCTGGTCCTTTGTCCAATTAGACTATGAAGAAAAAAGTCTATAAAAGAGTTTGTAAAATAATTAAATGAATCAATCTTGCTGCACAATTCCTGCCTGCTGGATCTTCTCCTCCTCCTCCTCCCTATGGCTGCGGGACACGGTGATATACCGTAGGAACCAGGCCTGTGGTAATATTTGGTGCTGCCCGACGTGATCTGCACTCTCTGACGTGTCCTGCTGCTGCGAGCCAAGTCGAATTCCTCTAGAGGTACGCTGTTCCCCTTCCCCCCAGGACCGGGAGGTCCGACAGGACTGAGAAATGGCAAACAGCGGCTCACAAATCGAAGCTGCGATACTGGTCTGGAAAGGTGTGTTTAGTATAATGCACACCTCCATTCCTGAAAACTCAGTTCGAGAATTATTAGACTGGGCTACTTTAAAACGGATTTCCATGGACAGAGATAGTGCCCTGGACTTTGCCTTATGGCAAAAACTCAGCTGTGCTGTCCGACAGGAGCTCCCGACTGGGAACCCAACAGCGTTAGAATTATACAAAACCTCGTTATTTATTCTGCTGACAGACCTTGACTGTGATAGCAGGGCTGGATCACCTATTTCGGTGATGAGTGACGGAGGAATGTCCCAGGGGGGCCCCGTTGACTGGGTTTCCGGGGCAAATGATGGTGGATTCAGAAAATCCTCCCCGGCTCCACAGGCAGAGCCTGCGCCGGCTCACCCTGCACAATGGCAGGACTCTGCAGCCCCCAGAGACCCCGCGCTGCCAGAGGCGGGGAGGTTGGGGCAGCGGGAGGGCCCACAGCCTGCCTTGCCGTTCGGCTGGGCGGCGGCCACGGCTTATCCAGTGCCGCAAATCAACGGCTTAGCCACTTGGACGCCCAGAGAGGCTCTTAGCTCGGTTCCGTATGGACCTGGATCTAACTTCTTAGCCGGCGTAGCGCCGGGCGTGCCTGCCCCGGGACTCCCTGGGTGTGGTCCGCAGCCCTCCTTGGCGCTGGACTGTTCTGCGCAGTAGCAGAACCGAGCCATCGACCTCTTAATGCAGCATCTGCCTTTGCTGACAGAGCTGCCAAACCTATCCCAAAGGATGGAGGACCTGCTCAGCCTGTTAGAGCAGTGGATGCCCGAGCCCGCGCCGCCAGTGCCGGCTGCACCGCGCGCGCCCCCCCCGCCAGCACCGCCTGCGCCACCAGAACAGCCCGCGCCGCCTGCGCCCACCCCGCCATCTGCGGGAGACGCGGCTCTGAGCCAAGAAACGGCAAGGCTGGTGGTGAACCCGGAAGCGGCGCAGCCACGGGAAAACCCGGACGCTGGGGAGACGCGGCCAGAGACGGTGGCTACGGAGCAGGGGCCAGGGGTGGCTGTGTTCAGAGTGACCGCTGAGAATGGGCCAGCGGCGGCAGCGCCGGGCGCGGCTGGGGAGCGTGAAACAGCAGTGGAAGAGGCGACCGCGCCGAACGCAGCTGCTATGCCAGAGGCGGAGGCGCGGAGAGCAGCTGTAGTCTGTCCTGTCTGTTCTGCCTCTAGCGAACTTAGCCAAAGTGCCACTCCACGTACATTTCTATTCACTCCCAGCACCCCAAAGTTGCCTTTGCCAGATGATTCCTCATCAGGCAGTGAGGCAGATGAGGTTCTGGCCCCAGGTCGTAAGGCGGCTGTAGCCGCGCGGAGAAGGAAAAGGTGGGAAAACCTGATGTTGCCTATCAAGGAATCTTAGCGCACTCAGGAGTTATTGATGCTGACTTTAATGGTCAGATTTGCTCTATGGTCTCCACGCAAAAACCCCCTGTAACTATTCCTGAAAAGACCTGCCTTGCTAAATTAGTGCCTTTTAAGTCTTGTGTCCCCAGGGTAGAACAAACTCACGAAGATAATGGCAGTGGATCTACGGGACTTCCGCAGGCCTTCTGGACTGCAGACATCTCTGACCAAAGGCCACAGATGACATGTACCCTGATCCTGCCGAACGCCCGTCCACCCTGGATTCAGCTTCGAGGTTTGATTGATATGGGTGCTGATGTAACTATCATCTCCTTCTCTGCATGGCCTCCCTCATGGCCTTTAGCCCCTGTGGGATTGACCATCGCAGGATTAGGAGGAACCACACAGAGCTATTTAAGCGAACGGCCTGTGGTGGTGAAGGATTCAGAGGGACACCCAGCTATGATTAGGCCTTATGTTGCTACCACTTCCCTTAACCTTTGGGGACGGGATGTGTTGGCAGCTTGGGGCGTACGGATTGGGACAAATTTTAGCAGGGGTCACTGTGCGTAAGGGCGCACAGTATCCGACGCTGCTTTTGTGGCGGTTCATTAACACACCAATCCGAGTCAGACTCTGCTCAGTTAGTTGAATTAAGGGCTGTTACCATGGCTTTTCAACAATTCTCACAGGAACCTTTGAATTTGGTTACTGACGCTGCTTATGTAGCAGATATCACCCAACGCTTAGATTGTTCCCTTCTGAAGGAGGTGAACAATGCGGCTCTGTTTTCGCTGTTGCAAACCTTGTGGTCTGCAATTCAGGCTCGAGTGCATCCGTATTACATTCTGCACATTGGAAGTCACACCAATTTACCAGGTTTTCTAACAGAAGGCAATGCCAGGGCTGACAGGCTGGCCAACCCTGCATGGGTAGGGTCTCAGCCTGGCAAAATTGCACAAGCCAAGGCATCGCACGGTTTCTTCCATCAAAGTGCACATACCCTGCACAAGCAGTTTCATTTAACGCCAACCGAGGCGCGTGACATTGTCAGCGCTTGTGCTGACTGTCACGGACTCGCTGCGCCTTTGCCAGCCGGGGTAAACCCCAGAGGGCTAAAAGCCTTGCAGATTTGGCAAACGGATGAAACTCACATCCCAGAATTTGGTCGGCTAAAATATGTGCACGTGTCTATTGACACTTTCTCCTCGGCTATGTGGGCTACTGCTCACACTGGAGAGAAGGGCCGTGATGTCATTGCCCATTGGAAATTGGCTTTCTCAGTCCTGGGCGTGCCAGCTTCTGTGAAAACCGATAATGGTCCTGCCTACGCCTCAGAGAAGACGCGGCCGTTTTTACACCTATGGGGTGTAGACCATACCTTTGGTATCCCACATTCTCCTACTGGCCAAGCCATTGTTGAACACGCTCATGGTACCTTGAAGCGTGTTTTGGGCAAGCAGAAAAGGGGAATGCATGGAGAAACCCCACAGAGCCGACTCGCAAAAGCTTTGTATACAATTAATCACCTTACAGTACCACAAAATTCAAATAATCCTGTTATTCTGAATCATTTTCTCTCATTGCAGTCTGCAGGTGACAGACAACTGCCCCGGGCAAAAGTCTGGGTGCGGAATTTACTCACTAACCAGTGGGAAGGCCTCATGAGCTTATCGTTTGGGGTCGTGGGTATGCTTGCGTTTCCACAGATGCCGGGATACAGTGGCTACCTTCAAAATGCGTTCGCCCTGACCTACGGCACTAGAGGCAGAACTAGCAACCTCCAAATGATGACCAGAAAGCCAACCATCCAAATGGCAACCAGAATGTAGAGCATCAGCCTAATGACTCTTCTGATGATGCCCAGGATGTCAACCATCAGGCAGATGGTCCTTCTACAAGCAGAGACTGGGATGGTCCTTCCACAAGCAGAGACTGAGCTTTAAATTTCTTGTTATGGAGACAGATAGTTAAAGCCTTAAGGACATATTTAGAATTAATAACTGATGTAGATTTCTATTTGGCATTAATAGTAGAGTTGTTATCTTATAAAACAAAAAGGGGGAATTGTAGATACGAAAATGCTGCTAGCAAGGATTTTCTTGCTATTTTCTAAGTCCGTGAGAGACTTTTCTCTCTCACAGAAGAGGTAGCAGAGTATGTAAACAACCAAGCGACCTGCAACCTTGAAAAGTCTTGTTTATGGTATAGTAGAAAAATATTTTGACAATGGATGTTTTAGGATTTTAGCCAATCACCCCCAAGGGGTGGCTGATCCTTTGTCCAATTAGACTATGAAGAAAAAAGTCTATGAAAGAGTTTGTAAAATAATTAAATATATCAATCTTGCTGCACAATTCCTGCCTGCTGGATCTTCTCCTCCTCCTCCTCCCTATGGCTGCGGGACACGGTGATATACCATAGGAACCAGGCCAGCGGTAATAAATATGTTCTGTCCAAAAAATTTCCGGTCCCAAGTCTGAGCTTTCTGTTATAGGTTGCTGATCTTCCATCTCTATTGCTCTGCATGTAGCTGTAGTAGGCACTGCAACAGCTGTGGCTAATTGTGTTCCTGCAGGAACAACTAAAGGAGGTTGTAATGCTTGAGCTAAAATTGTAAGCTCTTCATTACAGTTTGCTGAAACAATTGTTGGATAAACTACAAGACCCATAACACAACATGCATCTTTTCCCATAATTAAAAAGTCCTGCCTTTCTTCAGATGTCCCAGAAGCTCCTGTAGGTATTAAATAATGGGAACTGTTTATAAAACATATTAATTTGGAGGCTGCCAAGGTACAGAATGCTCCGGGGGCAGGAGGTTTGGGTTGCTCGAGAGGCATCTGACCATTCTGCTGACTGTATGTGGCTTTGGCCTCCAGAGAATTGGAGCTTTGACTGATGGACTGCTGCTAATTTGTTTCGTCACGTGGCAGGGCATCGTGATGGAAAATCTGTTTCCCAGCAACAAATTCCCATCTATATCATATCTAGAATGACACCTATGTGCATAGCGTCTTCCCTTCCTACATCTGGGACAGCGAACTGGTGCTCTTGTAATCTCTCTAGGCTCTGGACCATTTTTAATTAAATGTCCAGGCTTGCTGCACCGAAAACATGTTCTCTCATCTGTATCAGCTTGTGACATTGCTCGAGAATTGCTTACAGCAAGAGCATTAAGTGCTGTTATAAGTCTTTTATCCAGCACTTCAACTTGAGAAGAGAACCTTTTGTCTATCATTTCAGCTTGATTGTTAATAGCTCTTTCCAGCCTTTCTCCTAATGTATCAGCTTGAACAAGAGCCATATGCTGTGCAGTACCAATTTTACTGCAAGCTTCATGCATGTCTGAAAGACTTGGTTGTATCCCTGGCAGAGCTCTAATAGTTTGCTGACACTCCTCATTGGCATTAACATAAGCAAGATCCTGTAATGAAATTGAACAGGCTACATCGTCATCACACTGTCTCTCCAAGGCCTGGGTCAACCAATCAATAAAGGAAGAAAAGGTCTCGGTGGGACCCTGCTTAATTTGTGTAAAGGCACCTTGTGGAGTACCCACAGGCTCAACTTGCAAAAGTGCCTTTTTAGCTGCCTCTTTGATGCCACCAAGGACTGCCCTCGCCAGGTCTGCTTGATCTTCTGGCCTGTCATGAGGTGGGTCCCCTGCCAAATGTGCAAGCATCAGAGCTGCATTAGGACCTCCTGCATAATTGTCTATCAATCTTCCAAGAAGTCTACGCCACTTTAAATCCCACAGTAAATACTGTGAATCAGTCAAAAGCATTGAAGCAATATTTTTACAATCAAAAGGTGTCAAATCCACATGATCAAGGGTCGCTTTTAACAGCTGCTTAAAGTAGGGAGATCCCAAACCACTCTCCTTTATAGCCCTCCTTAAATCCTTAATGTCATCATGTACGAGAGCTTCCCATCTCAGGTTTGCTCCTCGTCTGCCATACCTCACCGGCATTGCTAACAATGATTTACGAGCTGGAATGAGATCATTCTCCTTAGATATCTCAAGATGTATAGCATTCCAATTTGTTAAAACAGGCTTTTTTCTTGGATTAATTTCTTTCTGCTTATCAGCAGAAGAAAGCCTATTCATATCTTGAAGGCTTAAATCAAATTCATCCTCTGATGGTAAACACTCATCCTGAATTTTCACATCTGCTTTTCTACTAGCAGCTCCCGGTTTTGTTTTTACAGCATCCATTTTTATTTTCATCATTTCCTGAGTGGTCATTTCCTGGGACGTTACTTCCGAAGATGTAATTTCTGGAGATGTCATGTCCGGGGCCTCCAGCCCTCCTGCACTATCCATCACTTCCGGGGGCTCTCTCCTCCCTTCTTCTTCACCCCCCGTTTTGGGTGTAATATCACAAGCGGCTGGAGGGGGTGACTGTAGGGGGACCTGTGGCTTAGTTAGAATTTCAGAAGAGCCGCCATTAATTATGGAGCTGTTAAGCAGTTCAATTAAGACTCTACAAGCAGGGAGTAAAACAGCTGCTGTTTTATCTCTTTTAATAGCAAGGTCATAAAGTTTAGTTGCGATGTCATCCCAGACAGATTTACTGAGGAGAAGGTTAAAGTCTATGTCTGGGCAATTACAGAAAACCCAAAGCAATAAATCTTTAATTTCTCTGTTGGGAAGAGGCTCAGAATGTAATTTTAGCAAAGCCTCTAATTTGGAATAAACATCTCGCTGTTCTTTGGAGATATTTTCACTCATCTCCCGCCCGTTCAGTCCCTACCTTCACTCAACTCAGAAGGCAGCGTCTTCTATCGATGTGCCAGGGAATAAATAGTCCAGCGACTATTCGTTAAGCTTCCTTTGAGCTTTAGGTTCACATCAAATGACCCTTCCTTTCAGGGTATGGATTTAATTGGCTCACGTCTACCGAGGGTCTTCTCTGATCCCATCCGACGTCTCTCCATAAATCGACTCACCGAGGCACCAGTTATTGGAGCCTGTTCTTCGGGTCTCCCGTCGGATTATATAATTAAGAGAGATGGGACTATGCAATTACACAGAATTTATTGCTTAAAATAACAAATAAGACATCAGTCTTGAGGCGTGAGATTTGCAATAAATCAGAATAATGGCGTATAGTCACAAGACTCAGGGTTACATAGTAATTTATAACTTTCTAATCCAATAGGCACTTAAAACGAAATTTTGTTTTGACTTTATGACCAATCACCTGTGATACTTTTTCACTGCAGTTGTGCTGGTTTGGACAAATTTGGAAATATATCCTCTGAGAGAAAGCAGGTTACAACCATCCCACCAGGTTCGGGACAAAATGAATTTTCCTCGAAGGAAAGTGAAAGAGATAAAAACCATTTATTTAATAAACACACAGGAAAAGGAAAATAATTCTAAATAATAAAACCTCTCGCTGTGGAGAGAAAAACCTGGGAAAGTGTTAGAGTCCTTCCGTAGATCTCTCTCCCCCTCCTTGGAGCTGGGACGGAGTGGGCCCACCTCTGTGCTCGGTGGAGAACTCTCCCAATGTGTTTTGATGTTGAAACAGTCCAAAAAAGAAGAAGGGAAAAAAAAAAAACAAAGTCCCAGGAAAGCAAAGTTCAACTCTGTCTCTCTCTGGAGAAAAAGGACCGAAAGCTGGCTGAGAAAGATAACAAGCTGCTTCCTCCACTCCTATCACCAACCGAACACAGAGAGGAATCTGTATCTCTGTGTGTCCTTGAAACATGAAAACAAACTACTTTGAAAGTTATGATCGGTTTTTTCTCTTGCCCCTCTCAGGCTCAGTTTAAAGGCATAGAAAGGCACAAAATTAATTTCTGGGCATAAAACAGCGATATCTGATACAACACCATAAAGTCACCCCAAGACATTCCACCCCTTATCCCACATCATCACCTCAATGCCCAAACTAATATATTCTAACTCTACACACACACATTAATACATATATATATATATATATATGTATATATACAGCTATGTACGAACAGTGACAGTGACACTCAGCAAGCAGTGGTATACAGGCATTTCACACTACAGATAGTTTTCACCCAACAATCAGATCTCCTTGCGGCACACAATGTGTTGTTCCATCTTTCTGCATTACCCACCATATGCAACCAGGTCCCTGAGCAAAAACAACCCCACGGGTGGGTTTGTCTGTACTCAAGGCAGAATTTATCCACACAGTCTTTCCTAACAGACCTCTGACATGCACTACTGGGACCTTATCTCCATCTACTGTATGCAGGGATTCAGATTGGGCTGGACCAGCTCTATTGGTGGAACCTCGGGTGTTAACTAACCAGGTGGCCTTTGCTAGATGCTGTTCCCAGTTTTTGAAAGTTTCCCCACCTAGTGCCTTCAAAGTGGTTTTCAGCAATCCATTGCACCATTCCACTTTACCTGCAGCTGGTGCATGGTAAGGGATATGGTACACCCACTGAATGCCATGTTCTCTAGCCCAGGTGTTAATAAGGCGATTCTTGAAATGAGTCCTATTGTCAGACTCAATTCTCTCAGGGGAACCATGCCTCCAAAGGACTCACTTTTCCAGACCCAAGATGGTGTTACAGGCTGCAGCGTGAGGCACGGGGTAGGTCTCCAGCCATCCTGTGGTGGCTTCTACCATTGTGAGCACATAGTGCTTGCCTTGGCGTGTTTGAGGCAGTGTGATGTAATCAGTCTGCCAGGCCTCCCCATACTTGTATTTGGACCACTGCCCACCACACCATAGGGGCTTCACCTGCTTGGCCTGCTTGATCGCAGCGCATGTCTCACAATCATGAATAACCTGGGAGATACTGTCCATGGTTAGATCCACCCCTCAGTCTCGTGCCCACTTATAGGTGGCATCTCTGCCCTGATGGCCTGAGGCATCATGGGCCCATCGAGCTAGGAACAACTCTCCTTTTTGTTGCCAGTCCAAGTCTATCTGGGACACCTCTATTTTCTCAGCCTGATCTACCTGCTTATTGTTTCGGTGTTCCTCATTAGCCCTACTCTTGGGGACATGGGCATCTACATGGCGGACTTTCACAACCAGCTTTCTTACTCGGGCAGGGATGTTTTTCCACTCTTCGGTGGCCCAGATTGGTTTTCCCCTATGCTGCCAATTAGCTTTTTCTCACTTTTCCAGCCATCCCCACAGAGCATTGGCTACCATCCATGAATCAGTGTAGAGATAGAGCTTTGGCCACTTCTCTCTTTCAGCAATTTCCAGGGCCAGTTGAATGGCTTTGAGTTCAGCGAGTTGGCTTGATCCATCTTCTCCTTCAGTAGCTTCTGCAACCCATCGTGTGGGACTCCATATGACTGCTCTCCACTTTCGTTTCATCCCTAGGATGCAACAGGAACTGTTGGTGAAGAGAGCATAGCTTGTGTCTTCTGATGGCAGTTGGTTGTATGGTGGAGCATCTTTTGCACGTGTCACTCGTTCTTGTTCTTCCCCATCACTGAGACCAAAGTTTTCACCTTCAGGCCAATTTGTGATTATTTTCAAAATCCCAGGGCAACTCAGTTTTCCAGTACGAGCCGGCTGCGAGCAATCCATTTGCTCCATGTGGCATTGGTGGTGTGGTGGGTAGAGGGAACCGTTGCTTTGAACATCCACTCCAGCACCGGTAGTCGGGGTGCAAGGAGGAGTTGTGCCTCAGTGCCAATTACCTCTGAGGTGGCTTGGATTCCTTCATATGCTGCTGTCATAGGTTAGCAAAGCATAGTCCCAGAAGTGATGTTCTTGCAAAGAGGTGCTTACAGCTTCCTTTAGGACCTGACAGAACCTATCAGATGGCCAGTTTGAATATGGACAATTCTTTAATCCACTTAAAGTTGTGACCGCCTCTGTGATGCACACTTAAGAATAGAAACCCTGAGGCAGACGCTCTCTCTCTTTTCCGGTGCTGGGACAGGTGGCTGCGGGCCCAGAGTGGGGGCCAGTGGGCCTGGCCCAGGCCCTCCTCCGGCCGGCCGGGCCGGGAAGGGCCGGGCCACGGCCATCCTGGAGCCGATGGGCCCTGTTCGACCCACAGAACACCCCCCCCCCCCCCCGCCACAGCAGGGCTGTGGGCAGCCGGAGCGGCTCGGCTCCCCCCCACCTCGGCTCCACTTTGATAAGCCACATTCCAGCTGCAAGGCCTAGGTGAGATTAACCATTTTAGTGCTATGAAGAGCTGAAAACCTGAGGTAAGAAAAAGAGGAGATGCTTAAAGCTGAAATTCTGTTGTGAAGCTATGATATGTCAGAGTATCCCATTGTAATTTCATGAAGATATGGGGGGTGGAGTGTTCAGTTCAACTTGTAAGCAAAAGCACCTGCACTGAGATAGGCAGATGCTGACTCAGCTGTAATTTTATGAGAAGTTGAACAGGGAGAGATGGAAGCGATGATGACTTTTGCTCCAAATGGGAAAGGAGAAAACCTCGTTTCTAGAGATGCTCCCAAAGATTTCTTAGAGATGAAATGCTCCCAGAGATGGGTGAAGAGAACTTTTGTTTCTGAACGGCTCAACCTTAAAATTGCACCCCAAAAAACTTCAAGAGTGGACCCTCAAAAGTAGTTGTGGGAAAAGCTGCAAGTTGGTGGAAGGGACTCGCATGTGAGCAGAGAGACTCCTCTTCCTAAATGGACTGAACAAAGTTATTTGGAAGTGGGCGGCTGTCTCGTTGTGATAATGTGTTCATAGCATGAGCAAGAGAGACTCCCCTTCCTAAATGGACTGAGCAAGGTTGTTATAGAAGTGATAAACAGACTGAACATCTCAAGGGCTGTCTTTTCGCATTGTCAGTGGGAGAAGGGAGGAAGGGGTGGGGAGGAGAAGAGTTCTGAAGATGTGGTATAATTTTTTTTTCTTCTTTTAGGTCTATTAATAAACTTCTCTATATTCTTTCAAGTTTGGTGCCTGCTTTGTGTTTCTCCTAATTCTTATCTCACAGAAGGTAATCAGTAATGAGTATCTTGGACCAAACCACTACATTAAATTGGTGTTTCCGCCCGGGAACAAACCCAACCGGCTACAGCTGCCAAGATTTCCTTCTCTGTTGGATTGTAGTTGGCTTCAGACCCTCTGTAGCTTCAACTCCAAAATCCTAGTGGTCAGCCTCGAGTCTCACAAGACACTTTCTGCAAAAGGCTCCAGGACAGACCATGGCTCCCGGCTGCAGAGTAGAGCACATTCTTCACTTCTGGTCCTGTCCTGACTGGGCCAAGGGCTACTGCATGAGCGATCTCCTGCTTAATCTGGGCAAAGGCTTTTTGCTGTTTAGGGCTCCAATGGAAATCGTTCTTCTTGCAGGTAACCAGGTTGTACTAGTTTGAAAACAAACCAGTGGGAGGCACCAAGTCAGAATAACAATTTAATGGAATTTGAAGAAAAGGAAAAAAAGTAAAAGAAAACACTGGTTCAAACTGACAGAGTCAAGATACAACCTGAGTCCCTGTTAGGCAGGGTGGTGGTGCAGTCTGGTAGAATGGTGGTTGCAGTCCTCTGAAGCGGTGATCCTGTAGAAGAAAAGGTCTGCTCTTCCTCAGACGGTCCAGTGGTGGCTGTGTAGCTCCTGTCCTCTGGAAATCCAGTGGAAAGGGTTGTCTCTGGTGTTCAGAGTCCCAGATTATATCCACAATGGTATGCTTGGTTCCTCCCTCTGGGTGGAGCATCTCACAATGGGGTAATGAGTCATGAGGCCAAGTGTTGATTAGGCTCATTAACAGAAGATAGTCGGGAGGGAGTTATCTCTGAGTCATGTGGCAGGACAATGATGGGCCATTAACAGAAAGATAGTCTGGGGGGAGGATGCAAGGAAACACTGCCCCACCGGATTTCAACAGCTCATGAGGATGCTAATAGAATAAAATGCAACCCAGGACACAGGTAGAAAGGACGCACAATCTGGCTGTACTCTGGAATACGCATTCTCCAAAAGCCTTTGGCACCTAGGAAAGCTTGCCTCTCCTTCTTGTTGGTTGGTGGAGACATTGCTGTAATCTTAATGATGACCTAGGTGGGAATCTGACATCGTCCATCTTGCCATTTCACTCCCAGGAACTGGATCTCTTGAGCAGGTCCCTTGACTTTGCTCTTCTTGATGGCAAAACCAGCTTCCAGGAGAATCTGGATTATTTTTTCTCCTTTCTCAAATACCTCCAATGCCGTGTTCCCCCACACAATGATGTTGTCAATGTACTGCAGATATTCTGGAGCCTCACCCTTTTCTAGTGCAGTCTGGATCAGTCCATGGCAGATGGTGGGACTGTGCTTCCACCCCTGGGGCAGTTGATTCCAGGTGTGCTCCACACCCCTCCAGATGAAGGCAAACTGAGGCCTGGACTCTTATGCCAAAGGAATGGAGAAACATGCATTAGCAATGTCAATAGTAGCATACCACTTCGCTGCTTTGGACTCTAGCTCATACTGGAGCTCCAACATGTCCGGCACAGCAGCGCTCAGTGGTGGAGTCACTTCATTCAAGGCACAGTAGTCCACAGTCAATCTCCATTCTCCTTCCGATTTGCGCACAGGCCAAATCGGGCTATTGAAGGGTGAGTGGGTCTTGCTGACCACCCCTTGGCTCTCCAGCTCACGGATCATCTTGTGGATGGGAATCACAGCATCTCGATTTGTCCGGTACTGTCGGCGATGCACTGTCGAGGTAGCAATTCGTGCTCTTTGTTCTTCCACCTTCAGAAGGCCTGCTGTAGATGGGTTCTGTGATAGCCCAGGCAAAGTGTTCAATTGCTTAATGCCCTCAGTCTCCACAGCAGTTATTCCAAAAGCCCACCTGAGTCCCTTTGGGTCTCTAAAATACCCACTTCAGAGGAAGTCTATGCCCAAAATGCACGGGGCCTCTGGATCAGTCACAATGAGATGTTTCTTCCACTCATTTCCAGTCAGGTTCACCTCAGCTTCCACCAGGGTCAAATCTTGTGATCCACCTGTTACACCAGCAATAGAAACAGATTCTACCCCCACATGCTGCGATGGAATTATTGTACACTGCGCACCAGTGTCAACCAAGGCATCATATTTTTGGGGTTCTGATGTACCAGGCCAACGAATCCACACAGTCCAAAAAAACCACGGTTTTCCCTGGCCTCTACCTGGCTAGAGGCAGGGCCCCTCTATGCCTGGTTATCCTTCTTTCCCTGGGCCTGCATCATAGAGGTTCCTTCAAGGGGATTGGACATGTCATCGTCTTTTCCATCATTTGTGGCAGTTTTGCTACAGGCAACTGGAGCTACTTCCTTTTTGGTAGAACTTCCTTTCTGAGACTTGCACTCCTTCAATTCACCCACTCGTGGTGCCAGAGTGTTGGAATTGTAAAAAGAAGAGAGGCTCGGCTCTGGCGGGGGGAGAAAAGCAGTCCAAAACCAATTTGGTTGATAAGCGCAAAACTCCGTTTATTCGCAATCCAAAGGCACTTATATAGTATACCAGCTTGTTAACTCCTAAGTGGCTTAAAGCTTATCAAAGGGCATTTCTGCTTCTACCTAATTGGACTTTCCTTGGCAAGCTTCTATTAGTTATGTTATGATTGAAAGAATTCAGTGTTCACCCTCCTTCTCTCCCGGTTCGCACAGCTTATCAGGACAGCTGCATCATTTCAAAGCTCCCTCTTTGTTCCCAGCCCTGCTTGTGTTCTTCACACAAGAATTTTCTCATGGAGAGTTTTTTCTCACACACAGGCCTTTTGCTTCCAGGCCTATTGCTTGTGCAGTTCTTTTATTGATCCCAATAATTCTATTTCCCAACATCAGAGCAGTGCAGCTGTGTCTTGATTGTCATACATGGAATCCCTAATTAGCTTGGTCTTTGCATATTAAGTGCTTTAATTAATTAATTTTGAGTTAAATATTTTTAAATTGAATGTTAAAATTAACCCATCAGCCCAGGTAGCAAAAATCAAGTTCCATTAATCACTTGTGTACCATAAGAGTTATCTTTCCTGGGTTTACTGTATACTTTTACAAGTGTTTTAAGATGCGTCGGATGTATTTTTTTTGGTGTTTTTACTTGTACTTTGGTTCCAAGGCAAATTTCCAAAAAACCTCAGTTCTTAACAGCCAGCAGCTATTTTTAGCCCCATAGCCATTATCCTGTCGGCAAGTACCATAGCAACCTGAATTTTAATGACCCTTATCTCAACTAATACCACCCCTCTGACAAGGATGAGCCATTGGTGGACAGAGATAATCTGTCAAAGGGAAAACACCAATCACTTTAAACCGAAGGGGCGGGCTGTGGGCGGGCTGTGGGCAGACTGGGGCGGAGCAAAGGCACTATAAAACAAGGGACCAGAGAGAGACACGCCCCTTTCTCTCCAGCCTTGCTGAGGTGGAGTTCAGTGCTGGGAAAGTATACTCCTATTAAGGAGCCTTTAGAAATATTTTTTTTGCTTTTGGACCAGCCAAAAGCGAGCCTAGCACTGTAAGCCCTTTTTCTCTACCTGAGGTCTAGTGCTGTTTCAGCCAGAAGATCTAAAATCCCTGCGCTTCTGGGGCATACCATCTATCGAGCCATAGGATCCCAAATTTTTATATTTTGCTAATTTTTGTAATTTTTCAATTTTTCCATTTTTAATAAATTGTTTTAATTTTTAACTAAGAGTTGTCTCATTTCTCACATTGATCAATAGCTTGTCATGTCACCTATATGCAGAGACTTCTATTATAACATCTAAATTCTTAACTTAAACTATAAAATCACATTATTATACTTAAAACCCATCACCATAACACCCAATACGTACTTTTCTTATAACTATAGAAACATAGGTTTGTAATTCTCTTGCTTAAGGTCTATAAAGCTCTGTCAATTATGCCAGACCTAGTTTCTTCCAGGGTTGTAAATCAAACCCACCACTAACTACAGAAGTTTTTACTCCTTTGTTTCCCACAGATCTCCAAATCTCATGGGGCTGTTTTGAATCTTTGTGGCAATACAGTCCATGTGAGCTGACTCTTTCTCTCTGTTTTGGGGTTTTCCCATTCAAAGGCAAAAATTTCCTGACTGCTTGCAGCTAACGGCAGACAAAAGAAAGCATCCTTTAAATCTAAAACTGAGAACTACACCCAGTCACTTTGTAATTTTATAAGTAGAGTATAAGGATTGGCCACTAAGGGATGAAGTGTTTTTGATTTTGCATTTATTGCCTTCAGGTCCTGAACTAATCGATAACTTCCATTTGGCTTTTGTACTGGTAGAATTGGGGTATTGTAGGAAGACCTGCACTCTCTCAACAACCTTTGATCAATAAATTTAGTAATTATTGGTTCTATTCCTACTCGTGCTTCATGCCTTAGTGGATATTGTTTAGCTGACATTGGCTGTGCCCCTTCCAGTAGTTCAATAGTCACCAGGGGAGCCCGTTTTGATCTCCCAGGAATTTCAGCATCCCATACTAATGGGATCACTTGATCTGTTATTTTACTATCTATGGGTATTTATCTTCTTTCAGTCTTGTTTGTCTGTTTGTTTTTTTTTTTTTTTCCTAGGCCTGAGATGATCAAAGAATGGGTTTTCCCTTTACCTAATCTTAGTGGTTCAACTCACAGTTTAAAGTCCTAGTCAGGTATCTCCAGGGAGGCTTCTTTGGTTGTAGCTTCTTGTTGGGGTTTTGGGAGTTCTCCTTCTGGTTTCTTTTTTCTCTTGAGGAATTTTTCCCATATATGTTGCCGGGGTGACAAATTGCGGGGTGCTTGGGAGAAACAAAAGACCTGGCCACAGAGAGAGGGGTCCATCTGGGTACTCTCTTTCACCTGGGCTTGTGGGCTGTTGTTCTCAGCGTTCAGATGTTCAGACGGAGACAGAGGCTGCCATCATGGTGGAGGGAATTCGTCAGCACTGCAGGCTTCTGTTTTTTCAGCTGCCTTCCTTCTACCATGAGTGGAGCTTGCTCACTGGAGTGTCTGTTGCCCTGGGACCCTAACACCCCACCTTACTAAAAGAGGGACCTTTTCACCATCTGCTCAGGTGCCTCAGGGAGAAACCTTGGGATTCCCAAGCCCGCCTTTCCCTGCCCCGCTGGGAGCCGGACTGCGGCCTCCCTGCCCCTGCCGTTGCTTCAAGCCTTTGCTACATTGCAGCCCCCCACACCCTGCCTGCCCAGACCTCCTGGGGTTCCCGCTGCAGCTCTGGAGTTTGATACATCTAGTCTGCCACCCGGGATTTGTGCTCGTCCCTGCTGTTCCAGCCTGCTGGTCCCTAGGGTCCGGCCGGACACCGGGATCAGCTGCCCAGGGGTTTGTGAAGCTTTTCTTCCATCCCTCCCCATCTCGGCCAAGCTGCCATTAGTGCCGCGTGCTCCCCAAGTTCGCTCCGGAGCTCCCCCTGCAGCCCTGCACTTCCTCACAGGGAGCCACCAGCTCCCCTGCCAGCTGTGACTGTAACTGCACCAAAGGGGAAAGGGCCTGACAGTTGAGAAGGCTGGCACTGGTTTTGTGATTCTGTTTGCTGTTACTGCCATAGTTATTGTTGCTTGTTTGCCTTTTTATACATATATATATACATAAGTAAAGAACTGTCATTCCTATTCCTCATATCTTTGCCTGAAAGCCCCTAATTTCAAAATTATAATAATTTGGAGGGAAGGGGGTTGCATTTTTCATTTCAAGGGAGGCTCCTGCCTTCCTTGGCAGACACCTGTCTTTCAAACCAAGACACTTCTTTATACAGTTTTTGTTATAATAATATTCTTACTCTGCTGAATAATTCTATACATTATGAAGGATTAGTTTTTATGATACAAAACTAACACACAAAACATTTTTATACAAAATGTTCTCATGCAAACATATCTTTACATTAGAGCTATGCTCTGTTTTCTAGGAGACAGGTTATAGCACTGTTGTCATTTAATCTTGACACAAACTAGAAACTGGCATTATTTTTGGTGGGATTAAAAATGAAATGAATTCTCTTTCAAACTTAGTTTTATTACCTCAAGTAGCCTTTTTTTTTTTTTTTTTTAGTTAATACATTGCCTTCATCACATTCTGCACCTACAACTGAGATTGCAGAATGTGCTATAAATAGGAGGGGTGAGGCGAAGTTAAAATACTCTCTTAAACATATGGCATAGGATTCAACAGCACATTAGTTTGAGCTGGTAGAAGGCTTTTCTGTATCCCTCTTGGTGTAGGAAGGGGCATTCGATCATTTTTCATGTAGCATTTGCTTGTGTTTTGTCAAGATTCTTTAATTCACTAGTTATAAAATCCAAAAAGTTTAGCCAGATTATAACAATTTTGAAGACTTCTGAGGCAGAACTGGAAAGGTTAGTCCATATTTGTAGGATTTCAAATATGTATAAATTCTTATACCAACTCTCAGGATAATACTGGTTGAGACAAATTATACATCCATAAGACCTTAGCTATAACAGTTTTTCAGTAAAAAGACAAAACTAGTTAGACAAAAATTAAACTCAAGAATATGTAGAATGCTTTAACTTCTATTTGATCTCTCACCAAGTCACTTGCAATGAAAACACAAACATATTACAAACATTAACTAACTGACAATGCAAGCAATTATAGAGACACTTTCAATTTCATTGATTGTCACACAGCTCCATCTCATGTGTTGGTAGGTTCCTATAAAAGAAAAGTGAAAATTTGGCCCACTAGACCGATTATTAAAAAAAGAAGTAAAACTTTTTGGGGCTAACACAAAGTGACAGTGAAGCAATGGTTATCACATTAAGGTGTGATTTTGCTGCTTGCAGTTTCCTTGTTCTCAAACTGATTTATCTTCTATGCCGGGATGTTTGACATTCCTAGAAAAGAGAAAAGAAACAAACTTCCCCCCCCAAAAAAATGAAAAATATGTCTGAATGAAACAAGAGTTTAATTGCATTAAGTTATTCAAGTGGAGTTTTAGTTTTTATTCTATGAAGTGCTTGTTGCACCACTTTTGTTGTTTTCCACGGGTTTTCAGTGGGGTTTCCTCCAATTGATTCTTCAGTGGAGGGAGTGAGACTGCTTTTAAAAGTTTTGCAAGAGTTGCAGTCAGTGAATCAGGCATTTGAATTGCTTTTTCTCTTTTTTTATTTTCAGGGTTTTAGTAGGCTTGTGCTTTTCACCTTGGAGCAGTTCGCCTTATCAGTTTGCTCTTTTTGTTCTAGCGATTTTCTTTTTGGACAAGATCGAGTTTGGCGGCAAGCAATGCTACTGCCTAAAACCCTTTTTTTTTTTTTTAATAACCAATCACATTTTTAGTAATCAATCTTCTTTTAGTAACCAATTGCTCCTTATCTCAATTTTTTTTTTTTTTACCAAGTCCACCCCAGGAGTAGAGAGGTGACTAACAAATTAACCAAGGAAGGACAACAAAACTTTTTCTTTTTTCCTTCACTGGCCACTCAGGACAGGCATTTTCCCCTAAAGTTTCTCTATAGCCCCCACAGACAAGGCTGCATGACAAATACCTAGGCCTGCATAGGGACAACACCATCTCCACAAGGCAGCAGCTGCAGAATTGGCTGCAGGATTAGAATCTGCCAATTTTAGTTCTCCACAATAAACTACAGACTGGTGGGGGGGTTCCCCACAAGATAGGAGCTCCGGATTGGCCTCAGGACTGAAACTTGCCAATTTTGGCTTTTCACAACAAAACACAAAAGGCACAGGGGCTTGGGTCTCCTCCAAACAGGAGGCTTTCAGCTCCGCACAAACACCACATAACAGGAGCCTTACAGCTCCACACAAAACACCAGGCAGAAAAGGGAACTAAACACTCAAATCTATTAACCACAATGTCCACAATTCCTACAACCTCTGCCATCACCTTTGCCTTTGCTTTTGCCTTTTCTTCATCCCTTCTTACATATATTTGCTGTACTTTTCTAACCAGTTCCTCAAATTTCTCACTATTCTCTACCACTCTCCCCTCACTCTAACATTATCTACACCTTCATTTTCTGACAAGTTCTTTATTCCTGCTCTTTCTAGTCTGATACCAAGCTCTCTCCTCTGGCAGCCTCGACACCACCCACTCCTTCTAGTAGAAGTACAATACCACTTTCTCTCACAATTAATACATGCACGCAAATACAAGCTTCACAACTGTTTTCACACACTAAACACGGGATTTTAAAAGGGAAATCGGATGGAGCTATATTAGAAAGGTGTTGGGGGTCTGGATGTTTTCAATTCAATAGCTAAAATCTTTCCCTTCCAATAATACAATCCGCCTCCCTCCGGATAACAAGGCTGAATTCCAAACCAACAGTTTATATGATTTATACTCATTTACTCCTCATTCTCCCACTAATTCCACAATAAAAACCCATAATAACACAGTAAAAAAATAGCAACACAGCATGACAGTGGGGTCCAACCCTTGGCGCCTCCAACCCCTTAAAGGTACCTTTCCTTTTGCACAACAGTTGGGTCCAACCCCTGGGGCCTCCAACCCCTTACAGATACCTTTCCTTTGGCCCAGGACTAATTTTGGGAGACCCAGTCTCCTCGGGACTTTCAACCCATCCTCAGGGATGCAAACCCCGACCCGTGGGAATTTTTACTTTAACAAAAAACAAAAAATAGCAAATACCTTAATTTGGTGCAGATGGTCCTTGTCTACCCCCGCCGTGAGCCAGAGGACAGCTGAGCTCCCCCTGAAAATTCAGGGCCGCTTCTGGGAGGTCTGCTTACCCCTGGATCCAGCAGCCGAGAAGAGTTAGGGTCCCATCTCGGGGTGCCAGTTGAATAGCCCTAAACTGGGCCAGGAGACACTTCAGAGACAGAGTCAGAGAAGTGGGTATTTGCTATTGGTGTGAGGTATCTCTTCTCCTAACACACACACCGGTACTTCTTACAACACAATATTATGGGTAGAATTCATGAATATTCATCACATTCCTTGGGATAGGAGTGGTTATACAAATTAGTTCTCAGAAGTCATTAATATCATCAGCATATGTGCCACACACACGTGGTGTGTCCTGGTGGTCGCACTGAGGAAGGCTCCCCTTCTTCCTCAGGGGTCTTTCTGATGAAGGCCAGTAGTCTTCATCACAATGCACTTTTCACCCTTCTTTCTGGAGCATGTGCAGTCCTTTGTAGAATGATTCAGCAGTTTCTGTGCTGGTTCAAAACAAATTCTTGTTCTTATCTTGACAAGATTAAGGTGAATCCTGTGTTAGGGTTTTAATTATCCTCCTGTTTTCTTTTTCTCTTAAAGGAATTTTACCCATACATGTTGCCAGGGGGACTAATTACTGGGTGCTTAAGGAAAACAAAGGACCTGGCCACAGAGGGAGGGGTGCATCTCTTTCACCTAGGTTTGTGGGCAGGCAGTTCCCGACATTTGGACAGAGAGAGAGGCTGCTTCTTCGGCTGCCTTCCTTCTATCGGAGAGACCCCGGGATCCCAAGCCCACCTTCCCTGCCCCGCTGGGAGCCAGGCCTGGCCGCCATGCCCCCGCCGTTGCTTCAAGCCTTTGCTACGTTGTAGCCCTGCTCGCCCTGCCTGCCCAGACCTCCGGGGGGTTCCCACCGCAGCTCCGGAGTTTTGATACATCTAGTCTGCCACCCGGGATTTGTGCTTGTCCCTGCTGTTCCAGCCTGCTGTTCCCTAGGGACCGGCCGGACACCGGGATCAGCTGCCCAGGGGTTTGTGAAGCCTTTGTCCCATCCCTTCCCGGGATCCCAGGCCACCAGTGCCGCGTGCTCCCCGAGCTCTCTCCAGAGCTCCCCCTGCAGCCTCGAGGGAACCATCACACCTGCCCTGCTCACCGGGAGCCGCCAGCGCCCCTGCTGGCTGTGACCAGAACTGCACCCAAGGGGAAAGGGCCTGACAGCCGAGAAGGCTGGCACTGGATTTGTGATTTTTTTGCTGTTACTGCCATAGTTATTGTTGTTTGTTTCACTGGTTATACACATATAGATATATAATAGTAAAGAACTGTTATTCCTATTTCCCACATCTTTGCCTAAAAGCCCCTTGAATTCGAAATTATAATAACTTGGAGGGAAGGGGGGTTGCATCTGCCCTTTCAAGGGAGGCTCCTGCCTTCCTTAGTAGACACCTGTCTTTCAAACCAAGACATCCTGCTTCTTAGGTTTTGTAATTAACATTTGCTGTCTCTTAATAGTTAACTGCTTACATGAGTTAACTATTGATCAACCCCTTTCTCAATAGGAACTAAACTTTGTTTATGAAAATGTGTCTCAAAGAGCTGGTTTCAACCTTGGCTTCCCAGAGAATCTAACCTTGGACCCCCAGCTTTGAGCCTCTGGAATGTGTTTTGTCTTTCTGTCTATCAGGGTAGGGAAAAGTACTGGGCTAGCTAGGAATACAATAATAGGCTACAGAGCTACAAATATATGTGTAAAGAATATAGAGAATATATAAAAGCAAAAAGGCAAAAATCAATTCAGCATCACCCCCAGCACTCCCAAAAGATTCAGTGTACCCAATATGAGAGTTGGGATTGTGGGAAAGAGTTACAGTCAGAAAGACAGCAAGCAGAATGGGACCTGAGCAACAAAAATCACGTCCTTGTTACAAATGAACATTGCTGTGAAAACATCAGTGTGCAAGCCTTTCTCAGAGGGCTTCACAGCCATACAAAGGCTAATGTGACACTTGTGTGGAATGGGTCTGTCATGATCTGGTTACTAAAGCTTTTAGAAATGCCTCTGCTTAAATTAAGGTGCAAATAAGACCATATGCCAGTGACAATAGTATGGGTTTTATTTGATAGTAAATATGAGAGAGAGAGAGAAAGAAAGAAAGAAATAGGTGGGGGGGACAGAAAGAGAGTGACAGGGACAGAATAAGGAAAATATCACCACTCTGTGGATCCCAACAATGTTCCATTGATCCTTCTTGGTGGTGAAGGTCCCCCTGGAAAGCATAGAATCCAATGGGTTAATATACACTCAGGCTAGGTAGGAAAACCCAGGCATCCTGGGGGGGGGGGGGGGGGGAGTTTGCCATTGTCTCTTAGACTCCGGGTTTGTTGCATCAGGCAAGGCTTCAGGAACAACTCTGGGGGGAACTTCGGGGGTCTTTGATGGATTATGCTTGGGGGTCTTTGATGGATTATGACGCTCCCGCAGCTACCTGTCATGTGAATGTCCCTTGGATGTGGCCTGTAGGGTTGGGGGTTCCACAGCTGAGCCAGTTTGTGTAAGGAAGGATGGGTGTTCGCTGCCTCTAACCAGAGGTTACACACAAAACCTCCTCCCTCCCCCCTGGTTGCAGGGGGAGTAAACCTGGCTTCTGTGGGCTGTGGTCTCCCCCACCCCAAACTCAGCCAGGGAAGAATCTCTGCTGCATTTGGCTTTCTCGTGGATGCATTCCTCTCCCTCAGCCTTGTTTGTTTTTACCTAGTCTGAGATGATTGAACAATAGCGTTATCTAGGCGGCTTCACTTACAGTCCAAAGTTCCAGTCAGGTATCTTCAGGGAGGCTTCTTTGGTTGTAGCTTCTTTATACAGTTTTTTTTATAATGGGCAAAACTCTTTTATATCAATGTTTGAGGCATGAACTATTTCAGTCTGACAGGGTCTGTCAAAAGACAGTCAAAATTTCAGTAAAAGAATAACTAAAGAAACGTAGTTCTATTTCCGAGTGAGAAAAAAGTTGTGACAATGAAAATGGAGCAGAAGTACCTTTTCTTTTTGACTTGTCAGGCTTCATTTTATAAAATAAACCAGTTTAAGACCAACACAAGCATTTATTGTTATACAATTGCTTTATAACTCATCATATACACCCAATCCTGCAGGCAGAAATAGGTGCACTAGCCCCTGCAACCTCTGCAGTCTCTCTCTGTCAGAGGAGCCTCCATCATTGGTCACAGCACCAAGCCTGACAGAGTTCAAGAAGCATTTGGACAATACTCTTGGGCACATGGTGTGACTCTTGGGGATGGTCCTGTGCAGGGCCAGGAGTTGGACTCGATGATCTTTGTGGGTCCCTTCCAACTCAGCATATTCTGTGATTCTGTGATCATTCTCCCCCTTCCCTCACACAGTGTAGGCCTTTTGTGCCCCCTTTTCCTTGCCAAGCTTATCAGAAAGACTGAAATCCTCTACTTTTGGGTTGATCCCACATTCATTCTGGGATGAACCCTTAAAGACAAACATGGGTATCTCCTTGATGGAACCTTAGCTCTCACTCAAGGAGCTTACCCCAGAGCCCACTCCCAGAGCCACTGACCTAAGACAGGTGGGAGCATGGAGAGCACCACTCAGCACAGGTCACTGTGGTGGAATATTAGAGAACCAATCAAGTTCCCATGTTCATTTACTTCCTTCTAGCCAAGAACAGAGAGAAGAAATAGACGAAAAACACATAGGTGTGCCCTAATCTGTGACTGACCTCTTAAAGATCTCACCATGATGTCTAATAGGCAGTCACTGGCTGTGTCCAGGGAGCTCTACGAGTTGGCTCACAGAGACCCCCCTAGCAGGTGGATCATCAGGCTGGGCTGGCATAAGTGCACTCATCTGTCAGGCATTACCTGTACCAGCATTTGCATGACAGCAACAGCTCAGAGGAGTCTTGCAGGGATGCTGACAGACAGTTCATTTGATACTTGTATCAAGGTGTAGCATAGACTCACCTTTTCACCTTGCACCATGTTATTTACTGACAGGCTAGAAAAAGTTATTGGACCAGAGCAGGAAGGAAGAGGGACTGCACAGAGCCCTCAGCAGTGAGACATAATCCCCCTAGTCCCAACTGAGCTGACTCCAACACAGATCAGGTACAGTCCAGCTGCTGGAGTCAAAAATCAAATCCACAGTCTGCAGACTGCATAGAGATTATTGAAAAGAAAATGCATGCACAACAATCAACAAAAATACAAACTATACCAGGCTAATACACTAAGACCCACTGTAGTGGTTTGGTCCAAGATACTCATTACTGTTTACTTTCTGTGAGATAAGAATTAGGAGAAATGCAAAGCAGGCACCAAACTTGAAAGAATATAAAGAAGTTTATTAACAGACCTAAAAGAAGAAGAAAAAAAATTATACCACACCTGCAGAACTCTTCTCCTCCTCCCCCCTTCCTCCCTTCTCCCACTGACAATGTAAAAAGACAACCCTTAAGATGTTCAGTCTGTTTACCACTTCCAAATAACTTTGTTCAGTCCATTTAGGAAGAGGTCTCTCTGCTCACATGCAAGTCCCTTCCCCTGATTTGAAGCTTTTCCCACAACTGCTTTCGAGGGTCCACTCTTGAAGGTTTTTGGGGTACAATTTTAAGGTTGTTCAGAAATAAAAGTTCTCTTCACCCATCTCTGGGAGCATTTCATCTCTAAGAACAGAGGCCCTCCTCCTTCCCTGGGAGCAAAGGGTCTTCCTCATCTTCATCTTTAGGACTATCTCTGGGAGCATCTCTAGGAGGTGAGGTTTTCTCCTTTTCCATTTGGAGCAAAAGTCCTCATTGCTTCCATCTCTCCCTGTCCAAACTTCTCATGAAATTACAGCTGCATCAGCATCTGCCTGTCTCAGCGAAGGTGCTTTTGCTTACGAGTTGAACACTCCACCCCCCATATCTTCATGAAATTACAACGGGATACTCTGACATATCATAGCTTCACAACAGAATTTCAGCTTTAAGCATCTCCTCTCTCTTCCTTCAGGTTTTCAGCTCTTCACAGCAATAAAAGGGTTAATCTCACCTCGGCCTTGCAGCTGGAATGTGGCTTATCACAGTGGAGGGAGGGGAGACCCAAGCCGCTCCGACTGCCCACAGCCCTGCTGTGGGGGGTTTCTGTGGGTAGAACAGGGCCGCACGGCTCCAGGATGGCCGTGGCCCGGCCCGGCCTGGCCTGAGCAGGGCCTGGGCTGGGCCCACTGGCCCCCGCACGGGGCCTGCAGCCACCTGTCCCAGCACTGGAAACAAGAGAGAGAGCTGTGGGGGGGGGTTTGTTGTCGGAAGCCGCGGCGGGACGGGGAGCTCAGATCCCCGGCGGGGGGAGAAAAACAGAGGCCAACCAATATGGTTGAAAAATACACTCCGATTTATTAGCAGTCTAAAGGCACTTATATAGTATACCAGCTTGTTAGCTCCTAAGTGGCTTAACACTTATCAGGACATATTTCTATTTCTACACAATCGGACTACATTGGCAGTTTTCCACAGTCTTGTTATGTTCAAAAGAATTTTGTCCTTGCCTCCCTTATACTCCCAGATATCACACCTGCATGTACGTTACTCCCTGAAATTTCTCAGGCTGAAACTGTTCAACTTCACAACAGAGACTTTCCCACGGAAAGAGTCTCACACACACAGGCCCAAAAACCTCCAGCTCAATAGCTTGCACAGCTCCTTTATTGATCCCAATAATTCCATTCTCCAACAGTTTGTCTATTCTTAAGTGTGTATCACAGAGGCGGTCACAACTTTAAGTGGCTTAAAGAACTGTCCATATTCAAACTGGCCAGCTGATAGGTTCTATCAGGTCCCAGAGGAAGCTGTAAGCACCCCTTAGCAAGGACATCAATTCCGGGACTATGCTTGCTAACCTATGACACCCATGAAGTAGAAAATATAATACGGGGGAAAAGTCCTTTTTATCCTTTTGCAGCATTGCATGATAAAACCAGCTAGAAATAGAATTGATTAGTCTTTGAATTGCACGGAAACTTGCACTAAATGCAAATACCAAAAAGGAATTTATTAGTAGAATACATTGATTTCCCAGGTATTTAAAATACATGGGAGGGATTAATTTGAGGTCTGACTGTATTTTGAAATGTAATTTACCCTCTCAAAACTTTAACCTGGCCACTGTCTTCTATTTCTTCCCTAAGGTATAATGCAAATTGGTTAATTATTTGCCATGGAATTGTTTTTCCAACATAAAACCAGCTTCCATTAAACATGTATTATGAGGCAACAGAGATGCAACAGTCTTTATTAGCTTTTTAAATAACAGGACAAAATTTACATCTAATTCAGGTACTTGACTAAAAATTGACTCATAAGCTTTCAGATGAAAATAAATCCTCAGGAAAAAGAAAGCTGTAGTACAAGAAGTAAGAAATAGACAATTCTTTGAGTCCCATTCGATTCACCAAGGAAATCGGTCTTCACATATTTCAAGAAAATGACTGTATATTTATGCAGATATAAATTTGTCTTGGTTTGAGACAATTTAAAGGAGAACACTCTGGAATGAGTTGTCTCCTCTAAAGGTTCCAACAATCCCTTTCCACCAATTAGAAATGAATACTAATAGATGAAAGTGGAAAAAAAACCCCTAATGGTTTATTAACAGACAGAACGCCACCAGGTAGAAAAAAAAAAGGTAAATAACTGCTAGATATCAAACTGTTAGACCTCACCACCCCACCAGAACAAAGAGAGACCCACAATGCCGGAGAATACCCGTTCTCGATACGCAATACAAGATGGTGTCAACTCCCTCTCGGGAAGGCAGGAGCTTCATGGGGCAGTTCCAGCAGCAGATGAAGGCCCAACGGCTTGTTCGGCATCGACCTCCTTCCCACGGCTAAGCACAGCAGAGCAGTCACGACACGTGAACCAGCTGGGCTGGAGCCACTTGGTGTCTTCCTCTCCCCAGCCTGGCGCAGTTAACATCAGCTTGGCTTGGAGCAGGGCTGCTCCCCTCCTGTGGGCGCGATACTCCCAGTCTCGCACAAGCAGCTGCGGAATTCGCCTCAAGGCAGCCCAAAGATCGCTACTGCAGCTTCTCCGAGCCAAGGAAAGGAAAAGCTTTTTGCTGGGCAAAGACCAAGCCAGCAAAGCACGTCACGCAGAGCCGCGAGAAATCTAGGCGGGCAGCTTTTAAAAATGCCTACTCAAAAGCAAACTCCTCCCCTGCCCCCACACAGACAAAGTCCCGGGCTGCAGGGTCTTAAAGATACAAGTAACGATTTTTGGACGCAGGTGATTATGGGATACACTATCATTCCAGATCACCCCAAGACAGCATTGCTAAGTAGATGGCCTGCAATAAAATTGTCTTGCCATTATTTGCAGGAAAAACAAACCTAAAATATACTGAAATTAGTCCCATTGTCAGACTTGCTTTTCAAGGCCCAAGATGGTATTCCAGTGACGAATGCTCACAGCTTGCTCAGTTGTTACAGTGGGGATACTGTAACACGCATATATCAAACCAGGAGTCCCGTGGAAAAGAAATATATATGGACGGATTCTTGATAGATGTTTCAGAGAGAGGTTTATTTCCCCAGCCGCATGGCCGGGGTTCTGCCAAGGAACTGTTACAGTCACCGGACCAAGGGTCCTTTTGCCCACGCAGGGAAACACAAACCAACCAATGGGGAACGTCGCTGCCCAGAGGCAGGGAAACCCCGTGTGTCTGTGCCCTCAGGGCCCCTCTCCCAGGGCTCCATGGCAGGGGGAGGGACCCCAACATCTCACCCGTTTTATTTTAATAAAAGGAGAATGAAGACAACTGGATTAACATAACAAGAACAGTTTCAAAACAAAACAAGCGTCCCTCCTGAGTCTTTAAATGTCCAAACAGATTCTCTGGAACATCTTAGGGCTGATAGAAGGGACACAGAACTCTCTGAGCATGCTTTGTGGGGAAACTGAGGCAGGAGAGGGTTTAATTTCTTCCCTCCCCCTTTTCATCCCCCACTCAGCATTGGAAAGGGATTTTTGGGGAAACAATTATCAAAGGTATGTTTTTGTGAAGGAAACCATGGATGAAAAAACGGATTGGGAATACACTGGGGGTAATAGGACATAGGATAAAAGGGAAAGGTGGGATTAGGAAAGGGAGACTGTAGGGGGGGCTTACAATGGAGATATTGTCTAACAGGACTACGATTTTTAGCATATATACTGCCTTTTACAGAAACACCATCAGGCCCAGTGACCTGCAATGCTTGTAACCCTTTTCTACCTTGTATAATTTTGAATTCCACCACCTCTCCATCTCCCAAGCTTGGGATGCATTTTTCAGGGTTCTTCTTTTTAATAGCAGTTCTATGCACGAATATGTCTTGCTGGTTATCACATCTTGTTATAAAACCATAATTTTGCTTAACATTATACCATTTCACTATCCCTAAGATCTTAGCTACTATGGTCTTTTCCCTTTTCCGAGTGGCTGCTGTTTTCTGTCTCGCTGCGTCTTTGCTCTCTCTTTCGGTCGCTCCCGTGTTGGAATTGTCGGGGCTGCTGGCGCCTGCGCGCTTTTCCTGGGGTCACATTCGGGGCCGCACGGGCCGGGCCACGCCTCTCAGTTCTCCGTGCATCGCCTCCTCTGGTTGCAGCTTCAGGCGCTGCATCTCGGCCCGGCCCCCGAGCGATGACCCCCCCGCACTCTGCTCCAGCACGCGTTTCTGCTGGGCACGGCTCTGCTCCACTGCTGCCAGCCACCGCCCGCGCGCCGCCCCTCTCGGTTGGGCGTTCACGGGGCTCGCTCCACCGCACGCTGCGCAGGGCCGGGCGGGCACTGCTGGGTCCTGCCACTCCCGCCGCCAGCCTCGCTCTGCCACCGACACCGCAACTCAAGTAGCTCCGCCCGCGCAAGGGAACTGCCTCGCTACTGCTTGGAGAGCGCTCGGTGCACGTGGCCTGGGGCGCACGGTCCCTGAGGCATGCTTCCCTTCACCAGGACACAGCTGACATTGCTCAACAGTCTCGGTAATTAAATAATATTCACGAAAATATTCTTCCATCGGCATATATTTTGACTCAAATATTAACTGGGTCCAAACGGTCTTCCAAAAGCTCTTGGTAAGAATTAAATCCCAAGAAACATAGAAAAAGTTCTTAAGCAACCATGCCAGGAAGTGTTTCAGTTCTTTTTGAGCTTGAATCAAGCTAAAATTTACAAATCATTGTTCAAGAATCATTTTAAGTTTAAGATAAATGTCCATATGCTGCTCTGAGAGCCAAGAGTCTTCCCATGGTTCCTCCATAGTTTAGATAAGGAATAGCAAAACAAAACCAAGAAGAGTAATCCAAAGTTTCTAGGGTTTACTCACACAAATCAGTCGCTTAGGGATCGGGGATCGTTCTGCTCGCAATTCTCCCACCATTTGTTACAGTGGGGATACTGTAACATGCGTATATCAAACCAGGAGTCCCGTGGAAAAGAAATATATATATGGACGGATTCTTGATAGGTGTTTCAGAGAGAGGTTTATTTCCCCAGCCGCATGGCCGGGGCTCTGCCGAGGAACTGTTACAGTCACCGGACCAAGGGTCCTTTTGCCCACGCAGGGAAACACAAACCAACCAATGGGGAACGTCGCTGCCCAGAGGCAGGGAAACCCCGTGTGTCTGTGCCCTCAGGGCCCCTCTCCCAGGGCTCCATGGCAGGGGGAGGGACCCCAACACTCAGTCGTTCAGCTCACCGTTCTGTGCTTTAGAAAGCCCTGAGCTGCCTAGAGAGACAGCACGGGCAATCCAGCAACTCGGTTGCTCCAAAATGCAGCAAGTGATAGCTGTAAAGCTAATGTCAATAGCAGAAGCTAAGAGGTAGAAATACAGCTCAAGCTTATGCTTCAGTCCTGTTTGTTTTATTCCTCCTGTCCCAAGAAAGAGACAGGAGCAGTTGTTAACAGGAGAGCCAAGGCAAGAGAGGGCGGAGCCCGCTCATCTCGCCTTTTATTAGGGGGAAGGGAAAGGGGAGAACTAGGGGTGGACCTGGGGTAACCAGACAATCGAACTCTGTTTCGGTGGAGTCTGAGTTACTTTCAGTTTTACCCGCCCTTAGAACAAAGGGGAATCAGAGCACATGGTTAAAACAAGTCCGGACTTTCCTGGCCGGTCCCGGGCTGGGCTGCACCTCATGGGCAGGCAGCAACATTCCAGGAAGTGGCATGAGCCATAGGATATGCCTCCAGCCATCCAGTGGTTGCTTCTACCATTGTAAGCATGTAATGCTTGCCTTGGAGGGTTTGTGGCAATATGATATAATCAATCTGCCAGGCTCCCCATACTTATATTTAGACTGTGAAAAACGAGGTTCACTGTCATGTGAAAATTTAAAGGGCTTAATATAAAGACAATAAGAGACACATAAAATAAAGCAAAGAGGTAATGGCCAGGTGCTTTGGCGCTCTGCCAAGAGCACACCTGATGCTCGAGGATAGTCCTTTTTATACCATTTTTACTGTCTGTTCTCTATGCATATTCACACTTTTCCAGGAGCTGTTCTGCATGGCCACTCCTTGGTTCCGCCTTTTTAGAGCATGCGTATTCTTCTGCCTTGCGGTTTTATTTCTTTTGATTCTTGGGGTTGGGCTCGCTAGGTAAGAGTTGATGGTAAGGTGGATCTCTTAATTCTCCAGACAGTCAGGGCTGATTGTAGCTTTGGCCTCTTTGCCCCCCCCCAGGCAGAGCAGTGATAACGGCTCTCGGACTCTCCTGGCCGCCCGTTCTCCGGGCAGAGTAGCCTTTGGGCCCTTTTGTTCTCTGGACAAAGTGTTGATTAGCAGCTTCTTGACCCTCATCCTCTCTTCGCTTGGAGGTTATCTTACTTGTTCACACTTGCTAACATTCTTGCTAAAAAGAGAGAAAACTACATCCACACAGCAAAAAGCATTTCTAACATTATATAATATCTACCTTTATACTTGCGAGAAGCCAATATCATATTATATGTTTATGACAAGCCCCCCTTTTTCTATTTTATAAATCATTTGGCTTGAGCAATAATTCTTTTCTTCCTGGATTCTAATGTCCATTCGTTCTTTTCACAGATCAATTTGGCTTCTTCGAGAGGGTCTTTTATATCCCTTTGTCTTTTTAATACCATAATTTTTTGTGCTGTTCCAGACATAGCCAACTTTGGGTCTGTAGGCATTGCCACAACTTGCATGCCTGGAACTACGCTGGTGATTAGCCAAATAAAGCAGGGGATCAAGCAAGGGAGAAATATTAGACCAGCTGTAACACATAAGAGGAAGAAACCTAGCTTCTTCCACCATTCTTTCCCCAATATGCCATCCCACCAGTTAGCAGTCATCACTGATTCTCATTTTTGAACTGGTACATGGGCTATTTTTCTGATATTGTTGGCGATATTTAGAATGGCATCCCCATTGTCATCAACTTTTAAACAACAATCCAATGTATTGAACTTCCTGCATACACCCCCTTCTTCAGCCAGTAAATAGTCTAAAGCCAGCCTATTTTGATATATTGCAGCTCTGGTTTGGCGTTGCTGGCTGACTATTAATTCCATAGCCCCAGCTGTTTCATTGGTTATGATTTCTACAAGAGCTTGGAGTCTGATGATACGATTCCGCGTGTAAATTGGGGTTCGATATCTCCAACTTCCATCTTGTGCCCAGGTAGCTGGCCCATATGTTTCTAATATTCGTTCAGGGGGCCATTCCTCATCTTTCCATTTTTGGAATCCTCCAATCAAATCTCTTTTATTTCTTTTGAAGTCTTCATAGAGAGGTATTCCTAATTGATCTCCCTCTGGTTCTGGTAAAAGGAAAAACCCTGGTTGAATGATTCTGTGAGGAATGCGCCAACTCTTAGTAAAAATTAAAATAATTTATTAAAAATAGAAAAATTGAATAATTACAAAAATTAGCAAAACATAAAAATTTGGGATCCTAGTGGCTCAGGAGGTATGCCCCAGGAGCGCAGGGATTAGAGATCTTCAGGCTTTGACAGCACTGGACCTCTGGTGGAGGAACTTGCAGTGCTGGGCTGACTTTTAGCTAATCCAAAAGTCAAAAGGAAAAATTATTAAAGGCTCCTTAATAGGAGTAAGGCTTAAGTTCCCAGCACTGGCATCCACCACAGCTGATCTGCAGTGGTCTGCACTGCTCTGACTCCTGCTTCGTTGTTTTATAGTGCCTTTGCTCCGCCCTGGTCCGCCCACAGCCCACCCACAGCACACCCCTTTGGTCTAAAGTGATTGGTGCTTTCTTTTTGACAGATCACCTCTGTCTACCAATAGCTCGTTGTTGTCAGGGGGGTAGTAACAGCTGAAGTAAGGGTGGTAACATGCCTTCATTAAGATTCAGGTTGCTATGGAGCTTACTTGCAGAATAACGGCTATGGGGCTAAAAATAGCAATTGGCTGTTAGAAACTGGGGTTTTGGACTTAGTCCTGAGACTAAAATGCAAAGAAAAACCCTCAAAAAAAACATTAAAATACATCCAATACCTCCCAAAACATCCACAAAAGCAGACAATGAACATAGGAGAAGCAGCTCTTACAGTGTACAAGTGGTTTAAAGTTTGAAAAAGGGATTTTTAACTAGGAAACTTTTAACTGGGAATTTTAGCTGGGACTGGTGCAAATACACTGTTTTGAACAAGTGAAAAAACTAATAATGAAGCTTGATAGTAAAAACCCTAATAATAAAGCTTGATTTTTGTACCTGGGTTGATGGGTTAACTTTATCATTCAATTAAAAGAATTGTTTAACTCAAAATTAACTAATTAAGGCACTTAACATGCAAAGACCAAGCTAATTAGGGATTTCACGTATGACAATTCCTAGTGTACAACTCTCTTTCCAATATGAAGGGAGTCTCGGGTATACCCTTTTCCCACACATCCAAAATAAGCCATCTGGTGCTTTCCAATAATCACTTTCTTGTTGATTTATATTCTCCCAAAATTTGGATATTTCTGGGATTCCAAAATAAGGATTTTTCCCTGTGTCATTACACTGAAAGAGTCCAATTTCATTATCATATACACAGTCTTTTCTTTATTTCTGAGCCCAATACCAAGTTGGTTTTTCTGGGACCCACCACGTTGAAGTTTTGTTACTTACTCTATACCTTTTACAGGGAGTGTTTCCTACTTCATTAAGAAAGTTTTTTCCAGTTCGCCAGAGGCATTCTTCCCCTATCACTGTTGAACTTAAAATCCACCTTTCAGGTCCGTTCCCCCCTCTTATATTTGTCTGGTTCCATTTAAGGAGTTCTACTGGGCCTACGCTGCTACCTTTCCATGGCCATTCTTCTGCCATTAAAGTTCCTCCACAGACCCAACAGTTGGTTATGTTAAGTTCTTTACCTATCCTCTCCCCTAATTCCACAAACAGGTTTTTTCCCAACCTTGGGTTTTTTTCCTCTTTTAACTGTTGTTTAAGCTTTGCATACAGGTCCTGGCGTGAGGTGAATATAGGGTGAGGTTGCTGTGCTGGCTTTGTATTTTTACTTACCACTTGTTCTTTTACCAAATCTTGGACTGTTCCCCTGGTGGCAGCTGTGAAGCAAATCCATTTTTCTCCTTTTGGACAATTACTTCCTAGTCTGTTTCCACTTGTTCCCAAATTTTCTGTAATCCAATATTTTTCCCCTTTATGCATGCAAATACCTAATTTGGATGAGTCATAACAGTGACTGTTGATATGGGTATGAGTAATAAGAAAGAAGCCCCGTGTGGGAGTGTTTGTTTTGGTTCAGTCCGGGTCTCCCCTCTAAGTTCTTTAAGTTTGGTGTACCCCAGTTGGCGCCCCCCCTGTTTTATTTAAATCACCCTATGTGTCATTTTTGTCTCCTCCCAGGGCCCTGTCTGTCACTCTGGAACCCGTCCCAGGCTTCTGGAAAGTTCTAGCCAGGGGGCCAGGTGACTGATCCGGGGAAAGGAGTCCCTCCCTTCCCCTGTTACAGTTGGTTCCCTTACGTGTCCCTCGTTCTGTTTGCCACACCCTTCCCTTCCCTGGTTGGTTAATCTGTAATCCCCCCCTTGTCTCCCCCCCCCCCCCCCATAAAATCCCTTGCACGAGATCTGCAGGTGTGCAGAATTGGGCACCCCCTGGTGGTTGAGGTCCCCCCGTTCGGAGGGCCAATAAACTTTCTGGATTTAACCCAACTCTGAGCCTGCCCCCTCTCCTCCGCAGTCTGCCTTTATTGCCGCCGTCCCTTGGAAGGACCCACGAGCCAGACCTCTGTTCACTCCGATATCAGAGGCTGGCCCCCGTAGCCTGCTGTGTCCCAAGCTGACCGGGCTGAGTGGGAACTGTTCCTGGAGGACACAAAGGCAGCCCCGGTGTCTTTCCATGTAGAGCTTTCGATAGCATTTGTAACATGGTCTTGCCGGTGTCCCGAAAGGGACCAGGATAACTGACAAAAGAAGGAATAACAGAGGTCCGGCACGGCTTATACTCCCACCTCCCTTGCCTATGAGGTTGCAACCCATAGCAGGTGTATTGGATCTTCTCGGTGGCGAGTACAGTGGCCAACCCGGTCTTGCCCTTTATTTCCTTGTCGCTTCCTTTGTAGCTTTTAGGCAAATTTCTTTTGGCACCTTTTTTAACTGTAGCATCTTATTGTATCTCAGGTATTTCCCATTCAACAGGCACTAGTAATTCCCATCTGCAGAGCAAAGTTATTGCTTTTGTTGCTTGTGATTTTGTCTGGATGGAGGGTCGATTTTGTGCTTGACACTCCTTACAACTAGGGTGTCGATGGTGTGGAAAGCAAATTTCCCTCCAGATTAATTACTTATATTTGACCTGGCTGGCATGCCCCGTGTTAGAATGATTCAAACAGGGTATATGATGTGGTCCTGATGGAACTTGTGATTCTCCCCCTTCTTAATACAAGTCACAGGCTAGAATCAGAACATGAGAGTTCCCTGTTTGATACAGTCCCAACCCTTCCCGTTTGAAGTGAGAATATTCTTCTCCAAGATGTCCCAGAATTTGTCCTGGGGGCACTTGAAACCACTGATATAAATTTGGCTTTTACTTCTGTCTCGGTTTGAAAGACAGGTGTCTGCTAAGGAAGGCAGAAGCCTCCCTTGAAGTGGCAGATATAACCCCTTTCCCCCTGAGTTATTATAATGTCTTGGGGTGACGTTATGATGTGTATCCCATATCGCTGCCTATGCCCAATTCTGAAATCAAGGGTCTTTAGGAAAAGATGTGGGAAATAGGAATAACAGTTCTTTACTATATATATATATATATATAAATATATATATATATATATATAAATATATATATATATAAAACCAGTCAAACAAAGCAACAACAACTATGACAGTAACAGCAAACACAAACCCAGTCCCAGCCTTCTCGGCTGTCAGGCTACTCCCCCTCGGGTGCAGTTCCGCTCGCAGCCGGCAGGGATCGCTGGCGGCTCCCGGTGAGCAGGGCAGGTGCGATGGTTCCCCCGCGGCTGCAGGGGGCGCTCTGGAGCGAGCTCGGGGAACATGCGGCTGCTCTGGTGCCCTGGGATCCCGGGGAAGGGTGGAACAAAGGCTTCACAAACCCCTGGGCAGGCGATCCTGGACTCCCGGAACAGCAGGCTAGAAATGGCAGGCCGGAGCGGCAGGCACAAACACAAATCCTGGGTGGCAGACGAGATGTATCCAAAAGGGGAACCCCCCGGGGCTCCAGGCAGGCAGGGCGAGCATGGCTAAAGCGTAGTGAAGGCTCAAAGCAGCAGCGGTGCAGGGCGGCCACAGCCCAGCTTCCAGCAGGGCAGGGAAAGCAGCTTTGGGATCCCGGCGTTGTTTCCAGCAGAAAGAAAGACGCCGAAAACGGGAACCAGCAGCTCCTTTCTCTGCAGCCTCTCTCTCCAGATGCTGAGATCGAACTGCCCCACACCCAGGTGAAAACAAAGGAGTCACCAGGCCCATCTCACCCCCAATGACAGCTGTTTTGTCTTTCTTAAGTATTGCCATTTCCCTCTAGCAACATGCATATGGGAGAAAATTCCTTTAACAGGAAAAAACTAGGACTAAACTAAACCCCCAACAACTTCTCAGTTAGGTGTGATTCTTTGCATATCCCTTGGATTATTTAGATTGTTCCAGTTCATTGCTACCTGGCCTCCGTTTAAGAATCAATTTGGTATCACCTGGTTTGGATATTACAGTTCACTCTTCAGGTTCTTTTACAGGTCCTTTGATTCTGCTGGCATGGATCCACCCTCATTCCTTGGTCCGGATTGTGGCCTCAGTCGTCAGCAGTACCTGAAAAGGACTCTCCCATTGTGGAGTCCAAGATGGTTCTTTCCATATTTTTACTAGTACCCATTCCCCTGGATGGATATTATGAATTTTGAAGTCCAAAGTTGTGGTTTGAGGGATCATTCCTTTCAGCACCAAATTTTCAAGTGTTCTGGCAATTGTGGTGACATATTTTCTGACACTTACTTTTCTTACTTCATAAGCAACTGTTTCATGTTGAGTGGTAAGGAAGGGTAGTCCGAACATTGCGGGTAATTCAGGATAGAGGGGGGGGAAATGTAGGTGACTAGGGACAGGCGTTCGGAAGATATCGCGTTGTACGGGACAGGTAAAACCCCTCCCCTCTACAGGTGATAGGTGAGCAGAAGGAAGTGACGTGGCAAACCCAGGTTATTTAACCCTATGTAATCCACGAATAAACGCCATTTTGCCGTCCACCACATTGGTGTCTGTGAGCTGATGGTCCGAACGACCTGAGGTGGTCGTCGTGCCGTTCCTGAACCAGGTCGCTACGCCTCCGAGAGGCAACAAGTGGTGCCGAAACCCGGGAACCGGAATCGGAATCGGGATCGGGAATTCGCCTGGACGGGTGAACGGCGGCCGGTGCGGCAGGACCAGCCCGGCGGGGAGGACGCTCCCGGACCAGCGAGGAGGATGGAAGCTCTCGCGAAGGTCGTATCTCAGATTCATAAGCAATGGGGTATTGATTGCAAACCGAAAGATTTTACACTCGCTGTTGCGAGGCTATTGGAAATTGGGGTCATAGACCGACCGGTGGATATCCTCCACCCAGAAGTATGGGACAGATGTACTAAGGCTCTAGCCGATGAAACAATGTCCTCGGGTTCGGGGAAATACCTTAAATTATGGGGAAAAGTCGTGCAGGCTTTGCGTAAGGCCCTGCAAGAGCAGGAGACCTGGAAAGCCGCACGGAACTGTTTGCTGGCCACACCGCGGTTGGGAGTTGGTGCGGCCACGCAAACTACGGATGAAAGCAGCCCTGCCGAGCGCACAGACTCGCAGGAGCAGGCACCCTCTCCACGACCCCCCAGCCCAACCCTACCTGCAGAGGGAAAGGAGCGGGTGCAGTCATTCTGGGGAGGGCTGGTGGAGGAAGCCAGGAAGGCTGCCATTAAAGCGGAGTCCGAAACGGCGTGGGCGAGACCCCCGCCCTATGCCCCGCAGAATGGCGCCGACCCCGGAGGGGACGGGGGGTGCGCGCACGTGGCCGGCGGGAGCGGCGGTGGTCCGCCGGGGGGCACACACGCGGCCGGCGGGAGCAGCGGAGGTCCGCCGGGGTGTGCGCACGTGGCCGGCGGGAGCGGCGGAGGTCCGCCGGGGTGCGCACATGTGGCCGGCGGGAGCGGCGGAGGTTCGCCGGGGGGCACACACGCGGCCGGCGGGAGCGGGGGAGGTCCGCTGGATGCCGCAGACGCGCGTGAACGGAAAAGGGGAGGGAATCCCGGAGGGGGAGCCAAGGCCAACCAGAGCGCTCGCCCGGAAACATGCCCTTATATAGCAAGAGCCTCCCTCAGCAGGAGGCGGGGCGAGCCCAGGGGGAAGGAGCGGCCCAATCCTAAGAGAAGGGGGCGGGGTAGAAGCCCGGGGAAAAAGCTCCGGAGCCCGGAAGTATCCAGTCAGTCGACTTCCGGCTCCGAGTCGGACTATAGCTGGAGCGAGTGGCTTGACGAACGGTCCGTAACCGACTCCGACTCTGACAAAGATGATTTCAGAATAGATAAAAGCTATAACCACCGCGCTCCTACCCGGGCCAAGGGGAAATTTGAAAAAGAATGTACTCCGCTTACAGACTGGAGAAAGATAAAAACAGCCTGTGCTGAATGGGCTCCTTCAGCCTCGCTAGCTTTCCCGGTCCGAGTAGGAGGGCAAGCCGGAAACCAGAGGATTTACTCACCGATAAATCCTAAAGATATACAAGCAATTGTTAAAGCAATTGCAGACAAAGGGATCAATTCGGCTATGGTTTCCACCCTCATTGACAGCGTTTTTGGAGGGGATGACCTGCTCCCATTTGACATTAAACAAACCTGCAGATTAATTTTTGATGGGGCAGGGATGATTGTTTTCAAACAAGAATGGGAGGACAATTGCGCAAAGCAACTAGCCCTAGTAACTGGGGCAGACCACCCCCTCCACGGGTCCAGCCTACAGCGGCTAATGGGCACGGACCCAACCATGATCACCCCTCAGGCGCAGGCCGAGGGCCTACGGGCCCACGAAGTCACGGCAACTACCCGCGCCGCTAGAGAAGCTATCCGCTCTGCTTCCAGAGTTATTGCTAGACCATCGCCATGGTCCACAATAAAGCAGAGCGAGAGTGAGAGTTTCACACAGTTTGTGGACCGCCTCCAGGCAGCGGTTGATTCCTCTAACTTGCCCTCAGAAGCGAAGGGCCCTGTGGTGGCAGAATGCTTGCGCCAACAATGCAACTCTACCACTAAGGACATTTTACGGTCATTACCAGCCGGGTCCAGTATTGCAGATATGATTAAGCATGTCGCAAAAGAAGAACATCTGGCCCCAATCCAGGCAGCCGTCCGCACTGCGATAACGAGTGTAATGGCATGCTTTAAGTGTGGCCAGGCAGGCCACGCTGTAACAAATTGCCCCCAATTGGAGCCTCCATCAACAGCAGTTCCCCCATACCAGACGCGACCTAGAGGGCCATGCTGGGCATGTGGGAAAAAGGGGCATTTTGCCAGAGAATGCAGATCCAAGCTCCAGGGAAACGGGAGGGGGAGGGGGCATCCGGGCCGCACACAGCTCCCTCCCACTCGGGACATGAAGCGGCCCAGCTATGTCAATCCCCAATGGGCCGTGGAGCTCCCGCACCCACTGCCCCCCCGGGAAATGACCAATTCCACAGCTCAACCGATGGCTCAGTTAAACCTGTCTGCGCCCCAGGCACAGCAGGAACAACCCCCTGGGAGCGAGATCCCTGGGTGGCGTTGGCCATGAAAGTGGGCAGCCACCCGCCGATAGTGTGGGGAGTTACTCTGAGTCAGATCACAGGCCGAGGCAAGTGCTTTGGCAATGCGGCCTTAGCAAAACGAATAGGCAATGTCTGTACTGAATTTGTCAAACTTAACAAAACGATCAATAAGTGGGTGGTCCCATTCGCATCAGGGATGTTTGTTTGCCAGCGATCCGGAATAAGCCCCTGTGTGCTTCTTGATAAGTTCGATAACTCTGCTGACTTTTGTGTCCAAGTTTTAATTGTTCCTAGAGTCCTGTATCACCAAGAAGAAGAAATGTACCACCTTCCTGAAGAACCTAGCCGGCTCCACAAGAGAGAAATAATAACAGGCATAACCATCGCAATGCTGCTCGGCCTTGGAGCCACCGGCGCAGCCACAGGTGTTTCAGCCCTCGTGACCCAACACCAGGGACTTTCTCAGCTGCAGATGACTATTGATGAGGACTTACAAAGAATCGAAAAATCCATCTCCTTTCTAGAGAAATCTGTCTCCTCTCTCTCAGAAGTCGTCCTGCAGAACAGGCGAGGACTGGACCTCCTGCTCATGCAACAAGGAGGCCTGTGTGCCGCCTTGAAAGAAGAATGCTGCTTTTATGCAGACCACACCGGAGTCGTACGGGACTCAATGACTGAACTAAGGGAAAGGCTAGCCCAGAGAAAAAGAGAAAGAGAAGCCCAACAAGGATGGTTCGAGTCATGGTTTAACCAGTCTCCATGGCTGACCACCCTTGTTTCCACTCTAATAGGCCCCCTCACTATGTTACTCCTAACGTTGATTTTTGGGCCTTGCATACTAAACAAATTGGTGTCATTTGTTAAAAGCCGGTTAGAAAAGGTTAACATTCTATTTGTTGACCGCCAACAATTGCTCTAGAGCGCATCTATTTTGTGAATGTTATACCACTTTTTGTAACTTGTTATGTAGGTTTTACTAGTTCTTGAAGTTTTATAGCATTTATACTTTGTATGTTTCTTAATAAATCATGGTGGGGGGGGAAATGCGGGTAATTCAGGATAGAGGGGGGGGAAATGTAGGTGACTAGGGACAGGCGTTCGGAAGATATCACGTTGTACGGGACAGGTAAAACCCCTCCCCTCTACAGGTGATAGGTGAGCAGAAGGAAGTGACGTGGCAAACCCAGGTTATTTAACCCTATGTAATCCACGAATAAACGCCATTTTGCCGTCCACCACATTGGTGTCTGTGAGCTGATGGTCCGAACGACCTGAGGTGGTCGTCGTGCCGTTCCTGAACCAGGTCGCTACGCCTCCGAGAGGCAACAGAACATCATCTCATAAGGTGATACTCCCAGGTCTGACCTGGGCTGTGTTCGGACTCTCAACAGAGCCAAAGGTAAGCACTTTACCCAAGACATTTGAGCTTCAATCATTAATTTTGTTAAAGTTTTTTTCAAAGTCTGGTTCATTCTTTCTACTCAGCCTGAACTTTGTGGGTGCCAGGGGGTATGTAATTCCCATTTTATCCCTAAGGCTTGAGTTATTTGTTGTAAGACTTTGGATGTAAAACATGTTCCTCTATCTGAGTCTATTTTATTAACCATTCCATATCTGGGAATCATTTGTTCCAGAAGGGTTTTGCATACTACATTAGCTGTAGCTCTAGTAGCAGGAACTGCTTCTACTCAATGAGTTAGGTGGTCTCCTATTACTAATAGGGACTTCCATCTCTGTACTTGAGGAAGTTCAGTGAAATCTACTTGGATACTTTGGAATGGTCACAGAGCTAACTCACGACCTTCTAATGTTGTTTTTCTCATTATTTTCCTATTCACTCTTTGGCAAGTTATACAGTTCCCAGTTATTTGTTTTGCTACCCCAAAGATTCCAATACACCCATAATTTCTTAGAAAATGATCACACAAAGCTTGAGTACCCCAATGAGTTTTTTGATGCATATCTTCTAATATTCTCTTAGTGAGTGGCTTATTAAGTAACTGTCCCCCATCAGGGAGCTTCCATTTTCCAGATTGATCTTGTTCTCCCCCTATCTTAGATAATTCTTTTTCTTCTTTACTAAATTTGGGGATTTCCAATTCTTCCCTCTCTGGGGTCAAGATTAACAGAATTCGTTTAGTCCCATTTTCTGCTGCATCTTTGGCTTCTTGGTCTGCCAGATTATTCCCTCTTATTTCTGGGGTCATCTCTTTTTGGTGTCCTTTGATATGCACTACGGCTATTTCTTCAGGCAGTTTTAATGCCTCCAAAACTTCTGAAATCAGGCCTTCATGTATCAGTTCCTTCCCCTTTGAATTTAGTAAACCCCTTTCGTCCCAGATCTTTCCAAAGGTATGTATTACCCCAAAGGCATACTTTGAATCAGTATAGACGGTCCCCTTTTTGTGTGCTAAATGCTCCAGTGCTCTCTTTAGAGCGTATAATTCACAAGATTGCGCCGACCAATTTGAAGGTAGTTTTCCTTTTTCGATGGTCTGCATATTTATCCCATCGACTAAGGCATATCCTGACATTCTTTTTCCTTGCAAGCATCTGGATGAACCATCCACATATATTCTTTCCCCTTCTAAGAGGGCTTGTTCTGCTAGATCTTCCCGAACTTTTGTTTGGTATTGAATAATTTCCAAGCAATCATGTGCCAGGTCATCTTTTGGTTCTCCATACAGGAATTGGGCCAGATTGAGGCTTTTGCTCATTTCTATAGTTAGATCATTACTGTCAATCAGAATTGCTTCATATTTTAATATCCTGGAGTCTGTTAACCATTTTTCAGCTTTTTGATTTCGTACATGTCGGACCGCATGGGGTGTGTATACAATCAGTTTACTTCCAAAGGTGAGCTTATGGCTCTCCTCCACCAAAATAGCAGTAGCTGCTATGGCTTGAATACATACCGGCCAGCCACGGCTTACTGGGTCCAATAATTTAGATAAATAAGCTATTGGTCTTCTCACCCCTCCCCATTCCTGGACTAATACACTATGAGCTACTCCATTTTCTGCATTCACATATAAATGAAAGGGCTTTTCTAGTGAGGGTAAGCTTAGGGCTGGTACCGAGGCCAGTTTCAATTTCAGTTTTTCTAATTTGTCATCATCATCTTTGGTCCATTGTATATTGTCTCCCCCTGTTAATTTTTCATATAAAAATTTTACTGCTTGTGTATATCCTTCAATCCATAGTCTGCAGTATCCCAGTAGCCCCAGCAGTCTTCTAATCTCCTTCTTTGAAGAGGGAGGAGGGAGGGATAAAATCCCTGTAATTCTTTCAGGACTTAGTTTTCGGCTACCTTTGCTTATCAGGTGGCCAAGATATTTTACTTTTGATTCCACAAACTGTAATTTCCTTTTTGATGCCCTTGATGCCATGAAGATTTTTGCCCTTTCCTTTATACCCCTGTTATACCTTTTTACAACTTCTGTATTCCTAGTGCTTTTTTGCCTACATTCTTGGACTTGTTTGTTAAGCTAAGAGACAAAACATTTTAGAAGCTTCGTAGCCAGAGATCAGTGTGCCCCAGACCCCAAGGTCCTCTCCAGAACACATTCTGTAAACCAAGATAGAACCATCCAGGGGAGAGTTCCTTGGGGAAGGGGGCTCACTTGAGCCTCTTATTGGGGAATCTTTGATAGATATGCTAATTAGTAAAACCTATAATGCTATACCCAATGTTGGGGGGAGAGGGAGGTGTGGAGACAGAAGACGAAGACAGAGATAGACTTGGTGGGGTACATCTCGATGTATATGACCTGGACGTGTACACCTAAGGATCCTTAAAATAAATACCAAGGTAAACTCCCTTTTCCCCTTCTAACCGTGTGTGACTCCTGATTTTAAGACCAGGAAAAGGCATCAGTTGCTGGCGACCACGAAGGGACCCTAAAGACCTTGAAAATCACAGTCTTGGGTTGGAACACATCTTGCTTTGCCCCTCTCTCTGCCGGCAAATTACAGAGGGGCCGGAGCAACAATCTAAGACTGTGACCAGGACTTTAGGACCCAGCACGGAAAGAGGTGAGTGAAAAGGGGATCAGTACTTACTGAAACTGTGCTAGCACTAGGGAAGGAGATCTCCAAGGGGGTTGGAAAGGTTGGGGGCATAAAAGCCCACAAAAGGGGAAAGCTTAAACTTTTCCCCTGCGAACTGTGGAAAGGAGGGGACGCCCTCCGTTGAATCCACAGGAGCCCAGAGGCTGCATCTGAGGCAGCCGCAGGAGTGGCTCAGAGGTTGGTTGGTTGGTTGGTTGGTTGGTTGAGGCGTCAGGAAGTTGAGGGTTCGAATTCTTTTGAGACCAGATTTTCGCGTGCGCGCATTTACTGCTTGCTAAAACTAGTTGCTTTTTAGTGTTTTAAAGTGCTGTTTTGAAGTGTTTGTGTAGTAACCTAGATAAACTGCCTGGGAAATCGGAATTCCAAGGCCAGACTGCAGGTTGAATTCCGGAATTGAGAGCTTTCCTCTGGCAGAGTTTTCCTGTCTGTGAGAAAACATGGGTGGTGTGAATGAAAAAATCCCTCCTAACAGCCCATTAGAGCTGATAATAAAACACTGGAAATGGCTGACAGGGCGAAAAACTACTTTGGATACCCGAGAATTGATTAGACTGTCCACACGGGTTTGGCCAACTTTAAAACTAAGTCAAGGAAATTGGCCTCGCTATGGGAGTTTGGAAAATAACATCATTAATGACCTGATTGTAGAATTGAGATCATTACGTAGGTTTGATGAACTAAGATATGCAAAACTTTTTACTATGTATTTGAACAGGGAAGAAGCATATGTGGTAGACAAAAGTAATATGGAAATGACTTTGAGGAAGAGAAAGGGAAAGAAAAAGCCGCAGCAAGCTGACTCGTATACTAATACGGACAGAGAAATTGATATGACAGATACAGATATGGTAGCACCAGCTTTGCGCACCGAGGGGGGGTCTCCCCCCCCGGTTCAACCGCCGGGGCAGCCCGCACGGGGGGGGGTGGGGGAGCGGTGGCTCCGCCGCCGCCGCCGCCCCCACCACCGCTGCCACCACCGCTGCTGCCGCCTCCGGGGCAGCCCGCACAGGTGGGGGCGGGGGATGGGGGAGCAGTGGCTCCCCCACCGCCGCCGCCGCCACCGCCGCCGGGACAGTCCGCACAAGTGGGGGCGGGGGATGGGGGAGCAGTGGCTCCCCCACTGCTGCCGCTGCCACTGCCTCCGCCTCCGCCGCCACCTCCCCTGTCCCCGCCCCTGTCAGGGCGGGGGCAGGGGAGGGGGCAGGCGGCCGGCTCCAAGCAGGAGGAGCGGCGCGGGGCCCCCCCACCCCCAGACTCGTCAGGGGCGGAGGGCGAGTGCAGAGGTAGGAGAGATGCGGATTGGCCGCCGCCCCCTGACCGCCCCAGAGGCAGAGAAGAAGCAGGTATGCCACCGCCCCCTGACTTTTTCAGAGGCAGGGAAGGGGTGGATTGGCCGCTGCCCCCTGACTTTTCCAGGGGCGGAGAAAGAGCAGACTGGCCACTGCCCCCTGACCTCCCCAGAGGCAGAGAAGAGGCAGGTATTCCACCGCCCCCTGACCTTTCCAGAGTCAGGGAAGGGGTGGATTAGCCGCCGCCCCCTGACCTTTCCAGAGGCAGAGCCGGGGAAGAGGGAGGGGAAGGGGCAGGCTGGCCGCCTTTCCCCGAATACCCTGAACACAGAAGTGAAGGTAGAAATGGACACGGGCAATTGCGGCGGCATTCCCCAATCCAAAGAACCGCAAGTTTCCGAGCCAGAGGCAGGAGGAGCCGGTCGCTCTCCCCACCCTGCGGCACAGGCAGTGTTAAAGCTGAGGGCAGATGGGATGGCCCCGACCCAGGCGGCTCTTACAGAGCTAGGGACGGGAGAACCTGCTTGCAGCCCCTGCCTCCCTACCCCTCCACTGCCGCAAAGAGCGAGACAGTTCCTGATCAACATTTGCCTGGAACAAGTTTTAAAACCAATGAACCAATTTCAATTAAAAGCGAATGGGATGATTTTGATACAGATGGTTCTCACGGGGAGGGTGGTAGGAGAAGGGGCAGGATAGCCCGAGAAGCTATGAGAGCAGTCAGTCCCGTCGCTAAACACACAAGGTCCAAAACAGATAAAGGGGGGGGGGGGGGAAGAAGAACTTGTGTTAGAAGCACCTCTGAGACAGGCTGTGGGAAATCAAGGAGTTATTTATATAAAAGTGCCATATTCTCTCGGAGAATTACAGCAGTGGAAAAACTCAATTGGGAAGTACAGGGACAACCCAGAGAAAGTAGCTATGCGTGTAGAAATGGCCATAAAAACTCAAAACCCAGATTGGAGTGATCTAAATGTTATGCTAGATGAATTATTGGATAAAACAAAAAGAGAAATGGTCAACAAAGCTGCTATATCTGCTATAGAAACTCAAATTGCATCTGGGAGTCTTCAAGGGTCAGTTAATGATATCTATCCCTTATCTAACCCTAACTGGGATCCTAATGTCCCAGAACAGATGGAAAAGCTGAAGCGATACCAAAAATGGGTGGTTGTTGCATTAAAATGTGCCGTTCCTAAAGCAGTGAATTGGGCTAGGTTATATGAGATCAAACAAAATCCAAATGAGACCCCTACAGAATTTCTAAATAGGCTTAAAGAAGCTGCACAAAAATACACTACCTTAGACCCTGACTCACCTGAGCAGCAGATCCACCTGGCCTACCTGTTTATAGGTCAATCTGCTAATGACATAAAGAGAAAGCTGCAAAAGATAGATGGGCCACCGGATATAGGTAAATTGTCGACTGTAGCCTGGAAGGTATACCAGAACAGAGACTTAGCAGATAAAGATAAACATCATAAACCCCACTACAAGAAGAAGTATGATAAGGAAAAGTCATCTGACACGTCAAAAAGGGGTCCCTCTTTTCCCCTATCTGAGGACCAGTGTGCAATTTGCAAAAAGCGGGGGCACTGGAAAAATGAGTGTCCGTCACGAGCAGAGAAGAAGCCCCCAGTTTCGGAACTAACTGTAAATACGGACTGACGGGGACCGAAGGTGACTACCCCAGCAGAGCCTTCGGTTGTAGCTAAGCTGGGGAATGATGATGTTGAATTTCTGGTTGATACAGGGGCAACATATTCTGTGTTAAATACTTTAAAAGGTAAACTGAGTCAAGACACTGTGGATGTGATTGGAGCTACAGGGGTAAGTAAAACAAGGCCTTTTTTCCAACCTTTAAAATTTAAATTGGGAAAACACTGGGTCACTCACCAGTTCCTGTATATGCCAAATTCCCCAATGCCTTTGTTAGGCAGAGATTTATTGGAAAAATTGGAAGCAGAAATTAAGTTTTCAAAAGAAGGGGGAGTGAAAGTTATAATCCCAGAATCTAAAATTATTGAAGCAGCTGCTATACTTGTACAGGAATGCCATGGAAAAATTCCCAAAGAAGTTGAAGAGGCTGTCATTCAAATAGTGTGGGCCAATGATTGTCCTGGGAGATCTAGAAAAGCTGAACCTGTGAGTATCACACTCAAAGCAGGGGCTACACCAGTAAGGCAAAGACAATATCCTCTGAAATTAGAAGCTCGCAAGGGATTAGTACCTGTGATCGAAAAATTTCTCAAATATGGGTTGTTAGTGGAGTGTGAATCCAGATACAATACACCAATCTTGCCAGTAAAGAAAGCTGATGGTAAAAGCTACAGGTTGGTACAGGATTTGAGGGAAATCAACAAGATAACAGAGGACATACACCCAGTGGTAGCGAATCCTTACACACTTCTGACAACACTAACAAATGAATTAGGGTGGTTCACTGTTTTAGATCTCAAGGATGCCTTTTTCTGCATTCCTGTGCATAAGAATAGCCAAGAACTTTTTGCTTTTGAGTGGGAGAATCCAGAAACAGGGAGGAAGACCCAGCTCACCTGGACAGTTTTACCACAAGGATTCAAAAACAGCCCGACCATATTCGGAAACCAGCTGGCAAAGGAGCTTGAGGACTGGAGGAAACATGAACCAGGAGGAGCGGTTCTCCAGTATGTTGATGACATCTTAATAGCGGCCAAGACACGAGATGACTGCATCGAGCTCACTGTAAGTCTGTTGAACTTTTTGGGCCAAAGTGGGTATCGGGTCTCGAAAGAGAAGGCACAGGTTGCCAGAGAAACAGTAGTATACCTGGGCCTAGAAATTTTCCGTGGACATCGACAACTCAGCAGAGAACGGAAGGAAGCCATCTGTCGACTTCCAGAGCCCCATACCATAAGGGAGATGCAGGCCTTCCTGGGAATGGTAGGTTGGTGTCGCCTGTGGATATCAAACTACGGTATACTGGTGAGACCTTTATATGAGGTCCTTAAAGCAGCTGAAAAAGGGACAATTATGTGGACAGAGAATGCCAGGGCTGCATTTAAACAGCTGAAACATTCCTTGATGTCAGCCCCAGCTTTGGGGCTGCCGGACTTGACTAAACCTTTTGAACTCTTTACTCATGAGCGACTGAATGTTGCTCTGGGGGTACTGGCACAGCACCTTGGAGACCAGCGAAGAGCTGTGGCTTATTTCTCAAAACAACTAGACAATGTAGCCCAGGGTTAGCCAGGATGCTTGAAAGCTGTGGCAGCAACAGTCCTTCTGATACAGGAGGCCCGTAAATTCACCCTTGGGCAGCACATTGTCGTGTATGTACCCCATGCAGTGATAAATGTGCTGGAGCAAAAGGGGGGACACTGGCTCTCCCCTAGCAGGATGCTCAAATACCAATCTGTGTTGTTAGAACAGGACGATGTTACTCTAAAGACAACTTCAGTGGTAAACCCTGCAATATTTTTATCATCCACGTTACTCGACAGTGTGCCTGAGCATGATTGTTTGCAGACAATAGAGGAAACTTATTCCAGCAGACCAGACCTGAAAGATGTTCCTTTGAAAGATCCAGATTGGGAATTGTACACTGATGGGAGCAGCTTCATGAGAAACGGTAGGAGGATGACTGGTTATGCCGTAACCACCTCAGATAAGATCATTGAGGCAAAAGCTTTGCCTCCAGATGTATCATCACAAAAAGCTGAACTCATTGCACTAACAAGAGCTCTAGAACTGAGTGAGGGGAAGAAGGTGAACATATGGACTGATTCCAAATATGCCTTCAGTGTTGTTCATGCCCATGGAGCTATTTGGAAGGAACGTGGCCTGCTGACTGCTCAAGGTAATGAAGTTAAGCATGCTAAACAAATTCTTGCACTTTTACAGAGCATTTGGAAGCCTATGGAAGTGGCTATCATGCACTGCAAGGGTCATCAAAAAGGGAAAACAGCCCCCGAACTGGGAAATCGTTTTGCTGACGAAACAGCCAGGGGGATTGCAGAAAAAGGCATTTTTGCAGTGGTACCACAGAAAGAGATAGATTTGTCATCATTTACCCCAAAATACGATCAGAGGGATCACAAATTAATTAAGTTCCTTAAGGCTGAAATTAAAGAAGGTGGGTGGGCTGTTACCCCAGTAGGACAAGTCGTAGTTCCACCCCTGATCCTTCGGGAAATAGCCCAACAAGAGCATGAAAGCACCCACTGGGGAACAGAAAATCTTTTAAAACATTTAAGGAAAGTAGTGATAGGGAGAGAAATAACTGATATTGTACAATCTGTAACAAGCAAGTGTGAAACCTGCTGTAAAAACAACCCTGACACAAGCAAGAGAGTTGTGTTAGGAGTGACAAAGACAGGAGATCTCCCGGGAGATTATTGGCAAATAGATTTTGCTGAGATGCCACGCAAAGAGGGATGCAGGTATATACTGGTGCTGGTTGACACCTTCAGTGGATGGCCTGAGGCTTTCCCCTGTCGCACCAACACAGCAAAAGAAGTAGTAAAAGCTTTGCTCAATCATATAATACCAAGATTTGGGGTTCCTTTGGGAATGTCATCAGATAGGGGACCACATTTTGTTGCAACAGTGGTTGGGGAAGTTAGCAGGATTTTGGGACTTACCTGGGACCTGCACACACCATACAGGCCCCAGGCAAGTGGCAAAGTTGAACGCATGAATGGGACCCTCAAAACCCAGATTTGCAAGATTTGTCAAGAGACATCCATGACATGGGTTCAAGCCCTGCCTATAGCCTTGCTAAGAGTCCGCATACAGCCAAGGAAAAGGGACAACATCAGTCCCTATGAAATATTATATGGCAGGCCATACCAGGTTCCACATATCCCAGGGGAAATTCATATGAGAAGTAAAAATGATTTGCAGAAATATTTAATGGCTCTGAGTTCCACTTTGCAGAAGCTCCAGAGATTCATCGTGTTATCCAAACCAATAGGATTGGACACACCTGCTCATCCATTCCAGCCTGGAGATTGGGTCTACATCAAGTGGTGGGACAGCGACCCCTTGCAAGCCAAGTGGAAGGGACCATTCCAAGTTTTGCTGACCACTTTTACTGCAGTCAAGGTTGCAGGCAAGGGACCGTGGATCCACTACTCCAGGGTGAAGAAAGCTTCTGCTCCCGAAATCACCGAGAAGACAGAGACTGATACAAATCAGAAAGATGCAGTCTAAACTGTTTCTTACATGTTTGCTGTTTGCCCAACTGGGAACTATGATTCAGGGTTCACCCCATGATTTGCATAAGACTGTGGTCCAAAATGTGTCCAAAATTCTTAATAAGAGCGATTGCTAGATCTGTACTCAGTTACCACCCCTAGATGGGAAGGGTCACTGGCCATTGATTGGCATTTTAATGGAAGAAAACCGCACTGAAACGTGGGAACCAATTAATAGCACCCTTCTGCCTCCCATTACCCTGAGTGGCCTGGTAGAGCGTGCAAACTATAAGGTTCCTTGTGCAATTGTAAATGCCACAAAAAAAGCTGTTCTTCCTTCATATTGTCATCAGACCTATTTCAGGGAAATAATAGACCCAAGAATTGCAGCAAAGATGAAATTGACAGGGTGGAGACTGGCTCAGCCATTTGGGACAGGGTTGTATTGGATATGTGGTAATAAAGCCTGGAAAGTTATGCCTGTGAACAAAGACCAGGCTTGTGCTATTGGGGCTGTGGTCCCAAATATAACAATATTTGACCACCTTGAAAAACCACATGAGAGGAGGAAAAGATCTCTTAATCCCCTCATTGAACGTCCCACACTTTTTCATAGCATAATCAGAGCCCTTATACCCGCTTATGGAGTCGTTGAACTGGAGAGAGCAATTGTAAACATCTCGGCTGTCATTGAACGTATTGAGCAGCATACTGCAGATGCAATTTCAGCCTTACAGGAGGAAGTTGACAGTCTGTCCCGTGCAGTTATGCAAAACAGGATAGCTCTCAATTTCATACTTGCTGCACAAGGAGGTGTATGTGCTATTGTCAATACCTCTTGTTGTTCTTATGTGGACCAAAGTGGAAGAATTAAGAAAGATTTGGATGAAATTTGGAAGGGAACTCAAATTCTACATGAAGTGGCTTCTAAAAATAACACTTTAAAATTTGATCATATTTTTGATACTCTCACCTCATGGTTACCAAACTGGGCCTGGGTAAAAGAAATATTCATAATAGTTGTAATTGTAGTTATTATCTATGTAATTTCCTGTGGAGCAGCCGGTTGTGTAAACCGGTTCTGTGGGTAAAAATAGAATAGAGTAAAGTAGAGTAGAGACTAGACAAGATAAAGTTTTGTTAGTCTCTAAAAGGGGGGAAATGATGCCATGAAGATTTTTGCCCTTTCCTTTATACCCCTGTTATACCTTTTTACAACTTCTGTATTCCTAGTGCTTTTTTGCCTACATTCTTGGACTTGTTTGTTAAGCTAAGAGACAAAACATTTTAGAAGCTTCGTAGCCAGAGATCAGTGTGCCCCAGACCCCAAGGTCCTCTCCAGAACACATTCTGTAAACCAAGATAGAACCATCCAGGGGAGAGTTCCTTGGGGAAGGGGGCTCACTTGAGCCTCTTATTGGGGAATCTTTGATAGATATGCTAATTAGTAAAACCTATAATGCTATACCCAATGTTGGGGGGAGAGGGAGGTGTGGAGACAGAAGACGAAGACAGAGATAGACTTGGTGGGGTACATCTCGATGTATATGACCTGGACGTGTACACCTAAGGATCCTTAAAATAAATACCAAGGTAAAGTCCCTTTTCCCCTTCTAACCGTGTGTGACTCCTGATTTTAAGACCAGGAAAAGGCATCACCCTTAGTCCTGTTTCCCCAAGAAAATTTAGAAGTTTTATAGTAGCTTCTTTAACTTTAATTTCAACTTCTCCTGATATTAGAAGATCATCTACATATTGGATAATTTGTATTCCTGGGGGAGTGGGGAAGGTTTGTAGTATTTCTCCCAAGGCTTGCCCAAATAAATTTGGGGCCTCACAATACCCCTGTGGCAGTTTAGTCCACCTCAATTGGTTCTTTTTCCCCGTGTTTGGATCTTCTCATTCAAAGGCGAAAATATTCCGGCTTTCCTCTGCCAGTGGGCAGGCCCAAAAGGCATCTTTAAGATCCACCACACTAAACCACAGATGTTGAGGTGGAATTTTGCTTAAAAGAGTGTAGGGATTAGGAACCATAGGGTAGCAGGCCTGTGTTCTTTTGTTTACTTCTCTTAAATCTTGCACTAATCTATAATTTCCATCAGATTTCTTTACTGGGAGAATAGGGGTGTTATGAGGGGATTTACAAGGTTCTAGTGTCCCATCCTTTATTAATTCTTCTATTACTGGTTTTAAGCCTTTTCTCCCTTCTAAAGATATAGGGTACTGATGTACATGAATGGGACATTCCTCTTTTTCAATGGTGACCCTTATGGGGTCAATATCTAGTCCACCCCTATTCCCTTCCCCAGCCCAAACCTCTCTGTTAATTTTTCTTTCATCTTCTTGGCTAAGTTTTAACACTTTGGCCGTCATTTTCCCTTCTTCTGGTATGACTCCAAACTCCAGCTGGATTTGTAAATCCCTTCCCAATAAATTGCTGCCAGCCCCAGTAACTAGTAAAACATCCCCTATTCCTATTTTTGTTTCTCCTTCAATGACCACATCTTTAATGACAGTGTTACAAAAAGGATAGGATATTGGATTTTAGAAGTAGTAAGGCTAAGGCTCTGCTAGGCTGTAAGGCCTCAGGTGTAGAAATAGTTCTCTTGGGAAACAGGAATGGAATGTGCTGGGTGGGGAAGTTAGGAGTAGTGAATTAGCTGGACATGGAGAACATGTCTAAAAGTAAATAGTTCTGGGTTGATATATGTTGCATGCAAGGGGGATTTCAGTGGTGGGAGTTCGTTGAGCATTATCTAAGACTAGACAACCATGCAGATATATGGCTTAGGGTATGATTATCAATTGTTAATCCTTGTGATGTATGTTTTACTTTGAAAATTAAATTTTGTATGTGTGCCAATGTTTGAAACTGTATAAAGAGCTGAGTGAAACGATAGGCCTTCGGGAAGCCTGATTTGGGACACCAGTCCCCAGGTCCCCGGGCCCTGAATAAAGCACCGCATAAACTGACTCTGTTGGTTTGTGTTTGTGGTCGGTGGGCAACAGTTTTCTGGCGACCCAGGTGGGACTCCGGGGGGTCGTAGGGGCGGTTCGCGGGGTGATCTGCTCCGTGCCGGCACCAGGTGATTTCTGGGGAGACATCAGCCCGTGCCCGACCCCGCGTCCGACGGACAACCGTGAGGTAAGCCCACAAGGTGCTTTATTCCTTTTAAACCGGTGGTGGTAGCCTGCCCGGTAAGACGAGTCTCTACTCGCAGGGTTGGGGCATTGGTTTGGGATTATAAAGCCTAGGCGCTGGCTGTCAGACAGAGCGAAAGCTTTGCAGAGCCAGCCCTTGCTTCTCGCGGCGACGAGATAAGCAAGGAGGGAATTGGATATTGTGGTAATTGGTATTGGTATTAGTCTGTGTGTTAATTAGTTGTGTGCGTTATTGTGTGGTTGCATACCTCTGGAATGATGCCGTTGCGGGTGTTTCGGGCTTTGTCAAGTTCAGATAAGGATATTCCAGAGGATTCTCCCCTCGGGTGTTTGCTAAGTCATTGGAAGGAGGGTAAATTGGGACAGGAGCTGCGGAAAAGAGAATTGATTGATTATTGTAATAAGGTATGGCCTGAATATGAAACTGGGGGGATGCAGTGGCCATGGAATGGCACTATTAATTCTGAAATTATAACCCCCATGATGCGGTATTTACGGGAAAATGAGAAGTGGGATGAGATACCCTATTTGGATTTGTTTTATCAGCTAATAGGAAAAAAGGACTGGCAGAGGAAATGTGGAATGATGGTGTTAGAAACGGAACCAGAGGAATGCGCGGGTTGTAAAGAGCGAAGGGTATGGTTTTCTGAGCCTGAGGAGGATGTGTCTTTGTTGGTATCACCATCCGACCCAGTCAACCTCCCCCTCCCGGACTCAGATTCTTCGGAAGAGGAATCTGACTCCGAGGAAGGAGAGAGGGAACGATCCCGAACTCCCGAGCCCAGGGAGAGAGGGAGGGAACAATCCCGAACTCCGCTCTCCCAGCGTACTCGCAGAGGGCGTCTGGACAGGGGGAAAAGAGCTTCTCGAGCACATTTAATGGCCCCATTGCGAGAAGCAGTTGGACCAACAGGGGATCGGGTCAGAGTGAAAGTTCCGTTTTCCCCCAATGATTTAATAATTTGGAAGCAATCTGCAGGAGCTTATAGAGAAAATCCTGAAAAAGTGGCTCGGGTGGTGAAAATGGTAATAAAGACACAGAATCCAGACTGGAATGACCTACAGGTGTTGCTAGACTCGATAATGGATTCTACGGAAAAGGAGATGGTATTTAAAGCTATGTCTAATCGGGCAAGGGATATGATTCAGTTGCGAGCACCAGCACTACAAGGAATAGGGAATGTGAATGAAATAGTACCAAGGGAAGATCCAGAATGGAACCCTAATTCGGCAGAAGAGTATCATAGGTTGCAGGTTTATCAGGAGCTGTTGGTGGAAGGAATTCAGAGGGGAATTCCAAAGACTTTAAATTGGTCTAAGTTGTATGCGGTAAGACAGGATAAGGTAGAGTCACCATCTGCGTTCTTGGAGAGGCTGAAAGAAATAGCGCGGAGGTATACAGATTTAGACGTGGAATCGGAGGCAGGAAAACTGCAAATGGCCTTGATATTTATGGGACAGTCACAGGAGGATATTAGGAGGAAGCTACAAAAGCTAGAAGGGAATGATACTCGGGACTTGGAGAAAATGCTTGAAGTAGCATGGAAAGTGTACAATAATAGAGAGAAAGAGGCAGTGAAGAAGCAACAAGCAAGCATGTTGGCAGTGTTACAACAGGCAAGTCAGATGAATGTGAGAGGCCGGGGGAGGGGACGAGGCAGAGGAAACGGGGGCATGGGAAGAGGTGGTTTCGGAGGTTTTGTGAATCAGAATGTAGGGAACCAGATGAGGGGTAGGGGTAGAGGTAAATTGGGGCCCAATCAGTGCGCCCGATGCTTCGCCGAAGGTCATTGGAAGAATGAGTGCCCCCTCAATTTGGGGATGGGGACACCGATGAGTAACTTTCCAGGAGGGAATCCCATGAATCAGGGAATGAATGCGAATGATGGGTTAAACCCTTTCGCGCCAGGACCACAAGGTGTCGCTCAAGCCTTTATGATGGGGAGCTATCAAAATCAGAGCTGACTAGATAAAGATCTAAAAGTGGTCCTGGAAGTTGACGGGGGGCCCAGGGAATTTAGGGTAGATACAGGAGCCACTTTCTCTGCAATCAATGAACAAATAGGACCGTTAAGTGATTCAGTTGTGAAAGTAGTAGGGGTGTCGGGGGAGGTGGTGGAGAGGTCATTCTTGCGGCCACTGGAAATCAAATTTGGAAACAAAGAATTGGATCACCAGTTTTTATATATGCCAAGCAGCCCGGAATGCTTGTTGGGGCGAGATTTATTATCGGCACTGGATGCAAAAATCATATTTGAGAAAGGGCGTGCTAAACTAGAAATCCCGGAGGGGAATCTGGCAAAACTTTTTGTGATTAAAGAGACAAAGACAGAGGAGATACCCCAGGAAATAGAGCAGGCAGTAGTCCCGTGGGTATGGGAAACAGGGACCCCGGGCAGATCCAGGGTAGCCGTTCCTGTGAAAATTGAATTAAAGGAAGGGGCACACCCGGTAAGAGTTCGACAGTACCCTATCAGTTTGGAAGCCAGGAAAGGAATTGCCCCAATGATCACGCAATTTATAGCATTAGGGATTTTACAAGAATGCGAATCGGAATTTAATACTCCAATCTTTCCGGTAAGGAAACCAAATGGGAAATACAGGTTGGTGCAGGACCTGAGAGCAGTAAATGCAATTGCCAAAGATATACACCCGGTGGTGGCCAATCCATATACATTGTTAACATCGATTTCTGAGAATTTTCAGTGGTTCACAGTGATTGATCTAAAAGACGCCTTCTTCTGCATCCCACTGGCCCCCGAGAGTCGACACATTTTCGCCTTTGAATGGGAAAGCCCAGACACTCGCCGCAAGCGACAGTTAACATGGACCAGGTTGCCACAAGGATTTAAGTGTTCACCCACCATTTTTGGAAACCAGCTAGCAAAGGAGTTAGAGGAATGGAAAACTACCAAGGTAAAAGATTCTCCTTTTTCTTATGTTGTTTTACAATATGTGGATGATATACTCCTGGGAACAGAGGAGCGGGGACTGTGCTCAAAGTTAACAATTAAACTATTAAACATGTTGGGTCAGGCAGGATACCGAGTATCCAAGGAAAAAGCGCAGCTGGTGCAACAGAAGGTGATTTATCTGGGATGTGAAATATCACAAGGAGTCAGGAGAATAGGGGTGAACCGCATTCAAGCCATCTGTGCAATCCCTGTACCACGAAATAATCAGGAACTAAGATCTTTTCTAGGAATGGTCGGCTGGTGTCGCCTGTGGATTCCGAACTTCGGACTTATGGCCAAACCACTATATGAAACAATCAAGGAACCCGAATTCAAGTGGGGTAAGACACAGCACAAGGCCTTCCAGGAATTAAAGCAAGCACTCAAAGAGGCCCCCGCTCTGGGTCTGCCGGACCTGACAAAAGACTTTCAATTGTATGTGCATGAAAGGCAGAGATTAGCTTTAGGAGTACTCACACAGCGATTGGGGTCATGGAAGAGGCCCGTGGGGTACTTCTCGAAACAGCTGGACATGGTGAGCGGAGGGTGGCCAGGGTGTTTGCGAGCAGTGGCTGCTACGGTAATCCTAATTCAGGAGGCACGGAAACTGACACTGGGAAAACACATCACGGTATATGTACCTCACATGGTCATAGCCGTCTTGGAACAAAAAGGGGGGCATTGGCTCTCCTCCAGCAGAATGATGCAGTACCAGGCTCAGTTGCGGGAACAAGATGATGTTGAATTGAAAATAACCAACCATCTCAATCCAGCAGAATTCCTTAGGTCCACCCAAGAGGAAGGAGAACTGGAGCATGACTGCGTGGAGGTGATCGAACAAGTGTATGCCAGCCGTGAAGATCTGAAAGATGTCCCGATGGCAGATCCCGATGTGGAGCTGTTTACGGACGGATCCAGTTTTATGGAGCATGGAACCAGGTATGCAGGTGTCCTGGGTTGAGGTGTATTCTATTACCATCCTCATGAGCTGTTGAAATCAGGTGGGGCAGTGTCTTCCTTGCCTCCTCCCCCCAGACTGTCTTTCTGTTAATGGCCCATCATTGTCCTGCTGCATGACTCAGAGATAACTCCCTCCGGACTATCTTCTGTTAACGAGCCTAATCAACACCTGGCCTCATGACTCATTACCCCATTGTGAGATGCTCCACCCAGAGGGAGGAACCAAGCATCCCATCATGGATATAACTGGGACTCTGAGCATCAAAGGGACTCCACTGGATTTCCAGAGGACAGGAGCTACACAGCCACCGCTGGATTTTCTGAGGAAGAGCAGACCCCTTCTACTACAGGATCACCACTTCAGAGGATTGCAGCCACCATTCCACCAGACTGCTACCACTACCCTGCCTAATAGGGACTCAGGTTGTATCTTGACTCTGTCAGTATTTTCTTTTACTTTCTTTTCCTTTACTTTAATTTCCATTAAATTGTTATTCTGACTTGGTGCCTCTCACTGGTTTGTTTTCAAACTAGCACAGCAGGGTATGCTGTGGTGACACTCCAGGAAATAGTGGAAGCTAAAGCACTGCCTCCGGAAACTTCAGCGCAAAAAGCAGAAGTATGGGCGTTGGTAAGGGCATTGGTCCTTAGTAGAGACAGGAAAGTGAACATTTGGACTGATTCAAAGTATGCATTTGGTGTAGTTCACATCCATGGGGCTCTGTGGAAAGAAAGAGGACTTTTGACCTCTCAAGGCTCACAGATCAAACATAAGGAAGTAATAATTCAGTTGTTGGAAGCTGTACACTTACCTAAAGCAGTAGCGATCATGCATGTCCGAGGTCATCAAGCAGACTCCGGGAAGGAATTTCAGGGGAATCGGATGGCAGATGAAGCTGCGAAAAAGGCAGCCAGATTGGTCTGGACTCAAATGGCTCTGATACCGACAAGAGAAAATCCCGCTGCACCTTATTTGGAAGAGAAACCGTGCTACTCTCCGGAGGATGAACGGTTGGCACAATTCACTGGAGCAAGAAGGAATGTTGTAGGATGGTATGTAACACCGGTCGGACAAGTTATACTGCCAGTGGGATTAATGAAAGTAGTCATGGAAACTGAGCATAACAAACTCCACTGTGGTGCAGAAGCATTGGTAGAACATCTAAAGAAAATAGTACTCTCTAATTCGATGATAACAATGGCCAAAAGAATAAATGCCACCTGCCCGATTTGCATTAAAAATAACCCTTTGGTTAGAAGACAGGTCCAAATGGGGAAAATACGTGTAGGGCCACAACCAGGGGATTACTGGCAAATAGATTTTTCCGAGTTACCAAAATCTCAGGCATACAAGTACTTACTAGTTTATGTGTGCACCTTTTCAGGATGGCCCGAAGCTTTCCCTTGCAGGACGAACCAGGCCAAGGAGGTAGTGAAAACCCTTCTCAAGGAAATTATTCCGAGGTTTGGGGTTCCTTTAGGAATATCATCAGATAGAGGACCACATTTTACTGCAGGAATCGTGCAGGAAGTTTCTACTATTCTGGGAATTCAGTGGCACTTACACACCCCCTGGAGACCTCAATCTAGTGGTCAGGTGGAACGAATGAATCAAACTCTGAAAAATCAAATTAAAAAGATTTGTCAAGAAGCTAAAATACAGTGGCCCCAAGCATTGCCTCTAGCCCTTCTGAGGATTAGGATTAAACCACGAGAAAGGATAGGGGTAAGTCCGTATGAAATTTTGTACGGCAAACCATATCATGCTGTAACCTATCAAGGGGACCCACATGTAATTGGGGATCAGATGATTGTAAATTATGTTTTGTCTTTAAATAAGACCCTTGCAGCACTGAGATCCACGCTGGAGTGGAATCGACCGTTACCTCTGGACACTCCTGCTCACGACATTCACCCAGGAGACCAAGTTTATGTGAAGAACTGGTCGGTGGAGCCTCTGAAGGAAACATGGGACGGCCCCCATCAAGTGATAATGACAACTTACACCGCCGTCAAGGTCGACGGGATCAACAGCTGGATCCATTACACACGGGTCAAAAAGGTCCCCTCCCGATGGTCGGTGGAACCCCTATCTCCCACAAGAATGGTGTTCAAAGCCAAAAATTAATGCTGTTGTTGTTACTCTTGAGTAAAATAATAATTGTTGAAACCTTTGTTAAAATCACAATACCTGAATCAAGGGTGTGGGTACCGGAGAATTCAAATGTAAATCTCACATGTTTGTTTGTCGATGACCAGGGAGCTGGATGGGACAGAGTCAGGGCACGATGGAAATGGATCACCAAGGATCAAATTCAAGATAAAGGAGTAGAAACAGTCTGGGATGAGAAGCAGCAAAAAGGTAGGACTACCCTGCAGATATCCAATGTAACAAAGGCCAGAACAGGAAAATATGCTTGTATAGTTTGGATAAAAGTGAGTTATGATTATGGATTCGTAAATCTTGACATTTTAAATATCTCCCAAACAGAACCGGAAAATAAGGTCCAGGTGACTCTCCCAAATGGGAAAGTAGATATGTGGGACAGACCTCCCCTCAGAATAAAATGTACTCATAAATTTGAGACAGGGTGTCAGAAACAGATTGGAATGAAATGGTGGAAATGGAACACGACACAGGAAATGTGGAATCCACAGGTACAAGGGACAAGTTGGTGGACGCAGGGAAATGAAAGCAGAGGATGGTTGAATATAACAAACTCAGAGATTGGTAGAGCGGAGGGTAAATACCTTTGTGTTCTCGTTTGTGGTAATAGGGGAGGTTATGGGGTCAGGAAGGTAGAAGTGGTATTACAACAGGATCGAGGAATCGAGCCTGAACAGGAAATATATAACGCAAAGGAAGGGCAGGATTTGGTTTTAAGATGTAGGATACCAACTGAAAGCTACACTGAGTATGAATGGTGGTTTGGAGGACAGAACTTGGTGGCTCAAGGGAAATATCAAATTAGAAGAAAACCCCAAGAAATAGTGTTAGTAATTAAAGAAGTCCTGGAACAGCAAGATAATGGACAATACTGGTGTTGGGTTGCTCGAGATGACTGATGGGCAACCGGGATGATTAGTGTTTATGTTGAAAGAACAAGGGTGACTCGGCAGGTACCAGAGGATGAAATCCGAACCAAACCAGAGAATCTGATTGTGGGTTTAATTAGGGATTTTGGGCAAACACAAAATGTATCAGCAATCACTGCATGTCTGCCTTTGCCCCATGCGGCAGGAGATCCTATACCATGGGGAATTATACCAGCTCCAGACATGCCTGCATCTAATCGAACAGTTACCTTAAGTTGTACCCAGGAGACTAGGATCCGAACTAAATTGGTTAATCGGACAAATGTGATAAGGAAACACTGGAAAACCCCGGGGAACCGAGCAGATTGTTACAAGCTTCCGAATGCTGTATTTACCAAAATCGGAAGATTCCATGGAGTAGGATGGTGTGAATACGATGAGAGGCAAACGTTAGAAGTCCCAGCAACTGAACAATATTTTGAAATAATATGCCAGAATGTTACAAACACAACTACCATGGGGCAATGGCAGACAATCTGGGGACCTAGTTTGTTAGAAACCTATAGTTACATAGGAACAGTTCAATGGTGTATTTATTGGAAGGGACGGAAAAACCAAACTTACTCAAAGACCTATCAAGGACAGGGTAGTTGGAGAAAAGATGCACCTGGAATGACCGATTGGAATTGCACTAAGGTCTTCACTTGTGACAGCCCAAGTGAGTCTGTGAGTCTACTGCCTGTAAAGGTACTTTTGAGATTTGGCTGTGAATGTAGGGGATATAACCACACGATAAAAGACAAAAATACAGAAGGAGAGTTAAACTGTAAAACTACATCAATCCGAGCTCCAGGAAATTTAGTTTGGGTAATGGGTCACGGACACTGGACCACTCATATGCCGGTAGATGGTCCAACTACACAAATTACTTTAGGAGTTCCAACTCTTTGTCCTTTTTGGAAATCGACAAAATTGACGGCCTCAGAAATACAAATGAGACATAAGCGAGATATAAGTCAGGAAATTGGGGACATAGGGTTAGAAGAAGGGGAAGATTGGCATGAACCTTCTTCAGGAGTTAAATTTGGGTGGGTATTAGAATCTCTCTTTGCACAAATATCATCATATCGAAACAGGGAAATGCTGTACAAATTGTTGGGGCAAACAGAAAGGTTGGCGGCTGTGACCAAGAAGGGATTCAAGGACTTAAATCTGCAGTTACAAGCTATGTCTAGGATGACAATTCAAAATCGGATGGCTTTAGATATGATATTGTTGAAGGAGCATGGCGTATGTGGATATCTGCATGGTAGAGATGATCATTGCTGCATTCACATCCCGAATGTTACACAGGAAGTAGAAAAGGATATAAGTCAATTAGAACAGATTGAAGGAAAGGTGAATGATATTCAGAAAGAGGCAGAACATAATTGGGTTGGAGAACTGTTCAGCTCCCTGGGAATTCGGATGTCCGGATGGATATCCTCAATTGTACAGTATGGAATCATGATTGTTATAATCATTTTAGTTGCCTTAATAGTATATAAGTGTCTTTTAGGAATGATTGTCAAGGAAGGTCAACACTCTCGGCGAATAATGAAGGCGATAATGCGAAGAGAAGTTCTGGCAGAACCAGCCACTCCACCTCCTGCTTATCGCGAAACGGCGACATGAATTGTTGAGCATCCTTGCGAACCCAGAAGAAGCTCAAAGGATGCTCAAAAGGGGGGACTTGTTACAAAAAGGATAGGATATTGGATTTTAGAAGTAGTAAGGCTAAGGCTCTGCTAGGCTGTAAGGCCTCAGGTGTAGAAATAGTTCTCTTGGGAAACAGGAATGGAATGTGCTGGGTGGGGAAGTTAGGAGTAGTGAATTAGCTGGGCATGGAGAACATGTCTAAAAGTAAATAGTTCTGGGTTGATATATGTTGCATGCAAGGGGGATTTCAGTGGTGGGAGTTCGTTGAGCATTATCTAAGACTAGACAACCATGCAGATATATGGCTTAGGGTATGATTATCAATTGTTAATCCTTGTGATGTATGTTTTACTTTGAAAATTAAATTTTGTATGTGTGCCAATGTTTGAAACTGTATAAAGAGCTGAGCGAAACGATAGGCCTTCGGGAAGCCTGATTTGGGACACCAGTCCCCAGGTCCCCGGGCCCTGAATAAAGCACCGCATAAACTGACTCTCTGTTGGTTTGTGTTTGTGGTCGGTGGGCAACAACAGGGACCTTAAATCCTTCCCCCTTTGCTCCCGTTACTTTTACCATATCATTACTTACATCACACCCTTTTGGAATATTCATCACACAAGTCCTTTCTGCCCCAGTGTCAACTATAAATTCTAATACTTCCTCTTGGGGGCCTACTTTTAACGTTATCAAAGGCTCCAGATGGTATTTATACCCCAAAAAATAGAGCCCATGACTTCCCTATTTTTCTTCTGTGTGTGTCTCTTGAAATATTTTCAGATCCCTCCTCAGGTGGGGGCATTCTCTTTTATAATGCCCTTCTTCCTTGAAATAAAAACAGGCATCCCTGGGTTGTTCTTGGAATCTTGACTGTGCTGAGGTTTTATTTTTCTCTTTTCTACCATTTCTGAATCTTGAATGTTTAGGAGTGTTACCTGAGGGCTTTAGATTTTTTTGGAAGGTACTCTCTCACATAGTGGCTATCATGATCTTTGCTTCCACTTTGGCTTTTTCTTCATCCGTCCGGACATATATCTTTTGAGCTTCCCTTACTAGGTCTTGTAATGGTTTCTTGTACCGGTCTTCTGTTTTTTCCAATTTTTTCCTAATATCTGGCCAGGCATGAGTGACAAAGTTGACTCTTAGCAGGGCTTGCCCTGCTAGGGACTCCGGGTCTATCCCAGAATATTGTTTCATATTCTTTCAGAGCCTCTCCAGCCACTCAGTCGGGGTTTCCTCCTTCCCTTCCTGCCCCTCAAAGGCCTTTCTGACATTTTGTCCTCGGGGTGCCCCCTCTTTTATTCCCTTGATTATCAAATTACGATAATCATTCATATGTCCCCTCCCAGCTTCATCATTTTGGTTCCAGGTAGGAGGTGTAATGGGCATTTTCTGATCCCCGGGTGGACCTTGTTGATTTTCTCTTTCCCAAATTTTTATTCCAGCAATTCTAATCATTTCTCTTTCCTCTTGGGAGAATATTATTTTCATTATTGATTGCATTTCTTCCCAAGTGAAAATGTTGGGACCTAAGAACTGGTCCAACTGTTCAGCTGTACCTATGGGGTCTTCTAATAATCCTTTAATTTCCTTTTTGAAATTCCTAACCTCTGTAGAGGTTAGAGGGGCATTCACAAAGCCGGTTCCCCCTCCTCCCATGGGCACTTCTCTTAATGGTAATAAATGAATTTCTCGGCTTCCCTCTGTTTGTTTAGCAATGGAGGGATTGTTGGGCTGCCTCTGAGCCTTAATGGCACCTCTTGTATTCTGGTATGGTGCTCCTTCGTTAAGAAGAGGGTTTATTTGGGAAGAAAGCACCGAACTCCCCTGGGGAGGAGGGGCAGATTCAGAGTCTGGCGCTGAAGCCGAATATTCTGAAGTGCAGAGGGTGGGGGTGGGGTCTGGCAGTGAAGCCAAATATTCCAGAGCGCAGGAGGCGGGGTACGGCGCTGAAGCCGGGTTTCTCAAGGCAGGAGAGGTGGGGGCTGAAGCCGGGACGTGTGACCTTTCCCTTGATTCAATTGAGGGTGCTGGGATTCTCGAGATATATGGGAAGGGTGGGATTCCTGGCATGGGCGGGGGCAGGGCTCCCCCCCAGCTCCATTGGGGCGGGATGGCTGCCGGGGAAAGGCCCCCGGTGTGGGCGGAGGGATGTCTGGCGGAGGAAACCCCGGAGCCGGGGGGGGGAGGGCAGCCTCCGGCACTGGTGGCAGAGGCAATACCTCTAAAGTGTCCCACCCTTTTTTCTCTTCTGTTTGCTTCTCTGTTAGAATTGTAAAAAGACGAGAAGCCCGGGCCCCGGCGAGGGGAGAAGATTGCAGTCCAGCCAATATGGTTGATAAGAGCAAAACTCCGTTTGTTAGCAATCCAAAGGCACTTATATAGTATACCAGCTTTTTAACTCCTAAGTGGCTTAAAGCTTATCAAAGCGCATTTCTACTTCTACCTAATTGGACTTACATTGGCAAATTTCTATTAGTTATGTTATGATTAAAAGAATTCAATGTTCACCCTCCTTTCTCTGGGTCTTATCTGAACAGCTGCAAGTCTTCACCTCCCTCTTTGTTCCCCAGGCCTGCTTGTTTTCTTCACACGAGAATCTTCTCATGGAGAGTTTTTTCTCACCCACAGGCCTTTTGCTTGCAGGCTCTTGCTACAGTTCTTTTATTGATCCCAATAATTCTATTTCCCAACACTTCTCCTCTGGGGTTTCTGATAATTTAAAGACTTTGGTTCCCAGAGGTTCTGTAATTCCTGTCCAGCAAGAAGCATATTCTCCCTCCTCAGGGGTAGATGGCTCTTTTGAATTTACAAATACATTTAGAGCATGGCAAATCCATGCCTCATCAGACTCATATTTTGGCTAGTACACATGATCAGGTCTGATTTCTTTTTACCCACGCTTTCATGCAGAATTGAATCATTTTAACTTTATCTTTTCCTTTTGTAGAAGCATCAGTTTCCCAGTTTGCGACTTTGACCCTGAGGGGACTGTCTTGGGGGTATATCCTCTGGTACCCTTTTATAATTTGAACTTAATTTACTAGGTTGTTGTCCCATTTTTCCAGGAGTTCTCTATTCCAACTTACTCTTTTCAAAATATCAATTTATCCCCCCCTTTGAAATATTAACTTATTCCTTTAAAACACCAACTTCACTGCTGTAAAATACTACCCACCCTTTCACAGTACAAAAAACAAAAAAAAAAATTTTATAGCCCACCTTCCCTAAAAACAAAGTTAACTTCTAATTACACAGTTTTTCATTCACACATTCACTCTTTTTTTTTTTTTTTTTAATATTTGTTCACTCACTTATTCTTACTCACAACAGAACAATAAGGTACCTTTTTCAAGTCACTTGTTAGTATCCACCCATGGGTATTATATAATCCTTAGGATCCTGGGTGTTCTTGGATTTCCCTCTACCCAGCACTGCTAGCATCCCACCCCAAATTCTCTTGGGGTACCTTTAGACCCTGGGTGCTCTTGGAGTTTTCCTCAACCCAGCATATGGGGGGGGTAGCTCCCACTTTGCAACCCCTTCCCTGGGATCCCGTCCCAGTCACCCTGGGAGATTCTTTCACTCTTTTTATCTCTCGCTTCATCTCCTCGCTGGCCGCTGTTCTCGCGAACAAGACGGAACCGCTGCACTCAGAGACTGCCACACTCGCATTGCAGATTTGGGGGTAACCAGTCTGCGTCTCATTCACACCCACTCATCTCCCGTAACCACCCCCTTTTTCTTTGGACAATACTTACCAGTCCTGTTTCTTTTCCAGTGTCTGTGGGATTTTTGTCGAGAGCGCTCTTTTTCATTTGCTTTATTTTTGTGTCTTTCTTGTCCTCCAGGTGTTGCCCTGCTGCCACCAAACCGTGCCAGAGGATGCCAAGCAAGGACCCTGCCAACATGGGCGGAGGGGCGCCTTACCCTCACTTTTTGAATCTTCCCACGCTTTTCAGAGGCGAGGTGTAGATCCGGGACAAGCCCCCAATTGTGAAAAACGAGGTTCACTCTCCTGTGAGAATTTAAAGGGTTTAATATAAAGACAATAAGAGACACATAAAATAAAGCAAAGAGGTAATGGCCAGGTGCCTTGGCGCTCTGCCAAGAGCACACCTGATGCTCGGGGATAGTCCTTTTTATACCATTTTTACTGTCTGTTCTCTATGCATATTCACACTTTTCCAGGAGCTGTTCTGCATGGCCACTCCTTGGTTCCGCCTTTTTAGAGCATGCGTATTCTTCTGCCTTGCGGTTTTATTTCTTTTGATTCTTGGGGTTGGGCTCGCTAGGTAAGAGTCGATGGTAGGGTGGATCTCTTAATTCTCCAGACAGTCAGGGCTGATTGTAGCTTTGGCCTCTTTGCCCCCCCCCTCCCCCCCTCAGGCAGAGCAGTGATAACGGCTCTCGGACTCTCCTGGCCGCCCGTTCTCCGGGCAGAGTAGCCTTTGGGCCCTTTTGTTCTCTGGACAAAGTGTTGATTAGCAGCTTCTTGACCCTCATCCTCTCTTCGCTTGGAGGTTATCTTACTTGTTCACACTTGCTAACATTCTTGCTAAAAAGAGAGAAAATTACATCCACACAGCAAAAGCATTTCTAACATTATATAATATCTACCTTTATACTTGCGAGAAGCCAATATTATAACAAGACCACTGCCCCCCATACCACAGGGGCTTTACCCACTTGGCCTGCTTGATCTCACCACACGATACACAATCATGGATAACCTGGGATATAGTGTCCATGGTTGTCTACCCCTTGGTCATGAGCCTATCAGTATGTTGCTCCTTGGGGAGTTGTTCCTTGGGGAGGGGGGCTCACTTGAGCCTCTCATTGGGGAATCTTTGATAGATATGCTAATTAGTAAAACCTATAATGTTATACCCAATGTTGGGGGGGGGACACAGAGACTTGGCGGGGTGCATCTCGATGCATATGACCTGGACGTGTGCACCTAAGGATCCTTAAAATAAATACCAAGGTAAAATCCCTTTTCCCCTTCTAACCGTGTATGAGTCTTGATTTTAAGACCAGGAAAAGGCATCAGTTGCTGGCGACCACGAAGGGACCCTAAAGACCTTGAAAATCACAGTCTTGGGTTGGAACACATCTTGCTTTGCCCCTCTCTCTGCCGGCAAATTACAGAGGGGCCGGAGCAACAATCTAAGACTGTGACCAGGACTTTAGGACCCAGCACGGAAAGAGGTGAGTGAAAAGGGGATCAGTACTTACTGAAACTGTGCTAGCACTAGGGAAGGAGATCTCCGAGGGGGTTGGAAGGATTAGGGGCATAGAAGCCCACAAAAGGGAAAAGCTTAAACTTCTCCCCTGCAAACTGTGGAAAGGAGGGAACGCCCTCCGTGGAGTCCACAAGAGCCCAGAGGCTGCACCCTACGCAGCCTCTGGAGTGGCTCAGAGGTTGGTTGGTTGGTTGGTTGGTTGGTTGGGATGTCGGGAAGTTGTAAGTTTGAATCCTGTTGAGACCAGATTTTCGGGCGCGCGCATTTACTGCTTGCTAAAACTAGTTGCTTTTAGTATTTTAAAGTGCTGTTTTGAAGTGTTTGTGTAGTAACGTAGATAAACTGCCTGGGAAATCGGAATTCCAAGGCCAGATTGCAGGCTGAATTCCAGAGTTAAGAGCTTCCCTCTGGCAGAGTTTTCCTGTCTGTGAGCAAGCATGGGTGGTGTGAATGAAAAAATCCCTCCTAGCAGCCCACTAGAGCTGATAATAAAACACTGGAAATGGCTGTCAGGGCGAAAAACTACTTTGGACCGCCGAGAATTGATCAGACTGTCCACACTGGTTTGGCCAACTTTAAAATTAAGTCAAGGAAATTGGCCTCGCTATGGGAGTTTGGAAAATAACATCATTATTGACCTGATGGTAGAATTGAGATCATTACGTAGGTTTGATGAACTAAGATATGCAGAACTTTTTACTATGTATTTGAACAGGGAAGAAGCATATGTGGTAGACAAAAGTAATATGGAAATGACTTTGAGGAGGAGAAAGGGAAAGAAAAAGCTGCCGCAAGCTGACTCATATACTAATAAGGACAGAGAAATTGATATGACAGATACAGATATGGTAGCACCAGCTTTGCGCACGGGGGGGGGGGGGGGTCTCCCCCCCCGTTTCAACCGCCGGGGCAGCCCGCATGGGGGGGGTGGGGGAGCGGTGGCTACGCCGCCGCTGCCACCGCCGCCGCCTCCGCCGGCGGGGAAGCCCACACAAGTGGGGGCGGGGGATGGGGGAGCAGTGGCTCCCCCACCACCGCCACCACCGACTCCACCGCCGGGGCAGCCCGCACAGGTGGGGGCGGGGGATGGGGGAGCAGGCGGCCGGCTCCAGGCCGGAGGAGCGGCGCGGCGCCCCCCCCGCCCCCAGCCTCGTCAGGGGCGGAGGGCAGGCGCGGAGGTAGGAGAGATGAGGATTGGCCACCGCCCCCTGACCACCCCAGAGGCGGAGAAGGGGTGGATTAGCCGCCACGCCCTGACCGCCCTGGAGGCAGAGAAGAGGCAGGCATGCCACCGCCCCCTGATTTTCCAGAGGCGGAGAAAGTGCAGACTGGCCACTGCCCCCTGACTTTTCCAGAGGAAGGGAAGGGGTGGATTGGCCGCCACCCCCTGACCGCCCCAGAGGCGGAGAAGGGGTGGATTGGCCACCGCCCACTGACCGCCCCAGAGGCAGAGACGGGGAAGGGGGAGGGGAAGGGGCAGGCTGGCCGCCTTTCCCCGAGTACCCTGAATACAGGTAGAAGGTAGAAATGGACACGGGCAATTGCGGCGTCATTCCCCAATACTGAGAACCGCAAGTTTCCGAGCCAGAGACAGGAGGAGCCGCTCGCTCTCCCCACCCTGCGGCACAGGCAGTGTTAAAGCTGAGGGCAGATGGGATGGCCCCGACCCAGGCGGCTCTTGCAGAGCTAGGGACGGGAGAACCTGCTTGCAGCCCCTGCCTCCCTACCCTTCCACTGCCGCAAAGAGCGAGGCAGTTCCTGATTAGCATTCGCCTAGAACAAGTTTTAAAACCAATGAACCAATTTCAATTAAAAGCGAATGGGATTATTTTGATACAGACGGTTCTCACGGGGAGGTAGAAGAAGGGGCAGGATAGCCCGAGAAGCTATGAGAGCAGTCAGTCTCGTCGCTAAACACACAAGGTCCAAAACAGATAAAGGTGGGAAGGAAGAACTTGCATTAGAAGCTCCTCTGAGACAGGCTGTGGGAAATCAAGGAGTCATTTATATAAAGGCACCATTTTCTCTCGGAGAAGTACAGCAGTGGAAAAACTCAATTGGGAAGTACAGGGACAACCCGGAGAGAGTAGCTATGCGTGTAGAAATGGCCATAAAATCCCAAAACTCAGATTGGGGTGATCTAAATGTTATGCTAGATGAATTATTGGATAAAACAGAGAGAGAAATGGTCATCAAGGCTGCTATATCTGCTATAGAAACTCAAATTGCAACTGGGAGTCTTCAAGGGTCAGTTAATGATATCTATCGCCTAGCGAACCCTAACTGGGATCCTAATGTCCCAGAACAGATGGAAAAGCTGAAGCGATACCAAAAATGAGTGGTTGTTGGGTTAAAATGTGCCCTTCCTAAAGCAGTGAATTGGGCTAGGTTGTATGAGATCAAACAAAATCCAAATGAGACCCCCACAGAGTTTCTAAATAGGCTTAAAGAGGCTGCACAAAAATACGCTACCTTAGACCCTGACTCACCTGAGCAGCAGATCCACTTGGCTTACCTGTTTATAGGTCAATCTGCTAATGACATAAAGAAAAAGCTGCAAAAGATAGATGGGCCACCGGACATAAGTAAATTGTTGACTGTAGCCTGGAAGGTATACCAGAACAGAGACTTAGCAGACAAAGATAAACATCATAAACCCCACTACAAGAAGAAGTATGATAAGAAAAAGTCATCTGAGACATCAAAAAGGGGTCCCTCTTTTCCCCTATCTGAGGACCAATGCACAATTTGCAAAAAACAGGGGCACTGGAAAAATGAGTGTCCATCACGAGCAGAAAAGAAGCCCCCAGTTTCAGAACTAACTGTAAATACGGACTGACGGGGACCGAAGGTAACTACCCCAGCAGAGCCTTCGGTTGTAGCTAAGCTGGGGAATGATGATATTGAATTTCTGGTTGATACAGGGGCAACATATTCTGTGTTTAATACTTTAAAAGGTACACTGAGTCAAGGCACTGTGGATGTGATTGGAGCTACAGGGGTAAGTGAAACAAGGCCTTTTTTCCAACCTTTAAAATTTAAATTGGGAAAACACTGGGTCACTCACCAGTTCCTGTATATGCCAAATTCCCCAATGCCATTGTTAGGCAGAGATTTATTAGAAAAATTGGAAGTAGAAATTAAGTTTTCAAAGAATGGGGGAGTGAAAGTTATAATCCCAGAATCTAAAATTATCGAAGCAGCTGCTATACTTGTACAGGAATGCCATGGAAAAATTCCCAAAGAAGTTGAAGAGGCTGTCATTCAAATAGTGTGGGCCAATGATTCTCCTGGGAGATCCAAAAAAGCTGAACCTGTGAGTATCACACTCAAAGCAGGGGCTACACCAGTCAGGCAAAGACAATATCCTCTGAAATTAGAAGCTCGTAAGGGATTAGTACCTGTGATTGAAAAGTTTCTCAAATTTGGGTTGTTAGTAGAGTGTGAATCCAGGTACAACACACCAATCTTGCCAGTAAAGAAAGCTGATGGTAAAAGCTACAGGTTGGTACAGGATTTGAGGGAAATCGACAAGATAACAGAGGACATACACCCAGTAGTATCGAATCCTTACACACTTTTGACAACACTAACAAATGAATTAGGGTGGTTCACTGTTTTAGATCTCAAGGATGCCTTTTTCTGCATTCCTGTGCATAAGAATAGCCAAGAACTCTTTGCTTTTGAGTGGGAGAATCCAGAAACAGGGAGGAAGACCCAGCTCACCTGGACAGTTTTACCACAAGGATTCAAAAACAGCCCAACCATATTTGGAAACCAGCTGTCAAAGGAGCTTGAGTGTAGAGAGCTTATCTGAGGAATGGCTGCGCAGCAGAGGACATGATAAGATAGAGCCTTGCAGGATGTAGGAGTTAGCCTGTCGTGGGAAAAGGGGTTTCTTATCAACAAGGTATCCAACAGGACACAAGCCAGAGCAGACTGGAATGAAGAAACCATCGCCGCGGGGTGTGTTGTTCCCACGAGAGAAGATGACCAATCATGAGCTCAGGTTTTGCAATATGTATGAGCTGTTTAAGTGTTGTATAAATAAGAGATGAAAAGACAATAAAATCGAGGCTTGCCGATCATGAAATCATGAGCTCGTCTCCCGCGCCTTTCCCGACATCTGACGCCTGAACAGAAGGCACGTCATTTACCCCCCCCTACCCCCACTTCCACAAGGAAAGGTGCGTTGGGTTCAGGTCCTGCAGCTAGAGGGACGGCAATAAGAGCGGAGGACAGCTGTGTTCCCGTCTCCGTGCCCGAACGACCACACCGGTGGGTTCGCTGATACGTGCTGCCGAAGCCTGGAGGACTAGCAACGGTACCGTAAGTATGGATAGGCAAGCAGCACAGGATTTATTTAAAGCCTTTCTTCTTAAGCGTCACTTTAAAGCTTTTAACTTAGAAAAAGACCTCCCTTCCCTACTAACTCACGCGCGTTCTTATGGTTTCTTTAACGACCCTCACAGCATTCACGAATTAGCAGAATGGCGGAGGTACGGGGATCATCTTTTTAGCCTTGTTTTAGACGATGATAAGTCAGCCAAGAAAATAAGCAAACTTTGGAAAGCAGTTCATAATGAGCTACTGTTAGTGCAGGCAGAGAAGCAAGCAGTCATAGGTTTTAAGACAGCGCATTCCCGTAACCAAGATAATGACTCCTCGGTTTTCCCTACAGCCCCTAACCCCCCCGCCTTTGCCACTATTGAGATTCCTCCAGAGCCACCCCCCGCTGACAGTCAATCCCCCGCGCTGCCTACCCCCCTGCCTGCTCCCCCGCCTTCCGCTTCAATCGCCGTTTCTGCATTAACCCCCTCATGCCCGCCGCTGCCGCCCGACCCCTCTAATGCCACGAAGCCTGTCCCTGGGGCAGAATCTGACCCGGCGGAGGCTATGGCAGCAAGGAGGAGAGAGTTGTGGCAGGCACTTGCCCGAGACGGCATGGAAAGGGGAGATTCCGAACTCCTAGCAGCGGCACAAGAAGCGATGGCTTTCCCTGTTGTTTTCACTACTAATGCGCAAGGGGGTCAGAACGCGCAGTTTGCCCATCTCGACTGGAAACTCCTGTCCCAACTGAGAGCAACAGTCAGTAACTTTGGGGTGTCTAGTGAACCAGCTAAGCAGATGTTAGATTATCTTTTTAATGCCCACATTCTTCTGCCTGCCGATATCCTGGCTATCACGAAACTCATTTACACCCCCTCTCAGAGATTGCTTTTTGAGGCAAGGTGGAGAGAGGAAGCGGCAAGTAGCACTAACCTCCCCAGACCCCAAGGGGACCCCTTAACAGGCCTTACTGTAGACGAGCTTATGGGACAGGGCCCGTATCTCAGAGTTGAAGCTCAAGCTGGACTAGGGCCACATAAACTTAGGGAGGCAATGGCAGTAGCTAAGAGAACAATGGATAAAGTCAGGACATCGGGAGGGACCCCCCTATATATGAGCATCAAGCAGGGTCGTGATGAATCGTTAAGCTCCTTTGTTGATAAGGTTATGGATGCTATCTCTAGGGCAGGGATACCCGACCATATGCAAGATGCCATTTTAAAACAGTGCATTTTGCAAAATAGCAACCCTAGCACCAGATCTTTGATTACCTCTATACCTGGTGATTGGACCACTCAGGCATTACTAGATAAAGCTGCGACCTTGCCCACAGGTGCTCAAGCCTTCTTAGTCCACGCGTTAGAAAAGCTGGGGGAGGGATTGAAGGAACAAGCAGCTAGTGCTCAGACGCAGGTAATGGCCGCCCTTGCTCCCCTCCAAGCAGCAGCCACGCGCCCCCGGTTGCCTCCAGAGGGAAACAGAATGAGATGCTATCGATGTGGCCAGTCGGGCCACCTTCGTCGGGAGTGCTCAGCATCCGGAGTTTGGTGCAACAAATGCCAATCCAACCCGCATAACTCGAATGCCTGCCATAACAAGAAGTGGGGAAACTCCCGGAGCAGCGCGTCCAGCAGCCGCGCAGGGACACAAGTAGCAGCTGCAAACCCTTGCCCTGCCTCCAGCCAGCAACAAGTGGCAGCATCGGCCTGGACTTGGCAGCCTCAGTAGACTGTGATCTCCTGACGTCTGAAATCCATAACATCCCTACAGGACTAACAGGACCCATCTGCCTCAATGGTACACCAGTAGGAGGCTTGATTCTTGGCCGATCATCTGCCACTGCCCTAGGACTGTTCGTTCAACCAGGCGTGGTGGACGCTGACTCACAAGGTGATATCTTCATACTGGCTTATACTGTTCATCCACCTGTAAGGATTCCTAAAGGCCAAAGACTAGCTCAATTTGTACCTTTGCCTCAAGCCACACAAGGCATGCAACCCTTGCAGGCTCAACCAAATGCTCATACAGGCTGCGGCTCAACTGGGGAACTAACCTTGCTCACCATCGATCTTAATAGCCGTCCACGGAAGCCGTGTGCCCTAACCTACAAAGGAGAAACAATGACATTACAGAGCCTCCTAGACACAGGGGCAGACTCCAGCATTGTCGATGTGAACACATGGCCCTCACATTGGCCTCTTCTGCCAGCAATGACAGCCATCACTGGTGTCGGAGGAATGAAACTAGCACACAAATCTCCGCTGATAACTGTAGAAATTGAGGGCAAGAAAACTACCGCAACTTTTTCTATCGCCCCTCTACCCCCCACAGTTGACTGCCTCATCGGAAGAGATGTATTGGCCCAAATGAGTTTTGTGCTTACCGATGATCGCCATTTCTGCTAAGGGCCGTTGCTTGGAATTTCCCGCTGCCACTAAGATGGACTGACAATAACCCTGTAGTGGTTAAGCAATGGCCTTTAAAACGGGAAAATCTGCTTCAAGCACACGGTCTAGTCAATGAGCAGCTTCAACAAGGACATCTCAAGCCGTCGACAAGCCCATGGAACACCCCAATTTTTGTCATCCAAAAGAAAAATGGCACGTTTCGTCTGCTACAAGACCTTCGAACTGTCAATGCTCGTATGGAGCCTATGGGAGCGCTGCAGCCAGGACTCTCTAATCCAGCAATGTTGCCACAAGATTGGCCTCTTCTTATTATTGACTTGAAAGATTGCTTTTTCACAATTCCACTACATCCAGATGATACGAAGCGATTCGCCTTTTCATTGCCTGCTCTCAATCGTGGTGAACCAGACAAACGTTTTGAGTGGACTGTATTGCCGCAGGGAATGCGCAACTCTCCCACCATATGTCAATTGTATGTCGATGCAGCGTTGCAGCCACTGCGACAAAAGTTACCTCAGACCATCATTTATCATTATATGGATGATATTTTGTTTGCGCAGAAGGAGCCTTTCGACCAAACAGAAATTCAGCTTATTACCTCCTCTCTTCAAGAATGGTCTTTAGTAATAGCTGCTAACAAAATTCAAATATCCTCCCCGTGGAAGTATTTAGGATGGGTCATCACCAATCAAAGAGTGAAGCCTCAAAAACTGCATATCCAAGCCTCAATCACCACTTTAAATGACGCTCAAAAACTGTTAGGTGATCTGCAGTGGTTGAAGCCAATAGTAGGAATCCCTAATGTTCTTTTAGACCAGCTCCGTCCCTTACTAAAAGGATCAGATCCATGCGCACCGGTACACCTGACGCCGCAGCAGCAAGAAGCTCTACAACAAATCACCACCTGTATCACAGACGGTTTTGTTTCGCGTCTTAATCCAGACATCCCCCTCTCTCTTACTATTTGGAATTCTGAAACTCACCTCCTCGGCGCAATTACGCAGCTAAAGAAAACGGGGGAGCTGACGGTTTTAGAATGGATATCACCACAGTTGCAGCAACGAAAAACTATTACCACAAAACTTGAAAATTTGGCTAATTTAATTAAGAAAGGACGTTTGCGCATTTTGGAAGTTGGAGGACAAGAACCTGAGTGCATCAATCTCCCGATGGAAAAACCTGCCTTGGACTGGTACTTGCTAAATTCTTCATCACTCACGGAAGCGCTGTTGTCCTCAGGAGCCAAAATTCAGACTGGTCCCCTGTTTCCCAAGGCATTACAGTGGATAGGAGCATGGAACTGGATTTCAAAACCCTTGCGAGAAGATAAGCCTATCCACAATGCCATTACTGCATTCACAGACGCCGGAAGAAAGACAAGGAAAGCAGCGGTCGTATGGAAACAAGACCAGCAATGGCATCAGCATTTAATAAACGCCTCGTCAGATGATACCCTGCAAACCTTAGAATTACTTGCAGTCGTTTGGGCAGTAACCCACCTCACAGGACCCTTAAACGTAGTTTCGGACTCGCTGTATGTAGTGGGCGTCGCCTCAAGAATTGAGGATGCAGTCATTAAGGAAGTACAAAACAAAAGGCTTTATGAACTCTTTCTGCAACTAAAACGCGCCCTAAGAGAACGGTCACACCCCTATTCCATTCTCCATATTCGCAGCCACATGTGGAATGAAGGCCTGGGTGAAGGAAACGAAAGAGCAGATAAACTTGTCTCGCTTGCCCAAAATATTCTCCCGAAACAAACAATGGCGCGAGAAAGCCATGCTATTTTTCATCAGAATTCCAAAGGCTTGTCAAGGGAATTCGGTATCCCAATCGAAGAGGCAAAAGCCATAGTTAAAGCGTGTCCCGTGTGCAGTTTCCACAATAAGGGGCTAGGTTTGGGAGCAGGTGTTAACCCCAGGGGCCTAAAGGCTAACGAAATTTGGCAAATGGATGTCACTCATGTCGCCAGCTTTGGACGGCTAAAATATGTTCATGTTACTATAGACACCTATAGTCATTTTATGTGGGCAACTGCTCAAGCAGGAGAAACAGCCAAACATGTTGAACGCCACATGAATAGCTGTATTGCTATTATGGGAGTCCCTATAACAGTTAAGACAGACAATGGGCCCGCCTATTGCAGTATGCGAATAGCCAGATATATGACCCAATGGAATATTGTCCACAAAAGGGGAATTCCTCACTCCCCCACGGGTCAAGCAATTGTGGAAAGAGCACACGGTACATTAAAACAGTATCTAGAAAAATATCCTGACATTCCTAATACCCAAGACAAGCTACTGAAATGCTTATTTGTTTTAAATCATCTTTGCATTTTTGGAGATAGACAGTCTCCTCCTGCCATAATCCATTTTACCCCACCTTCTAATCCGCAACCAGAAGTGTGGGTCAGATTTAAAGACCCCCAGTCAGGATTATGGCAGGATCCAGCCAAAGTTTTGTACTGGGGCAGAGGTTATGTTTGTGTTTCTACCCCGACAGGACCGCAGTGGATCCCTGCAAAATGGACTAAGCCAGCTTATACGCAGGGACAGTCCGCGACAGAGGAAGAAGAGACGACTCCAACAGGTGGTCTCACAAGTGCTACATAACACCGGAGAGGAATTCCATACTAAATTTCTAATAGACTCTGAACGGGAAATTGAAGAGTCCCTCATTCCCCGATTATACATGGACTTTTTGCTACATTGCTAATGCTCATGCATTGTTATAATCGTTGCCATTTAGCTCAGGTTAGAATTCATTGCAGAGGTTGTAATTTACAGTGGTGGATCTTTCAGCGACAAGTGTCCACAGAGTTGAGGTGCCTCAATTGTGAGTTTCAGTGGAATCGAGCATCAGCTCAGGAAAATCTTGGTAAACTAAAGGGAGTACCTCTAGATCAGAGTTTAGCGTTACTAGAAAATATCAAAGACCTCCACCTAAGAGAATTGCGGTGGGAATTAAAGCATATTAGCTAACAAACGTTCCGCTATCCTAGAAGCCCGTCGCAAGACAGGCCTTGATGTCCCAGAGCTGTGGCAGGTTAAACCCCGTGACTGGGACAATGTGTGCCGCCGGTATACTCGCCGTATTGGGTCTTCTAAGCGTCCCAGGCACTTTGGCCCTCAAGCATAGTTACCCTCCTAAGCTATTCGATCCAAGGCAAAATGTTTGGGTATCTTTGGCACACGAATTAAATACAACTACGTTCTGTGCCAGCTTAGCTACCCCAAGTACTCCTTTTCTTACGTGCCTAATAGGAGTCCCCCTAACAAATACAACTTGGCTCCATTTCAGGTCAGCCGCCAATGATACAGGGTTCCGATCAGGCCGAATTACTGGCAATAACATCATTGAAAGTTTCGAGCAGTATGACGTTTGGGATGACCGCCTCCCATTTGGGCCTGAGCCGCAAGAGATTGAATTGATTGATTCTTTAAACGCCACTAGTTGCTTTTATATAGATAGCAGGAATTCACACTGCTCTGAAGGCACGCATACCAACTGCTGGAAAAATGTATCTACTCCTACTTGGTTGTCTCCCATAGGGAACAGTTTAGAATGGGAAAAATCGTGGTGCAACCACACTGGTAGGACACAGGAAAAACCTGCACCAGGCACAGTCATACCCAGAAGGCTGCCCCCTGGATATTTTCTAATTTGCGGAAATCGTGCTTGGTCCGGCATCCCTACCTTGCCCGTTGGCGGTCCGTGTACAATCGGACAGCTTAGTTTAGCCCTTCCACAGCACCACCCAAATAAAACCCACCCCACCAGATGGCGTAGAGATCTATCCCAGACCCTCCAATCAAATTGTAATGATGAATTGACCTTGTGGAACAAGTGGGAGGTAATTTTTCATCACTATTTTTGCCTGGAGGGGCAGCAGCTCGAGCTCATCGCAATATAGAGAGATTAAGCTGCTGGGTAGTGAAGCAAGCAAATGGAACAAGTAGAGTACTGTCCGCGCTTGCAGATGATTTAAGCACAGTCCAACATGCTGTATTACAAAATAGGGCTGCTATTGATTTTCTGTTGTTAGCTCATGGACACGGGTGTGAAGAATTTGAAGGACTATGCTGCATGGATCTAAATGATCATTCTCGCTCTATTCATGCAGAGATTCAACAGCTTATAAATCACTCTCAAAAAATTAAGGAAGATACAGGTTTCTTTGGCCTAGATGGGCTGGTCAGTGAACAGGGATTGGGTGGTTGGGTAAAAAGCATGGTAAAAACATTGTTTCTCTTATTGATCATGGTTTTGGTAGGATTAGTCCTGTTCAGCTGCGCTCTAACTTGTATCAAGAGGGTACTGCTAAAAACAACAACTCTGAGCATGATAGCACATAAAGAAAACGGGGGAAGTGTAGAGAGCTTATCTGAGGAATGGCTGCGCAGCAGAGGACATGATAAGATAGAGCCTTGCAGGATGTAGGAGTTAGCCTGTCGTGGGAAAAGGGGTTTCTTATCAACAAGGTGTCCAACAGGACACAAGCCAGAGCAGACTGGAATGAAGAAACCATCGCCGCGGGGTGTGTTGTTCCCACGAGAGAAGATGACCAATCATGAGCTCAGGTTTTGCAATATGTATGAGCTGTTTAAGTGTTGTATAAATAAGAGATGAAAAGACAATAAAATCGAGGCTTGCCGATCATGAAATCATGAGCTCGTCTCCCGCGCCTTTCCCGACACTTGAGGACTGGAGGAAACAAGAACCAGGAGGAGCGGTTCTCCAGTATGTTGATGACATCTTGATAGCGGCCAAGACACGAGATGACTGCATGAAACTCACTGTAAGTCTGTTGAACTTTTTGGGCCAAAGTGGGTATCGGGTCTCAAAAGAGAAGGCACAGGTTGCCAGGAAAACAGTAGTATACCTGGGCCTGGAAATTTTGTGTGGACATCGACAACTCAGCAGAGAATGGAAGGAAGCCATCTGTCGACTTCCAGAGCCCCATACCGTAAGGGAGATGCAGGCCTTCCTGGGAATGGTAGGTTGGTGTCGCCTATGGATATCAAACTATGGTATACTGGTGAGACCTTTATATGAGGTCCTTAAAGCAGCTGAAAAAGGGACAATCATGTGGACAGAGAATGCCAGGGCTGCATTTAAACCACTGAAACATTCCTTGATGTCAGCCCCAGCTCTGGGGCTGCCAGACTTGACTAAACCTTTTGAACTCTTTACACATGAGCAACTGAATGTTGCTCTGGGGGTACTGGCACAGCACCTTGGAGACCAGCGAAGAGCTGTGGCCTATTTCTCAAAACACCTAGACAATGTAGCCCAGGGTTGGCCAAGATGCTTGAAAGCTGTGGCAGCAACAGTCCTTCTAATACAGGAGGCCCGTAAATTCACCCTTGGGCAGCACATTGTCGTGTATGTACCCCATGCAGTGATAAATGTGCTGGAGCAAAAGGGGGCACACTGGCTCTCCCCTAGCAGGATGCTCAAATACCAATCTGTGTTATTAGAACAGGACGATGTTACTCTAAAGACAACTTCTGTGGTAAACTCTGCAATGTTTTTATCATCCACGTTACCTGACAGTGTGCCTGAGCATGATTGTTTGCAGACAATAGAGGAAACTTATTCCAGCAGACCAGACCTGAAAAATGTTCCTTTGAAAGATCCAGACTGGGAATTGTACACTGATGGGAGCAGCTTCATGAGAAATGGTAGGAGGATGACCGGTTACGCCGTAACCACCTCAGATAAGATCATTGAGGCAAAAGCTTTGCCTCCAGATGTATCATCACAGAAAGCTGAACTCATTGCACTAACGAGAGCTCTAGAACTGAGCGAGGGGAAGAAGGTGAACATATGGACTGATTCCAAATATGCCTTCAGTGTTGTTCATGCCCACAGAGCTATTTGGAAGGAACGTGGCCTGCTGACTGCTCAAGGCAATGAAGTTAAGCATGCTAAACAAATTCTTGCACTTTTACAGAGCATTTGGAAGCCTACGGAAGTAGCTATCATGCATTGCAAGGGTCATCAAAAAGGGAAAACAGAGCCTGAAATAGGAAATCGTTTTGCTGACGAAACAGCCAGGGGGATTGCAGAAAAAGGCATTTTTGCAGTGGTACCACAGAAAGAGATAGATTTGTCATCATTTACCCCAAAATACGATCAGAGGGATCACAAATTAATTAAGTTCCTTAAGGCTGAAATCAAAGAAGGTGGGTGGGCTGTTACCCCAGTAGGACAAGTCATAGTTCCAGCCCTGATCCTTCGGGAAATAGCCCAACGAGAGCATGAAAGTACCCACTGGGGAACAGAAAATCTTTTAAAGCATTTGAGGAAAGTAGTGATAGGGAGAGGAATGACTGATATTGTACAATCTGTAACAAGCAAGTGTGAAACCTTCTGTAAAAACAACCCTGACACAAGCAAGAGAGTTGTGTTAGGAGTGACAAAGACAGGAGATATCCCAGGTGATTATTGGCAAATAGATTTTGCTGAGATGCCACGCAAAGAGAGATGCAGGTATATACTGGTACTGGCTGACACCTTCAGTGGATGGCCTGAAGCTTTCCCTTGTCGCACCAACACAGCAAAAGAAGTAGTGAAAGCTTTGCTCAATCATATAATACAAAGATTTGGGGTTCCTTTGGGAATGTCATCAGATAGGGGACCACATTTTGTTGCAACAGTTGTTGAAGATGTTAGCAGGATGTTGGGACTTACCTGGGACCTGCACACACCATACAGGCCCCAGGCAAGTGGCAAAGCTGAACGCATGAATGGGACCCTCAAAACCCAGATTTGCAAGATTTGTCATGTGACATCCATGACGTGGGTTCAAGCCCTGCCTATAGCCTTTCTGAGGGTCTGCATACAGCCAAGGTGAAGGGACAACATCAGCCCCTATGAAATAATATATGGCAGGCCATACCAGGTTCCACATATCCCAGGGGAAATTCATATTATGTTGGGATTTGGTTAGAGGATCAGGGACATGGATCATTGGTAGAATTATGGGATCAATAAAAGAACTATATAAGCAATAGGCCTGCAAGCAAAAGGCCTGTGTGTGAGAAAAACTCTCCATGAGAAAATCCCTGTGTGAAAAAAACAGGGCTGGGAACAAAAAGGGAGTTTTGAAGATTTACAGCTGTGTAGATAAGACCCGGAGAAGGGGAGGTGAACTCTGAATTCTTTTAATCATAACATAACTGTAGAAGCTTGCCAATGTAAGTCAAATTATGTAGAAGTAGAAATGCGCTTTGATAAGTTTTAAGCCACTTGAGAGTTAACAAGCTGGTGTACTATATAAGTGCCTCTGGATTGCTAATAAACGGAGCTTGCTCTTAACAACCACATTGGTTTTGGACTGCAATTTCTCCTCCCGCCAGTGCCGCCGGGCCTTTTTTCAATTCCAACAATATGAGAAGTAAAAATGATTTACAGAAATATTTAATGGCTCTGAGTTCCACTTTGCAGAAGCTCCAGAGATTCATCGTGTTATCCAAACCAATAGGATTGGACACACCTGCTCATCCATTCCAGCCTGGAGACTGGGTCTACATCAAGTGGTGGGACAGAGACCCCTTGCAAGCCAAGTGGAAGGGACCATTCCAAGTTTTGCTGACCACTTTTACTGCGGTCAAGGTTGCTGGCAAGGGACCGTGGATTCACTACTCCAGGGTGAAGAAAGCTTCTGCTCCTGAAATCACCAAGAAGACAGAGACTGATACAAATCAGAAAGATGCAGTTTAAACTGTTTTTTACATGTTTGCTGTTTGCCCAACTGGTAACTATGATTCAGGGTTCACCCCATGATTTGCATAAGACTGTGGTCCAAAATGTGTCCAAAATTCTTAATAAGAGCGATTGCTGGATCTGTACTCAGTTACCACCCCGAGATGGGAAGGGTCACTGGCCATTAATTAGCATTTTAATAGAAAAATTAAGAAAGATTTGGATGAAATTTGGAAGGGAACTCAAATTCTACATGAAGTAACTTCTAGAAATAACACCTTAAAATTTGATCATATTTTTGATACCCTCACCTCATGGTTACCAAACTGGGCCTGGGTTAAAAACATATTCATAATAGTTGTAATTTTAGTTATTATCTGTGTAATTTCCTGTGGAGCAGCCGGTTGTGTAAACCGGTTCAGCGGGTAAAAAAATAGAGTAGAGTAGAGACTAGACAAGATAGTGTTTTGTTAGTCTCTAAAAGGGGAGAAATGATGCCATGAAGATTTTTGCCTTTTCTTTTATACCGCTGTTATACCTTTTTACAACTTCTGTATTCCTAGTGCTTTTTGCCTACATTCTTGGACTTGTTTGTCAAGCTAAGAGACTAAACATTTTAGAAGCTTCGTAGCTAGGGATCAGTGTGCCCCAGACCCCAAGGTCCTCTCCAGAACACATTCTGTAAACCAAGATAGAACCATCCAGGGGAAGGTTCCTTGGGGAGGGGGCTCACTTGAGCCTCTCATTGGGGAATCTTTGATAGATATGCTAATTAGTAAAACCTATAATGTTATACCCAATGTGGGGGGGGGAGGACACAGAGACTCGGCGGGGTGCATCTCGATGCATATGACCTAGACGTGTGCACCTAAGGATCCTTAAAATAAATACCAAGGTAAAATCCCTTTTCCCCTTCTAACCATGTATGACTCTCGATTTTAAGACCAGGAAAAGGCATCAGTGTCCCGCAGCCATAGGGAGGAGGAGGAGAGAAGATCCAGCAGGTAGGAATTGTGCATCAATATTGATTCATTTAATTATTTTACAAACTCTTTTATAGACTTTTTTCTTCATAGTCTAATTGGACAAATGATCAGCCACCCCTTGGGGGTGATTGGCTAAACTCCTAAAACATCCATTGTCAAAATATTTTTCTACTATACCATAAACAAGACTTTTCAAGGTTGCAGGTGGTTTGGTTGTTTACATAACTCTGCTACCTCTTCTGTGAGAGAGAAAAGTCTCTCACGGGCTTAGAAAATAGCAAGAAAATCCTTGCTAGCAGCATTTTTGTATCTACAGTGTACCACAAGGAGACGTAATCTTAAGTGAGAACTGTGTGTAGGGTTTTCATTGTGTAGAGATTAAGGAGGGTATTTATAAAAGTGTGGTGGTGTTAGGGCAATTGAGAGATCGCTGCTGTGTTCCCCAAAACTGTCTTGAGCACAAGACCACTCGGGTGCATTTGTTCACGCTAGCAGGCTTCTCCTTTCAGCTCCATGTTGGGGTCCCTTCCCCCCTGCCATGTGGTCCTGGGAGAGGGGCCCTGGGGGGGAGGCACAGGGTTTCTCTAGCCCCTGGTCAGCCTCGTCCCCCATTGGTTGTTTTGTGTTCCCCTGCGCGGGCAAGGACCCTCGGGTCCCGTGATTGTAACAGTTGCTTGGCAGAACCCAGCTATGCGGCTGGAGAAATAAACGTCTCTGAAACATCTATCAAGAATCGGTCCATATATATTTCTTTTCCACGGGCCTCCTTGTTTGATACGTGTGTTGCAGTATCCGCACTGTAACAGCCCTGCCCAGATGTTATGCACTGGTGATACACATACACACACACTTATTCCAGATAGCTCAATATTACCAGAGATAAGGAGCCGAGGAGGGGGGGGCCTCCACATGGTGTGTTCCACAGACGAGGTTTATTTTATCCTCCACAGAGGGGACCAAATGCAAGAGGGCCCAGCGTGTTTGTGATCAGTTTTACATAGGGTAACAGAGCCAATGATCTGAGGGCATATGGGCGGTACAAAGGCGGGACCGGGGAAGGGAACCAATGAGCAGAGGGAAGGGGCGGAGTGGGGGACCAGGTCAGGTATGCAACTGCACAGGCTGCTGGGAGAGGTAGTTTTCTTTAACCAGGGTCTGGGGGGTGTGTAAGGTTACATTTCATCCACAAGGAATTGTGGGAGAGGCTTTTCCTTTACTCACACAAAGGTGAGAGTGGTGTCTCAAATATCTGAGTTTTCCACCAGCAGGCCTTTGCTATTTCAGGGCTTTCTGGCCCAGCGGCTGGCTCAGCTGTTGGCTCAGTGACTCCAACAGGTATTGATTAGACCATGATGTAGATGGTAAAAGAATAAGGGGTGGATAAAAATATGTACTAGTTTGAAAACAAACCAGCTGGAGATCACAAGTCAGAATTATAATTTAATAGAAAAATTAAATAAATGCAATAGTACAAGAACACTGACAGAGTCAGGATACAACCTGATGTCCTGTTAGTCAAGGTGGTGGTAGCAATCCAGATGAAGTGGTCCTGTTGAAGCGGTGATCCTGTAGAAAAAGAGTCTGGTCTTCACCTGAAGGTCCAGTGGTAGCTCTTGTCCTCTGGGAATCCAGTAGGTAAGGGCCACTTGTGCTGCTCCAAACCCCAGATTATATCCAGGTGGGAATGCTTGGTTCCTCCCCCTGGGTAGAGCATCTCACAATGGGCTGATGTAATTCTATGAGTCATGTGGTGGGTCCTTGACTGCCCATTAAACAGAGGTAGCCTCCTCCTCAGGAGTTAGCAAGGATGAGTCATGGGAGGAGATAACGAACATTGCCCCACCTGCTTTAACAGCTTGTGAAGATGATAATAGAATACATACTTTTGGTTACATCTTACATTGTAACCTAGGACATGTGGTTTCACATTTTGTTCAATTAATATCAACCCTAAATATTTCCAAGGAGGGATCTACTGATGTTTCTAAGGGGCCACCTACAACCTATGCTGCATAAGATTAAAATGTTGAATAATATCTTGCAAATATGAATCATCTTGTCCACAAATTGAATTATCCACATAGTGATAAATGATGCTCTGAGGGTATTGGGTTTGCAAATATGTTTTCAGGTATACAATTTTCTAATTCCATGGTAACATCAAGCATCATTACAACTAAGCAAAAAATCAGTATTAATTCAGTCCAGTCATACTTTTAAATCAAAGTTCTTGAAAAGGCAGTATACATCTTATATGACAAGTTTTACTAATCATGCAATGTATCAGCATTTCTTTTGCAAAGTTTAAACCTCGCTAAGCAGGGTTAAAGTAAGGAATCATATAATGCTGTCTGCAGGCAGAAATACACTAGTTTCATACAGGTAACCATAAATTTCTCTAATAAACAGTCCTGTCAAAATCTACATTTTACTGAAAATACAAAGTCAGTTTTAACAAAAGCAAAAATGGTAGTGTGATCCAGTAAAACCTATTTTCTAACGACCAGAGCAACAATTACATAACTTCCAGAGATCTAACAATCTAAATTTGCCAGTTTTCCTTCACAGAAGGTATACACCAGTTTATAAATCCAGGCCTCAGACATTACAATTATCAGGAAAATTCATCCACAAACACCAGAGATTTATGTCCAAAAAGGAGACAGAGGAGTCCTGTTACTTTATTCGAATAAAGAGTGAGGCCATGGGGCATTTCCCCTGGGGTCAGAAGTCTATGCCCAAAATGCACGGGGCCTCTGGACCAGTCACAATGAGATGTTTCTTCCACTCATTTCCAGTCAGGCTCACCTCAGCTTCCAGCAAGGTCAAATCTTGTGATCTACCTGTCACACCAGCAATAGAAACAGATTCTACCCTCACATGTTGCGATGGGATTATTGTACACTGCGCACCAGTGTCAACCAAGGCATCTTATTTTTGGGGTTCTGATGTGCCAGGCCAATGAATCCACACAGTCCAAAAAACACAGTTTTCCCTGACCTCTACCTGGCTAGAGGCAGGGCCCCTCTATGCCTGGTTATCCTTCTTTTCCTGGGCCTGCATCTTAGAGGTTCCTTCATGGGAATCGGACATGTCATCCTCTTTTCCATCATTTCTGGCGGTTTGGCTATGGGCAACTGGAGCTACTTCCTTTTTGGTGGAACTTACTCTCTGAGTCTTGCACTCCTTCAAGTCATGCACTCATGCTGCCAGAGCAGTAGTGGGTTGTCTCTCCCACCTCCGCATATTTTCCCCACTATCATATAGGAAATCCCACAGCTCACTTCATGGGATGTTCCTTCTCTTTCTCTCTGGGGAACATCTGCATTTGATAGCAGAATCTCGGATCTGTACCACCGAGATTTGGAGAAGGCCCTCTTTAATCTCCTGCTTGAGTTCCTGGAGATTCTTCTCCATCTTCTCTTCCACTTTCTGCAGACGTGTTTCCACAGCTGAGATTCTTGCATGTGTTGGACCATGCACAGAGTCTGCATATGCTCAGAGCTTCATCGCCATATCCCGCATGGTCTCATTCCCACCGTGATCCGGTTTCATCATTGCTAAAGCAGAAACATATTCTGGTGGCCCAAGCCGTATGACTTTTTGCCACATCACTGGGTCAAGTCTGACCCTGTCCGGACTCCTCAATCCTGGGTCATCTTTGAAAACAATCTCTACCAACGCTAGCTCTCTCAGGCATTGGATCCCTTGTTCTATGGTCTTCCACTGGGTTTGCTGCATATAGAAATCATCTGTGCACAGATATCTATCCCTCATGCCTCTTAAGACCCGTGTCCAGAGACTGACAGAGTCAGCCCTCCTTATTATCACTTGATCGATAGCCGGATCACGTGACAGGGATCCTAAATGCCTCACTTCAGCACCGTCCAGCATCACATCATCACCTGCAACATCCCAAATACGGACTATCCAACTTATTATGGATTCATCAGACTATCGGGTATAGTCCTGTAGTGGTTTGGCCCAAAATACTCATTACTGTTTATCTTCTGTGAGATAAGAATTAGGAGAAATGCAAAGCAGGCACCAACCTTGAAAGAATATAAAGAAGTTTATTAACAGACCTAAAAGAAGAAGAAAAAAAAAATTATATCACCTTCAGAACTCTCCTCCTCCCCCCACCTTCCTCCTTTCTCCCACTGACAGTGTAAAAAGACAACCCTTACGATATTCAGTCTGTTTACCACTTCCATAATAACCATGTTCAGTCCATTTAGGAAGAGAAGTCTCTTCTTGCTCGTGCTATGAAAACATTATCACAACGAGACAGCCGCCCACTTCCAAATATTGTTCAGTCCATTTAGGAAGAGGTCTCTCTGCTCGCGATGTGAGTCCCTTCCCCCGACTTGCAGCTTTTCCAGCAACTTCTTTCAAGGGTCGGCTCTTGAAGTTTTTTGGGGTACAATTTTAAGGTTGAGCCGTTCAGAAACAAAAAAACAGGGGCCCTTCTCCTTCCCTGGGAGCAAAGGGTCTTCCTCATCTTCATTGTTAGGACTATCTCTGGGTCCATCTCTAGAAACTGAGGTTTTCTCCTTTCCCATTTGGATCCAAAGTCCTCATCTGGTCCATCTCTCCCTGTCCAAACTTCTCATGAAATTACATCTGCATCAGCATCTGCCTATCTCAGCACAGGTACTTTTGCTTACGAGTTGAACACTCCACCCCCCATATCTTCATGAAATTACAACGGGATGCTCTGATATATCATAGCTTCACAACAGACTTTCAGCTTTAAGCATCTCCTCTCTCTCTTCCCTCAGGTTTTCAGCTCTTCACAGCAATAAAAGGGTTAATCTCACCTCGGCCTTGCAGCTTTGCAGCTGGAATATTAAATTATTCTTATCGCAGTGGAGAGGGGAGAGAGCCAAGCTGCTCCGCTGCCCACGGCAAGGCAGTGGGGGGGGTTCCATGGCTGGAACAGGTCCATCGACTCCAGAATGGCGCCCCCACAGGCCCTGCAGCCACCTGTCCCAGCACTGGAAACGAGAGAGAGCTTGGGGGGGAAGTTTGTCTATTCTTAAGTGTGTATCACAGAGGCGGTCACAACTTTAAGTGGCTTAAAGAATTGTCCATATTCAAACTGGCCAGCTGATAGGTTCTATCAGGTCCCAGAGGAAACTATAAGCACCCCTTAGCAAGGACATCCCTTCTGGGACTATGTTTGCTAACCTATGACAAATCCTTTCTTAGGCTGTGGAGGTCCTTTATGGACAATGACTCAGTAATGATTTCTGTGCCTGAGTCAGTTGGTGGCTTTGAGGTTCCTTCCCCTGCATCATCCTCATGTTTCACTGGGCAATCAGTTTTGGTTGTGTGCTTTTTCCTCGTGGCAGGAGCTACTGTCATTGTTTTATGTGGATACAAAAATGCTGCTAGCAAGGATTTTCCTGCTATTTTCTAAGCCCGTGAGAGACTTTTCTCTCTCACAGAAGAGGTAGCAGGGAATGTAAAGAACCAAACAACTGCAACCTTGAAAAGTCTTGTTTATAGTATAGTAGAAAAATATTTTGACAATGGATGTTTTAGGATTTTAGCCAATAACCCCCAAGGAGTGGCTCGTCCTTTGTCCAATTAGACTATGAAGAAAAAAGTCTATAAAAGAGTTTGTAAAATAATTAAATGAATCAATCTTGCTGCACAATTCCTACCTGCTGGATCTTCTCTCCTCCCTATCCCTACGGCTGCAGGACACGGTGATATACCTTAGGGCATTTATTTTTTTTTAATATTTGGTGCTGCCCGACATGATCTGCATGCTGCGAAGTGTCCTGCTGCTGCGAGCCAAGCCGAATTTCTCTAGAAGTACGCTGTTCCCCTTCCCCTCCCCATGACCAGGAGGTCCGACGGGACTGAGAAAATGGCGAACAGCGGCTCACAAACTGACCGTGTGGTAATGGTCTGGAAAGGTGTGTTTAGTATAATGCACCCCTCCATTCCTGAGAATTCCCTTTGGGAATTATTAACTTGGGCTGACTTGCAAGGGGTTCCCGTGGAGAGAGACACTGCTCTGGACTTTGCCTTATGGCAGGAACTTGGCTGTGCTGTCCAGCACGAGCTCCCATCTGGGGACCCAGCAGCATTAGAATTATTCCGAACATGGCATTCGTTATTTATGCTGCTGACAGACCTTGACGGTGGCAGCAGAGCTGGCTCGCCTATTTTGGTGATGAGTGATGGAGGGATGTCCGAAGGGGACTCTGCTGACCGGGCTCCAGGGGCGTGTGGTGCTGGATCCGAAAAAACCCCCCGGCTTCACAGGCAGAGCCTGTGCTGGCTCAACCTGCAGAGTCACAGGTCTCCACGGCCCCCAGGGACCCTGCGCTGGCAGAGGCAGGGGTGTCAGGGCAGCGGGAGGGTGCGCAGTATGCCTTGCCGCTCGGCTCGGTGGCGGCCATGGCTTATCCAGGGCCGCGAATTAGCGGTTTAGTGATTTGGACTGTGGCGGCTCCTAGCCCATCTGCACATGCATGGGTGTCATAGGTTAGCAAGCATAGTCCCGGAAGGGATATCCTTGCTAAGGGGTGCTTACAGCTTCCTCTGGGACCTGATAGAACCTATCAGCTGGCCAGTTTGAATATGGACAATTCTTTAAGCCACTTAAAGTTGTGACCGCCTCTGTGATCCACACTTAAGAATAGACAAACTCCCCCCCAAGCTCTCTCTCGTTTCCGGCACTGGGACAGGTGGCTGCAGACCCCGTGTGGGGGCCAGCAGGCCCGGCCAGGCCCTGCTTGGGCCAGGCCGGGCCGGGCCACGGCCAGCCTGGAGCCATGGGCCTGTTCCAGCCGTGGAACCGCCCCCCCCACTGCCTTGCCATGGGCGGCCAGAGAGGCTCGGAACCCCCCCCTCTCCACTGGGGCGGAGATTCAGCAAAGCGGCACCTCTCTCTGGCAGAGGTCAGGTGACCAACAGCTATAAGACACATTCCAGCTGCAAGGCCGAGGTGAGATTAACCCTTTTATTGCTGTGAAGAGCTGAAAACCTTAGGGAAGAGAGAGAGGAGATGCTTAAAGCTGAAAGTCTGTTCTGAAGCTATGATATATCAGAGTATCCCGTTGTAATTTCATGAAGATATCGGGGGTGGAGTGTTCAACTCGTAAGCAATAGGCAGATGCTGACGCAGCTGTAATTTCATGAGAAGTTTGGACAGAGAGAGAGATGAACCAGATGAACCAGATGAGGACTTTGGATCCAAATGGGAAAGGAGAAAACCTCAGTTTCTAGAGATGGACCCAGAGATAGTCCTAACAATGAAGATGAGGAAGACCCTTTGCTCCCAGGGAAGGAGAAGGGCCTCTGTTTCTTTGTTTCTGAACAGCTCAACCTTAAAATTGTACCCCAGAAAACTTCAAGAGTGGACCCTCGAAAGCAGTTGCGGGAAAAGCTGCAAGTTGGGGGAAGGGACTCACATCGCAAGCAGAGAGACTCCTCTTCCTAAATGGACTGAACAATATTTGGAAGTGGGTGGCTGTCTTGGTGAGATACTGTTTTCATAGCACGAGCAAGAAGAGACTTCTCTTCCTAAATGGACTGAACATGGTTATTATGGAAGTGGTAAAGAGACTGAACATCTTAAGGGTTGTCTTTACATTGTCAGTGGGAGAAAGGAGGAAGGTGGGGGGAGGAGGAGAGTTCTGAAGGTGGTATAATTTTTTTCCTTTTCTTCTTTTAGGTCTGTTAATAAACTTCTTTATATTCCTTCAAGTTTGGTGCCTGCTTTGCATTTCTCCTAATTCTTATCTCACAGAAGATAAACAGTAATGAGTATTTTAGACCAAACCACTACAATGGGCTACACCAGGAACGCCCAGATCTACCATTTTGGCCGGCGTAGCCCCAGGACTGACTGCACCGAAACTGCCTGGGTGTGGTCCATTGCCCTCTATGGAGCTGGACTGTTCTGCACAGCTGCAGAATCGAGCCATCGACCTTCTAATACAGCATCTGCTATTGCTGACAGAGCTGTAGAACATATCATGGAAGCTGGAGGAACTGCTCAGCTTGCAAAAGCAGCTGCTGCAGATGCCAGAGGCACCCCGCTACGTGGGGTGCACCGGGCCCACGCTGCCCGCACCGCCTGCGCCACCCGAACCAGGAAACGGCGCGGCCAGCGGTGAACCCTGAAGTAGTGCTGCCGCAGGAAAACCCGGAAGCGACGGAGGCGCCAAACGCAGCCGTGGAGCAAGGGCCAGCCAGCGGTGGCACCAGGTGCTGGTGCGGAGCAAGAGATGAGCGCAGAGCCGGGCGTGGCAGCAGCCCCGGAGACAGCTGCAGCAGCTCCAATACCAGTTCGGTCGGAACCAGCCGAGATGGCATCCCGTAAAGAGGGTGCTGTTCAAACTGCAGGGCAGCCAGCTGTAGTCCATGCTGTCTGTTCTGCCCCTAGCCAACCTAGCCAATGTGCCCCTCCCTGCCCAGCTCTGTTCACTCACAGAGTCTCAGAGTTGTCTTTGCCTGATGATTCCTCGTCGGGAAGTGAGGCAGATGAGGTTCTGATGCCGGGGCATTGTAAGAGACGGTCCAAAGATCCCTCATCTGCCTCACAATCATCGCTGAGGACAGAGACTGAACACAGGAGTCCTGGCCTGGCTGAGGTGGGGTGTCTGCCAACTGTTGCCTTCAGGTGTGCCCGCTGGGAACTGGTACGCATTCCTGAGGAAAATTAGTGCAGGTCACAATGGACTGTGCCGTTCTTGCTGCCCAGGCAGGAAGGACTGCGCTGAAGCGGAAAGGAATGACCTACCCTGTACACCTGTCCTGTACACCTGTCCTGTACCTGTTTTCCCAAAGCAACGGGCCCCATAACAACGGCTGTAGATTTCCCCACCTCTTGGCCAGTTGCCCCTCGCTTCTGAAAAGGATTATAAAGGGACTTTCTGAAATAACTGAGACGAGATCTCCATACGGAAAGAAGGCGAATCTATTGGCAGAAGACCACTGTTGGGGTTTCAGTTTAGTCCTAGTTTTTTTCTGTTAAAGGAATTTTTTCCCATAGCATGTTGCTAGGAGATAAATGGCCATACTTGAGAGGAGATAGCCATACTTAAGAAAGACAAAAGGGCCCGTCCAGGCTTTTGTTCTCACCTGGCGGGCAGTTCAGTTCGCTCTCAGCGTCTGGAGGGAGAAGGTGCAGAGAGAGGAGCTGCTGGTTCCCGTTTTCGGCGTCTTTCCTTTCTGCTGGGAACAACACCGGGGATCCCAAAGCTGCTTTTCCCTGCCCTGCTGGAGGCTGGGCTGTGGCCGCCCGCCCCGCTGCTGCTTCGAGCCTTCGCTACGCTGTAGCCGTGCTTACCCTGCCTGCCTGGAGCCCCGGGGGGTTCCCCTTTTGGATACATCTCGTCTGCCACCCGGGATTTGTGTTTGTGCCTGCCGCTCCAGCCTACCAGTCCAGCCTGCTGTTTCCGGGAACCGGGACCAGCTGCCCACCGGTTTGTGAAGCTCCTTTGTTCCATCCTTTCCCGGGATCCCAGGGCATCAGAGCGGCCGCGTGTTCCCCGAGCTCGCTCCGGAGCGCCCCCTGCAGCTGCGGGGGAACCATCGCACCTGCCCTGCTCACCGGGAGCCGCCAGCGATCCCTGCCGGCTGCGAGCGGAACTGCACCCGAGGGGGAGCAGCCTGACAGCCGAGAGGGCTGGGACTGGGTTTGTGTTTGCTGTTACTGTCATAGTTGTTGCTGTTTTGTTTGACTAGTTATATATATATATCTATATATATATAGTAAAGAACTGTTATTCCTATTTCCCACATCTTTGCCTAAAGACCCTTGATTTCAAAATTATAATAACTCAGAGGGAAGGGGTTATCTCTGCCACTCCAAGGGAGGCTCCTGCCTTCCTTAGCAGACACCTGTCTTTCAAACCGAGACAGATCTTGGCGCCCAACCGTGGGGCCTGAGGGCATTAAGAGAGAGAGGTGAAAAAGGAATAACAGTTCCTGGATAACTTAATTTGGTGTGTTGGGTATAGGAACCTTGGTAGGCAGCACTATGTGGTCTACTTTGCCCTGGTTCGGGTGGCATGTGGCCGTGGCTATATTCTTCCCCTTTGCAGCTCCTTACTTGAATATGGGTCCTCTGACTAAGGCTACCATTGCTGTTATCCAGCTTGTGCTATGGGTCGAGAAGGTGAGGAATTCATGGGTTTTTAACTTCCTCCGGAATGTGGGCACGTGGATAAATGGCTATCACACACTGAGCGCATGTTTTTGGGGTTATGTTAACAATGGTACCTTCTGTGAGGAAATGACACCAGGGGAAGTTTTCCCCCAACCCCTCAACCAGTTATTTGGACCCACCCCATCAATTTTCGAAGGGTTTAGATTCCCTCTGAATACTAACCACCTGCTGCTGGTAGGCCTACTCTATTTAGCATTCAAGGATAAGTTGAGATTGGCTTGGATAACTACCCAGACACCAGCCCTAGAGACTAGAGATCCTGCCCCAGAGCCTGATCCTGCCCCAAAACCTGACATGGCCCCAGAGAGTAAAGTTCCTACCCCAGAGCCTGATCCTGCCCCGGAACCTGACACGGCCCCAGACACTAGAGATCCTACCCCAGAGCCTGATTCATCCCCAGAGCCTGACACAGCCCCAGACACTAGAGACCCTCCCCCACAGCCAGATACCGCCCAACAGCCCACCTCAGAAATGGACTACCCGAAATGGGTGGGGGTACTGGCGAAAGGGATGCAGGAGATGCACCAGGAGATGGGCCAGGTGCACCAGGGGATATGCCAATTGCTAAGGGAATACACCTCCTCAGCTAGTGAAAAAACCTCTCCCTGCCCCAAAAAGGGTGAGTCTGACGGTGCAGCAGTGGAACCCACGGATGTTACAACCACCCAGGTTTCAGCTGAACCCCAAGGACAAGTACAGCCAGCAGCAGTCGCCCCTGTGCAGAGGAGGAAGTGTAAGACCAAATCAGTACGACCAGTTAATGATGATGGGGAACCAGGGCCCTCACAACCAGCAGGTGAGCCAGAGCCAGAAATCATCATTGAGTCCCTCTCGTACGACAGTCTCCGTGGTATGCGAGATGACATTGTGCGAAGGGGGCGTGAGCCTTATACCACCTGGCTGCTTCGGGTTTGGGACCTCATGGGCACAAGTGTGCAATTGGATAGTGGTGAGGCAAGGTATCTGGGATCGTTGACCCAGGACCCAGGTGTGAACCAGGTATTTGTGAGGGAGCCAGGGCCCCTTTCTCTCTGGGAGTGGCTCTTAACGAGTGTGAGAGAAAGGTTCATTCACAAAGAAAGAATGCAGGAGTACCATCATAGAATGCAGTGGAAGACACTTGAGGAAGGGATCCAGCAGCTAAGAGAGGTGGCAGTATTAGAGGTACTCTTTGGGAGGGATGGACAGCACGGTAATGACCCCGATAAGGTCAGGTGCACAGGACAGATGATGTGGAACCTGGCAAGACTAGGGCCATCGCAATACACCACCTTCATTGCAACCATTGATGCTGACAATAACCGAGAAACAGTGGGCTCTGTTGCCAACAAGCTCAGGAATTATGACAGCATGGTCAATGGTCCACTGAAAGCTCATGTCTCTGCTGTGGTCCAGGACCTCAAAGAGGAGATGAAGGAGATGAGGAAGGAAATGAGGGAGGAGATGGAGGAGATGAGGAAGGTCAGTGTGGCACCAGTGCGAGTCACAGGCCCCCAGGTCAGAGCCCGTCGTCCCCCTGCGAGAGAGAGAGGGTACACCCCACGAGCTGAGCTGTGGTTTTTCCTGTGTGAGCATGGGGAAGACATGAGAAGGTGGGATGGGAAACCCACCTCTGTCCTGGCAGCGCGGGTGCGTGAACTCAAGGAGGGAGGCACTAACCGAGGGGGTTCCACTAAGGTGAAAGTAGCCTCAGCCTCCCGTGACCGAGCTGCCAGGTATTACAGACAGGAGGATGATATGTCAGATCCCCTCGAAGGTACCTCTAGTATGTATGCCCAGGGAAAGAATGATAACCAGGGCTAGAGGGGCCCTGCCTCTAGCCAGGAAGAGGCACGGGAGAACCGGGTTTTCTGGACGGTGTGGATCCGATGGCCTGGCACATCAGAGCCACAAAAATATGATGCATTGGTTGATACTGGGGCACAGTGTACTTTAATGCCATCGGGACATGTGGGGGCAGAACCTGTATCCATTGCTGGGGTGACTGGGGGATCACAGCAGTTGACCCTTTTGGAAGCTGAGGTGAGCCTGACTGGGAAGGAGTGGCAAAAGCATCTGATTGTGACCGGCCCAGAGGCCCCATGTATTCTGGGCATAGACTTCCTCCGGAATGGCTATTACAAAGACCCAAAGGGACTCAGGTGGGCATTTGGGATTGCTGCTGTGGAGGCAGAGGGCATTAGACAATTGAATACCCTGTCTGGACTATCAGAGAATCCTTCTGCAGTTGGGCTCCTGAAAGTGGAAGAGCAACGAGTGCCAATTGCCACCTCGACAGTGCACCGCCGGCAGTATCGGACAAATCGAGATGCTGTGATTCCCATCCACAAGATGATTCGTGAGCTGGAGAGCCAAGGGGTGGTCAGCAAGACCCACTCACCCTTCAACAGCCCCATTTGGCCTGTGCGCAAGTCTGATGGGGAATGGAGATTGACTGTGGACTATCGTGGCTTGAATGAAGTGACTCCACCACTGAGCGCTGCTGTGCCGGACATGTTGGAGCTCCAGTATGAGCTGGAGTCCAAAGCAGCGAAGTGGTATGCCACTATTGACATTGCCAATGCATTTTTCTCCATTCCTCTGGCAGCAGAGTGCAGGCCTCAGTTTGCTTTCACCTGGAGGGGTGTGCAGTACACCTGGAACCGACTGCCCCAGGGGTGGAAGCACAGTCCCACCATCTGCCATGGACTGATCCAGGCTGCACTGGAAAAGGGTGAGGCCCCAGAACATCTGCAGTACATTGATGACATCATTGTGTGGGGGAACACCGCAACAGAAGTGTTTGAGAAAGGAGAGAGAATAATCCAAATTCTCCTAAAAGCTGGTTTCGCCATCAAGAAGAGCAAAGTCAAGGGGCCTGCCCGAGAGATCCAGTTCCTGGGAGTGAAGTGGCAAGATGGACGGCGTCAGATTCCCACTGAGGTCATCAATAAGATCACTGCGATGTCTCCACCAACCAACAAGAAGGAAACACAAGCTTTCCTAGGCGCCATAGGTTTCTGGAGGATGCACATTCCTGAGTACAGCCAGATTGTGAGCCCTCTCTACCTGGTTACCCGCAAGAAGAACGATTTCCACTGGGGCCCAGAACAACAGCAAGCCTTTGCCCAGATCAAGCAGGAAATCGCTCACGCCGTAGCCCTTGGCCCAGTCAGGACAGGACCAGAGGTGAAGAACGTGCTCTACTCTGCAGCCGGGAACAATGGTCTGTCCTGGAGCCTCTGGCAGAAGGTGCCTGGTGAGACTCGTGGCCGACCGCTGGGATTCTGGAGCCGAAGCTACAGAGGGTCCGAAGCCAACTACACTCCCACAGAGAAAGAAATCTTGGCAGCTTATGAAGGAGTCCAAGCTGCCTCAGAGGTAATTGGAACTGAGGCACAACTCCTCCTGGCACCCCGACTACCGGTGCTGGGGTGGATGTTCAAAGGAAAGGTTCCCTCCACGCATCACGCCACCGATGCTACTTGGAGCAAATGGATCGCCCTCATCACGCAGCGCGCCCGAATTGGAAACCCAAGTCGCCCTGGGATCTTGGAAATAATTACGAACTGGCCAGAAGGTGAGACTTTTGGGTTATCTTCTGAAGAAGAAGAGGAGCAGGTGACGCGTGCCGAAGAAGCCCCACCGTATAACGAGCTACCAGAGAGTGAAAAACAATATGCCCTCTTCACTGATGGTTCCTGCCGAATTGTAGGCGCTAGCCGGAAATGGAAAGCCGCTGTATGGAGCCCCACACGACAAGTTGCACAGGCTACGGAAGGAGAAGGTGGATCGAGCCAATTTGCTGAACTCAAAGCCGTTCAATTAGCTCTGGACATTGCTGAAAGAGAGAAGTGGCCAAAGCTCTACCTTTACACTGATTCATGGATGGTAGCCAATGCTCTGTGGGGTTGGCTGGAAAGGTGGAATAAGGCAAAATGGCAGCGCAGAGGAAAACCAATCTGGGCTGCTGAGGAGTGGAAAGACATTGCCGCTCGAGTAGAGAAGCTATCTGTGAAGGTCCGTCATGTAGATGCTCACATTCCCAAGAGCCGGGCTAATGAAGAACATCGTAATAACAAGCAGGTAGATCAGGCTGCGAAAATAGAGGTGTCCCAGATAGACCTGGATTGGCAACATAAAGGAGAGTTGTTCCTAGCTCGATGGGCCCATGATGCCTCAGGCCATCAGGGCAGAGATGCCACCTATAAGTGGGCACGAGACCGAGGGGTGGATCTGACCATGGACAGTATCTCCCAGGTCATCCATGACTGTGAGACATGCGCTGCGATCAAGCAGGCCAAGCGGGTGAAGCCCCTGTGGTATGGTGGGCGGTGGTCCAAATACAAGTATGGGGAGGCCTGGCAGGTTGATTACATCACACTGCCTCAAACCCGCCAAGGCAAGCGCCATGTGCTCACAATGGTAGAAGCCACCACAGGATGGCTGGAGACCTACCCTGTGCCTCACGCTACTGCCCGGAACACCATCCTGGGCCTTGAAAAGCAAGTCCTTTGGAGGCATGGTACCCCTGAGAGGATTGAATCTGACAATGGGACTCACTTCAAGAACAGCCTTATAAACACCTGGGCTAGAGAACATGGCATTGAGTGGGTGTACCACATCCCTTACCATGCACCAGCAGCTGGGAAGGTTGAGCGGTGTAATGGACTGCTTAAAACCACCTTGAAGGCGCTGGGTGGGGGGAGTTTCAAAAACTGGGAGGTGCATTTAGCAAAAGCCACCTGGTTAGTTAACACCCGAGGCTCCACCAGCCGAGCCGGCCCTGCCCAATCCGAACCCCTACAAACAACAGATGGGGATAAGGTTCCAGTGGTGCACATGAGAGGTATGCTTGGAAAAACTGTTTGGGTAAAGTCTGCCTTGAGCAAAGGCAAACCCATCCGTGGGGTTGTTTTTGCTCAGGGACCAGGTTGTACCTGGTGGGTGATGCAAAGGGATGGAGAGACCCGATGCATACCGCAAGGGGACCTTGTTTTAGGGTGAACTACCCATGGCTCTATACTTGTATCAGTATCAGCATGTACATATGTATATAATTTAGGTGATGCTTGTATTTATATGGTTAAAAAGTTAAGTTTCATGTAACATGTTAGTATGGAAAAAAATTCGGGGTGGATAATGTTGGGGTTTCAGTTTAGTCCTAGTTTTTTTCTGTTAAAGGAATTTTTTCCCATAGCATGTTGCTAGGAGATAAATGGCCATACTTGAGAGGAGATAGCCATACTTAAGAAAGACAAAAGGGCCCGTCCAGGCTTTTGTTCTCACCTGGCGGGCAGTTCAGTTCGCTCTCAGCGTCTGGAGGGAGAAGGTGCAGAGAGAGGAGCTGCTGGTTCCCGTTTTCGGCGTCTTTCCTTTCTGCTGGGAACAACACCGGGGATCCCAAAGCTGCTTTTCCCTGCCCTGCTGGAGGCTGGGCTGTGGCCGCCCGCCCCGCTGCTGCTTCGAGCCTTCGCTACGCTGTAGCCGTGCTTACCCTGCCTGCCTGGAGCCCCGGGGGGTTCCCCTTTTGGATACATCTCGTCTGCCACCCGGGATTTGTGTTTGTGCCTGCCGCTCCAGCCTACCAGTCCAGCCTGCTGTTTCCGGGAACCGGGACCAGCTGCCCACCGGTTTGTGAAGCTCCTTTGTTCCATCCTTTCCCGGGATCCCAGGGCATCAGAGCGGCCGCGTGTTCCCCGAGCTCGCTCCGGAGCGCCCCCTGCAGCTGCGGGGGAACCATCGCACCTGCCCTGCTCACCGGGAGCCGCCAGCGATCCCTGCCGGCTGCGAGCGGAACTGCACCCGAGGGGGAGCAGCCTGACAGCCGAGAGGGCTGGGACTGGGTTTGTGTTTGCTGTTACTGTCATAGTTGTTGCTGTTTTGTTTGACTAGTTATATATATATATCTATATATATATAGTAAAGAACTGTTATTCCTATTTCCCACATCTTTGCCTAAAGACCCTTGATTTCAAAATTATAATAACTCAGAGGGAAGGGGTTATCTCTGCCACTCCAAGGGAGGCTCCTGCCTTCCTTAGCAGACACCTGTCTTTCAAACCGAGACAACCACGAAGACTTCATCTCATCCATTGGTAGCTATTTCCCCCCCTTTCTTCCTCTCTACTCTTTTACTTTGTTTTCTTTATCTCTCTCTCTCTTTCTCTCCTCTGTCACATTACTGTGTTGTGGGCACTTAATAAAGGTGCACTGTTCTGATTAAGACTGAAATCCCTTGTGTCCTTTTCCACTCTGAGATCTATAAACAAACCATCACGACCCTCGCTTGTATTAGTGGATCGTGACAGGTGTAAAGCTGCCGTAGCCAGGCGGAGAGAGAAAAGGCTGCGCCGGTCTCACCCCTGGACCTTTCAGGACTGCACGGTAAAAGTGCGTCCGACCCACTACAATCGCTTCTTAGAGTCAGTTAAGATGCGAGCATTGGAGGAGGGAGTTTGGAAATTATTGGAAACACTTGAAATGCCAAACAGATTTGAGGATTCTGGGGGTAATCGGGAAGCTGTTACACTCTATCCACAGGCTGTGCCAGAAGTTCAGGATGGTAGTGACTCCCCCAAAAGGGGAGATCCAAGCTTTCCCAGTGTATAAGGCTCTCCCAAATTCAGGGGAGCATGACAAGCATGAGGTGATTACTTGGAAAGTTGCACAGGATTTGCAATCCAAGGTGGCACAACATGGGCTAGGTTCTGCTGAGGTTATGCAGATAATAAGGGTGATAAATACAGATTTGCTTTCTCCATTTGATATCAGACACTTAGGTCAAATTCTATTTCAACCTGTACAATTTACAGGTTTTGAGAAAACCTGAAGAAAGCTGGCTGACGAGGCTGCATTAGGGAATATGCAGCTCCCTGCTGCCGATCCTAGACGGACAGTAGGAATGGATGCTTTGATAGGGACTGGTCCCTTCTCTGATCCCAGCCTAAATGGTACTTTGTCCTCTAGCGTCCTGCAGCAAGTTCAACAGGTCGGCATGGCTGCCCTGTTGAAAACCATAGAGTTGTCTGCACCTAGAAAGCAATATACTGAAATAGTTCAAGGCAAATCAGAGTCATTCCTCTCCTTGGAAGAGAAAGTCGCTGCAACTCTCGAGAAGCAGGTTGAGGATGATGGGTTAAGGCAGATGTTGTTAAAGCAGTTAGTGAGAGATAACACAAACGAGGAGTGCAGAAAAATCATAGATGCCGTACCAGGGGATCCTGAGGTAACAGACATGGTTGAAGCCTGTTCTAAGGTGGGATCTGGGAACCAGAAAAGGTCTGCTTTGGCTGCTTTCCTGTAGCCTGTTCACACATCTTCTGGTCGTGAACCAAAGGACCCAAACATGAGAAAAAATGGAAGCGGCCTAAGCCGAGCCAAAAAGAGAACACAGCGATCACCCAGTGTAAGAGGTGTGGCAGGCCAGGGCATTGCTCAGACTATTGTAGATCCCAGACTCATGCCGATGGTCGGCCTTTGTCGGGAAACTTCCGCTGGGGTGCAAGGAAAAGGAATTGCTCTCTGATGCAGTCACTCCCCCAGAGAGTGGCACAGGTACAGGCACAGGCCTACCCAGCCACCCTAGAGACAGCACCCAGATATCAGACGGTTTTGACGTCCACACCGCAGCTGCAGTCGTCTTAGACTCTAGTGGTATTTATAAGGTTCCCTTGGATGCATATGGATCCTTAGTCCAGGGATCCAGTGCGATGCTGGTGGGAAAATCTGATGTTGCCCATCAAGGAATCTCAGTGCACTCAGGAGTTATTGATGCTGACTTTAAAGGTCAGATTTGCGCTATGGTCTCCACACAAAACCCCCCTGTAACTATTCCTGAAAAGACCTGCCTTGCTAAATTAGTGCCTTTTGTGTCTCCAGGATAGAACAACCAACTCACGGAGATAGTGGCAGTGGATCTACGGGGCTTCCGCAGGCCTTCTGGACTGCAGACATCTCTGACCAAAGGCCACAGATGACATGTACCCTGATCCTGCCGAACGTCCGTCCGCCCTGGATTCAGCTTCGAGGTTTGATTGATATGGGTGCTGATGTAACTATCATCTCCTTCTCTGCGTGGCCTCCCTCATGGCCTTTAGCCCCTGTGGGATCGGCCATCGCAGGATTAGGAGGAACCACACAGAGCTATTTAAACGAACAGCCTGTGGTGGTGAAAGACTCAGAGGGGCACACAGCTACAATTAGGCCTTATGTTACTACGACTTTCCTTAACCTTTGGGGACGGAACGTGTTGACAGCTTGGGGGGTACGGATTGGGACAAATTTTTAGCAGGGGTCACTGTGTGTAAGGGCGCACAGTATCCTACACTGCCTTTGCGGTGGCTGACTAACACACCAATCTTTGAACCGCAGTGGCCCCTACCAAAAGAGAAGTTAGACCCCCTTCATCAGCTGGTTCAGGAACAGTTACAACAGGGGCGCCTTGAACCTTCTACTAGCCCCTGGAACACTCCTGTCTTTGTAATTAAGAAGAAATCAGGGAAAATGGAGATTATTGCAGGACCTCCAGAATGTTAATGCAGTAATGGAAGGTATGGGGGCATTGCAGCCTGGCATGCCCTCTCCCACCATGATTCCTATGGGGTGGGACATCCTGAGCATTGATTTAAAGGATTGTTTTTTCACAATTCCTTTGCATCCTGATGACAAACCAAACCAAAATTTGCCTTTACTGTGTCTGCCATTAACAATGCTGAACCTGCTAAGAGATACCAATGGAAGGTCCTCCCTCAAGGGATGAGGAATAGCCCAATTATCTGTCAGTGGTATGTCGCCCATGCTTTAGCCGGAGTTCACAAGCAGTTTCCTGATGCACGCTGCTACCATTACATGGATGTTATCCTGGTGGCAGCGTCCACCCCGGATGAGCTGCTGAGACTACAGCCTCAGCTGCTCACTGCTCTGCATGCCTATGGATTAGAGGTAGCTCTGGAGAAAGTTTAACAGCATCCTCCTTGGAAATATTTAGGAGTGAAAATTGGAAATATTTAGGTGTGAAAATTTTGGACCTGTTGGGGTTTTAGGAGCTCTCCTGGTTTTTCTTCTGTTAAAAGAATTTTTGCCCATACATGTTGCTAGGGGAGCAAATGTCTGGGTACTTAAAATAACAAAAGAGCTGGCTACAGAGTGGGGCGCATCTGGCTACTCTTGTTTTCACCTGAGTGTATGGGGGCAGTCAGTCTCGGCGTTTGGACAGAGAGGGAAGCTGTTTTGGTCGGCTGCTTTTCATTCTGCTGGAGAAGCCCCGGGATCCCAAAGCCCGCCTTCCTTGCCCCGCTGGAAGCCAGTCTGTGGCCACCCTGCCCCGCCATTGCTTCGAGCCTTCACTACGCTGTAGCCATGCTCGCCCTGCCTGCCCAGACCTCCTGGGGGTTTCCCCATTTGGATACATCCCATCTGCCGCCCGGGATTTGTGCTCGTCCCTGCCGTTCCAGCCTGCTCTTCCCGAGGGTCTGGCCGGACACCGGGGTCAGCTGGCCAGGGGTTTGTGAAGCTTCTTTGTTCCATTCCTTCCCGGGATACCAGGGCACCAGTGCTGCGTGCTCCCTGAGCTCTCTCCAGAGTGCCCCCTGCAGCCGTGGGGGAACCATCTCACCTGCCCTGCTCACCAGGAGCCGCCAGCGCCCCTGCCGGCTGCGACCGGAGCTGCACCTGAGGGGAAAGGGCCTGACAGCTGAGAAGGCTGGCACTGGGTTTGTGATTGTTTGCTGTTACTACCATAGTTACTGTTGTTTGTTTGACTGGTTATACACATATAGATATATAATAGTAAAGAAATGTTATTCCTATTTCCCACATCTTTGCGAAAAAGCCCCTTGATTTCAAAATTATAATAACTCGGAGGAAGGGGGTTGCATCTGCCATTCCAAGGGACACTTCTGCCTTCCTTAGCAGACACCTGTCTTTCAAACCAAGACAGGACCAAACTATACAACGCTAGGAGGTGCGATTCCCAGATTCGATTAAAACCTTGAATGATGCTCAGAAACTGCTGGGTGTCATCAATTGGCTAGGACCTTATTTAGGTTTAACCACAAAGCAACTTTCCCCACTTTTTAATACATTAAAAGCGGATCCCGATCTGAATTCACCTCGGGAGTTGACTCCGGAAGCGCGACGAGTGCTGCAAGAGGTCTAACGGGCTGTTTCCGCTCTTCAGGTTAATCGAGTGGATCCCTCCATTGCTATCACTGTTTTCATTGCTATTCCATACCTCCATCCTACAGGTATCATTGGCCAGTGGAATGCACAATGGCCTGATCCTTTGCATATCCTAGAATGGGTCTTTTTGCCTCACCAGCCAAAAAGGACTGTGACCACAGTGTCTGAATTGGTCTCTTCTCTGATAATCAAATGCCGCCAATGGTGTTTGCAACTGATGGCTGCGGATCCTGCAGTAATTGTCATTCCGATCTCAAAGGAATACTTTGAGTAGAGCCTTATCCATAGTGCTCCTTTGTAAAGCGCACTGCAAAACTTTTCAGGGCAGATCACTTACCATCTGTCCAGCCATAAATTACTGCAGTTGGCAAAATCGACCATACTTTCCTTGCAGCCAAGAAATAGTCAAGTGCCAGTGCAAGGACCCACCGTCTTTATGGATGGTTCAGGAAAAACTGGGAAAGCCATTGTTACCTGGAAGGAGGGATCGGAATAGCAGGTGCTGAAGGAACACGAGTCAGGCTCTGCTCAGTTAGTTGAATAAAGGGCTGTTACCGTGGCTTTACAGCGATTCTCACAGGAACCTTTGAATTTGGTTACTGACTCTGCTTATGTAGCAGATATCACCCAACGCTTAGATTGTTCCCTTCTGAAGGAGGTGAACAATGCAGCTCTGTTTTCACTGTTGCAAACCTTGTGGTTTGCAATTCAAGCTCGAGTGCATCCGTATTACATTTTGCACATTTGAAGCCACACCAATGTACCAGGTTTTCTAACAGAAGGCAATGCCAGGGCTGACAGGCTGCCCAACCCTGCGTGGGTAGGGCTTCAGCCTGACAGAATTGCACAAGCAAAGGTATCACACGGTTTCTTCCATCAAAGCGCACATACCCTGCAGAAGCAGTTTCATTTAACGCCATCCGAGGTGCGCGACACTGTCAGCGCTTGTGCTGACTGTCACGGACTCGCTGCGCCTTTGCCAGCGGGGGTAAACCCCAGAGGGCTAAAAGCCTTGCAGATTTGGCAAATTGATGTAACTCACATCCCTGAATTTGGTCGGCTGAAATATGTGCACGTGTCTATTGACACATTCTCCTCAGCTATGTGGGCTACTGCTCACACTGGAGAGAAGGGCCGTGATGTCATTGCCCATTGGAAATTGGCTTTCTCAGTCCTGGGCGTGCCAGCTTCTGTGAAAACCAATAATGGTTCTGCCTATGCCTCGGAGAGGATGCGGCAGTTCTTGCACCTATGGGGTGTAGACCATACCTTTGGTATCCCACATTCTCCTACTGACCAAGCTATTGTTGAACGTGCTCATAGTACTTTGAAGTGTGTTTGGACAAACAGAAAAGGGGAATGCATGGAGAAACCCCACAGAGCCGACTAGCAAAAGCTTTGTATACAATTAATCACCTTTCAGTACCACAAAATTCAAATAATCCTGTTATTCTGAAGCATTTTCTCTCATTGCAGTCTTCAGGCAAGACAACTGCCCCGGGCAAAAGTCTGGGTACCGAATTTACTCACTAACCAGTGGGAAGGCCCGCATGAGCTTATCGTCTGGGGTCATGGGTATGCTTGTGTTTCCACAGATACTGGGATATGGTGGCTACCTTCAAAATGTGTTCACCCTGACCTACGGCACCAGAGGCAGAACTAGCAACCTCCAAATTATGACCGGAACACCGACCATCCAAATGGCAACCAGAATGTAAATCATCAGCCTAATGACTCTTCTGAGGATGACCAGGATGTCAACCATCAGGCAGATGGTCCTTCTACAAGCAGAGACTGGGATGGTCCTTCCACAAGCAGAGACTGAGCTTTAAATTTCTTGTTATGGAGTCAGATAATTAAAGCCTTAAGGACATATTTAGAATGAATAACTGTTGTAAATTTCTATTTAGGATTAATAGTAGAGTGGTTATCTTACAAAACAAAAAGAGGGTATTGTAGATGCAAAAATGCTGCTAGCGAGGATTTTCTTGTTATTTTCTAAGTCCGTGAGAGACTTTTCTCTCTCACAGAAGAGGTAGAAGAGTTATGTAAACAACCAAACACCTGCAACCTTGAAAAGTCTTGTTTTTGGTATAGTAGAAAAATATTTTGACAATGGATGTTTTAGGATTTTAGCCAATAACCCCCAAGGGGTGGCTGATCCTTTGTACAATTAGGCTATGAAGAAAAAAGTCTATAAAAGAGTTTGTAAAATAATTAAATGAATCAATCTTGCTGCACAATTCCTGCCTGCTGGATCTTCTTTCCTCCTCCCTATCGCTGCGGGACACGGTGATATAGCTTAGGGCAATATTTTGTTTTAATAGGTTTAAGCTTGCTGTCTGGTTTGGCTGCAGCCTGAGTGATTGGGGTGTCTGCTGATTTATCTTCCTGCCCCTCTACCTTTACCTGCTGCAGTGTGCCATACACATATGCCAAGGCCCAACATATTGCAGTGAGCTCTTTCTCATTAGAATTGTCATTGTATTTCTCTTTTAGATATTTCCCCACCTCAGCTGGGTTCTGAATTTTTTCTGGGGGGAAATTCCAAGCTATTGGGTCAGGGAATTTCTTCAGGATTTGGCCCATATCTTCCCATTCCCCAAACCACTCAGGATTTTCCACATCTGGGTCAGGTGTCTTTGCAGTCACCCTGGAAATCTGAGCTCTAATTCTAGACAAGCTGCAAACCACATAGAGGAAGCTTACCTGATAAAATACCAGGAAGGTGGTCTCTTTAACATCCAGGAGGAACCGAACGTTCTCAAAAGATAACCTATCACATTTAAAGGGGACAGAGATAAAAGGCTGAGAAACCACGTTTCCTCCTCTTCTAACAAACTGGGTGCAATTGCTAATAAATTCCTAAAACAGGCTACTGGAACTATGACTGGGGTTAGGACGGAGAAACCACATATCATACACACTTTGAACAACTGCCTGTACCGCTGTTGACTTCTTATAAATCATTATCACCCAGAATAGCAAGATAGAAATCTGGATTTTTGCCCCTGCTTGGCAAAAGTTACGTATCAGGGACAAGATTGGAGCAATCAGTAGATAGGCAAACAGGCCTAGGGACCCGAAAGGCATTAGTACCTCAAGCCAGAGAGACATTTTTTTCGGGGTCCCTTCCCCCCTGCCATGTGGTCCTGGGAAAGGGGCCCTGGCGGGGAGACACGGGGTTTCCCTAGCCCCTGGTCAGCCTCGTCCCCCATTGGTTGTTTTGTGTTCCCCTGCGCAGGCAAGGACCCTTGGGTCCCGGATTGTAAGAGTTCCTCGGCAAACCTCCGTCCATGAGGCTGGAGAAATAAATCTCTCTGAAACATCTATCAAGAATCGGTCCATATATATTTCTTTTCCACGGGCCTCCTTGTTTGATACATCGTGTTACAGTGTCCGCACTGTAACATATTATGAACTCAACCAACATGATGACTACTTTACCTCAACACAAAGTAATTAAATTCAAACCAAAATGTAATTAGTACAGGTTTTTTCACTTTCCTTTGAGCCACGAGTTGGGCACCACTAATTATTTGTGCCAGTTTGGACAAATTTGGAGGAAAATATCCTCTGATAGAAGGCAGGTTACAACCACCCCTTCCCCACCAGGTTCGGGAAAAAAAGAAATTTTCCTCAGAGGAAAGCGAAAGAGATAAAAACTATTTATTTAAGAAACACACAAGAAAAGGATAATCATGTTAAACAATAAAACCTCTCACTGTGGAGAGAAACCTGGGAAAATTTCAGAGTCCTTCTGTAGATGTGGTCTCTCTCCTCCTCCTTGGAGCTGGGTCATGGCCCCACCTCCAGGTCCTTGGTGGAAAATTCTCCCAATGTGTTCTGAAGTTGAAACAGTCCAGAAGAGAAGAAGGGAAAAATTGAAGTCCCAGGAAAACAAAGTTCAACTCTCCGTCTCCCTCTGGAGAAAAGGAGCCAAAAGCTGGCTGAAAAGCACGAAGGGCGCTTCCTCCGCTCTTGCTGCTGCAGAAGCAGAGGAGTGTGTACCTGTGTCCTTGAGCAACTGCTTTGAAAAGTTCGCTGGGATTTTCCTCTCCCCCTCTCAGGCTCAGTTTAAAGGCACAGAAAGGCACAGAATTAATTTCTGGGCATAGAGCAGTGACAGGGGATACACATCATAAAATCACCGCATGACAGGTAGGCCCAAAGAACTGGTTGAGGGGTTGGGAGAAAACTTCCCCTGGTGTCATTTCCTCACAGAAGGTACCATTTTTAACATAACTCCAAAAAAAATACACTTAGTGTTTAATAGCCCTTTATCCATGTGCCCACATTCCGGAGGAAAAGCCCATGAATTCTTCACCTTCTTGACCCATAGGGCAAACTGGATAACAGCAATGGTAGCGTTAGTCAGAGGACCCATGTTTAGGTAAGGAGCTGCAAAGGGGAAGAATATAGCCACTACCATGTGCCACCCGAACCAGGGTAAGCTAGCCCACATGGTGCGGCCTAATGAGGTTTCTATATTCAGCACACAAAATTAAGTTACCCAGGAACTTTTATTCCTTTTTCACCCCTTTCTCTTTATGCCCTCAGGCCTCACATTGGGAGCCAAGATCTGTCTTGGTTTGAAAGACAGGTGTCTGCTAAGGAAGGCAGGAGCGTCCCTCAAAATGGAAAATGCAACCCCCTTCCCTCTGAATTATTATAATTTTGAAATTAAGGGGCTTTCAGGCAAAGATGTGGGAGATAGGAATAACAGTTCTTTACTATTATATATATATATGTGTGTGTATAACAAGGCAAACAAGCAACATTAACTATGGCAGTAACAGCAAAAAGAACCAGTAACCCAATGGCAGTCTTCTCGGCCGTCAGGCACTTTCCCCTTTGGGGCAGTTACGGTCGCAGCCAGAAGGGGTGCTGGCAGCTCCTGGGAGCAGGGCAGGTGAGATTATTCCCCTGCGGCTGCAGGGGGCCCTCCAGAGCGAGCTCGGGGAGCACGCGGCAGTGGCAGCTTGGGATCCCAGGAAGGGCTGGAAGAAAGGCTTAACAAACCCCCGGGGCAGCTGATCCCGATGCCTGGCCAGACCCTCCAGAACAGCAGGCTGGAACAGCAGAGATTAGCACAAATCCCAGGTGGCAGATGAGATGTATCAGACTCCGGAGACGCAGAGGGAAGCCCGGGACGTCCCGGCAGGCAGGGCGTGCGGAGCTACAGTGTACCGAAGGCTCGAAGCAATGGCAAAGGAATGGCAGGGGCAGGGCAGCCGTGGCCCGGCTCCCAGCGGGGCAGGGAAAGGCGGGCTTGGGATCCCGGGGTTTTCCCTGAGGCATCCGAGCAGATGGTGAAAAGGTCCCTCTTTTAGTGAGGTAGGGTGCTAAGGTCCCAGTGTAACAGCCGCTCCAGAGAGCAAACTCCACTCAAGGTAGAAGGAAGGCAGCAGAAGGCAGAAACCTGCAGCGGTGACAAATTCCTTCCACAACAACAGCAGCCTTTTTTTTGCTCTGAACACAGGGAGAACAAGAGCCCTCGGGGCTGTACCCAATCCCCTTTTTCCCAGTTCAGATCTCATGGCATCCCCGCCCTACACGAGAAAACCCCAGGTGAAAGAGAGTAGCCAGTTGGACCCCTCCCTCTGTGGCCAGGTCTTTTTGTCTTTCTTAAGTACTCAGTAATTTGTCTCCTGGCAACATGTATGGGGAAAATTCTTTAAGAGAAAAAGAAAAAAGGAGAACTCCTAAAATCCCAACAATTAGCTGAATCAATTACAACACACCAAGTTCCTGAATGCTTCTGAATTTTTTCTATTAAAGTAACCTATCTGCCATGAGGGGTGAAGTGTGCTTATTTTATTCCCTAAAATCTACAGTCATTCTCCATGACCCATCACTCTTTTTGACGGGCTATACCAAATTATTCCAAGCTGTGATAGTTGATTTTAAAACTCCAGTATCCAACAAATCTTTAATTGTCTGTGATATTTCTTCATGCCCTCCTGGAATCCTATCTTGCTTCATGGTGACTAAGTTGGTTGCAGCAGGAATCTGCACAAGAGGGATTTTTACTTTTCCTACTAAAATTGTCTGGGCACTAATATGATTCTTTATTCCAAATTGGTACTGACCACCGGGAAGATTCAGGGTTAATCCCTTTAGAATATCTATCCCTATTATATATTCAGGGACAGGGACAATCATGACTGAGTAAGAGCATTTTGGGAGGTTTCCTATTTTCATTTCTATTTGTGTTTGTAGTGCTACAATTTGTTTCCCTCCCAGACCTGTAATAATTACAGATTGTCCTTTAAATTTCCGGGGGGTTCCCATATATTAAAAAGGCCTCATCTCCAGTGTCAATTAAGGCTCTTACTGTTCACGAGGATCGGTTTTTCAAAAAAATTTTAAGCTCCACATGGGGACGCTGGTCTTTCCAGACCCATTGCACTGGAGCTTGGCGGTTATTTCAATCTTGTTTATTATGCTGAACTATTTCCCTAGTCTCTTTCTAAGGATACAAATCAGAATACGGTTCCCAATCCACCTTCTCCCCTGGAATAACTGATCCACTCATGGAGGGCCCTCTGCAAGCAAATGCAAAATCCCTTTGAGGCTCCAGGGAAGGTGCCGTAGGATGAGTTGTTCCTGGATTGTTTGCCTCAGAATTTTGCAATTTCTTACTACGTTTATTCAACCTTCTCCATTTATAGATCTGCCATAATTCATGAGTTGGAACACCATCAAGTTTCTCCCAAGACATACAATCCTTTAATAAAGCCACTAACATTTCCTTACGAGAAATTCTGTTTTCACTCCCCTTAGAGCCATCTCAAGTATCCCGGTTTCCCTCACTTCCCTGCAGGCCCCATTCGCCAAGGTGACCCAGCTGCTGCATTTTCTCAATTACTTCATCTAGGGACTTCCCTGTCTCCTTAATCAAGAGAGTCATGATTACATCTTTATATGCTGTACCGGTTTGGCCAAATTTAGAAATATATCCTCTGAGAGAAGGCACAACCACCCCTCCCTCACCAGGTTCAGGAAAAAATAAATTTTCCTCGAAGGAAAGTGAAGAAGATAAAACTATTTATTTACCAAACACACAGGAAAGGAAAATCATGTTAAATGGTAAAATCTTTTGCTGTGGAGGAAAAACCTGGGAAAGCGTTAGAGTCCTCCCTTTGGTCTCCTCGGAGCTGGGGCTTGGCTCAGGGCCAGGCCCTCTGTGCCTGGTGGAAAGTCCTCCCGATGTGCTCTGATGTTGAAGCAATCAAGCAGTCCAGTAGAAAAGGGAGAAAATCTGAAATTCCAGAGAAGGAAGAATTCAACTCTCAGTCTCTCTCTGGAGAACAAAGCAGCTGAACCACTGGCCAAGAAAAAAAACTGTTCTGGGCACAGCAAGCCGGGTGCTTCCTCCCTCCCCTGCTGCAGTGGGGAAAAACCAATTGCTATCTGTTTGTGACCTTGAACAAGCTGTGAACTGCTTTGCAAAAGTTCTGCTCAGTTTTTTCCTTCCCCCTTTCAGGCTCAGTTTAGAGGCATAGAAAGGCACAGGAATTAATTTCTGGGCATAGGCAGTGATATGGGATATACATCATAAGCTCACCCCAAGACATTCCACCCCTTATCCCATACTGTTGGCTCAATGCCTAAACTAAGATATTCTAATTCTACACACACATAAATAAATATATATATATATATATATATATATATATACACACAATATATGAACAGTGAGCTATATATGAACAGTGACAATCAGCAAGCAGGGATATACAAGCATTTCACACTACAGGTGGTTTTCATACAACAATCAGATCTCCCTGTGGCACACAACGTGTTGTTCCATCTTTCTGCATTACCCACCATGTGCAACCAGGTCCCTGAGCAAAAACAACCCCACGGGTGGGTTTGTCTGTACTCAAGGCAGAATTAATCCACACAGTCTTTCCTAACAGACCTCTGACATGCACTACTGGGACCTTTTCTCCATCTAGTGTATGCAGGGGTTCAGATTGGGCTGGACCAGCTCTATTGGTGGAACCTCGGGTGTTAACTAACCAGGTGGCCTTTGCTAGATGCTGTTCCCAGTTTTTGAAAGTTTCCCCACCTATTGCCTTTAGGGTGGTTTTCAACAATCCATTGCACCGTTCCACTTTACCTGCAGCTGGTGCATGGTAAGGGATGTGGTACACCCACTTAATGCCATGTTCTCTAGCCCAGGTGTTTATAAGGATGTTCTTAAAATGAGTCCCATTGTCAGATTCAATTCTCTCAGGGGTACCATGCCTCCAAAGGACTTGCTTTTCAAGGCCCAGGATGGTTTTCCGGGCAGTAGCGTGAGGCACAGGGTAGGTCTCCAGCCATCCTGTGGTGGCTTCTACCATTGTGAGCACATGGCGCTTGCCTTGGCAGGTTTGAGGCAGTGTGATGTAATCGATCTGCCAGGCCTCCCCATACTTGTATTTGGACCATCGCCCACCATACCACAGGGGCTTCATCCGCTTGGCCTGCTTGATCGCAGCGCATGCCTCACAATCATGGATCACCTGGGAGATACTGTCCATGGTTAGATCCACCCCTTGATCTTGTGCCCACTTATAGGTGGCATCTCTGCCCTGATGGCCTGAGGCATCAGGGGCCCATCGAGCTAGGAACAACTCTCCCTTGTGGTTCCAGTCCAAGTCTACCTGTGACACTTCTATCTTTGCAGCCTGCTCTACCTGCTCATTGTTTTGGTGTTCCTCATTAGCCCTACTCTTGGGGACATGGGCATCTACATGGCAGACTTTCACAACCAGCTTTCTTACTCGAGCAGCGATGTCTTTCCACTCTTCAGCAGCCCAGATTGGTTTTCCTCTACGCTGCGAATTAGCTTTTTTCCACTTTTCTGACCATCCCCACAGAGCATTGGCAACTATCCATGAATCAGTGTAGAGGTAGAGCTTTGGCCACTTCTCTCTTTCAGCAATGTCCAGGGCTAGTTGAACAGCTTTGAGTTCAGTGAGTTGGCTTGATCCATCTTCTCCTTCAGTAGCTTCTGCAACCCGTCATATGGGACTCCATATGGCTGCTTTCCACTTTCGTTTCATCCCTATGATGCGACAAGAACCGTCGGTGAAAAGAGCGTAGTGTGTGTCTTCTGATGGCAGTTGGTTGCACGGTGGAGCTTCTTCAGCACGTGTCACTTGTTCTTCTTCATCAGCGAGACCAAAGTTTTCACCTTCAGGCCAGTTTGTAATTATTTCCAAAATCCCAGGGCGATTCAGTTTTCCGATACAGGGGCGCTGTGTGATGAGAGCAATCCACTTGCTCCATGTAGCATTAGTGGCGTGGTGGGTAGAGGGAACCTCTGCTTTGAACATCCACCCCAGCACCGGTAGTCGGTGTGCCAGGAGGAGTTGTGCCTCAGTGCCAATTACCTCTGAGGCGGCTTGGATTCCTTCATAGGCTGCCAAGATTTCCTTCTCTGTTGGGGTGTAGTTGGCTTCAGACCCTCTGTAGCTTCGGCTCCAGAATCCCAGTGGGCAACCTCGAGTCTCACCAGACACCTTCTGCCAAAGGCTCCAGGACAGGCCATGGCTCCCAGCTGCAGAGTAGAGCACGTTCTTCACTTCGGGTCCTGTCCTGACTGGGCCAAGGGCTACCGCATGAGCGATTTCCTGGTTGATTTGGGCAAAAGCTTGTTTCTGTTCGGGGCCCCAATGGAAATCGTTCTTCTTGCGGGTTAACCAGGTAAAGAGGACTCACAATCTGGCTGTACTCAGGAATATGCATCCTCCAAAAGCCTATGGCACCTAGGAAAGCTTGTGTTTCCTTCTTGTTGGTTGGTGGAAACATTGCTGTGATCTTATTGATGACCTCAGTGAGAATCTGATGCCTTCCATCTTGCCATTTGTAGCGGGTTGAGTTCAAAACCGGGCGGAAACACCAATTAAGTGTAGTGGTTTTGGTTCAAAATATTCATTACTTACTTATTTTCCTTCTGTGAGATAAGAATTAGGAGAAAGCAAAGCAGGCACAAACCTTAAACAGTTGCAGTACAATGAAAGAGTTTTATTACTAATGGAATTAAAATAAAGAGGAATAACAAGAAATTAAAGCAAATCCCCCCCCCCCCCCCCCCTTTCCTGCACTTCTCTCCTTTTACACAACTCGCACAAAGTGTAACAGAACATGGGATGTTAGTCAGTGTTCCAGTTCTTGAAAAGTCTCTCTCTTATGCTTAAGGAAAAAAGGGTTTTCTTCAGTTGCACGTGGTTCCCAAACTGCCACCAACAGCAGACCCGTCCGGAAACAATCAATCTGCTGTGGTGTAAAACATCTCTCCCATGAAAAATCTCACAGTTCCTTCACACTGCAAGACATGGGCCATCACATGGGGTTATTAATCTTTTTAAGGATAAGTTATTTTGGCCTGCACACAAAGGCTTTCTTCACCACAAGTCTCTAAAAGCCTCTTACTTCTTCTATATAGCCTGGCATAGGCACTCTTTACAATCTTCACAGGCTACACGTGGATTCTCCATCCCCTCATGTACTTCAAATGGATTAAAGAGACAAACAGTTTGTGGTATTGCAGTTTTTTACCACGGCATGCAAGAAGTTTTTTAAGCTACGTGTGAGAATCGCGGCACCGCCCTCTTTTCTCCCGTCGCCATTTTCAGCTTCGACTCACATGACTCACTTTCTCTTTCTCTCTGACTCTGAAGCCGCCATGTTGAAGAGTGTTCTTGTTCAGGCTTTACGGTGGAGAAAACCTCGCTCCCTTTGTGCTGCTGGCTGCATGGTTTCTACTTCAGTTCAGCATGGAGTGTGCTGGCTGCAGAAAGGAGGCTACGCCAACTCCCGTTGACTCCGCCGGCTCCGCATGGAGAGGAGAAGGACCCGCCTGTCCCCAGAAGCCGCGCTGGATGGGTTTAGCTGTGTGGCAGTCCATGGCTGGCTTTAGCTCTGGGACAGTCCCCCCCCAGTGACCCAGGGTCCGTGCCGCAGTGTTGGGAAAGGGGGGAAGGGGCAGTGGCACCGGACCAGGCCGGGCAGGGCCTGCTGGCTCGGAGCCCCCCCACCTTCCAGCAGGCGAGCTCGGACAAAAGGGAAATCCCACCTTTCCGTGCGGTTTAAATATGTAAATTGTGAGAAGCGTCATTAGTCTAAAAGACTTTCCATCAACTCAGGTTCAACCCACTACACCATTTCACTCCCAGGAACTGGGTCTCTTGAGCAGGTCCCTTGACCTTGCTCTTCTTGATGGCGAAACCAGCTTCCAGGAGAATTTGGATGATTCTCCTTTCTCAAATACCTCTGATGCCATGTTCCCCCACACAATGATGTCATCTATGTACTGCAAATGTTCTGGAGCCTCACCCTTTTCTAGTGCAGTCTGGATTAGTCCATGGCAGATGGTGGGACTGTGCTTCCACCCCTGGGGCAGTTGGTTCCAGGTGTACTGCACACCCCTCCAGCTGAAGGCAAACTGAGGCCTGCACTCTGCTGCCAAAGGAATGGAGAAAAATGCATTAGCAATGTCAATAGTGGCATACCACTTCGCTGCTTTGGACTCCAGCTCATACTGGAGCTCCAACATGTCCGGCACAGCAGCGCTCAATGGTGGAGTCACTACATTCAAGGCACGATAGTCCACAGTCAATCTCCATTTTCCTTCTGATTTGCGCACAGGCCAAATGGGGCTGTTGAAGGGTGAGTGGGTCTGGCTGACCACCCCTTGGCTCTCCAGCTCACGGATCATCTTGTGGATGGAAATCACAGCATCTCGATTTGTCCGGTACTGTCGGTGATGCACTGTCGAAGTAGCAATTCATGCTCTTTGTTCTTCTACCTTCAGAAGGCCTACTGCAGACGGGTTCTCTGATAGTCCGGGCAAGGCATTCAATTGCTTACTGCCCTCTGTCTCCATAGCAGCTATTCCAAAAGCCCACTTGAGTCCCTTTGGGTCTCTAAAATACCCGTTCCGGAGGAAGTCTATGCCCAAAATGCATAGGGCCTCTGGACCAGTCACAATGAGGTGTTTCTTCCACTCATTTTTAGTCAGGCTCGCCTCAGCTTCCACCAAGGTCAAATTTTGTGATCCACCTGTTACACCAGAAATAGAAACAGATTCTGCCCCCACATGCTGTGATGGGATTATTGTACACTGCGCACCAGTGTCAACCAAGGCATCATATTTTTGTGGTTCTTATGTACCAGGCCAATGAATCCACACAGTCCAAAAAACACGGTTTTCCCTAACCTCTACCTGGCTAGAGGCAGGGCCCCTCTATGCCTGGTTATCCTTCTTTCCCTGGGCCTGTATCTTAGAGGTTCCTTCATGGGAATTGGGCATGCCATCGTCTTTTCCCTCATTTCTGGCAGTTTGACTACAGGCAACTGGAGCTACTTCCTTTTTGCTAGATCCTCCTTTCTAAGACTTGCGCTCCTTCAATTCACACACTCGTGCTGCCAGAGCAGAATTGGGTTGTCCACCCCCCCTCCTCATGTCTTCCCCACTGTCACACAGGAAATTCCACAGCTCACTTCGTGGGATGTACCTTCTCTCTGGGGAACATCCGCGGAGAAGGCACTCTTTAATCTCCTGGTGATTCTTCTCTATCTTATCTTCCATTTTCTACATGTGTGTTTCCACAGCTGCGATTCTTGCATGTGTTGGGCCATGCACAGAGTCTGCATATGCTCGGAGCTTCACTGCCATATCCCGCACGGTCTCATTCGCACCCTAGTCCAGTTTCATTATTGCTAAAGCAGAAGCGTATTCTTGTGGCCCAAGCTGTATGAGTTTTCGCCACATGTATGGAATAACTCTGGCCCGGTCTGGACTCCTCAATCCTGGGTCATTTGTGAAGATAACCTCTACCACCCCTAGTTCTCTCAGGTGTTGGATCCCTTGTTCTATGGTCTTCCACGGGGTTTGCTGCATGTAGAGATCATCTCCGCACATATATCTTTCAGTCACGCCTGTCAAAACCCGTCTCCAGACACTGGTAGAGTCAGTCCCCCTTATCATCACTTGGTCGATCACTGGATCATGTGACAGGGATCCCAAATGCCTCGCTTCAGCACCGTCCAGCATCACATCATCACCTGCCGCATCCCAAATACGGCCCATCCAACTTGTTATGGATTCATCGGACCGTTGGGTGTAATCCTTTCTTAGACTGTGAAGGTCCTTTATGGACATGGACTCAGTAATGGTTTCTGTGCCTGAGTCAGTTGGTGGTTTTGAGGTTCCTTCCCCTGCATCTTTTGAGGTCCCTTCCCCTGCATCATCATCATCTTTCACTGGGTGATCAGTTTTGGTTGTGTGCTTTTTCCTCGTGACAGGAGCCACTGTCAGTGGCTTAGACTCTCCATCTGGTTTGGGTTTGCTGTCTGGTTTATCTGCAGCCTGAGTGACTGGGGTGTCTGCAGGCTTTGCTGATTTATCCCCCTGCCTCTCTACCCTTACCGGCTCCAGTGTGCGATAGGCATATGCCAAAGCCCAACATATTGCAAGGAGCTTGTTCTCATTAGAACTGTCATTGTATTTCTCTTTCAGATATTTTTCCACCTCTGGGTCAGGGGTCTCGGCAGTCGCCCGGGAAATCTGAGCTCTCATTCTAGACAAGCTGCGAACCACATAGAGGAAGCTTACCAGATAAAATACCAGGAAGGTGGTCTCTTTAACATCCAGGGGAAACTGAACATTCTCAAAAGATAACCTATTGTAGTGGTTTGGTCTAAAATACTCATTACTGTTTATCTTCTGTGAGATAAGAATTAGGAGAAATGCAAAGCAGGCACCAACTTGAATGAATATAAAGAAGTTTATTAACAGACCTAAAAGAAGAAAAGAAAAAAATTATACCACCTTTAGAACTCTCCTCCTCCCCCCACCTTCCTCCCGTCTCCCACTGACAATGTAAAGACAACCCTTAAGATGTTCAGTCTGTTTACCACTTCCATAATAACCTGGTTCAGTCCATTTAGAAAGAGAAGTCTCTTTTTGCTCATGCTATGAAAACAGTATCACACCGAGACAGCCACCCACTTCCAAATATTGTTCAGTCCATTTAGGAAGAGGAGTCTCTCTGCTTGCGATGTGAGTCCCTTCCCCCGACTTGCAGCTTTTCCCGCAACTGCTTTCGAGGGTCCACTCTTGAAAGTTTTCTGGGGTACAATTTTAAGGTTGAGCTGTTCAGAAACAAAGAAAAACAGAGGCCCTTCTCCTTCCCTGGGAGCAAAGGGTCATCTTCATCTTTAAAACTATCTCTGGAAGCATCTCTAGGAATTGAGGTTTTTCTCCTTTCCTCTTTGGAGCAAAAAGTCCTCATCTGGTTCATCTGGTTCATCTCTCTCTGTCCAAACTTCTCATGAAATTACAGCTGCGTCAGCATCTGCCTATCTCAGCGCAGGTGCTTCTGCTTATGAGTTGAACACTCCACCCCCCATATCTTCATGAAATTACAACAGGATACTCTGATATATCATAGCTTCACAACAGACTTTCAGCTTTAAGCATCTCCTCTCTCTCTTCCCTCAGGTTTTCAGCTCTTCACAGCAATAAAAGGGTTAATCTCACCTCGGCCTTACAGCTGGAATGTGGCTTATCGCAGTTGGTCACCTGACCTCTGCCAGACAGAGGTGCCGCTTTGCTGAAATCTCGGCCGCAGTGGAGGGGGGGGGTTCCGAGCCGCTCCGGCTGCCCACGGCAAGGCAGTGGGGGGGGGTTCCACAGCTGGAACAGGCCCATGGCTCCAGGCTGGCCGTGGCCCGGCCCGGCCTGGCCCAAGCAGGGCCTGGCCGGGCCTGCTGGCCCCTGCACGGGGCCTGCAGCCACCTGTCCCAGCGCCGGAAACGAGAGAGAGCTGGGGTGGGAGTTTGTCTATTCTTAAGTGTGTATCACAGAGGCGGTCACAACTTTAAGTGGCTTAAAGAATTGTCCATATTCAAACTGGCCAGCTGATAGGTTCTATCAGGTCCCAGAGGAAGCTGTAAGCACCCCTTAGCAAGGATATCCCTTCCGGGACTATGCTTGCTAACCTATGACACCTATCAAATCTAAAGGGAAGGGAAACCCGGACTCCTCCTCCTCTGACAATCTGGGTGCAGTTACTAATAAATTCCTAAAACAGGCTACCGAAGCTAGGACTGGGGTTAGGACGGAGAAACCATTTATCATGCACACCTTGAACAGCTGCCTGTACCTCTGTCAACTTCTTATAAATCATTATCACCAAGCACAGCAAGATAGAAATCTGAATTCATGTCCCTGCTCTGCAAAAATTCCTTATCAAGGATAAGATCGGACCAAGTTGTGGATAAGCAAATAAGCCTAGGGACCAGAATGGCACTAGTACCTTAAACAAGCCTACGGACCAGAAATACATGAATATATCAAGCCAGAGAAACGTTATGAACTCAACCAACATGATGACTATTTTACCCAAGCACAGAATAAACAAATTCAAACCAAAATGTAATTAGCACAGGTTTTCACTTTCCTTTAGCCATGCAGTTGGGCCCCACTAAATTTGTACCGGTTTGGCCAAATTTAGAAATATATACTCTGAGAGAAGGCACAACCACCCCTCCCCCACCAGGTTTGGGAAAAAATAAATTTTCCTCGAAGGAAAGTGAAGAAGATAAAACTATTTATTTAACAAACACACGGGAAAGGGAAAATAATGTTAAATGGTAAAATCTTTCCCTGTGGAGGAAAAACCTGGGAAAGCGTTAGAGTCCTCCCTTTGGTCTCCTCGGAGCTGGGGCTTGGCCCAGGGCCAGGCCCTCTGTGCCTGGTGGAAAGTCCTCCCGATGTGCTCTGATGTTGAAGCAATCAAGCAGTCCAGTAGAAAAGGGAGAAAATCTGAAATTCCAGAGAAGGAAGAATTCAACTCTCAGTCTGTCTCCGGAGAACAAAGCATCTGAACCACTGGCCCAGAAAAAAAACTGTTCTGGGCACAGCAAGCCGGGTGCTTCCTCCCTCCCCTGCTGCAGTGGGGAAGAAACGATTGCTATCTGTGTGTGACCTTGAACAAGCTGCGAACTGCTTTGCAAAAGTTTTGCTCAGTTTTTTCCTTCCCCCTCTCAGGCTCAGTTAAGAGGCACAGAAAGGCACAGGAATTAATTTCTGGGCATAGGCAGCGATATGGGATACACATCCTAACGGCACCCCAAGACATATGCTGGTGGAGCAGTCCTAATCAGTTTATTTCTCACAGTAACAGACAAAGCATTCTGCATCATAGAATCGGCATCTGAGATAAAAATGTCCAATTTCATGCCCTCCTCCTTTATTTGTTGTATACAATCTCGCAAAGTATACCACTGACGTTCAGATCCTGGCCAATCATTTTCTGTAGGGTATTTAGTATTACGTCCCTGAGCAGCCAAAGCTAACAAATTAGTATCGTGAATGTTATTCCAAAATACGTCCTGCACAAAAGAATCCGAGCTCAAAACTAAAAACCTCTTAGAGTCCCCTGAATCTAGGGTTGCCCCTGATGCTCCCTGTCATGCAAACATATCTTCCAAGAGAGGAGGGGTTCCCCCGGTCTTTGCTTAAACCATTCAATTATATCATTTACTTCATGCTGAGTATAATCCTCTATCACATCCCTCCTAACATGCTGATCATTAGCCTCTAATTCCATTTTTTGTTTCCATGACAGTCTCACATCTACACATTCATCCAGGGACCCAGCCTCATCAGAATCCATAGAATCCCAAATATCTCCATCCCATTTAACTGGATTCCACTGTACACCTGCTTCTGCAATCACTGTATGCACTTTCTTATGATTCACTTGACCCCTTCTTTTCTTATAATGAGCCAGTAGAACTGCAGCCTTCTTGGTTACAGTCTGGTAAGTGTCCAACTTATCAGCAAGCAACTTATTTTGACACTGTAACATCACAATTTGATTCTGCAACTCACACACCTGTCTCTTCATGTAGAGGTTTTTCAAAAACAACTGTTCCTTCTGTTGGTGCTGTTTTCGATATGCTGTTAACAAAATCCGTCCTCATTTTCCCAAACCCTCAAATTCTTTTACTTTTTCAGTATGCAATTTTTGGATGCATTTCAATACTTCCAGCAGTTCAGCTTTGTTGCTTTCCGCGGTCGGCTTTGCAGTGCTGGAGCACGATGCAGAGACCTTCCAAAAGCGTCTCCTTAGCGAAGCCGCTCGGCAGGATCAGCCACACACTCACACACGTGTGCATGCATAAATGCACGGATAGCTCCAGTAATATGAGTCGACGGCAAAGAGCTGGGAAGGGCCTCTATATAGAGTTCCATGGACAGAGGTTTATTGCAGCCACCCCGTAAAGGGATCCAGGGACAAAGAAAAAAGACAATGGAGAGTCCAGGTTTAAGTACAGGAGGGGGGCAAGCATCATGGACCAATGATCTGAGGGCACGGGGGCAGTACACAGGCGGGACTAGGGAATGGGAGCCAATGGGGGAGCTCTAGGGGAGTGGTGAGGGGCAAGGGCCAGTGGGGGGAACCTGGAGTGGAGAACTTTTTAGCACATGGAACATATAAGGTAGCAAGGGGGCGGAGGGGCCACAGGCCAACCAGGAAAGCAGAACTGGGGGTACATTAACATAGCAGAACAGTGCATGCTGAGGGAAGCCTTTTCTGTTCACCCTAACCTGGGGAGGATCTCTGATACCAGGCACTGTCTTACCAGTGGACTCTCTTTGTCCTTTGTATGGTAGGCTCACCGGCCACCACATAGCTTCTTTTAACCAACTTCCCCATTGATCGCACAGTCCTCTGACCTTAGCCCACTCAAGAGCCAGTGAACTATGGAGAAGATCTTCCCCTCCGGGAGTTTCAGAGAGGACTGATTTCTTACATTTAGATTTCTTACATTTAGATTTAAAAAGCAACATTTTGTTCTGATGTGGCTGACTACACCAATTTTGTTTTACCTTTGGGCAGAGTCAGCACCAAAGACACAGACACCAACTTAAGGAATAGTGTAATTTACTAGAACGCAAAACTGCAAAGAATTACAAAAGGATAACCTAAGCTATGCACCTAATCATTGCTACAAAAGAATGCCTATAGTGAATAAGAAAGACACATCATCAGTTAGCCTAATACTTTGCCCCTTCATCCAGATCCACACGTCAGCTGGGGGAAGCTGTCACAGCAAAGGACTGGAGAACTACACCGGGTAATTGGGAAATCCTGCACAGTGTGTCTACCTGCAGGCCATGAGGCTTCCAATTTCTCTGTGAGAGTAGCCCAGCTTTTATACTATTGAATAAATAAGCTACCATTACTTGTAGTGCAGGAACATCTGGTTTCATTCTTCTATTAGATTTCTCACAAAGCCTGGCCAGGGCTCAAGGAGGAACTATGTAAATAGCTAAGAAACTTCATAAAAGAGGCTATGTAGTATTAAAGCTAAGCTTTTGCCCAGAGCAGTTGGTGTGTCTGTATGTGTTGTGACTGCCTCAACAGCAACAAAAACATGGTGTCCCTAAAGCTCTTAATTGGTCAAAACTCTACGAAGTAAAGCAAAATTATGATGAATCTCCCACTGATTTTTTGAATAGGTTAAGAGAAGCTGCTATCAAATATACAAACCTAGATTCTGATTCAGCTGAGAGGAAAACACACCAAGTTCTCTTGTTTATGGGTCAAGCTCCAAATGATATAAGAAGAAAACTGCAAAAGTTAGATGGGATTCAGGACATAAGTAAATTGTTAGAAGTAGCCTGGAAGGTATATCAGGACAGAGACCCAAGTGACAGAATTAGGCACCGTCCTAGCGAGAGGGTTAGTCAGGAGAAGCCACCTAAGAGAACCTCTTTCCCTATGGACAAAGATATGTGTGCGTATTGCAAGAAAAAGGGACTTTGGAAAAGCCACTGTCCAATGTTGAAGAAGAAACCCCCAGTTCCCCAACTCCCATTGGAACAAAACTCATACTCAGAATGATGGGGACCGAAGGCTTCTCCCCCAGCAGAGCCTTCGGTTATAGCCAATAGCCAGAGGTCTGCCGGGATGAACCACGCTTCTCATAGAGATATGATGGAACTCCGTTTATTCTATTGTCAGTCCCATGGTTATCCCCTAATTCCCCAAGCACGCATAAGCAAGCTCCATACTATTGGGTTACAGCTACTGTTCACGCGGCCTTTAAATGCAAGCCATTGGTTACAGATTAATATGCACGCGACTAACAAAGTCTTTCTCTTTCTATGGTCAACATCCCCCTCCCCAGCATCCTGTTGGCTTGCCACATCAGCATTGCTCCTCTCTTTTTTCCCTAGTCAAGGACAGTTCACTAATATAGCTTGGATTGTGCATGTATACATGTCCCTGTTCACTCAGCCATTTCTCTACAATAGCCAAGCTGGGGAAAGATGATATAGAATTTGTGGTAGAAGCCGGTGCGGATTATTCTGTGTTAAATATTTTAGAAGGGAAACTGAGTCAAGGCACTGTTAATGTCATTAGGATAAGAGGGATAACTGAAACACGGCTGTTGTTCCAACCTTTAAAATTTACACTGGAGAAGCACTGGTGTCTTAGGGTTACTTTATGATGTGTATCCCATATCGGTGCCCAATGCCCAGAAATTAATTCTTGTGCCTTTCTATGCCTTTAAACTGAGCCTGAGAGGGGGGAGGAAAACCTGAGCAAAACTTCTTCAAAGCAGTTTGCAGCTTGTTCAAGGTCACACAGAGATAGAGACTTTTTTTTCATCTGTGGCAGGGGACCGAGGAAGCACCCGGTTTGCTGCTTTCCATTCAGCTTTTGGCCAATTTTTCAGCTTCTTTTTCTCTGGAGAGAGACTGAGAGCTGAACATTTTTCCTTCCCTGGAATTTCAGATTTTCTCCCTTTTCTGCTGGACTGCTTCAATATCAGAACACATCAGGAGGACTTTCTACCAAGCACAGAGGGCCTGGCCCTGGGCCAAGTGCCAGCTCCGAGGAGACCAAAGGGAGGACTCTAACGCTTTCCCAGGTTTTTTCTCCACAGTGAGACATTTTATTATTTAGCATTATTATCCTTTTCCTGTGTGTTTGTTAAATAAATAGTTTTTATCTCTTTCACTTTCCTCCGAGGAAAATTTATTTTTTCCTGAACCTGGTGGGGGAGGAGTGGTTTGTAACCTGCCTTCTCTCAGAGTATATATTTCTAAATTTGGCCAAACCAGCACAACTGGGTGACTCATCAATTCCTTTATATGCCTAATTCCCCGAAACCATTGCTGGGGAGGGATTTACTGGAGAAATTGGAAGCTGAAATTAAATTCAAAAAAGGAAAGGGAGTACGAGTTATCATTCCAGAAACTTTGTCAAAGTTGCTGCACTTTTTATATAGGACAGATGTGGTGAAATTCCCATTGAAGTTGAAAATGCTGTCAACCCAATTGTGTGGGCCAGGGATGTCTCAGGAAGATCCAAACAGGCAGAAGCAGTGAGCATTGCACTCAAACCAGGAGCCACGCTGGTAAGACAAAAACAATACCCTTTGAAACTAGAAAGTCGTAGAGGATTGGAACCTATAATTGAAAAATTCCTCCACCATGAGTTATTAGTGCAATGTGAGTCCAGATATAACATGCCAATCCTTTCAGTAAAGAAAGCTGATGGTAAAAGTTATTGGTTAGTCCAAGATTTGAGGGCAGTTAACAAAATTACAGAGGACATACACCCAGTGGTAGCCAATCCATACACACTTTTGACCACACTGACAGATGAATTAGGGTAGTTTACTGTTGTGGACCTGAAAGATGCCTTTTTCTGCATTCCTGTGCATACAAACAGCCAGGAGCTCTTTGCTTTTGAGTGGGAAAATCCCAAAACAGGGAAGAAAAGTCAACTTACTTGAACAGTCCTACCCCAGGGTTTCAAGAATAGCCCAACAATATTTGGAAACCAGCTAACAAAGGAATTGGAAGATTGGAGGAGACAAGAGCCAGGAGGGGTTATCCTTCAGTATGTTGATGACATCTTGATTGCAGCTAAGACCAGAGATGTCTGCATCCAACTCACTGTAAGCTAGTTAAACATTTTGGGACACAGTGGGTACAGAGTTTCTAAAGACAAGGCATAGATTGCCAAGGAAGCAGTAGTTTCCTTGGAACTTGAAATCTTTTGTGGACACCGACAGCTCAGCAAAGAACAGAAAGAAGCCATCTGCTGACTTCCAGAGCCCCACACCGTGAGAGAGATGCAAGCTTTTCTGGGAATGGTTGTGTGATGCAAGCTTTTCTGGGAATGGTCGTGTGGTGCAGACTGTGGATACCAAACTACAGATGACTGGCAAAGCCCCTGTATGGAGCATTAAAAGCAGCCAAAAAGGGAATAATTACATAGACTGAGAGCACAAGGGCTGCATTTAAACAGCTGAAACACTCTCGAATGTCATCTCCAGCATTGCGTTTACCAGACATAACTAAACCTTATGAACTTTTTACACGAGAGACTCATTGTGGCACTAGGCATATTAATACAGCGCCTCCGTCTTGGTTTGAAAGACAGGTGTCTGCTAAGGAAGGCAGAAGCCTCCCTTGGAATGGCAGATGTAACCCCTTTCCATCCAAGTTATTATAATTTTGAAATCAAGGGCTTTTAGGCAAAGATGTGGGAAATAGGAATAACAGTTCTTTACTATTATATATATAACCGGTCAAACAAACAACAATAACTATGGCAGTAACAGCAAACAATCACAAACCCAGTCCCAGCCTTCTCAGCTGTTGGGCCCTTTTTTCCCCTCGGATGCAGTTCCGCTCGCAGCCGGCAGGGGCGCTGGCGGCTCCCAGTGAGCAGGGCAGGTGCGATGGTTTCCCTGCGGCTGCAAGGGGCGCTCCGGAGCGAGGGTTGAGGGGTTGGGAGAAAACTTCCCCTGGTGTCATTTCCTCACAGAAGGTACCGTTTTTAACATAACCCCAAAAACATGCACTTAGTGTGTGATAGCACTTTATCCATGTGCCCACATTCCGGAGGAAGTTAAAAACCCATGAATTTCTCACCTTCTCGACCCATAGCGCAAGCTGGATAACAGCAATGGTAGCCTTAGTCAGAGGACCCATGTTTAGGTAAGGAGCTGCAAAGGGGAAGAATATAGCCACTACCACCTGCCACCCAAACCAGGGTAAACTAGACCACATATTGCTGCCTAGCAAGGTTCTGTTGGAGAATGGATTTATTGGGATCAATAAGGGAACTGTGCAAGCTATTGAGCTGGAGGTTTTTGGGCCTGTGTGTGTGAGACACTTTCCGTGGGAAAAGCCTCTGTGAAAAGCAAAACAGTTTCAGCCTGAGAAATTTCAGGGAGTGCTGGACTTGCAGGTGCGATGGGGAGGCAAGGAAAAAATTCTTTTGAACATAACAAGACTGTGGAAAACTGCCAATGTAGTCTGATTGTGTAGAAATAGAAATATGTCCTGATAAGTAAGCCACTTAGGAGCTAACAAGCTGGTATACTATATAAGTGCCTTTAGACTGCTAATAAATCGGAGTGTATTTTTCAACCATATTGGCTTGTGTCTGTTCTTCTCCCCCCGCCGGGGATCCGAGCACCCCGTCCCGCCGCGGCCTCCGACAAGGTTCCTATATCCAGCACACAAAATTAAGTTATGCAGGAACTGTTATTCCTTTCTCACCTCTCTCTCTTAATGTCCTTGAGCCCCACGGTTGGGCGCCAAGATCTGTCTTGGTTTGAAAGACAGGTGTCTGCTAAGGAAGGCAGAAGCCTCCCTTGGAATGGCAGATGTAGCCCCTTTCCATCCAAGTTATTATAATTTTGAAATCAAGGGGTTTTAGGCAAAGATGTGGGAAATAGGAATAACAGTTCTTTACTATTATATATATAACCGGTCAAACAAACAACAATAACTATGGCAGTAACAGCAAACAATCACAAACCCAGTCCCAGCCTTCTCGGCTGTTGGGCCCTTTTTTCCCCTCGGATGCAGTTCCGCTCGCAGCCGGAAGGGGCGCTGGCGGCTCCCAGTGAGCAGGGCAGGTGCGATGGTTTCCCTGCGGCTGCAAGGGGCGCTCCGGAGCGAGCTCGGGGAGCACACAGCACTGGTACTCTGGGATACCGGGAGGGATGGAACAAAGGCTTCACAAAGCCCTGGGCAGCTGATCCCGGTGTCCGGCTGGACCTTCGGGAACAGCAGGCTGGAACTGCCGGCTGGAATGGCAAGCTGGAGCAGCAGGCTGGAGCGGCAGGGATGAGCACAAATCCCGGGTGGCAGACGCGATGTATCCCAGCAGGGAACCCCTCGGAGGTCTAGGCAGGCAGGGTGAGCACAGCTACAATGCAGCGATGGCTCAAATCAGCAGCGGGACAGGGCGGCCACAGCCCGGCCTCCAGCGGAGCAGGGAAGGTGGGCCGGGGATCCTGGGATCTTTCTCCGCAGAAAAAGGAAGAATGGCCAAAAAGAACCAGCAGCTTCTCTCTCCGCAGCTTCTCTCTCCGAACGCCGAGAGTGAACTGACCCCACACCCAGGTGAAACAAAGGAGTAGCCAGGCCCACCCCACCTCCAATGGGCAGCTCTTTTGTCTTTCCTTAAGCACCCAGTGATTTCTCGTCTTAGTAACAGAATGGGGGAAAATTCCTTTAAAAGAAAAAAAAATAACTAGACCTCTTAAAACCCCAACAGCCTTGGAAACCAACAGAGGGCTGCGGCCTACTTTTCCAAACAGCTAGACAATGTTAGCCAAGGGTGGCCTGGGTTTTTGAAGGCTGTGGCGGCTACTGTCATCTTGATTCAAGAGGCCCGGAAACTCACCCTTGGACAACACACTGTAGTGTATGTGCCACATGCAGTAGCAGCAGTACTCGAAAAGAAAGGAGGACATTGGCTGTCCGGCAACCAGATGCTTAAATATCAACCACTGTTGTTAGAACAGGATGATGTTACCTTGAAAACAACTTCTGTTGTTAACCCTGCCATGTTTCTGTCCTCTGCCTTAACTGATGATGTGCCTGAGCATGACTGTTTGCAGACAGTCGAGGAGGTCTATTCCAGCAGACCAGACCTGAAGGACGTGCCCCTAGAAAATCCAGACTGGAAGCTGTTTACAAATGGGAGCAGCTTCATGAGAAATGGTAAGAGAATGACAAGTTATGCAGTAATGACCCAGGACAAGGTGATTGAGGTGAAGGCCCTGCTGATGCCTTTTCCTGGTCTTAAAATCGAGAGTCAAACGCGGTTAGAAGGGGAAAAGGGATTTTACCTTGGTATTTATTTTAAGGATCCTTAGGCACATTACATCCAGGTCTAATGCACCTCAGTGCCCACTGCAGTGCACACCCCCAAAAGATCTGGTCTAACATTATAGGTCTTGCTAATTAGCATATCTATCAAAAGTTCCCCAATGAGAGGCTCAAATGAGCCCCCCCTCCCCAAGGAACCTTCCCCTGGATGGTTCTATCTTAGTTTACAGAATGTGTTCTGGAGAGGACCTTGGGGTCTGGGGCACACTGATCCCTAACTACGAAGCTTCTAAAATGTTTAGTCTCCTTGCTTAACAAACAAGTCCAAGAATGTAGGCAAAAAGCACTAAGAATACAGAAGTTGTAAAAAGGTATAACAGCGGTATAAAAGAAAAGGCAAAAAATCATCATGGCATCACACCAGCAGATGTGTCATCACAGGAAGCTGAACCGATTGTGCTGACAAGGGCCCTGGGCATGAGCGGAGGAAAGAAGGTAAATATATGGATGGACTCTAAACATGCATTTAGGGTTGTCCATGCCCATGGAGCCATCTAGAAGGAGAGAGGACTGTTGAACGCTTGTCCTGGGGTGACTTTATGATGTGCATCCCCTATCGCTGCTCTATGCCCAGAAATTAATTTTGTGCCTTTCTGTGCCTTTAAACTGAGCCTGAGAGGGGGGAGAGGAAAAAACCGAGCAAACTTCTGAAACAGTTGTTCAAGGACACAGATACGCACTCCTCTGCGTCCTGCTGCAGCGAGAAGTGTGAAGGAAGCACCCTTCTTGTTTTTCCGCCAGCTTTCGGCTTCTTTTCTCCAGAGGGAGATGGAGAGTTGAATTTTGTTTTCCTGTGTTCCGGTTTGGCCAAATTTAGAAATATATCCTCTGAGAGAAGGCACAACCGCCCCTCCCCCACCAGGTTCGGGAAAAAATAAATTTTCCTCGAAGGAAAGTGAAGGAGATAAAACTATTTATTTACCAAAGACACAGGAAAAGGAAAATAATGCCAAATAATAAAATCTTTCACTGTGGAGGAAAAACCTGGGAAAGTGTTAGAGTCCTCCCTTTGGTCTCCTTGGAGCTGGGGCTTGGGCCAGGGCCAGGCCCTCTGTGCCCGGTGGAAAGTCCTCCTGATGTGCTCTGAGGTTGAAAGTAGTCCAGTAGAAAAGGGAGAAAATCTGAAATTCCAGAGAAGGGAAAACAAAGTTCAACTCTCAGTGTCTCTCCGGAGAACAAGAAACTGAAACAACTGGCCAAAAGCTGACTGGAAAGCAGCAAGCCGGGTGCTTCCTCGCTCTCCTGCAGCAGCTGGGGAAAAAAAACCCCTGCCATCTCTGTGTGACCTTGAACAAGCTGAAAACTGCATTGAAAAAGTTTTGCTCAGTTTTTTCCTTCCCCCTCTCAGGCTCAGTTTAGAGGCATAAAAAGGCACAAAAATTAATTTCTGGGCATCGGCAGCGATATGGGATACACATCATAAGGTCACCCCAAGACACCTGGGACTTTGGTTTTTCCCTTCTTCTCTTCTGGACTGTTACAACATCAGAACACATCAGGAGAATTTTCCACCGAGGCCCCGGAGGTGGGCCCGCACTGACCCAGCGCCGAGGAGGAGGAGAGATACCACACCTACAGAAGGACTCTGAAATCTTCCCAAGTTTCTCTCCACAGTGAGAGGTTTTATTATTTAGCATCATTATCCTTTTCCTGTGTGTTTGTTCCATAAATAGGTTTTTATCTCTTTCACTTTCCTCCGAGGAAAATTTATTTTTTCCCAAACCTGGTGGGGGAGTGGTGGTTGTAACCTGCCTTCTATCAGGGGATATTTTCCTCCAAATTTGCCCAAACCGGCACAATGCTCAAGGTAATCGAATCAATCATGCTGAACAAATTGTTGCCCTCTCGGAGAGCATCAAAAAACCCACTGAAGTAGCCATCATGCATTGTAGGGGTCACCAGAAAGGGGAAACCACTCCAGAATTGGGAAATTGCTTTGCTTATGAAACAGCAAAAGAAGCTGCAGAAAAAGGTCTTCTTGCAGTAATTCCACAAAAAGATAGTGCTAGCTTGTAGTTTTGCAATGTTATTAAGAAACCTAGATTTGGCTGTTATAGTGATTGCTGCTTATATAAGAGTTTATTTTTAGTAGCTGCTGAAAAGGTATCAATACTCAGCTCTGTATCAATAAAATCGCCTTCTTGCATCCAAGCAATCTGCCCCATCTCTTCCATTGCCGACCATCACTTGTCAACAGTCCACTGTACCAGAGGGTGGTTTGACTAACCTATTCAGGGTCACACCCTGACAGCATCCTCACTCTTAGTTGGTATATTAGTGTTGGAAGCCGCGCGGGACGAGGAGCCCGGATCCCTGGCCGGGGGAGCGAGAAAACAGAAGTCCAACCAATATGGTTGATAAATGAACTCCGTTTTATTAGCAGTCTAAAGGCACTTATATAGTATACCAGCTTGTTAGCTCCTAAGTGGCTTAAAGCTTATCAAGACACATTTCTATTTCTACATAATTGGACTACATTGGCAGTTTTCCACAGTCTTGTTATGATCAAAAGAATTTTGTGCTCACCCCCCCTCGGTTCACTCCCGCATATCACACCTGCAAGTTCTTTACTCCCTGAATTTTCTCAGGCCGAAACTGTTTACTTTCACACAGGGGCTTTCCCATGGAAAATGTCTCTCACACACACAGGCCCAAAAACCTCCAGCCCAATTGCTTGCACAGTTCTTTTATTGATCCCAATAATTCTATTCCCCAACACATTAGCAGTTTTGTCCAGTGTTATCCACTGCCAGCAGCTGCTAGTGCCTGCGATAGGACGTTCCCCCCGCCTCTACCAACACCTCAGCTGGTACATATGGATGAGATAACAGGCCAGGACAAATGCCCGACAGGGGGCTGTCTCTGGCGCCAAGAGGGCTGAGACCCCCAGCTAAGAATAAACATCTTGGTCTGGAGAGCAGATGAAGAGAGAGATAAAAACTAAATATCATTGACTAAAGACACTGCTTTACAATATAATAGCTACACAAATTTTCACAGAGACAGAAGCCTTCTAAACACTCCTTGGAAACATGCAGGGCTTCTCCCAAGAAGTTTGGAGGCACGTCTGTAGATACTTCTCTGGAAATTGAGAGGAAGGGCTCTATGTACTCTCCACCAGAAATTGGATGGTAAGATACATTGACTCCTAATCTATACTATTTCTTCGCTAGCTGTAATATTAGGTACCTCACTCATGCTGTATTATTTATCTACGAGTAGTGTTTCTTTGTTTATCCTGTGTAGTAAGAAGTCTGGTTTAAGTCTTATGTCTGTTTTCCTTGGTCTATTCAATAAACCATTGCTTCTGTAATAGACTGAATCGGCCATTATTAAGAACTTGCGGAATGAGAGTGGGTTTTGGGGTGCTGGCCACATCAATAAAGTTACTGTCTACTGTCAAAGACCTGGGCAGAGGCAGGGACTGGTTTAAATTCCCCTCAACAATCGTAAAAGTGGCACCGAAGGATTCACACTAAACAGTTTATGGAATAACACACTTTTTAAAAAAACACACTGATAATAGAAGACTGTGACAGGTTAATGTTCAGAGATTGCTGTTGCTAGTATACTGACTGCAAAAACAAATTGGAAGCAATATACATACTGATGCCATGAAGATTTTTTGCCTTTTCTTTTATACCCATTATACCTTTTTTACAACTTCTGTATTCTTAGTGCTTTTTGCCTACATTCTTGGCCTTGTTTGTCAAGCTGAGAGACTAAACATTTTAGAAGCTTCATAGCTAGGGATCAGTGTGCCCCAGACCCCAAGGTCCTCTCCAGAACACATTCTGTAAACTAAGATAGAACCATACAGGGGAAGGTTCCTTGGGGAGGGGGGCTCACTCAAGCCTCTCATTGGGGAATCTTTGATAGATATGCTAATTATTAAAAACCTATAATGTTATACCTGATCTTTTGGGGCATATTAGACGGGATGCATTTCGATGCATATGACCTGGACGTGTGCACCTAAGGATCCTTAAAATACATACCAAGGTAAAATCCCTTTTCCCCTTCTAACCGTGTATGACTCTTGATTTTAAGACCAGGTAAAGGCATCAGTTGCTGGTGACCCAGATGGGACCCTGAAGACCTTGAAACTCCCAGTCTTGGGTTAGAATACATCTTGCTTTGCCCCTCTCTTTGCCAGCAAATTACAGAGGGGCTGGAGCGGCGATCTAAGATTATGACCAGGACTTTAAGACCCAGCACAGAAAGGCAGAAGCACGGAAAGAGAGGTAAATGAAAAAGAGATCAATATTACCAATATTGTGCTAGCACTAGGGAAAGAGATCTCCAAGGGGGTTGGAAAAGTTGAAAGCAGATAAGCCCACAAAAAGGGAAAGCTTAAACTTTTCCCCAGCAAACTGTAAAAAAGAGGGGACCCCCTCCGTGGAGTCCACAAGAGCCCAGAGGCTGCACCATACGCAGTTGCAGGAGTGGCTCAGAGGTTGATTAGTTGGTTGGTTGGTTGGGACGTCGGGAGGCTGTGGGTTCCAATCCTGTTGAGACCAAATTTTTGCGCACACGCATTTACTGTTTGCTAAAACTATTTGCTTTTTAGTATTTTGAAGTGCTGTTTTGAAATGTTTGTGTAGTAAGCTAGATAAACTGCCCAGGAAGTCAGAATTCTGAAACCAGATTGCAAGCTGAATTCCAGAGTTAAAAGCTTCCCTCTGGCAGAGTTTTTCTGTCTGTGAGCAAACATGGGTGGTGTTTTTTCAGATGATAATGAAAAAAATCCCTCCTAACAGTCCATTAGAATTGATAATAAAACACTGGAAATGGCTGACAAGGCGAAAAACTACTTTAGACACTCAAGAATTGATCAGACTGTCCACACAAGTTTGGCCAACTTTAAAATTAAGTCAAGGAAATTGTCCTCGCTATGAGAGTTTGGAAAGGAACATCATTACTGACCTGATGGTAGAACTGAGATCATTACGTAGGTTTGATGAACTAAGATGTGCAGAACTTTTTACTATGTATCTGAACAGAAAAGAAGCATATGTAGTAGACAGAAGTAATATAGAAATAACTTTGAAGAAGAGAAAAAGATAGAAAAAGCTGCAACAAACTAACTCACATACTAATACAGACAGAGAGATTGATATGACAGATCTAGATATGGTGGCCCCAGCTTTGCGCAATGGGGGAAGGTCTCCCCACCCTGTTCATCCGCCGAGGCAGCCTGCACAAGTTAAAGTGAGAAAAAAGGGTAGAAGAGCGCTGCCGCCACCTCCACCGCCACCGCCTCTGCCTCCACCCCTGTCCAAGCAAAGGCCGGGGAGGGAGCGAGTATCCAGCTCCAAGCCAGTGGAGCAGCGCAGGGCCTCCCCCCCAGCCTCGTCGGGGGGGAGGGCGGGCACAGAGGCGAGAGAGATCCGAGTATGCCGCCACCCCCTGACCACCCCAGAGGCGGAGAAGAAGTAGACTGGCCACTACCCCCTGACTTTTCCAGAGGCAAAGATGGAGAAAAGGGAGGGGAAAGAGCGAGCTGGCCACCTTTCCCTGAGTACCCCGAACATGGAAATGAAAGCAGAAATAGACACAAGCAGTTGTGGCTGCATTTCCCAGTATGGAGAACTGCAAGCTTCAGAGCTAGGGACAGGCAGAGCCGCTCGCTCTCCCCACCCTGTGGTGCAGGCAATGTTAAAGCTGAGGGAAGATAGGATGGCCCGGACCCAGGTGCCTCTTGCAGAGCTAGGGACAGGAGAACCTGCTTGCAGCCCCCGCCTCCCTACTCCTCCAATGACGCAAAAAGCGAGACAGTCCCTGATCAACATTCCGCTGGAACAATCTTTAAAACCAATGAATCAATTACAATTAAAAGCGAATGGAATGATTCCGATACAGATGGTTCTCACGGGGAGGGTGGTAGAAGAAAAAGCAAAATAGCCTGAGAAGTTACGAAAGCAGACAGTCCCATCGCTAAACATGCAAGGTCCAAAGCAGATAAAGAAGGAGAAGAAAAACTTGCATTAGAAGCACCTCTGAGAAAGGCTGTAGGAAAACAAAGAGTGATTTATATAAAGACACTGTTTTCCCTCAGAAAATTACAGCAGCAGAAAAACTCAATTGAGAAGTACAGGGACAACCCAGAGAGAGTAGCTATGCATGTAGAAATAGCCATAAAATCCCAAAACCCAAATTAAGATGATCTAAATGTTATGCTAGATGAATTATTAAATAAAACAAAGAAAAAAATAGTCAACAAAGCTGCTATATCTACTATAGAAACTCAAATTGCAACTGGGAGTCTCCAAAGGTCAATTAATGACATTTATCCCATAGCAAACCCTGAGTAAGATCTCAATGTCCCAGAACAGATAAAAAAGCTGAAGCAATGCCAGAAATGGGTGGTTGTTAAATTAATAACATATTCTGTGTTAAATACTTTAAAAGATAAACTAAGTCAAGACACTGTGGATGTGATCAAAGCTACAAAGATAAATGAAGCAAGGCCTTTTTCCAACCTTTAAAACTTAAATTAGAAAAACACTAAGTTGCCAGGGAAACAGTAGTATACCTAAGCCTAGAAATTTTCCGTGGACATCAACAACTCAACAGGGAACAGAAAGAAGCCATCTGTCAACTTCCAGAGCCCCATACCATAAAAGAGATGCAGGCCTTCCTGTAAGTTGGCGTCGCCTATGAATATCAAACTACAGTATACTAGTGAGACATTTATATGAGGCCCTTAAAGCAGCTAAAAAAAAGGACAATCAGATAGACAGAGAATGCCAGGGCTGCATTTAAACAGCTAAAACATTCCTTGATGTCAGCCCCAGCTCTGGGGCTGCCAGACTTGACTAAACCTTTTGAATTCTTTACACATGAGCAACTGAATGTTGCTCTGGGGGAACTGGCACAGCACGTTGAAGAACAGGGAAGAACTGTGGCCTATTTTTCAAAACAACTAGACAATGTAGCCCAGAGTTGGCCAAGATGCTTGAAAGCTATAGCAGCAACAGTCCTTCTGATACAGGAGGCCCATAAATTCACTCTTGGGCAGCACATTGTCGTGTATGTACCCAATGCAGTGATAAATGTGCTAGAGCAAAAGGGGAGACACTGGCTCTCCCCTAGCAGGATGCTCAAATACCAATCTGTGTTATTAGAACAGGATGATGTTACTCTAAAGACAACTTCTGTGGTAAACCCTGCAATGTTTTTATCATCCACGTTACTTGACAGTGTGCCTGAGCATGATTGTTTGCAGACAATAGAGGAAACTTATTCCAGCAGACCAGACCTGAAAGATGTTCCTTTGAAGGATCCAGACTGGGAATTGTACACGGATGGGAGCAGCTTCATGAAAAACAGTAAGAAGATAACGAATTATGCCGTAACCACCTCAGATAAAATCATTGAGGCAAAAGCCTTGCCTCCAGATGTATCATCACAGAAAGCTGAACTCATTGCACTAACGAGAGCTCTAGAACTGAGCGAGGGGAAGAAGGTGAACATATGGACTGACTCCAAATATGCCTTCAGTGTTGTTCACGCCCACGGAGCTATTTGGAAGGAATGTGGCCTGCTGACTGCTCAAGGTAATGAAGTTAAGCATGCTAAACAAATTCTTGCACTTTTACAGAGCATTTGGAAGCCTACAGAAATGGCTATCATGCATTGCAAGGGTCATCAGAAAGAGGAAACAGCCCCTGAACTGGGAAATTGTTTTGCTGACAAAACAGCAAGGGAGATTGCAGAAAAAGGCATTTTTGCAGTGGTACCACAGAAAGAGATAGATTTGTCATCATTTACCCCAAAATACAATCAAAGAGATCACAAATTAATTAAGTTCCTTAAGGCTGAAATCAAAGAAGGTGGGTGAGCTGTTACCCCAGTAGGACAAGTCATAGTTCCACCCCTGATCCTTCGGGAAATAGCCCAACGAGAGCATGAAAGTACCCACTGGGGAACAGAAAATCTTTTAAAACATTTGAGGAAAGTAGTGATAGGGAGAGGAATGACTGATATTGTACAATCTGTAACAAGCAAGTGTGAAACCTTCTGTAAAAACAACCCTGACACAAGCAAGAGAGTTGTGTTAGGAGTGACAAAAACAGGAGATCTCCTGGGAGATTATTGGCAAATAGATTTTGCTGAGATGCCACGCCAAGAGGGATGCAGGTATATACTGGTACTGGCTGACACCTTCAGTGAATGGCCTGAGGCTTTCCCTGTCGCACCAACACAGCAAAAGAAGTAGTGAAAGCTTTGCTCAATCATATAATACAAAGATTTGGGGTTCCTTTGGGAATGTCATCAGATAGGGGACCACATTTTGTTGCAACAGTTGTTGAAGATGTTAGCAGGATGTTGGGACTTACCTGGGACCTGCACACACCATACAGACCCCAGGCAAGTGGTAATGTTGAACGCATGAATTAGACTCTCAAAACCCAGATTTGCAAGATTTGTCATGTGACATCCATTACATGGGTTCAAGCCCTGCCTATAGCCTTTCTGAGGGTCTGCATACAGCCAAGGTGAAGGGACAACATCAGTCCCTATGAAATATTATATGGCAGGACATACTAGGTTCCACACATCCCAGGAGAAATTCATCTGAGAGGTAAAAATGATTTGCAGAAGTATTTAATGGCTCTGAGTTCCACTTTGCAAAAGCTCCAGAGATTTGTCATGTTATCCAAACCAATAGGATTGGACACACCTGCTCATCCGTTCCAGCCTGGAGACTGGGTCTACATCAAGTAGTGAGACAGCAACCCCTTGCAAGCCAAGTGGAGAGGACCATTCCAAGTTTTGCTGACCACTTTTACTGCGGTCAAGGTTGCTGACAAGTGACCGTGGATTCACTACTCCAAGATGAAAAAACTTCTGCTCCTGAAACTACCAAGAAGTCAGAGATTGATACAAATCAAAAAGATGCAGTTTAAACTGTTTTTTACATGTTTGCTGTTTGCCCTACTAGTAACCATGGTTCAGGGTTCACCCCATGATTTGCATAAGACTGTGGTCCAAAATGTGTCCAAAATTCTTAATAAGAGCGATTGCTGGATCTGTACTCAGTTACCACCCCTAGATGGGAAAGGTCACTGGCCATTGGTTGGCATTTTAATGGAAGAGAACCGCACTGAAACGGGGGAACCAATTAATAGCACCCTTCCGCCCCCCATACCCATGAGTGGCCTGGTAGAGCGTGCAAACTATAAGGTTCCTTGTTCAATTATAAATGCCACAAAAAAAGCTGTTCTTCCTTCATATTGTCATAAGACCCATTTCAGAGAAATAATAGACCCAAGAATTGCAGCAAAGATGAAATTGACAGAGTAGAGACTGGCTCAGCCATTTGGGAATGGGTTGTATTGGATATGTGGTAATAAAACCTGAGAAGTTATGCCCATGAACAAAGACCAGGTTTGTGCCATTGGGGCTGTAGTCCCAAATATAACAATATTTGACCATCTTGAAAAACCAAATGAGAGGAGAAAAAGATCTCTTAATCCCCTCATTGAACACCCCACACTTTTCCATAGCATAATCAGAGCCCTCGTACCCTCTTACAGAGTAGTTGAACTAAAGAAAGCAATTATAAACATCTCAGCCGTCATTGAACTTACTGAGGAGCATACTGCAGATGCAATTTCAACCTTACAAGAAGAAGTTGACAGTCTGTCCCGTGCAGTTATGCAAAACAGGATAGCTCTCAATTTCATACTTACCACACAAAGTGTATGTACTATTGTCAATACCACCTGTTGTTCTTATGTTGGCCAAAATAAAAGAATTAAGAAAAATTTAAATGAAATTTTAAAAAGAACTCAAATTCTACATGAAGTAACTTCTAGAAATAACACCTTAAATTTTGATCATATTTTTGATACCCTCTGTGGAAGGTATCTTTCAGCTTTTTACTGGCTAGGCTAGTGGTTTAATGCCTTAGAAAGCCTCGAGCAGCCTAGAGAGGTAGCACGGGTGATCTAGCTCTTTAGTAGCTCTAAAATCGGTACCTGTATCAGCTGCAAAGCAAATACCATCAGCAGAAGCAAAGAGGGAGAAATATAGCTCTCTGCTCGCTCAATTTCCCGCAGTTAGAAGCTTTCAAAAGAAACAGACAACAAGAGATGTTCACAGGAAGGTAGCAGAGCCAAGAGAGGGCGGGACCGCCCTCGATCATCCCTTTTATTCGGAGAAGGGGAAAGGGGAGGACTGGGTGCGGACCCGGGGTGACCGGCCAATCAGACACTGCTAAAGAGTTTGAGTTACATTTGGTTTTGCTTAGAACAAAGGAGCTTGGAGCACATGGCAGAAGCAAGTGTCTTTGGGAGGGGGAGGGGAAGCTCAGAACAGGCAGCAACAACCCTCACCTCATAGTTACCAAACTGAGCCTGAATAAAAAAAAAATATTCATAATAGCTGTAATTGTAGTTATTATCTGTGTAATAGCCTGTAGAGCAGCCAGTTGTATAAACCAGTTCTGCAAATAAAGAATAGAGTAGAGACTAGACAAGGTAGAGTTTTGTTAGTCTCTAAAAGGGGGGAAATTATGCCATGAAGATTTTTTGCCTTTTCTTTTATACCCCTGTTATACCTTTTTTACAACTTCTGTATTCCTAGTGCTTTTTCCCTACATTCTTGGACTTGTTTGTTAAGCAAGGAGACCAAACATTTTAGAAGCTTCGTAGCTAAGCATCAGTGTGCCCCAGACCCCAAGGTCCTCTCCAGAACACATTCTGTAAACTAAGATAGAACCATCCAGGGGAAGGTTCCTTGGGGAGGGGGGCTCATTCAAGCCTCTCATTGGGGAATTTTTGATAGATATGCTAATTAGTAAAAACCTATAATGTTATACCCAATCTTTTGGGGTGGGCATTTTGCGGGGTGCATTTCGGTGCATTTGACCTGGATGTGTGCACCTAAAGATCCTTAAAATGAATACCAAGGTAAAATCCCTTTTCCCTTTCTAACCGTGTTTGACTCTTGATTTTAAGACCAAGAAAAGGCATCAGTTGCTGGCTACCATGAAGGAACTAATCCCCAATGAGAGATAGCTCAAGATTATCATGTAGTGTGCATAGAGTAAGGTTCTCTATTAGTTTGACATGGCCTGATTTTAGGTATCAGGGGGGCCACAAAGATGGATCCTGTAAGGAAGCTGCTAGAAGCTTCCCACCATGTCTGGCAGAGCCAATCCCTGATGGCTCTGAAGATGAACATGCTGCTGGCCAAAACTGGGCTAATGAGAGAGGTTGGTAAGGCCTCTGTGATGACATATTTAAGAAGAAAATCAAAACAAAGTCACAAGATTTTGAGATTCGAGTAAGAGAAGAATAGGAGGTGAGAGCGTGTGAAGGAAAACAACATGGCAACACCAAGGTCAGTGGAGAAGGAGGGGGAGGAGGTGCTCCAGGCACCTGAGCTGAGATTCCTCTGCAGGCCATGGTGATGACCATGGTGAAGCAGGTTGTCCCCCTGCAGCCTATGGGCCCATGTGGGATGCAGAGATCCATGCCCAGCCCAGCCCTTGGGGGAGGTGCCCATGCTGGAGCAGGTGGATGCCTGGAGAAAGCTGTGTTTCAGAGGAAGACCAAGTGGAGAGAGAGGGCCCCTGCTTCCAGACTGGAGCAGCCTGTCCTTGGAGGACTGCACCCTGTGGAAAGAGAGAGCCATGGCACAGCAGTTTTGGGAGGACTGTTTGCCCGTGGGAGGGCCTCATGCTGCAGCAGGTGTGGTATGGCTGCTGCTCGTGAGAGTGGACCCATGCCGGGGAAGTTCACGGAGAACTGTCTCCTGTGGGAGGGACCCCATGGCCTCACAGGGGAAGACTCCTCTCCCTGAGCAGCAGAAGGAAATCTTGATGATGAACTGACCAAACCCCCATGCCCTGTCTCCCTGTGCTGTCAGTGGGAAGGAGGGAGGGGCTGGGGAGAAAAAGGTGTTCTAAGGTCTTATTTTACTTCTCATTATTCTCCTCTGATTCTGTTAGCAATAAATTCACTTCACAACTTAAGTTGAGCCTGTTTCACCCTTGAAGCATTTCTCCCGGTCCTTATCTCACTCATGAAGCCTTTGTTAACTTTTTCTTCCTTTTCCCTCCTCTGCCCAGTTGTGGCAGGGGAGGGTGAACAAGCAGCTCTCGTGGGTGCCTCGAGCTGGGCCAGTGTCAAACGACAACAGGTTCTTAGGCAATAGGCATCCCTATAGGGGAGAAGACAGGTTCAGCCTGTTGACTGATCCCAGAAGTTACAATGGAATCTTGTCTGACTTCCCTCCCCACTTAAGCTATATTCATATTATTTTATTTGAGAGACGGGAAAAGGTAATGGTACATTTGATGTCATTTGATGTTTAGGCGGAGTTTGAGTGATTTTATTCATTAGCATATGTAGGGGCATGAAAAGTAATTGTTCCAGTGGCTAAGCCCACTTTACACCCCCATGTTACTACAAAGTGGTCTCTCCCCACACCACTGTGCTAGGAAGTTCTCCCTTTACCAAGACCCCACTGGTCACTGGTCCTCTACTCCCTCCCCTCCCTTCTCTCATTGGTCCCTGTTATGTCACTCAACCTTGCCTCTGCCTCCTAGCCCTCAGACCATTGGCTTTTGATGCTCTGCCTGCCCCTGGGACCCTTCAGGATAAAAACCACGCACGGGCTTTTGTTCTTGGTTCTTTGCCTCTGTTCCCTTCAAGTGTGTTGGTTCCATTAAACACCTTGGAAATGAACTCAGAGAACCCCTCTCAGCTTTTCGTCTCCGGTTCGTGCTTAGACTGCGTGTGTGAGTGGCTGGTCGCGACTACCTGCGAGGGTGAGATCGTGTGCACTCATGGGTGCTAGCAAAGTGCTGCCTAAGTGTCTCCACGAGGGACCCTGTGAAAAAAACATGGCATTGATCCACCGACACCCTCTCTAAGTAATATAAATTATTTTATAGACAACACATGCATTCCTTGCTGAACTTTGTTTTTCAGTCTTCTCCTCCTCACAGGGGGAGATCTTATTAATGACCCATGATTGCAATGGACACTGGACCAATGCAAGGAGCACCAGCAGCAGCAAGGGATACACGAGGACAAGGAGACAGTATGACTGAACAAGGGTCATTCCCAAGCCACTGAGCCTGGACACGCTTATTGGACAAGACAACAAGGGGCGGAGACAGCACTCAGACATGCAGGTGATTTAAACGGGTTAAAATCATCAGTCCAGCTGAGTGCAATGGATGCTGGAGCAGTGTGAGGAGCATCAGCAGCATTGGCAGCAAGCAGTAGTGACAAACACATGAGAGATACACAAGGACAAGGACAAACTGTGACTGCACAGGGAATGTTCCCTGAGTCACTAAGCATGGACCCACTGATTAAACAAGCCAGAAAGGGGCAGAACCTGCATCTGACCACATGGCTGGTTTAAATAGGCTAAACCAGTTGGCTCATCTTGGAGCAACAGACGCGGGAGTGGTACGAGGAGCACCAGCAGCAGCAAGGGATACACAAGGATTGACTTAACAGGAGACATTTTTCAAGCAACTGAGCCCAGGTCTGGTGATTAGAAGAGCCAGCAAGGAGCAGAGTGTGTACCAGGCTGTGTGGGTGATTTAAACAGGCTAAAATAATCAGCCCAGCTGATATTTTTTCCAGCAGGCAGGTGTGTGGCAAAAAGCTATGTCCTCTGCTTCTCTTGCATGGCTAGCATCTGATAGAACCAATGCAGCCACACAGATGGAGCTCCTGTCCAAGCATGCAACCACCCAGGTTTCCAGGTGTGGGGTATGTGCAGAGATATTCCTGGAGATGGAGAGTGATAGCAAGCAAGCCTGCAAGACTGTGGGAGGTGTAACCAAGTAAATGAACTGCTCTGCAAGAGGAAGTGGGCAGAATGAGGAGTGTCTGAGAGTGAGATTGACCAATGTAACTGTGCTCTGCTATCTCTAATGCACACAAGCCAACTCAGTGTCGCCACTACAGATGCAGGTCCAGGATCTGTTTTCTGCCAGAAGGAAGGCAGCATTACAAGGGATATGGAGGGGTGGAAGAAGGTTATTGCATGGAGCTGTAAAAGAAACTCTTTAAACTCAGATACCCTTACACAATAGGTATGAGGCCCTGGTTATGGTAGATGAAGTGCATAATGAGACAGAAGAGGAGGAACTTAAGCAAGCATTCTCACCAAGGTTAGATTGATCAACCCCTTGCAACAAGACCTATATTAAGACCAGTGCTGAAAAGAAACAAAGGCAAGTTATGATTGTTATCAAAAATTAGGTAAAAATAAAAGAAACTTCTTAACACCAATGTAGTTTTAAGAATCAGGCATTCCTTATTCAGCCAGATGCATGAGGGGATGTCTCCTCCAAAATATTGTGCATGCTGAGTACAGGAAAGTTCCTGTTTATAGACTGAATTTTACATGCCTGTTCATTGATTGTCCCAGAATAAACATACATATGATAATAATTTCCCCAAAATCGTTAACATATTTTCCCTCCCCTTTACAAATGCGTTCTTCTGTCCTGGGGGGTCTCTTTGGTGGTCCCTAGTGGTCAGGGACCCCAAAGTTATAGCTGACCTCTTGGTGAACTGCTAAAGTTGGCAGAAACTGGGGCTGATTGATGTTGGAGGTTAGGATTTTTCCTTTTGTTTTCTTTCTCTTAGGGAATTTTCTCCCATTTGTTGCTAAGAAACAATAATGAGCAGTACTTAAGAGAGACAAAAGATGTAGCATAGGAGAAGTGGTATGACACTACTGACATTGCTAATGCATTTTCCTCCATTTTTTTCCATTCTTCTGGCAGCAGAGTGCAGGCCTCAGTCTACCTTTACCTGGAGGGGCGTTCAGTACACCTGGAACCGACTGCCCCAGGGGTGGAAGCACAGTCTCACCATCTGCCATGGACTGATCCTGGCTGCACTGGAAAAGGGTGAGGCTCCAGAACACCTGCAGTACATCGACAACATCATTGTGTGGGGGAACAGGGCAATGGAAGTATTTGAGAAAGGAGAGAAGATCATCCAGATTCTCCTGGAACCTGCCTTTGCCATCAAAAGGAGCAAAGTCAAGGGACCTGCCCAAGAGATCCAGTTCCTGGGAGTGAAGTGGCAAGACGGACGGCATCAGATTCCCACCAAGGTTGAATCACTCCAAACCGAGCCTAGAAACACTTCAGAGACAGAGTCAGAGAAGCGGGCATTTGCTTTATTCATCACTGGGTACATGGGGGATCGCTCCTTCTAACACGCACACACAGCACACTACACAGCACAGTATATAGTTTCACTTATGGATATTCATTGCATTCCTTGGGAAAGGAGTGGTTATACAAAGTACTTCTCGGAAGTCATTAATATCATTAGCATACGTGATGCACAGGCACAGGGTACCCTGGTGGTCACACTGAGGAAGGCATTGCATCTTCCTTGGGGGTCTTTCTGATGAAGGCTAGTGGTCTTTGTCACAATGCACTTTTAACCTTTTGCTTTTGAGCATGTGTAGTTGTGGTTTTGCTGCTTCAGCAGTTTCTGGGCTGGTTTCAGCCTCTTTTGTATCTTCTTTTGGTTACCTTTCTACTGCAGAACCTCCTGTTTCCTAAATTTATGGCTATTTTCTGCTGACCTTTGACATTTGCTAAGAAATGCCTAAAGTTCACACAAGTAAAAAGATTTTAACCCTTTCAAGGTCATCAATAAGATCACAGCTATGTCTCCACCGACCAGCAAGAGGGAAACGCAAGCTTTCCTAGGTGCCATAGGGTTTTGGAGAATGCACATCCCCGAGTACAGCCAGATTGTGAGCCCTCTCTACCTGGTCACCTGCAAGAACAATTTCCACTGAGGCCCTGTCATGGGTTAGCAAGCATAGTCCTGGAAGTGGTGTTCTTGCAAAGGGGTGCTTACAGCTTCCTCTGTGACCTGACAGAACCTATCAGCTGGCCAGTTTGAATATGGACAATTCTTTAAGCCACTTAAAGTTGTGACCGCCTCTGCGATACACACTTAAGAATAGTAAACCCCGAGGCAGAGCCTCTCTGTCTCGTTTCCGTTGCTGGGACAGGTGGCTGTGGGCCCCGTGCAGGGGCCAGCGGGCCCAGCCCAGGCCCTGCTCGGGCCAGGCCAGGCCAGGCCACGGCCATCCTGAAGACGATGGGCCGTGTTCCACCTGCGGAACCCCCCCCACAGCAGGGCTGTGGGCAGCCGGAGCGGCTTGGCTCCCCACCCCCCTCCAGTTCGGCCAAGATTCGGCTAAAGCTGCACCGCTGTCCGGCAGAGGTGTCTTGGGGTGACTTTATGATGTGTATCCCATATCGCTGCCCAATGCCCAGAAATTAACTTTGTGCCTTTCTATGTCTCTAAACTGAGCCTGAGAGGGGGAAGGAAAAAACTGAGCAAAACTTTTTCAAAGCAGTTTTCAGCTTGTTCAAGGTCACACAGAGATAGCACCTTTTTTTTTCCCCAGCTGCGGCAGGGAAGTGAGGAAGCACCTGGCTTGCTGCTTTCCAGTCAGCTTTTGGCCAGTTGTTTCAGTTTCTTGTTCTCCGGAGAGAGACCGAGAGTTGAACTTTGCTTTTCCTTCCCTGGAATTTCGGATTTTCTCCCTTTTCTACTGGACTGCTTTCAACCTCAGAGCACATCGGGAGGACTTTCCACCGGTCACAGAGGGCCTGGCCCTGGCCCAAGCCCCAGCTCCGAGGAGACCAAAGGGAGGACTCTAACGCTTTCCCAGGTTTTTTCCTCCACAGCAAAAGATTTTACCATTTAACCTCATTTTCCTTTCCCGTGTGTTTGTTAAATAAATAGTTTTATCTCCTTCACTTTCCTTCGAGGAAAATTTATTTTTTCCCAAACCTGGTGGGGGAGGGGTGGTGACCTTCCTTCTCTCAGAGGATATATTTCTAAATTTGGCCAAGCCGGAACAAGAGGTCATGTGACCGACAGCGATAAGCGACATTCCAGCTGCAAGGCCTGGGTGAGATTAACCCTTTTAGTGCTGCGAAGAGCTGAAAACCTGAGGGAAGAGAAAGAGGAGATGCTTAAAGCTGAAATTCTGTTGTAAAGCTATGATATATCAGAGTACCCGTTACAATTTCATGAAGATATGGGGGGTGGAGTGTTCAACTTGTACTTGTGAGCAAAAGCACCTGTGCTGAGATAGGCAGATGCTGACACAGCTGTAATTTCATGAGAAGTTTGGACAGGGAGAGATGGAAGCGATGAGGACTTTTGCTCCAAATGGGAAAGGAGAAAACCTCAGTTCCTAGAGATGCTCTCCCAGAGATGGGTGAAGAGAACTTTTGTTTCTGAATGGCTCAACTTTAAAATTGTACTCCAAAAAACTTCAAGAGTGGACCCTCGAAAGCAGTTGTGGGAAAAGCTGCAAGTCATGGGAAGGGACTCGCATGTGAGCAGAGAGACTCCTCTTCCTAAATGGACTGAACAAAGTTATTATGGAAGTGGTAAACAGACCAAACATCTGAAGCGTTGTCTTTTTACATTGTCAGTGGGAGAAGGGAGAAAGGTGGGGGGAGGAGAAGAGTTCTGAAGCTGTGGTATGATTTTTTTTTTCTCTTCTTTTAGGTCTGTTAATAAACTTCTTTATATTCTTTCAAGGTTGGTGCCTGCTTTGCATTTCTCCTAATTCTTATCTCACAGAAGGTAAACAGTAATGAGTATTTTGGACCAAACCACTATAGGCCCTGAACAGCAGCAAGCCTTGGCCCAGATCAAGCAGGAGATCACTCATGCGGTAGCCCTGGGCCCAGTCAGGACAGGACTAGAGGTGAAGAACGTGCTCTACTCTGCAGCTGGGAGCCATGGCCTGTCCTGGAGCCTTTGGCAGAAGGTGCCTGGTGAGACTTGAGGTCGACCACTGGGATTCTGGAGCTGCAGTTACAGAAGGTCTGAAGTCAACTACACTCCAAAAGAGAAGGAAATCTTGGCCACCTATGAAGGAGTTCAAGCCACCTCGGAGGTGATGGCCACGGAAGCACAACTCCTCCTGGCACCCTGACTACCAGTGCTGGGGTGGATGCTCAAAGCAAAGGTTCCCTCTACCCACTGACAATCCACGGAGTAAATGGATTGCCCTCATCACACAGCCTGCCCATACTGGAAACCCATATTGCCCTGGGATCTTGGAAATAATTACAAACTGTCTGGAAGGTGAAAACTTCAGTGTCACTGACGAAGAGGAGAAGGAGCAGGTAACCCATGCTGAGGAAGCTCCACCTTACAACCAGCTGCCACAAGCAGAAACACAATACATTCTTTTCACTGACAGTTCCTGTCGCATTGTAGGGACAAATTGAAAATGGAAAGCAGCTGTATGGAGCTCCACAAGACAGGTTGAAGAAGCTACTGAGGGAGAAGATGGATTGAGCCAACTCGCTGAACTCAAAGCTGTCCAGTTGGCCCTGGACATTGCTGAAAGAGAGAAGTGGCCAAAGCTCTACCTTTACACTGATTTGTGGATGGTAGCCAATGCTCTGTAGGGGTGGCTGGAAAGGTGGAAAAAGGCCAACTGGCAGCATAGGGGTGTTACAGCAGGGATACTGCAACTCCATGCACCAAACAAGGAGTCCCGTGGAAAAGAAATATATATGGACCGATTCTTGGTAGATGTTTCAGAGATGTTTATTTCTCCAGCCGCATGGCTGGGGCTCTGCCGAGGAACTCCCACGATCCAGGACCGAGGGTCCTTGCCCGCCCAGGGAAACACAAAACAACCAGTGGGGAACGAGGCTGACCAGGGGCTAGGAAACCCCGTGTGTCTGTGCCCTCAGGGCCCCTCTCCCAGGGCTCCATGGCAGGGGGAGGGACCCCAACATAGGGGAAAACCAATCTGGGCTGCTGAAGAATGGCAAGACATTGCCACTAGGGTAGCGAAGCTACCTGTGAAAGTCCGTCATGTAGATGCCCATGTCCCCAAGAGTAGGGCTACTGATGAGCACCAAAACAGCGAACAGGTAGATCAGGCTGCAACGATAGAGGTGTCACAGATACATTTGGATTGGCAACACAAGGGAGAGTTGTTCCTAGTTCGATGGGCCCATGACACCTTAGGCCATCTGGGTAGAGATGCTACCTACAGGTGGGCACAAGACCGAGGGGTGTTGTAGCCACTGAGTCAGCAGCTATGATGGCCAACAGGCCAGGGAGCCCCAAAATAGCAGAGGCCCGTTGCTGGGACAATACCATGGTTTAAAAGCACCCCCAGGCTTACAGTGAGAAGGGAAAAGCCTCTCCCATCAGGCTTTGTGGTGCTATACAGATTTTGTCTGTCTGATTGGCTTGCTATCATACACGCCCCCAGAGCTTCCCCATTGGCTCCCATTCCCTAGTCCTGCCTTTGTACCACCCCCGTGCCCTCAGATCATTGGTCCTTGATGCTTTATCCTGCCCCTGTATAAAATCCTGGACACGGCATGGTTTCCTTTGTGGCAGGATGCAATAAACCATCATCCATGGAATGCCATACGGGGGACCCCTCCTGACTCTTTGTCTCTGGTAATGCTAAGCAATCCAGATTGAGTGTGTGTGTGAGAGTCCACGCCTACAGCCGCGCAGTTGAAGAGGTAAGCTTGCTGGAGTGCTATACTGCACCCACCGGAGTGATCTTTGGCCAGGGACGCTTAAGGGAAACGCAGCCAACCCTTCATGGAACCCATGCGCTGCGTTAGAGGGCTGGATCTAACCATGGACAGTATCTCCCAGGTGATCCATGACTGTGAGATGTGCACAGCGATCAAGCAGGCCAAGAGGGTGAAGCCCCTGTGGAATGGTGGGTGATGGTCCAAATACAAGTATGGGGAGACCTGGCAGATTGATTACATCACACTGCCTCAAACCCGCCAAGGCAAGCGCTATGTGCTCACAATGGTGGAAGCCACTACAGGATGGTTGGAGAGCTACCCTGTTCCTCACGCTATGGCCTGTAACACCCTCCTGGGTCTGAAAAAGTAAGTCCTTTGGAGGCATGGTACCCCTGAGAGAATTGAATCTGACAATGGGACTCATTTTAAGAACAGCCTTATAAACACCTGGGCTAGAGAACATGGCATTGAGTGGGTGTACCACATTCCTTATCATGTGCCAGCGGCCAGGAAAGTTGAATGGTGCAACGGACTGCTAAAAACCATCTTGAAGGCACTGGGCTGGGGTGATGCCTGAGGTGGCCACCTAAAAACAGACTAGACAAGAATAAGACAATAAAAGCAGGTATTTATTTGAAGGGCGTTCAAAGGTACACCCTGGGCAGTCAGAAGGCTACACCCAAGATAGACCCTGGGTCATGGGTTCTTCACACTTTTATAAATTTTGTCCATCTGCATATCAGGGTTAATTCTCCAATTATAGCCTTAGTTAATGATGTAATTACCCCAAGTTTGCCCCACCTCTTCAGAGGCTTTTAGTTTACACATTTTGGGGCCTGGTGTCCTTGAAGAGCAAATCTAGAGAGGGTTTGTTATGTCTAATCAGCATGAGAGAACAATAGCTAACAGGCCACACAAAACTTCAGAGTTACACACTAGGAAGTACATGATTTGAAAAATATAAAACTTAAAACCTAAGGCATCATTCCCCCCATTTAGAGACTCAACAAGCCCTCTACCTTGTTGAGACTGTATCATAAATATCTACTCTAACAGCAGTATACATCTAACAATAGTATATAAATAAACAAGAATTATAATTACAATAACTATGAACAATTCTTTAATCCAGGGTCAGTTTGGTAACCATGAAATCAAGGTGTGGAAGATATAATCAGAGCTCAGTGTGTTATCTTTGAATGCTATCTAATATAAGAGCTGAGTTGATTCTCAAATTGTAAAAAAATTTTGCTGATCTTTCCACTGTGGTTTACATGTCAGTTGTTAGCTCTGTATCCAAATGAATGTCTTTGGATACACTTTGGACTAGAATCATATGCAAAATTTGGTTCCAAACCTGAGTCAGGGTTACCAACTGTGTAGATAATAAGCACAGGAAAAAATCATGTACACAACATCATCTTTGTTTGTATCAGTCTCTGTTTTCTCAGTTGTTTCGGGGGCAGAAGCCTTCTTAACTGTGGAGTAGTGAATCCAAGGTCCTTTATCAGAGACTTTGTGGTGACGGTGGTCAGCAAAATCTGGAATGGCCCTCTCCACTTGGCCTGTAGAGGATCATTGTCCCACCACTTGACATAGACCCAGTCTCCAGGCTGGAAGGGATGTGCAGGGGTGTCCAGTCCTATGGGTCTGTATAACACTGCGGGGGAGGGGGGATGGTTCTGAGTGCAGGGGAGCCAGCCAGAGTAATGACATGAACACTGATACGATTTGAGCATCATTCTCCGCCTTACTGTCTACTTTCACTAACTTATATCTACTTTGCAAAGATTCACGCCCTATTCCCACGAGACAGCCTCTAAGCAGCGGGGGAGCCGACCAGTGTATAACTTTGCCAAGGATTTTCAAGGCTGCCTGCTGCCAGGTGTCTTCCAGGCCTGCCTGCAGCCTGAGGCCAGTTCAGGGGTTCTTCCTCAGCAACCCTGTGTTGGCCACACTGTCCTGGGGTATCATATGCCCCTGTTCCACAAGGAATCCCTCTACACATCCCCTGTTTTCTTTTTGGGCAACCCAGGTGGACCGGTTTGGCCAAATTTAGAAATATATCCTCTGAGAGAAGGCACAACTACCCCTCCCCCACCAGGTTCGGGAAAAAAATAAATTTTCCTCGAAGGAAAGTGAAGAAGATAAAACTATTTATTTAACAAACACACGGGAAAGGAAAATGAGGTTAAATGGTAAAATCTTTTGCTGTGGAGGAAAAAACCTGGGAAAGCGTTAGAGTCCTCCCTTTGGTCTCCTCGGAGCTGGGGCTTGGCCCAGGGCCAGGCCCTCTGTGCCCGATGAAAAGTCCTCCCAATGTGCTCTGAGGTTGAAAGCAGTCCAGTAGCAAAGGGAGAAAAATCCGGAATTCTAGAGAAGAAAAAGCAAAGTCCAACTCTCCGTCTCTCTCCGGAGAACCAGAAACTGAAAACCACTGGCCAAAAGCTGACTGGAACACACCAAGCCGGGTGCCTCCTCGCTCCCCTGCCGCGGCTGGGGAAAAAAAAAAAAAACCTCCTATCTTTATGTGACCTTGAACAAGCTGCAAACTGCTTTGAGAAAGTTTTGCTCAGTTTTTTCTTCTCCCTCTCAGGCTCAGTTTAGAGGCATAGAAAGGCACAAAAATTAATTTCTGGGCATAGGCAGCGATATGGGATACACATCATAAGGTCACCCCAAGACATTCCACCCCTTATCCCATATTGTTGGCTCAATGCCCAAAATGAGATATTCTAATTCTACACACACATTAATACATATATATATATATACACAGCCATATATGAGCAGTGACAGTGACAATCAGCAAGCAGGGGTATACAAGCATTACACACTACAATCAGATCTCCCTGGGGTACACAACGTGTTGTTCCATCTTTCTGCATTACCCACCATGTGCAACCAGGTCCCTGAGCAAAGACAACCCCACGGGTGGGTTTGTCTGTACTCAAGGCAGAATTAATCCACACAGTCTTTCCTAACAGACCTCTGACATGCACTACTGGGACCTTATCTCCATCTGCTGTCTGCAGGGATTCCGACTGGGCTGGACCAGCTCTATTGGTGGAACCTCGGGTGTTAACTAACCAGGTGGCCTTTGCCAGATGCTGTTCCCAATTTCTGAAAATTCCCCCACCTAGTGCCTTCAAAGTGGTTTTCAACAATCCATTGCACCGTTCCACTTTACCTGCAGCTGGTGCATGGTAAGGGATGTGGTACACCCACTCAATGCCATGTTCTCTAGCCCAGGTGTTAATAAGGCTGTTCTTAAAATGAGTCCCATTGTCAGATTCAATTCTCTCAGGGGTACCATGCCTCCAAAGGACTTGCTTTTCGAGGCCCAGGATGGTGTTCCGGGCAGTAGCGTGAGGCACAGGGTAGGTCTCCAGCCATCCTGTGGTGGCTTCTACCATTGTGAGCACATGGCGCTTGCCTGGGCAGGTTTGAGGCAGTGTGATGTAATCAATCTGCCAGGCCTCCCCATACTTGTATTTGGACCATCACCCACCATACCACAGGGGCTTCACCCGCTTGGCCTGCTTGATCGCAGCGCATGTCTCACAGTCATGGAACACCTGGGAGATACTGTCCATGGTTAGATCCACCCCTCGGTCTCATGCCCACTTATAGGTGGCATCTCTGCCCTGATGGCCTGAGGCATCGTGGGCCCATCGAGCTAGGAACAACTCTCCCTTGTGTTTCCAGTCCAAGTCTACCTGGGACACTTCTATCTTTGCAGCCTGATCTACCTGCTTGTTGTTTTGGTGTTCATTAGCCCTACTCTTGGGGACATGGGCATCTACATGGCGGACTTTCACAACCAGCTTTCTTACTCGAGCAGCAATGTTTTTCCACTCTTCAGCAGCCCAGATTGGTTTTCCTCTAGGCTGCCAATTAGCTTTTTCCCACTTTTCTAACCATCCCCACAGAGCATTGGCTACCATCCATGAATCAGTGTAGAGGTAGAGCTTTGGCCACTTGTCTCTTTCAGCAATGTCCAGGGCTAGTTGAACAGCTTTGAGTTCAGCGAGTTGGCTTGATCCACCTTCTCCCTCAGTAGCTTCAGCAACCCATTGTGTGGGACTCCATACGGCTGCTTTCCACTTTCGTTTCATCCCTATGATGCGACAAGAACCGTCGGTGAAAAGAGGGTAGTGTGTGTCTTCTGATGGCAGTTGGTTGTACGGTGGAGCTTCTTCAGCACGTGTCACTTGTTGTTCTTCATCAGCGAGACCAAAGTTTTCACGTTCTGGACAATTTGTGATTATTTCCAATATCCCAGGGCGATTCAGTTTTCCGATATCGGCATGTTGTGTGATGAGAGCAATCCATTTGCTCCATGTGGCATTGGTGGCGTGGTGGGTAGAGGGAACCTCTGCTTTGAACATCCACCCCAGCACCGGTAGTGGGGGTTCCAGAAGGAGTTGTGCCTCAGTTCCAATTACCTCTGAGGCAGCTTGGATTCCTTCATAGGCTGCCAAGATTTCCTTCTCTGTGGGAGTGTAGTTGGCTTCAGACCCTCTGTAGCTTAGGCTCCAAAACCCCAGTGGTTGACCTCGAGTCTCACCAGACACCTTCTGCCAAAGGCTCCAGGACAGGCCATTGCTCCCAGCTTCAGAGTAGAGCATGTTCTTCACTTCGGGTCCTGTCCTAACTGAGCCAAGGGCTACCACATGAGCGATTTCCTGCTTGATTTGGGTGAAAGCTTGTTGCTGTTCGGGGCCCCAATGGAAATCGTTCTTCTTGCGGGTAACCAGGTAAAGAGGACTCACAATCTGGCTGTACTCAGGAATGTGCATCCTCCAAAAGCCTATGGCACCTAGGAAAGCTTGTGTTTCCTTCTTGTTGGTTGGTGGAGACATTGCAGTGATCTTATTGATGACCTCAACGGGAATCTGACGTCGTCCATCTTGCCACTTTACTCCCAGGAACTGGATCTCTCGGGCAGGTCCCTTGACTTTGCTCTTCTTGATGGCGAAACCAGCTTCCAGGAGAATCCAGATAACTTTCTCTCCTTTCTCAAACACTTCTGCTGCAGTGTTCCCCCACACAATGATGTCATCAATGTACTGCAGATGTTCTGGAGCCTCATCCTTTTCTAGTGCAATCTGGATTAGTCCATGGCAGATGGTGGGACTGTGCTTCCACCCCTGGGGCAGTCGGTTCCAGGTATACTGCACACCCCTCCAGGTGAAAGCAAACTGAGGCCTGCACTCTGCTGCAAGAGGAATAGAGAAAAATGCATTGGCAATGTCAATAGTGGCGTACCACTTCGCTGCTTTGGACTCTAGCTCGTACTGGAGCTCCAACATGTCCGGCACAGCAGCGCTCAGTGGTGGAGTCACTTCATTCAAGGCACGATAGTCCACAGTCAATCTGCATTCTCCTTCAGATTTGCACACAGGCCAAATGGGACTATTGAAGGGTGAGTGGGTCTTGCTGACCACCCCTTGGCTCTCCAGCTCACGGATCATCTTGTGGATGGGAATCACAGCATCTCGAGTTGTCCGGTACTGTCGGCGATGCACTGTCGAGGTAGCAATTGGTACTCTTTGTTCTTCTACCTTCAAAAGGCCGACTGCAGACGGGTTCTCTGATAGCCCAGGCAATGTGTTCAATTGCTTACTGCCCTCTGTCTCCACAGCAGCTGTTCCAAAAGCCCACTTGAGTCCCTTTGGGTCTCTAAAATACCCGTTCCGGAGGAAGTCTATGCGCAAAATGCACGGGGCCTCTGGACCAGTCACAATGAGATGTTTCTTCCACTCATTTCCATTCAGGCTCACCTCAGCTTCCACCAAGGTCAAATTTTGTGATCCACCTGTTACACCAGAAATAGAAACAGATTCTACCCCCACATGCTGCCATGGAATTATTGTACACTGCGCACCAGTGTCAACCAAGGCATCATATTTTTGTGGTTCTGATTTACCAGGCCAACGAATCCACACAGTCCAAAAAACACGGTTTTCCCTAACCTCTACCTGGCTAGAGGCAGGGCCCCTCTATGCCTGGTTATCCTTCTTTCCCTGGGCCTGTATCTTAGAGGTTCCTTCATGGGAGTTGTACATGTCATCCTCTTTTCCATCATTTCCGGCAGTTTGGCTACAGGCAACTGGGGCTACTTCTTTTTTGGTAGATCCTCCTTTCTGAGACTTGCGCTCCTTCAATTCACACACTCGTGCTGCCAAAGCAAAAGTGGGTTGTCCACCCCCCCTCCTCATGTCTTCCCCACTGTCACACAGGAAATCCCACAGCTCACTTCGTGGGATGTGCCTTCTCTCTGGGGAACGTCCACTGAGAAGGCACTCTTTAATCTCCTGGTGATTTTTCTTAATTTAATCTTCCATTTTCTGCATACGTGTTTCCCCAGCTGCAATTCTTGCATGTGTTGGGCCATGCACAGAGTCTGCATATGCTCGGAGCTTCACTGCCATATCCTTCACAGTCTCATTCGCACCGTAGTCCGGTTTCATTATTGCTAAAGCAGAAGCGTATTCTGGTGGCCCAAGCTGTATGAGTTTTCGCCACATGTATGGAATAACTCTGGCCCGGTCTGGACTCCTCAATCCTGGGTCATTTGCGAAGACAACCTCTACCACCCCTAGTTCTCTCAGGCGTTGGATCCCTTGTTCTATGGTCTTCCACAGGGTTTGCTGCATGTAGAGATCATCTCCACACATATATCTTTCAATCACGCCTGTCAAAACCCGTCTCCAGACACTGGTAGAGTCAGTCCCCCTTTTCATCGCTTGGTCAATCACTGGATCATGTGACAGGGATCCCAAATGCCTCGCTTCAGCACTGTCTAGCATCACATCATCACCTGCCGCATCCCAAATACGGACCATCCAACTTGTTATGGATTCATCGGACCGTTGGGTGTAATCCTTTCTTAGGCTGTGAAGGTCCTTTATGGACATAGACTCAGTAATGGTTTCTGTGCCTGAGTCAGTTGGTGGTTTTGAGGTTCCTTCCCCTGCATCTTTTGAGGTTCCTTCCCCTCCATTATCCTCATCTTTCACTGGGCGATCAGTTTTGGTTATGTGCTTTTTCCTTGTAACAGGAGCCACTGTCAGTGGCTTAGACTCTCCATCTGGTTTGGGCTTGCTGTCTGGTTTATCTGCAGCCTGAGTGACTGGGTTATCTGCAGGCTTTGCTGATTGATCTTCCTGCCTCTCTACCCTTACCGGCTCCAGTGTGCGATAGGCATATGCCAAGACCCAACATATTGCAAGGAGCTTGTTCGCATTAGAATTGTCATTGTATTTCTCTTTCAGATATTTCGCCACCTCAGCTGGTTTCTGAACTTGTTCAGGGGAAAAATTGCAAACCATTGGGTCAGAGAATTTCTTCAGGATTTGGCCTATATCCTCCCATTCCCCACACCACTCAGGATGCTCCACCTCTCGGTCAGGTGTCTCGGCAGTCACCCCGGAAATCTGAGCTCTCATTCTAGAGAAGTTGTGAATCACATAGAGGAAGATTACCAGGTTAAATACCAGGAGGGTGGTCTCTTTCATATCCAGGGGAAACTGAACATTCTCAAAAGATAACCTATCAAATTTTAAGGGAAGGGAAACCCCGACTTCTCCTCCTCTAACAATCTGGGTGCAGTTACTAATAAATTCCAAAAACAGGCTACTGAAGCTAGGACTGGGGTTAGGAGGGAGAAACCACTTATCATACGCACTTTGAACAGCTGCCTGTACCTCTGTCAACTTCTTATAAATCATTATCACCAAGCACAGCAAAATAGAAATCCGAATTCGTGTCCCTGCTCTGCAAAAATTCCTTATCAAGGATAAGATCGGACCAAGTTGTGGATAGGCAAATAACCCTAGGGACCAGAAAGGCACTAGTACCTTAAACAAGCCTACAGACCAGAAATACATGAATATATCAAGCCAGAGAAACGTTATGAACTCAACCAACATGATGACTATTTTACCCAAGCACAGAATAAGTAAATTCAAACCAAAATGTAATTAGCACAGGTTTTTCACTTTCCTTCGAGCCACACAGTTGGGCCCCACTAAATTTGTACCGGTTTGGCCAAATTTAGAAATATATCCTCTGAGAGAAGGCACAACCACCCCTCCCCCACCAGGTTTGGGAAAAAAATAAATTTTCCTCGAAGGAAAGTGAAGAAGATAAAACTATTTATTTAACAAACACACGGGAAAGGGAAAATAATGTTAAATGGTAAAATCTTTTGCTGTGGAGGAAAAAACCTGGGAAAGCGTTAGAGTCCTCCCTTTGGTCTCCTCGGAGCTGGGGCTTGGCCCAGGGCCAGGCCCTCTGTGCCCGATGAAAAGTCCTCCCGATGTGCTCTGAGGTTGAAAGCAGTCCAGTAGCAAAGGGAGAAAAATCCGGAATTCTAGAGAAGGAAAAGCAAAGTCCAACTCTCCGTTTCTCTCCGGAGAACCAGAAACTGAAAACAACTGGCCAAAAGCTGACTGGAACACAGCAAGCCGGGTGCTTCCTCGCTCCCCTGCCGCGGATGGGGAAAAAAAAACCTCCTATCTTTATGTGACCTTGAACAAGCTGCAAACTGCTTTGAGAAAGTTTTGCTCAGTTTTTTCTTCTCCCTCTCAGGCTCAGTTTAGAGGCATAGAAAGGCACAAAAATTAATTTCTGGGCGTAGGCAGCGATATGGGATACACATCATAAGGTCACCCTCAGACACCAGGCCTGGTCGATGATCTTTTGCAGTCCTGCTTTAATGCAAGAAAAAATACACCCAAATATTATTAAGCCTGATATGACTACAAATAGCAATCGGCAGCCTTCTACTACCAAGGTACGTAGCCATCCGGTGATGCCCAGACCCTTAAGCCAATCTCCAATAGGGTCATCTGTCTCCTGAAGGTTGTGCAGGCCCCTCTGGAGGTCAGAGAGGTGCTTGTGAATTGAGACAGAGTGGTCAGAAAGATTCATACAGCACATACCCTGGAAATCTTCACAGCCGTGGCCGTGAGTTAGTAGTAGAAAATCGATGGCAGCCCGATTTTGTAATACTGCATGTCTAACACTAGTAACATCTGCGCTTAGCTCATCAAGCATCTGCGAAGTTATGTTTAACTCATCCCTCGCCCAGCAAGCAAGTTTATGCAATATTGCATGAGCCCTGGCTGCTGAAGCACCAGGTACAAACATAGATGCTAGCCAAATTATACCACGACTCCAAAAGACGGGGTCTTCATTCCTTTTACAGTTGAGCTCATGGATTGAACACCACACCCTGGTTTTAGTGCGGTGGGTGATATTTAAGAGGTGATGCAGGTTTGGATGGAACAGGGTGAGTTTTCCTAAGTAGCATGGTCCCCCATGTGGGCTGGCTGGAACCCCATTCCACACGCGGTCCCCGCATATTAAGAACGTACCACTGGGGAGGCATTTCGGGGCTTGACCCGTGAGGTTGATTCGGTGGTAAATTGCTTCGGACTCGTAGTTTCTCAGAAACCAGTCTGCAAGAGGGTCAACAGTGGCCCAAAGGTGCTTATTAACATTTAATTGACTGGTAGTGGGAGGCTCGAATGTCATGTAACCATCCCCAGTTTGGTTTGTGGAACTCAGTAGATCTAACTCTTCTGGTGTCCCCATGGTGACATTGATGCTTTTCAAGAATGCACCTGGCCAGCAGGCACGCTGCTGCGCAGGCTTGAGTCCGATCAGCCCTGAACAATTGCCATTGTTTGTGGCGTTCCCTATCAGGGAGCTATTGTTTAGCATCCCTCGGAAGTCTTGCCAGTTAAAATATGGGACCCCGATTAAACAGGTGCGAAATGGGTCCCCTGGCGTGGCCAGGCTCAGACACATGGAGTCTTGCCCCGTTTAATCAGCTACGGTGTGTCCGTTTCTCGCGCTTTCACGTGTTGGAGGAAAATAACTTTCAGGGATGGGACTTTGCAATTACATGAATTTATTGTTTAAAATAACAAACGCATCAGCCAAGGCGTGAGCTTTTACAACACCTCCGAGTAATGGAGACTAGTCACAAGATTTAGGGTTACATCGTAATTTATAACTTTCTAATCCAATAGATACTTAAAACGACACTTTGTTTTAGATTAATGACCTATCACCTGTGGCACTTCTCACTGCAATGCAGCTATGTCTTGACCAATAACTTCTCATGTCACGTACACACAGATGTCTCTCTTATACCATCTACATTCTTAACTTAAACTATATAAAATCACACTATTATATTTTAAAACCCTTCACCAAAACACCCAGTGTACAATTTTACTTATAATGATAGGAACACAAGTTTGTAATCCTTTTGCTTAAAGTCCACAAATCTTTGTCAATTAAGCCAGACCTAGTCTCTTCCAGGGTTGTAAATCAAAGCTTCCTTTAATTGCAGGAGTTTCTACTCCTCTGTCTCCCACAGGGTGACCCACATGTTTTGTGTCTTTTGGATTGCTGTCAACATTGCGTGGGACCCAGTTAGGATGCTTACGAGAAGCAAACCTCTCAGAATGTTTGCAGGCCCAGCGCTGCTTTGTCGCTTCCCAGTGCTCGGGGGCCACCACATGCTCCCGCGGGACACGAACCTGTGTGCTACTCTCTCACCCTAACACTGCAACACTCTGTACTACCTTCACTCGATCTAAATGGGCGGACAGCCGATCGAAGATGTCCGCCAATGCCCTTGTTCCAAGACAGTCAAAAACAATTCCCCACTCTACCTCTGTGTCTGGTGCTATACCCAAGAATTTACCCAACTCCCTTTCTTAATTCCACCTTCGATCAAGGTCCGCACAAGGCGGGCATGTATACCACCCACTTTCTAAAGTTAGCTCCTAAAGCAGGAACTGTGAAGGGGTTAACAACAATTGTGCAATGCTGATGCAATCATTAGGACACAGGACATCTGCTGTAAAGATAAACTGCAAGATGCTCCATGTAGCTTTGGACCGTAAGCCATGCGTGGTGACCTTTTACTTGGCTGGCTGCAAGAGCTTACAGTCATGGGGTTCCCACTTTGCAGTGTCCCCTTGTATCAGTACAGGGCAGGCCAGGGCATCTATGGCATGCCAGTCACCTTTAATAATTGCGTCACAGATAACTCCATTCCATCTCCTTCGCAATGGATCAGTCCTCACTGTCAGGGCTGATGGAGGCGACAGCTGCACCTCCTTTCGCTGGAAGGGAGGGGCCGTAGGCACTGTGCCCGGTTCTCCCGATGGGAACGTAGGAGTTCTGGTGGCTGTCTTGACCGGTGGGGCCACAGGACGCCATGGTGCTGATGGTGTGGTTCCACAAGCCTTAGACTCCAGCCCATCCTGATGTGTAGACAATTCAGCAAGCTTCTTGATTACTTCATTCATCATCTCTCTGTGGTTCTCCTCCTCTTGGGGCTGACCCCTGGCAGCCCTCATCAGCTCTGTCTCTGCGGGCGACAAAGCCATAGAGGCTGCTTCCCTGTCGGACTATGATCCGCTGTCTGGCAGAGGGAGGTGGCTCACTGCCGTTTTCGGCCGGGGACTAGGACCACTCGTTTCTCCTCTGCTCGCCTGCGCCCCGCCCCCAGGGTCGGGAGCCTGCACTTCCGACTTTGCAGCCATTTCTCCCTCAGACTTCGGAGGGGTAACTTCCTTCCTCTCTGGGTCCAGCAGCTCCCACAGCAAGCGGACAGGTGCTGCTGTTCCCCTCATCGGTCTACCTGCGGTCAGCCTGAAGAATCGTGCAACCCTGGACTCCGCCCTGGTCTCCGGTTGCTGCTCCGTAAGACCCCCATCTCTTTCCTGTCCGGGGCTGCCACCCCCCAGGGCTTCCATGGCCACCGCAGCAAACTTCCTCTCTGCTTTCATTTCTGTGAGGGTGTTCGTCACGGCTCTCCAAGTTAATCCGAGAGCTTTAGCTTCTTTACCTTCCTTTCCACCCTCAATCATGGACAGCCACAGTTTTTTCCCAACTGCCCACCACGCTTCGGTCAAAAACAAAAGTGAAGTCCATTTCAAACATCCTTATTCCTGGGCCCACGTAATAAGGGCATAAAGATCTCGATCTTTCACAGTCTTGCCTCTCTTAGAGAGGATACTGGCTAGGAGGCGAGTCCCTGCCTCGTACTCCATAGCTTCTTACATGCGGGGGCTGGCTCTGCCACGCAAGCTCCGGTCTCCGGCTTCACTCCGCTTTGAGACCCTTCAAGCTCTGGCTCCCCAGGCTCCAACACCGCTGTGATGATTGGGAGTCTTGCCGCATTCAAGCGAAACTGCATTTAAGCGAAAAAATCACCCGGGTCCCTGTTCGGGCACCAGGTTTTGGGGGGGGGGGGGGGGTCCAAGTGCAGGGGAGCCAGCCAGAGTAACGACATGAACACTGATACGATTTGAGCATCATTCTCCGCCTTATTGTTTACTTTCACTAACTTATATCTACTTTGCAAAGATTCACACCCTATTCCCATGAGACAGCCTCTAAGCAGCGGGGGAGCCGACCAGTGTATAACTTTGCCAAGGATTTTCAAGGCTGCCTTCTGCCAGGTGTCTTCCAGGCCTGCTTGCAGCCTGAGGCCAGTTCAGGGGTTCTTCCTCAGCAACCCTGGGTTGGCCACACTGTCCTGGGGTATCATATACCCCTGTTCCACAAGGAATCCCTGTACATAACACGATGTAGTTCTGGAGCTTCTCCAAAGTGGAACCTAAAGCCATTAGATATCTCTGTAAATCAAGTTTTCCCCTCATGTGAATTTCACCTGGAACATGCAGAATTTGATATGGCCTGCCATACAATATTTCATAGGGACTGATGTTATCCCTTCGCCTCGGTTGTATGCGGATCCTCAGTAAAGCTATAGGCAAGGCCTGAACCCATGTAATGGATGTCTCTTGACAAATTTTGCTAATTTGAGCCTTAAGGGTCCCATTTCTGCCTTCCACCTTACTGCTTGCTTGGGGTCTGTAAGGTATGTGCAGATCCCAAGCAATTCCCAAAATGCAACTAACTTCCTGACTCACATTTGCAACAAAATGTGGCCCCCTGTCTGAGGACATACCCAAAGGAACCCCAAACCTTGGTATTATATGATTAAGCAAAACATTCACGACCTCCTTGGCTGTGTTAGCGAGACAGGGATAAGCTTCAGGCCATCCACTGAAGGTGTCAACCAATACCAGTATGTACCTGTATCCTTCTTTGCATGGTAACTCAGCAAAGTCTATTTGCCAGTAATCTCCAGGAAGATCCCCTGCCTTTGTTACTCCTAACACAACTCTTTTCCTTGTATCAGGATTGTCTTTGCAGCAGATTTCACACCTGCTCACTACTGATTGTACAATATCTGCCATTTCCTTTCCTATTACTACCTTTTTCAGATGTTTCAGAAGATTTTCAACCCCAAAATGTGTGCTTTCATGTTCTCTTTGAGCCAGCTCTCAAAGGATCAGAGGTGGAACTACAACCTGATTCGCTGGTGTAACTGCCCACCCATTTTCTGTGATCTCAGCCTTAAGAAACTTCATTAACTTGTGGTCTGCCTGATCATATTTTGGGGTGAGCCCTGACAAATCAATCTCTTTTTGTGGAATTACTGCAAGAAGACCTTTTTCTGCAGCTTCTTTTGCTGTTTCATAAGCAAAGCAATTTCCCAATTCTGGAGTGGTTTCCCCTTTCTGGTGACCCCTACAATGCATGATGGCTACTTCAGTGGGTTTTTTGATGCTCTCCGAGAGGGCAACAATTTGTTCAGCATGATTGATTCGATTACCTTGAGCATTGTGCCGGTTTGGGCAAATTTGGAGGAAAATATCCCCTGATAGAAGGCAGGTTACAACCACCACTCCCCCACCAGGTTTGGGAAAAAAAATTTTCCTCGGAGGAAAGTGAAAGAGATAAAAACCTATTTATGGAACAAACACACAGGAAAAGGATAATGATGCTAAATAATAAAACTTCTCACTGTGGAGAGAAACCTGGGGAGATTTCAGAGTCCTTCTGTAGGTTTGGTATCTCTCCTCCTTGATGCTGGGTCAGTGTGGGCCCACCTCCGGGGCCTCAGGTGAAAATTCTCCTGATGTGTTCTGATGTAACAGTCCAGAAGAGAAGAAGGGAAAAACCAAAGTCCCAGGTGTCTTGGGGTGACCTTATGATGTGTATCCCATATCGCTGCCGATGCCCAGAAATTAATTTTTGTGCCTTTTTATGCCTCTAAACTGAGCCTGAGAGGGGGAAGGAAAAAACTGAGCAAAACTTTTTAAATGCAGTTTCCAGCTTGTTCAAGGTCACACAGAGATAGCAATTTTTTTCCCCAGCTGCGGCAGGGGAGCGAGGAAGCACCCGGCTTGCTGCTTTCCAGTCAGCTTTTGGCCAGTTGTTTCAGTTTCTTGTTCTCCGGACAGAGACTGAGAGTTGAACTTTGTTTTCCCTTCCCTGGAATTTCAGATTTTCTCCCTTTTCTACTGGACTACTTTCAACCACAGAGCACATCAGGAGGACTTTCCACCGGGCACAGAGGGCCTGGCCCTGGCCCAAGCCCCAGCTCCAAGGAGACCAAAGGGAGGACTCTAACACTTTCCCAGGTTTTTCCTCCACAGTGAAAGATTTTATTATTTGGCATTATTTTCCTTTTCCTGTGTCTTTGGTAAATAAATAGTTTTATCTCCTTCACTTTCCTTCAAGGAAAATTTATTTTTTCCCGAACCTGGTGGGGGAGGGGTGTTTGTGCCTTCTCTCAGAGGATATATTTCTAAATTTGGCCAAACCGGAACACAGGAAAACAAAATTCAACTCTCCATCTCCCTCTGGAGAAAAGAAGCCGAAAGCTGGCTGAAAAACAAGAAGGGTGCTTCCTTCACACTTCTCGCTGCAGCAGGACGCAGAGGAGTGCGTATCTGTGTCCTTGAACAACTGTTTCAAAAAGTTTGCTCGGTTTTTTTCCTCTCCCCCCTCTCAGGCTCAGTTTAAAGGCACAGAAAGGCACAAAATTAATTTCTGGGCATAGAGCAGCGATAGGGGATGCACATCATAAAGTCACCCCAGGACAAGCGTTCAACAGTCCTCTCTCCTTCTAGATGGCTCCATGGGCATGGACAACCCTAAATGCATATTTAGAGTCCATCCATATATTTACCTTCTTTCCTCCGCTCATGCCCAGGGCCCTTGTCAGCACAATCGGTTCAGCTTCCTGTGATGACACATCTGCTGGTGTGATGCCATGATGATTTTTTGCCTTTTCTTTTATACCGCTGTTATACCTTTTTACAACTTCTGTATTCTTAGTGCTTTTTGCCTACATTCTTGGACTTGTTTGTTAAGCAAGGAGACTAAACATTTTAGAAGCTTCGTAGTTAGGGATCAGTGTGCCCCAGACCCCAAGGTCCTCTCCAGAACACATTCTGTAAACTAAGATAGAACCATCCAGGGGAAGGTTCCTTGGGGAGGGGGGGCTCATTTGAGCCTCTCATTGGGGAACTTTTGATAGATATGCTAATTAGCAAGACCTATAATGTTAGACCAGATCTTTTGGGGGTGTGCACTGCAGTGGGCACTGAGGTGCATTAGACCTGGATGTAATGTGCCTAAGGATCCTTAAAATAAATACCAAGGTAAAATCCCTTTTCCCCTTCTAACCGCGTTTGACTCTCGATTTTAAGACCAGGAAAAGGCATCAGCAGGGCCTTCACCTCAATCACCTTGTCCTGGGTCGTTACTGCATAACTTGTCATTCTCTTACCATTTCTCATGAAGCTGCTCCCATTTGTAAACAGCTTCCAGTCTGGATTTTCTAGGGGCACGTCCTTCAGGTCTGGTCTGCTGGAATAGACCTCCTCGACTGTCTGCAAACAGTCATGCTCAGGCACATCATCAGTTAAGGCAGAGGACAGAAACATGGCAGGGTTAACAACATAAGTTGTTTTCAAGGTAACATCATCCTGTTCTAACAACAGTGGTTGATATTTAAGCATCTGGTTGCCGGACAGCCAATGTCCTCCTTTCTTTTCGAGTACTGCTGCTACTGCATGTGGCACATACACTACAGTGTGTTGTCCAAGGGTGAGTTTCCGGGCCTCTTGAATCAAGATGACAGTAGCCGCCACAGCCTTCAAAAACCCAGGCCACCCTTGGCTAACATTGTCTAGCTGTTTGGAAAAGTAGGCCGCAGCCCTCTGTTGGTTTCCAAGGCTGTTGGGGTTTTAAGAGGTCTAGTTATTTTTTTTTCTTTTAAAGGAATTTTCCCCCATTCTGTTACTAAGACGAGAAATCACTGGGTGCTTAAGGAAAGACAAAAGAGCTGCCCATTGGAGGTGGGGTGGGCCTGGCTACTCCTTTGTTTCACCTGGGTGTGGGGTCAGTTCACTCTCGGCGTTCGGAGAGAGAAGCTGCGGAGAGAGAAGCTGCTGGTTCTTTTTGGCCATTCTTCCTTTTTCTGCGGAGAAAGATCCCAGGATCCCCGGCCCACCTTCCCTGCTCCGCTGGAGGCCGGGCTGTGGCCGCCCTGTCCCGCTGCTGATTTGAGCCATCGCTGCATTGTAGCTGTGCTCACCCTGCCTGCCTAGACCTCCGAGGGGTTCCCTGCTGGGATACATCGCGTCTGCCACCCGGGATTTGTGCTCATCCCTGCCGCTCCAGCCTGCTGCTCCAGCTTGCCATTCCAGCCGGCAGTTCCAGCCTGCTGTTCCCGAAGGTCCAGCCGGACACCGGGATCAGCTGCCCAGGGCTTTGTGAAGCCTTTGTTCCATCCCTCCCGGTATCCCAGAGTACCAGTGCTGTGTGCTCCCCGAGCTCGCTCCGGAGCGCCCCTTGCAGCCGCAGGGAAACCATCGCACCTGCCCTGCTCACTGGGAGCCGCCAGCGCCCCTTCCGGCTGCGAGCGGAACTGCATCCGAGGGGAAAAAAGGGCCCAACAGCCGAGAAGGCTGGGACTGGGTTTGTGATTGTTTGCTGTTACTGCCATAGTTATTGTTGTTTGTTTGACCGGTTATATATATAATAGTAAAGAACTGTTATTCCTATTTCCCACATCTTTGCCTAAAACCCCTTGATTTCAAAATTATAATAACTCGGAGGAAAGGGGCTACATCTGCCATTCCAAGGGAGGCTTCTGCCTTCCTTAGCAGACACCTGTCTTTCAAACCAAGACAGATCTTGGCGCCCAACCGTGGGGCTCAAGGACATTAAGAGAGAGAGGTGAGAAAGGAATAACAGTTCCTGCATAACTTAATTTTGTGTGCTGGATATAGGAACCTTGTCGGAGGCCGCGGCGGGACGGGGTGCTCGGATCCCCGGCGGGGGGAGAAGAACAGACACAAGCCAATATGGTTGAAAAATACACTCCGATTTATTAGCAGTCTAAAGGCACTTATATAGTATACCAGCTTGTTAGCTCCTAAGTGGCTTACTTATCAGGACATATTTCTATTTCTACACAATCAGACTACATTGGCAGTTTTCCACAGTCTTGTTATGTTCAAAAGAATTTTTTCCTTGCCTCCCCATCGCACCTGCAAGTCCAGCACTCCCTGAAATTTCTCAGGCTGAAACTGTTTTGCTTTTCACAGAGGCTTTTCCCACGGAAAGTGTCTCACACACACAGGCCCAAAAACCTCCAGCTCAATAGCTTGCACAGTTCCCTTATTGATCCCAATAAATCCATTCTCCAACAGAACCTTGCTAGGCAGCAATATGTGGTCTAGTTTACCCTGGTTTGGGTGGCAGGTGGTAGTGGCTATATTCTTCCCCTTTGCAGCTCCTTACCTAAACATGGGTCCTCTGACTAAGGCTACCATTGCTGTTATCCAGCTTGCGCTATGGGTCGAGAAGGTGAGAAATTCATGGGTTTTTAACTTCCTCCGGAATGTGGGCACATGGATAAAGTGCTATCACACACTAAGTGCATGTTTTTGGGGTTATGTTAAAAATGGTACCTTCTGTGAGGAAATTACACCAGGGGAAGTTTTCTCCCAACCTCTCAACCAGTTCTTGGGGCCCACCCCACCAATTTTCAAAGGGTTTAGTTTCCCTCTGAGTACTAACCAACTGGTACTGGTAGGCCTACTCTATTTAGCACTCAAGGATAAGTTGAGATTGGCTTGGATACACCATCCCCAGACACTAGGGATCCTACCCCAGAGCCTGACACAGCCCCAGACACTAGAGACCCTGCCCCACAGCCTGATACCGCCCAACAGCCCACCTCAGAAATGGACTACCCGAACTGGGTGGGGGTACTGGCGAAAGGGATGCAGGAGATGTGCCAGGAGATATGCCAGGAGATGGGTCAGGTGCGCCAGGGGATATGCCAGGAGATGGGCCAGGTGCGCCAGGAGATATGCCAATTGCTAAGGGAATACACCTCCTCAGCTAGTGAAAAACCCTCTCCCTCCCCCAAAGAGGGTGAGTCCGATGGTGCAGCGTTGGAACCCACGGATGTTACAACCGTCCAGGTTTCAGCTGAACCACAAGGACAACCACAGCCAGCAGCAGTCGCCCCTGTGCAAAGGAGGAAGTGTAAGACCAAATCAGTACGACCAGTTAATGATGATGGGGAACCAGGGCCCTCACAACCAGCAGGAGAGCCAGAGCCGGAAATCATCACTGAGTCTCTGTCGTACGACAGTCTCCATGGTATGCGAAAAGACATTGTGCGAAGGGGGCGTGAGCCTTATACCCCCTGGCTGCTTTGGGTTTGGGACCTTATGGGCACAGGTGTGCAACTGGATAGTGGCGAGGCAAGGTATCTGGGATCGTTGACCCAGGATCCAGGTGTGGACCAGATATTTGTGAGGGAGCCAGGGCCCCTTTCTCTCTGGGAGTGGCTCTTAACGAGTGTGAGAGAAAGGTTCATTCACAAAGAAAGAATGTAGGAGTACCATCATAGAATGCAGCGGAAGACACTTGAGGAAGGGATCCAGCAGCTAAGAGAAGTGGCAGTATTAGAGGTACTCTTTGGGAAGGATGGACAGCATGATAATAACCCCGATAAGGACAGGTGCACAGGACAGATGATGTGGAACCAGGCAAAGCTAGGGCCACTGCAATACACCACCTTCGTTGCAACAATTGATGCTGACAATAACAGAGAAACAGTGGGCTCTGTTGCCAACAAGCTCAGGAATTATGACAGTATGGTCAATGGCCCGCTGAAAGCTCATGTCTCTGCTGTGGTCCAGGACCTCAAAGAAGAGATGAAGGAGATGAGGTAGGAAATGAGGGAGGAGATGAGGAAGGTCAGTGTGGCACCAGTGCAAGTCACAGGCCCCCAAGTCAGAGCCCATCGTCCCCCAGCTAGAGAGAGAGGGTACACCCCACGAGCTGAGCTGTGGTTTTTCCTGTGTGAGCATGGGGAAGACATGAGAAGGTGGGATGGGAAACCCACCTCTGTCCTGGCAGCGCGGGTGCGTGAACTCAAGGAGGGAGGCACTAACTGAGGGGGTTCCGCTAAGGTGAAAGTAGCCTCAGCCTCCCGTGACCGAGCTGCCAGGTATTACAAAAGGGAGGATGATATGTCAGATCCCCTAGAAGGTACATCGAGCATGTACTCCCAGGGAAAGAATGATAACCAGGGCTAGAGGGACCCTGCCTATAGCCAGGGAGAGGCGGGGGAGAACCGTGTTTTCTGGACGGTGTGGATTCAATGGCCTGGCACATCAGAGCCACAAAAATATGATGCATTGGTTGATACTGGGGCACAGTGTACTTTAATGCCATCGGGACATGTGGGGGCAGAACCTGTATCCATTGCTGGGGTGACAGGGGGATCACAGCAGTTGACCCTTTTGGAAGCTGAGGTGAGCCTGACTGGGAAGGAGTGGCAAAAGCATCTGATTGTGACCGGCCCAGAGGCCCCATGTATTCTGGGCATAGACTTCCTCCGGAATGGCTATTACAAAGACCCAAAGGGACTCAGCTGGGCGTTTGGGATTGCTGCTGTGGAGGCAGAGGGCATTAGGCAATGGAACACCCTGCCTGGACTATCAGAGAATCCTTCTGCAGTTGGGCTCCTGAAAGTGGAAGAGCAACGAGTGCCAATTGCCACCTCGACAGTGCACCGCCGGCAGTATCGAACAGATCGAGATGCTGTGATCCCCATCCACAAGATGATTCGTGAGCTGGAGAGCCAAGGGGTGGTCAGCAAGACCCACTCACCCTTCAACAGCCCCATCTGGCCTGTGAGCAAGTCTGATGGGGAATGCAGATTGACTGTGGACTATCGTGCTTTGAATGAAGTGACTCCACCATTGAGCGCTGCTGTGCCGGACATGTTGGAGCTCCAGTACGAGCTGGAGTCCAAAGCAGCGAAGTGGTACGCCACTATTGACATTGCCAATGCATTTTTCTCCATTCCTCTGGCAGCAGAGTGCAGGCCTCAGTTTGCCTTCAGCTGGAGGGGTGTGCAGTACACCTGGAATCAACTGCCCCAGGGGTGGAAGCACAGTCCCACCATCTGCCATGGACTGATCCAGGCTGCACTGGAAAAGGGTGAGGCCCCAGAACATTTTCAGTACATTGATGACATCCTTGTGTGGGGGAACACCACAACAGAAGTGTTTGAGAAAGGAGAGAGAATAATTCAAATTCTCCTGGAAGCTGGTTTCGCCATCAAGAAGGGCAAAGTCAAGGGACCTGCCCAAGAGATCCAGGTCCTGGGAGTAAAGTGGCACGATGGACGACGTCAGATTCCCACTGAGGTCATCAATAAGCTCACAGCAATGTCTCCACCAACCAACAAGAAGGAAACACAAGCTTTCCTAGGTTTCTAGAGGATGCACATTCCCGAGTACAGCCAGATCGTGAGTCCTCTTTACCTGGTTACCAGCAAGAAGAATGATTTCCACTGCGGCACTGAACAGCAGCAAGCCTTCGCCCAGATCAAGCAGGAAATCGCTCACGCCGTAGCCCTTGGCCCAGTCAGGACAGGACCAGAGGTGAAGAACGTGCTCTACTCTGCAGCCGGGAACAATGGCCTGTCCTGGAGCCTCTGGCAGAAGGTGCCTGGTGAGACTCGGGGCTGACCACTGGGATTTTGGACCCAAAGCTACAGAGGGTCTGAAGCCAACTACACTCCCACAGAGAAGGAAATCTTGGCAGCTTATGAAGGAGTCCAAGCCACCTCAGAAGTAATCGGCACAGAGGCCCAACTCCTCCTGGCACCCCGACTACCGGTGCTGGGGTGGATGTTCAAAGGAAAGGTTCCTCTCACGCATCACGCCACTGACGCTACTTGCAGCAAATGGATCGCCCTCATCACGCAGCGTGCCCGAATTGGAAACCCAAGTCGCCCTGGGATCTTGGAAATAATCACAAACTGGCTGGAAGGTGAGACTTTTGGGTTATCTTCTGAAGAAGAAGAGGAGCAAGTGACGCGTGCTGAAGAAGCCCCACCATATAACGAGCTACCTGAGAGTGAAAAACGGTATGCCCTCTTCACTGATGGTTCCTGCCAAATTGTAGGCGCTAGCAGGAAATGGAGAGCCGCTGTATGGAGCCCCACACGACAAGTTGCACAGGCTACTGAAAGAGAAGGTGGATCAAGCCAATTTGCTGAACTCAAAGCTGTTCAATTAGCTCTGGACCTAGCTGAAAGAGAGAAGTGGCCAAAGCTCTACCTCTACACTGATTCATGGATGGTAGCCAATGCTCTGTGGGGTTGGCTGGAAAGGTGGAATAAGGCAAACTGGCAGCGCAGAGGAGAACCAATATGGGCTGCTGAGGAATGGAAAGACATTGCCACTCGGGTAGAGAAGCTATCCGTGAAGGTCCATCATGTAGATGCACACGTCCCCAGGAGCCGGGCTAATGAAGAACATCGTAACAACAAACAGGTAGATCAGGCTGCGGAAATAGAGGTGTCCCAGATAGACTTGGATTGGCAACATATGGAGAGTTTTTCCTAGCTCGATGGGCCCATGATGCCTCAGGCCATCAGGGCAGAGATGCCACCTATAAGTGGGCACGAGATCGAGGGGTGGATCTGACCATGGACAGTATCTCCCAGGTGTTCCATGATTGTGAGACATGCGCTGCAATCAAGCAGGACAAGAGGGTGAAGCCCCGGTGGCATGGTGGGCAGTGGTCCAAATACAAGTATGGGGAGGCCTGGCAGATTGATTACATCACACTGCCTCAAACCCAACAAGGCAAGCGCTATGTGCTCACAATGGTAGAAGCCACCACTGGATGGCTGGAGACCTACCCTGTGCCTCACGCTACTGCCCTGAACACCATCCTGGGCCTTGAAAAGCAAGTCCTTTGGAGGCATGGTACCCCTGAGAGAATCGAGTCTGACAATGGGACTCATTTCAAGAACAGCCTTATTAACACCTGGGCTAGAGAACATGGCATTGAGTGGGTGTACCATATCCCTTACCATGCGCCAGCAGCTGGGAAGGTTGAGCAATGTAATGGACTGCTTAAAGCCACCTTGAAGGCACTAGGTGGGGGGACTTCCAAAACTGGGAGGTGCATTTAGCAAGAGCCACCTGGTTAGTTAACACCCGAGGCTCCACCAGCCGAGCAGGCCCTGCGCAATCCGAACCCCTACCAGCAACAGACGGGGATAAGGTTCCAGTGGTGCACGTGAGAGGTATGCTTGGAAAAACTGTTTGGGTTAAGTCTGCCTTGAGCAAAAACAAACGCATCAGTGGGGTTGTTTTTGCTCAGGGACCAGGTTGCACCTGGTGGGTGATGCAAAGGGATGGAGAGACCCGATGCATCCCCCAAGGGGACCTTGTTTTAGGGTGAACTACCCATGGCACTGTATTTGTATCAGTATCAACATGTATATATGTATATAATTCGGGTGATGAATGTATTTATATGGTTAAAAGGGTTAAGTTTCGTGTGACATGCTAGTATTGGAAAAAAATCGGGGTGGATGATGTTGGGGTTTTAAGAGGTGTAGTTTTTTTTTTTCTTTTAAAGGAATTTTCCCCCATTCTGTTACTAAGACGAGAAATCACTGGGTGCTTAAGGAAAGACAAAAGAGCTGCCCATTGGAGGTGGGGTGGGCCTGACTACTCCTTTGTTTCACCTGGGTGTGGGGTCAGTTCACTCTCGGCGTTCAGAGAGAGAAGCTGCGGAGAGAGAAGCTGCTGGTTCTTTTTGGCCATTCTTCCTTTTTCTGCGGAGAAAGATCCCAGGATCCCCAGCCCACCTTCCCTGCTCCGCTGGAGGCCGGGCTGTGGCCGCCCTGCCCCGCTGCTGATTTGAGCCATCGCTGCGTTGTAGCTGTGCTGGCCTTGCCTGCCTAGACCTCCGAGGGGTTCCCTGCTTGGATACATCGCGTCTGCCACCCGGGATTTGTGCTCATCCCTGCCACTCCAGCCTGCCACTCCAGCCTGCTGCTCCAGCCTGCCATTCCAGCCGGCAGTTCCAGCCTGCTGTTCCCGAAGGTCCAGTCGGACACCGGGATCAGCTGCCCAGGGCTTTGTGAAGCCTTTGTTCCATCCCTCCCGGTATCCCAGAGTACCAGTGCCGTGTGCTCCCCGAGCTCGCTCCGGAGCGCCCCTTGCAGCCGCAGGGAAACCATCGCACCTGCCCTGCTCACTGGGAGTCGCCAGCACCCCTGCCGGCTGCGAGCGGAACTGCATCCGAGGGGAAAAAAGGGCCCAACAGCTGAGAAGGATGGGACTGGGTTTGTGATTGTTTGCTGTTACTGCCATAGTTATTGTTGTTTGTTTGACCGGTTATATATATAATAGTAAAGAACTGTTATTCCTATTTCCCACATCTTTGCCTAAAAGCCCTTGATTTCAAAATTATAATAACTCGGAGGAAAGGGGCTACATCTGCCATTCCAAGGGAGGCTTCTGCCTTCCTTAGCAGACACCTGTCTTTCAAACCAAGACGGAGGCGCTGTATTAATATGCCTAGTGCCACAATGAGTCTCTCGTGTAAAAAGTTCATAAGGTTTAGTTATGTCTGGTAAACGCAATGCTGGAGATGACATTCGAGAGTGTTTCAGCTGTTTAAATGCAGCCCTTGTGCTCTCAGTCTATGTAATTATTCCCTTTTTGGCTGCTTTTAATGCTCCATACAGGGGCTTTGCCAGTCATCCGTAGTTTGGTATCCACAGTCTGCACCACACGACCATTCCCAGAAAAGCTTGCATCACACAACCATTCCCAGAAAAGCTTGCATCTCTCTCACGGTGTGGGGCTCTGGAAGTCAGCAGATGGCTTCTTTCTGTTCTTTGCTGAGCTGTCGGTGTCCACAAAAGATTTCAAGTTCCAAGGAAACTACTGCTTCCTTGGCAATCTATGCCTTGTCTTTAGAAACTCTGTACCCACTGTGTCCCAAAATGTTTAACTAGCTTACAGTGAGTTGGATGCAGACATCTCTGGTCTTAGCTGCAATCAAGATGTCATCAACATACTGAAGGATAACCCCTCCTGGCTCTTGTCTCCTCCAATCTTCCAATTCCTTTGTTAGCTGGTTTCCAAATATTGTTGGGCTATTCTTGAAACCCTGGGGTAGGACTGTTCAAGTAAGTTGACTTTTCTTCCCTGTTTTGGGATTTTCCCACTCAAAAGCAAAGAGCTCCTGGCTGTTTGTATGCACAGGAATGCAGAAAAAGGCATCTTTCAGGTCCACAACAGTAAACTACCCTAATTCATCTGTCAGTGTGGTCAAAAGTGTGTATGGATTGGCTACCACTGGGTGTATGTCCTCTGTAATTTTGTTAACTGCCCTCAAATCTTGGACTAACCAATAACTTTTACCATCAGCTTTCTTTACTGAAAGGATTGGCATGTTATATCTGGACTCACATTGCACTAATAACTCATGGTGGAGGAATTTTTCAATTATAGGTTCCAATCCTCTACGACTTTCTAGTTTCAAAGGGTATTGTTTTTGTCTTACCAGCGTGGCTCCTGGTTTGAGTGCAATGCTCACTGCTTCTGCCTGTTTGGATCTTCCTGAGACATCCCTGGCCCACACAATTGGGTTGACAGCATTTTCAACTTCAATGGGAATTTCACCACATCTGTCCTATATAAAAAGTGCAGCAACTTTGACAAACTTAGTTTCTGGAATGATAACTCGTACTCCCTTTCCTTTTTTGAATTTAATTTCAGCTTCCAATTTCTCCAGTAAATCCCTCCCCAGCAATGGTTTCGGGGAATTAGGCATATAAAGGAATTGATGAGTTACTCAGTGCTTCCCGAGTTTAAATTTCAAAGGTTGGAAGAAAGGCCGTGTTTCAGTTACCCCTGTTGCCCCAACTACATGAACAGTTTCATGACTCAGTTTCCGTTCTAAAATATTTAACACAGAAGATAACGTGCCAGTGTCTACCAGAAATTCTATATCATCTTTCCCCAGCTTGGCTATAACTGAAGGCTCTGCTGGGAGAGAAGCCTTTGGTCCCCATCATTCTGAGTTTTGTTCCAATGGGAGCTGGGGAACTGGGGGTTTCTTCTTTAGCATCGGACAGTCAGCTTTCCAATGCCCTTTCTTCTTGCAATAAGCGCATGTGTCTTTGTCCCTAGGGGGAGAGGCTTTCTTAGATGACTTTTCCGGACTATCCTTCTTCCTGGGACAGGGTTTACCTTTGTCACTTGTTCCTGTTGCTGCCTGTTCTGAGCTTCCCCTCCCCCTCCCAAAGACACATGCTCCTGCCCATGTGCTCCGAGCTCCTTTGTTCTAAGCACGGGCAAAACCAAATGTAATTCAAACTCTTTAGCAGTGTCTGATTGGCCGGTCACCCCGGGTCCGCCCCAGTCCTCCCCTTTCCCCTTCTCCTAATAAAAGATGGTCGAGGGAGGCCCCGCCCTCTCTTAGCTCAGCTGTCTTCCTGTGAACATCTCTGGTTGTCTGTCTCATTTGAAAGCTTCTAACTGCAGTAAATTGAGCGAGCAGGGAGCTATATTTCTCCCTCTTTGCTTCTGCTGGTGGTATTTGCTCTGCAGCTGATACAGGTACCGATTTTAGAGCTACTAAAGTGCTAGATCACCCGTGCTACCTCTCTAGGCTGCTCGAGGCTTTCTAAGGCATTGAAATACAAGCGCTAGCCGGTATAAAGCTGAAAAGATACCTTCCACATTTGGCGCCCAATGTGCTATCTCTGAACTCCGGTTCTGAGAGACTTTCATGCTGTCCCAGCAGCTGAGTGTCTGCTGGAGTTAGCTCTGCACATCCTGCTGTGCCAGCTTTGTGTAGCGAGCTGTTACTTTTTGCGTAACAGTGAGCCCAGAGGCTCAGCCTGTACCCTCCCCCACACCACGTGGCGAGGGAATGGCTGGTAAGCAGAAGACACTTCTCGCATGTTTTTTTTCTCCGGACCTGCTTTCCTGTGGTAAATCCAGAATTCTCGTATTTCCCTGCTGGTTTAGGGGCTCCTGTCTTAAGCTGGTGCCGGTTCAAAATTTCTCTTTTTTTTCTTCCTTTTTGGTGAGTTGGGTTGAGGTTTGTGGTGCTGCATTCGTAATGGGATCTGATATTTCTGCACACCATAGAGAAATATACCACCAAGTTCAAAGCTACCTTTCTTGTACTGGGCATAAATACCCTAAAAATCTAGTTCAATCTTTTGTACAATGGCTTTTTCGGTACTTTCCTAATCTGACCTCCGAAGACATAAGATCTGCTGAATTTTGGGATAAGGTGGGGAGGAAACTCTCCTCTCTTAGGCGTGCAGGAGACGAAACAGTTTCAAAACTCTTTCTTCTCCTGTTCCTAAGTTATACTTTGCCGGAGAAAAAGGTAGTACATGAAAAGCCTCTGCAAAAACCCCCTGTTAATTCCCTTATACCCTCTTCCAACCCCTGTGTCCCGGACCCCTCTTCCCCTACGCTGGAAAACACAGCTAGAGCAGACTGCTTTTTAGTACAGGAGAGCTATCGTCCTCCTGGCTCACCCCTGTTTCCTCAGCACCCTGCCTTGGACAGGAATCCAGAGCCCGTCCCAGGACCTTTCCAACCCCTCTTCTCCACTCCCTTGTCCCCAGTTTCTATCCCTCATGTTTCAAGCGCACGTAAAACCCCCTTCTCCCCTGATCTCGTTATTCCCAGGGACAGCCATTGCCATGTGCTCGCAGCCCGGGGAAAAACCCCTCCTCCCAACCCCTTTTCTCCGAGTTTGTTTGTCTCCAATAATGGCGGATGCAATGTTCCCGTCCTCTCCAAACTACACCTCCCACAATCCCTTTCTCCCCCACCCCACAAATCCCTTCTTGTCCCCATCCCCTCCCACTCTCGCGTCACAACCTGACCCCGCCCCTAACCCCGCCCCCACAGCGTCGTGTTTCACCCCTCCCTCTGTTCCCGCGCATAACTCAAGTACCACCCCTGCCTCCCACAACCCTGCCCCCAACCCCTCCCCTCCTCCGGCCGTGTCCCCACCTCCACTCCCCGCCTCTGCCCCTCCACTCCCCGCCCCTGCTTCCCATTGTCCCACCCCGGCTTCCCACAATCCTGTGACTACCTCTCTAAATCCGGGAACCCATGGCTACCAGGAAGTAACTCCAACTGCTTCTACTACACTCTCTCGTACTAGCAATGGAGCAAACCCTGACTGGAAACCCTTTTCTTATTCTAATATTAAGGATTTGTGTAAGGCAATTAAGGAGTTTGGAATGCATAGTAATTATTTTAAGAGCCTTTTAAGTGCTACTTTTGCAACTCACTTACTTGTACCTCATGATTTACTTACATTGATGCAAACTCTTCTCACACCTGGTGATTTTATGATGTGGAAAAAGCAATGGAAAATAATTTTATCTGATTTATTAAAAATTTTGTGGCAAACTCCAGATAATTACCTGGACTTTGACAACAATTATATCACATTAGACCTTTTATCTGGTGACAATAATATGGAAAATCCTCAGAAACAAGCAATGCTTATCCCTCGTCCAGTTCTTACTGAAATCACACGTGCTGCTGAAAAGGCCTTATCATTACTACCATCTCAAACTCCTACCTCTCATTATACCACCATCAAGCAATTGCCAAATGAAAATATTATTCACTTTTATAACCGTTTGTGCGAAGCTGTCTCTTCCCAGGTCCCTAATCCTGACCTCCAACAAGCGCTCCTACTTGAACTTCTCCAAGTTAATACGAATGATGCTTGCAAACAAGTCATCCTCACTCTCCCTCTGCATCCTTCTCCTACTGTTGAATCCATCCTCGAAGTCTGTACAAAGAAGGTGCAGCTGAACACAGCTGTTCCCTTTTTGAAAAAAGTGGGGATGGTTGGGGAAGTTGTGGAGAATGCTACGGGTACAGGGGAAACTCAATCGCAAAGTAACCTTATATGCTATCGTTGTCAGAAAAAGGGACATGTAGCTCGCAATTGCAGAACGATTATAACTGCTGATAAAAACTCTTCAAATACTGTTTCCCCAGGTCAACAGCAGGGAAACTAGTGACTCAACGCGTCCTAACAGTTCCGCGTTCAGACATAAATAGGGCTGCAGACAAACCAACTTGGACTTCTGGACTCAGGTTTAAGGTAACCTGTGATGAAATACACCATTTCAACAACAACAAACAGACTGTAATACCCATCTCATTCCACAATGTGGACCACACGCAAGACTTTACATACCTTTTTGTTATTGGGGACACTCGGGAAACACCTGCTGGGATAGAGGTTACACCCACACTCCTGAAAGTGGATCAGAACGGGTGTTCTAACCTAATTGTACAATGTATCTATCCACCGTACTTTATGCCAAAGGGTCAAGTCATTGCACAGCCCATTCCACTGCCCAAATACCTGCCCACAGATGGTCATATCCCAGCCATCTGTTTGACTGAGGTTTTGAGGTTTTGGGAAACGACAAACCTGTAATAGAATGTAAGCTCCGTCACAAATCACATAAAATCAGTATAATGGGAATGATAGACACAAGTGCTGATGTGTCTGTCATTCCATTTGATAAGTGGCCTGCGCAATGGGAATTGCAATCTCAGGGTATCATACAAGGGATTGGAGGTACCCAAATTGTGAAGCAATCCAAAAACACCATTCAAATTGAAGGTCCTGAAGGACAGATAGCGACACTTTGTCCATATGTCCTAGACACCAAATTCACCCTATGGGAAAGGGATGCCATGTCTCAGTGGGGAACAAAAATTGATATCACCCCTAGACATCAAAATTTTCCCTTGAAGGCCACTGAAGCAGAGTGCTATCCACAAAAATTAACTTGGAAAACAGATGAACCAGTATGGGTTAACCAGTGGTCTTTAAAAGAAGAAAACTTCGAGGCACTCAAAACATTAGTAGCTGAACAATAGGCTAAAGGAAATATAGTTCCAACTAACAGCCCATGGAACACACCAGTGTTTGTAATACAAAAACCGGGAAAGAACAAATACAGGCTCCTCCAAGATCTTAGAGAAGTTAATAAGGTTATTGAAGACATGGGACCCCTTCAACCCGGTATGCCATCACCTTCAATCCTCCCACAACATTGGCATTTAGCTGTTCTTGACATTAAAGATTGCTTCTTTCATATTCCACTCCATCCTGCAGATGCCCCTCGATTTGCATTTTCTGTACCATCTCTTAATCGTGAAACTCCCATGGAATGTTACCATTGGCTTGTGCTTCCCCAAGGTATGAAAAATTCCCCAACTCTCTGCCAAGAGTATATCAATAAGATTCTATCTCCCATCCGTGCCAAAGCAGAGAAAGCCATCATCCTACATTACATGGATGATGTGCTGGTGTGTGCCGCCAATAATCAGTATCTTGAGCAGACACTTAACATGGTGATTGAGGCCCTAGAGGCCAAGGGCTTTGAATTACAACCTGAAAAAATGCAGAGAACAAGCCCTTGGAAATACCTCAGACTCAAAATCACAGAAACCTTTATCACCCCAACACCTATCACCATTAATAATAACCCAAAAACATTAGTAGAATTGCAGCAGCTCTGTGGGTCACTGAATTATATAAGACCCTGGTTGGGACTCACCACAGAGGATGTGACTCCTATTATGAACCTACTGTCAGGGAGGGGCGGTCCAGCATCTCCTAGATCCCTGACAGAAGAGGCAAGGCAGTCTCTCAGAAAGATACAAGAGATCATTTCCACCAGACAAGCACACAGGTACCAGCCCTTCCTACCCTTTAAGCTTGTCATTCTAGGGGAGGTACCATGCTTTCACGGCCTCATATTTCAGTGGGACAAAGAGCAGAAGGAACCCCTCATCATAATTGAATGGGTATTCCTTCCACTCCAACCTCCTAAAACCATCACACAGCCACAAGAACTGATGGCAAAAATTATCATGAAGGGTAGAGCAAGGCTCCGCACCCTGGCAGGATGTGACTTTGCATGCATCTACTTACCTGTAACAACTGACACATTAGATCACCTACTCCAAAATAATATAAATTTACAATTTGCATTAGATAGTTACTCAGGCCAAATCTCCAATCATTACCCAGAACATAACATGTTTAATCTGGCATTCTCTTTCATCCCTCGAGAAATTCAAAGTAGAAAACCCCTCGATGCGATTACCGTTTTTACTGGTGCTTTAGGAAAATGTAAAAAGTCCATGGTCACATGGGAAAATTCAAAGACGCAAAAGTGGGAATCTGACATCAAGGTAATCCAGGGATCACCACAAGTAGCTGAATTAGCAGCTGTCGTTAGAGCATTTGAGAGGTTCAAAGAACCCTTTAATTTGGTCACAGACTCAGCATATGTAGCTGGAGTAACTGTTAGAGCTGAGCATGCTCTCCTAAAAGAAATCTCAAACAAAAAAATTTATGATTTGCTCTCAAAATTAATTTATCTGGTTTCCCACAGAGAGCATCCCTATTTTGTCATGCATGTGAGGTCACATACAAACCTGCCAGGATTTATTGCAGAGGGTAATCGTAGAGCTGATGCTCTGGCTATGCCAGCAGACATAGGTTTATCAGCTGATTTACCAAAGCTCCCCCAAGTTTTCGAACAGGCAAAATTAAGCCATGCCATGTACCATCAAAATATTTCTGCTCTTATCCGCATGTTCCATCTGTCGCAGACACAGGCAAAAGCAATAGTGGCGACATGTCCCAACTGCCAGAAGCTTCAGCTTCCATCACTGGGCATGGGGGTCAATCCCAGAGGCATTAATAGCAGTGAAGTATGGCAGATGGACGTCACACATTTCCCAGAATTTGGGAGATTAAAATACATTCATGTTTCTATTGATACCTTCTCTGGTGCTTTGTATGCCTCTGCACATGCAGGTGAAAAGGCTAAGGATGTTGAAAAACATCTTCTCCAAGCTTTCGCTGTGCTTGGTATACCTGAGGCGATAAAAACTGATAATGGACCTGCCTACACCTCTCAGGAGTTTAAAAACTTTCGTCAGCAGTGGGGATTTTGACATGTCACAGGTATTCCTCATTCCCCAACTGGACAAGGCATTGTTGAACATGAGCATCCAACTCTTTAATGAATGCTGCTACAACAGCAGGGACCACTAAACTCAACTCACCTGTCCTCAGACTCAGCAAGGCATTGTTTACCATAAACTTCCTGAACGGCTCCTTTGAGGATCCAAACCCTCGTATCTATTGTCCTTTCCAGAACACCGGGAGACAGAAACTGAAGGAAAATCCAGAAGTCCTGATCCGGTACCCAGAGACTCAAAAAATTCTAAGGACCATACAAACTTGTAACTTGGGGACGTGGGTATGCCAGTGTATCTACCCCTCAAGGACTGAGATGGATCCCAGGGAAATGGGTAAAACCTTATGTCACTTCCTCAAAAATTAAGGAGGTTAAAACTGCCTCCTGGAAGAGACGCCCTAAAAAGGATCCTGATTTTGCACCCTCATGTAAACCCTCTACTGCAGATTTTGATGTTAATCCCTTAAATTGCACTGTTTTGCACTCAGGTTTTGCACTGTATTCTGTAAATCTTCGTCCTGATACTCCGTACCATAGATGTCCTGACTAACCCCCTGAGTTTTGACTGGGGAACTAGTTTAAAGGCATCCTGGGTACTGTCGAGTTGTAGGGACGATAGATTCCAATTATGTTTTGCATTCTTGTTTTGTTACTGTTCTATGCACTTTAAGTTACTAAGAGTTACAACCCAGCTTTAAAGAAAAAAAAATAGGGAATTGTTGCTGCCTGTTCTGAGCTTCCCCTCCCCCTCCCAAAGGCACATGCTCCTGCCCATGTGCTCCGAGCTCCTTTGTTCTAAGCGCGGGCAAAACCAAATGTAACTCAAACTCTTTAGCAGTGTCTGATTGGCCAGTCACCCTGGGTCTGCCCCAGTCCTCCCCTTTCCCCTTCTCCTAATAAAAGATGGTCGAGGGAGGCCCCGCCCTCTCTTAGCTCAGCTATCTTCCTGTGAACATCTCTGGTTGTCTGTCTCATTTGAAAGCTTCTAACTTCAGGAAATTGAGCAAGCAGGGAGCTATATTTCTCCCTCTTTGCTTCTGCTGATGGTATTTGCTCTGCAGCTGATACAGGTACCGATTTTAGAGCTACTAAAGTGCTAGATCACCCGTGCTACCTCTCTAGGCTGCTCGAGGCTTTCTAAGGCATTGAAATACAAGCGCTAGCCGGTATAAAGCTGAAAAGATACCTTCCACATGTTCCGGTTTGGCCAAATTTAGAAATATATCCTCTGAGGGAAGGCGCAACCACCCCTCCCCCACCAGGTTAAGGAAAAAAAAAACCATTTTCATTGAAGGAAAGTGAAGGAGAGAAAACTATTTATTTAACAAACACACAGGAAAAGGAAAATAATGCTAAATAATAAAATCTCTCGCTGTGGAGAAAAAACCTGGGAAAAGTGTTAGAGTCCTCCCTTTGGTCTCCTCGGAGCTGGGACTTGGCCCAGGGCCAGGTCCTCTGCGCTCGGTGGAAAGTCCTCCCCATGTGTTCTAATATTGTAGCAGTCCAGTGGAAAAGGAAGAAAATCTGGAATTCTAGGGAAAGGAAAAAAATTCAACTCTCAGTCTCTCTCCAGAGAAAAAGAAGCTGAACCACTGGCCAAAAGCTGACTGGGAAGCCACAAGCCGGGTGCTTCCTCCCTCCCCTGCCGCAGCTGGAAAAAAAAATGCTATCTCTGTGTGACCTTGAACAAGCTGCAAACTGCTTTGAAGAAGTTTTGCTCAGTTTTTTCCTTCCCCCTCTCAGGCTCAGTTTAGAGGCATAGAAAGACACAAAAATTAATTTCTGGGCATCGGGCAGCGACATGGGATACACATCATAAAGTCACCCCAAGACAGGTCTCTATCTCAAAACACTCTCCAGGCTACTTCTAACAGTTTGCTCATGTCTTGAACCCCTTCTAACTTTTGCAACTTTCTCCTTATATTATTTGAAGCCTGACCCATAAACAATTAAGCTAGATGATTTCCCCCTTCCATTGTATCAGGATTTATGTTTGTTTATTTGGTAGCAGCTTCTCTTAACCTGTTCAAAAAATCAGTAGGAGATTCATTAGGACCTTGCTTCCCTTCATAAAGCTTTGCTCATTTAAGAGCTTTGGAGACACCGTGCTTTAACCCATATACTATGAGATCTTGATATCGTTTTAATCTTTGCATTTCTGCTGGCACATTTGGGTCCCACCCTGGATCATCTGTTGGAAAAATTTCTGCAACCATACCTTGTAGTGTCCCGCTAGCTATGCCTAATTCCACAGAGTCTGTAATAGCTTTGTTAACCATCTGTCTTTCAGTGGGATCAAGCAATGTCTCTATCATAGCTGTCAAATCACTCCAGTCAGGGTTCTGTGTTTGAATTGCTCTTTGTACCAAAGTAGTCATTCTGTCTGGATTTTCTTTATATTTTCCCACTGTACTCTTCCACTGTTCTAACTTTATGAGGGAGTATGGAACTTTCACATAGATTGGCCCTTGATTACCCACAGCCTGTCTCAGAGGGGCTTGTAAAACTGGCTCCCTTTTCGATCTGGTCCATTTAGCAATTGGGCTTCTCTCCCTTATAGCTTTTCTTGCTATCTTTCCCCTCTTTCGCCTGCTTAAAGCAGCTATCTCATCTTCCTCTTCAGAGGAGCTACTTGAGAGAGAACTGTCTGATTGCGTGGAATTGGCTTTGTCAGGTCTGCCCTGGCCAGTTCTGGTACTTGTTATCACTGACAGAGACCTACTCCGCCGCAGGGGCCGGGCAGTGTCCCTGGGCCTGCTCGCTTCGATGACATAATCTCCTGAGCCAGCTGCTCGGCCCACGGCGTTGTCATGGAGACTTGGACGCCTGGGAGAGGGAGGAACACCACCCCCCCTGCGGGAGGTTCCCTCCCCGCCCTCCTGGTGGAAAGCCCTGCCTCCCGGCTCCACCTCTAAGGGTGGTGCCGTAGGCTACACACGCTGGCTGTCCCCTCCCCTCAGCCTCTCCCCCCCGGAGAGACCGGAGGGGAGGGGGGAGACGGAGACCCTGGAGGCTTCTGGGCAGAAGCCACTGAAGACGCAAACATCATCCAGAGCCGCCACAGCCAGTCCCCATCTTCCTTCAGATGCGGCCCTGCCAGAGCTGGGTCCCCACTTGGCTTCTGCAGCGGTGGTCATGGGGGATGGCCTGCTACATCGGCCGGAGTTGAAGCCCGAGCCGCGGCCAGGAGGTCTCCCGGGTCCACAGGAGGCGGCGGGGGCAGCCAGTCTGCCTTAATCTTCTCCTTTTTCTCTGGCAGGGACCCATCTAAAGCTGCCTCTCCTCCCACCCCCCACCCCCCACCCCCCCCCCCCCCCCCCCCCACCCCTGGCCTTGGGACTCCTGGAGGAGGATGGAGAGGAGGAGGAAGAAAAGAGGGGGAGGGCCCATTCTCAAGGCAGGGGCTATTAGATCCATCTCCACGTCCTCCCGCTTTGTCGGATCCAACACAGACTTCTTATCCTTTTTCTCTTTTTTCTTTAAAAGCAGTATGTGTTTGACGAGAGTCCACTGCTCTCTCAGTTGGCAGACTCACTGTTCTATGCCCAGGAATGCCTCGAGCTGCCAGGAGAGACGGCATGGGCGATCCAGCAGCTCGGCGGCTCCAATATGCGGCAAGTGATAAGCTGTTCGGCTATTGTCACAAGCAGAAGCAAAGAGGTAGAAATATAGCCCTAACTCCGTGCTTCTATTCCTGTTTTCATTATTCCTCCCGTCCCGGGAGGGATGAGAGAACCAGTCCACAGAAGGGGAAAGCAGGAGCAGACGGGGACGGGGCAGCTGCGATCGGCTGCTTTTATTTGGGGGAGCGGAAAGGGGGGAGCAGGGGGTGGACCTGTGGTAACCAGCCAATCGGACTCTGTTTCGGGGGAGTCCGTGCTACTTTCAGATTCTACCCGCGCTTGGAACAAAGGGGATTCAGAGCACGTGGCAGAGACAAGTCCGGACATGCCTGGGCAGTCCCGGGGCCGGGCTGCACCTCAGGCAGGCAGCAACAATTCCCCATTTTTTTTTCTTTAAAGCTTGGCTGTGACCCTGAGTAACTTAAAGTGTACAAAACAGTAATAAAACAACAGTGCAAAACATAATTGAAATCTACAGTCCCTATAACCCGACACTACCCAGGATGTCCCTAAACCAGTCCCCCAGTTCTTCTTTCGGATGGTCGATTTAGTCCTGGATCTCCTTATGGAGACATGGAATGATTTGATTGCGAGATATAAAGTTCATGCAGTGTAACCCCTCAAGCTTGTTTTAGGGCTGTGGGACAGTCCATGCTGCTGTTGATATGGTTTCCTAGGACATCAGGTAGGGGAGAAAACTCAGGAGGTTAGTCAGGACATCTATGGTAAGGGGTATCAGGATGAGGATCTACAAAATAAAGTACAAAATGTGAGTGCAAAACAGCATAACTTAGGGGATCAACATCGAAATCCAGTGCAACGGCTCAAATGGAGGTGTAAAATCAGGATCTTTTTTAGGGTGTCCCCTCCAGGAGGCACTTTTGACCTCCTTGACCTTTGTGGAAGTGACATAGGGTTTTACCCAATTGCTGGGTATCCACCTCAATCCCTGAGGGGTGGATACACTGACGTATCCATGTCCCCAAGTTATAAGTCGGTATGGTCCCTGGATCTTTTGAGTCTCTGGGTCCCGGATCAGGACCTCTGGATTTTCTTTCAGTTTCTGTCTCCTGGTGTTCTGGAAAGGACAATAGATACGAGGGTTTGGATCCTCAAAGGAGCCGTTCAGGAAGTTTATGGTAAACAATGCCTTGCTGAGTCTGAGGACAGGTGAGTTGAGTTTAGTGGTCCCTGCTGTTGTAGCAGCATTCATTAAAGAGTTGGATGCTCATGTTCAACAATGCCTTGTCCAGTTGGGGAGTGAGGAATACCTGTGACATGTCAAAATCCCCACTGCTGACGAAAGTTTTTGAACTCCTGAGAGGTGTAGGCAGGCCCATTATCAGTTTTTATCTCCTCAGGCACACCAAGCACAGCGAAGGCTTGGACAAGATGTTTTTCAATGTCCTTAGCTTTTTCACCAGCATGTGCAGAGGCATACATAGCACCAGAGAAGGTATCAATGGAAACATGAATGTATTTTAAACTACCAAATTCTGGGAAATGTGTGACGTCCATCTGCCACACTTCACCACTATTAATGCCTCTGGGATTGACCCCCATGCCCAGTGATGGAAGCTGAAGCTTCTGGCAGTTGGGACATGTCGCCACTATTGCTTTTGCCTGTGTCTGCAATAGGTGGAACATGCAGATAAGAGTAGGAATATTTTGATGGTACATGGCATGGCTCAATTTTGCCTGTTCAAAAACTTGGGGGAGCTTTGGTAAATCAGCTGATAAACCTATGTCTGCTGGCATAGCCAGAGCATCAGCTCTACGATTACCTTCTGCAATAAATCCTGGCAGGTTTGTATGTGACCTCACATGCATTACAAAATAGGGATGCTCTCTGTGGGAAACCAGATAAATAAGCTGAGAGCAGATCATAAATTTTTTTGTTTGAAACTTCTTTTAGGAGAGCGTGTTCTGCTTTCACAGCTACTCCAGCTACATGTGCTGAATCAGTGATCAAATTAAAGGGTTCTTTGAACCTCTCAAATGCTCTAATGACGGCTTCCAATTCAGCTACTTGTGGTAACCCCTGGATTACCTTGACATCAGATTCCCACTTCTGCATCTTTGGATTTTTCCACGTCAGGACTGACCTTTTAGATTTCCCCGAACCATCTGTAAAAATGGTTAAAGCATCAAGGGGTTTTCTACTTTGAATCTATCGAGGGATGAAAGAGAATGGCAGATTAAACATGTCATATTTTGGGTAATGATTGGAGATTTGGCCTGAGTAACTATCTAATGCAAATTGTAAATTTATATTATTTTGGAGCAGGTAATCTAATGCGTCTGTTGTTACAGGTAAGTAGATGCATGCAAAGTCACATCCTGCCAGGGTGCGGAGCCTTGCTCTACCCTTTATGATAATTTTTGCCATCAGTTCTTGTGGCTTGGTGATGCTCTTAGAAGGTTAGAGTGGGAGGAACACCCATTCAATTATGATGAGGTGGTCCTTCTGCTCTTTGTCCCACTGAAATATGAGGCCGTGAAAGCATGGTACCTCCCCTAGAATGACAAGCTTAAAGGGTAGGAAGGGCTGGTACCTGTGTGCTTGTCTGGTGGAAATGATCTCTTGTATCTTTCTGAGAGACTGCCTTGCCTCTTCTGTCAGGGATCTAGGAGATGCTGGACCGCCCCTCCCTGACAGTAGGTTCATAATAGGAGTCACATCCTCTGTGGTGAGTCCCAACCAGGGTCTTATATAATTCAGTGACCCACAGAGCTGCTGCAATTCTACTAATGTTTTTGGGTTATTATTAATGGTGATAGGTGTTGGGGTGATAAAGGTTTCTGTGATTTTGAGTCTGAGGTATTTCCAAGGGCTTGTTCTCTGCATTTTTTCAGGTTGTAATTCAAAGCCCTTGGCCTCTAGGGCCTCAATCACCATGTTAAGTGTCTGCTCAAGATACTGATTATTGGCGGCACACACCAGCACATCATCCATGTAATGTAGGATGATGGCTTTCTCTGCTTTGGCATGGATGGGAGATAGAATCTTAGCAAAATACACTTGAGAGACACTTGGTGGATTCTTCATACCCTGGGGGAGCATGAGCCATTGGTAACGTTTCATGGGGGTCTCACGATTAATAGAGGGCATGGAAAATGCAAATCGAGGGGCATCTGCAGGGTGGAGTGGAATATGAAAGAAGCAATCTTTAATATCAAGGACAGCCAAATTCCAATGTTGTGGGAGCATTGAAGTGATGGCATAACTGGTTCAAGGGGCCCCATATCTTCAGTAACCTCACTGATGTTTCTGAGATCCTGGAGAAGGCGCCACCTGTTCTTTCCCGGTTTTTGTATTACAAACATGGGCAAGTTCCAGGGGCTATTAGTTGGTTTTGATGTTCCTTTTAGCCAATTGTTCAGCTACTAATGTTTTGAGTGCCTCTAAGTTTTCTTCTTTTAAAGACCACTGGTTAACCCATACTGGTTCATCTGTTTTCCAAGTTAATTTTTGTGGATGTCACTCAGCTCCAGTGGCTGCAAGGGAAAATTTTGATACCTAGGGGTGAAATCAATTTTTGTTCCCCACTGAGACATGGCATCCCTTCCCCACAGGGTGAATTTGGTGTCTAGGACATATGAGCAAAGTGTCATTATTTGTCCTTCTGGACCTTCAATTTGAATGGTGTTTTTGGATTGCTTCACAATTTGGGTACCTCCAATCCCTTGTATGATACCCTGAGATTGCAATTCCCATTGCGCAGGCCACTTATCAAATGGAATGACAGACACATCAGCACTTGTGTCTATCATTCCCATTATACTGATTTTATGAGATCCATGACAGAGCTTACATTCCACTATAGGTTTATCATTTCCCAGAACCTCAGTCCAACAGATGGCTGGGATATGACCATCTGTGGGCAGGTATTTGGGCAGTGGGATGGCCTGTGCAATGACTTGACCCTTCGGCATAAAGTATGGTGGACATATACAGTGTACCATTAGGCTAGAACCCCCATTCTGTTCCACTTTCAGGAGTGTGGATGTAACCTCTATCCCAGCAGGTTTTTCCCGAGTGTCATGGGTTAGCAAGCATAGTCCCAGAAGTGATGTTCTTGCAAAGGGGTGCTTACAGCTTCCTCTGTGACCTGATAGAACCTATCAGCTGGCCAGTTTGAATATGGATAATTCTTTAAGCCACTTAAAGTTGTGGCCGCCTCTGTGATCCACACTTAAGAACAGAAAACCCTGAGGCAGAGGCTCTGTCTTGTTTCCGGTGCTGGGACAGGTAGCTGCGGGCCCGATGTGGGGGCCAGCAGGCCACGGCCATCCTGGAGCCGATGGGCCCTGTTCCACCCGCGGAACCCCTCCCACAGCAAGGCTGTGGGCAGCTGGAGAGGCCCGGCTCCCCCCCCCCCCCCAGTGCTGCCAAGACTGAGCTAAAGCTGCACCACTGTCCGACAGAGGTCATGTGACCAACAGCGATAAGCGACATTCCAGCTGCAAGGCCTAGGTGAGATTAACCATTTTAGTGCTATGAAGAGCTGAAAACCTGAGGGAAGAGAAAGAGGAGATGCTTAAAGCTGAAATTCTGTTGTAAAGCTATGATATATCAGAGTACCCGTTGTAATCTCATGAAGATACGGGGGGTGGAGCGTTCAACTTGTACTTGTGAACAAAAGCACCTGCGCTGAGACAGGCAGATGCTGACGCAGCTGTAATTTCATGAAAAGTTTGAACAGGGAGAGATGGAAGCGATGAGGACTTTTGCTCCAAATGGGAAAGGAGAAAACCTCAGTTCCTAGAGATGCTCCCAGAGATAGTCCTAAAGATGAAGATGAGGAAGACCATTTGCTCCCAGGGAAGGAGAAGGGCCTCTATTCTTAGAGATGAAATGCTCCCAGAGATGGATGAAGAGAACTTTTATTTCTGAACGGCTCAACCTTAAAATTCAACCCCAGTAATTTTAAGAGTGGACCCTCGAAAGCAGTTGTGGGAAAAGATGCAAGTCATGGGAGGGGACTCACATGCGAGCAGAGAACCAACCCAGGTGGCTGTCTTGTTGTGATGTTTTCATAGCATGGACAAGAGAGACTCCTCTTCCTAAATGGACTGAACAAAGTTATTATAGAAGTGATAAACAGACTGAACATCTCAAGGGTTGTCTTTTTACATTGTCAGTTGGAGAAGCGAGAAAGGTGGGGGGAGGAGGAGAGTTCTGAAGGTATGGTATAATGTTTTTTTTCCCCCTCTTTTAGGTCTGTTAATAAACTTCTTTATATTCTTTCAAGTTTGGTACCTGCTTTGCATTTCTCCTAATTCTTATCTCACAGAAGATAAACAGTAATGAGTATTTTGGACCAAACCAGTACACTAAATTGGTGTTTCTGCCTGGTTACAAACCAAACCTGCTACACCGAGTATCCCCAATAACAAAAAGGTATGTAAAGTTTGGCATGTGGTCCACATTTTGGAATGTGATTGGTATCACAGTCTGTCTGTTGTTGAAATGGTGTGCTACATCACAGGTTACCTCAAACCTAAGTCCAGGAGTCCAAGTTGCTTTGTCTGCAGCTCTATTTATGTCAAAACGAGGAGCTTGGACGCGTTGGGTCATTAGTTTCCCTGCTGTTGACCTGGGGAAACAGTCTTTGGAGAGATTTTATCAGCAATTATAATTGCTCTGCAATTCCGAGCCACATGTCCCTTTTTCTGACAATGGTAGCACACAAGGTGACCTCGAGATTGAGTTTCCCCTGTACCCATAGCCTTCTCCACAACTTCCCCCACCATCCCCACTTTTTTTGAAAAAGGAACAGCTGTGTTCAGCTGCACCTTCTTTGTACAAACTTCGAGGATGGATTCAACCGTTGGGGGTGGACGCAAGGGAAGACTCAGGATCACTTGCTTGCAAGCCTCATTCTTATTGGCCTGGAGCAGTTTGAGGAGGAATGCTTGTTGGAGGTCAGGATTAGGGACCTGGGAAAAGATTGCTTCACACAAACAATTATAAAACTGTATAATATTTTCAGTTGGCAGTTGTTTAACGTTGGTATAATGGGATTCAGGAGTTTGAGATGGTAGTAATGTTAAGGCTTTTTCAGTAGCATGTGTTATTTTAATAAGAACTGGGCATGGAATAAGCATTGCTTGTTTTTGAGCATTTGTCATATTATTGTCACCCGATAAATGATCTAATGTGATATCATTGTTGTCAAAATCCAGATAATTATCTGGAGTTTGCCACAGAACTCTCAATAAGTCAGATAAAATTAGCTTCCACTGTTGTTTCCACAACACAAATTCACCAGGTGTGAGAAGAGTTTGCATTATTGTAATCAAATCATGAGGCACTTACAGATGTGTAGAAAAGGTAGCACTTAAAAGGCTTTTAAAATAGTTACTATGCATCCCAAACTCCTTAATTGCCTTGCACAAATCTTTGATATTGGAATCTGGGAAAGGGGTCCAGCCAGGATTAGCTCCGGTGGTACTACGGGGGAGAGTAGTAACAATTGGAGAGGCTTCCTGGTAGGCATGGGTTCCCGGATGTACAGGGGTAGTCACATGACCGTGGGAACCTGGGGCTGAACAATGGGAAGCAGGGGAGCGGAGTGGAGGGGCAGGGGTGGGGAGTGGAGGGGCGGAGGAAGTAGGAGGGGGGGAGGGATTGGGGGCGGGGTTGTGGGTGGAGGGGGCGGTTCTACCCTCGGGGGCGGGAGCAGTGCCAGCCTCCTGGGCGGGAACAGAGGGAGGGGTGAAACACGACGCTGTGGGGGCGGGGTAGAGGACGGGGGTAGATTCCGATGCAGGCATGGGAGGGGATGGAGACAAGAAGGGATTTGTGGGGTGGAGGCGAAAGGGATTGTGGGAGGTGTAGTTCAGAGATGAGGACACGTGGCGTCCACCATTATTGGGAACAGATAGACCCGAGGAAAAGGGGTTGGGGGGATGTTGGGGTTTCCTCCCCCCGCCCCGGGAGCCCTGAGGGAGGCACGGGGTTTCCCTGCCCCTGCTCAGCCTCATCCCCATTGGTTGGTTTGTGTTCCCCTGCGCGGGCAAAGCAGCTCGGGTCCTGACTGTAGGAGAGTCTCTCGGCAGAGCCTGGCCATGCGGCTGGGGAAATAAACATCTCTGAAACATCTAGCAAGAATCCGTCCGTATATATTTCTTTTCCACGGGACTCCTGGTTGGATATAGGCGTGTTGCAGTATCCCCACTGCAACATAATGGTGGAGATTTGAGGGCAGAATGATCCCCGATCCCTAAGCGACTTTGTGTGAGTAAATCCTGGAAACTTTGGATTCTTCTTCTTGGTTTTGTTTTGCTATTCCATATCTAAACTATGGAGGAACCGTGGGAAGACTCTTGGCTTTCAGAGCCGCATATGGACATTTATCTTAAACTTAAAATGATTCTTGAACAACGGTTTGTAAATTTTAGCTTGATTCAAGCTCAGAAAGAACTGAAACACTTCCTGGCATGGTTGTTTAAGAACTTTTTCTATGTTTCTTGGGATCTAATTCTTACCAAGAGCTTTTGGAAGACCGTTTGGACCCAGTTAATATTTGAGTCAAAATATATGCCGATGGAAGAATATTTTCGTGAATATTATTTAATAACCGAGACTGTTGAGCAATGTCAGCTGTGTCCTGGTAAAGGGAAGCCTGGCTCAGGGACCGTGTGACCCAGGCCACGTGCGCCGAGCGCTCTGCGAGCAGCAGCGAGACGGTTGCCGCGCGCGGGCGGAGCCACGCGAGCCGCAGTGTCGGTGGCGGAGCGAGGCGCCGCAGGAGCGGCGCGGCCCGGCAGTGCCCGCCCGGCCCCGCGCAGCGCATGGTGGAGCGAGCCCCGTGAGCGCCCGACCAAAAGGGGCGGCGCGCGGGCGGCGGCTGGCGGCAGAGTGGAGCCGTGCCCAGCCGAAACGCGCGCTGGAGCGGGGCACAGGGGGGTCATCGCTTGGGGGCCTGGCCAAGATGCAGCGCCTGGCAGTGGCAACGCAGCTGCAACCAGAGGAGGCGACGCGCGGAGAACGGAGCGGAGCGGCCCGGCCCGGCCCGCGCGGCCCCGAACGCGACCCTGGGAAAAGCGCGCCGATAATTCCAACACGGGAGCGACCGAAAGAGACAGCAAATACACAGCGAGACAGAAAACAGCAGCCACTCGGAAAAAGGAAAAGACCATAGTAGCTAAGATCTTAGGGACAGTGAAATGGTATAATGTTAAACAAAATTATGGTTTTATAACAAGATGTGATAACCAGCAAGACATATTCGTGCATAGAACTGCTATTAAAAAGAATAACCCTGAAAAATGCATCCCAAGCTTGGGAGATGGAGAGGTGGTGGAATTCAAAATCATACAAGGTAGAAAAGGGTTACAAGCATCGCAGGTCACTGGGCCTGATGGTGTTCCTGTAAAAGGCAGTATATATGCAAAAAATCGTAGTCATGTTAGACAATATCTCCATTGTAAACCCCCCCTACAGTCTCCCTTTCCTAATCCCACGTTTCCCTTTTATCCTATGTCCTATTACCCCCAGTGTATTCCCAATCCGTTTTTTCATCCATGGTTCCCCTCACAAAACCCTGCCTTTGCCAATTGTTTCCCCTACAATTCCTCTCCGATGCCGATGGGGGGATGAAAAGGGGGAGGAAAGAAATTGAACCCTCTCCTGCCTCGGTTTCCCCACAGGCATGTCCAGAGAGTTCTGTCTCCCTTCTGTCAGCCCTGAGATGTTCCAGAGAATCTGTTTGGACATTTAAAGACTCAGGAGGGTGGCTTGTTTTGTTTTGAAACAGTTCTTGTTATGGTTATCCAGTTGTCTTCATTCTCCTTTTATTAAAATAAAACGGGTGAGATGTTGGGGTCTCCTCCCCCCGCCCCGGGAGCCCTGAGGGAGGCACGGGGTTTCCCTGCCCCTGCTCAGCCTCGTTCCCCATTGGTTGGTTTGTGCTCCCCTGCGCGGGCAAAGCAGCTCGGGTGCTGTGACTGTAGCAGAGTCTCTCGGCAGAGCCCGGCCATGCGGCTGGGGAAATAAACATCTCTGAAACATCTAGCAAGAATCCGTCCGTATATATTTGTTTCTTTTCCACGGGACTCCTGGTTGGATATAAAGGTGTTGCAGTATCCCCACTGCAACAGTGGGAGGGTTTTTTTCCCGGGCTACGAGCACATGGCTATTGCTGTCCCTGGGAACAAAGAGATCAGGGGAGAAGGGGTTTTTTCGCGCGCTTACAACATGTGGACTAGAAACTGGGGACAAAGGAGTGGAGAAAAGGTTTTGGAAAGGTCCTGGGACGGGCTCCGGATTCCCATCCAAGGCAGGGTGCTGAGGAGACACGGGTGGGCCAGGAGGTCAATAGCTCTCCTGTGCTAAAATGAAGGCTGGTCCAGCCGTGTTTTCTGGTGTAGGGGAAGAGGGATCAGGGACACTGGGATTGGAAGAGGGTATAAGGGAATTAACAGGGGGTTTTTGCGGTGGCTTTTCCTGTACTGCATTCTTTTCTGGCAAAGTGTAACTTAGTAACAGGAGAGGAAAAAATTTTGAAACTGTTTCATCTCCCGATCGTCTGAGACAGGAAAGCTTTCTCCCGACACCATCCCAAAATTCAGAAGATCTTATGTCCTCGGAGGTTAGATGCGGAAAGTACTGAAAAAGCCAGCACACAAAAGATTGAACTAAACTTTTAGGGTATTTATGCCCAGTACAAGAAAGGTAGCTTTGAACATGGTAATATATTTCTCTGTGGTGTGCTGAAACTTCGGATCCAATTATAAAAGCAACACCACGATTCCTCAGCCCCAAAAAGTGAAAGAAAGGAAAAAAAAAAGAAAAAATTTGCACCGAAACCAGCTTAAGACCAGAGCCCCCAAACCAGCAGGGAAATACTCACCAGAGCTCTGGATTCACCACAGGAAAGCAGGTCCGGATAAAAGAATCAGCGAAATGGGTCTTCTCCTTGTTCAGTTGTTCCCATGTCACGTGGCGTGGAGAGGGTACAGGCTGGAGCTCTGAGCTCGCTGTTATGCACAAAAAGTGGCAGCAGGAGTGCAGAGTGCTGGCACTGCACGCACAGGGTTCACTCCGGCAGACACGTGGCTTGCTGGGACACCCCAAAAGTCCCTGTAGAGCTGAGGTTCTGAGATAGCACATTGGGCGCCAAATGACGAAATGCTCACAGCTTACTCAGACGGCTGGCTCACTGTTCTGTGCTTTGGAAAAGCTCTGAGCTGCCAGGAGAGGCGGCACAGGCAATCCAGAACCTCAGTGGCTCCGAAATGCAGCAAGTGATAGCTGTAAAGCTAATGTCAAAAGCAGAAGCAAAGAGGTAGAAATACAGCCCAAACTCTGTGCCTTAATCCTGTTTCTTTATTCCTCCTGTCCTGAGAGAGACAGGACAGGCTGTTCACAGAAGGGAGGCAGGAGCAAGAGGTGCGGAGCCAGCTGGGATCGGCCTTTTATTCAGGGGAAGGGAAAGGGGAGAGCTAGGCATGGACCTGGGGTAACCAGCCAATTGGACTATGTTTCAGGGGAGTCTGTGCTACTTTCAAGTTTTACCCGCGCTTAGAACAAAGGGGATTCAGAGCACATGGCAGGGACAAGTCCAGACATGTCTGGGCAGTCCTGGGGCCGGGCTGCACCTCAGGGGCAGGCAGCAACACAGCTCATCCTTAAAATGGTACCCCAGTAGCTAAAGACTGAACCCTCAAAAGCAGTTGTGGGGAAAGCTGTAAGTCGAGGGAAGGGACTTACACATGCGAGCAGAGAACCAACCCAGGCGGCTGTCTCGTTGTGACATTGAAGCCATGAGAGAACTGTTTCTTGTGGAGATGTCTCCATAGCATGAGCAAGAGAGACTCCTCTCCCTAAGTGAACTGAAAAAAAGAGATTATTATGGAGGTAGTAAACTGACTGAAAATCCCAAGGGCTGTCTTTTTACATTGTCAGTGGGAGAAGGGAGAAAGGTGGGGGGAGGAGAAGTGTTCTGAAGGTTTAGTCTGATTTTTTTTCCTTCTTTTAGGTCTGTTAATAAACTTCTTTATATTCTTTTAAGTTTTGTGCCTGCTTTGCTTTCTCCTAATTCTTATCTCACAGAAGCAAAATAAGTAAGTAATGGATATTTTGAACCAAACCACTACACCATAGCTTTACAAAAGAATTTCAGCTTCTAGGTTTGAAGCATCTCCTCTTTCTCCTCTCTCTGAGCTTCAGCTCTTCCTTCTTCACTATGATAAACAAAATTGCCCAATCAAAATTTATAAAGAAATGACATTCATTATGCGACCGAAATATCGGTTTCAACAGCCACGATCGAGAAAAGCAGCACCGAGTCCGGGGTCGGAGCTGGGTGAACACGCATAGATCTGATCTCTATCGCACCAGACCTCCCAAGTTCACGCTGCTGCTTCGGCTGGTCCCTTCTTATACAGTTTTTGGGTAGAGTCCGAATTAATTCTATTCTTCTCGTATTGATGAAATTTTCTTGTCTCGGAGTTGGGCTGCACAAAGCCTTTCCTGGGTCTGATGAATTTTCCATCCTGGGTGATGAATGGGCCATTTCTGCTGATGGATGGGCCATCTCTGGTTCCTGGAACAGTTATTTTTAGTTCCCAGAATGTCCGATTCCTTATCAGATGCGATGCAGATATCAGAATGTGGTGATCAAGTCGTCATGGTGCAAATGTCCCGGTGATAAGATCCAACCCCACCTAGGTGGAATCCTCACTTATTGTGAAAGAAATACTTTTAGTGTTGTGAAATTTTTCTCTCAGCCAGGCTGGTGAAAGGATTTTGAAACTCGGTCTCTGTAGGGTCTGATTACATTCCAGTTTTATACATAATAGCACAAATTACATACTTTATTTATAACATTCACTGACTTTGGTGTCTCTATGTTGTTTTCTTCATGTTCCTTCACCTTTCCTCTTCCTCTGACTCAGGACAGGATTGATGTCTGAAGGTTTCATCAGTTCTGGAGAATTTTACAGCACTAAGAGAGTTAATTTCACGCGGGCCTTGCATCAGGAGTTTGCCTCTCACTGTTGCTCACGTGATCTCTGCCAGAGCTCTTGCAGTGTAGAATTTCATTTTAGCAGCTGCTCTGGGTCGCTGTGCTGGGTGTCTAGCAAAGCAGAAGCGGCTGAGATCTTAGCCGAGCCGCGCCGCGGCCGACCCAGCCGGGCCACGCGGAGCAGGGCCCAGCCCAGCCCTGCTGGGCCACGCGGGCCCCCTCAATTACCTGTCTAAAAACCCGAAGCAAGAGAGCTTTCCCAGAATTTGTACTTAAATGTGGTATTCACAAAGGAGTGTCAAGCTTCTTAAGTGGCTTAATAGAGTTATTAATTTTCAAACTAGCCAGCTGATTGGTCCTGTCGGGTCTAAAGGAAGCTGTCTGTAGCCCCTTCTAAGAAAATCACTTCTGTGGCTTGTGGAGTCCTCCTTAACTAAAATACAAGCTGTGCTAAACCATGACAGCGTCCAAGCTTCAGGGAGTAGCCATCTTACACGTTCCCAGGGAATGTATAAGAGGCTTCTACCTCCATGATAATTTTTGTGGCGTTTATAGTCATAAAGACAAGTGTCTTTTGTCAAATGATATTTATTTTTCTCTTATCTCTTCCCACATTCGCTTTCCATACCAAGATGTTGATTCTTGGTGGGCTGCAGACCTTTTGGCGCCAAGAGATGACCCCTTGCTTGGCCTTTGACCCATCCAAACAATATTAAAATTGATAACATAAAGAGCAGTCTTTTAATGAAAGCTTTCAGGTGCACAAATTATCCCTATGCACATGCATAGGATCAAATTTTCACAATTTTTATAATTTGAACTAATTAGTATATCCAGCAAGTACATCCAATAGGAGAACAGTTGTCCTGGTAGCCCACCCTTGGACTTGCCCCATTGGAGTCCCTCCAAGGGGTTCTTAACCCTATATCTTGTTGTGTCTCCCAAGTGCTGGTGCAAAACAGGATGTTCTTGTAAGAAATTCTTTTCTTGAAAATAAGACTAAATAGAATTTAAGGAGTGTGACATAATATGTGAGAAAGGGTAACTACTATTCTAAAGTGTAAGAAAGTGCTAGGAACTATACAGCTATATATTAAAAAGCTACAAAGCTACAAATATATAAAAAAGCTAAAAATCTTTAGGCATCACCACCTCTGTCAGAAGAGGGAGTTGTCAACCACTGACACTCTTCCTTGTGCTGGTACTGATTTTCATCTGAAGACCTGAGATTGTCAGGTCTCCCATCACTCCACTAACATTATATGCCGTTCAGATAATCCCCAAGCCAGATGCAAGTAGAGTTGATCTCGCATATAAAATTATTTGCTCCCTAATAACATCAGACACAATTTCTCTATCTAGTGCACAGCACCATAGTCACAGTGAGGCCTCTAGCTGTAGCCCCTCTAAACAGTAACATCAATAATCCACTTTTTAAATGTTTCTAATACCTGCTGTAGTACTGCCCAGTTTTACTTTTCATTGAGAAGGAAGTTTGTGCATACCCTTGATCTTTTTAGCTGCTATTCCTTACTTTTTTATTATATGGCAATGCTACATTCAGGAAACAATTAGTATAGGGGCCAAAACTTTCTATGCCCTTACAACAAATAGCCCCTGTACTAGAAATGAAGCAAGATAATATGGAATCAAACAGCAAGAGAAGAACAAAGAGAGATAGAAAGTGGCCTGTCCTCACCTCAGCAAGCACCAAAGCTGAAGAGAGCAGGAACTGAAATCTCAGCCCGGAGCCCTCATTACCAAATCTTGCTGTTTCTCTTTGCTTATTTAATACTGCTTTCTGCTGGCATCTTCAGAAAGCATAAAAATATATTCATGTTGAGAATCTTAAGCACACAAACACTATAAGTAAAGGAGGTCAATTTCCCCCATTTATTTGAGCAAGTCCTTCTCCTATAAATATAAGCAGAAAGAATATAATCAGATGATGTATTCAGAGACTCAGATGTTCATAGATAATTAAATATATCTTGATGGAATTACTTTAATTGAAGTAGGCATGATTTGAAAAAAAGTAACATTCAATTTTTTTATTTGAGAAAAAGTATAAATAAATTTCTTGAAAAAGAAAACCAACACCATTATGCAATTGACTATTTTATTTTCAAAGAAACTGCACTGCAAATTGAAGAATGATATTCCAATTCTATATCAAATACATAGACAATATATTATTGAAGTGAAAAGAAACTGTTGCTAATAGGACAATCCCTAAGTCCTTCAGAGCAGTTTTATAAGCCAGACAAACAATATGGAAGCTGACAACATGGCTGACAAATTTGTACTGTCCTACTATGTTCCAGAGGAAATGAGTATACTTATGTACATGAATAAACATAGAGTAAGACCACCAACCTCTTCTTTTTGCCCATGTCTACAAATCACCCGAGTTTTCCATCTGTTTAGACCAAGCACATATTATGTATCTGCTTTACAAAAGCAACAAAAATAACAAAAGCTTTTTATTTTTTTAACATAACAAAAATTTGAACAGAGAAAAAATCTCATCAGATTAGCACCTTATTTGGTTCTGGAAGTGAAAAGCAAGGATTAGGCCAGATATTATAGACATTTCTGATGGCCACTGGCCAGACTTCTAAGGCAGCTTCATCAACTTGGATGTAATTTTTCTTGATTTATACTTGAGGCTAATTTATTGTGTGAAACTGAGTTGTGTTAAAGCTAAGACCAAGGAAATGCTGTTGTTTATTTCCATAAGAATGACTGACTACTACTATAGTTTACATGGAATATTATGTTTATGGCATTAAACAGTGATGTTTATGGAAACTGTCTATTCATGTCTGTCAGTTCCTCCACCAACATCATTTAAAGCCATTGACCTACTTCAATCAAATTTGACAGGAAAAAATAGTCTTAAAGATAATCACATTCCCCAAAGCATTGTGAAATGTGTTGCCTAGGCAGAGGGGACAGAACCCATTGGAGGACAAAGGAGAAGTCAGTGGTCCCTCAGGGATGCTGCATCCAGCCTGGGAACCAGGACTGCACCCCTGCCATGCCATCCATTTGGAACACTCTGTGGAGAAACAGTATGTTTAATAGTTCTATGGAAATGGAGGTGGATGAGGGAGCATCCAATGCATACACTTGCTCCAAATCAGAATCACTGATGGCTCCCATAATATTCTCAAAATATGTTCATCAAATTTTTTCTTAAAGACTTACAGTGACTGAGATTTCACTACTTCCACAGCAGTTTTATTCAAATATTTAACTAACACACAATTAGAAAGTCTTTTTCATTATCTATTCTACCCTCTTTACAGAAATTTAATCTCAATACTTATGACCAGTCAGGACTTTATTCCTTTTCACATTACAGCTAAACAGGCTTTTTTCCTATTTGCCTTCTGCAGGATTAAAGAAGATATCACATCTTTTACATCTAAATCAGTGTCTCAGTTTAGAGACAAATTTTAGGAGAAAAACGCTCTGGAATGAGTGTTTTCTTTAAAGAAAAGGGCTTCAGTAATCCCTTTTGCCAATGAGAAATGAATACCAGTGGATGAAAGTGAAAAAAACCTGTTTATTAACAAAGCATGGTGCCTGCAAGGCACAGAAAAAAGATTGAATAGATGCTAGATATTGAAATTTTACAACCTTGCCCTCTACTCCCCACCTGGCCACGTGGCTGGGAAGGCAAAAATGGCAGCTATCTTTGTCTCAGGGAAGGGGAAAAAGGAGTTCACACAGCAGCTTGGGCAAAACAGATGGGAACCTGCTGAACCTCTGGCATTGGCCTCCTTTTCACTACAGATGAAGTTGGTGGATTTTGGTGTCCTTTCCTTGTTGGTTCAGCTTTTTTCCTGAGGTCTCAGGCTCAGAGCTCAGTCCACCATCTCGGCTATTCAGATGTCCAACCGAAAACCAAGCAGAAAAGGTTCAAGAAAAAAAAGCCGCCGAAAGGATTCCTGGTACAGCCTCCAAGCCAGGGGAAGGATAAAAGGAAACTTCTTGCTTAAGCTAGCAAAAACTAATCCAGCAAAAGCAACAATGTAACATCTGATAGGCATGGAGCACGCTGAGGAGTGTGTCTTTGAATAAAACCTGCACAGGAGCCCCAAGGCTTCCGCCCCTCCCCCGATTCATCTTAAAGCTACAGCAGCCATTTCTGGGCATAAAGCAGAAGATTAGGGAATAGAGTATCATCATAAAATCACCCCAAGACAATCAGTGATGACATCCTATTTCAGCATGTTCCAACTTTGAACAATGAAAACAAACGTAGCTATTTCTCCTCTTTCCAGCTGACATTAATCAGGTGTTGACATACAAAGGACTGCAGTAAATAATCTCTGTAGATATGACTACTGAGTATAGGTTCTTTCCCTGGTTGTTTTTGGTAGTCACCAAATGATGCAGCAATATGAAATAAGTCAAGTGTGGCTCTTTTTATTACAAATCATGCAAGCGCATCCTGGTCTTTTGATTGAATGATGTCATGGTTTGACACTGGCCAAATGTCAGGCATCCACGAGAGTCGCTCACTCACCCTCCCTTTCCACAGCTGGGCAGGGGAGAGAAAAAAAATTAACAAAGGGTTCATGAGTTGAGATAAGGACTAGGAGGAAACACTCCAAGGGCAAAACAGGCTCAACTTAAATTGCAAAGTGAATTTATTACTAACAGAATCAGAGGAGGATAATGAGAAGTAAAATAAGACCTTAGAACACCTTTTTCTCCCCAGCCCCTCCCTCCTTCCCACTGACAGCACAGGGAGACAGGGCATGGGGGGTTTCGTCAGTTCATCATCCAAGATTTTCTTCCACTGCTCAGGACTGTGGGGTCCCTCCCACAGGAGACAGTTGTCCGTGAACATCTCCAGTGTGGTTCCAATCTCACCAGCAGTGTTTTCCCAAAACTGCTGCAATGTGAGTCCCTCCCATGGGCACACAGTCCTTCCAAGACTGCAGCAGCGTGGGTCACTCTTCCACAGGGTGCAGTCCTCCAAGGCCAGGCTGCTCCAGCCTGGAAGAAAGGGCCCTCTCTCTCCACCAGGTCTCCCACTAGATCACAGCCTTCTCCAGGCATCCACCTGCTCCTGCGTGAGCACCTCCCCCACGGGCTGTTGAGTGGATCTCTGCATCCCCTGTGGACCCCATGGGCTGCAGGGGGACAACCTGCTTCACCATGGTCTTCACCATGGCCTGCAGAAGAATCTCAGCTCTGGCACCTGGAGTACCTCCTCCCCCTCCTTCTCCACTGACCTTGGTGTCTCCATGTTGTTTCCCTCACATGTTCTCACCTCCTCCTCTTCTCTGACTAGAAGAAAAACTGTGTGCCCTTTGTTTTGATTTTCTTCTTAAATATGTCATCACAGAGGCATTGCCAACATCTCTTATTGGCCCTTCTTTGGCCAGCAGCATGTCCATCTTCAAAGCCATCAGGGTTTGGCTCTGCCGGATATGGTGGAAGCTTCTAGCAGCTTCTCACAGAAGCCACCTCTGTGGCCCCCCCACTACCAAAGACCAGGCTATGCAAAACCAACACAGATGGGTGCACTGCTGTAGGGGGTTGACCACGGCTGCATGCCAGGTGCTCACCAAAGCAGTTCTTTCACTCTCCCTCCTCAAATTTATGGGGGAGAGAAAATAAAATGAAAGGTTCGCCAGTCAAGATAAAGACAGAGGGAGATCATAGAATCATAGAATTCTTTGGGTTGGAAGGGACCTTAAAGATCATCTAGCTTCAATCCCCCTGCTGTGGGCAGGGATGCCATCCACTAGACCAGGTTGCTCAGAGTCCCATCCAGACTGGCCTTAAGGACTTCTAGCAATGGGACATCCACAGCTTCTCTGGGCAACCTGTTCCAGTGCCTCACCACCCTCATAGGAAAGAATTTTTTCCTAATATCTAATCTAAACCTACTCTCAGCTTAAATCTATCCCCCCTTGTCCTATTGCTATATTCCCTTGTAAAAAGACCCTTTCCATCTCTCCTGTAAGGCCCCTCTAGGTACTGGAAGGCTGCTATAAGGTCTTTCCAGAGCCTTCTCTTCTCTAAGCCAAACAGACCCAAATCTCTCAGCCTGTCATCACTGGAGAGGTGCTTCATACTTCTGATCATCCTCCTGGACCTACTCTGTACTCATTCCAACAGGTGCACCTCTTTATTGTTTTGAGGGCTATAGAGCTGGACACAGTACTCCAGGTAGGGTATTGCAAGAGCAGAGTAGAGTCACCCCCCTCAACCTGCTGGTTACACTTCTTTTTATGCAGCCCAGGATATGGTTGGGTTTCTGGGCTGCAAGCACACATTGCCAAGACATATCAAACTTCTCAACCACCAAAACCCCAAGTCCTCTCCAGGGCTGCTCTCGATCTGCTCTCCACCCAGCCTGTACGTTTGCTTGGGATTGCCCTGACCCAGATACAGGACCTTGCATTTGGCCTTGGTGAACGTCATGAGGCCCACCTCTAGTCTGTCAAGGTCCTTCTGGATGGCACTCCTTCTCTCCAGTGTGTCAACTGCACCAAACACCTTGGTGTCAGCAAACTTGCTGAGGGTGCACTCAATCCCACTGTCCATGTCGCCGAGAAAGGTGTTAAACAGTGCCTGTAGATACAAAAATGCTGCTAGCGAGGATTTTCTTGCTATTTTCTAAGTCCGTGAGAGACTTTTCTCTCACGCAGAAGAGGTAGCAGGGAATGTAAACAACCAAGACACCTGCAACCTTGAAAAGTCTTGTTTATGGTATAAGAGGAAAAATATTTTGACAATGGATGTTTTAGGATTTTAGCCAATCACCCCCAAGGGGTGGCTGGTCCTTTGTCCAATTAGACTATGAAGAAAAAAGTCTATAAAGAGTTTGTAAAATAATTAAATAAATCAATCTTGCTGCACAATTCCTGCCTGCTGGATCTTCTCCTCCTCCTCCTCCCTATGGCTGCGGGACACAGTGATATACCGTAGGAACCAGGCCTGCGGTAATATTTGGTGCTGCCCGACGTGATCTGCACTCTCTGACGTGTCCTGCTGCTGCGAGCCAAGCCGAATTCCTCTAGAGGTACGCTGTTCCCCTTTCCCCCCAGGACCATGAAGTCCGACAGGACTGAGAAATGGCGAACAGCGGCTCACAAACCGACGCTGTGGTACTGGTCTGGAAAGGTGTGTTTAGTATAATGCACACCTCCATTCCTGAAAACTCAGTTTGGGAATTATCAGACTGGTCAACTTTAAAAGGGATTTCCATGGACAGAGATACTGCCCTGGACTTTGCCTTATGGCAGGAACTTGGCTGTGCTGTCCGACACGAGCTCCCGACTGGGGACCCAGCAGCGTTAGAATTATACAAAACCTGGCATTTGTTATTTATCCTGCTGACAGACCTTGACTGTGACAGCAGGGCTGGCTCGCCTATTTCGGTGATGAGTGATGGAGGAATGTGGGAGGGGGGCCCCGCGTACCGGGCTTCCGGGGCAAATGATGGTGGATTCGGAAAAACCCCCCCGGCTCCACAGGCAGAGCCTGCGCCAGCTCACCCTGCACAATCACAGGACTCCGCGGCCCCCAGGGACCCCGTGCCAGCAGAAGGTCGGGGCACCGGGAGGGCACACAGCCTGCCTTGCCGCTCAGCTCAGCAGTGGCCACGGCTTATCCAGGGCCGCAAATTAGCGGCTTAGCCAACTGGACCCCCAGAGCGGCTCCTAGCCCGGTTGCGTATGGACCTGGATCTAACTTCTAACTGGGATACGGTGGCTACCTTCGAAATGCGTTCGCCCTGACCTATGGCACCAGAGGCGGAACAGGCAACCTCCAAATGATGACCAGAACACCAACCATCCAAATGGCGACCCGAATGTAGATCATCAGCCTAATGACTCTCCTGATGATGACCAGGATGTCAACCATCAGGCAGATGGTCCTTCTACTAGCAGAGACTGGGATGGTCCTTCCACAAGCAGAGACTGAGCTTTAAATTTCTTGTTATGGAGTCAGATAGTTAAAGCCTTAAGGACATATTTAGAATTAATAACTAATGTAGATTTCTATTTAAGATTAATAGTAGAGTGGTTATCTTATAAAACAAAAAGGGGGAATTGTAGATACAAAAATGCTGTTAGCGAGGATTTTCTTGCTAGTTTCTAAGTCCGTGAGAGACTTTTCTCTCACGCAGAAGAGGTAGCAGGGAATGTAAACAACCAAGACACCTGCAACCTTGAAAAGCCTTGTTTTTGGTATAGTAGAAAATATTTTGACAATGGATGTCTTAGGATTTTAGCCAATCACCCCCAAGGGGTGGCTGGTCCTTTGTCCAATTAGACTATGAAGAAAAAAGTCTATTAAAGAGTTTGTAAAATAATTAAATAAATCAATCTTGCTGCACAATTCCTGCCTGCTGGATCTTCTCCTCCTCCTCCTCCCTATGGCTGCGGGACACAGTGATATACCGTAGGAACCAGGCCTGCGGTAATATTTGGTGCTGCCCGACGTGATCTGCACTCTCTGACGTGTCCTGCTGCTGCGAGCCAAGCCGAATTCCTCTAGAGGTACGCTGTTCCCCTTTCCCCCCAGGACCGGGAAGTCCGACAGGACTGAGAAATGGCGAACAGCGGCTCACAAACCGACGCTGTGGTACTGGTCTGGAAAGGTGTGTTTAGTATAATGCACACCTCCATTCCTGAAAACTCAGTTTGGGAATTATCAGACTGGTCAACTTTAAAAGGGATTTCCATGGACAGAGATACTGCCCTGGACTTTGCCTTATGGCAGGAACTTGGCTGTGCTGTCCGACACGAGCTCCCGACTGGGGACCCAGCAGCGTTAGAATTATACAAAACCTGGCATTTGTTATTTATCCTGCTGACAGACCTTGACTGTGACAGCAGGGCTGGCTCGCCTATTTCGGTGATGAGTGATGGAGGAATGTGGGAGGGGGGCCCCGCGTACCGGGCTTCCGGGGCAAATGATGGTGGATTCGGAAAAACCCCCCCGGCTCCACAGGCAGAGCCTGCGCCAGCTCACCCTGCACAATCACAGGACTCCGCGGCCCCCAGGGACCCCGTGCCAGCAGAGGGTCGGGGCAACGGGAGTGTGCACAGCCTGCCTTACCGCTCAGCTCAACAGTGGCCACGGCTTATCCAGGGCCGCAAATTAGCGGCTTAGCCAACTGGACCCCCAGAGCGGCTCCTAGCCCAGTTGCGTATGGACCTGGATCTAACTTCTTAGCCGGCCTAGCGCTGGGCTTGAGTAGGCGAAGACTGCCTGGGTGTGGTTCGCTGCCCTCCTTGGCGCTGGACTGTTCTGCACCGTTGCAGAACCGAGCCATTGACCTTTTAATACAGCATCTGCCTTTGCTGACAGAGTTACCGAACATATCCTGAAGGCTGGAGGACCTCCTCAGCTTGCTAGGACGGCTGCTGCGAATGCCAGAGCCACCCTGCTGTGTGGGGCGCGCCGGGCCCGCACCCTCAGCACCACCCGCGCCGCCCGCAGGGGCCAGGGCTCCAAACAAGGAAGCGGCGCGGCCAGCGGCGAACCTGGAAGCAGCCCTGCCGCGGGAAAACCCGGAAGGGGCAGTGGCTGTGGAGCGGCGGCCAGGGAGCGCGGCTCCGAGCGCGGCCCAGGTGCAAGAGACAAGCGCGGCGCCAGGCGCTGCTGCAACCCTAGAGATGGCGGCAGCGGCTCCAGTACCGGCTCGGTCAGGACTGGCCAAGGCAGCATCCCGTAAAGAAGCTGCTCTTCAAACTGCAGCGCAGCCAGCTGCAGTCTGTGCTGTCTGTTCTGTCTCTAGCAAACTTAGCCAAAGTGCCCCGCTCTGTCCATCTCTGTTCACTCCCAGAGTCTCTGAGTTGCCTTTGCCTGATGACTCATCATCAGGAAGTGAGGCAGATGAGGTTCTGGCCCCAGGTCGTAAGGCGACTCTACCCGGGCGGCGAAGAAAAAGGCTGCGCCGGTCTCACCCCTGGACCTTTCAGGACTGCACTGTAACAGTGCGTCCGACCTACTACAGTTGCTTCTTAGAGTCAGTTAAGATGCGAGCGTTGGAGGAGGGTGACTGGAGGTTATTAGAAACCCTTGGAATGCCAAATAGATTTGAGGATTCTGGGGGTAACCGGGGAGCTGTTACACTCCATCCACAGGCTGTGCCAGAAGTTCAGGATGGCAGTGATTCCCCTAAAGGGGAGATCCAAGCTTTCCCAGTGTATAAGGCTCTCCCAGATTCAGGGGAGCATGACAAGCATGAGGTAATTGCTTGGAAAGTTGCCCAGGACCTCCAATCCAAGGTGGCACAATATGGGCTGGGTTCTGCTGAGGTTATGCAGATAATAAGGGTGATAAATATAGATTTGCTTTCTCCATTTGATATCAGACACTTAGGTCAAATTCTATTTCAACCTGTACAATTTACACTTTTTGAGAAAACCTGGAGAAAGCTGGCCAGCAAGGCTGCATTAGCAAATTTGCAGCTCCCTGCTGCTGATCCTAGACGGACAGCAGGAATGGATGCTTTGATGGGGACTGGTCCCTTCTCTGATCCCAGTCTACAGGGTACCTTGTCCTCTAGCGTCCTGCAGCTAGCTCAACAGGTCGGCATGGCTGCCCTGTTGAAAACCATAGAGTTGTCTGCGCCCAGAAAGCGATATACTGAAATAGTTCAAGGCAAATCAGAGTCATTCCTCTCTTTTGTAGAGAAAGTCGCTGCTTCTCTCGAGAAGCAGGTTGAGGAGGACGGGTTAAGACAAATGTTGTTAAAGCAGTTAGTGAGAGATAACACAAATGAGGAGTGCAGAAAAATCATAGATGCCTTCCCAGGGGATCCTGAGGTAACAGACATGGTTGAAGCCTGTTCTAAGGTGGGATCTGGGAACCAGAAAAGGTCTGCTTTGGCTGCGTTCCTGCAGCCTGTTCACACATCTTCTGGTCGTGAACCAAAGCAACCAAAACAGGTGAAGAAACGGAAGCGGCCTAAGCCAAACCAAAAAGAGAACACACCGATCCCCCAGTGCAAGAGGTGTGGCAGGCCAGGGCATTGCTAGGACTATTGTAGATCCCAGACTCATGCCGATGGTCGGCCGTTGCCGGGAAACTTCCGCCAGGGTGAAAGGAGGGGGAATTGCTCTCCGATGCAGCCGCTCCCCCAGAGAGTGGCACAGGTACAGGCACAGGCCTACCCAGCCACCCTAGAGACGGCACCCACGGATCAGACGGCACCCAGGGATCAGACAGTTTTGACGTCCATACCTCAGCCGCAGTCGTCTTAGACTCTAGCGGTATTTATAAGGCCCCTTGGATGCATATGGACCCTCAGCCCAGGGATCCAGTGCGATGCTGGTGGGAAAACCTGATGTTGCCCATCAAGGAATCTTAGTGCACTCAGGAGTTATTGATGCTGACTTTAAAGGTCAGATTTGCGCTATGGTCTCCACACAAAAACCCCCTGTAACTATTCCTGAGAAGACCTGCCTTGCTAAATTAGTGCCTTTTAAGTCTTGTATCCCCAGGATAGAACAACAAACTCACGAAGATAACGGCAGTGGATCTACGGGACTTCCGCAGGCCTTCTGGACTGCAGACATCTCTGACCAAAGGCCACAGATGACATTTACCCTGATCCCGCTGAACGCCCGTGTCATAGGTTAGCAAGCATAGTCCCGGAAGGGATGTCCTTGCTAAGGGGTGCTTACAGTTTCCTCTGGGACCTGATACAACCTATCAGCTGGCCAGTTTGAATATGGACAATTCTTTAAGCCACTTAAAGTTGTGACTACCTCTGTGATACACACTTAAGAATAGACAACCCCCCCCAAGCTCTCTCTCATTTCCAGTGCTGGGACAGGTGGCTGCAGGCCAGGCCGGGCCGGGCCACGAACATCCTGGAGTCGATGGACCTGTTCCAGCCGTGGAACCCTCCCCACTGCCTTGCCGTGGGCAGCCAGAGCGGCTTGGCTCTCCCCCCTCTCCACTGCGATAAGAAAAATTCAACATTCCAGCTGCAAAGCTGCAAGGCCGAGGTGAGATTAACCCTTTTATTGCTGTGAAGAGCTGAAAACCTGAGGGAAGAGAGAGAGGAGATGCTTAAAGCTGAAATTCTGTTGTGAAGCTATGATATATCAGAGTATCCCGTTGTAATTTCATGAAGATATGGGGGGAGGAGTGTTCAACTCGTAAGCATTAGGCAGATGCTGATGCAGCTGTAATCTCATGAGAAGTTTGGACAGGGAGAGATGAACCAGATGAGGACTTTTGCTCCAAACGGGAGAGGAGAAAACCTCAATCCCTAGAGATGGACCAGATGAGGACTTTGGCTCCAAATGGGAAAGGAGAAAACCTCAGTTCCTAGAGATGCTCCCAGAAATAGTCCTAACGATGAAGATGAAGAAGACCCTGTGCTCCCAGGGAAGGAGAAGGGCCTCTGTTTTTTGTTTCGGAACAGCTCAGCCTTAAAATTGTACCCCAGAAAACTTCAAGAGTGGACCCTCGAAAGCAGTTGCGGGAAAAGCTGCAAGTCAGGGGAAGGGACTCACATGCGAGCAGAGAGACCTCTTCCTAAATGGACTGAACACTATTTGGAAGTGGGTGGCTGTCTCGTTGTGATAATGTTTTCATAGCACAAGCAAGAAGAGACTTCTCTTTCTAAATGGACTGAACAAGGTTATTACGGAAGTGGTAAACAGACTGAACATCTTAAGGGTTGTCTTTTTACACTGTCAGTGGGAGAAGGGAGGAAGGTGGGGGGAGGAGGAGAGTTCTGAAGGTGGTATAATTTCTTTTCCTTCTTTTAGGTCTGTTAATAAACTTCTTTATATTCTTTCAAGTTTGGTGCCTGCTTTGCATTTCTCCTAATTCTTATCTCACGGAAGATAAACACTAATGAGTATTTTAGACCAAACCACTACAGCCCGTCCACCCCGGATTCAGCTTCGAGGTTTGATTGATATGGGTGCTGATGTAACTATCATCTCCTTCTCTGCATGGCCTCCCTCATGGCCTTTAGCCCCTGTGGGATCAGCCATCGCAGGATTAGGAGGAACCACACAGAGCTACTTAAGTGAACGGCCTGTGATGGTGAAGGACTCAGAGGGGCACACAGCTATAATTAGGCCTTATGTTGCTACCACTTCCCTTAACCTTTGGGGACGGGATGTGTTGGCAGCTTGGGGGGTACGGATTGGGATAAATTTATAGCAGGGGTCACTGTGCGCAAGGGTGCACAGTATCCTACACTGCCTTTGCGGTGGCTGATTAACACACAAATCCCAGTCAGACTCTGCTCAGTTAGTTGAATTAAGGGCTGTTATCATGGCTTTTAAATGATTCTCACAGGAACCTTTGAATTTGGTTACTGAAGCCGACTAGCAAAAGCTTTGTATACAATTAATCACCTTACAGTACCACAAAATTCAAATAATCCTGTTATTCTGAATCATTTTCTCTCATTGCAGTCTGCAGGCGAGAGACACAACTGCCCCGGGCAAGAGTCTGGGTGCGAAATTTACTCACTAACCAGTGGGAAGGCCCACATGAGCTTATCGTTTGGGGTCGTGGGTGTGCTTGCGTTTCCACAGATACTGGGATACGGTGGCTACCTTCAAAATGCGTTCGCCCTGACCTATGGCACCAGAGGCAGAACAGGCAACCTCCAAATGATGACCAGAACGCCAACCATCCAAATGGCGACCAGAATGTAGATCATCAGCCTAATGACTCTCCTGATGATGACCAGGATGTCAACCATCAGGCAGATGGTCCTTCCACAAGCAGAGACTGAACTTTAAATTTCTTGTTATGGAGTCAGATAGTTAAAGCCTTAAGGACATATTTAGAATTAATAACTGATGTAGATTTCTATTTAGGATTAATAGTAGAGTTGTTATCTTATAAAGCAAAAAGGGGGAATTGTAGGTTCAAAAATGCTGTTAGCGAGGATTTTCTTGCTATTTTCTAAGTCCGTGAGAGACTTTTCTCTCTGATAGATGAGGTAGCAGGGAATGTAAACAACCAAGACACCTGCAACCTTGAAAAGTCTTGTTTATGGTATAGTAGAAAAATATTTTGACAATGGATGTTTTAGGATTTTAGCCAATCACCCCCAAGGGGTGGCTGATCCTTTGTCCGATTAGACTATGGAGAAAAAGTCTATAAAAGAGTTTGTAGAATAATTAAATAAATCAATCTTGCTGCATAATTCCTGCCTGTTGGATCATCTCTCCTCCTCCTCCCTATGGCTGCAGGACACGGTGATATACCCTAGGGCCCAGGCCGGTGGTAATACAGTGCCGGTCTCAATGCTGACCCTTGAGGAATGACACTTTTCACTGCTCTCCACTTGGACATCGAGCTGTTGACCACAACTCTGAGTGCCATCATGCGGTCGATTCCTTCTCCACTGAGTGGTCCATTCTTCAAATCCATGTCTCTCTAGTTTAGACAAGGAACAGTGTCAAATGCTTTGCATAAGTCCAGGTAGATTATATCAGTCACTCTTCCCTCATCCACCACTGATGTAACCACGTCTTGGTTTGAGATCACCCCAGGACACCACATAGCCGAAGGCCACCAGATTTGTCAGGCACAATCTGCACTTAGTGAAGCCATCTTGGCTGTCACAAATCAACTCCTTGTTTTCCATGTGCCTAAGCATAGTTTCCAGAAGGATCTGCTCCATGATTTTACCAGGCACTGACACGATGTACTAGTTTGAAAACAAACTAGTGGGAGACACCAAGTCAGAATAACAATTTAATAGGGAAATAAAAGGGGGGAAAAAAAATAAAGGCAGAAAACACTGGGTTAAACTGACTGAGTCAAGATACAACCTGACACCCTTTTAATCAGGGTGGTGGTAGCAGTCTGGTAGAATGGTGGCTGCAGTCCTCCTGAAGCGGTGATCCTGTAGAAAGAGGTCTGCTCTTCCTCAGAAGGTCCAGTGGTGGCTGTGTAGCTCCTGTCCTCTGGGAATCCAGTGGAAAGGATGTCTCTGGTGTTCGGAATCTCAGATTATATCCAGGATGGAATGTTTGGTTCCTCCCTCTGGGTGGAGCATCTCACAATGGGATGATGAGTCATGAGGCCAGGTGTTGATTAGGCTCATTAACAGAAGATAGTCTGGGGGGAGGAGGCAAGGAAACACTGCCCCTCCTGGTTTCAACAGCCCACGAGGATGGCAATAGAATACACTGCAACCCAGGACACATGAGATTGACCAGCTTGTAGTTCCCTGGGTCTTTCTTATTTCCCTTTTTAAAAACAGGGGTTATATTTCCCCATTTCCGGTCAGTGGGAACTTCACTGGACTGCCATGACTTCTCAAATATGATGGATAGTAGATTAGCCACTTACAGTTTCTTTAGGACCTGCGGATGTATCTTGTCAGGTGTTGTGGAAAGGCCTAATTGCTTAAAAAGGCCTGGTTTTGGCAAGAAACGAGCTCCCTTCTGCACCTGCCTGGAGAGTCCATGTCGTTTCATATCGTAACAGTCAGATCCCATGAACTTGTGCTCCTTCAGGTTCCTTAAATGCTCTTGAACCTGGTCTACTCCTACAGTGGGTGGTTCTTCATTCTCCCAATCCCTGCTGTCACCTTCTGCAACTTGAGCAGTGTGGCTGGAACACTTGTTGGTGAAGATTGAGGCAAAAAAATTCATTGAGTACTATTACCGCCACTCTAGCAGGCCTGGTTCCTACGGTATATCACCGTGTCCCGCAGCCATAGGGAGGAGGAGGAAAGAAGATCCAGCAGGCAGGAATTGTGCAGCAAGATTGATATATTTAATTATTTTACAAACTCTTTTATAGACTTTCTTCTTCATAGTCTAATTGGACAAAGGACCAGCCACCCCTTGGGGGTGATTGGCTAAAATCCTAAACATGCATTGTCAAAATATTTTTCTACTATACCATAAACCAGACTTTTCAAGGCTGCAGGTGTCTTGATTGTTTACATTCCCTGCTACCTCTTCTGTGAGAGAGAAAAGTCTCTCACAGACTTAGAAACTAGCAAGAAAATCCTCACTAGCAGCATTTTTGTACCTACAGAGTACCTCAGCTGTGGAGACTGAATAGGCACGGACTCTGCTGGGTGTTGCATGCAAAGCCAGTTTATTATACAAGTTACCAGCATTTTACAGTTTACTACTTCTGGGTAGTTCCATAGGCTCAAGCCCCCCTGCCCTATTCCCATAGCAACACTATCAAGTCCTTGCTTATTCCCTCTTGCGACAGTGGTGTCCTGGATAATCATCCTTTTGCGCCAGAGGCTCAGGTCGTGTTGTCCTGTTGGTCCCGTGTTTGCCTCTTGTTCTTGCCTTGGGCTTTGTTTTGTCTCTGCTTCTTGTTCTTGCCTTGAGTTTTTATCTGTCCCTTGGCTTTCACAGCACCAAGGCTAATAGATCCACGCAGCTATCAGCTTTTGCGACTCTCTGGCCCCTGACAATTCCCACTCCTCTGCTTCTGCAGCAGCAAGAGCAGAGGAAGCACCCTTCTTGCTTTTCAGCCAGCTTTTGGCTCCTTTTCTCTGGAGGGAGACGGAGAGTTGAATTTTGTTTTCCTGGGACTTTGGGTTTTTTTCCCTTCTTCTCTTCTGGACTGTTTCAACATCAGAACACATTGGGAGAATTTTCCACCAAGGCCCCGGAGGTGGGCCCACATCGATCCAGCTCCAAGGAGGAGGAGAGAGACCACATCTACAGAAGGACTCTGAAATTTTCCCAGGTTTCTCTCCACAGGGAGAGGTTTTATTATTTAGCATTATTATCCTTTTCCTGTGTGTTTGTTAAATAAATAGTTTTTATCTCTTTCACTTTCCTCGGAGGAAAATTTCTTTTTTCCCCCCGAACCTGGTGGGGAAGGGGTGGTTGTAACCTGCCTTCTATCAGGGGATATTTTCCTCCAACTTAGTTCAAACCGGCACATCAACCTAGCTTCCTTTCTCAGTCGAAATCAAGGGGAACCAGTACGCCATGATTGCCTGGAGACTATCAAAGCCAATGACTCCAGCCATCTGGATCTGAAGGATACCCATTTAGATGACACAGAGACCTGGTTTACCGATGGGAGCAGTTACGTCATCAGTGGAAAGCGGCATGCTGGGTATGCAGTTACCACCTGCCGGGAGGTGATAGAATCCTGACCCTTGCTAACAAACACCTCTGCACGAAAGGCTCAAATAATCGCCCTAACCCGTGCCTTAGAGAGAGCAAAAGGAAAGAAAATAAATATTTATACAGACTCAAGGTATGCATTTGGAGTTGTACATGCACACGGGGCCATTTGGAAAGAGAGAGGGTTGTTGAATACCCAAGGAAAAAACATCAAATATGCACAAGAAATAATGTGACTGTTGGAAGCCGTCTAGCTACCTGAGAAGGTAGCAATCATGCACATTAAGGCACATCAAAAGGTGAGCTCAGAATTGGAAGAACGAAATTAACTGGCGGACAGAGAGGCAAAAGAAGCAGCAAAAGGTGAGGTAATAACAACTGGAGCTTTGATCCCAGAGGGACAACTTTCCCTAGAGGGTAAGCCAACAAATAACAAAAAGGACAAGAAATTAATTAAAGATGAAGGACGAACATTTAACCATTGTCACAGGTTTGGTTTGTAACTGGGCAGAAACACCAATTTAGTGTAGTGGCTTGGTCCAAAATACTCATTACTGTTTATCTTCTGTGAGATAAGAATTAGAAGAAACGCAAAGCAGGCACCAAACTTGAAAGAATATAAAGAAGTTTATTAACAGACCTAAAAGAGGGGGAAAAAAAACATTATACCATACCTTCAGAACTCTCCTCCTCCCCCCACCTTCCTCCCTTTTCCCACTGACAATGTAAAAAGACAACCCTTAAGATGTTCAGTCTGTTTACCACTTCCGTAATAACCTTGTTCAGTCCATTTAGAAAGAGAAGTCTCTTCTTGCTTGTGCTATGAAAACATTATCACAACGAGACAGCCACCCACTTCCAAATATTGTTCAGTCCATTTAGGAAGAGGTCTCTCTGCTCGCATGCGAGTCCCTTCCCCTGACTTGCAGCTTTTCCCGCAACTGCTTTCGAGGGTCCACTCTTGAAGTTTTCTGGGGTACAATTTTAAGGTTGAGCTGTTCAGAAATAAAAGTTCTCTTCACCCATCTTGGGGAGCATTTAATCTCTAAGAACAGAGGCTCTTCTCCTTCCCTGGACGCAAAGGGTTTTCCTCATCTTCATCTTTAGGACTATCTCTGGGAGCATCTCTAGGAACTGAGGTTTTCTCCTTTCCCATTTGGAGCAAAAGTCCTCATCGCTTCCATCTCTCCCTGTCCAAACTTCTCATGCGATTACAGCTGCGTCAGCATCTGCCTGTCTCAGCGCAGGTGCTTTTGCTTATGAGTTGAACACTCCACCCCCCATATCTTCATGAAATTACAACGGGATACTCTGACATATCATAGCTTCACAACAGACTTTCAGCTTTAAGCATCTCCTCTTTCTCTTCCCTCAGGTTTTCAGCTCTTCACAGCAATAAAAGGGTTAATCTCACCTCAGCCTTGCAGCTGGAATGTGTCTTATAGCTGTTGGTCACCTGACCTCTGCCAGAGAGTGGTGCAGCTTTAGCTGAAATCTTGGCCGCAGTGGAGGAGGGGGGGTTGGTTCCGAGCCGCTCTGGCTGCCCACAGCCCTGCTGGGGGGGGGTCATCCTGGAGCCGTGGCCCGGCCCTACCTGGCCCGAGCAGGGGCCAGGCCCACTGGCCCCCGCTCAGGCCCCGCAGCCACCTGTCTCAGCGCCGGAAACGAGAGAGAGCTTGGGGGCCGAGTTTGTCTATTCTTAAGTGTGTATCACAGAGGCGGTCACAACTTTAAGTGGCTTAAAGAATTGTCCATATTCAAACTAGCCATCTGATAGGTTCGGTCAGGTCATAGAGAAAGCTCTAGGAAGAATATCACTTCCGAGACTTAGCTTGCTAACCTATGGCAACCATGAGGGATGGGCTATCACCACAGAAAAAGTGGTTATTCCCTCTCATTTGCTATGGTCACTAGTAAGAGAGGAGCACCAAAAAATGCACTGGGGAACAAATGCCTTATATAACTACTTAATTGGGAAAATTATCGCTAGAAATTTATACTAAGCCGCTCTGCAGGTAACCTGACAGTGTAACCTTTGCCTCCAGACTAATCCCAAAAATACCCCCAAACCAAAAATGGGTGAAATTGGAAGGGGCTATGGGCCTGGACAGCAGTGGCAAATTGATTTTACAGAACTTCCAAGAAAAGGGGGGTATTGATATTTGCTAGTGTTGGCAGATACTTTTTCAGGATAGCCAGAAGCTTTTCCTACTAGAACCACTAAAGCTTGAGAAGTAACCAAAGTGTTACTACAAGAAATAATACTGCCCTTCGGAGTTCCAGCCACAGTATCCTCAGATAGGGGACCACATTTTATTTCAAAGGTGGTACAACAAACTAGCCGACATTTAGGCATAGATTGAGAACTTCACACTCCATACCACCCCCAGTCGAGTGGTCAAGTAGAGAAAATGAATCATTTGATTAAACAGAAAATTGTGAGACTAGGGCAAGAAGCTAACCTACCCTGGCCCCAATCTCTTCCACTTGCATTTTTACGAATTTGGACTGAGCCCAGAATTAAAGAAAAGCTAAGCTCCTTCGAAATACTTTATGGGAGACCATATGGGGTCCAGAAAGGAATATCTACCCAAATAGGGGAAGAGACGCTAACCACCTATATGATTGCTTTAGACAAACAGCGAAATTGAAAAACATGTGGCTGGAACCCGAAGTTGAGGCTTGGACAGTCCTGTACATGGCATTCAGCCTGGAGATTATGTATATGTTAAGTCTCTTACAGAGAAAACTCTGGAACCACAGTGGGAAGGACCATTCCAGGTGCTTCTCACCACTTACACCGCGATTAAGATCAGAGAGCAGAGTGTCTGGATTCACCATACTCAGGTAAAGAAGGCTCCAGAGGCCCCTTGGAAAGTGACCCCTGGTGATGATGAACTGAAATTGAAGTTTACCCGAACAAAATGAAAATGTTAGGGTGGCACACAAGTATAACCCAGAAAATTGGGGTTTTTTCAGTCATAATTGTAACCTCCAGTTGGGAAGTTATTCATAGGAGAGAAGACATATGGTCCCAAGCCTTTATGTGGTTTACTGGACTCATGGGAAAATATTCTGATTTAAAGGATTTAAACCTACTGACTGTGGTCATGCATGGAAACCAAGTGTATACAAAGCAAAAATGGGAAAAACAAAAACTTGGCAACTTCAGGGAACTGTAGGAGAAGAAATCAAAATAGGATGCCAAATGATTTACGGAACTGCTCATAACAAAAGCAACCCAAATTAGTGTTTCAACTACTCCTACAGACAAACATAATGAAATCTGTAATCATTCAAGTGAATTAGATTGTTGGTATAATTTTACATTAGTACAGATGGTTGAAGTGGTTTGTCTTTGAGCCCAGGACAGTAATGGGCTCTCATTCAAATTCCAGATAATTACCATGGCTAGGCCTGTTGCAACCTATGCCAGCACTTGAATCCAAACCCAAGTCACACCACTTAAGCCTGAACCAAAGATTTATGAGATTGGCCCCTATGTAGTGAGTAACACAGGCCAGCAATTATTGCTGTTTAATCCAGAGTGGTCTCTTAAGTGTGTAGAATTACTAATGCAAATTATTTCTGAGATCCAACCAGCCTGCCCCCCTTTAATACAAACATCCTTTGAAGGATGGACAGCCTGGCTGCAGAAGCAAACCCCCCTCAAAGGCAGAATGAGAAAAGACCCGACTGGCATGCTGGGAACAGGACTGGGAGTCATAAGTGGAATTGATTCAGAGATACTGATGAATAAATTGGCGACGGCAAGCAGTGACTTGACCAAATTAAAACAGCCCCTACAATCTTCCCTATTAGCATTAGGAAACAGCCAGTGGCAAGTCTCAAAAATACTCCCAGATTTCGCAAAGGCCAGCCACCTGGACCACAGACTGATATTAAACACACTTGGTGTAGCTCAAGACAATGTATCATTAGCCCTTAGCTGCATACAAGCCCAATTATAGATGCAGTCAAAAGCCTCCTTAATTATAAGAGAAGGAAATGAAGGTGTCTTCCCTATGGAAATCCGAGAAGCTGTTTGGAATAATGCTACTGAGTTAGAAAGCAAGCTCCAATCCTGGTGGACCTTGGTAAATTTCACTTATGACCCAATGACTAACATAGCTACTGACTTTGTGCTTACTATACGTAATGCCACAGTTTATGTAATTCATCCTATTGTTGCATTGGGACAAAACTATGAAGGACAGTTTTTACCCCTCTGAACACAGAGTATGGGCTCAGATGGTAAAAGAGAAATGGCAAACAGTAAATTTAGAATCTTGCATCACACGGGAACTGTCGGGGTCCCTCCCCCCCGCCATGGGGTCCTGGGAGAGGGGCCCTGGGGGGAGGCACGGGGTTTCTCTAGCCCCTGGTCAGCCTCGTTCCCCATTGGTTGTTTTGTGCTCCCCTGCATGGGCAAGGACCCTTGGGTCCCGTGATTGAACAGTTCCTTGGCAGAGCCCGGGCCAAGTGGCTGGAGAAATAAACGTCTCTGAAACATCTATCAGGAATCGGTCCATATATATATTTCTTTTCTACGGGCCTCCTTGTTTGATACATTGTGTTACAGTGTCCGCACTGTAACAAATGGTAGACAATTGCTAGCAGAATGATCCCTGATCCCTACAGCGACTTATTTGTGAGTAAATTCTAGAAATTGTGGATTCGTCTTCTTGTTTTTGTTTTGCTATTCCATATTTAAACTATGGAGGAACTGTGGAAAGACTCTTGGCTCTCAGAGCTGCATATGGACATTTATCTTAAACTTGAAAAGATTCTTGAACAACGATTTGTAAATTTTAGCTTAATTCAAGCTCAAAAGGAACTGAAACACTTCCTGGCATGGTTGTTTAAGAACTTTTTCTATGTTTCTTGGGATCTAATTCTTACCAAAGACTTTTGGAACACCATTTGGACACAGTTAATTTTTGAGTCAAAATATATGCCAATGGAAGAATATTTTCATGAATATTATTTAATTACCGAGACTGTTGAGCAATGTCAGCTGTGTCCTGACAAAGGGAAGCCTGCCTCAGAGTCCATGCGACCCAGGCCACATGGACCGAGCCCTCTGCGAGGAGCAGCGAGTCAATTCCCGCATGCGTGTGGAGCCACGGGAGCTGCAGGGTCAGCGGCGGAGCCAGGTGCGGCAGGAGGGGAGCGTGGTGGAGCGAGCCCCGTGAATGCCTGTCTTGGGGCCAAGAGGGGCAGCGCGCAGGCGACTGCTGGCAGCAGTGGCAGTGAAGCAGAGCCGCACCTACACGAAACGCGCGCTGGAGCAGAGCGCGGGGGGGTCATCGCTCGGGGGCCTGGCCAAGACGTGGGTGCAGCGCCTGGCAGCAGCAGCACAGCTGAGAGCAGAAGCGGCGACACATGGACAACTGAGCGGCGCAGCCCGGCCCAGCCCATGCAGCCCCGAATGTGACCCCGGGAAGATCGCTCAGGCACGGGCAGCCCCAACAATTCCAACATGGGAGTGACCGAAAGCAAAAGAGAAAGCAAAAACGCAGTGAAACAGAAAACAGCAGCCACTCGGAAAAAGGAAAAGATCACCGTAGCTAAGGTTTTAGGAATAGTAAAATGGTATAATGTTAAACAAAATTATGGTTTTATAACGAGATGTGACAACCAGCAAGACATATTCGTTCATAGAACTGCTATTAAAAAGAATAACCCTGAAAAATACATCCCAAGCTTGGGAGATGGAGTAGTAGTAGAGTTCAAAATTGTGCAAGGTAGAAAAGGGTTACAAGCATCAGAGGTCACTGGGCCTCATGGTGTTTCTGTAAAAGGCAGTATATATGCTAAAAATCGTAGTCATGTTAGACAGTATCTCCATTATAAGCCCCCCCTACAGTCTCCCTTTCCTAATCCCACCTTTCCCCTTTATCCTATATCCTACTACCCCCAGTGTATTCCCAATCCATTTTTCTACCCATGGTTTCCATCACAAAAACATGCCTTTGCCAATTGTTTCCCCAAAAATCCCTTTCCAATGCCAAGGGGGGGAAAGAAAAGGGGGAGGGAAGAAATTAAACCCTCTCCTGCCTCAGTTTCCCCAAAAAGCATGCTCGGAGAGTCCTGTCTCCCTTCTGTCAGCCTTAAGATGTTCCAGAGAATCTGTTTGGACATTTAAAGACTCAGGAGGGTGGCTTGTTTTGTTTTGAAACTGTTCTTGTTATGTTTATCCAGTTGTTTTCAGTGTTAAGTTTTAAATCTCTTTTTGTTAAAAATAAACGGGTGAAATGTCAGGGTCCCTTCCCCCCCTGCCATGTAGCCCTGGGAGAGGGGCCCTGGGGGGGAGGCACGGGGTTTCCCTAGCCCCTGGTCAACCTCGTTCGTTCCCCATTGGTTGTTTTGTGTTCCCCTGCACAGGCAAGGACCCTCGGGTCCTGTGATTGAGCTGTTTCTCGGCAGAGCCCAGCCATGCTGCTGGAGAAATAAACATCTCTGAAACATCTATCAAGAATCGGTCCATATATATATTTCTTTCCTTGGGCCTCGTTGTCTGATAAACGTGTTGCAGTATCCCCACTGTAACAGTGTAATACCTATGTAACACTTGTGTAAGACTTACGATTGTTAGAATTAGACCAGGATAGGTTAAGAAAGGAAAAACTAGAATCGTGTGTTAATCTTATTGTTCAGTTAACAAATATAATCCACAATTCTGTAAGAAAAAATATATGGAGCATATAGACCATATAGAAGAAGAAGCTGTTTTTGCCTGCTGTTGCTGTTGCTGCTTGCCTTTATCATGTAACCCCCTTTGAACTCTGCCTTCAAGAAATCTATGAGACTATGAAATAAAGAACTTAGCAGAACAGCAGCCTCCTCTGCTCTCTTATCCTGGTCCGAGAAGGAAGGGTACCCTGTCAAAAGCTCAACAGGGAACAGGATTTATTTTTCCCTAGCCAGAGAAGAGGAGGAGATGAGAACATGTGAGGGAAACAACATGGAGACACCAAGGTCAGTGAAGAAGGAGGAGGAGGAGGTGGTCCAGGTGCCGGAGCCAAGATTCCTCTGTAGGCTTCAGTGATGACCATGGTGAAGTAGGCTGCCCCCCTGCAGCCCATGGGGGTCCACAGGGGATGCAGAGATCCACTCCCAGCCCGTGGGGGAGGTGCCCATGCCAGAGCGGGTGGATGCCTGGAGGAGGCTGTGATCCCATGGGAGACCAAGTGGAGAGAGGGGGCCGCTGCTTGCAGGCTGGAGCAGCCTGGCCTTGGAGGACTGCACCCTGTGGAAGAGTGACCCACGCTACAGGAGTTTTGGGAGGACTTCTGCTCGTGAGATTTGGAGCCATGCTGGAGAAGTTCACGGAGAACTGTCTTCCATGGGAAGGGACCCCATGGTGTGGCAGGGGAAGGACTTCGCTCCCTGAGCAGTGGAAGATAAACTTGGGTGACAAACTGACCCTGTGCCCTGTCTCCCTGCACTGTCGGTGGGAAGGAGGGAGGGCCTGGGGGAAGAAAAGTTGTTTTAAGGGCTTATTTTTACTTGTCATTATCCTCCACTGATTTTGTCAGTAATAAACTCACTTTGTACCTCTAAGTTGAGCCTGCTTTGCCCTTGGAGTGTTTTCTCCTGGTCCTTAAATCATGAACCCTTTGTTTAATTTTTCGCTCCTCTGCCCAGCTGTAGCAGGGGAGGGAGAGCGAGCAACTTTCATGGGTGCCTGACATTTGGCCAGTGACAAACCATGGCATACCGGTACCTATTGTGGTGCACTGTCTTATGAACCCATTAGTAGTGTTTTCTTTTGTTTATCCTGTTGTGCCGGTTTGAACAAATTTGGAGGAAAATATCCTCTGATAGAAGGCAGGTTACAACCACCCCTTCCCCACCAGGTTTGGGAAAAAAATTTTCCTCGGAGGAAAGTGAAAGATAAAAAACCTATTTATTTAACAAACACACAGGAAAAGGATAATAATGCTAAATAATAAAACCTCTCCCTGTGGAGAGAAACCTGGGAAGATTTCAGAGTCCTTCGGTAGGTGTGGTCTCTCTCCTCCTCCTCAGAGCTGGGTCGATGTGGGCCCACCTCCGGGGCCTCGGTGGAAAATTCTCCCGATGTGTTCTGATGTTGAAACAGTCCAGAAGAGAAGAAGGGAAAAACCAAAGTCCCAGGAAAACAAAGTTCAACTCTCCATCTCTCTCCGCCGAAAAGGAGCCAAAAGCTGGCTGAAAAGCAAGAAGGGTGCTTCCTCGGGTTCTCTACCCGAAGGAGAAGCAGAGGAGTGTGTATCTGTGTCCTTGAAAAACTGTTTCAAAAAGATCACTCAGTTTTTCTTCTCTTCCCCCTCTCAGGCCCAGTTTAAAGGCACAGAAAGGCACAAAATTAATTTCTGGGCATAAAGCAGCAATAGGGGATACACATAATAAAGTCACCCCAAGACATTCCACCCCTTATCCCATATCATTGGCTCATGCCCAAACTAATATATTCTAATTCTACACACACACATTAATACATATATATTTACACAGCTATGTACAAACAGTGACAGTGACACTCAGCAAGCACTGGTATAGAGGCATTCCACATTACAGGTGGTTTTCATACAACAATCAGATCTCCCTGCGGTACACAACATGTTGTTCCATCGTTCTGTATTACCCACCCTGTGCAACCAGGGCCCTGAGCAAAAACAACCCCACGGATGGGCTTGTCTGCACTCGAGGCAGAATTTATCCACACAGTCTTTCCTAACAGACTTCTGACATGCACTACTTGGACCTTATGTCCATTTACTGTATGCAGGGGTTCAGATTGGGCTGGACCAGCTCTATTGGTGGAACCTCGGGTGTTAACTAACCAGGTGGCCTTTGCCAGATGCTGTTCCCAATTTTTGAAAGTTCCCCCATCTAGTGCCTTCAAAGTGGTTTTCAACAATTCATTGCACCGTTCCACTTTGCCTGCAGCTGGTGCATGGTAAGGGATATGGTACACCCACTCAATGCCATGTTCTCTAGCCCAGGCGTTAATAAGGTTGTTCTTAAAATGAGTCCCATTGTCAGATTCAATTCTCTCAGGGGTGCCATGCCTACAAAGGACTTGCTTTTCAAGGCCCAGGATGGTGTTCCGGGCAGTAGCGTGAGGCACAGGGTAGGTCTCCAGCCATCCTGTGGTGGCTTCTACCATTGTGAGCACATAGCACTTGCCTTGGCGGGTTTGAGGCAGTGTGATGTAATTAATCTGCCAGGCCTCCCCATACTTGTATTTGGACCACCGCCCACCATACCACAGGGGCTTCACCCGCTTGGCCTGCTTGATCGCAGCGCATGTCTCACAATCATGGATGACGTGGGAGATACTGTCCGTGGTTAGATCCACCCCTCGATCTCTTGCCCATCTATAGGTGGCATCTCTGCCCTGATGGCCTGAGGCATCACGGGCCCATCGAGCTAGGAACAACTCTCCCTTGTGTTTCCAGTCCAAGTCTACCTGGGACACTTCTATCTTTGCAGCCTGATCTACCTGCTTGTTGTTTTGGTGTTCATTAGCCCTACTCTTGGGGACATGGGCATCTACATGGCGGACTTTCAAAACCAGCTTTCTTACTCGAGCAGCAATGTTTTTCCACTCTTCAGCAGCCCAGATTGGTTTTCCTCTAGGCTGCCAATTAGCTTTTTCCCACTTTTCTAACCATCCCCACAGAGCATTGGCTACCATCCATGAATCAGTGTAGAGGTAGAGCTTTGGCCACTTGTCTCTTTCAGCAATGTCCAGGGCTAGTTGAACAGCTTTGAGTTCAGCGAGTTGGCTTGATCCACCTTCTCCCTCAGTAGCTTCTGCAACCCATCGTGTGGGACTCCATACGGCTGCTTTCCACTTTCGTTTCATCCCTATGATGCAACAAGGACCGTTGGTGAAGAGAGCATAGCGTGTCTTCTGATGGCAGTTGGTTGTACGGTGGAGCTTCTTCAGCACGCGTCACTTGTTCTTGTTCCTCTTCATCAGCGAGACCAAAGTTTTCACCTTCCGGCCAATTTGTGATTATTTCCAAAATCCCAGGGCGATTCAGTTAACCGATGCGGGCGCACTGTGTGATGAGAGCAATCCATTTTCTCTATGTGGCATTGGTGGCTTGGTGAGTAGAGGGAACCGTTGCTTTGAACATTCACCCTGGCACCGGTAGTTGGGGTGCCAGGAGGAGTTGTGCCCCAGCGCGGATTACCTCTGCGGCTGCTTGGATTCCTTCATAGGCTGCCAAGATTTCCTTCTCTGTTGGAGTGTAGTTGGCTTCAGACCCTCTGTAGCTTCGGCTCTAGAATCCCAGTGGTCTACCCCGAGTCTTGCCAGGCACATTCTGCCAACGTCTCCAACACAGACCATGGCTCCCAGATGCAGAGTAGAGCAGGTTCTTCACTTTGGGTCCTGTCTTGACTGGGCCGAGGTTAACGCATGAGCAATTTCCTGCTTGATCTGGGCGAAGGCTTGCTGCTGTTCATGGCCCCAATGGAAATTGTTCTTTTTGCAGGTAACCCGGCAGAGGACTCACAATCTGGTTGCACTCAGGAATATGCATCCTCCAAAAGCCTATGGCACCTAGGAAAGCTTGTGTTTCCTTCTTGTTGGTTGGTGGAGACATTGCTGTGATTTTATTGAGGACCTCAGTGGGAATCTGACATTGTCCATCTTGCCATTTCACTCCCAGGAACTGGATCTCTTGAGCAGGTCCCTTGACTTTGCTCTTCTTGATGGCAAGACCAGCTTCCAGGAGAATCTGGATAACTTTTTCTCCTCTCTCAAACACCTCCGATGCGGTGTTTCCCCACACAGTGATGTCATCAATGTACGGCAGATGTTCTGGAGCCTCACCCTTTTCTAGTGCAGTCTGGATCAGTCCATGGCAAATGGTGGGACTGTGCTTCCACCCCTGGGGCCATCGGTTCCAGGTGTGCTGCGCACCCCTCCAGGTGAAGGCAAACTGGGGCCTGCACTCTGCTGCCAAAGGAATGGAGAAACATGCATTGGCAATGTCAGTAGTGGCATACCACTTTGCTGCTTTGGACTCCAGCTCATACTGGAGCTCCAACATGTCCGGCATGGCAGCACTCAATGGTGGAGTCACTTCATTCAAGGCATGATAGTCCACAGTCAATCTCCATTCTCCTTCCGATTTGCACACAGGCCAAATGGGGCTATTGAAGAGTGAGTGGGTTCTGCTGATCCCCCCTTGGCTCTCTAGCTCACGGATCATCTTGTGGATGGGAATCAGAGCATCTCGAGTTGTCTGGTACTGTCAGTGATGCACTGTCTAAGTAGCAATTGGTACTCTTTGTTCTTCCACCTTCAGAAGGCCTACTGCAGATGGCTTCTCTCATAGTCCAGGCAAAGTGTTCAATTGCTTAATGCCCTCTGTCTCCACAGCAGCTATTCCAAAAGCCTACTTGAGTCCCTTCGGGTCTCTAAAATACCTGCTTTGGAGGAAGTCTATGCCCAAAGTGCACGGGGTCTCTGGACCAGTCACAGTGAGATGTTTCTTCCACTCATTTCCAGTCAGGCTCACCTCAGCTTCCACCAAGGTCAAATTTTGTGATCCACCTGTTACACCAGAAATAGAAACAGATTCTACCCCCACATGCTGCTATGGGATTATTGTACACTGCGCACCCATGTCAACCAAGGCATCATATTTTTGTGGTTCTTATATACCAGGCCAACGAATCTACACAGTCTAAAAAACACGGTTTTCCCTGATCTCTACCTGGCTGGAGGCAGGGCCCCTCTTTGCCTGGTTATCCTTCTTTCTCTGGGCATACATTTTAGAGGTTCCTTCAATGGGACAATACATGTCATCATCTCTTCCATCATATCTGGTGGTCCGGCTGCAGGCAACTGGAGCTACTTCCTTTTTGGTGCGACTTTCTCTCTGAGTCTTGCACTCCTTCAATTCACGCACTCGTGCTGCCAGAGTAGAAGTGGGTTGTCTATCCCACCTCCTCATGTTTTCCCCACAGTCACAGAGGAAGAACCACAGCTCACTTCCTGGGATGTACCTTCTCTCTCTAGCTGGGGGACCTCTGATTTTGGTAACAGAATCACTGATCTGTACCACCGAGATTTGGAGAAGGCCCTCTTTAATCTCCTGCTTGAGTTCCTGGAGATTCTTCTCCATCTTCCACTTTGTGCAGACATGTTTCCACAGCTGCAATTCTTGCATGTGTTCGGCCATGCATGGTATCTGCATATGCTCGGAGCATCATCGCCATATCCCACATGGTTTCATTCCCACCATCATCCGGTTTCGTAATTGCTAAAGCAGAAGCGTATTCTTGTGGCCCAGGCTGTATGAGTTTTCGCCACATCACTGGGTGAACTCTGACACTGTCTGGACTCCTCAATCCTGGGTCATCCGTGTAGACAATCTCTACCACCGCTAGTTCTCTCAGGCATTGGATCCTTTGTTCTATGCTCTTCCACAGGGTTTGCTGCATGTAGAGATCATCTCCGCACAGATATCTCTCCCTCACGCCTCTCAAGACCCGTGTCCAGAGACTGACAGTCAGCCCTCCTTTTTATCACTTGGTCAATAGCTGGATCACGTGACAGAGATCCCAAATGCCTGGCTTCAGCACGATCCAGCATCACATCATCACCTGCAACATCCCAAATACAGACCATCCAACTTATTATGGATTCATCAGACCATCGGGTCTAGTCCTTTCTTAGGCTATGAAGGTCTTTTATGGACATGGATTCAGTAATGGTTTCTGTGCCTGAGTCAGTTGATGGCTTTGAGGTTCCTTCCCCTGCATCATCCTCATCTTTCACTGGGCAATCAGTTTTGGTTGTGTGCTTTTTCCTCATGACAGGAGCCACTGTCAATGGCTTAGGCTCTCTGTCTGGTTTGGCTGCAGTCTGAGTGACTGGGATGTCTGCTGATTTATCTTTCTGCCCCTCTACCTGCTGCTCTACAGTACCTAGCAGTGGGCGATAGGCATGTGCCAAGGCCCAACATATTGCAAGGAGGTTGTTCTCATTGGAATTGTCATTGCATTTCTCTTTCAGATATTTCCCCACCTCAGCTGGGTTCTGAATTTTTTCAGGGGGGAAATTCCAAGCTATTGGGTCAGGGAATTTCTTCAAGATTTGGCCCATATCCTCCCATTCCCCACACCACTCAGGATTTTCCACCTCTGGTTCAGGTGTCTCATCAGTCACCCTGGAAATCTGAGTTCTTATTCTAGACAAGCTGCGAACCACGTAGAGGAAACTTACTTGATAAAATACCAGGAAGGTGGTCTCTTTAACATCCAGGGGAAACGGAACATTCTCAAAAGATAACCTATCAAATTTAAAGGGGAAGGAGATGTGTAGGAACCCAGAGTGCCGAGAATATTTCTCTGCCTGTTTTGAAGGGTTTTTACCCCCCTGAACAACACTGTTTTGACCTCCATCCTTGGAAAAAACTGCCTATGATCAGACAAGAACTAGAAAATACAATGGTGTGAATTAGGTGATAGACTACTACGTAAGATTGTCACAGGGTGAAAAATTTAGAGGTTTTGGGCTTCTCTTTGTAGTAAATAGATAAGAGCAAAAAACATAAAAATGGAGGATTGTTGTTGTTCTCCAAACCTTCTTCTTCTACTACTACTCCATATTCTGCAGTAAAAGTAATTTGGGATGATTGGACAAAAAATTCCACAGTTACTGAATAATTGGTAGGAAAGTGAAAATAATATACATTTTTCGTAACCATTGGTTAAATTATCTTTAAAAGGCTGTGTAAATCTTGATAATTAGACTTTTTTCCTGCATTCTCTGCTCTGTGTTATGCCTGGGTCATGCTAGTGACTCTGTTTCTCTGATAAGACTTAATAAACAACTATCTAGCAGCAGTGAAACTCCAGGAAAAGTCTCCATTTGTCTCTCGTGCTAACTCCTGGCAAGTACTTTAAGACCCTCTCCCATTAGGAGAGATTTGATTTACAGCACAGTTCAGTGTCAGAGATGAAAGGCTGGGAAACCGCGTCTCCCCCTCCTTTAACAAACTGGGTGCAATTACTAATAAACCCCCAAAACAAGCTACGGAAACAAGGACTGGGATGAGGACAGAGAAACCACATATTATACACACTTCGAACACCTGCCTGTACCTCTGTTGACTTCTTATAAATCATTATCACCGAGCACAACAAAATAGAAATCCGGATTCGTGTCCCTCCTCTGTAAAAGTTACGTGTTAGGGACAAGATTGGAGCAATCTGTGGATAGGCAAATAGGCCTAGGGACCAGAAAAGCATTAGTACCTCAAGCCAGAGAGATATTATGAACTCAAGCAACATGGTGACTACTTTACCCCAATACAAAGTAATTAAATTCAATCCAAAATGTAATTAGTACAGGTTTTTTCACTTTCCTTTGAGCCATGCGTTGAGCACCACTAATTATTTGTGCCAGTTTGGACAAATTTGGAGGAAAATATCCTCTGATAGAAGGCAGGTTACAACCACCCCTCCTCCACCAGGTTCCAGGAAAAAGAAATTTTCTTCAGAGGAAAGTGAAAGAGATAAAAAACTATTTATTTAACAAACACACAGGAAAAGGATAATAATGCTAAATGATAAAACCTCTTGCTGTGGAGAGAAACCTGTCGAGGCCAGTGGGCCTGCTGGACAAGGAACGAAAGGAGTCCTATAGTGGGACAAGTCCTAGGTTCCTTTCTAGCTTATGGTGACTGAAAAAGCTTCCCCCAGAATGCTCTGTTCTGTATACTCTGTAATGTACCCCAATTCTGATTCCCTGGTTGACTCTGCTGGTTGCTACACCCCTTGTTACCTTACACACCCCCAGACCTTCCCCACTGGCTCCCATTCCCTAGTCCCGCCTTTGTACCGCCCCCATACCATCAGATCATTGGTCCCTGATGCTCTCTCCGCTCCTCTATATAACCCTGGATCCCCCATTGTTCTGCTCCCTACTTCTCTGGAACCTTGCATGAGTGTGGCTGCAATAAATCTCTCCCATAGAACCCCATGGGAAGACCCTTCCTGCTCCTTCATCATCGAACTGTTTTTGCCAGCTATCCGGTGTGTGTGTGCACGTGTGTGCAAGTGTGGTGGCTGCACTGAGCGGCTTCCTCCTTGGAGGCGCTTTTGGGAAGGTCATGGCACTTTACAATCCAATACCACCACGACAAATGGCCGCCCGAACTGGGACTTGTTCTGAGGGTCCCTGAGAGTATCTCCAACAGCCCGCACTGCTGGAAGTTCGCGTTTGGCACAGTCACTTCTCCGAAGAGCAGCCTGAGTTTTATTGGGATGATCTGAGGTGCCACCAGCAATCCTCTGAAGATTACAGGGTCAGTCTGAGCTGGCGAAACAGCTTGCCCAGGAGGAGGTGCGGGGGCGCCGCCAGGCCCCCCAGGCGCACCTTGGTGCTGGCCACCAGGATGCAGCCATGGGGCATCCTCCCACAGAACTCCACTGCCTCCAGCAGGCTGTCCAGTGAGCGCTCCTTCAGCCGCTTCAGCAGCAAGTAGGTGACGGCCTTCAGCTCCTGCTCCAGCAGCAGCAGACGTGCCCACGCCTCCCAGCCCTGCTGCTCTGGGGAGCTGCCATGGGCCACGCGGTCAGGGCTGGGGTGCGGCAGCGGGGGGAGGCTGGGGGCCGCTCGGCTCCCACTCTGAGAATAGGCAACAGGTCATGGTCCAGCCGTCGCTCTCTGGCCTAGAGCTGGGGGTGCGGAGCCAGGCTCCGTACTGCTCTGCCATGGGGTCCCCGCATGGCCCCGCCTCGCCCGCCACCCCACGCTGCTCCTCTGCCTCCTGCAGCAGCAGGCTGTGCGATACCACGCAGAGCTCCCCCAAGAGTTTTCTTTGACCCCAGAGTTTCATGAGATATTGGGTCACTTTTCTGTGTTTTCCTTTTATCCTTTTTTTCTCGGGTGTTGGGAAGAGGAGAAATGGGAACTAAACTGACCCACTCCCAGCAGGATGTTTATATCCAAGTTAAATCAGCCCTTCGTCAGGGAAATTTTTGGTTTTCAAGGGGGGAGCTGAAGCGTTTCTTTCATTGGCTGTTTAAGCATTTTCCTTACATTTCGCGGGACTCACTCCTTTCTAAGGATTTTTGGGATCACGTTGGGATCATGTTGGGTGTTCTACATTCAAGAGGGGACTTACCGGTGGGAAAGTTTTATCCTTTATTTACAACGATTGTTAAATGCGTTAAAGGTATTGAGCAGTGTTAGGGAAATGTTATCCCCAGTTTAAAAACCCCCTCGCCATGCTTCTTTCCCTGTGTTCCTGACCCCTCTTCCCTGCCTTGGGGGGTGTCTTGGTTTGAAAGACAGGTGTCTGCTAAGGAAGGCAGAAGCCTCCCTTGGAATGGCAGATGCAACCCCCTTCCCTCCGAGTTATTATAATTTTGAAATTAAGGGGCTTTCAGGCAAAGATATGGGAAATAGGAATAACAGTTCTTTACTATTATATATCTATATGTGTATAACCAGTCAAACAAACAACAATAACTATGGCAGTAACAGCAAACAATCACAAACCCAGTGCCAGCCTTCTCGGCTCTCAGGCCCTTTCCCCTTGGGTGCAGTTCCGCTCGCAGCCGGCAGGGGTGCTGGCAGCTCCCTGTGAGCAGGGCAGGTGCGATGGTTCCCCTGCAGCTGCAGGGGGAGCTCCGGAGCAAGCTCGGCACTGGTGGCCTGGGATCCCGGGAAGGGATGGGACAAAGGCTTCACAAACCCCTGGGCAGCCAATCCTGGTGTCCGGCCAGACCCTCAGGAACAGCAGGCTGGAGCAGCAGGCTGGAACGGCAGGGGCGATCACAACAAGGTGTATCCAAACTGCAGAGCTGTGGTGGGAACCCCCCAGAGGTCTGGGCAGGCAGGATGAGCTACAACGTAGCAAAGGCTCAAAGCAATGGCAGGGGCAGGGCGGCCACGGCCTAGCTCCCAGCAGGGCAGGCAAGGTGGGCTTGGGATCCCGGGGTTTCTCTGCTGGAAGGAAAAGCAGCTGAAGAAGCAGCCTGCCTCTCCATCCAAACACCGGGGACCAACTGACTGCACACCCAGGTGAAACAAAAGAGTAGCCAGATGCACCCCACTTCTATAACCAGCTCTTTTGTTTTTCTTAAGTACCCAGCAATTTGTCCCCCTAGCAACACATATGGGGAAAATTCCTTTAACAGAAAAAAAAACCAGGACAACTCCTAAAAACCCCAACGGGGAGATCGGGGGATGGATCTCACCTGGGGGCACAGGGTTCCTGCCATCTTCCTAGCATTTCCCGGTCCCTTCTGTCCCCTTTCCAGGGCAGCGCTGGTGGTGCTGTCCCAGGCTCTTCCCTGGCCCTCCTGCCTGTGCCCTTGTGCCTGGTTCTGTTTCCCCGGTTGGTTTCCCGGGATGGTGCCAGTGGGGTGGCCAGCCCTGCCATCTCATCTGCTCCCTTTGTTCCAAGTTCTCCTGCCTCCACCCTGGCTACACAAAATGGTGACGGCCACGTGGCTGCCCTGGCCACCAAGGCAGATGTTTCGTAATCTTGTGGCTTCCCCCGCCTGCTTCCGCTCAGGTCATTGCTCCTGGCCCCTCCTCCATCCCTAGCTCCATCAACGCGTCAATGGTGAGGAAAGGGCAGTCAATAGCTAACTCATGTAAGCACAAGTTAACTATTTGGAGACAGCAAATGTTAGTTCAGACAGAAGATGTTAATTACAAAACCTAAGAAGCCGAATTTACCCTAATCTTGTCAAGATAGAGGGGACAAGGATCATCTCAGAGACTGATTAATCATTCCTCAAAGGACTATGCATGCCCAGGGAGAAAGGTGAAAAGTGCACTGTGAGGAAGACTACTGGTCTTCATCAGAAAGACCCCCGAGGAAGAGGAGAGGCCTTCCTCAGCGCGACCACCAGAACACACAGTGCATGCATGACCCATATGCTAATGATATTAATGACTTCCGATAAATAATTTGTATAACCACGCCTGTCCCAAGGAATGTGATGAATATTCATAATTTAACCCTTAATACTGTGTTGTAGGGAGAACCGGTGTGTGCATTTGGAGGAGCTATCCCCACACACCCGGCGTGCCGAATAAAGCAAATACCCACTTCTCTGACTCTGTCTCTGAAGTGTCTCCTGGCTCCGTTTCGGAGCGATTCAATGGGCGTGTTTGCGTCGGGCCCCTCCCCCTCCACCAGGAGTCTCCTCCCAGCCGCAGACCCGGCCTCTCCCTCCTGTGTTCCTGCCCCCTCCATCAGTGGCTCCGCCCCTGGGAGCCAACCCACTTCAGGTTCCCACCCTACTGGGACCGGATGTGAGGGGGGTGGTTACTGGAAGGATGCCATCTTGGCCGCACCACACCGGGCGGCCCCAGCTTGCTTAAAGCCCTGCACTCCTGCCAGGCACTCTCCGTCCTTTTGGAGGAGGAGAGCAGTGGCTTCTCAGATTCTGATGCTGAGTCTGAGGATCACTGGGCTAGGGTGAAGAGGTGGGCGACCAAGAACAGCAGTTGGGAGCTGGCAGATAAAATCCCACCTTACGCAGCCCCAGTTATTTACAAGAGGGGAGGGAGAAATCCTTATTGGGAATCCATCTCCTACGTGCAATTAAAGGAGCTATGTAAAGCCGGCAAGGACTATGGGCGGGGGTCACCCTACTTTAAAAACCTGCTCCAGGTCTCTCTCTCCACTCTCACCCTAGTGCCTCATGATATTATAAACATTATGTCATGTCTCCTCTCTCCCACGGAATATATGCTATGGGAGATGACATGGAAAAAACAATTAAGGGGGCTCCTACAAACATATCAAGGAGACCGTACTAGGAGTCATTTAACCATCAAACATTTATGCGGAGAAGTGTCGGGATCCTTGCCGGGTCACCACTTGCCCGTTTCTCGTGCTTCACGTGTCGGAGGAAAATAACTTTTCAGGGATGGGACTGTGCAACTACACGAATTTATTGTTTAAAATAACAAACGCATCAGTCGAGGCGTGAGCTTTTACAACACCTCCGAGTAATGGCGACTAGTCACAAGATTTAGGGTTACATCGTAATTTATAACTTTCTAATCCAATAGATACTTAAAACGACACTTTGTTTTAGATTAATGACCTATCACCTGTGGCACTTCTCACTGCAATGCAGCTTATGTTTTGACCAATAACTTCTCATGTCACGTACACACAGATGTCTCTCTTATACCATCTACATTCTTAACTTAAACTATATAAAATCACACTATTATATTTTAAAACCCTTCACCAAAACACCCAGTGTACAATTTTACTTATAATGATAGGAACACAAGTTTGTAATCCTGTTGCTTAAAGTCCACAAATCTTTGTCAATTAAGCCAGACCTAGTCTCTTCCAGGGTTGTAAATCAAAGCCTCCTTTAATTGCAGGAGTTTCTACTCCTCTGTCTCCCACAGAGAAGGTGACTTTGAGTGTGCCCAGGACCAGGCCCAAATCATCCCCGAGGCTGTCCTAAGAGACATCAAAAGGGTAGCAGCAGCAGCGCTGCTCCAGACCCCACATGATGCCACTCCCACCCTGAACTTTTCAGATGTTAGACAAGGCACAGAAGAGTCTTTTATTAAATTTATTGATCATCTAAAGAGTTCTATTGAGAGGCAGGTAGAGAATGCAGAAGTCCCCAAAGAGATTTTACGTAGTTTGGCAATGGCCAACTCAAATTCAGAGTGTAAGAAAATTTTAAGGGCCCTTCCTCTCGACCCTAAGCCTGCAATAGACCAAATGATCAAAGCCTGTGCCCAACTGACATCCACTGAACACACAATAGCAACAGTGGTCTCAAAAGGGGTGACTGAAGCCTTAGTGGCATCATCAAGGGACAAGCAGAGGGGTTTTAACTGTAGAGAGCCTGGACATTTTATAAAAGACTGCCTAAAACACTGTGTGGCCAAGGACTGTCATTGACCTGTGGGGTGCCCACCATCAGGCTGCCCGACTTGTCAACACCACTACCAGTGGCATTCGGGAAACACCCAGCAGAGCACGGGACGGCCCCGCGCTACACCTTTTTGGGAGCAGTGTTTGCCTCGGCCCACGCAAGAGAGAAGGCCAAGGATACCATCTGACACTTCCTCCTGGTGTTTGCCACCCTGGGCGTCCCTGCAGGAGAGAACATCAAGCCTTACACCGGCCCAGCAAACACTCCTCCCATGGACACAACCCTGCCAGAGACTGACAAAGAACAACCTAAAGACCAAAGAAATACAGCCCGGAGACAGTGCAGATCTCCATTACAGATACTGACCCGCTGTCCCGTCACCAGAACTTCAACCAGGACATCAACTGGATAAGTTTAACCCGTTGTGGTGTCTCCTTACATCTTTCCCAAATTGCCTTCATTATTGCAATCCCTACCCCCTTCATCCTCCTGTTGCTTTCCCACCAGCTAATATTCCCTACCTCCACCTATCTGCTTTGCCCTTCCCACAGCCACACTCCCCAATACCCCTATTGGGATGCTTTCTGTTAGTTTGCATCCCCCTTTTATTTACTCCTCATTACCCCTTCTTCAGCCAAGCAACCCCATATCCCTGTCACCTTATTACCATCCCCTTTTTTCCAGGCTTTTAATTAATAAAGAAAGGGGAATACAAAGAGGGAGGGAAAGGAAGACCCCCCCTCCAAAAAATTGCAACCTTTTTTTAACAATCTTGTTTGAAAACCCAAACAGAAGTAGCTCCCCGAGCTCGTACCCACACCCAACACCATGATGCCCAGCACCTGCCTAGCCACTTTCTTCTGGATGCTCTTGACAACATTGGCCGTGGATGCAGCCCTCAGATCATTGGTCCCTGATGCTCTCTCCACTCCCCTATGTAACCCTGGACCTCCCATTGTTCAAGGGCTGCTTCTCTGGAACCTTGCACGAGTGTGGCTGCAATAAATCTCTCCCATAGAACCCCATGGGAAGACCCTTCCTGCTCCTTCATCGTTGGACTGTTTTTGCCTGCTATCCGGTGTGTGTGTACGTGTGTGTGCAAGTGTTGTGGCTGCACCGAGCAGCTTCCTCCTGGAGACGCTTTTGGGAAGGTCGTGGCATTTTACCATGCAACACCGCTGCAACACCCCCTGAATAATCAAAGATCTTTTTGACAATTTTCCCCCTTAGGGATAAAATTCAAAGCGGATCGAGAGGCCCCTGTGTCTACCAGGAAACGCACCTCTCCTTGATCCGGACCCACCTTAAAAGTTAGCAAGGGCTCCAGAGCACTGGGTCCCTGGTATAATGGGAGCCCCTGACACCCCTAGAAATCTATCTCCATTATCCTCTGGACTTCCTCCTCCTGAGGATCCAGCTGTCTCTGCAGACAGTCCTGCTTTCAGTGTTCCTCTGCCCTGCAGACACACACTGATTCCTTCCCAACTTTAGTTTGGGTTGGCTCTCCTCTGATGAGGAGGGAATGCTTCTGCCACTTCCTTGTGGCTGACCCCATCCTTTCTATCCCGGGGGACCCCTTCAGTCGTGCAGTTTATCCCTCTGGGGCTATAAAACTCTGCCATCACCTTTGCCTTTGCTTTCGCCTTTTCCTCATCCCATCTTACATACACTTGCTGTACCTTTCTAACCAGTTCATCCAGGGGCTTATTCTGCCCTTTCTTTGGCCTCCACCCCTGCTACTGCCTGTGGGTACTCATTCTCCCACAGCTCAAAAATCATTCATTTCTCCAGTGAGCCAAAAAAAAAATCCTTAAAAGAAAATCCTAATCCTTCCACATACAATCTGCATTTCCCACATATTCCTTCTTCCTCCACCTTGTGCTCTCTCCTCACTACACACTTGTAATAGTTTGAAAGCAAACCAGTGGGAGGCATCAAGTCAGAATAACAATTTAATAGGAAAATTAAAGAAAAGGAAAAAAATAAAACACTGGTTCAAAGTGACAGTCAGGGTACAACCTGACACCCTGTTAGTCAGGGTGGCAGTAGCAGTCCCATAAAATGGTGGCTGCAGTCCTCCTGAAGTGGTGGATGTGGTTCTGTTGAAGTGGTGATCCTGTAGAAAGGGTCTGCTCTTCCTCTGAAGGTCCAGTGGTGGCTATGTAGCTCCTGTCCTCTGGGAATCCAGTGGAAAGGCTTTCTCTGGTGTTCGGAATCTCAGCCTATATGCGGGATGGAATGTTTGGTTCTTCCTTCTCGGTGGAGCATCTCACACTGGAATGATGAGTCATGAGGCAATGTGTTGATGAGCTCAATAACAGAAGATAGTCCAGAGTGAGTTATCTCTGAGTCATGCAGCATGGCATTGATGGGCCATTAACAGAAAGATAGTCCGGGGGAGGAGGCAAGGAAACACTGCCCCACATGGTTTCAGCAGCTCATGAGGATGGTAATAGAATACACTGCAACCCAGGAAAATGCTGTTGTACCGGTTTGGCCAAATTTAGAAATATATCCTCTGAGAGAAGGCAGGTCACCACCCCTCTCCCACCAGGATCGGGAAAAAATAAATTTTCCCCGAAGGAAAGTGAAAGAGATAAAAACTATTTATTTAACAAACACATGGGAAAAGGATAATAACTCTAAATAATAAAATCTTTCACTGTGGAGAAAAAAACCTGGGAAAGTGCTAGAGTCCTCCCTTTGGTCTCCTTGGATCTGGGGCTTGGCCCAGGGCCAGGCCCTCTGTGCTCGGTGGAAAGTCTTCCTGATGTGTTCTGATATTGAAGCAGTCCACAGAAAAAGGGAAAAAATCTGAAATTCCGGGGAAGGAAAAAAGTTCAGCTCTCAGTCTCCCTTCGGAGAAAAAGAAGCTGAAAGTGGCCAAAAGCCAAAAGTCTCTATCTCTGTGTGACCTTGAACAAGCTGCAAACTGCTTTGGAAAAGTTTTACTCAGTTTTTCCTTCCCCCTCTCAGGCTCAGTTTAGAGGCATAGAAAGGCACAAGAATTAATTTCTGGGCATAGGGCAGCGATATGGGATACACATCATAAAGTCACCCCAAGACATTCCACCCCTTATCCCATATCGTTGGCTCAATGCCCAAACTAATATATTCTAATTCTACACTGTTGGGGTTTTAGTTTAGTCCTAGTTTTTTTTTTCTGTTAAAGGAATTTTTTCCCATATGCATGTTGCTAGGGGACAAATGGCTGTACTTAAGAAAGACAAAAACAGCGGCCCGTTTGGGGGTGGGGTGGGCCTGGCTACTCCTTGTTTCACCTGGGCGTGTTCGCAGTTCGCTCTCAGCATCTGGAGAGAAAGGCTGCAGAGAAAGGAGCTGCTGGTTCCCGTTTTCGGCGTCTTTCTTTCTGCTGGAAACAACGCCGGGATCCCAAAGCTGCTTTCCCTGCCCTGCTGGAGGCTGGGCTGTGGCCGCCCTGACCCGCTGCTGCTTCGAGCCTTCGCTGCATTGTAGCCGTGCTCGCCCTGCCTGCCTGGACCTCCGGGGGGTTCCCCTTTTGGATACATCTCGTCTGCCACCCGGGATTTGTGTTTGTGCCTGCCGCTCCAGCCTGCCACTCCAGCCTGCTGTTTCCGGGAGTCTGGGATCGGCTGCCCAGCGGTTTGTGAAGCCTTTGTTCCATCCTTCCCCGGGATCCCAGGGCACCAGAGCCGCATATTCCCCGAGCTCGCTCCGGAGCGCCCCCTGCAGCCACGGGGGAACCATCGCACCTGCCCTGCTCACCGGGAGCCGCCAGCGATCCCTGCTGGCTGCAAACGGACCTGCACCCGAGGGGAAATAGCCTGACAGCCGAGAAGGCTGGGACTGGGTTTGTGTTTGCTGTTACTGTCATAGTTGTTGTTGTTTTGTTTGACTGGTTATCTATCTATCTATCTATCTATCTATATATATATAGTAAAGAACTGTTATTCCTATTTCCCACATCTTTGCCTAAAGACCCTTGATTTCAAAATTATAATAACTCAGAGGGAAAAGGGGTATATCTGTCACTTCAAGGGAGGCTTCTGCCTTCCTTAGCAGACACCTGTCTTTCAAAACCGAGACATACACACACATATTAATACATATATATATACACACACAGCTATGTACGAACAGTGACAGTGACCCTCAGCAAGCAGTGGTATACAGACATTCCACATTACAGGTGGTTTTCACCCAACAATCAGATCTCCCTGTGGTAAACAACGTGTTGTTCCCTCTTTCTGCATTACCCACCATGTGCAACCAGGTCCCTGGGCAAAAACAACCCCACAGATGGGTTTGTCTGTACTCGAGGCAGAATTAACCCAAACAGCCATTCTTAACAGACCTCTAACATGCACTACTGGGACCTTATCTCTGTCAACTGTATGCGGGGGTGTGGGTACAAAAATGCTGCTAGCAAGGATTTTCTTGCTATTTTCTAAGCCCGTGAGAGACTTTTCTCTCTCACAGAAGAGGTAGCAGTTATGCAAACAACCAAACACGTGCAGCCTTGAAAAGTCCTGTTTATAGTATAGAGGAAAAATATTTTGACAATGGATGCTTTAGGATTTTAGCCAATCACCCAAATGAGTGTCTGATCCTTTGTCCAATTAGACTATGAAGAAAAAAGTCTATAAAAAAGTTTGTAAAATAATTAAATAAATCAATCTTGCTGCACAATGCCTGTCTGCTGGATCTTCTCTCCTCCTCCGCCTCCCTATGGCTGCGGGACACGGTGATATACCCTCGAGCCTAGGACTGTGGTAATAAAGGGGTTCAAATTCGGCTGGACCAGCTCTATTGGTGGAACCTCAGGTGTTAAATAACCAGGTGGCCTTTGCCAGATGCTGTTCCCAATTTTTGAAAGTTCCCCCACTCAGTGCCTTCAAAGTGGTTTTCAACAATCCATTGCACCGTTCCACTTTGCCTGCAGCTGGTGCATGGTAAGGGATATGGTACACCCACTCAATGCCATGTTCTCTAGCCCAGGTGTTTATAAGGTTATTCTTAAAATGAGTCCCGTTGTCAGATTCAATTCTCTCAGGGGAACCATGCCTCCAAAGGACTTACTTTTCCAGACCCAAGATGGTATTCCGGGCTGTAGCATGAGGCACCGGGTAGGTCTCCAGCCATCCAGTGGTGGCTTCTACCATTGTGAGCACATAGCGCTTGCCTTGGCGTGTTTGAGGCAGTGTGATGTAATCAATCTGCCAGGCCTCCCCATACTTGTATTTGGACCACCGCCCACCACACCACAGGGGCTTCACCGGCTTGGCCTGCTTGATTGCTGCACACATCACACAATCATGGATAACCTGGGAGATACTGTCCATGGTTAGATCCACCCCTCGGTCTTGTGCCCACTTATAGGTGGCATCTCTGCCTTGATGTCTTGAGGCCTCATGGGCCCATCGAGCTAGGAACAACTCTCCCTTGTGTTTCCAGTCCAAGTCTACCTGTGACACTTCTATCTTTGCAGCCTGATCTACCTGCTTGTTGTTTTGGTGTTCCTCATTAGCCCTACTCTTGGGGACATGGGCATCTACATGGCAGACTTTCACACCCAGCTTTCTTACTCGAGCAGCGATGTCTTTCCACTCTTCAGCCGCCCAGATTGGTTTTCCCCTATGCTGCCAATTAGCTTTTTCCCACTTTTCCAGCCATTCCCACATAGCATTGGCTACCATTCATGAATCAGTGTAGAGGCTGAGTAACACAACTGGGGGCTTTTTATCACAAGGCTCGGCTTGCTCTTGGGCAGAGGGGACGCAGCGTTAGCCTCCACAACGTCCTCACTGGACGGCTCAGTGAAATTGGCGTGGGATGGATGAGTGCCCTGGCTCCTCCTCAGAGGAAGAACGTCGGGTGGCCAATGGATTAGGCTCGCATTATCCCGGAGGCAAAGAAGGCGGGAGGGGCTTCTGGTGTGGGTTCCAACAGGTTTATTTGCAGGGGGGTCCAGGAACCAGAGCAGCCTTGAGGAAAAGGGGGCTTGCCCCTTTATGGGGGGGGGTGGAGCAAGGCAGGGAGTGAGAAAACAACCAATGGGGTACAAGCAGAGGGGAGGATACAATTTTTCAGAACAAATGGGGAAAACAGGGGGGCAGGAGTCCTAACAGGGAACCAATTAATAACTAAGAAAGGGAGAACTTTCTGGAACAGAGGGAGGTAATTTAGGATTGGGAGCCACCCAGGGGGAGGTAACCTGGGCCTCAGTGATCTCTTCTGGTGACTGACATTTGATGGTTTCAGCCCTAGAGCAGGCTGAGCCACCCCAACATCTCCCCCTTCTTTATTTCATTGAAATGAGGGGAAAGGCTTAAGGAATTTCAAAACCAAACACTTAGAAATGGGAAGGGCTAATAAAATTAACAACTCCATAAAGAAACCCCATACAATGTCCTTGATAAAGGAAGGAATCCGGCCACTGGAGCTCCCAGTGTACAGGAGGAGCTGCAGCAGCTGGTGGGACAGCAGCATGTAGGATGTCATCACGCAGTCATGGGAGATAACTTTAGGGACAGTGTAACATAAATAAAATTAATACAAATACAATTAACTTAAATAACAATGGCTTACTTGGACGCTCCCTCTTTCAAAACAAAGCTGAGGGGTTATTTTGGGAGGGGGGACACATTTTAAGGAGACTGAGAGGTGGAAGGTACTTGCTGACTTCGGCAGGGGAAGATATGCAGACAATCAATGTGATTGATAGAGCAAGCTTCGTTTATTGGCAATACAGAGGCACTTATATAGTATGAGTGTACATGCTTATCAGTTCTTAATTGGTTTAAGCTTATGGAAGCGCATTCTTGTTTCTACATAATTGGGTTAGATAAAAGACTACATTTGGCAAGCTTCTATTATTTATGTTTTGACTTGAGAAATCAAAGATCTTCCTCCCTTCTCATGGTCAGTACATCTTATCAGCACAGCACTGTACCTCCTTAAAACTCCCTTTTGGTTCTCAGGCCTGTTTCTCACACAGGCATTTTCTCATGCAGGCATTTTCTCATGCAGGCCTTTGCTCATGCAGGCCTTTGCTTGTACAGTTCTTTTATTGATCTGTACCTTTCGGCTTTATCAATGATCCATGTCCCTGATCCTCTAACTATTCTTCAACAGAAGGTTTGTTTTTCAGGCCTGGAGAAGGAGTCTTTTTTCCAGGTGGCTTGGTTTTTCTTCTTTTCCAGGCTGTGGCAGCTTCTTTCCTTTGCTTGGCATCTGCAGGTGGTTTCAAAAACGGTTTGGTCCACTTCCCAGGGATCCATCTTGGACCCTCTGGGGTGGAAACACACCCATAGCCTCTACCCTGGGTGACTAGGGGGTATGGGCCACGTATCTGTAAAGTGTCAGGGTCTTTTATTAGGACCTCAGGTCTCTCAGTCAGTTTATGTTTGGCAGAGCTTGTGAAGTGTCTCAAGATGGGAGGATCAGGTTCTTCATAGGAACAGTTTAAAAAGTTCAAAGTGAACAATGCTTTGGACAGTCTTATGATGGGGGCAGCGATCTCATTGCCACCCTTTTGTTGTTCCAGCAGTCTTTTTAGTGTCTGATGTTTCCTCTCCACGATGGCTTGGCCTGTGGGCGAGTGAGGGATGCCAGTGATGTGATCCGCACCCCACTCACTCATGAATCTGTTTAACTCTGCAGAGGTGTATGCAGGGCCATTGTCAGATTTTAATTTATTTGGTGTCCCCAACACAGCGAAGGCCTGGACTAGGTGGTTGATGACATCTTTGGCCCTCTCCCCACTGTGAGCTGAGGCAAAGGTTGCACCAGAAAAAGTATCCACAGAAACATGAATATATTTCTGGCAGCCAAATTGGGGGAAGTGGGTGACATCTGTTTGCCATACCTCACAACTGCCTAGGCCTAGCGGGTTAACCCCCTGACCTAGTGATGGAAGCTGATGTTTCTGGCAGTTGGGGCATGTCGCCACAATGGCTTTCGCCTGGTCTCTAGTGAGGTGGAACATTTGAATGAGAGCTGGAGCATTTTGATGGAACATTGCATGGCTCAGCTGGGCTTGCTGGAATCTGTTAGGCAGATTCACTAACTCAATGGGCATAGCTAGGGCATCTGCTCTCCTGTTCCCTTTGGCAATAAATCCTGGCAGGTCAGTGTGTGACCTCACGTGCATTATGTAAAAGGGTTGCTTTTGGTGGGAGACAATTTGGATTAGCTTCGAAAGCAATTTATAGATTTTTGGATTTGCCACCTCTCTGAGCAATGCTCTTTCTGCTCTGGACACCACTCCTGCTACATATGCGGAATCTGTTACCAAATTAAAAGGTTCGTTGAACCGCTCAAATGCTCTGACCACTGTGGCAAGCTCTGCAATCTGCGGTGATCCTTCGACCACCTGCACATCAGACTCCCACTTCTGAGTGCAAGGATTCCTCCAAGCGATGACAGACTTGTGAGATGCCCAAGAACCATCCGTAAAGATTGTCAGGGCATTGAGGGGTTCACGACTCTGAATTTCTTTTGGAATTAATTTAAAGGCCAAATTGAACAATTTGTGTTTCGGGTTGTGAGCCAATATTTGTCCCGAATAACTATCAAAGGCAAATTGGAGATGATTGTTGTTTTGAAGGAGATGGTCCAGTGCATTGGTTGTTAGTGGCAGGTAAACACATGTGAAATCACACCCCGCAAGGGTACGGAGGCGAGACCTAGCCTTTATCACCAACTGAGCCATGAGCTCCTGTGGCGTGGTAATACTTTTGGACGGCTGGTGCGAGAGGAAAACCCACTCAATAATCAGAAGGGGATCCCTCTGCACCTTGTCCCACTGGAAAATCAGCCCATGAAGGTATGGCATTTTCCCCAACACTATAAATTGAAAGGGCAGACCTGGGGCATAACGATGGGCTTGGCGAGATGACAGCGCCTCTTGGACCTTGATGAGGGAGTTTCTTGCCTCTTCTGTCAACTGCCTTGGGGATTTGAGATCCTCCTTCCCACAAAGCAGGTTGAACAGAGGGGCAAGGTCCTCAGTCATCAGTCCCAGGAGCTGCCTCACCCAGTTGATGGACCTGGAGAGTTGATGGAGTTCCTGCAGAGTCTTGGGGTTATCATTGATCTTTAACGGTTGGGGCACCACCATCTGCTCCTCTATTTTTAGTCCTAGATATTTAAAAGGTGAGGTCTTCTGGACCTTTTCTGGATGGATTTCGAATCCATCGGCCTCTAAAGCCCTGATTACCTCCCCCAGAGTCCAGTCCAGGTACTGCTGCGTGGGCGCACACACCAAAACATCGTCCATGTAGTATAGGATCACAGCTCTAACTGCCTTTTTCCGGACAGGGGACAGAATGAAAGCGACATACCACTGGCAGATGGTGGGCGAGTTTTTCATGCCTCGCGGCAGAACTCGCCAGTGGTAGTGCTGTGTGGGAGCCTCTTGGTTGAGGGAAGGCACCGAGAAGGCAAACTGGGGTGCATCATCTGGATGCAGGGGGATCTGGAAGAAGCAGTCCTTGATGTCTATGACTGCTAGCTTCCACTGCCTAGGGAGCATAGAGGGTGATGGCATTCCAGGCTGCAGGGGTCCCATGTCCTCAATGACCTCATTAATTTTCCGCAGGTCGTGAAGGAGTCTCCACTTGTCTGTCCCCGGCTTCCGGATCACAAAGAACGGGGAGTTCCAAGCTCTGTTGAAAGGCTCAATGTTCTCCTTCCTTTGCTGCTCTTCCACGAGTGCAGTGAGCGCTCTCAATTGGTGTGTTTTTAAAGGCCACTGATCCACCCAGACCTTTTTATTGGTGAGCTATTACTGCAGGCCTGGTTCCTACGGTATATCACCGTGTCACAAAGCCATAGGGGGGGGAGGAGGAGAAGATCCAGCAGGCAGGAAGTGTGCAGCAAGATTGATTTATTTAATTATTTTACAAACTCTTTTATAGACTTTTTTCTTCATAGTCTAATTGGACAAAGGATCAGCCACCCCTTGGGGTGATTGGCTAAAATCCTAAACCATCCATTGTCAAAATATTTTCTACTATACCAAAAACAAGACTTTTCAAGGTTGCAGGTGTCTTGATGGTTTACATTCCCTGCTACCTCTTCTGTGAGAGAGAAAAGTCTCTCACGGACTTAGAAAATAGCAAGAAAATCCTCGCTAACAGCATTTTTGAACCTACAATTCCCCCTTTTTGTTTTATAAGATAACAACTCTACTATTAATCCTAAATAGAAATCTACATCAGTTATTCATTCTAAATATGTCCTTAAGGCTTTAACTATCTGACTCAATAACAAGAAACTTAAAGTTCAGTCTCTGCTTGTGGAAGGACCATCCCAGTCTCTGCTTGTAGAAGGACCATCTGCCTGATGATTGACATCTTGGTCATCATCAGGAGAGTCATTAGGCTGATGATCTACATTCGGGTCGCCATTTGGGTGGTTGACGTTCTGGTCATCATTTGGAGGTTGCCTGTTCCGCCTCTGGTGCCGTAGGTCAGGGCGAACGCATTTTGAAGGTAGCCACTGTATCCCAGCATCTGTGGAAACGCAAGCATACCCACGACCCCAAACGATAAGCTCATGAGGGCCTTGACACTGGTTAGTGAGTAAATTCTGTACCCAGACTTTTGCCCGGGGCAGTTGTGGCTCTCCTGCAGACTGCAATGAGAGAAAATGATTCAGAATAACAGGATTATTTGAATTTTGTGGTACTGTAAGGTGATTAATTGTATACAAAGCTTTTGCTAGTCGGCTCTGTGGGGTTTCTCCATGCATTCCCCTTTTCTGTTTGTCCAAAACACGCTTCAAGGTACCATGAGCGCGTTCGACAATGGCTTGGCCAGTAGGAGAATGTAGGATACCAAGGGTATGGTCTACACCCCATAGGTGTAAAAACTGCCACGTCTTCTCCGAGGCATTGGCAGGACCATTATCGGTTTTCACAGAAGCTGGCACGCCCAGGACTGAGAAAGCCAATTTCCAATGGGCAATGACATCACGGCCCTTCTCTCCAGTGTGAGCAGTAGCCCACATAGCCGAGGAGAAAGTGTCAATAGACACGTGCACATATTTCAGCCAACCAAATTCTGGGATGTGAGTTACATCCGTTTGCCAAATCTGCAAGGCTTTTAGCCCTCTGGGGTTTACCCCCACTGGCAAAGGCGCAGCGAGTCCATGACAGTCAGCACAAGCGCTGACAATGTTGGCGTTAAATGAAACTGCTTCTGCAGGATATGTGCACTTTGATGGAAGAAACCATGCGATGCCTTGGCTTGTGCAATTTTGTCAGGCTGAGGCCCTACCCATGCAGGGTTGGCCAGCATGTTAGCCCTGGCATTGCCTTCTGTTAGAAAACCTGGTAAATTGGGCTGGCTTCGAATGTGCAGAATTTAATACGGATGCACTCGAGCCTGAATTGCAGACCACAAGGTTTGCAACAGCAAAAACAGAGCCGCATTGTTCACCTCCTTCAGAAGGGAACCATCTAAGCGTTGGGTGATATCTGCTACATAAGCAGAGTCAGTAACCAAATTCAAAGGTTCCTGTGAGAATTGCTGAAAAGCCATGGTAACAGCCCTTAATTCAACTACCTGAGCAGAGTCTGACTCAGACTGGTGTGTTAATGAACCACCTCAAAGGCAGCGTAGGATACTGTGCGCCCTTACGCACAGTGACCCCTGCTAAAATTTGTCCCAATCCGTACGCCCCAAGCTGCCAACACATCCCGTCCCCAAAGGTTAAGGGAAGTGGTAGCAACATAAGGCCTAATCGTAGCTGTGTGCCCCTCTGGGTCCCTCACCATCACAGGCCGTTCGCTTAAATAGCTCTGTGTGGTTCCTCCTAATCCTGCGATGGCTGATCCCACCGGGGCTAAAGGCCATGAGGGAGGCCATGCAGGGAAGGAGATGATAGTTACATCAGCACCTGTATCAATCAAACCTCGAAGCTGAATCCGAGGTGGTTGGGCGTTCGGCAGGATCAGGGTACATGTCATCTGTGGCCTTTGGTCAGAGATGTCTGCAGTCCAGAAGGCCTGCGGAAGTCCCGTAGATCCACTGCCGTTATCTTCGTGAGTTTGTTCTACCCTGCCGACACAAGACCTAAAAGGCACTAATTTAGCAAGGCAGGTCTTTTCAGGAATAGTTACAGGGGGTTTTTGTGTGGAGACCATAGCGCAAATCTGACCTTTAAAGTCAGCATCAATAACTCCTGAGTGCACTAAGATTCCTTGATGGGCAACATCAGGTTTTCCCACCAGCATCGCACTGGATCCCTGGGCTGAGGGTCCATATGCATCCAAGGGAACCTTATAAATACCGCTAGAGTCTAAGACGACTGCGGCTGCGGTGTGGACGTCAAACCCATCTGATCCCTGGGTGCCGTGTGATCCCTGGGTGCTGTCTCTAGGGTGGCTGGGTAGGCCTGTGCCTTTACCTGTGCCACTCTCTGGGGGAGCGACTGCATCGGAGAGCAATTCCCCCTCCTTGCACCCCGGCGGAAGTTTCCCAGCAACAGCCGACCATCGGCATGAGTCTGGGATCTACAGTGCCCTGGCCTGCCACACCTCTTGCACTGGGGGATCGGTGTGTTCTCTTTTTGGCTTGGCTTAGGCCGCTTCCGTTTCTTCACCTGTTTTGGTGGCTTTGGTTCACAACCAGAAGATGCGTGAACAGGCTGCAGGAAAGCAGCCAAAGCAGACCTTTTCTGGTTCCGAGATCCCACCTTACCACAGGCTTCGACCATGTCTGTTACCTCAGGATCCTCTGGTAAGGCATCTATGATTTTTCTGCACTCCTCGTTTGCGTTATCTCTCACTACCTGCCTTAACAACATTTGTCTTAACCTGTCATCCTCGACCTGCTTCTCAAGAGAAGCAGCGACTTTCTCTACAAAGGAGAGGAATGACTCTGATTTGCCTTGAACTATTTCAGTATATCGCTTTCTGGGCGCAGACAACTCTATGGTTTTCAACAGGGCAGCCATGCCGACCTGTTGAGCTAGCTGCAGGACGCTAGAGGACAAGTTACCCTGTAGACTGGGATCAGACAAGGGACCGGTCCCCATCAAAGCATCCACTCCTGCTGTGTGTCTAGGATCAGCAGCAGGGAGCTGCATATTCCCTAATGCAGTCTTGCCGGCCAGCTTTCTCCAGGTTTTCTCAAAAACTGTAAATTGTACAGGTTGAAATAGAATTTGACCTAAGTGTCTGATATCAAATTATCAAATGGAGAAAGCAAATCTGTATTTATCACCCTTATTATCTGCATAACCTCAGCAGAACCTAGCCCATATTGTGCCCCCTTGGATTGGAGGTCCTGGGCAACTTTCCAAGCAATTACCTCATGCTTGTCATGCTCCCCTGAATCTGGGAGAGCCTTATACACTGGGAAAGCTTGGATCTCCCCTTTTGGGGAATCACTACCATCCTGAACTACTGGCACAGCCTGTGGATGGAGTGCCACAGCTCCATGGTTACCCCCAGAATCCTCAGATCTATTTGGCATTCCAAGGATTTCTAATAACCTCCAGTCACCCTCCTCCAATGCTCGCATCTTAATAGACTCTAAGAAGCGATTATAATGAGTCGGACGCACTGTTACTGTGCAGTCTTGAAAGGTCCAGGGGCGAGACCGACGCAGCCTTTTTCTTCTCGGCCAATCTCGACCTAGTTGGCACTGAGGCTGCTGCTGCCGTCCCTGGGCTGCACTCTGCGGACGCGCCCGGAGCTGCCACTGCTGGCCCCTTCTCGGCGGTCGTACCCAGCGCCACTGCCCCTGCCCGCTGCTCCCCAGCCGCCGTCTCTGGCCGCGTCTCCACAGCCGCCGCCGCTTCCGGGTTTTCCAGCAGCTGCGCTGATTCTGGGTTCGCTGCCAGCCGCGCCTTTTCTTGGCTCGGAGCCGCGTCTCCCGCGGATGGCGGGGCGGGGGAGCCGGGCGGCGCAGGCTGTGCTGGCGCGGCCGGCATGGGCTCGGGCATTCGCCGCACTAACAGGCTGAGCAGGTCCTCCATCCTTTGGGATAGGTTTGGTAGCTCTGTCAGCAAAGGCAGATGCTGCATTAAAAGGTTGATGGCTCAGTCCTGTGACTGTGCAGAACAGTCCAGCGCCAAGGAGGGCAGCGGACCACACCCAGGGAGTCTAGGTGCAGGCACGCCCGGTGCTACGCCGGCTAAGAAGTTAGATCCAGGTCCATATGGAACCGAGCTAGGAGCCTCTCTGGGCATCCAAGTGGCTAAGCCGCTGATTTGTGGCCCTGGATAAGCCGTGGCCACCGCCCAGCTGAACAGCAAGGCAGGCTGTGCACACTCCTGCTGCCCTGACCTCCCCACCTCTGCCGGTGCGGGGTCTCTGGGGGCTGCGGAGTCCTGCGATTGTGCAGGGTGAGCCGTCGCAGGCTCTGCCTGTGGAGCCGAGGGGGGTTTTCCGAATCCACCATCATTTGCCCCGGAAACCCAGTCAACGGGGCCCCCCCTCCCACATTCCTCCGTCACTCATCACCGAGATAGGTGATCCAGCCCTGCTATCACAGTCAAGGTCTGTCAGCATAATAAATAACGAGTGCCAGGTTGTGTAAAATTCTAACACTGCTGGGTCCCCACTCGGGAGCTCGTGTCAGACAGCACAGCCAAGTTCCTGCCATAAGGAAAAGTCCAGGGCAGTATCTCTGTCCATGGAAATCCGTTTTAAAGTAGCCCAATCTAATAATCCCCAAACTGAGTTTTCAGGAATGGAGGTGCGCAATATGCTAAACACACCTTTCCAGACCAGTACTACAGTGTCGTTCTGTGAGCCGCTGTTCGCCATTTCTCAGTTCTGTCGGACCTCCCGGTCCTGGGGGGAAGGGGAACAGCATACCTCTAGAGGAATTCAGCTTGGCTCGCAGCAGCAGGACACGTCAGAGAGTGCAAATCACGTCAGGCAGCACCAAATATTACCGCAGGCCCGGTTCCTACAGTATATCACCGTGTCCCGCAGCCATAGGGAGGAGGAGGAGGAGAAGATCCAGCAGGCAGGAATTGTGCAGCAAGATTGATTTATTATTTTACAAACTCTTTTATAGACTTTTTTCTTCATCGTCTAAATGGACAAAGGACCAGCCACCCCTTGGGGGTGATTGGCTAAAATCCTAAAACGTCCATTGTCAAAATATTTTCTACTATACCAAAAACAAGACTTTTCAAGGTTGCAGGTGTCTTGGTTGTTTACATTCCCTGCTACCTCTTCTGTGAGAGAGAAAAGTCTCTCACGGACTTAGAAACTAGCAAGAAAATCCTTGCTAGCAGCATTTTTGTATCTACAGTGAGCCAATTCGATTTCTGGGTGGGGAGCTCCGCAGTGGCCCCTACTAAAAATCCCGGGCTTGAAATGGGATCTCAACCTGGGCTCCCCACTGGGACATGAGATCCCTGCCCCACAATGTAAACCCAGAGTCAATAACAAATGGACGGACTGTTGCAATCTGCCCCTCTGGACCCTCAATCTGGACAAGAGTCCTGCTTCTCTGGGCAGCCACGGATCCTCCCACACCCGTAACAATACCTTCCACTGGGTGCAACCCCCAATGTGACAGCCAGTTGTTGGAGGCAATGACCGTCACATCTGCCCCCGTGTCCATCATCCCTGCTAGGCTGATGTCCGAGCCCTGGCATGAAATCTTGCAGCTTAGCATCGGCTTATCCTCCCCTACCACCTCAGCCCAGAAGACAGATGGGTTGTAGTTTTCTGGTGAACTTCTGGGCATGAGGATGGCCTGGGCGAGAACTTGGCCAGCTGCAAGAAAGAAAGACGGGTGAATACATTGGATGTTAATTGTAAAGAGTCCTTGTGATCCTACTTGGACGATCTCTGGTGTTATTGAGATCTCTGGTGGTGTAAGCATAGTGTCTCCTATGATAAACAAGCAGCAGTCTTTCAGTCCTTCACAACTCATGAGGACCCGCCGAGGTGTGAGGGAGTCCATCGTGGTTGCAGTAGTGGTAGTCACAGTTTTTCTGGTTGCGGCTTCTTTATTTATGTCATCATGCAGGGCCGCAGATCCGCCCTGGGTCCTCAGTTTCCTGGCTCTACCTCCACGGGAGTGGGCGATGCTACTTGCCCTGGGGAAACAGCTCAGGAACTTTGATTAATCGGGGCTGGAGCTCTGCAGTTCCGGGCCATGTGTCCTGGCTTGAAACATCTGTGACAAGTCCAGGTTCTGTTTGTCATCCTCTTGTCCTGAGGTGCCGTTGCCTCAGTGGCACCCGCAGCTCCTACCACATTCCCCCTCGTTTTTAAATTTGGTTGGCCAATTGGAACTAAGGTTGTGCAGTGTTGAATCATCTGCTTTAACGTTGGTGGAGGATCAAGTGGAAGGGTCATAATCACTCTCTTACAAGGTTCATTTGCATTAGCTTTTGCTATTTGAGTGAATCACTCAATCAAGTGTCGGGGTCCCTTCCCCGCCATGTAGCCCTGGGAGCCCTGAGGGGAGGCACGGGGTTTCCCTGCCCCTGGTCAGCCTCGTTCCCCATTGGGTGGTTTGTGTTCCCCTGCGCGGGCAAAAAGGACCTCGGGTCCTGACTGTAGCAGTTCCTCGGCAGAGCCTGGCCATGCGGCTGGGGAAGTAAACATCCCTGAAACATCTAGCAAGAATCTGTCCATATATTTGTTTCTTTTCCACGGGACTCCTGGTTTGATAAAGGCGTTACAGTGTCCCCACTGTAACAATTAAGCTTTCTCTAATTCTTGTATCTTCCACTTGCTTCTCCACCACTAATTTTAATTTGTCAATAAAGTCAATAAATGGCTCATTTGGAAGTTGCCGAATTTCAGTAAAATTTAGTAGAGGCACCGATTTAGGGGGCATCATTAAAAATGCTTGCTCCGCCGCATGCTTTACAGCATTTAAGACTGGCTCTGGGGTGTTTCGGGCCTGGTCTTGTGGCTTGGCAAGCAACCCCTCACCGGTCAGGTGGTCCATGGAAACCCCGGTGTTATTAGGGTCTCGCAACAGGATTGGGAGGACCTCTCTTAGTTGCTTTCTCCACCCGTCATCCCAAAACTTGAATTCGGCTGGAGAAAGCAAGCAAGAAAAAATGCTTTGGAGGTCTGCTGGGACCAGCACTGTATTAGTGAGGGTGGCCCACAGGAGATTCCGGAAATATGGACTCTCCCTCCCAAACTCCTTCTGGGCTTTACAAAGTTCTTTGAGCCCAGCAGGGTCAAAGGGTTTCCAAGTAGGGTTGCTGCCAGCTCGGTTATAAGTAACCGGAGCGGCGAAGGGACCTGAGGAGGCTCCCGGTTCCGGGTTTAAGATGTCGTGGGAACCGGAAGACGAGGCGTGGGAACCAGAAGGCTCCTCCCGGTAGGCGGGGGCTGAGGACAAAGAGGAGTGGCCTTGGGAAAGGCAGGGACTCCTGATGCAGGGGGCGGGACCCGACGTGAAGGAGGAGCTCACAGATGTCACATTAGGAGGGGGCGGGGCCAGGAAAGGGTGAGGAGGAGGGCGGAGAAGAGGATTTTGGGAAGAAGAAGGAAAAAAGGCGGGCTGTGCCATGCGGTCTCCTCCATTCTGGGGGATTGCAGGAACAGCAGTGATAGGGGACAAAACGGTGGACGAAGAAAAGCCTTTGCCATCATTTTCAGGGCAATAAAACTGGGAACCACTTTTTGGGCCAACAACTGGGGAAGAGGGCATAGGAGAGCGGGTTTGGGTAGAAGCCGAAACAGCCTGGCCAGGGCTACTGCAGCGGGGTGGCTGAGAGGATCGAGGACAGTCAGGGAGACGGTAGCACCCCTGTGCCTCTGGGCATTTTACAACTCCCGGTCTTCTCAGAGACTGGGTAGTGGGATAAGGAACGCAAGGCGGGGGTGAGGAGGGACTTGGGAAGAACTGGGGAGAATTCGGGGCTTTTCCTTTATTTTCTGATTAGCTTTGTGTATATCTCTCAAAGCCTAGACGATGTAGAGAAACCTGTCTCCAGAGGGATCTCCCCTCTGGTTTAATTCTAATATTTTGTCCCCCACAAATTGCCAAAACATGGCCGACTTCAAATTAACAGGGGACATCTGGGGAAAATAAAAGAAGAGCCACTTAACAAACCTTTTCAAAAACCCCTTTGATAACTTTAACCCACAATTCTTCAGGGACTCCCCAACTTGGAGATAAACCTCCCGCTGAGGCTGGGAAAGCTTAGCTCCCATCTTAACCTCAGCCTCAACTTTACCCACCACCGGCAAAAAGGAGAAATTAAAAATAATTTCCCAGGGGCTGGGAATCACAAGAATACTTAGACACACGAGAAGAAGACAAAGGGGTCCGGCCCTGGAAAGAAAAAGGCACGGTGGGGTCCTCCGGATCAGGCTGCTCTCCTGGCAGGAGTTGGCAACCTCCTCTCGGAGCGCGGATTTAAAACAGAACGCGCTGCCGCGAGAGGTGTCGGTGGCTCCAAATCGCTGCCAATCATAGCCCTCTGGCAGCGAGGACGATGCAGGAACGCACGTGTGTGTCGTCCATGTTCGGGCGCCAACCTAACGCAACTGGGGGCTTTTTATCACAAGCCTCGGCGTGCCCTCGTGCAGAGGGGATGCAGCGTTAGCCTCCACAATGTCCTCGCTGGACGGCTCAGTGGAATAGGCGTGGGATGGGTGCGTGCACTGGCTCCTCTTCAGAGGAAGAACGTCGGGCGGCCGATGGATTAGGCTCGCGTTAGCCCGGAGGCAAAGAAGGCAGGAGGGGCTTCTGGTGTGGGTTCCAACAGGTTTATTTGCAGGAGGGTCCAGGAACCAGAGCTCACCCCTTTATGGGGGGGGGGTGGAGCAAGGCAGGGAGAGAGAAAACAACCAATGGGGTACAAGCAGAGGGGAGGATACAATTTTTCAGAACAAATGGGGAAAACAGGGGGGCAGGAGTCCTAACAGGGAACCAATTAATAACTAAGAAAGGGAGGACTTTCTGGAACAGGGGGAGGTAATTTAGGACTGGGAGCCACCCAGGGGGAGGTAACCTAGACCTCATTGATCTCTTCTGGTGACTGACATTTGATGGTTTCAGCCCGAGAGCAGGCTGAGCCACACCAACAGTAGAGCTTTGGACACTTCTCTCTTTTAGCAATGTCCAGGGCTAGTTGAACAGCTTTGAGTTCAGCGAGTTGGCTTGATCCACCTTCTTCTTCAGTTGCTTCTGCAACCCATCGGGTGGGACTCCATATGGCTGCTTTCCACTTTCCTTTCATCCCTACTATTCGACAAGAACCATCCGTGAAAAGAGCGTAGTGTGTGTCTTCTGATGGCAGTTGGTTGTACGGTGGAGCTTCTTCAGCACGTGTCACTGGTTCTTGTTCTTCTTCATCAGCGAGACCAAAGTTTTCACCTTCCGGCCAATTTGTAATTATTTCCAAAATCCCAGGGCGATTCAGTTTTCCGATATGGGCATGTTGTGTGATGAGAGCAATCCATTTGCTCCATGTGGCATTGGTGGCATGGTGGGTAGAGGGAACCGTTGCTTTGAACATCCACCCCAGCACCGGTAGTCGGGGCGCCAGGAGGAGCTGTGCCTCAGTGCCAATTACCTCTGAGTCGGCTTGGATTCTTTCATAGGCTGCCAAGATTTCCTTCTCTGTTGGGGTGTAGTTGGCTTCAGACCCTCTGTAGCTTTGGCTCCAGAATCCCAGTGGTCGACCCCAAGTCTCACCAGAGACCTTCTGCCAACGTCTCCAATACAGCCCATGGCTCCCAGCTGCAGAGTAGAGCAGGTTCTTCACCTCTGGTCCAGTCCTGACTGGGCCAAGGGCTACAGCATGAGCGATTTCCTGGTTGATTTGGGCAAAAGCTTGTTGCTGTTCAGGACCCCAATGGAAATCGTTCTTCTTGCGGGTAACCAGGTAAAGAGGACACAATCTAGCTGTACTCAGGAATATGCATCCTCCAAAAACCTATGGCACCAAGGAAAGCTTGTGTTTCCTTCTTGTTGGTTGGTGGAGACATTGCTGGGATCTTATTGACGACCTCAGTGGGAATCTGATGTCATCTGCCTTGCCATTTCACTCCCAGGAACTGGATCTCTTGAGCAGGTTCCTCGACTTTGCTCTTCTTGATGGAAAAACCATCTTCCAGGAGAATTTGGATGATCTTCTCTTCTCTTCTCTTCTCTTCTCTTCTCTTCTCTTCTCTTCTCTTCTCTTCTCTTCTCTTCTCTTCTCTTCTCTTCTCTTCTCTTCTCTTCTCTTCTCTTCTCTTCTCTCTCAAACACTTCCATTGCTGTGTTTCCCCACACAGTGATGTCATCAATGTACTGCATATGTTCCGGAGCCTCACCCTTTTCTAGTGCAGTCTGGATCAGTCCATGGCAGATGGTGGGACTGTGCTTCCACCCCTGGGGCAGCCAGTTCCAGGTGTACTGCACACCCCTCCAGGTGAAGGCAAACTGAGGCCTGCACTCTGCTGCCAAAGGAATGGAGAAACATGCATTAGCAATGTCAATAGTGGCGTACCACTTCGCTGCTTTGGACTCTAGCTCATACTGGAGCTCCAACATGTCCGGCACAGCAGCGCTCAATGGTGGAGTCACTTCATTACAGGCACAATAGTCCACAGTCAATCTCCATTCTCCTTCAGATTTGAGCATAGGCCAAATGGGACTATTGAAGGGTGAGTGGGTCTTGCTGACCACCCCTTGGCTCTCCAGCTCATGGATCATCTTGGGGATGGGAATCACAGTATCTCGAGTTGTCTGGTACTGTCGGCGATGCACTGTCGAGGTAGCAATTGGTACTCTTTGTTCTTCCACCTTCAGAAGGCCTACTGCAGATAGCTTCTCTGATAGTCCAGGCAAAGTGTTCAATTGCTTAATGCCCTCTGTCTCCACAGCATCAGTTCCAAAAGCCCACTTGAGTCCCTTCGGGGCTCTTAAATACCCATTCCAGAGGAAGTCTATGCCCAAAATGCACAGGGCCTCCGGACCGGTAACAATGAGATGTTTCTTCCACTCATTTCCATTCAGGCTCACCTCGGCTTCCACCAAGGTCAAATTTTGTGATCCACCTGTTACACCAGAAATAGAAACAGATTCTGCCCCCACATGTTGCGATGGAATTATTGTACACTGCGCACCAGTGTCAACCAAGGCATCATATTTTTGTGGTTCTGATGTACCAGGCCAACGAATCCACACAGTCCAAAAAACACGGTTTTCCCTAACCTCTACCTGGCTAGAGGCAGGGCCCCTCTATGCCTGGTTATCCTTCTTTCCCTGGGCCTGCACCGTAGAGGTTCCTTCATGGGAATCAGACATGCCATCCTCTTTTACATCATTTGTGGCCGTTTGGCTACAGGCAACTGGAGCTACTTCTTTTTTGGTAGATCCTCTTTTCTGACACTTGCGCTCCTTCGATTAATGCACTCGTGCTGCCAGAGCAGTCATGGGTTGTCCACCCCACCTCTTTGTGTCTTCGCCACTGTCCCACAGAAAGTTCCACAGCTCACTTTGTGGGATGTTCCTTCTCTCTGGGGAACATCCGCGGAGAAGGCACTCTTTAATCTCCTGGTGATTCTACTCAATCTTATCTTCCATTTTCTGCATATGTGTTTCCACAGCAGCGATTCTTGCATGTGTTGGGCCATGCACAGAGTCTGCATATGCTCGGAGCTTCACTGCCATATCCCGCACGGTCTCATTCGCACCGTAGTCTTGTTTCATTATTGCTAAAGCAGAAGCATATTCTTGTGGCCCAAGTTGTATGAGTTTTCCCCACATATATGGAATAACTCTGCCCCGGTCTGGACTCCTCAATCCTGGGTCATTTGTGAAGACAACCTCTACCACCCCTAGTTCTCTCAGGAATTGGATCCCTTGTTCTATGGTCTTCCACGGGGTTTGCTGCATGTAGAGATCATCTCTGCATATATATCTTTCAATCACACCTGTCAAAACCCGGTCTCCAGAGAATGGTAGAGTCAGCCCCCCTTATCATCACTTGATCAATCACTGGATCATGTGACAGGGATCCCAAATGCCTTGCTTCAGCACCGTCCAGCAGCACATCATCACCTGCCGCATCCCAAATACAGACCATCCAACTTATTATGGATTCATCAGACCGTCGGGTGTAATCCTTTCTTAGACTGTGAAGGTCCTTTATGGACATGGACTCAGTAATGGTTTCTGGGCCTGAGTCAGTTGGTGGTTTTGAGGTTCCTTCCCCTGCATCTTTTGAGGTTCCTTCCCCTGCATTATCCTCATCTTTCACTGGGCGATCGGTTTTGGTTGTGTGTTTCTTCCTTGTAACAGGAGCCACTGTCAGTGGCTTAGACTCTCCATCTGGTTTGGGCTTGCTGTCTGGTTTGGTTGCAGCCTGAGTGACTGCAGGGGTGTCTGCAGGCTTTGCTGATTTATCTTCCTGCCTTTCTACCCTTACCTGCTGCAGTGTGCGATAGGCATATGCCAAGACCCAACATATTGCAAGGAGCTTGTTCGCATTCGAATTGTCACTGTATTTCACTTTCAAAAATTTCCCCACCTCAGCTGGTTTCTGAACTTGTTCAGGGGAAAAATTGCAAACCATTGGGTCAGAGAATTTCTTCAGGATTTGGCCTATATCCTCCCATTCCCCACACCACTCAGGATGCTCCATCTCTCGGTCAGGTGTCTCGGCAGTCACCCGGGGAATCTGAGCTCTCATTCTAGACAAGCTGCGAACCACATAGAGGAAGCTTACCAGATAAAATACCAGAATTACCTGGAAGGTGGTCTCTTTAACATCCAGGGGAAACTGAACACTCTCCAAAACTAACCTATCAAATTTAAAGGGAAGGGAAACCCCGACTCCTCCTCCTCTAACAATCTGGGTGCAATTACTAATAAATTCCCAAAACAGGCTACTGAAGCTAGGACTGGGATTAGGACGGTGAAACCACTTATCATACACACTTCGAACAGCTGCCTGTACCTCTGTCAACTTCTTATAAATCATTATCACCGAGCACAGCAAAATAGAAATCCTGATTCGTCTCCCTTCTCTGTGTAATTCACATATCAGGGACAAGATTGGAGCAAGTTGTGGATAGGCAAATAACCCTAGGGACCAAAAAAGCACTAGTACCTCAATGAAGCCTAAGGACCAGAAAGACATGAGTACATCGAGCCAGAGAGACATTATGAACTCAACCAGCATGGTGACAACTTTACCCCAACACAGAATAAGTAAATTCAAACCAAAATGTAATTAGCACAGGTTTTTTTCACTTTCCTTCTAGCCCCACATTGGGTGCCACTAAATTTGTTCCGGTTTGGTCAAATTTAGAAATATATCCTTTGAGAGAAAGCACAAGCACCCCTCCCCCACCAGGTTCGGGAAAAAATAAATTTTCCTCGAAGGAAAGTGAAGGAGATAAAACTATTTATTTACCTGTTCTAGTTTGAAAACCAACCAGTGTGAGGTACCAAGTCAGAATAACAATTTAATGGAAATTAAAGAAAAGAAAAAAAGTAAAAGAAAACACTGGTTCAAACTGACAGAGTCAAGATACAACCTGAGTCCCTGTTAGGCAGGGTGGTGGTAGCAGTCTGGTAGAATGGTGGCTGCAGTCCTCTGAAGTGGTGATCCTGTAGTAAAGGGGCCTGCTCTTCCTCAGAAAGTCCAGTGGTGGCTCTGTAGCTCCTGTCCTCTGGGAATCCAGTGGAAAGGGTTGTCTCTGGTGTTCAGTCTCAGATTATATCCACGATGGGATGCTTGGTTCCTCCCTCTGTGTGGAGCATCTCACAATGGGGTAATGAGTCATGAGGCCAAGTGTTGATTAGGCTCATTAACAGAAGTTATTCCAAAGGGAGTTCTCTCTGAGTCATGCGGCAGGACAATGATGGGCCATTAACAGAAAGAAAGTCTGGGGGGAGGAGGCAAGGAAACACTGCCCCACCTGATTTCCACTGCTCATGAGGATGGTAATAAAATACACTGCAACCCAGGACATTACCAAACACACGGGAAAAGGATAATAATGCTAAATAATAAAATGTTTCACTGTGGAGGAAAAACCTGGGAAAGTGTTAGAGTCCTCCCTTTGGTCTCCTTGGAGCTGGGGCTTGGGCCAGGGCCAGGCCCTCTGTGACAGGTGGAAAGTCCTCCTGATGTGCTCTGAGGTTGAAAGCAGTTCAGTAGAAAAGGGAGAAAATCCGGAATTCCAGGGAAGGAAAAACAAAGTCCAACTCTCAGTCTCTCTCCGGAGAACAAGAAACTGAAACAACTGGCCAAAAGCTGAATGGAAAGCAGCAAGCCGGGTGCTTCCTCGCTCCCCTGCCGCAGCTGGGGAAAAAAAACCTGCTATCTCTGTATGACCTTGAACAAGCTGCAAACAGGTTTGAAAAAGTTTTGCTCAGTTTTTCCTTCCCCCTCTCAGGCTCAGTTTAGAGGCATAGAGAGGCACAAAAATGAATTTCTGGGCATAGGCAGCGATATGGGATACACATCATAAGGTCACCCCAAGACAATCTGAGGGTTTCTGGAGGTCACCTTCTCCAGCCAGTTGTTTTATTGCCCAGTCTGTCTGATTTGCATCTTTAGCATACGTGTCAGACAATGTTTTTAAGTGTCTCTTCCAATACCTTTCCCATAATATATATTCGGCAGGGGAAAGGATGCAGTTAATAATGTTTTCAATATCATGTGGTACTAATGTATAGGTAGAGAAGGTGGCTTCCAGTACGTTTCTAAAGAAATGTGACCCTCTCCCATGTTCTTTTGCTGCCTTGCAAAGCTCTTTGACTTCTTTGTATGGGATAGGTTCCCATGTTTTTGTAGTTGATGGTCCACCCCTCCTCCCTTTCCCTATTGTCTTGGGGTGACGTTATGATGTGTATCCCATGTAGCTGCCTATGCCCAGAAATTAATTTTTGTGCCTTTCTATGCCTCTAAACTGAGCCTGAGAGGGAGAAGAAAAAACTGAGCAAAACTTTCTCAAAGAAGTTTGAAGCTTGTTCAAGGTCACATAAAGATAGGAGGTTTTTTTTTTCCCCAGCCGCGGCAGGGGAGCTAGGAAGCACCCGGCTTGCTGTGTTCCAGTCAGCTTTTGGCCAGTTGTTTTCAGTTTCTGGTTCTCCGGAGAGAGACTGAGAGTCGGACTTTGCTTTTCCTTCTCTAGAATTCCAGATTTTCTCCCTTTGCTACTGGACTGCTTTCAACCTCAGAGCACATCGGGAGGACTTTTCATCAGGCACAGAGGGCCTGGCCCTGGGCCAAGCGCCAGCTCTGAGGAGACCAAAGGGAGGACTCTAACGCTTTCCCAGGTTTTTCCTCCACAGTGAAAGATTTTACCATTTAACCTCATTTTCCTTTCCCGTGTGTTTGTTAAATAAATAGTTTTATCTTCTTCACTTTCCTTCGAGGAAAATTTATTTTTTTTCCCGAACCTGGTGGGGGAGGGGTGGTTGTGCCTTCTCTCAGAGTATATATTTCTAAATTTGGCCAAACCGGAACAAATTTAGTGGCGCCCAACTGTGTGGCTCGAAGGAAAGTGAAAAACCTGTGCTAATTACATTTTGGTTTGAATTTACTTATTCTGTGCTGGAGTAAAATAGTCATCATGTTAGTTGAGTTCATAACATTTCTCTGGCTTGATATATTCATGTATTTATGGTCCGTAGGCTTGTTTAAGGTACTAGTGCCTTTCTGGTCCCTAGGCTTATTTGCCTATCCACAACTTGGTCCGATCTTATCCTTGATAAGGAATTTTTGCAGAGCAGGGACACGAATTCGGATTTCTATTTTGCTGTGCTCGGTGATAATGATTTATAAGAAGTTGACAGAGATACAGGCAGCTGTTCAAAGTGTGTATGATAAATGGTTTCTCCCTCCTAACCCCATTCCTAGCTTCAGTAGCCTGTTTTGGGAATTTATTAATAACTGCACCCAGATTGTTAGAGGAGGAGGAGTCGGGGTTTCCCTTCCATTTAAATTTGATAGGTTATCTTTTGAGAATGTTCAGTTTCCCCTGGATGTTAAAGAGACCACCCTCCTGGTATGTAATCTGGTAAGCTTCCTCTATGTGCTCTCTATGTCTCGCAGCTTGTCTAGAATGAGAGCTCAGATTTCCCGGGTGACTGTCGAGACACCTGACCGAGAGGTGGAGCATCCTGAGTGGTGTGGGGAATGGGAGGATATAGGCCAAATCCTGAAGAAATTCTCTGACCCAATGGTTTGCAATTTTTCCCCTGAACAAGTTCAGAAACCAGCTGAGGTGGGGAAATTTTTGAAAGTGAAATACAGTGACAATTCGAATGCGAACAAGCTCCTTGCAATATGTTGGGTCTTGGCATATGCCTATCGCACACTGCAGCTGGTAAGGGAAGAGAGGCAGGAAGATCAATCAGCAAAGCCTGCAGATACCCCAGTCACTCAGGCTGCAGATAAACCAGACAGCAAACCCAAACCAGATGGAGAGCCGAAGCCACTGACAGTGGCTCCTGTTACAAGGAAAAAGCACATAACCAAAACTGATCGCCCAGTGAAAGATGAGGATAATGCAGGGGAAGGAACCTCAAAAGATGCAGGGGAAGGAACCTCAAAACCACCAACTGACTCAGGCCCAGAAACCATTACTGAGTCCATGTCCATAAAAGACCTTCACAGCCTAAGAAAGGATTACACCCGACGGTCCGATGAATCCATAAGTTGGATGGTCCGTATTTGGGATGCGGCAGGTGATGATGTGATGCTGGACAGTGCTGAAGCGAGGCATTTGGGATCCCTGTCACATGATCCAGTGATTGATCAAGTGATGAAAAGGGGGAATGACTCTACCAGTGTCTGGAGACGAGTTTTGACAGGCATGATTGAAAGATATATGTGTGGAGATGATCTCTACATGCAGCAAACCCTGTGGAAGACCATAAAACACGGGATCCAACGCCTGAGAGAACTAGGGGTGGTAGAGGTTGTCTTCGCAAATGACCCAGGATTGAGGAGTCCAGACCGGGCCAGAGTTATTCCATACATGTGGCGAAAACTCATACAACTTGGGCCACCAGAATACGCTTCTGCTTTAGCAATAATGAAACCAGACTACGGTGCGAATGAGACTGTGAAGGATATGGCAGTGAAGCTCCGAGCATATGCAGACTCTGTGCATGGCCCAACACATGCAAGAATTGCAGCTGTGGAAACACGTGTGCAGAAATTGGAAGATAAGATGGAGAAGCATCACCAGGAGATTAAAGAGTGCCTTCTCCGCGGACGTTCCCCAGAGAGAAGGCACATCCCACGAAGTGAGCTGTGGGATTTCCTGGGTGACAGTGGGGAAAATATGAGGAACTGGGGTAGACAACCCACTTCTGCTTTGGCAGCACGAGTGCGTGAATTGAAGGAGTGCAAGTCTCAGAAAGGAGGATCTACCAAAAAGGAAGAAGCCCCAGTTGCCTGTAGCCAAACTGCCACAAATGATGGAAAAGACGATGACATGTCCAATTCCCATGAAGGAAGCTCTAAGATAAAGGCCCAGGGAAAGAAGGATAACCAGGCAAAGAGGGGCCCTGCCTCTAGCCAGGTAGAGGTTAGGGAAAACCGTGTTTTTTGGACTGTGTGGATTCGTTGGCCTGGTACATCAGAACCACAAAAATATGATGCCTCGGTTGATGCTGGTGCACAGTGTACAATAATTCCATGGCAGCATGTGGGGGTAGAATCTGTTTCTATTTCTGGTGTAACAGGTGGATCACAAAATTTGACCTTGGTGGAAGCTGAGCTGAGCCTGACTGGAATTGAGTGGAAGAAGCATCTTATTGTGACTGGCCCAGAGGCCCCGTGCATTTTGGGCATAGACTTCCTCCGGAACGGGTATTTTAGAGACCCAAAGGGACTCAAGTGGGCTTTTGGAATAGCTGCTGTGGAGACAGAGGGCAGTAAGCAATTGAATACTTTGCCTGGGCTATCAGAGAACCCGTCTGCAGTCGGCCTTCTGAAGGTGGAAGAACAAAAAGTACCAATTGCTACCTCGACAGTGCATCGCCGACAGTACCGGACAACTCGAGATGCTGTGATTCCCATCCACAAGATGATCCGTGAGCTGGAGAGCCAAGGGGTGGTCAGCGAGACCCACTCACCCTTCAATAGTCCCATTTGGCCTGTGCGCAAATCTGAAGGAGAATGGAGATTGACTGTGGACTATCGTGCCTTGGATGAAGTGACTCCACCACTGAGTGCTGCTGTGCCGGACATGTTGGAGCTCCAGTACGAGCTAGAGTCCAAAGCAGCAAAGTGGTATGCCACTATTGACATTGCCAGTGCATTTTTCTCCATTCCGCTGGCAGCAGAGTGCAGGCCTCAGTTTGCTTTCACCTGGAGGGGTGTGCAGTACACCTGGAACCGACTGCCCCAGGGGTGGAAGCACAGTCCCACCATCTGCCATGGACTAATCCAGATTGCACTAGAAAAGGGTGAGGCTCCAGAACATTTGCAGTACATTGATGACATCATTGTGTGGGGGAACACTGCAGCAGAAGTGTTTGAGAAAGGAGAGAAAGTTATCCGGATTCTCCTGGAAGCTGGTTTCGCCATCAAGAAGAGCAAAGTCAAGGGACCTGCCCGAGAGATCTAGTTCCTGGGAGTGAAGTGGCAAGATGGACGGCGTCAGATTCCCACTGAGGTCATCAATAAGATCACTGCAATGTCTCCACCAACCAACAAGAAGGAAACACAAGCTTTCATAGGTGCCATAGGCTTTTGGAGGATGCACATTCCTGAGTACAGCCAGATTGTGAGTCCTCTTTACCTGGTTACCCGCAAGAAGAACGATTTCCATTGGGGCCCGGAACAGCAACAAGCCTTTGCCCAGATCAAGCAGGAAATCGCTCACGCCATGGCCCTTGGCTCAGTCAGGACAGGACCCGAAGTGAAGAACGTGCTCTACTCTGCAGCCGGGAACAATGGCCTGTCCTGGAGCATTTGGCAGAAGGTGTCTGGTGAGACTCGAGGTCGACCACTGCGATTTTGGAGCCGAAACTACAGAGGGTCTGAAGCCAACTACACTCCAACAGAGAAGGAAATCTTGGCAGCCTATGAAGGAATCAAAGCCGCCTCAGAGGTAATTGGCACTGAGGCACAACTCCTCCTGGCACCCCGACTACCGGTGCTGGGGTGGATGTTCAAAGCAGAGGTTCCCTCTACCCACCACGCCACCAATGCCACATGGAGCAAATGGATTGCTCTCATCACACAGCGCGCCTGTATCGGAAAACTGAATCGCCCTGGGATTTTGGAAATAATCACAAACTGGCCAGAAGGTGAAAACTTTGGTCTCACTGATGAAGAAGAACAAGTGACACGTGCTGAAGAAGCTCCACCGTACAACCAACTGCCATCAGAAGACACACGCTACGCTCTTTTCACCGACGGTCCTTGTCGCATCGTAGGGATGAAACGAAAGTGGAAAGCAGCCGTATGGAGTCCCACACGACGGGTTGCTGAAGCTACTGAAGAAGAAGGTGGATCAAGCCAACTCGCTGAACTCAAAGCTGTTCAACTAGCCCTGGACATTGCTGAAAGAGACAAGTGGCCAAAGCTCTACCTCTACACTGATTCATGGATGGTAGCCAATGCTCTGTGGGGATGGTTAGAAAAGTGGGAAAAAGCTAATTGGCAACGTAGGGGAAAACCAATCTGGGCTGCTGAAGAGTGGAAAAACATTGCTGCCCGAGTAAGAAAGCTGGTTGTGAAAGTCCGCCATGTAGATGCTCATGTCCCCAAGAGTAGGGCTAATGAAGAACACCAAAACAACAGGCAGGTAGATCAGGCTGCAAAGACAGAAGTGTCACAGGTAGACTTGGACTGGAAACACAAGGGAGAGTTGTTCCTAGCTCGATGGGCCCATGATGCCTCAGGCCATCAGGGCAGAGATGCCACCTATAAGTGGGCACGAGATGGAGGGGTGGATCTAACCATGGACAGTATCTCCCAGGTGATCCATGACTGTGAGACATGCGCTGCGATCAAGCAGGCCAAGCGGGTGAAGCCCCTGTGGTATGGTGGGCAGTGGTCCAAATACAAGTATGGGGAGGCCTGGCAGGTTGATTACATCACACTGCCTCAAACCCGCCAAGGCAAGCGCCATGTGCTCACAATGGTAGAAGCCACCACAGGATGGTTGGAGACCTACCCTGTGCCTCACGCTACTGCCCGGAACACCATCTTGGGCCTCGAAAAGCAAGTCCTTTGGAGGCATGGTACCCCTGAGAGAATTGAATCTGACAATGGGACTCATTTTAAGAACAACCTTATTAACACCTGGGCTAGAGAACATGGCATTGAGTGGGTGTACCACATCCCTTACTATGCACCAGCTGCAGGCAAAGTGGAACGGTGCAATGGATTGTTGAAAACCACCCTAAAGGCAATAGGTGGGGGAACTTTCAAAAATTGGGAACAGCATCTAGCAAAGGCCACCTGGTTAGTTAACACCCGAGGTTCCACCAATAGAGCTGGTCCAGCCCAATCTGAATCCCTGCATACAACAGATGGAGATAAGGTCCCAGTAGTGCATGTCAGAGGTCTGTTAGGAAAGCCTGTGTGGATAAATTCTGCCTCGAGTGCAGACAAACCCACCCGTGGGGTGGTCTTTTCTCAGGGACCTGGTTGCACATGGTGGCTAATGCAGAAAGACAGAACAACACGTTGTGTACCACAGGGAGATCTGATTGTAGTGTGAAATGCTTGTATACCCCTGCTTGCTGATTGTCACTGTCACTGTTCGTATATAGCTGTGTATATATATATATGTATTAATGTGTGTGTAGAATTAGAATATCTTAGTTTGGGCATTGAGCCAACAATATGGGATAAGGGGTGGAATGTCTTGGGGTGACGTTATGATGTGTATCCCATATCGCTGCCTATGCCCAAAATTAATTTTTGTGCCTTTCTGTGCCTCTAAACTGAGCCTGAGAGGGGGAAGGAAAAAACTGAGCAAAACTTTTTCAGGGCAGTTTGCAGCTTGTTCAAGGTCACATAGAGATAGCAGGTTTTTTTTTTCAGCTGCGGGAGGAGAGCAAGGAAGCACCCGGCTTGCTGCTTTCCAGTCAGCTTTTGGCCAGTTGTTTCAGCTTCTTGTTCTCCCGAGAGAGAGACTGAGAGCTGGACTGTGTTTTTCCTTCTCTGGAATTCCGGATTTTCTCCCTTTTATACTGGACTGTTTTTTTCAACCTCAGAGCACATCGGGAGGACTTTCCACCGGGCACAGAGGGCCTGGCCCTGGCCCAAGCCCCAGCGCCGAGGAGACCAAAGGGAGGACTCTTAACACTTTCCCAGGTTTTTTTCCTCCACAGTGAAACATTTTATTATTTAGCCTTATTTTCCTTTTCCCGTGTGTTTGGTAAATAAATAGTTTTATCTTCTTCACTTTCCTTCGAGGAAAATTTATTTTTTCCCGAACCTGGGGGGGGGGGGGAAGGGGTAGTTGTGCCTTCTCTCAGAGGATATATTTCTAAATTTGGCCAAACCGGAACACTTTTACAGGGAGTGTTTCCTACTTCATTAAGAAAGTTTTTCCCAGTTCGCCAGAGGCATTCTTCCCCTATCACTGTTGAACTTAAAATCCACCCCTCAGGTCGGTTCCCCCCTCTTATATTTGTCCGGTTCCATTTAAGGAGTTCTACCGGGCCTACGCTGCTACCTTTCCATGGCCATTCTTCTGTCATTAAAGCTCCTCCACAGACCCAACAGTTGGTTATGTTAAGTTCTTTACCTATCCTCTCCCTCAATTCCACAAACAGGTTTTTTCCTAACCTTGGTTTTTTTTTTCCTCTTTTAACTGTTGTTTAAGCTTTGCATACAGGTCCTGACGTGAGGTGAATATAGGGTGAGGTTGCTGTGCTGGCTTTGTATTTTTACTTACCCCTTGTTCTTTTACCAAATCTTGGACTGTTCCCCTGGTGGCAGCTGTGAAGCAAATCCATTTTTCTCCTTTTGGACAATTACTTCCTAGTCTGTTTCCACTTGTTCCCAAATTTTCTGTAATCCAATATTTTTCCCCTTTATGCATGCAAATACCTAATTTGGACAAGTCATAACAGTGACTGTTGATATGGGTATGAGTAATAAGAAAGAAGCCCCAGTGTCTTTCCATGTAGAGCTTTCGATAGCATTTGTAACATGGTCTTGCCGGTGTCCCGAAAGGGACCAGGATAAGTGACAAAAGAAGGAATAACAGAGGTCCGGCATGGCTTATACTCCCACCTCCCTTGCCTATGAGGTTGCAACCCATAGCAGTTGTATTGGATCTTCTCGGTGGCGAGTACAGTGGCCGACCTGGTCTTGCCCTCTATTTCCTTGTCACTTCCTTTGTAGCTTTTAGGCAAATTTCTTTTGGCCTCTGTTTTTTTCTAACTGTAGCATCTTCTCGTATCTCAGGTATTTCTCATTCAACAGGCACTAGTAATTCTCATCTGTAGAACAAAGTTATTACTTTTGTTGCTTATGATTTTGTCTGGATAGGGGGTCAATTTTGTGCTTGACACTCTTTACAACTAGGGTGTCGATGGTGTGAAATGCCAATTTCCCCACAGAATAAATACTTATATTTGACCTGGCTGGCATGCCCCATGTTAGAATGATTCAAACAGGGTATATGATGTGGCACTGATGGAAGTTGTGATTCTCCCCCTTCTTAATACAAATCACAGGCTAGAATCAGAACATGAGAGTTCCCTGTTTGATACAGTCCCAACCCTTCCTGTTTGAAGTGAGAATATTCTTCTCCAAGATGTCTCAGAATTTGTCCAGGGGGCACTTGAAACCACTGATATAAATTTGGCTTTTACTTCTCTGTTAGGTGTGATTCTTTGCATATCCCTTGGATTATTTAGATTGTTCTAGTTCATTGCCACCTGGCCTCCGTTTAAGAATCAATTTGGTATCACCTGGTTTGGATATTACAGTCCATTCTTTAACAGGTCCTTTGATTCTGCTGGCATGGATCCACCCTCGTTCCTTGGTCCGGATTGCAGCCTCAGTTGTCAGCAGTACCTGAAAAGGACCCTCCCATTGTGGAGTCAAAGATTGTTCTTTCCATGTTTTTATTAGTACCCATTCCCCTGGATGGATATTATGAATTTTGAAGTCCAAAGTTGTGGTTTGAGGGATCATTCCTTTCAGCCGCGAATTTTCAAGTGTTCTGGCAATTGTGGTGACATATTTTCTGACACTTACTTTTCTTACTTCATAAGTGGCTGTTTCATGTTGAGTGGTAAGGAAGGGTAATCCGATCATCATCTCATAAGGTGTTACTCCCAGGTCTGACCTGGGCTGTGTTTGGACTCTCAGCAGAGCCAAAGGTAAGCACTTTACCCATGACATTTGAGTTTCAATCATTAATTTTGTTAAAGTTTTTTTCAAAGTCTGGTTCATTCTTTCTCCTCGGCCTGAACTGGGTGCCAGGGGGTATGTACTTCCCATTTTATCCCCAAGGCTTGAGTTATTTGTTGTAAGACTTTGGATGTAAAATGTGTTCCTCTATCTGAGTCTATTTTATTAACCATTCCATATCTGGGAATAATGTCTTCCAGACGGGTTTTGAATACTGCGTTAGCTGTAGCTCTAGTAGCAGGAACTGCTTTTACCCAATGAGTTAGGTGGTCTACTATTACTAATGGGAACTTCCATCTCTGTACTTGAGGAAGTTCAGTGAAATCTACTTGGATACTTTGGAATGGTCACAGAGCTAACTAACGGCTTCCTAATGCTGGTTTTTTTCATTATTTTCCTATTCACTCTTTGGCAAGTTATACAGTTCCCAGTTATTTGTTTTGCTACCCCAAAGATTCCAACACACCCATAATTTCTTAAAAAATGATCACACAAAGCTTGAGTACCCCAATGAGTTTTTTGATGCATATCTTCTAATATTCTCTTAGTGAGTGGCTTATTAAGTAACTGTCTCCTATCAGGGAGTTTCCATTTTCCAGATTGATCTTGTTCTCCCCCTATCTTCGATAATTCCTTTTCTTCTTCTTTACTAAATTTGGGGATTTCCAATTCTCCCCTCTCTGGGGTCAAGATTGACAGAATTCGTTTAGTCCCATTTTATGCTGCATCTTTGGCTTCTTGATCTGCCAGATTATTCCCTCTTATTTCTGGGGTCATCCCTTTTTGGTGTCCTTTGATATGCACTACGGCTATTTCTTCAGGCAGTTTTAATGCCTCCAAAACTTCTGAAATCAGGCCTTCATGTATCAGTTCCTTCCCCTTTGAATTTAGTAAACCCCTTTCGTCCCAGATCTTTCCAAAGGTATGTATTACCCCAAAGGCATACTTTGAATCAGTATAGACGGTCCCCTTTTTGTGTGCTAAATGCTCCAGTGCTCTCTTTAGAGCGTATAATTCACAAGATTGCGCCGACCAATTTGAAGGTAGTTTTCCTTTTTCGATGGTCTGCATATTTATCCCATCTACTAAGGCATATCCTGACATTCTTTTTCCTTGCAAGCATCTGGATGAACCATCAACATATATTCTGTCATACATGAAATCCCTATTTGTGCTTGGTCTTTGCATATTAAGTGCTTTAATTAATTTGAGCTTAATATTTTTAAATTGAATGTTAAATCAATCCATCAGTCCAGGTACACTAATCAAGTTTTTATGGTCTTCCTGTGTTTACTGTATACTTTTACAAGTGTTTTAAGATGTGTTGGATGTATTTTTTTTTTATGTTTTACTTGTATCTTGGTTTCAAAGCAGATTTTAAAAAAAACCCCAGTTGCAACAAACAGCCCAGCCCCCATAACCATACCCCCGTAAGCTCCATGACCCTTATCTCAACTAATATCACCCCTCTGACCAGGAGGAGCCATTGGTGGACGGAGATGGTCTGTCAAAGGGAGAGCACCAATCACCTTGAACCAAAGGGGTGGGCTGTGGGCGGACTGTGGGCGGAGCAAAAGCTATAAAAGGGAGCAAAAGAAAGACACGCCCTCTCAGTCTCCCTTCCTCTCCAGCTTGCTAAGGCAGTGCTGGAGAAACCTACCCCTTTCTAGGGGCTTTTAGAAATAGATTTCTTTTTGACCAGCCTAGACTGCAAGTTTGTTTTTTTCTCTACCTGAGGTTCAGAGCTGTCTTAAGCCAAAGCTCCTGAATCCCTGCGCTCCTGGGGCATACCTCTCGAGCCATCAGGATCCCAAATTTTTATATTTTGTTAGTTTTTTTTGCAATTTTTCAATTTTTCTGTTTTAATAAATTGTTTTAATTTCTACAAAGAGTTGTCTCATTCCTCACAACTCTTTTGGGGGCTCTCCGGGATCCTATTTTTGCCCTAAAATCCAGGTATTTTGGTTAATTTTACTATTTTTGAATTTTTGCGATTTTTTTGGTTTTTCTCCTTGGATTTTCTGGGCTCCCACAAGGATTACTGCAGCAGAGAAAGGACACCTCCGGTGGAGAAAGACTTGTGGTAAGGCTTGAACCCTTCTTAAAGGGAACTTAGTTAGGGACTTACCCTTTTTAAGGGCTATTAGTTTTTGGGGAACCTCCGAGTGGAATTCCTTTTGTGAGAGAGTGTGTGGGGGGGTTGGCCGCCCCCAGTGTGTGTGTGAGTGTGCTTGAAAGGGTTCATTTTTAAGGGCACCACGAGGGATCACCCCTTTAGAGACACAGAGGGGAAGATCGAGTGTGGTGATCAGCCTTTCTGGGTGGAGGTTTCCACGTTTTAGGGGTGTGCGCAGCCCCAAATTCATTTTTATTAGTGTCTCAGTCTCCTCGGGTCTAGAACTGAGGAGAAACCTCATTTTAAACCCCTCTCTTTTTCCTTCCGCCGCGTGGTCGGCGGCCATTTTGAAATTTCGGGCCGCCACGTGGTCGGCCGCCATTTTGAAATTTCGGGCCGCCACGTGGTCGGCCGCCATTTTGTGTCCTTTTAATTTGAACTGCACCCCTTTGCTGTCCTAAGTGCATGTGTGAACTTGTTTTAGCTGCACTCTTGTGGTCAGTGCTATCTAGCACCTTTATACTTCCTGTTAGTTTGGAGTGTTTGGGTTATTGGATTGTAGTTGTAATTTGCTTTATCTGCTTTAATCATAAGACACTACTTTGATATTTTGAATTACTGTTTGTGATATTCATTATAATCTTTTTCCTTTAATTCAATTATAAATATTTTAAATTTATCTCTCCTTTGCTAATAAAGACAACTCTTGTTTCTTAAATTTTAAGTACATATGTATAAAGCTATCTAAATTTCAGTTATACTTTAACCAATTTAAATATTCACTAATTATTCTTTTTATAATTAAAATTAATTTTTCTTGCAACATATTTGTTTCTCACCAGCCTGCCATATTTAATTTTTTTTCCCACAGATTCGCCATCATTCATTCCCTTATATATCTACTAACCCTGCTTGCTCTTCTCTACATTAGTTGTATTGTATTTTATGCTTATAACTTTATTATCATTTTTTTATTGTGATAGTGTATTGAATTTAGGTTATTTTGTAACATTATTTCCTTATGCAATATTTTCATTGTTTTATATAATACAATACTTTGGTTTATTTAATTAAAAAAAAAAAAAAAATTTTCTTCTGCACTAGCTACTTGTTTGCTTCCCAGTAACAAAATGGGACAAGCGAATAGCAAAAGGAAAGACCTAATGAAGAAATACAAAATTTTCCCAGACAGTCCGTTAGGGCAAATGCTCCTAAAGTGGGAAGAAAATCTTTTAACTAAAGAAAAAGACCAGTGCCAAATGTTTAGGTACTGTGTTTTTAAGTGGCCAAAACATAAAATTAACAAAGATGGGCTCAGATGGCCCAAGTATGGGTCTTCTGAAAAATGGCTTTGTGAGGCTTTGCATTCTTATGTACATTACAAAGCTCCAAAACATTCTGATGAATTAGACTATGCTAAAATTTGGTTAAATTATTGGCAAAAACAAAATGAAGACCAAAGCAAAAAAATAGAATTGGAAGAGGAAACTAAATCTAATTCAATTGGACTTAATAAAAATTCAAACCAAATTTTTTCCATTGCAGAAGAACACAAACAGAAAGAAAAACAAAAACCTAAATTAAATAAACCAAAGTGGGACCCCCTAGACTACCTTCCTCCAGTAACTCCTCCAGAAAGGAGGGTCCAAACTGAACAAGAAAGGGTCCTTCCTTCATCAAGCCACCCAACCGAAAGGGACTCAGAAAGTGAGAATGAAAGTGAAAAAGAAAATTCTGTTCCTTCCTGCTCTCACAAAAAGACAACCGGACAAAGGATTTCTTCTAGCCAGGATGGCCCAGCATCTTGCACTAGAAAGAAATCATTTAAAACACCTGACTGTCCCACCTGCCTTAGCACTCCCCATGAGTCTAAAATTTTACCTCTTAGGGAGGTACCCATGGGAAATGCTCAAGGAGGAATTGGTTATGTAGTTGTACCTCTAGCTTCATCTGAGGTACGGGAATTTAAAAAAGAATTGAAAAGCCTGATGGCTGACCCCATTGGTCTAGCTGACCAATTTGATCAATTCCTCGGCCCTAATATTTATAATTGGGGAGAGATACAATCCATCCTTCACTCCTTATTCACCATTGAGGAAAGAAAATTGATTAGAGCTGCAGGAGTGACTGTCTGGGACAGAGAAAATAATTCTAATCAGGGCCCAATTGGAGAACAAAAATTACCACTGACAGACCCTGAATGGAACCCAAATTCAGAAGAGGGCAGGAGGAACATGAAAGACTACAGAAATTTAATTATAAAAGGGATTAGAGAAGCTGTTCCTCGAGTTAATAATATGAAAAAAGCATTTTGTGGGGAACAGGAAAAGGATGAGTCCCCAACAGCTTGGATGGCTCGGTTAAGGAATAACATTCAACTTTATTCTGTCATTGATTTAGACAGTGAGGGAGGCAAAACTATGCTAAAGGTACATTTTGTGCTTCACTCCTGGCCTGACATCAGAAAAAAATTGGAAAAATTGGAAAAATGGCCAGAGAGGGAACTAGATGAATTACTGGAGGAAGCCCAAAAAGTCTTTGTTAGGAGGGATGAAGAGAGGATGAAGGCTAAAAGCCGAATAATGAATAACAGTACTAATGCTCCAATCCACAACCCTCCTACACAAAGAACTTCCCAAAGGGGCATCCCACAACAGCAAACCCAAATCTGCCCTCAGCAACAGCCACAGGTTTGTGCTTGCAATAAACAATCTACCTCAATTGTTCAAAGACCTGAGAGGTTAATTTGCACATACTGTAATAAACCAGGCCACGGGCAGTGGTACTGTTTTAAAAAGCAGAGAGATCAAGGAGTCCTTCAAATGGAGGGACAAATTTTGAACAACTGAAGGGGTCAGGGGCTTTATTCTCTGGGGCAAAAACATCTTAAAGAGCCCTTGATAAAATTAGAAGCTGGACCCCAGAGACAACAAGTGGAGTTTTTAGTGGACACAGGTGCTGAAAGAACCTGTGTCACTGAAACACCTCCAGGATGTTTTATTTCTCAAGATACATTAGATATATATGGTGCTAATGGTGAAAGCTTTGCTGTTCCTGTAATTAAAAATGTAACCCTTTCCATACAAGGACGTACCCATACAGGGGATGTGCTATACCTACCTCAAGCTGGGATCAATCTTTTAGGACGTGACTTCCAAATACCTCTGAGGGTTGGGGTGGTACCGCAGGGTGGAAAAATGACCACTAAACTGTTTGTTTTATCTTTAGTAGATGAGCAACACATTGACCCGGTAGTGTGGGCCAAACCTGGCAACCGGGGAAAAATGGACATCACACCTCTAACAATTGAGTTGCTCCCAAATAGCCAGCCAGTACGTGTACCACAATATCCCCTCTCCAAGGACAAAAGAAAGGGCCTGAAGCCTGTTATCATGGACTTATTACAAGATGGAATTCTTGAAACCTGCAAATCCAGTTACAACACTCCAATTTTGGCTGTCCAGAAACCAGATAAGTCATTCCGGCTTGTACAAGATCTGCGTGAGGTCAATAAGAGAGTCCAAACCAAGTACCCACTGGTGCAGGACCCCTATACACTCCTGAGTCGGGTACCCCCAGCACATGCCTGGTTCTCTGTTATTGACCTTAAAGATGCTTTCTGGTCATGTCCTCTAGATTCTCATTGCAGAGACATCTTTGCATTTACCTGGGAGGATCCAGACACTGGACAGAAGCAGCAGCTGCGCTGGACTTGCCTGCCTCAAGGTTACACCGAGGCACCCACACTCTTTGGCCAAGCGCTAGAAGATTTGCTAAGTTCCTTTTCTCCACCCGAAGGGATTCAGGTAACTCAGTACGTAGACGACCTGCTCCTCTCTGGGGAACAGGAGTCTACGGTAAGAACTGCTACAATTCAGTTACTGAATTTTCTAGGGAGGAACGGGCTGAGGGTGTCAAAACCTAAATTACAATTTGTGCTACAGGAGGTGAAGTATTTGGGACACCTAATTGGCCATGGCACAAAAAAACTCAGTGCTGAAAGAGTAGAAGGAATCCTAAATCTACCACCTCCAACTTCAAAACGAGAAATCCGGCAATTATTAGGCCTATTTGGATACTGCAGACTGTGGATTGATCAGTATTCACAATCTGCCAAATTTTTATATGAAAAACTAATAGAAGAAGAACCTTTTAATTGGACTAATTCAGATACACAAAAATTACAAAATCTGAAAGAGAAATTAACAAAAGCACCTGTTTTAAGCCTTCCTTCACTAGAAAAACCCTTCGATCTATTTGTTAATGTGGAGAAGGGAGTTGCCTATGGCGTCTTGACCCAGGAGTGGGGAGGAGTCAGGAAGCCGGTTGCTTTTCTTTCCAAATTACTAGATCCAGTGTCCAGAGGATGGCCCGTCTGCATCCAGTGCATCGCCGCAGCAGCTGTTCTGGTCTCGGAGAGTCAAAAACTCATTTTTGGTGGAGACTTGACAGTGCATACACCACACTCAATCAAAACCATTTTAGCTCACAGGGCTGCAGAGTGGTTAACTGACCCAAGAATAGTCAAATATGAAGCCATTCTCATGCACTCAGACCACCTGAGGTTAGTTGTGTGTACACACCAAAATCCAGCTCAATTTCTTTATGGGACCCCATCAGAAAAAGAAATTGAACACAATTGCATTGAGATAATTGACATCCAAACAAAAGTCAGAGAGGACCTGGTGGACTGTCCCCTCAATGAAGGGGAAATCCTCTTCATTGACGGGTCATCTCGAGTGGTGGATGGAAAGCGATGCTCTGGCTATTCAGTGGTCGATGGACACCAAATGTGTGTGCTAGAAAAGGGCAGATTGCCACCGACCTGGTCAGCTCAGGTCTGTGAGCTCTATGCCCTAGAAAAAGCACTCCACCGACTAGCAGGAAGCATCGGGACCATTTACACTGACTCCAGATACGCTTATGGCGTAGTCCACACCTTTGGAAAAATCTGGTCCGAAAGGGGGTTCCTAAACACCAAAGGGAAAGATATCCTACATAAGGAATTGATCCTAAAAATTCTAAAAGCACTGCAACTGCCTCAGGTGATCTCAGTGGTGCATATTCCAGGCCATCAATCGGGAACCACAAAAGAAGCTCGGGGGAACAACCTAGCAGACTTGGCAGCAAAAGAAGCAGCAGTGGAAGAAGAGGTAAAAGTGATGGAAGTAAACCAACTTCCAACTAACACCACCACATCTGACACTATTCCACAAACTAACATTTTACCCACGCCCATTTTTACTGATCAGGAAAAACAGAAATTAGTTTTAATTGGTGCCAATGAGGATTCTCAAGGCCGCTGGTATTTACCAGATAAACGCCAAATTTTAAACAAAAATTTAACCCGAGAAATTCTACAAAATATCCACCAAAGCAATCATTGGGGTTCAAAGGCTCTAGCAGATCACTATCTCAGAACCTTTGGATGCACTGGTGTTTATGAAATAGCCAACCAAATAACCCGGGACTGTGTAATCTGTCAAAAAGTTAACAAAAAGGTAATGAAAAAGAACACGGGCGGAGGAATTGAATTAGCAATCAGGCCTTTCCAAAACATTCAAATTGACTTTACAGAAATGCCTCCTGTCCAGAGGTGGAAATACCTATTGGTAATCGTTGATCACCTTACCCACTGGGTGGAAGCTATTCCAACTGTCAATGCAACAGCCCAGACAGTGAGTAAGGTGATCCTCGAGCAAATTATCCCCCGTTATGGGATAGTCCACCGCATAGATTCAGATCGAGGTACTCATTTTACCTCCCAAATTGTACAACAATTGGCTCAGCAATTAGGAACAAATTGGAGATTACACACCCCGTGGCATCCACAGAGCTCTGGGAGAGTGGAACGGATGAACCAGACAATCAAGAACACCCTCACAAAATTAATGCTGGAAACAAAATGGACCTGGGTAAAATGCCTTCCACTTGCTCTTCTTAGAATTAGGACACAGCCAAGATCTGATTTGGGTTGTTCACCATATGAGATGTTGTATGGATTACCCTACCTTGCTACACCACAAGAGTTGAATGTGAAAGAGTGTGGAAACACCAATGTACAACAATATGTACAGATAATTGCCAAAAATCTAGAGTTGCTAAGGGAAAGAGGTTTTCTACCACAAACTCCCCCACTTGATTTTAATTTACATCACATCAATCCAGGTGACTGGGTGTTAATAAAATCCTGGAAAGAAAAGTCATTAACCCCATCCTGAGAAGGTCCATTTCAGGTCCAGCTAACCACTGAAACAGCTGTCCGGACATTTGAAAAGGGCTGGACGCATGTCAAGAGGGTGAAGGGTCCAGTAACACCACCAATTGAAGAGAAGAAACCTCCAGACAAACCATCAAACTAAACACCCTGTTTGAAAGCTCCACTCAGCATCCCTCACTCCAAGCTAATAAAATCCTGTACTCCCAGTTCTTCCCCAGTTATACCTCAGTAATAAGTGCTAGCTACAAGTTGTTAAACTAAGTTGAAAATATTTTGCTGTTAATTCTGCTCTTTGTTATTCCCTTTTACAGATCCTGCCTTCACACAACCATATTGTCACATCAACTGTATAGTAAGGCTCCATTTGAAGCCAGCATTCTCTTCCAATAACAGTCCAATCAGACTCCAAAATTATGGGCACGATAACTCTAATCTTTGACAAGGCCAACCCTAAAATAACCATGAGTTTCCAGAAGCCTGAGGTCACTGAAGAACCATCTGAAGGTGAGATGCCTAAAGAAAGGACGAAAGAAGCAAAGATGACAACCCCCACCAGCAGAGGCAACCCAAATGCTGACAGCTCCTCTCGGGTATGCCTAAAGGGGAAAGTGAGCAACATCCTGCTACTGAGTGTCATCTGTCTCTGGGTCCTCTGGCCTCCCTTTACACAAGCAGCCGACAGCCGCTGTAACAGATGTTACAAGACTGTGTACCAGGCAGAAGGAGGCTCATTTCAAATTCGACACTTTTTCCGAGCACATACTTATGTTAATCCATCTTGTTACAACATAACAAGGTTGAGTATCTGCTCAGAAAAAGGTCACAAGTACTGGATTGGCAAAAACATTGGCACCCAAATACATAAGCAGAAGGGAGAGTGCCCCTCCCAAGACGATTGGCTCTGTTTCAATTTTAGATACATAACCAAGACAGAAGATTTGTTAAAAAGAAAGACCTATGACACTGACCTGATCCAAGAGGTGGTCATAGAAGAAAAGGAAAAACAAAAAGAAAACAATCCTTTGATGTCAAGGAAAAACTTGTTTATTGACCTGGCAGAAAGGATTGGACAACAGCTAAATTTAACAAATTGCTGGGTGTGCGGAGGAACTTTAGAATCGGAGAGTTGGCCTTGGCGGGGAGTCAGTCTTGGACCCCCCGATTTACTCCGACTGAGTAATCTCTCCCCCACAACCCGACATGACAATGAAACCTGGCTGCTAAGCAATACTGTTATTGGAGAAGAATGCATCTGGAGGAAAGGAAGAAAATTTTTAGAAGAAGTTGGTGAGACAATATGCAAAAGGTACCTGGTAACTGATGGGCAAAAACATTGGTGGATACCTCAAGAACCAAATGTATTCTGGTCTGCAGAAAAGGTTAAAAACAAAAATTGCATTTTGAATCCTGTTAAAAAACTCTGGCAGTGCTGGGATCAAGGAAATCCATATTCTGTCCTGCCACAAATTTCCAAGTACTGGATTACAGCAGCAAGTATACAACCCCACTTCTGGGAAGCACCACAAGACCTCTACTGGATCTGTGGTAACCGAGCTTATTCCAACTTACCACCTCGCTGGAAAGGGAGCTGCACTCTTGGAGCCATTCAACCAAACTTCTTCCTACTTGCTGAAAACGCTGGAGCCCACCTTGGAATCTCCCTTTATGATGAACTTTTCCGTACTAAGAGACATGTAATAGGAGGGACCCAGAGATGGGGAGAAGAAGAGTGGCCAGCTGAGAGGATCCTAGAGATTTATGGACCTGCAACATGGGCACAGGATGGGAGCTGGGGGTACCGAACTCCCATCTACATGCTAAACCAGATCATCAGACTGCAAGCACTAATTGAGGTAATCACTAATGAGACCTCTCTTGCTCTTGAACTACTTAACACACAGCAAGGGCAAACTCGAGCAGCCGTGTACCAAAATAGGCTGGCATTGGACTATTTACTAGCTGAAGAAGGTGGAGTATGCGGCAAGTTTAACACCTCAGACTGCTGCATCCATATTGATGATCACGGTGAAGCCATCACCAAGATTACCCAAAACATCAGGAAACTAGCCCATGTTCCAGTGCAGAAATAGCAGCCCTCGATCACTTCTGAATGGTGGGAAAATATTTTCCAAGGACAATGGTGGAAGAAAGCTTTAATTATTGTTGGACTTTCCCTTACAGGACTTATTTTTCTCCCTTGTTTAATCCCTTGTTTCATCCGTCTAATCACCACTGTCATCCAAAGCATGCCACTGATCCAGGATCTTCAAGGACAACAGCAGCGTCCACCATTCGCTCAAAAGATTATGCATGTCAATAATAGTAACAATAAGAAAACTAGAAAGGAGAGAAAAATTGCCCAGCAAGTGTGAGACAGTTTTAAAGAGCTTGAATCTATCCCTGAAGAGTTATCCACCTCCACTTAAATGCAAAGACCAAAGATGTGAACATAAGAGAAAAAGGGGGGACTTGTCATACATGAAATCCCTATTTGTGCTTGGTCTTTGCATATTAAGTGCTTTAATTAATTTGAGCTTAATATTTTTAAATTGAATGTTAAATCAATCCATCAGTCCAGGTACACTAATCAAGTTTTTATGGTCTTCCTGTGTTTACTGTATACTTTTACAAGTGTTTTAAGATGTGTTGGATGTATTTTTTTTTATGTTTTACTTGTATCTTGGTTTCAAAGCAGATTTTAAAAAAAACCCCAGTTGCAACAAACAGCCCAGCCCCCATAACCATACCCCCGTAAGCTCCATGACCCTTATCTCAACTAATATCACCCCTCTGACCAGGAGGAGCCATTGGTGGACGGAGATGGTCTGTCAAAGGGAGAGCACCAATCACCTTGAACCAAAGGGGTGGGCTGTGGGCGGACTGTGGGCGGAGCAAAAGCTATAAAAGGGAGCAAAAGAAAGACACGCCCTCTCAGTCTCCCTTCCTCTCCAGCTTGCTAAGGCAGTGCTGGAGAAACCTACCCCTTTCTAGGGGCTTTTAGAAATAGATTTCTTTTTGACCAGCCTAGACTGCAAGTTGTTTTTTTCTCTACCTGAGGTTCAGAGCTGTCTTAAGCCAAAGCTCCTGAATCCCTGCGCTCCTGGGGCATACCTCTCGAGCCATCAGGATCCCAAATTTTTATATTTTGTTAGTTTTTTTTGCAATTTTTCAATTTTTCTGTTTTAATAAATTGTTTTAATTTCTACAAAGAGTTGTCTCATTCCTCACAATTCTTTCCCCTTCTAAGAGGGCTTGTTCTGCTAGATCTTCCCGAACTTTTGTTTGGTATTGAATAATTTCCAAGCAATCATGTGCCAGGTCATCTTTTGGTTTTCCATACAGGAATTGGGCCAGATTGAGGCTTTTGCTCGTTTCTATAGTTAGATCATTACTGTCAATCAGAACTGCTTCATATTTTAATATCCTGGAGTCTGTTAACCATTTTTCAGCTTTTTGATTTCGCACATTTCGGATCGCATGGGGTATGTATACAATCAGTTTACTTCCAAATGTGAGCTTATGGCTCTCCTCCACCAAAATAGCAGTAGCTGCTATGGCTTGAATGCATACTGGCCAGCCATGGCTTACTGGGTCAAATAGTTTAGATAAATAAGCTATTGGTCTTCTCACCCCTCCCCATTCCTGGACTAATACACCATGAGCTACTCCATTCTCTGCATTCACATATAAATAAAAGGGCTTTTCTAGTGAGGGTAAGCTCAGGGCTGGTACCGTGGCTAGTTTCAATTTCAGTTTTTCTAATTTGTCATCATCATTTGTGGTCCATTGTATATTGTCTCCCCCTGTTAATTTTTCATATAAAAATTTTACTGCTTGTGTATATCCTTCAATCCATAGTCTGCAATATCCCAGTAGCCCCAGCAGCCTTCTAACCTCCTTCTTTGAAGAGGGAGGAGGGTGGGATGAAATCCCTGTAATTCTTTCAGGACTTAGTTTTCGGCTACCTTTGCTTATCAGGTGGCAGAGATATTTTACTTCTGATTCCACAAACTGTAATTTCCTTTTTGATGCCCTTAGTCCCTTTTCCCCCAGAAAATTTAGAATTTTTATAGTAGCTTCTTTAATTTCAACTTCTCCTGATATTAGAAGATCATCTGCATATTGGGTAATTGTAGGAACCCAGAGTGCCGAGAATATTTCTCTGCCTGTTTTTAAGGGTTCTTACCCCCCTGGACACCACTGGTATAGCTTTAAACCTTGGAAAAAATTACCAACAGTCAGACAACATCTAGAGAACACAGTGGTGTGAATTAGGTGATAGACTACTATGTAAGATTGTCACAGGTTGAAAATTTTAGAGGTTTTAGGCTTCTCCTTATAGTATATAGATAAGAGTGAAAAATACCAAAATGGAGGATTGTTGTTGCTCTCTAAACCTTCTTCTCCTTCTTTTACCACTCCATATTTTGCAGTAAAAGTAGTTCGGATTGATTGGATAGAAAATTCTGCAGTTCCTAGTCGTGTTACTGAATAATTGGTAAGAAAGTAAAAATAATGTACACTTTTAGTAACTTTTGGATAAAATGTCTTTCAAAGGCTGTGTAAATCTTGATAATTGCTCTCACTCCTACTTTTCCTCCCTCCATGCTGTATCTGGGTCACACTAGTGGCTCAGTTTCTCTGATAAGACTTAATAAACAACTATCTAGAAGCATTGAAACTACAGAAGACGTCTCGTTTTATCTTATAAGCGCCTTGCAAGGACTCTCAGCAAATCCTCTCCCATCAGGAGAGACTCGATTTATGGGACGCTAAAGTGTCAGATAATTTGTATTCCTGGGGGAGGGGGGAAGGTTTGTAATATTTCTCCCAAGGCTTGCCCAAATAAATTTGGGGCCTCACAATACCCCTGTGGCAGTTTAGTCCACCTCAATTGGTTCTTTTTCCCTGTGTTTGGATCTTCCCATTCAAAGGCAAAAATATTTCAGCTTTCCTCTGCCAGTGGGCAGGCCCAAAAGGCATCTTTAAGATCCACCATGCTAAACCACTGATGTTGAGGTGGAATTTTGCTTAAAAGAGTGTAGGGATTAGGAACCATAGGGTAGCAGGCCCGTGTTCTTTTGTTTACTTCTCTTAAATCTTGCACTAACCTATAATTTCCATCAGATTTCTTTACTGGGAGAATAGGGGTATTATGAGGGGATTTACAAGGTTCTAGTGTCCCATCCTTTATTAATTCTTCTATCACTGGTTTTAAGCCTTTTCTCCCTTCTAAAGGTATAGGGTACTGACGTACACAAATGGGACATTCTTCTTTTTCAATGGTGACCCTTATGGGGTCAATATCTAGTCCACCCCTATTCCCTTCCCCAGCCCAAACCTCTCTGTTAATTTTTCCCTCATCTTCTTGGCTAAGTTTTAACACTTTGGCCGTCATTTTCCCTTCTTCTGGTATGACTCCAATCCCCAGCTGTATCTGTAAATCCCTTCCCAATAAATTGCTGCCAACCCCAGGAACTAGTAAAACATCCCCTATTCCTATTTTTGTTTCCCCTTCAATGACCACATCTTTAATGACAGGGACCTTAAATCCTTCCCCCTTTGCTCCCGTTACTTTTACCATATCATTACTTATATCACACCCTTTTGGAATATTCATCACACAAGTCCTTTCTGCCCCAGTATCAGCTATAAATTCTAATACTTCCTCTTGGGGGCCTACTTTTAAAGTTATCAAAGGCTGCAGATGGTATTTATCCCCCAAAAAATAGAGCCCATGACTTCCCTATTTTTCTTCTGTGTGTGTCTCTTGAAATATTTTCAGATCCCTCCTCAGGTGGGGTGTCATAGGTTAGCAAGCATAGTCCCGGAAGGGATATCCTTGCCAAGGGGTGCTTACAGCTTCCTCTGGGACCTGATAGAACCTATCAGCTGGCCAGTTTGAATATGGACAATTCTTTAAGCCACTTAAAGTTGTGACCGCCTCTGTGATACACACTTAAGAATAGACAAACTTCCCCCCCAAGCTCTCTCTTGTTTCCGGCGCTGGGACAGGTGGCTGCAGGCCCCGTGCAGGGGCCAACAGCCCGGCCAGGCCCTGCTTGGGCCAGGCCGGGCTGGGCCACGGCCAGCCTGGAGCCATGGGCCTGTTCCAGCCATTGAACCCTGCCCCCCTCCACTGCCTTGCCATGGGCGGCCAGAGAGGCTCGGAACCACCCCCCCTCTCCACTGCGGCAGAGATTCAGCAAAGCGGCACTTCTGTCCGGCAGAGGTCAGGTGACCAACAGCGATAAGCCACATTCCAGCTGCAAGGCTGAGGTGAGATTAACCCTTTTATTGCTGTGAAGAGCTGAAAACCTGAGGGAAGAGAGAGAGGAGATGCTTAAAGCTAAAAGTCTGTTGTGAAGCTATGATATATCAGAGTATCCCGTTGTAATTTCATGAAGATATGGGGGGTGGAGTGTTCAACTCGTAAGCAATAGGCAGATGCTGCCGCAGCTGTAATTTCATGAGAAGTTTGGACAGAGAGAGCGATGAACCAGATGAACCAGATGAGGACTTTTGCTCCAAAGAGGAAAGGAGAAAAACCTCAATTCCTAGAGATGCTCTCAGAGATAGTTCTAATGATGAAGATGAGGGAGACCCTTTGCTCCCAGGGAAGAAGAAGGGCCTCTGTTTCTTTGTTTCTGAACAGCTCAACCTTAAAATTGTACCCCAGAAAACTTTCAAGAGTGGACCCTTGAAAGCAGTTGCGGGAAAAGCTGCAAGTCGGGGGAAGGGACTCACATTGCGAGCAGAGAGACTCCTCTTCCTAAATGGACTGAACAATATTTGGAAGTGGGTGGCTGTCTCAGTGTGATACTGTTTTCATAGCATGAGCAAAAAGAGACTTCTCTTTCTAAATGGACTGAACAAGGTAATTATGGAAGTGGTAAACAGACTGAACATCTTAAGGGTTGTCTTTACATTGTCAGTGGGAGAAGGGAGGAAGGTGGGGGGAGGAGGAGAGTTCTGAAGGTGGTATAATTTTTTTTTTTTCTTTTCTTCTTTTAGGTCTGTTAATAAACTTCTTTATATTCATTCAAGTTGGTGCCTGCTTTGCATTTCTCCTAATTCTTATCTCACAGAAGATAAACAGTAATGAGTATTTTAGACCAAACCACTACACTAAATTGGTTTTTCTGCCCGGTTACAAACCCAACCCGCGACATGGGGGCATTCCCTTTTTATAATGCCCCTCTTCCGTGCAATAGAAACAGGCATCCCTGGGTTGTTCTTGGAATTTTGACCGTGCTGATGTTTTATTTTTCTCCCTTCCCCCATTTCTGAACCCTGAATGTTTAGGAGTAGTACCTCAGGGCTTTTGATTTAGATTTTTTTGGAAGGTACTCTCTCGCATAGTGGCTATCATGATCGTTGCTTCCACTTTGGCTTTTTCTTCATCCCTCGGGACATATATATCTTTTGAGCTTCCCTTACTAGGTCTTGTAAGGGTTTCTCATACCAGTCTTCTATTTTTTCCATTTTTTTTTTGAATATCTGGCCAGGCGTGAGTGACAAAGTTAACTCTTAGCAGGGCTTGCCCTGCTAGGGACTCCGGGTCTATCCCAGAATATTGTTTCATATTCTTTCAGAGCCTCTCCAGCCACTCAGTCGGGGTTTCCTCCTTCCCTTGCTGCCCCTCAAAGGCCTTTCTGACATTTTGTCCTCGGGGTGCCCCCTCTTTTATTCCCTTGATTATCAAGTTACCATAATCATTCATATGTCCCCTCCCAGCTTCATCATTTTGGTTCCAGTTAGGAGGTGTAATGGGCATTTTCTGATCCCCGGGTGGACCTTGTTGATTTTCTCTTTCCCAAATTTTTATTCCAGCAATTCTAATCATCTCTCTTTTCTCTTGGGAGAATATTATTTTCATTATTGATTGCATTTCTTCCCAAGTGAAAATGTTGGGACCTAAGAACTGGTCCAACTGTTCAGCTGTACCTATGGGGTCTTCTAATAATCCTTTAATTTCTTTTTTGAAATTCCTAACCTCTGTAGAGGTTAGAGGGGCATTCACAAAGCCGGTTCCCGCTCCTCCCATAGGCACTTCTCTTAATGGTAATAAATGAATTTCTCGGCTTCCCTCTGTTTGTTTAGCAATGGAGGGATTGTTGGGCTGCCTCTGAGCCTTAATGGCACCTCTTGTATTCTGGTATGGAGCTCCTTCGTTAAGAAGAGGGTTTATTTGGGAAGAAAGCACCGAACTCCCCTGGGGAGGAGGGGCAGATTCAGAGTCTGGCGCTGAAGCCGAATATTCTGTGGTGCAGAGGGTGGGGGTGGGGTCTGGCAGTGAAGCCAAATATTCTGGATCGCAGGAGGCGGGGACCGGCGCTGAAGCTGGGTTTCTCAAGGCAGGAGAGGTGGGGGCTGAAGCTGGGACATGTGACGTTTCCCTTGATTCAATTGAGGGTGCGGGGATTCCCGAGATATATGGTAAGGGTGGGATCCCCGGCATGGGCGGGGGCAGGGCTCCCCCCCAGCTCTATTGGCCCCCCGCGTGGGCGGAGGGATGGCTGGCGGAGGAAACCCCGGAGCCGGGGGGGGGGGGGGGGGGGGGGGCGGGGGGAGGGCAGCTTCTGGCACTGGCGGCAGAGGAAACCCCGGAGCCGGGGGAAGGCGGGGGGGGGCAGCCTCTAGCACTGGCGGTGGAGGCAATACTTCTAAAGGGTCCCACCCTTTTTTCTCTTCTGTTTGCTTCTCCTCTGGGGTTTCTGATATTTTAAAGACTTTGGTTCCCAGAGGTTCTGTAATTCCTGTCCAGCAAGAAGCATATTCTCCCACCTCAGGGTGAGATGGCTCTTTTGAATTTACAAATACATTTAGAGCCTGGCAAATCCATGCCTCATCAGACCCATATTTTGGCCAGTACACATGATCAGGTCTGATTTCCTTTTTTACCCACTCTTTCATGCAGAATTGAATAATTTTTACTTTATTTTTTCCTTTTGTAGAAGGATCAGTTTCCCAGTTCGAGAGTTTGACCCCGAGGGGACTGTCTTGGGGTATATCCTCTGGCACCCTTTTATAATTTGAACTTATTCTACTAGGTTGTTGTCTCATTTTTCCAGGGGTTCTCTATTCCAACTTACTCTTTTCAAAATATCAATTTATCCCCCCCCCTTTGAAATACTAACTCATTCCTGTAAAACACCAACTTCACTGCTATAAAATATGACCCACCCTTTCACGGTACAAAAAACAAAAAAAATTTATTATAGCCCACCTTCCCCAAAAACAAAGTTAACTTCTAATTACACAGTTTTTCATTCACACATTCACTCTTTTTTAATATTTGTTCACTCACTCATTCTTACTCACAACAGAATAATAAGGTACCTCTTTCAAGTCACTTGTTAGTATCCACCCATGGGTATGATATAATCCTTAGGATTCTGGGTGCTCTTGGATTTCCCTCTACCCAGCACTGCTAGCATCCAACCCCAAATTCTCTTGGGGTACCTTTAGACCCTGGGTGCTCTTGGAGTTTTCCTCAACACAGCATATAGGGGGGGTAGCTCCCACTTTGCAACCCCTTCCCTGGGACCCCGTCCCAGTCACCCCGGGAGATTCTTTCACTCCTCTTATCTCTTGCTTCGTCTTCTCGCTGGCAGCTGTTCTCGCGAGCAAGACGGAACCGCAGCACTCAGAGACTGCCACACTCGCTTCGCAGATCTGGGGGTAACCAGTCCGCATCTCATTCACACACGCTCATCTCCCGTAACCACCCCCTTTTTCTTTGACAATACTTACCAGTCCTGTTTCTCTTCCAGTGTCCCTGGGATTTTTGTCGAGAGCGCTCTCTATCATTTGCTTTATTTTTGTATCTTTCTTGTCCTCCGGGTGTTGCCCTGCTGCCACCAAACCGTGCCAGAGGATGCTAAGCAAGGACCCTGCCAATGTGGGTGGGGGGCGCCTTACCCTTACTTTTTGAATCCGCTCACACTTTTCAGAGGCAAGGTGTAGATCCCAGGCGAGGCCCCCAGTTGTGAAAAATGAGGTTCACTCTCCTGTGAGAATTTAAAGGGTTTAATATAAAGACAATAAGAGACACATAAAATAAAGCAAAGGGGTAACGGCCGGGTGCCTTGGCGCTCTGCCAAGAGCACACCTGATGCTAGAGGTGAGTCCTTTTTATACCATTTTTACTGTCTGTTCTCGATTCATATTCACACTTTTCCAGGAGCTGTTCTGCATGGCCACTCCTTGGTTCCGCCTTTTTAGAGCATGCGTATTCTTCTGCCTTGCGGTTTTATTTCTTTTGATTCTTGGGGTTGGGCTCTCGCTAGGTAAAAATTGATGGTAGGGTAGATCTCTTAATTCTCCAGACAGTCAGGGCTGATTGCAGCTTTGGGCCTCTTTGCCCCCCCGGGCAGAGCAGTGATAATGGCTCTCGGACTCTCCTGGCCTCCCGTTCTCCGGGCGGAGTAGCCTTTGGGCCCTTTTGTTCTCTGGACAAAGTGTTGATTAGCAGCTCCTTGGGCCTCATCCTCTGTTTGCTTGGAGGTTATCTTACTTGCTCGCACTTGCTAACATTCTTGCTAAAAAGAGAGAAAACTACATCCACACAGCAAAAAGCATTTCTAACATTATATAATATCTACCTTTATACTTGCGAGAAGCCAATATTATAATATATGTTTATAACAGCGGCATCAGGAAAATTTCGAGATATCCACTTAACGAAAGATTTGAAGTTTTTCTTAGAAAGATCACCTTTAGAGAATTTAAAGTCGGATTTTAAGAGAAAAGTTAGAAGCAAGGGGTATAGGTCTCTCTCAGATTGGAAAAGGCTTGGTTTAGCTTGCCTATTTGCCATTTAAGTTCCTCCCTCAGCAGAAAAAAGAGAAAAAAAACCAAAAAGGACTTAAAAAGTATTGTGCTCAAGAAAGAGAGGAGAGCCCCAATTTTAAACTTACAAATCCTGTCTTCTGGTGAGGCTGGGTCCTGTTGAAGTCCAAAAAAAACCTCTGCTGGGGGGAATCTGGCAGTTCCGTCCTCAGGGGTTTCTGACCCAGATGAGAGAGGAAAGTCTCGAACTGTCCCCCTCCAAAAGGCCCTGCTACAATGTAGGTCCTTTTTTCAGAGGATCAGCACACGAACGGCTGTCTTTGTCTTGGCGTGGTCAAGACACAGCTCAAGCCAGGAGTCTGTTGGAAGTACGGGGTCCAATGGCTGTTCGGAAGCCAGATATGGCAGCTGCTGTGGGGTCAGTAGCTCTGACCGAGGAAGCTGTGACCAGTTCAGAGAGATGGTCCCAAAAGAGATCGTCTTCCCAAGGCCCGGTGTCTTCCCTCAGCTGCTAGCTGGAGGGCCCGTGCAGAGGCTGTCAGCTCTTTAGTGATTGTCAGCTCGTGATTTCAGCTCAGCTCTTCAGGGCAGCCTCCAAGCCAGACCAGGGGGAGAGAGACAATAGCCCTGTATAGCTGCTCCGCACGAGGTAGCTTTATTAGTCCTGCGAAAGGAGGCTAGGGACGAGCATCTCTCTGCCCTCGCAGGGGCAGGGGGCTAGCTCTTATAGGGATACAGGGGGTGAGTGTCCGAGGGTAAGGGCCAATGGGTTACAAAGGATCTGCATAGGGTCTCCCAGAGGATTCTGGGTTTGTCTTCTTCTCGCCGTAACTGAAAAGTGGCTCCCTTTCCAGGGGAGTTCTGCTGGGAGGTTAAGCACTCTTCTTATCTCAGCAGACATTCCTCCACGGTGGGGGCTGGGTATACCCCACAGTGTCGCTATGTTGTTTTTCTCCACATGTCCTCACTTTCTCCTCTTTCTCCAACTAAGAAGAAAAAAAATGCTACTCATAAGTACCATTGTCAACAAATTTCACCAGTTCAAAGATTTCTGTAAGATTTTGCAGTGCTGAGAAGTTGATCTCATCTGAATTCCGTGTCAGGGAATTGCTCGCCATGTTTTCGTCTCTGGCCAAATGGTCCCCGTTGGCACTGCACAGGTGGTGCCAGCCTCCATGGCGTCGGCTCCATTCAGTTCCTCTTTTCATGTGGGGCGCCGAAAAAGAGAAGCTGCTGCTGCCGCTTCTGCTCTTCTGCTCACAGCACGGCTGGCCAAAAGAAGCTAAGCAGGCAAAGTTCACTGCGAGCTGTGCCGAGATAGTGGCAGCTGCATGGTCACTCTGGCCACGTGGCAGCTCCTGGCACCAGGAGGGCTCCAGCTGCAGAGCCTCCCCACCCCTCGGAAGAAGTGCGCACAGTTTTTTCCTTCTTAAATATGTCATCACAGAGGCATTACCAACTTTTCTAATTGGGCCAGTAACATGTCCATTGTCAAAGTCTTCAGGGATTCACTCTGCCGGACATAGTAGAAGCTTCGAGCAGCTTCTCTCTCAGAAGCCGCCTCTGTGGCTTTCCCCGCCCACCAAAAAAAACCCCGGGCTGTGTTAAACTAACACAATTAGCCATGTTAGGATTTGTCATGGTTTAGCATAGCTTGGGTTTTTAGTTAAAGAGGGCTTAATCAGCCACGGTAGCGATTCTTTTGCAAAGAGGTGCTTACAGCTTCCTCTAGACCCAACAGAACCAATCAACTGGCTAGTTTGAATACTGGCAACTTTTTTAAGCAACTTAAGAAGCTTGACACGCCTCTGTGATCCACATTTAAGAATGAACAAACCCCGGGAAAGCTCTCTTGCTTCCGGCTTTTGGACAGGTAACTGGGGGCCCAGGGCGTGGCCCAGCAGGGCCCTGCCGGGCCCTGCTTGGCTCAGCCCAGCCAAGATCTCAGCCACTTCGGCTCGCTGGACACCTGGCGCAGCCCCCTCAGTGCAGGCCGGGCCGGCCGGGAGACAGCCACCCTGGAGCCTCATGGACCTGTTCCATCCGTGGCCCTGCTCCATGCGGGCCAGCCCCCGAGCCCTGCTCTGTGCCAGGCCGGCCCTCACCCAGTGCGGCCGAAAATTCATCTGAGGCCGCTGCCCCGCAAAGATCATGTGACCAACAGCGATAAGCGAATTCCAGCTGTGGGGCCCAGGTGAGATTAACCCTTTTAGTGTTGTAAGTTTCCTCCAGAACAGATGAAGCCTGCAGACATCAATCCTCTCCCAAGTCAAAAGAAAAGGAAGAGTGAGGGCATGTGAAGAAAACACCATAAAGACACCAAAGTCAATGAAGAAGGAAGAGCTGAAATCCTGAGGGAGGAGAAAGAGGAGATGCTTCAAGCCTAGAAGCTGAAATTCTGTTGTAAAGATATGGTGATGGACCATGGTACATCAGAGTACCCGTTGTAATTTCCTGAAAGCATAGGGGGGGTGGACTGTTCAAATTGCAATTGTGAGCAAAAGTATCTGTGCTGAAATGAGCAAATGTTGAAGTAGCTGTGATCTGGTGAGAAGCTTGAACAGAGAGAGATGAAAGTGATGAAGACCCTTGCTCCCAGGGAAGAAGAAGACCTCTGTTCCTAGAGATGAAGATACTCCTAGAGATAGGGGAAGAGAACCTTTGCTTCTGAACAGCTCATCCTTAAAATGGTACCCCATTAGCTCAAGATTGAACCCTTGAAAACAGTTGTGGGGAAAGCTGTAAGTCGAGGGAAGGGATTTTCACGTGGGAGCAGAGAACCGACCCAGGTGGCTGTCTCGTGACATTGAAGCCGTGAGAGAACTGTTTCTTGTGGAGATGTTTCCATAGCATGAGCAAGAGAGACTCCTCTCCCTAAGGGAACTGAAAAAAGAGATTATTATGGAGGTGGTAAACTGACTGAAAATCCCAAGGGTTGTCTTTTTACGTTGTCAGTGGGAGAAGGGAGAAAGGTGGGGGGAGGAGAAGTGTTCTGAAGGTTTAGTCTGATTTTTTTTTCCTTCTTTTAGGTCTGTTAATAAACTTCTTTATATTCTTTTAAGTTTTGTGCCTGCTTTGCTTTCTCCTAATTCTTATCTCACAGAAGCAAAATAAGTAAGTAATGGATATTTTGAACCAAACTACTACAGGATTGTTTCTTTTCTAAACTATACATTGTTAGATTCTCAATTGTACAATCTGAGCCTTTTTAGTCCCAGATCCTTTTTAGATTTTTGCAAATGTTTCAAAAGTTTTTCAGTACTCCAATGAGTAGCTTTGTGTTCACAATCCACTATTTCACGCAAGATCAGTTCAGGGACTATTATTTGCCTGGTTGGGGTAACTGCCCAGACTTGTGGATCAAACTTCGCTTCTAAGGTTTCAATTAATTGATAGTCCCTAGCACTATACTCTGGTTTCTCTACTGGGAGAGGTATCTCTGGCCGGGGTATTAAAGATAAAACTTTGTTTTCTAAAGTGCCTCCTTCTGCACCCTCTTTGGCAGCCTTATTGGCTAAATAATTCCCAAATTCCAGTTTGGTCTTACCTGTTTGGTGTGCTCTGCAATCCATGATGACAACTTCTGCTGGTTTCTGGATACCTTCGAATAAATCCAAGATTTGTTTTCCATTTTTGATCAATGTGCCTTGAGATGTCAAAAGGCCTCTTTCTTTCTTTCTGGTCCCATGGGCATGTACTAATCCAAAAGCGTATTTTGAATGAGTCCAAATGTTAACACGTTTTCCTTTATGCAATTCCAAATCTTGAGTGAGTGCAATTAGTTCTGCTTTCTGGGCCGAAACATTGGAGGGGAGTGCCTCCACTTCGATTACCTCATGGCGTATAGTCACTGCATATCCAGAGGATCATTTTCCATTCTGGACAAAGCTTCTCCCATGGGTAAACAATTCCCAATCAGGTCTTTCCAAGGGTCTGTCTCCTAAGTCAGGTCTGCTGGAATACACTTCTTCTATAGTCTGTAAGCAATCATGCTCTGGGGTTCTTTCTACTTGTTGGGCAGATAAGAACATAGCAGGGCTAACAATAGAAGTTTTAGTGTCACATGGTCTTGCTAAAGCAAGATTACCTGGTATTTTAGCATCCTGCTAGAAGATAGCCAGTGGCCCCCTTTTTGCTTGAGTATCAACTAACACAGTTCTGTGCTTATGGCACGAGCTCTGGCGTGCCCTCGATCAGAGAGAGTCCCGCTGCATTACTTCTGTGCATCGCAGAAGCGACTTCGGCATCAGGAAAGGTGCTGCTGGCTGGGCGAGCTCGCTGGCTTCTTTGCAGAGGAGACACGGCAGGAGCCGATGATATAGGCTCACATTAGTTTGGAGATAAAGGAAGAGAGAGGTGGTTCTGGTCTGGCTTCCAACAGGTTTATTGTCAGAAGTTCCACAACCAGAACATGGCAATGATCTTAATCTGGGATCTTGCTGAGAGGCTTTTCCCTCAGTTTTATAGGGGGTTTGAAAACCACGGGGAAAGGGGAAAAAACCAATGAGTTACAAGCCAGGGGGAGGATACAATTCTACAAGAACCAATGGGGGAAACCGAGAGGCGGGAGTTAGAACCAGTGAACAACTGAGTAACCGAGAATTTTCCCGAACAGACGGAGGCAGCTTGGACCCGGGCACAGCCCCGGGGGGATGCGGCTTAAGCTTCTGAGCCGCCCCTCGACCCACCCTCCGAGTCTGTGTCTTGGGGAAACTCGATCCACGGGATGGTCTGGGGTTGACTGGCATCTCGCTGCCCCAGCCCCCCAGTGGGCTGTGTTGCGAGACGGTCGGCAATGGAAGAGACGGGGCAGATTGCTTGGGTGCAATAAGCCAATTTTATTGATACAGAGCTGAGTATTTATACCTTTTCAGCAGTAACTAAAAATAAATTCTTATATAAGCAGCAATCACTATAACAACCATATCTATGTTTCTTAATAACATTGCAAAACTAAAAGCTGGCACTAACTATCACAGGTACATACCAATCATGCCTTTCTTTTATGCTGACTGTTTCATTATAGGCCGTACTGCCTGCCATGGTTTGTGGCCTAGCAGTGTTAGCGGGTCTACTTCTGACATGAGTTTAGCAGTGCTCTCACTTCTGCTTTCTAGCTGTATCTCCACATCTCCCCCTTTTTTATCTATGAGTAAAATTTTCTTTGTTGACTTATTGATCAGTCTCTGAACACATTGTAAAACACATGGCAGACAAATCATCATAAGCAACAACATGGCTAAAATATAAATTCCTGCTTTAGCTAAATGCTTAAGCCAGCCAGTAAGTCCCCATCCTCCAAGTATGCTTCCAAGCCAGTCGTTATCACTTACAACTCTCAATTTCCTGACACTATCCTGAAGGGCTTGTATGTCAGCATGAATAGACAGGGAGTGATCAGACAGGTTCATGCAGCATAAGCCTTCAAATTCATCACAGCCGTGTCCATGCGCTAAAAGCAAAAAAGTCAATTGCAGCTCTATTCTGCAGTGTAGCATGTCTCACGCTATCTACGTCTGTTAATAAGCCTGTTAAAGCAGAGCTAGTAGCATTAGTTTGTTCTGCAAGCCAGCAGCCAAGGTTAGTCAGGGTTTTCAGGGCATGTGCTGTTCCAATAGATGGAATGATAGACGCAAACACTCGGGCTCCTAGGTTCCAAGATTGAACATTATCATCACAATCTTGGCTATATGTGTGTGCGCTGAGTTTTGCTCGCACCAGTTTATGCAGAGATGGCAAGTTTCCTCGAAATGAGTGAAACATGGTTGGTCGCCCAAAAGTACAAGGACCTCCTATAGCCCTACCTGGTATTCCTTTCCATGCTCTGTTTCCACATATCAAAAATATATTGTCCAGCAGTCCAATAGCATCACTTCCAGAAGTGATTGGTTGGGGCAAAGTATGATTACACCAGGCAGAAGCATTGGTGTAAACTCCTGTTCCTGAAACATCTTAGCCGAATTTTCTGTTGGGGCTGTTAGTGTAATTTAGATAAAAACATACAAAAGACTGCGTGGACCCAAAAATATCCAGTTCTTGGGGCTGTATGGAAAGAGGGGGAAAATTAAGGACCTTATTTATTCCTAAACCTTTGTCATTAGAAAAGTACCATCTGGCTGATTCACCAGCCCTTTTTTGCCAACTTTCCTGGCACCACCAGGTCGGCTCAATTCGACCCATAGCAGTACACTCCCTTCGAACTGTTAAATTGAATAAAGTATCCCATTCACTTTTCATTAAGGGCATAGCCACCAAACAGGTTTGGAAAGGGTCACCAGGGGAGATCATGGACAGGCACAGCGTAGACTCATTTAAGGATTCAGCTAGGGTAAGCCAAACATTGCATTCTGGGAGGGGTGGCATTGCGGCCACTTCTCTGTCATCAAGAAAGAGTCCTGCTAAGAGGACCAGCCTGAAAAGGCAGGTCTGGCTCCCAAAGATACCATTGTGGAAGCCAGCCATATTCATGTCCACACACAAATTTTAAAATGAGACAATTACCATAGGAATAGCACAAAGGATCACACTGTGGACAGTTGCCATGGCGGCGATGTGATATGCAATACCACCGCTTCTGACACTTTCGACACCGACACAAAACCCACACCTGATGAGAATAATTTTTGCAAATAAAACAAGGAATAGGGTTGCTCTCAAGTCCAAGTTTCTCTCTAAACCGTTTCCAGTACTGTTCACGGAGAGAGACTTGATCTGCAATTATAGTTTGTACTTCTGCTGGAGTGGGTTGTCCCTGGAAATCAAAAAGTGGTGTAAAGTCAATAAGTCCTCTGGAATCAAGTAGAAGCTGGTTGAGCTGATGGTCAGGCTGAAGTGTCCTCTGTGGCCTCTGGAACCAAGGCAGAGGCTGTGATGGCCGGGATCTCTGCTGATAGTGTGCCAGGGTGATCAAGATCCTCAAAGTCCTCAGGAGAAGCTTTTAAAGATTCCCTGAAGGGTCTCACCTTCTTGGCTGGGATCCACCTTGGGCCATTCTCTGTAGAAACAGAGGCAAAACCCCTTCCCCATGTGATGAGGGGATAAGGTCCCAGGATCTTACCTGTTTCTGGGTCTTTAACAAGGACTGGGGCCTTCTGTTTGACTTATAAGTGTTGGTTACTGCCGAAGTGCCTTACAATGGGAGGGTTGGGATCCATCAGGGAACAATTTAAAAAGTTAAACACATACAATGCCTTCTGTAAGTGTTCATCTGGGGTAGCATTCCCCATTCCCCCTTTCTGTTGTAATAAAAGACGTTTTAGTGAACAGTGGGCTCGCTCAATAATAGCTTGGCCTGTGGAGGAATGAGGAATCCCCGTTTTGTGTGTCACTCCCCAGAGGGCAAGAAAATTTGCAACTCTCTGGGAAATATATGCTGGACCATTATCAGTTTTAATTTGTGAAGGAATTCCCAAGACTGCAAAGGCACTCGCAAAATGAGGGCAAACATCTTTTGCCGATTCTCCTGTATGACAAGATGCAAACAGGGCACCTGAAAAGGTGTCTACAGAAGAGTGTATATACTTAAGTCTGCCAAATTCAGGAAAGTGAGTAACATCTGTTTGCCAAATTTCAAGGCTCTGGAGTCCTCTAGGGTTAACACCTCCAGCTAGAGAAGGAAAGGAGTGTCTTTGACAGTCTGGGCACACAGCCACAATGCTAGAGGCTTGGCGAGAAGGCAAAGCAAAAGTTCTCACAAGTGCAGCAGCATTTTGATGAAAAAATGAGTGGCTGATTTTTGCTTGGGAAAAGCGATCAGGCACTACTTGCGCAGGTAGCGTAAGTAGATCCGCTTGGTGGTTCCCTTCTGCAATGAAACCAGGTAAGGTAGTATGAGATCTAACATGCATTACAAAATACACTTCTTGTCTATTATCTAAAAGAAAACCAAGTTGTTGCAGCCAATAAAACAAATCTGCATTAGGCACATCTTTCAACACAGCAGCTTCAGCTCTTTCCACGAGTCCTGCAACGTAGGCAGAATCAGTTATTAGGTTAAAAGGAATAGACCAGCATTCAAAGGCTCATACAACGGCCACTAATTCAGCAATTTGAGGAGACCCTGAAACAGTGGTGACATGCGAGTCCCATCAGTTGAGATTTGAATCCCATCACAGCATCACAGATTTGTGGCTGCGACCAGACTCATCTGTAAAAACAGTTAATGCTTGCAAGGGGACTTCGCTTCTCTTGGGTCGTGTTAAAAGATTAAAACCTGCTGCCATGAGCTTGTGTTTCAGGGGGTGTGGGGAAAGTTGTCCAGAAAAATCGGTAAGAGCCATCTGAAACACTTCAGACTGTTGAAAAAGCCACTGTAAATAAACAGCAGTAACAGGCAAACAAATCAAACAGAAATCAACACCTGCAAGTGTAACAAGTCTCTGTCTAGCTTTTACAATAAGCAAAGCAAACATTTCATGTTGGGTACTGACAGCTTTAGAGATGTGGTGTGGCAAGAAAATCCATTCAATAATTAATAAAGGGTCTGGCAAGTTAGGGTCCCACTGAAAAATCAAAGCATGGAGCTGTTTGGCTGGATTTAAAATGATTAAAGAAAAGGGCAACTCTGGAGCCCAACGGGCTGCTTGCCGATTTGAGATAGCATCATCTACTTTTTGCAATGCTTGGCAAGCTTCCAGTGTAAGCTGCCGAGGTGATAGTAAATCAGGCTCTCCTTTTAACAGAGCAAACAGAGGGCTCAAGTCTGCGTTTGAGATTCCTAACAGGGGACAAACCTAATTAATTGTCCTTAAAAGTTTCTGAGCATCATGCAAGGTGGAAATGTTGGTTTGAATTTGTAAAGGTTGAGGATAAATACTCTGGGTCCTAATTCGCCAGCCCAAGTATTTCCAATGGGTTGATGCTGAATTTTTTCAGGGGCAACACAAAGTCCTGCTTGAGTTACAGCATTACTGACAAGGGCTAAGGCTTTCTCCATGACTTCTTGTTTTTCTGCAGCAATTAAAATGTCATCCATATAATGATACAAAAGAGTGTCAGGCATGTCTAAGTGAATGGGACTGAGGATTTTTGCAACAAACCACCGGCAAATAGTGGGGCTATTTTTCATGCCTTGGGGCAGGACAACCCAGTGATATCTTTGTAAGGGCGCCTGCATGTGGGAGACAGAGGAGTAGAAACTCCTGCAATTAAAGGAGGCTTTGATTTACAACCCTGGAAGAGACTAGATCTGGCTTAATTGACAGAGATTTATAGACTTTAAGCAAAAGGATTACAAGCTTGTATTCCTATAGTTATAAGTAAAATTGTACACTGTGTGTTTTGGTGAAGGGTTTTAAAATATAATAGTGTGATTTTATATAGTTTAAGTTAAGAATGTAGATGGTGTAAGAGAGACATCTGTGTGTACGTGACATGAGAAGTTATTGGTCAAGACACAGCTGCATTGCAGTGAGAAGTGCCACAGGTGATAGGTCATAAATCTAAAATAAAGTGTCGCTTTAAGTGTCTCTTGGATTAGAAAGTTATAAATTACGATGTAACCCTAAATCTTGTGACTAGTCTCCATTACTCGGAGGTGTTGTAAAATCTCACATCTTGACTGATGCGTTTGTTATTTTAAACAATAAATTCGTGTAATTGCATAGTCCCATCCCTGAAAGTTATTTTCCTCCAACACGTGAATGCACGGAAAATTGACACCTGCATATTGGTGCTCGGGACAGAAAAGGCAAATTTCAGTGCATCGTCAGGATGCAAGGGAATATAAAAAAAGCAATATTTTAAATCAATGACTGTCAAGTGCCAATTTCGGGGGATCATGGTAGGAGATGGGAGACCAGGCTGGAGGGCTCCCATGTCCTCCATAACAGCATTAATTTTGCAGAGATCATGGAGCAAGCGCCACTTGCCAGATTGTTTTTTAATAACAAACACAGCTGAATTCCAAGCATTGGTGGAGGGGACTATATGTCCCTTTTGAAGCTGTTCCTGGACCAATTCAGTGAGTGCACACAGTTTAGGCAATGGTAGGGACCATTGATCCACCCAAATGCGTGTCTCAGTTTTCCAGGTAAATTTCAGGGTGTTGCATGCCTCAATCGTCCCTATTAAAAATCCGACTGAATTCTGAAACCCCATTGTGAGAGTACATCTCCTCCCCATAACACTATGGGCACAGGTAGAACAAATGGCCTTACAGAGGCTGTGTGATTTTATGGTCCTGTCACTTGAATCAAATGGCGACTTTGATAACTGTGACTACTTCCTCCTATCCCGGTAAGGGCCATAGGCACCTCCATAAGGGCCCAGTTAGAGGGCCACTTATCTTGAGAAATGACAGCAACGTCAGCTCCAGTATCTAAAATACTGGTGAGTGTTATTTGTTGTCCCTGCAATGACAGGGTGCACTGACAGGTAGGACGCTTATCAGAAATTGTTTGTGCCCATAGTATTTGTGGGGTCCCTGTAAAACCAGATTCTCCCACCTTGGTGCCATATTTTTTTACAAAGGATGGTGAATCATATGGGAGAGGGATTAATTTAGCTATGCAGGTACCTTGTGGGATAAAACATGGAGGGTTAGCGGTCCAAACTATGATCTTAAGTTCATCCTTAAAATTTAAGTCCATAAATACAGGGAGAACAGAAAGTCCTGGAAGGCTGTTTGAGGACTTTCCTAAGAGTAGGGCGCTCTTTTGGGGCCCTGGTGGTCCAAAAATTCCTGTAGGGAGTAAATGAACAGAAGAATTATTTAACGTTACTGTGGTTGAGGTGTGTAAGTCCAATCCAGCACTCCCTGCAGTTGCTGGGCGAAGACTTGAGGGAAGCTGTCGCTGGGCATCTGCGGGGCTGACATCTGCGAGGCTGGCATCTGCAGAGCAGGCATCTGCAGGGGCGGCTGAGGCATCCGTGTCAGAGCGTGGAGCCACCGTCCCACGCCCTGGTTCCAGTTTCCCTGGTATCCTTGGAGCAGGCGACCTTCAGAATCATACTTAGAGCGACATTGGTTAGCAGAATGTGGGCCTCTGCAGCACCATGAGCACACAGGAGTGGCTTTAGGTTTTTCTCTTTTTGGAGCAGAAGAGTCCCGTCTCAAATGACTGGGTTTGTCGCAGCCGAAACAGACTCCTGAAATTGCAGGGGACCCTCTCATGGCTGCAAGGGCTGCAGCCATGGCTGAATATTGGTGTTCTAGGGTGCCAACACGATTGCATGCTTCAATCATTTCGACCAGAGTCGGATTCTGGTTAGGCAGAGACTTAGGGAGTTTTTAACAGTCTGCATTGGCATTCTCAACAGCGAGCTTCAGAAGCAAAGTTTCACGAGCTGATGCATTATCAATTTGGCGTTCGAGCGCCTGCTTAAGGCAGTCGATAAACTGCATATAGGATTCTTGGGGACCCTGGACAATGATCGTAAATGATTTCTGAGGCGTATTTGCATCAGGGACCTTCAGGAAAGCTTGGCGAGCCACGTTTTGGACTCCCTCAAGGGCTTCCTGGGGAATGTCTCAGGCTTGGACATTAGGGTGGATATATGGTCCTGTTCCCAAAAGCTGTCTAATCATGAGGGCCGCCAGGGTCTGATTAGCATGACCCACATAAGTTAGGAGCAGATCCTGTAGACCTTTTTCCCACTCCTTTTCCCATAAAGCGCTTTGAGCGGGAGATAGCAGCAGCTGTGCCAGTGTTTTTAAATCATATGGTGTCATAATATGAGCTGCAAGCACAGAATCTAGCAAAGTCACAAAATACGGTGGACTGATACCATGCTCTGTGGCTGCCCGCTGAAGCTCTTTAATCTCTGAGAAAGATATCTGTTCCCAATGGGCATTCCGTTTTCTCGGTCCCGTGTACAAGACCAGTGCCACAATTTTGTCTGCAAAGTCTAAGTCCCCTTCCTTTAATGCTTGTTGTTTCAAGCGGACCCAGGTCTCGTGAGGGTCGGGGGGAAATAAATCTGGCTCTTTTTCAGGATCGATAGATCCGGGGTCAAAGGGATCCTCTCCTTCATCCTCACTGCTGTCAGCTGGACCGTAGCCAGCGGTAAATGCTTTTATGGATTGTGAGGAGCCCCTCTCCCTTTTTGTTGCAAGGAGGGCTGAAGCCTTTGGTGAAAGAGGCACAGTCTCTTCAAATTGTAAAGAGTTCTGAGGCTCCGCTTCTGTGGAGGGGGAGCAAAGGGCATCCCCATTATCTTTAGCAAGAGATTTTTCTTGAGCTTTTAAAGCTTCAAAAATTACTTTCCAGGAGGAAATCATTTGTGCAGCATTTTTATCACCGTTAGCCGCAGCATTCCAAAGTTCTACTCCATAAATCTGCCGTAAAAATTGTGGACTGAGTTACTCCTTCCAGTTTAGAAGCAGTCCATCGAAGTATAGTTTTTAAGTCATGCGCAGGTAAAAGTTTGCCTTGCTTGTCAAGCAACTTTGACATAAGCTCAAGCACATCTCTTTCTAGGGTGGTCATACCCTGACCCTGGCCCATAGTTCCCTGCAGCGACTCACATCTTTTTCAGAGGATCAGTTGCCGGCCAGTATGGCTCCCACTTCTCTCCGCGGCTTAACCACAGTTCCAAAGGCTCCCACTTCTGCTGCGGCTTAACCTTCGGCGAAGTTACTGAAGTTCTGCAGGGCGTCGACGACTGTCACGTAGGAGAAAGCCCAGTCCTCACACGGCGGCACCAGTTGTCGCTAGATGGTCGGCGATGAAAGAGACGGGGCAGATTGCTTGGGTGCAATAAGCCAATTTTATTGATACAGAGCTGAGTATTTATACCTTTTCAACAGTTACTAAAAATAAATTCTTATATAAGCAGCAATCACTATAACAACCATATCTATGTTTCTTAATAACATTGCAAAACTAAAAGCTGGCACTATCACAGGTACATACCAAGCATGCCTTTCTTTTATGCTGGCTATTTCATTATAGGCCCTACTGCCTGCCATGGTTTGCGGCCTAGCAGTGTTAGCGCGTCTACTTCTGACATGAGTTTAGCAGTGCTCTCACTTCTACTTTCTAGCTGTATCTCCACAGGCTGTGTCATAGCAACAATCGACTGCACCATATGTAGTACATAAACAACAATGCTTTGTCCCAAAGTCAGTTTTTGAGCTTCCTGGATCAAGAGAACAGTAGATATTACTCAGACAACTCAACCAGCCTTGGCTGACATTATCTAGTTGCTTTGAAAAGTAGGCTATGGCCCTGCTCTGGTCCCCAAGGAACTGCAACAGTACTCCCAGTGCTATGTTTTGTCTTTCATAGGTAAATAGTTCAAATGGGTGCATGGGGTCTGGGAGCCCCAAAGCAGGGGCTTTTGTGCCTGTTGGCACAAAAATATAGGGCTGTTGCCTATAATCAGAAAAAAAACTTGCAACAGTGTTAGAATAGTAAAGTAAAAACCAGACCTTTATTAGGAAGTTCCAGGTGTCCCAGTGGTGGTGGGCACACCCGGTACCAGATTTCTGCAATTTCATAAAGTTAATTAATTAGGATATCTAACAGGTACATCCAACAGGAGATTCAGTTGCCCCAGTAACCTACCCCTGGGTAAGCCCCTTGGAGCTGGTCCAAGGGGTTCTCTGTCCCACTTCTTATTATGTGTTATTGTAGGTCCCCTACTTGGAATAAGACTAAACAATATTTCAGGAATGTGTTTAGAAGGTCAGCTTATTGTTCTAAAATCAAAGAGAAAGGGTAGAAAAAGTAGTAAAGTTAGTTAAGGAGCTATATAACTATATAATAGTAGTCTACAGAGCTACGAATATATGAAAAATATATAAAAAGCTTAGGCATCAGGGCTCCCTTGAGTTGTAAAAAGGCAGCCCATGAATCATCAATCCAGACTATAAAGTCCTTTTGAGCTGTCTTCAAGAACTCATGCAGTGGCTTTTCTTGCAACCCATAATTGCTGATCCACAGATGACACAATCCACCCATCCTGAGAAATGCATGTAATTCTCTTACCACTTGTGGCTGTGGGAATTGGCAAATTGCTTCTTTTCATTCCTGTCCCAAACTCCTTTGTCCTTGGAGAATTTCCAATCCCAGGTAGGTTACTGTGGTCTGGACTACTTGTGCTTTGTCTTTGGATATTCTATATCCATTTAGTTCCAGAAAATTTAACAATACCTGTCTTGGGGTGATTTTATGATTATACTCTATTCCTTGATTGTCTGCTCCATGCCCAGAAATGGTTGCTGTAGCTTTAAGGTGGGTCTGGGGGAAGGGGGAGCCTTGGGGCTCTTGCATGAGCTTCTTCAAAGCCTCACTCCCCAGGTGACCTTGGTGCAGTGAGGATGGTGGTTACTTTCTTGCTTAGCTAGCTTGGTTTTTTTGTTAGCTTAGGCAAGAAGTTTTTTTCCTTTCCCTGGCCTTGGAGACTGCAGCAGCAATCCTTCAGTGGCCTTTGTTTTTTTTCTTGAACTGTTTGGTTTGGTTTTGGTCCAAGATCAGAGAATCGATGGGAGACGAATTGCAACAGGGACTGGCAGGGAACTGAGGGGGCCGCTCTGTCCCTGCCCCAGCACCTCAGAAAAGCCAACCCAGCAAAAGAAAGGACCCTAAATCCAGCAGCTTCATCTGCTGTGAAGAGGAGACTAACATCAGAGTTTCACCAGTGTAATGATGCAAAACTACACGGACCCCCCTAGGCAGGTGCAAAATGGAATCTGTTTATTGCAAAAACCAGGCCTTTTAAAGTAATTGGGCCTTTATCAGTTACATTCTTGTAAAGCCCAACAAACATAATTTAACCAACCACCATAAACCACAATGTGAATGCGCGATGATTATATAACTTGTTTTCTATGGTTATATAACTTGTTTTCTATTACAGCTGGTGGTGGGGTCAGCGGCTCTGACCCAGGAAGAGGTGACTGGTCCGGGGAGATGGTCCCGAAAGGGATCGCCTTCCCGAGGCCCAGTGTCTTCCTCTCAGCTGCTGGCAGAGGGGCCCTTGCAGAGGCTATCAGCTCTTTAGTGATTCAGCTTGTGATTTCAGCTCAGCTCTGCAGGGCACCTCCAGGCCAAACCAGACCAGAGAGAGACGAGAAGGCCCATGTGGCTGGTTCCGCATGAAGGTAGCTTTATTGTTGGTCCCCTCCAGCGAAGGGGAAAGCCAGGGACGAGCTCTCTCCCCCAACGAGCCAGGGGGCTTCCTTTTATAGGGATACAGGGGATCAGTGGGGGACCAATGGGTTACAGAGGGTCTGGGACAGACCAATGGGTTACAGAAAGATCTGCATAGTGTCTTACAAAGGATTGTGGGTCCACCTTTCCTCACCATGACCCAAGAAGTGGTTGCCTTTCCAGGGAGTCCTGCTGGGCAATTGCGAAATCTCTTGTCTCAGCAGAGATCCCTCCAGGGCAAGGGCTGGGCATATCCCACAGTTTTCTACCTCTATTTCAGCAGTCATTCCCAGAATCCTTTTCCACTTAGCCAAAGTAATAGGAGTGAGCCATGATTTTACAAGGGTAACAAGGCCTTCATTTTGTAAGGTTTTACCTATCCACATCTCCCCCTTTCTTTGTTTTTTGTTCGAAGGATTCATGTACCCTGAAGCTAAAACAGTCTGCGCCCGTAAAGCCATTATCTTATTAAGACTATTACTGGTCATTTGCTGGACACAGGATAAGACACATGGATGTCCTAGGTTAGAATGTAAGATGCAACCAATAATATGTATTCTATTATCATCTTCACAAGCTGTTAAAGCAGGTGGGGCAGTGTTTGTTATCTCCTACCATGACTCATCCCTGATAACTCCCTCTAGGTGATATTTTCTGTTAATGGGCAATCAAGGACCCACTGCATGACTCATGGAATTACATCATCCCATTGTGAGATGCTCTGCCCAGGGGGAGGAGCCAACATTCCCACCTGGATATAATCTGGGGTTTGGAACAGTACTAGCAGCCTTTACCTACTCAGTTCCCAGAGGACAAGAGCTACCATTGGACTTTCAGGTGAAGACCAGACCCTTCTACAGGATTACCGCTTCAACAGAACCACTTAATCTGGACTGCTACCACCACCTTGACTAACAGGGTGTCAGGTTGTATCCTGACCCTGTCAGTGTTCTTGTACTATTGCATTTATTTTAATTTTCCTATTAAATTATAATTCTGACTTGCAATCTCCCACTGGTTTGTATTCAAACTAGTACATGTTTTGGTTACCAACGTGCTGCATGACCTGAGACAAAGTCAGAATTACAATTTTGTATTAACAGAAACCTATTCACCATGGTGCTCAGCTTGTCTATATGGGTACTGTACCTTGCTCTCTATATTTTTCCTCACATGGGGAACTACCTGCCTGTTGTATTGCTCCTGTTGAGACCCAGGAACGGTATGAGAATTGCTTTATTGGTTTATTATGTCTATTGCATGACAACATGCGAGGCAATGAATGCCATTCAGAACATATACTCAATTTTGTTTGCCTGTCCTAGTCTAGGCTGCTATGTCTGGGACTGCAGTGATTGAGAAACGGGACACAGCTTGATGCAAGCAAAAGTCCAATTTATTGTTTCTACAGCATGGCTTATATACCCTTATAGCCTTTAAACAAAACTTTCCATTACCTTAGTAAAGAACGCAACATTCGTGTTTCCTAGCAACATTAATTAACTATTGTCTTGCATGATTTCTCTAAAGCAAGGCACAATGTAATATATGACATTCCTTTTACTCAATCCTTCAAAGACCTGTCTGCCGCTCCCATGGCTTCTGGCGCACTAAGGTCAAGATGTCCATACCTGCGGTACTTTCCACTCGGCTTCCCACCTGCCTCTCCACATCTCCCCCTTTCTGTTGGACTATTAAAAGTCTTTTCATAGACTTGTCTAACAATTTTTGAACACACTGCAAAAACATGGCAAGCAAATCATTAAAAGCAGCAATATACCAAAACCATAAATTCCAGTAAGCCCCCACCTTCCAAACAGTTGCTCAAACCAATCTCCATTGCTAACAACTTTCAATTTAGTGACACTGCTTTGGAGGGCTTGAATGCTGGCATGAATAGACTGGGAATGATCAGACAAATTCATGCAGCATAGGCCTTCAAACTCTTCACAACTATGTCCATGCGCTAAAAGCAAAAAATCAATTGCAGGTCTATTCTGTAGCATTGCATGTCTTACACTATCAACATCCATCAATAAGCCTGATAAAGAAGAGCTAGTAGCATTGGTTTGTTTTGCCAGCCAACAGCTAAGCTTGTTTAAAGTGGCTAAGGCATGTGCCATTCCAATAGAGGGGATAATTGAAGCAATAATTCGCATTCCTGTGCTCCATGACTCTACAGCATCGTTACAATCTGGAGCATACATATGTGTGCTACGTTTTGTTCGTATTTGGTTTTGCAAGGATGTCAAGTTCGCCCATGAAGGATGAAGCATGGTTAATCGCCCAAAAGTGCAAGGGCCTCCTACTGCTTTCCCTGGTATCCCTTTCCAGGCTCTGTTTCCGCATATTAAGAATATGTTCTCTAATAACCCTATAGCATCTGTTCCTGGGGTGACCTTCTGCGGTACAGTGTGATTGCACCAAGCAGAGGTATTACTGTAAATACCTGTATCGAAAACATCAATGCCAGTTTCATTGATATTGAACCCACTGGTATAATTTAGGAAAAAACACAGAAAGGACTGTGTGGAGCCTAAAATATCTAGTTCTTTAGGCTGTAGGGAAAGAGCAGGAAACTCGTGAATTTTTCCCATCCCTTGACCAGTGGTATTGTCAAAAAAACATCTGACTGGTAGGCTGCTATGTTTACGGTAACTTGTTTTGCACCACCATATTGGCTCACTACAGCCTGGAGCGGTGCAATTTCTTTGGACTGTTAAATTGAACAAGTTATCCCACTCATTTTCTTCTAAAGGCATAGCTACTAAACAGGTCTGAAAGGGGTTACTGGGGGTAGACATAGAGATGCACAACGTTGATTCATTTAAGGCTTGGGCTAACATGAGCCAGACATTACCTTCTGGAAGGGGCGGCATCACTGCCATATCCCCTTGGTCTAGGCCGAATCCTGTAAGAAGGATCAGCTTGAGGAGGCCAATTTTGTACCCAAAAATACCAATGCAGAGGCAAGCCATAATTTTGTGCACATGCAAATTTTAAAATAGTACAATCACCATAAGAATATCGTAAAGGATCGTACTGGGGGCACTCACAACGGCACCGACCTGATGCACACTACCACTTTCTATGGCACTGTTGGCACAAGCACAAGGTCCACGCAGAGTGAGAATAGTCTGCACAAATAAAGCAAGGGATTGGATTACGTTCAAAGTCGTGTCCTGTTGAGCCGTTCCTGCTGCCACTCGCGAAGTGTAGATGCTAAAAGAGCTGGCAGAGAAATTTTCCTTTTTTTTACAGCTGCTTGTGAAAGTCTCCTTTCTCACGCAAACTAGCTGGGAAAACAGTTTAAGGTTTTGTAAACTATCTCACAGGTGCACAAGCTGTTTGTGTTTTGTTTTCCACACTGGGAAAAATATTTTGGAAATGGGTGTTATGCCGTTCAGCCAATCTCTCTGGGAGGCAGATGGTCAAGCACCCAATGGTGTTATGCCGCTCTTGCAAACAAAGCTATATAAGATGATTTATATAATTAAATATAGCCACTTCTGGCCTCTGAACCCGATCCTGGACTGTGTCGTTCTTGGTACAACAGCGACAGCGAAGGGTGACCCCGTAACGTGCACTGCAACTGTAACCGGACTTAGGAAGGTACGCATTTCCCCCCCCCCCCCCCGCCCCCCCCCCGGGCTGCGGGGATGGGACCCTAAGCTGAACAGATGGGAAGTAAAGCCTCCAAAGAAAACACGTTATTTTCTGCCTTCAAATCTGTGATAACGATTGCAGGAGCTGATATAAGTGATAAAGCTCTCTGCGCGTTACTTGACTGGGCTGCAGACCATGGGTTCACCGCAGAATCTGACAATGCTCTGCGCCCAGAAACCTGGAAAAGGCTGGGGGATTAATTAATACAAGAGGTCGCATTTGGCGATAAGAATGTAGTCGATTTATTCCGTACGTGGGGGACTTTGTATGATGTGATTGCGAAATGGGTGACAGGGAGAGATAAAAAGGAGCACCCAAGCTCTGATGAATCTGAGGGAGAACATTCTGAGGGATCTGCAGCAGATGATGAGTTATCTGAGGGAGGACTAACTCAAGATAGGGTGAGCAGAACGCTCACCCTATCTCCGACACCGGACCGGGGGACGCAGCGGGGATCTTATCCCTCCCCGCGGAAATACGTTCCCTCAAGATGCTCTTCGCCAGTTGAAGAGCTGGATCGCCCGCCACCTTTCGCCCCACCGGCTTCTCCGCCCCCTCGTGTCACAGCCGCCCGTCCAGCCACCTATCTCGAGTGCTGTACCGGGATCTCCCCTTCCCACAGCCCCGCCTTTGCTACAACTGGGAGAGGCGGGGGTGTCAAGGTGGCTTCTGCCCCGGCGCCGCCCGCTGCTCCACAGACGGGCACGGCGCCGGCCGTTGCTCTGTGGACGACCGCGGCGCCGGCCGCCGCTCCGCGGGCGGCCCCGGCGCCGGTGGCTCTGCAACCGAGCCCGGTGCCACTGCCTGCCGCGCAGCAACCAGCTGCGCTGGCACCGCAGGGTCCGCCCACGCCGCTTCCAGGTGCGGGTGTGGCGCCATGGTCTCCCGCGGCCAAGTTTCCGGTGCCTTTCGGTCCTGTACCGGGACCCGTAGCACTTGGCTATCATGCGCTTGCTCCAACAGCCAGGCAGTTTCCAGCGCAGCCGCAGACCCCACAGTCATCGGTAACCGACTCTCTGATGCAGCAGCTTCTGGTCGTTTTGCGTGAGGCAGTGCAGAAGTTCGCAGCGCTGCCAGAGCTGGTGCGGCAGGCTGTCGTTGCTGGACCCGCGCCGGGATCGGCGCAGCCGGCCCCGGCCGGGGCACCGAGCGTAGCGCTGGCGCCTGCGCAGATGACAGCGCCTGCCGGGACAGCCGTGCCGCCGCAAGCGGCAACACCCCAAGCTGTACGGCTGCGAGTAAGGTACATCGCTGCCCTCCGTGCCGTCGCCTACGGCTCCCCCCGCTCCAGCCTCTGCCGCCGCACTGCCCGCTGGCCCGGCGTCTGCGTCCTGTCAGCCTCCCGGGAGATCGGACACACCTCCGTCTGACGATGCGAGCAGCGTTGCTGCGGAAACGCTTACTTCGCTACGGGAGGCTGTGAAGGCACTCAGGCACCAGCAGTCAGGAACTCGGCCAGCTCGCAACCGCCCTCGGACCCTTCCGGAATGCACGGTGATTGTACGTCCAAAAAATCCAAAACGGTCCTGGGAGGAGGTTAAAAGGCGGGCATTGGACGCTGGGGATTGGGACTTACTAGAAAGAGTTGGGATGCCTGAAGAGGAAAGGGGACCTGAACAGGTTGCTACCTTACCTCAGAATCAGTCAGGTCAAAGTGATTTAACGAGGGACCAAGCTGGTAGTAATACAAAGGGTAAACTCCAAGCTTTTCCTGTACAAAAGGCTCTTCCTAATTCAGGCCAGCCTAACAAGCATGAAACCTTTGCCTGGAAGGTGGTACAAGATCTGCAAACTAAGGTTGCTCAGTATGGATTGGGTTCTCCCAAGGTCATGCAGATTATTAGAGTACTGAATACTGATCTGCTTTTCCATTTGATATTAAGCATTTAGGTCAGGTGTTATTTCAACCTGTACAATACCAAGTTTTTGAAGCCAACTGGAGAAGGATGGCTGAGAAGGCTGCAGCTGGGAATATGCAGTTGCCTCAAACTGATCCCAGATGCAGAGTTCAGGCAGGTGCTCTCACGGGACTCAATAATTATTGGGACCCTGATGCCCAGGCTACCTGGCATCCTCAGATCCTTGAACAGGCTCAGAGGATCGGTATGGGAGCCTTATTAAAGGGTATAGACATGGCTGCTACTAAAACACGATATGTGAAAATATCTCAGGGGTCAAAAGAGCCCTTTTTGTCTTTTGTGGAAAAGATTGCTGCGGCCCTTGAGAAGCAGGTCGAAGATGAGGCCGTGAGACAGCTGTTGTGCAGACAGCTAGCAAGAGATAATGCTAATGATGAATGCAGAAAGATCATAGATGCCTTGCCAGGAGAACCTCCACTTACACAGATGGTTGAAGCCTGTGCTAAGGTGGGATCTGGGGATCATAAATCTGCTCTGGCTGCAGTTCTACAGTGTCACTGTTATCCCCAGAGAAGGGCAAAATCATGAAATAAGTCCAGGTCAGATGATATGGCCAAAGCAGAGCTAAGACCCCATTTAGTGAATAGCTCATCTTTTATAGTGTGGTTCGCAATAAAGAAATTACATAATTGGCTTATTCACTCACCACCTCTCAAGGTGATAGGCTGAGCAGTAAGACACCCCTTTCCAAATATTATTCTCACAAGACTGAAAACAATTCTACTGTTCTCACAACAACCTGCAGGTGCGGAAATGGTTTACATTCTCTCAAACTGTTGTCCATCCAGTTCGCATGAGAATGAAAGCATTCACAGAGAAGCTGTGAGAGGCTGGATTTCTCTAACTGCTTTCTCATGAGAAAGAAAAGTTTCACAGGAAAATTCCTCTGCTCCTGCCTTTTAGCATCCACAGTTGCTCCTTTTTGTCTGAGACCAAAAAGGTCGCACTTGTAATCCTCTGCGGGATCCCTTGCAAAGGAGAACAAACACAGCATAAGGAGTCTGTTTGGTAATGGCTGTTACCAAACAGAATCTAAATCAGATATTGATTTAAGGCAGGCAGAGAGATTCTCTAGCAATGCCATGAGAAATACATTTAGCGAACCCAGCTATACATCCAGTCATTAATTCAGAATAGCCTTAAGGGCTCTACATCAATTACTATTTCTGGATAGCCTTAAGGGCTTTAACATTCTGCATAACATTTTGACTCCATAACATAAAATTCAGTCTCTGAAATTCAGTCTCTGCTTGTAGAAGGACCAGGCTGATGGTTGACATCTTGGTCATCATCAGAGGGATCATTTGATGGATGATCTGCATTCTGGTCATCATTTGAAGCTGCTTCAGTGGTTGCCTGTTCTGCTTCTGGTGCTGCAGGCCAGAGCGAATGCATCTTGTAGGTAGCCATCATATCCTGGTATCTGTGGGAATACAAGCATACCCACTCCCCCAAGCAATAGCTCATACAGGCCTTCCCACTTCTCAGTGAGTAGGTCCTGCACCCAGACCTTCGCTTGAGGCAGGTGCATCTCGCCTGCAGACTGCAATGAGAGAAAATAATTCAAGATAACAGAATTATTTGAATTTGGTAGCACTGTAAAATGATTATTTGCCCGTGTCTTCTGAGAGACATAGGCAAAGCCAGTATCAGTTTTCACAGAAGCACACACGTCCAAGATCACAAAAGCAAGTTTCCAATGGGCAATGACATCACGACCTTTCTCTCCAGTATGAGCAGATGCCCACGTAACTGAGGAGAAAGTGTGAATAAACCTTTTTTGCAATGCCTTAGCTTATGCAATTTTATCAGGCTGAGAAGCTACGCATGCAGGGTTAGCGAGCATGTCAGCCCAAGCATTACCTTCTGTTATGAAACCTGGCAATTTAGTGTCGCTTTGAGTATGCAAAATGAATGCACTCGAGCTTGAGTATTAATCAGTGACCAAGTCCAAAGCTATCTGAGATCCACTCGATAAACCTGTCGAGCAGAAACAGCTTACTGAATCTCCTGCAGCACTCATCGTGCTTCAGGAGTCAATTTCTGAGGTGAATTCAACTCGGGGTCCCCTTTTAAAATTCCAAAAAGCGGGGATAGCTGTGCTGTGGTTAGCCTTGAATAAGGACATAACCCATTAGTGATACCCAGCAACTTCTGAGCATCATTTAAAGCCTTAATAGAATTTGAGAATTGCACCTCCTTATGTTGCATTCTACCCAGAATTTTGACTCCTAAGTATTTCCAAAGAGATGTATCTGCATCTTTCCTTGGAGCTCTGGAAGCATTGAAAAACCACGAAGCTGCACTGGATAAAGCCATAGCAAACCTGGTGAAACAGGAGGAGGAACTAAAGACTAAAAAACGCCTGCGGAGGGGATGGCTGGAGAGCCTATCCAAGGAGATGTATCCTCAGCTAAAGAAGAAAAATTGAGAGAGGTCAAGAATGTCCCGACTGTGAGAAAATATCAGACCAGCTCCACTCTCCTCATACACCAGCAGAGTCACCAGAGGAGAGATCCTGAAAGATCTTAGTGATTACAAGGAAACAACTTTTCGGATTCAGATAGAGATGAATACTCACAAAAAGAACCCTTATAGCAAGACTGAAGTCTAAGATGCCTATTGCAGCTGTGTAAAATCCACCCTGGCTGAATCCCGGGTGCTAGCTGCAAGGTAGTACAGCAGGCCTGTGTCAGGGGAGCTATGCCCTGGGGAAACATTTGACTCCCCTTTGCATTCCTGGTCAAATTCCCTAAACGTATTAGAGGTTGACCATTAGCATGAAATACAGACTGGCAGTATTCTGCAACATGACCTATCCTGCTGCATCTTCTGCAGAGAATAACCCTGTTCTCTTTGTTTCTCCGCTTTCTAATTTGGTTCGGAGTGCTCTTAACTCTAGGCCTCTTTTGTCCTAAATATTTCCAAACAAAACATTCAGGTTTATCCATCTGACCTGAACTGGAAAAAACCTGCTGCACAGTGTTATAAACATATATTGTAATATCGGCTTCTCGCAAGTATTAAGGCAGATATTATATAATGTTAGAAATGCTTTTGCTGTGTGGATGTAGTTTTCTTTCTTTTTAGCAAGAATGTTAGCAAGTGCGAGCAAGTAAGATAACTTCCAAGGGAACAGAGGATGAGGCCCAAGAGCGGCTAATCAACACTGCCTGGAGAACAAAGGGGCCCAAAGCGGCTAATCACCGCTCTGCCCGGAGAGACGAAGAGGCCCAAAGCTGCAATCAGCCCTGACTGTCTGGAAAATTAAAAGATCCACCCTACCATCGACTCTTACCTAGCGGGCCCAACCCCAAGAATCAAAAGAAATAAAACCGCAAGGCAGAAGAATACGCATGCTCTAAAAAGGCGGAACCAAGGAGTGGCCATGCAGAACAGCTCCTGGAAAAGTGTGAATATGAATCGAGAACAGACAGTAAAAATGGTATAAAAAGGACTCACCTCTAGCATCAGGTGTGCTCTTGGCAGAGCGCCAAGGCACCCGGCCGTTACCCCTTTGCTTTATTTCACAACAGGAAAAACCTGGACCATCCCATCTGTGTTATTATCACTACTTTGTTTCTGTGAAAAACGAGGTTCACTCTCCTGTGAGAATTTAAAGGGTTTAATATAAAGACAATAAGAGACACATAAAATAAAGCAAAGGGGTAACGGCCGGGTGCCTTGGCGCTCTGCCAAGAGCACACCTGATGCTAGAGGTGAGTCCTTTTTATACCATTTTTACTGTCTGTTCTCGATTCATATTCACACTTTTCCAGGAGCTGTTCTGCATGGCCACTCCTTGGTTCCGCCTTTTTAGAGCATGCGTATTCTTCTGCCTTGCGGTTTTATTTCTCTTGATTCTTGGGGTTGGGCCCGCTAGGTAAGAGTCGATGGTAGGGTGGATCTTTTAATTTTCCAGACAGGGCTGATTGCAGCTTTGGGCCTCTTCGTCTCTCCGGGCAGAGCGGTGATAACGGCTCTCGGACTCTCCTGACCACCCGTTCTCCGGGCGGAGTAGCCTTTGGGCCCTTTTGTTCTCTGGACAAAGTGTTGATTAGCAGCTTCTTAGGCCTCATCCTCTGTTCGCTTGGAGGTTATCTTACTTGTTCACACTTGCTAACATTCTTGCTAAAAAGAGAGAACACTACATCCACACAGCAAAAAGCATTTCTAACATTATATAATATCTACCTTTATACTTTGCGAGAAGCCAATATAATATATGTTTATAACTTTTCCTTGTTGCATTGCATTTGCGGGCTTGCTTTTTGCGCCTAGGCTTCGTTACGCAATCCTGCCGTGAAGCAAGCGTTGGCATGGCAATGCTGCTCACCCCTGCAGCCAGGAGAGTGCCCGATGCTCCCCTGGGAGATTAGCATGTCGGCCCTGGGTTAGAAGGCGTGGCTGTGCCCCGCCGCATGGCCGGGGCGGCCACTGCCGCTGTCGGCCGTGCCAGCGCTGGACTGGCAGGCGGGGCCGCGCCAGAGCCCGGAGCCCCGGCGGGCGGGGTGGCAGGGGGTGAAACCTCGAAGGCTGGAATCCGGGCGGCGCCCGGGGCCCGGGACCCTGCAGCTCGAGTTCGCCGCCACTTTCGCGGAGGAGTGAGGGTTTCGGCAGCTGGCACCGCAGACACAGTCAGCTCCGTCTCCGTCTCCCGCGGCACAGGCTCCAGGGGCGCGGGCGCCGACCCCTAAGCTGGCTCTACGGCTGAGGCCGGCAGCGCCGCTTCTGCCCAAGCCGGCTCTGGGGCCGAGGGCGAGGCAGCGCCGGAGCCTCGGCGGCTAGACCGGCGGTGGCCGCAACAGGGGCTGGATCTGCGGTCTGCGCGTGCACCGCGGCGGCCAGCTCTGACACCTGCGCGGCCGTCTCCGGTGGTGCACGCAGAATGTCCGGCCCCGTGGCCGAGCCTGGCACCGGGACTAGCTGTACCGGTGCTTGTGCCAGCCCGGCAATAACTGCCACTACCATTTTCTCTGGCAGTGCCGCAAGTTCTGCTCTTATGTCATGCAAAACTGCTAAAATCCGTTCCCCCATAGAGAGAATTCGGGAAACTTGGCTCATGCGCCTGCGCCGGGGGGGGGGAGGGGGGGGCTCTCCGATCATCCGATCATCTGCGCATGCTCATAAGAGCCCAACAGTACAGAATCTTGCGCGGGACCGAAAGTTACGGGATACGGGACCGCAGGGGGCGGCATGGCCGCGCCCAGAACTGACTCGGCCAGTCCCTGTAATAGCGGTACAAGCAGCTGTAGCGCGGCAGGCAGCGATGCTGCGCCCACTGGAGCCGCGCCCGGGGCTGCGGCGGGTGCTGGACCCACCTGGCAAGCGGGCGGTAGCGGATCAGCCCTCGGAGTGGTGAATTCTGCCGAAATGGCCGCCGCTTCTCCCCCAGCCCGCCCCCCCCCCCCCCCCCCCCCCCCCCCCGCTGGACGGCGATGGTGGAGCTGAGGGCTGCTCCGATCCGGAGGGGGTGGGATCTCCCGGAGCGAAGGATGAAAGACGGTGCGTTCCGTCCATGGTTGGAGGACATCCCGAGGACACAGAATTAAGCAGTCCTTCCCCTTTTCCTCCGTCTGCGATAATACTGTCAGCTCCCATGAGCGTTATCACAGATTTTAAGACAGATGAATCGTGCTGCAACCAGGCCAGGAGACACTTCAGAGACAGAGTCAGAGAAGCGGGTATTTGCTTTATTCGGCGCGCCGGGTGTGTGGGGATCGCTCCTCCTAACACACACGCCTGGTGCTCTCTACAACACAGTATTAAGGGTTAAATTATGAATATTCATCACATTCCTTGGGACAGGTGTGGTTATACAAATTATTTCTCGGAAGTCATTAGCATATGGGCCACGCATGCGCTGTGTGTCCTGGTGGTCGCACTGAGGAAGACCTCTCCTCTTCCTCAGGGGTCTTTTCTGATGAAGGCCAGTAGTCATCCTCGCAGTGAACTTTTCACCTTTCTCCCTGGGCATGTGTAGTCCTTTGAGGAATGATTCAGCATTCTCTGAGATGATCCTTGTCCCCTCTATCTTGACAAGATTAGGGTGAATTCAGCTTCTCAGGCTTTGTAATTAACATCTTCTGTCTGAACTAACATTTGCTGTCTCCCAATAGTTAACTGTGCTTACATGAGTTAGTTATTGACTGCCCCTTCTTCAATCCCCCCTTTTCTTTGGTTATTTGTAATTCTTTACAAATCTTGCATGTCTTTAAAGTAAGAACCCTTCTCTATCTTATCTCTAAGTTTATGCTTGTGCCATTGAGCATAAGCATCGCGATTCCAAGTACATAGTATCATACAACAGTAACTACTAATACAAACAGTAAGTAGGAATGCAATAACACAAATAGCTATTACAAACAATTGTTTAAGCCAGGATAAGTTGGGTAACCATGATGTAAGTTTGTCCCATACCTCTTTAAACCCCTAAGAAGTGTCGTCGAAAGTGATCTGATGTAGTGTCTGTGTTTTTTCCAGAATTGTCTGCAAATCTGTTTCTATTCGTCTAAATCAGCATAACTGCAACAGCTTGTATTTATTACTGTACATACTCCTCCTTCTTTGACATACAACAAATCTAATGCAAGTCTATTCTGTATGGCTAATTGTGAGATGCTCTTAATCTCGATTTGCTGTGCTCTTATGGCATCTGCACTGGCATTCATTATAGTTTCTACAGTAGCAGAAAGGTTCACTATTGCTTTCTCTAGTTCACTTACTCCGAGTCCCGGTATAAACCATCTGGCAAAGCTGTGAAATCTAGTGGGCCTATCTGTTAAGGGGTTTGATGTCCTTTTGGTCCTCCGTATAAAAGTTCGGAGCAAGCCTTGTAGTTGAGAAACAACAGTAATGTGGGGAAATTCCGGTCCTATGGCACAGCGGCCTTGCCATCCTAAGGGTAAAACTTTATAGGCGCTGTGTCCACATATCCAGTACCAACCTCGTCCTGTGGGCACTGGCCAACCCTTGGGCTTTAGTCCTTGTCTTGTTTGATTCTTATTCCACATGTTGGCCCCCCCCATATGTCCAGAATTCTGAGCAGTTGGGGTAGCTGCCTATAAATGTTAAGTTCCCGCATTTGGAGTCTGTCTTATTCCCCCCTGAGTTTTTAGGTACAGATTCTTCCCAGCACCTCTGCACACAGGATACTGGTGAGGACCCAAGTATTGGCTCTTCAAACTCCAGCTTCCACTGAAGTTGATCTAGGGATATGTTGACATAATGTGAAAGCCTGTTAGTACTAAGTGCAGCATAGATTTCTGTTGTATTAGGGAATGTTGCCCCAACCAAAGGAAAGCCTCTAGCAGAATTCTCAGGCAGCTGAGAACATACCCAGCAATCAGTTAGATTAAAATTTTCAACAACACCTTTGAGCAATCGAAGGTATGTATTCTGGTCCCATGCACCTGCCCCAATTATCAATGTTACCAGTATGGTCCAAATCATGTTGTGTTGATTTTTCGTAGCTGAAGGCGCAGAGGTCCTGTTCTTCTTGCCTCCCACTCTGGCTTTGGCGCAGGTTTGGTCCTGGTATAATGGATCCAGGTCGGTTTACCTTGTACTTTAATTGCTGTATGAGTGGTCAGCAGTGTCTGATAAGGTCCTTCCCATTTCTCCTGGAGTGGATCCCCTGAAAGAGACTTAACATAAACCCAATCCCCTGGTTTCACATTATGAAAGGGTTTATCAGGTGGTGGTGGTTGACAATTAACAACTGTAGCGCGTATTGACTGTAATTTTTGACCTAAATGCTTTACATAATCAATTAGGTAGCTTTGCCCTACCAGAGCCACACTGTCATTGTGAATCACGTTTGTTCCATAGGGCCTTCCATACAGAATCTCAAAGGGGCTTAATTTTTCTTTGAGCCGTGGTTTTACCCTAATTCTTAGCAAAGCCATGGGGAGAGCCTGATACCAATATAAATTAGTTTCTTGACAAATTTTGGCTAATTGTTGCTTTATTAAGTGATTCATCTTCTCCACTTGTCCACTTGCCTGAGGCCTGTATGGTGTATGTAACTGCCAGTGTATGCCTAGTAAATGACTGACTTTCTGCACCACCTGGGCTACAAAGTGTGATCCTCTGTCAGAATTAATTTCTCGGGGTACCCCAAATTGTGGAATAACTTCTTGTATTAAAGCTTTAACAACTTCTCTAGCTTTATTTGTTCTACAAGGGAAAGCTTCTGGCCAGCCTGAGAAAGTGTCTGTGAGGACTAGAAGGTACTTGTATCCCCCCTTCCTAGGTAATTCAGAAAAGTCAATTTGCCACACATGCCCTGGTAAAACGCCTTTAGTGATAGTTCCTGTGCTTAGCCTAACAGTGGTATTAGGATTGTTTTTAAGACAGATTTCACAAGTGGAAGTTATGTCCTCAATTGTTTCCTTCAGTTTTGATGCTGTCACTTTGTCCTTCAAATGGTTATATAAAGCATCAACTCCCCAATGTGTCTTAGAATGTTCGCTTTGGATGAATAATTTTAGCAGTTTTCTGGGTATCACAATGAGATCTTTTATTTTAGCCTACCCATCAGATCCTATTTGTCCCTTTCCTTCTTGTACCCAATTTAAATCATCAGTGTCATATGGTGGGGGGTTTTCACCCATAAGGATGTTAGAAGGGATTAGAGCAAGGGCTTGAATTTGATCCCTGCCAGCCACTGCCTTTGCTGTTTTGTCTGCCATAGCATTTCCCAGTTCAGGGATAGTGTTACCCTGGGAGTGTCCCCTACAATGCATTATAGCCACTTTTGAAGGTTTTACCACTGCTTCCAGTAACTGTATGATTTCAGTAGCATGCTTGATTTCTTTCTTCTGTGAGGTTAATAAACCTCTTTCTTTCCAGATAGCCCTGTGAGCGTGTACCACCCCAAAAGCATACCTTGAATCAGTCCAAATGTTGATAGGTTTTCCTTCGGCCAACGCCAAGGCTCGAGTTAGGGCTATTATTTCAGCCTTTTGAGCTGATGTCCCCACAGGTAATGGTTTTGCCTCAATGACAGCATCTGTGGTTGTAACTGCATACCCAGCGAGACGCTTACCATTCTTGACATAACTGCTCCCATCAGTGAACCAGTTGTCTGCATTTTCTAGCGGAGAGTCCTTTAGGTCTGGGCGGCTGGAGTAAACTGCCTCCATGGTTTCAATGCAGTCATGCTGTACGGGCTCCTCAGCAGCCTTGCCTTGGAGGTAAGCTGCTGGGTTTAAAATGTTAGTTACTTGGATACTCACATCCTCTGATTCTGCTAGGACAGCCTGGTATTTGAGAAAGCGAGATGGGGTTAACCAGTGATTTCCTTTCTGTGTGAGCACTGCTGACACTGTGTGAGAGACAAAAACAGTTATCTGCTGGCCCAGTGTGAACTTGCGAGCTTCTTCTATGTTCAGGATCACAGCTGCCACTGCACGCAGGCAGGGGGGCCATCCTTGGCTGACCACATCCAGCTGCTTGGAGAAATAAGCCACTGGCCTTTTGTATGGTCCCAGCTTCTGTGCCAAAAGTCCCAGCGCCAGTCCTTGTCTCTCATGTGAGAACAACAGAAAAGGTTTAGTGACATCTGGTATGCCCAGTGCTGGAGCTTGCATCAACTCACATTTCAGGGTTACAAATGCATTATTAGTCTCTGGTGTCCAGCATAGGTGAGTTCCCCCAGTCTCTTTTAGGAGTTGGTATAAAGGTTTCATAATTAGTCCATAGTTGTAGATCCATAATCTACACCATCCTGTCATTCCCAGAAAGGTTCTTCGTTCTTTGGTTGTGGTTGGCCTGGGCATTTGACAAATTGCCTCTTTCCTGTTGTCTCCCAAGGCTCTCTCCCCTCCTGCCAGTTCATACCCCAGATATGTAACTTTCTGGAGGACTAGCTGAGCCTTTTCAGGAGAGACTCTATATCCACTTAGTCCCAGAAAATTTAAAAGACTTACAGTCCAGTTCTTGCAGTCTTCACGGGTCCTTGTTGCTATTAGTAGATCATCGACGTACTGCAGAAGTGTACCTTCTCCAAGTGGCGGTGTCCAGGCTTCCAGTTCTTGGGATAATTGACTTCCAAATATCGTGGGGCTATTTTTGAATCCTTGTGGCAATACAGTCCATGTGAGCTGACTTTTTCTCCCTGATTTGGGGTTTTCCCATTCAAAGGCAAAAATTTCCTGACTGCTTTCAGCTAATGGCAGACAAAAGAAAGCATCTTTTAAATCTAAAACTGAAACCCACACGAAATTACTTTGTAATTTTGTAAGTAAAGTATAAGGATTGGCTACTATGGGATGCAGTGTTTTTGTTATTGCATTTATTGCCCTTAGGTCTTGGACTAACCGATAACTTCCATTTGGCTTTTGTACTGGTAGAATTGGGGTGTTGTAGGGGCATCTACATTCTCTCGGCAACCCTTGATCGATAAATTTGGCAATTATTGGCTCTATTCCCACCCGTGCTTCATGCCTTAGTGGATATTGTTTGACTGACACTGGCTGTGCCCCTTCTAATAATTCAATAACCACTGGGGAAGCTCGTTTTGATCTTCCTGGGATTTTAACATCCCATACTAGTGGGATTACTTGATCTCTTATCTCATCATCTATGGGTATTCCTTCTTTTTCAGGGATATTTGCTAAACTTAAGGCCAAAATTAAGTTTTCTTCAGGAACCTGTAGTCTCATTCCTTGTTCTGTGAATTCTATTTTTGCTTGTAACCAGGTTAATAGATCTCTGCCTAGCAGGGGTTTAGGCGAGTTTGGAAGATATAGAAATTGGTGTATTCCCATCCTTTTTCCTAATGTAAATTTTAAGGGTCTCAAAAAATAGGCTTTCTCAGTTTTCCCTGTAGCCCCAACAACTTGGACATAATCATTACTGACAGGACTCAAAGTCTGATTCAGGACTGAGAATGTGGCTCCAGTATCTACCAAAAACTCCACCTCCCGTTCCCCTAGCTTAGCTTTGACCAGCGGGTCAGCTAGGGAGGGACCCGCCGGTCCCCGTCACTCCTGGTACAGCTGTGCTACAGTCACTGCTCCCAGTGGCGCTGATGATTGTGGCGCTGGGGTCGCGGCACGGTTCATAGGACAATCTCGTTTCCAGTGCCCGGGCTGACCGCATACCAGACACTGGTCTGAGCCTGGGCATTGCTGCCTTTGTCCTCTGGGTGGGGGCCTTCTCCCGCCCCTGGGGAATCCCGATCCCCTGACCTGGGCCACTGCGACTGTGTGGGGATGTGCCCTGTTTTTATAAACTTCCCATGCCACTGCCAGGAGTTTCTCTAAGTTTCGGTTATCTGGTTCCTTAATCTTTTGCAGTTTTCTATGTATATCTGGTGCTGATTGCCCCATCAATAAGGATATTAACTGTTGCTGCCCAATTTCAGAAGCTGGGTCTAGTGTAGTGTGTCTTCTCATATTATCCCTTAATTTTTCTATAAATGCACCTGGGGATTCAGTGGTTTCTTGGTGAATACTGAATAACAATGACCAGTTAACTGTTTTAGGTATAGCATTTAGAAGCCCCCAGTGTACTAATTTCCTGTATCTAACTAAGAATGGGTATGTTTGTGGATCATTGGGGTCCCAGTGTGGATTTCCTGTAGGAAAAATGTTATCTACATTTCCATGCAATGTCCCAGCAGCTATCTGTCCCTGCACGTGTGTTCTTGCTGTGGATATTACAGCAGCTTTTTCTGTCTCAGTTAATTCTGACAGCATGAGGTCTATATCTTCCCAATCAATATCTTGATTTCTAACAACCAATTCAAACCTTTTTGCTACCTTTTCAGGGTTTTCTCTATACACTCTGGCTGCCTCCCTCCAGGTATCTAAATCCAAAGCTGTAAGTGGTGTTTTAACTTTTGTTATTCCCCCGTCTGGCCCCACCACTTGTCTAAGTGGTGCTATGAGCTTCTTCTCTACAGGGGTCTTGCTCCTAGTTCTGGATGATATTCCTGAGCCAGCCTCGCTTGTTCCTTCATCCCCACTATCCTCTGAGGATGTTTGGGGCACTGGGGACATTGTTCCTGAAGTTAGAATGCCACCACTGCGCCCCATTAGCTCCTGAGTTTCCAAGGGATCCTGGTCCCTCTCAGCTTTGAGCTTCAAACATCTTTGCCCAATGGTGCATGATGAGCAACATCTCTTCATGCGGTTTTTTCCTTTTGCCTCCTTTTCTAGGAGGAGGACCATAGAGTCCTGTGGTGCCAGATTGATGCCACATTGTTTCTGCCACTCTGGTTTGCGTCTTAAGGTAAAAAAACAATCTGCATAGGAGGTCTCATCCCATTTATTTTCCCTCCTTAAAAATAACATTAATTGCAATAGAGTGTTATATCTTTGCGTAGTCCTTTGAGGGATGATTCAGCATTCTCTGAGATGATCCTTGTCCCCTCTATCTTGACAAGATTAGGGTGAATTCGTCTTCTCAGGCTTTGTAATTAACATCTTCTGTCTGAACTAACATTTGCTGTCTCCCAATAGTTAACTGTGCTTACATGAGTTAGTTATTGACTGCCCCTTCTTCACAGAGAGTACCTTATTTGCGTCTTTATGTCCCATCTTTGCAGTCCACAGTTCCATCTCACAGCTTCGGTGAGGCAGCCGCTGCGCACGCCCCATGTCTCCAACAGGCCGATATGCGATTGGAAGGCACCAGACCTTCTAAAGTCCGAGTGGCTCTATACGTGTCGGACGAGCACGAGATGCTTTCGGTACCCGTCAGCTAGGACACCAGACGTCTGTCATGGGTTAGCAAGCATGACCATGGAAGTGAGTCTTTTGCAAAGAGGTGCTTACAGCTTCCTCTATGACCTGCCAGAACCTATCAACTGGCTAGTTTGAATATTGACAACTTTTTAAGCCACTTAGAATTTTGACCGCCTCTGTAGTCCACATTTAAGAATGGACAAACCCTGGGAAGCCCTCTCTCTTGCTTCCGGCTGGGGGACAGGTAACTGGGCTGGGCTGGTACAGGGCACAGTGGGCCCTGCCGGGTCCAGGCCAGGACCTGCTCAGGCCGGGCTTGGGCCAGGACACAGCCATCCTGGAGCTGTGCAGCCCTGTTCCACCCACGCCCCCCCCCCCCCCCCCCCCCCAGCTCTGCTACGTGCAGACAGCACAGCCCGGCTCCCCCCCTCTCCAGTGCGGCCGAAGATTCAGCTGAAGCTGCTCTGCTGTCTGGCAAAGATCATTTGACCAACAGCGATAAGCGAAATTCCAGCTGCAAGGCCCGGGTGAGATTAACCCTTTTAGTGCTGTAAGTTCCCTCCAGAACAGATGGAGCCTGCAGACATTAAGTAAAGAAAGAAGAGCTGAAATCCTGAGGGAGGAGAAAGAGGCGATGTTTAGGAGCTGAAATTCTGTTATAAAGCTATGGTGGTGATGGACTATGATATATCAGAGTACCCGTTGTAATTTTATGAAAGCATGGGGGGTGGAGTGTTCAACTTGTACTTGTGAGCAAAAGCACCTGTGCTGGAATAAGCAAATGCTGAAGCAGCTGTAATTTGATGAGAAATTTGAACAGGGAGAGATGGAAGTGATGAGGACTCTTGCTCCAATCGGAAGGAGAAGACCTCTGTTCCTAGAGATACTCCCAGAGGTAGTCCTAGAGATGAAGATGATGAGGACCCTTTTTCTCCCAGGAAAAGGTGAGGGCCTCTATTCTTAGAGATGAAATAGTCCCAGAGATGGGTGAAGAGAACTTTTGTTTTTGAACAGCTCAACCTTAAAATGGTACCCCAGTAGTTCAAGATCGGACCCTCGAAAGCAGTTGTGAGAAGCTGTAAGTTGTGGGAAGGGACTCTCACATGATGCGAGCAGAGAACCAACCTGGGCAGCTATCTTGTGATACTGAAGCCATGAGAGAACCTCTTGTGGAGATGTCTCCATAGCATGGGCAAGAGAGACTCCTCTCCCTAAATGAACTGAAGAAGGTTATTATGGAAGTGGTAAACAGACTGAACATCTCAAGGGTTGTCTTTTACAGTGGGAGAAGGGGGAAAGGTGGGGGGAGGAGAAGTGTTCTGAAGGTGTGGTATGATTTTTTTTTTCCTTTCTTTTAGGTCTGTTAATAAACTTCTTTATATTCTTTCAAGTTTTGTGCCTGCTTTGCTTTCTCCTAATTCTTATCTCACAGAAGGTAAATAGTAATGAGTATTTTGGACCAAACCACTACACTAAACCTAAGTCTGGGACATGGTTGCAGTACACGTGGCTGTTACCAGACCTTCTAAGTTTGCAGTTCCGGTACTCGCTCCGTGGCTCAGTCTGTGTTCCGTGTGGCCCCAGAGGGAGGCCAGCTGCAGCTCGGGAGAAACTCCCGTCCCGCGGGTCCGGGGAAGGTCCCATCCCGCAGCCGCCAAAGTGGGAGGCATGCACCTTTCTAAAGTCCAGTTTGCAGTACACGTGAAGGGTCACCAGACCCTCTATGGTCCAGTTGCGGTACTCACTCCATTCCGTCCGAGACCTTCTAAGTCGGTGCGGTTGCAGTACACGTGAGGGGTCACCAGATGTTGCTGTTATCCCCAGAGAATGGCAAAATCACGACATAAGTCCAGGTCAGATGATATGGCCAAAGCAGAGCTAAGTCCCCATTTAATGAATAGCTCATCTTTTATAGTGTGGTTTGCAATAAAGAAATTACATGATTGGCTTATTCATTCACCACCTCTCAAGGTGATAGGTTGAGTAGTAAGACACCCATTTCCAAATATTATTCTCACAAGACTGAAAACAATTCTACTGTTCTCACAACAACCTGCAGGTGTAGAAATGGTTTACATTCTCTCAAACTGTTGTCCATCCAGTTCGCATGAGAATGAAAGCTTTCACAGAGAAGCTGTGAGAAGCTGGATTTCTCTAACTGCTTTCTCATAAGAAAGAAAAGTTTCACAGGAAAATTCCTCTGCTCCTGCCTTTTAGCATCCACACTACAGCCTCTTCAATTAAATTATAGTGGACAAAAAGGACAACCTAAGACTGGGGGCAAGCAGAAACAGATTAGGTAAAAGAAGAGAAATAAGGAAAACAGGGGAGTTGTTCTATGCAAGAGGTGCGGTAGATCGGATCATTCCTCAGACTACTGTCAATCTGCATACCACGTCAATGGTCAGTCCCTGATATGCCTGGGAAAAAACAGGCTGGGGGGCGCACGGGGAAATTGCGCCCAGATACAAATATTTCCCCAGGCTGCTCCGACACGGGCCTACTCAGCCAGCTTGCAGCCAGCACCCGGGGATCAGCCGGGGTGGATGTGCACACCGCAGCAACAGTCATCTTAGACTCCTGTCATGTTCATAAGGTTCCCTTGGATGCATTTGGGCCCCTGGGACAGGGATTCAGTGTATTGCTTGTGGGCAGATCTAGTGTTACCATTCAGGGGATCTTTGTACACCCAGGAGTTATCGATGCTGATTTTACAGGTCAAATTTGTGCTATGGTTTCCATACCCATCCCCCCGTCACTATTCCTGAAAAGACTCGCATTGCTCAACTTGTGCCTTTTAAGTCATATGTTCCTAGGTCAGAACAACGCAGTCGCGGAGATGGTGGCTTTGGATCTACAGGACTTCCGCAGATCTTCTGGACTGCAGACATCTCCAGCCAAAAGCCGCCGATGATGTGTACCCTAATCCTGCCAAATGCCCAGCCACCCAAGATTCAGCTCCAAGGTTTGATCGACAGGGGTGCTGATGTAACTATTATCTCCTCCTCTGTGTGGTCTCCCATGTGGCCTCTGGCCCCTGCGGGGTCAGCCATTGCAGGGTTGGGAGGAACCACACAGAGCTATTTAAGCGAACAACCTGTGGTGGTGAAAAATTCAGAGGGACAAACAGCTACAGTTCGGCCCTATGTCACTGCAGCTCTGCTTAACCTCTGGGGACGGGATGTGTTGGCTGCCTGGGGGGTACGGATTTGGACAAATTTTTGATGGGGGCCACTGTGCTGAAGGGCGCAGTATATCCTACGCTGCCTTTGAAGTGGCTAGTATGCAAATCTATTTGGATTCACCAGTGTTGGGGTTCCTGCCCCCTGGCATGGGGTCCAGGGGGAGGGGACCCTGGAATAGAGGCAGGGCCTATGGGGTTTCCCTACTCCCTGGTCAATCTTGTTCCCCATTGGTTGTTTTGTGTTCCCCTGCGTGGGGAGGACCGTTTGTCCCGTGATTGCTTGGTTCTTCAGCAGTCCCCTGGCCATGTGGCTGGAGAATAAAGATCTCTGAAACATCTATCAAGAATCGGTCCCTATTCCTTTCCACGGGCTTCGCTGACTATACATGTTGCAGAAATCCCCGCTGCAACACACCAGTGGCCCCTACCAGAGGAGAAATTAGTCACCCTTTGCCAGTTAGTCCAGGAACAATTACAACAGGGACATCTTGAGCCTTCTACTAGTCCCTGGAACACTCCTATTTTTGTAATTAAGAAAAAAAGTCGGGGAAATGGAGATTGTTACAGGATCTCTGAAAAATCAATGCAGTGATGGAAAGTATGGGGGCATTGCAGACTGGTATGCCCTCACCCACCATGATCCCAACAGAGTGGGAAATCCTGATCATTGATTTGAAGGATTGCTTTTTCACTATTCCTTTGCATCCTATTGACAAACCAAAATTTGCCTTTACTGTGCCTGCAGTTAACAATGCTGAACCTGCGCAGACGTATCAATGGAAGGTTCTACCTCAGGGCATGAAGAACAGCCCGACTATCTGCCAATGGTATGCCGCTCAGGCTTTGTCCGGAGTCTGTGAGCAGTTTCCTGAGGCACACTGCTACCATTACATGGATGATATCCTGGTGGCAGCATCCACCCAGGACAAGCTGCTGAGGATACAGCCTTGGCTGCTCACTGCTCTGCATTCTTATGGATTGCAAGTGGCTCCAGAGAAAGTTCAACAGCATCCTCCTTGGAAGTATTTAGGAGTCAAAAATTCTGGATCAGACCATACAACACCAAGAGGTGCAATTCTCGGATTCTATTAAGACCATACAACACCAAGAGGTGCAATTCTTGGATTCTATTAAGACCTTGAATGATGCTCAGAAATTGCTGGGTATCATAAATTGGTTACGTCCTTATCTAGGGCTAACCATGGTACAATTTTCCCCGCTTTTTAATATTTTAAAGGGGGACCCCAAGTTGAATTCACCTTGAAAATTGACTCCTGAAGCGTGACGAGTGCTGGAGGAGGTGCAGCAGGCTGTTTCTGCTCTTCAGGTTTATTGAGTGGATCCCTCCATTGATATCACTGTTTTCATTACCATTCCAGATCTTCATCCTACAGGTGTCATTGGCCAATGGAATAAACAGTGGCCCGACCCTTTGCATATCCTGGAATGGGTCTTTTTGCCACATCAGCCAAAAAAGACAGCATCCACATTGTTTGAATTGATCGCTTGTCTGATAATTAAATGCTGTCATCGGTGTTTGCAATTAATGGCAGCAGACCCTGCAACAATTGTTCTTCCAGTACAGCAGGATCACTTTGAGTGGAGCCTGGCCAATAGTGCTCCTTTGCAAAGTCTGCTGCAAAACTTTTCAGGACAGATTGCTTATCATCTGCCCAGCCATAAATTACTGCAAGTGGCAAAATCAATAAGCTTCACTTTACGACCAAAAAATAGTCGGGTGCCAGTGCAAGGACCCACCTTCTTCACCGATGGGTCCGGGAAAACTGGGAAAGCTATTGTTACCTGGAAGGAGGAATCTGAATGGCAGGGGCTGGAAGGCCATGAGTCAGGCTCAGCTCAGCTGGTTGAACTGAGGGCTGTCGTCATGGCTTTTCATCAGTTCTCTCAGGTACCTTTGAATTTGGTCACTGATTCTGCCTACGTAGCAGACATAACTCAACGCTTGGATTACTCGCTTTTGAAGGAAGTGAATAATGCGGCTCTGTTTTCACTATTGAAAGCCTTGTGGTGTGCAATTCAAGCTTGAGTGCATCCATATTACATTTTGCATATTCGAAGCCACACCAGTTTGCCAGGTTTCATAACAGAAGGCAATGCTAGGGCTGACAGGCTAGCTAACCCTTTGTGGGTGGCACCTCAGCCTGACAAAATTGCACAAGCCAAGGCATCGCACAATTTTTTCCATCAAAGTGCGCATACCCTGCAGAAGCAGTTCCACCTAATGCCAACTGAGGCTCGGGACATTGTCAGTGCTTGTGCTGACTGTCACAGACTCGCTGCACCTCTGCCGTCAGGGGTAAACCCCAGAGGCCTAAAAGCCTTGCAGCTTTGGCAAACAGATGTAACACACATTCCTGAATTTGGCAGACTTAAGTATGTGCACGTGTCTATTGACACGTTCTCCTCAGCTATGTGGGCGTCTGCTCATACTGGGGAGAAAGGCCGCGATGTCATCGCCCATTGGAAACTTGCCTTCTCGATCTTGGGCGTGCCTTCTTCCGTGAAAACTGACAATGGCCCTGCCTATGTCTCACAGAAGATGTGGCAGTTTCTGCACCTATGGGGTGTAGATCATACCTTGGGTATTCCACATTCTGCTACTGGCCAAGCCATTGTTGAACACGCTCACGGCACTTTGAAGTGTGTTTTAGAGAAACAAAAAGGGGGAATGCATGGAGAAACCCCACAGAGCCGACTAGAAAAAGCGTTATATACAATTAATCAACTTACAGTGCCACCAAATTCAAATAATCCTGTTATTTTGAACCATTTTCTCTCATTGCAGTCTGCAGGCGAGATGTACCTGCCTCGAGTGAAAGTCTGGGTATGGGACCTCCTCACTAAGAAGTGGGAAGGCCCTCATGAGCTCATTGCTTGGAGTCGTGGGTATGCTTGCGCTTCCACAGATACTGGGGTACAATGGCTACCTGCAAGATGCGTTCGCCCTGACCTGCAGCACCAGCAGCAGAACAGGCAACCTCCAATGCAACCTCCAGATGATGACCAGAATGCAGATCATTCATCAAATGATCCCTCTGATGATGATCAGGATGTTGACCATCAGCCTTGTCCTTCTACAAGCAGAGACTGAATTTCAGAGATTGAACTTCAAGTTTCTTGTGTTATGGAGTCAGAATGTTATGTAGAACGTTAGAGCCCTTAAGGCTATTCAGAATTAATGTCTGGATGTATAGCTGGATTCTCTGGATTCCCATGGTATTGCTGGAGAATCTCTCTGCCTACACTAAGTTAGTATCTGATTTGGATTCAGTTTGGTAACAGCCATTACCAAATGGATTCTTTATGCTGTTTGTTCTCCTTGCTGCAAGGGATCCTACAGAGGATTACAAACACTACCTTTTTGGTCTTTAAAACAAAAAGGGGGAATTGTAGATGCTAAAAGAGCTGGCAGAGAAATTTTCCTATTTTTTACAGCCACTTGTGAAAGTCTCCTTTCTCATGCAATCTAGCTGGGAAAATTGTTTGAGGTTTTGTAAACTATCTCACAGGTGCACAAGCTGTTTGTGTTTTGTTTTCCACACTGGGAAAAATATTTTGATGTGGGAGACAGAGGACGAGTGAACATGCGGGAAATTCAACAATTTTGGAAATGGGTGTTATGCCGTTCAGCCAATCGCTCTGGGAGGCCGATGGTCAAGCACCCAATGGTGTTATGCCACTCTTGCGAACAAAGCTATATAAGATGATTTATATAATTAAATATAGCCACTTCTGGCCTTTGAACCTGATCCTGGACTGTATCGTTCTTGGTACAACAGCGACAGCGAAGGGAGACTTGCTCTGCAATTAAGGATTCCACTACATGTGGATCAATTCGACCTTGCTGTTCACGGAATGATGTGAGGTCCACAAACCCTCTTGGGTCAGGTAGAAGTTGGTTCGGGTGGCCGCAAGGTCTCAGTGGAGGAGGGCTCGATGGTCTAAGAAAGCAAAGCCGGGGATGAAGTGCCAGAGCGAGGGTGGTCAGGTTCTGATGTAGGAGACATGTTTACAGATTCTTGGAATGGTCTCACGTTCTTTGCTGGGATGCACCTCGGACTGTTTTCTGTGGAGACACAAGCATAACCTCTTCCCCATGTGACAAGGGGGTATGGTCCCAGAACCCCAGAACCTTACCTGATTCTGGATCTCTAATGAGCACTGGGGCTTTTTGTTTGACTTCTAATTGAGAATTATTGCTAAAGTGCCTTACAGTTGGAGGGTTAGGATCCATTAATGAGCAATTTAAAAAATTGAAAACATACGCTTTCTGTAATCGCTCGGCTGGGGTGGCATTCCCCATTCCCCCTTTCTGTTGTAGCAAAAGACGCTTAAGTGAAGCATGGGCTCTTTCAATTATAGATTGGCCCGTTGGAGAATGAGGAATCCCCGTGACATGCGTTACTCTCCATAGGGCAAGAAAATTTGCAGCACTCTGGGAAGTATATGCCGGGGCATTGTCAGTTTTGACTTGCAAGGGAATGCCTAGTACTGCAAAAGCACTCGCAAAGTGCCGGCGAACATCTTTTGCCACCTCTCCTGTATGACAGGATGCAAATAAAGCATCTGAAAAGGTGTCTATGGAGGAGTGGATGTATTTGAGTTTACCAAATTCTGAAAAATGAGTGATGTCTGTTTGCCATAATTGAAGGCTTTGGAGTCCTCTAGGATTAACACCTCCCGCAACAGAGGGAAAGGAGTGCCTCTGGCAGTCAGGGCATACAGCAACAATGCTGGAGGCTTGGCAATTAGTCAAATCAAAAGTGCGTGCCAGTGCAGCAGCATTTTGATGAAAAAAAGAATGGCTAAGTTTTGCTTGGGCAAATCGGTCAGGCAAAACTTGAACAGGTAAAGTAAGTAAGTCTGCTTGGCGATTTCCTTCTGCGATAAAACCGGGCAAAGTAGTGCGAGAGCGAACATGCATTACAAAGTAAGGCTGTTGCCTAGCATCTAAAAGGAAAACAAGTTGTTGTAGCCATTGAAACAATTCCGCATTAGACACTTCCTTCAGTACGGCAGCTTCAGCTCTCTCAACGATCCCTGCAACATAAGCAGAATCTGTAATTAGGTTAAAAGGAATAGGCCATTGCTGAAAGGCTCACACAACAGCTGTCAGTTCAACAATTTGAGGAGAACCTGAAATGGTGGCAACATCTGCATCCCACCAGTCAGATTCTGTGTCCCACCAAAGTAGCACCGACTTGTACATGTGGCCAGATCCATCTGTGAAAACAGTTAAAGCATGCAAGGGAATTTCGCTTCTTTTGGGTCGCGTTAGGAGATTAAAACTGGTTGCCACTAGCTTGTGCTTTGGGGATGTGAAGAAAGTTGTCCAGGACAATCAGCCAGGGCCATTTGAAACATTTCGGACGGCTGCAACAACCACTGCAAATAAACAGAAGTAATAGGTAAACAGATCAAACAAAAATCCACACCTGCAAGTGTGGTTAATCTTTGTCGGACTTTTACAATGAGCAAAGCAATCATTTCATGTTGAGTGCTTATGGTCTTAGACATATGGTGTGACAAAAAAATCCATTCTATAATCAGCAAAGGGTCTGGCACATTAGGATCCCACTGATAAATCAAGGCATGGGCTTGCTTAGCTGGGTTAAGAATTATTAAACAAAAAGGTAACTCAGGGGCCCATCAGGCCTCTTGGCGGTTTGAAATAGCATCAGCTACTTGTTGCAGTGCTTGGGAAGCCTCGGGTGTAAGCTGCCGAGGTGACAAAAGATTTGATTCCCCTTTTAGCAAAGCAAACAAAGGGCTCAAATCTGCATTGGAAATTCCTAACAAAGGACAAACCCAATTAATGGTTCCCAAAAGTTTTTGGGCATCATGTAAGGTTCAAATGTCTGATTGAATTTGTAAAGATTGAGGGGCAATAGTCTGGGTCCTGATACGCCAGCCAAGGTATTTCCAAGGGAATTGGCACTGGATTTTTTCGGGAGCAACACAAAGTCCCGTTTGAGTTACAGCAGCAATGACAACGAGTAGGGCTTCCTCCATAACCTCTTGTTTCTCTGCCACTATGAGAATGTCATCCATGTAATGATACAGAAGAACATCAGGCGTTTTCTGGCGGATGGGACTGAGGACCCTTGCAACAAACCACTGAAAAATAGTAGGGCTATTCTTCGTTCCCTGTGGTAGGACAACCCAGTGATATCTTTGCAAGGGTTCTTGCATGTTAGTGCTTGGGACAGAAAAAGAAAATTTAGGATCATCATCAGGATGCAAAGGAATAGTAAAACAGCAATCTTCAAATCAATGACTGTCAAATGCCAGTCTCGAGGGATCATGGTAGGAGATGGAAGACCGGGTTGAAGGGCTCCCATGTCCTCTATAACAGCATTAATTTTGCGAAGGTCATGGAGCAAGTGCCACTTGCCAGTTTGTTTTTGAGTAACAAACAGGCGAGTTCCAAGGACTGGTGGAGGGGACAATGTGTCCCTTTTGAAGCTGTTCTTGGACAAGGTCAGTAAGTGTGCGCAATTTGGTTTGTGACAGGGACCATTGATCCACCCAGATAGGGTTCTCAGTTTTCCAGGTTAATTTCAGGGTGTCGTGCACCACAATGGTCCCCATCAAAAAACAGACCCAATTTTTAAACCCCATTAGGAAAGTAAATCACCTCCCCATAACACCATGGGTACGAGTAGAACAAATGGTTTAATAGAAGCTGTGTGCCCCTCTGGTCCCATCACTTGAACTAGATGGCAACTTTGATAACTGCGACTGCTTCACCCAATCCCAGTGAGGGCTTGGGGTACTTCCGTGAGGGCCCAAGCAGGAGGCCACTTGGCTTGAGAAATGACAGTCACATCAGCCCCAGTATCTAAAATACCAGTAAGCATCACTTGGTGTCCTCGTAGAGACAACATACATTTACAAGTAGGGCATCTGTCTGAAATGGCCTGTACCCATAAAATTTGTGGGGTTCCTGTGGAACCAAATCCTCCCACTCTTTCTTTGTGTTCCTTTACAGGGGGTTGCGATTCATGTGGGAAAAGAATCAGCTGCGTGATGCAAGTTCCTTTAGGAACTGTACAAGGTGGGAAAGGGGTAAAAGCCATGATTTTGATTTCTCCTACAAAGTCTGAGTCAATAACCCCGGGAAGAACAAAAAGTTCTGAAAGGGTGGTTGAGCATCTCCCTAACAGCAGGGCACTTCTCTGGGGTCCTGGGGGCCCAAGAATTCCTGTAGGGAGTAAATGAACAAAAGAGTCTAACAACGTTAGTGTGACTGAGGTAGCCAGGTCAAATCTGGCGGTGCCTGCAGTTGCTGGGCGAAGACTTGAGGCAGTCCTCCTTGGGGTGTCTGCGATGGCTGAGGTATTTCTGTCTGCACATGGCGCTGTCCTGCACTCTGGGTCTGGTTTCCCTGGATCGGGCGACCTTCAAAATCATACTTAGAATGACATTGATTAGCAAAGTGACAGCCTTTACAACAACGGGGACACACAGCAGGGTTTTTAGGTTTAGTCCCTTTCAGAGCGAAGCAGTCTTTTTTCAAGTGACCAGGTTTGCCACAGCCAAAGCAAACTGCTGGAGCCCCGGAGGGGCCTTTAAGGGCTGCAAAAGCGGCAGCCATTGCCTCATATTTATGCTTTACTGTGCCAATGGGATTGCACACTTCAAGCATTTCAACCAAGGTCGGATTTTGATTAGGCAATGACTTAAGTTTCTTACAGCCCTCGTTCGCATTCCCAATAGCAAGCTTTAAAAGCAAAATTTCACGAACTTTGGGGTGTTCAACCTGGTGCTCAAGCACTTGCTTAAGGCGATCAATAAACTGCATGTAAGGTTCACAAGATTCTTGCACAATAGTTGTAAATGCTTTCTGCGGCTTCTGTGTATCAGGGACTTTAAGAAGGGTGTCTTGGGGTGACTTTATGATGTGTATTCCATATCGCTGCCCTATGCCCAGAAATTAATTCTTGTGCCTTTCTATGCCTTTAAACTGAGCCTGAGAGGGGGGAGGAAAAACTGAGCAAAACTTTTCCAAAGCAGTTTGCAGCTTGGTCAAGGTCACACACAGAGATAGAGACTTTTTTTCAGCTGCAGCAGGAGAATGAGAGGGAAGGGAAGCACCCGGCTTGCTTTTCTTTCCAGACAGCTTTCGGCAGTTTTTTTTCCCTCAGCTCCTTTTCATTCAGAGAGTTGAACTTTTGTTTTTCTGGGACTTCGTTTTTTCCCTTTTCTCTGCTGGACTGTTTCAACATCAGAATACATTGGGAGGACTTTCCACCGAGGCCTTGGCCCTGGAGGTGGGCCCACCACCCCGTCCCAACTCCAAGGACAGGGAGAGAGAGATCTACGGAAGGAATCTGAATTTTCCCCCAGGTTTCTTTCAGCAGGGCGAGGGGTTTTATCATTTAGCATTATTATCCTTTTTCTGGGTGTTTGTTAAATAAATAGTTTTTATCTCTTTCACTTTCCTTTGAGGAAAAAAATTCTTAAATTCTTTTTTTTTCCCCGAACTGGGTGGGGGAGGGATGGTTGTAACCTGCCTTCTGTCAGAGGATATATTTCCAAATTTGTCCAAACCGGCACAGGTCATAACATAAGCATTAAACACAGAAGACAGCAAACTCATGAAGTATGGAGAGCTTAAACCATGCTCTGTCACACTCCAATGGAGCTCTTTAATTACGGAAAAAGACATTGGCTCCCATTGCGGGTTCCGTTGGTTTTTTCCCTGATAAAGGACAGGTGCTGCAATTTTCTCTGCAATGCCCAGTTCCCTCTCTTTCAGCGCCTCCCGTTTCAAATGAGCCCAATTGTCATGGGGGTTAGGGGGATAAAGGTCTGGTTCCCTCTCAGGCTCAATAGATCCGGGATCAAAAGGATCTTCTTGCTCCTTCTCGCTATCATCAGGGCAGTACCCCACGGCGAATGCCCTTACAGATCGCAAGGGACCCCCCTTTGGCTTTCCCACAGGAGGAGGGGTTGAGGGCTGTACAGGAGGAGATGCATCACCCTCGAATTGCATTAAGCTTCCCAGATCCTTCTCAGAGGGAGAGCAAGATGTATTCTCTTTAACTTCAGCATGGGATTTCTCCTGAGCCATCATAGTCTCATAAATCACTCTCCAGGAGGGAAACATATTTGCAACCTCCTTATCCCCTTTTGTCGCACAATTCCATAACTTGACTCCCACTTCATCCCACAGTTCTTTAGTGAAAATTGTAGCCGGGGCAACCCCCAGCAGCTTGGCCGCTGTCCATTTCAGCATGACTTTTAGATAATGCAAAGACAGAAGTTTGCCATGCTTATCTATAATGTAATGTAGTCATGAGTTTAAATACTTCTCTTTCTTGGACAGACATTCCGTTACCCATGTTCCCCACGTTCCCCACAGCTCACCTCCTTATCCTGGAGGGAATCTTTGCCGGCCGGCTCCTGCTTCCTCTCAGCAGCACTTAAGTTCTGTGGGGTTCGCCGTCAACCGCTCAGATTAGGCAGATCTTTGCATCCTCACATGGGAGCACCATTTGCGGCGATTGAGAGACGGGATGCAGCTTGATGCAAGCAAAATTCCAATTTATTGTTTCTACAGCATGGCTTATATGCCCTTATAGCCTTTAAATAAAACTTTCCATTACCTTAGTAAAGAATGCAACATTCGTGTTTCCTAGCAACATTAATTAACTATCATCTTGCATGATTTCTCTAAAGCAAGGCACAATGCAATATATGATGTTCCTTTTACTCAAAGACCTGTCTGCCGCTCCCATGGCATCTGGCCCACTAAGGTCAAGATGTCCATACCTGCGGTACTTTCCACTCAGCTTCCCAACTGCGTCTCCACAACAATTGCACCCAGACCCTGGTGGGAAGAGTAGAGAGTGGTTTCTTCCAGCCTTTCAGGCCAGGAACAGCAGTTTTTGAAAATATTGAGCTCCCTCTGGATGTTAAGGATGGCATAATCTTCTTGTCAGTTCTGTTTTCTTTTTTCTCTAAGACCCGCACTGTGTACAAAATGCTTAGAATCAGGGCTATGGCACAGCATCCTCAGGATGAGAGGGAGAAAAGCAGCAAAACAACAAGCACCATGTCCATGCAAAACATCAAAAAGAGAAAAGGAACCAAAAGACCAGTCAACGCTTTCACATAAACCATCACCAAGTCAGAACAGCCTAAGCTGGTAGCAGTTGCCCCCATTCAGAAGAAGAAATCAAAGAGCAAATCAGTCCGCATAGTGACTGATGAGGATGTGGCAGGACCATCACACCCAGCAGAAGAGACAGAGACGGAGATCATCACTCGGTCGCTATCCCTGGGTGAGCTGCGTGACCTGCGGAGGGAATTCACCCACCAGGCGAATGAGTCCATCCTGACCTGGCTGCTCCGCATCTGGGATGCTGCAGCCAATGACACCATTCTGGACAGGAGTGAGGCCAGGCAGCTGGGATCTCTGTCCCGGGATGTGGTCATTGATCAGGGGATCGGGAGAACCCAAGAAACTCTCAGCCTCTGGCGGTGACTGCTGACAAGTGTAAGGGACAGGTACCTTTGTAAAGAAGACCTCCAGGTGCACCAAGGAAAATGGAGCACAATGGAACAAGGTATCCGGTGCCTGAGGGAATTGGCTGTGCTGGAGATCATTTTCTCAGAAGACGAGAGATTCCCCAAGAGCCCAGATAGTGTCCATTGCACGTCCCAGATGTGGTTGAGATTAACATGGCTTGGACCAGAGATGTACTCCTGTTACCTAGCAATGCTGCAATAGAGGGAAGGAGAGGACAAGGTGGTCACATTGGTCAACAAACTGAGAATTGACAAGGACACTGTCACCACTCTGCTAAGCACCCATGTTTCATCTGTGAAAACAAAGCTGGCTGAGCATGTCTGGAGCTTGGAGGAGAAAATTGAAGAGGGCCACCAGAAACTGAAAAAGGAGCTTAAGGAAGGAATTTACCAAATCTCACCAGAACCAACAAGAGTCTGCCATCAGGAACAGACGTCCCCCAGCCAGGGAGAGAAGACATACTCTGCGAGGTAACCTCTGGTTTTTCCTTCAGGAGCATGGGGAAGACATGATGAAGTGGGATAGAAAACCCACCTCCTCCTTAGCAGCCTGGGTATGTGAATTGAAAAGAGAAACATCTACCTCAGGAAGCTCATCTAGGTTCAACACTGGTCCGGTCTCTCATAGACAGAGCCCCAGATGGTATAGGAATGATAATATGACTGATTCTCTAGAAGGGACCTCAGGAACATATTCACCGGAGGGAAGCAACATGTACCATGACCAGGAATAGAGGGGCCCTGCCTCTAGCCAGGTAGACGAAAGGGACAATCAGATCTATTGGACTGTGTGGATCTGATGGCCTGGCATGTCTGACCCACAAAAATACACAGCTTTGGTTGACACTGGCGCTCAATGTACTCTGATGCCACCAAGGTATGTGGGAGCAGAACCCCTTTCTATTTCTGGGGTGACAGAAGGATCCCAGCAGCCGACTGTACTGGAAGCTGAAGTGAGTTTAACTGGGAACGAGTGGCAGAAACACCCCATTGTGACTGGCCCAGAGGCCCCATGCATCCTTGGCATAGACTATCTCAGAAATGGGTATTTCAAAGACCCAAAAGGACATTGTTGGGCTTTTGGAATAGCTGCTGTAGAGACAGAAGACATCAGACAACTGAATACCCTGCCTGGTCTCTCAGATGACCCCTCTGCTGTGGGACTGCTGAGAGTTGAAGAACAAGAAGTACCAATCGCCCCAGCAACAGTGCACCGTCGGCAATACTGCACCGACAGAGACTCTGTGGTCCCCATCCATAAGATGATTCGTAAACTGGAGAGCCAAGGGGTGGTCAGTAAGGCTCGTTCACCCTTTAACAGCCCTATATGGTAAGTCCAGTGGAGAATGGAGACTGACGGTGGATTACCATGGCCTGAATGAAGTCATGCCACCACTGAGTGCTGCTGTACCAGACATGCTAGAGCTTCAGTATGAGCTGGAATCCAAGGCAGAGAAGTGGTAAGCAACCATCAATATTGCAAATGCCTTCTTCTCCATTCCTCTGGCAGCAGAGGGCAGGCCCCAGTTTGCCTTCACCTTGAGGGGTGTACAGTATACCTGGAACTGGCTGCCCCAGGGGTGGAAGCACAGTCCCGCCATTTGCCATGGACTGATCCAGACTGCACTGGAAAAGGGCGAGGCTCCGGAACATCTGCAGTACATAGACGACATCATCGTATGGGGAAACACAGAAGGGGAAGTCTTCGAGAAAGGAGAGATGATTATCCAGATTCTTCTGAAAGCTGGTTTTGCCATAAAGCGAAGTAAGGTTAAGGGACCTGCTCAAGAAATTCAGTTTCTAGGAGTCAAGTGGCAAGATGGACGTTGCCAGATCTCGACAGAGGTAATCAACAAAATCACAGCTATGTCCCCACCTACCAACAAGAATGAAACCCAGGCTTTTCTAGGAGCCGTGGGCTTTTGGAGGATGCATATCCTGGAGTACAGCACAACTGTAAGCCCTCTATATCTTGTGACATGAAAGAGAAACAATTTCCAGTGGGGCCCTGAACAACAACAAGTGTTCGAACAAATTAAGCAGGAGATTGCCCATGCAGTAGCCCTTGGGCCAGTCAGAACAGGGCAGGATGTGAAGAATGTGCTCTACACTGTGGCCGGGGAGAATGGTTCCTCTTGGAGCCTGTGGGAGAAGGGACCTGGAGAGACTCGAGGACAACCACTCAGGTTCTGGAGTCGGGGATACAAAGGACCCGAGGCCAGCTATACCCCAACAGAGAAGGAGATTCTTGCAGCTTATGAAGGGGTTCAAGCTGCCTCAGAGGTAATTGGCACCGAAGCACAGCTGCTTCTGGCACCCCATCTAGAAGTGCTGGGTTGGATGTTCAAGGGAAAGGTTCCTTCCACACATGCCACTGATGCCACGTGGAGCAAGTGGATTGCCCTCATCACACAGCGGGCCTGGATAGGACATCCTAATCACCCTGGGATTCTGGAAATTATAACAAACTGGCCTGAAGGTGAGACTTTTGGGTTATCTTCTGAAGAAGAGGAAGAGCAAGTGACCCATGCTGCGGAAGCCCCACCATATAATGAGCTACTGGAGACTGAAAGACGTTATGACCTTTTCACCGATGGTTCCTGCCGAATTGTAGGTGCTAGCTGGAATTGGAAAGCTGCAGTATGGAGCCCCACATGACAAGTTGCACAAGCTACCGAGGGAGAAGGTGGATCGAGTCCGGTTGCAGAGCTTAAAGCCGTCCAGCTGACTTTGGATATTGCTGAACGAGAGAAGTGGCCGAGGCTCTATCTCTACACCGACTCGTGGATGGTAGATAATGCTCTGTGGGGATGGCTGGATCGCTGGAGAAAGGCCAATGGGCAGTGCAGAGGGAAACCCATCTGGGCCACTGAGATTTGGCAGGACACTGCCGCCTGAGTAGAGAGGCTGACCGTGAAGGTTCGACATGTGGATGTGCACATACCCAAGAGTTGGGCTAATGAAGAGCATCTGATGCCTTAAGAGGCCTCCTAGACACAGAGACTGGACAGGAGTAAGGGAATAAAATAGGTATTTATTTGAAAGGCCTTCAAAGGTACACCCTGGGACCCAGAGGCTATTGCCAAAAATGGACCCCAAGATGGACGACAGGTCATGAGTTCTTCACACCACACTTTTATAGGTTTGGTTCATTTGCATATCAGGGTTAATTCTCCAATTAAAGCTTCAGTTCAATTATGTAATTTCCCCTCAACTTTCCCCCCTTAGAAGCTCTTTGGATTATACTTTTTGGGCCTAGGATGGTCTGGGTGACCTTGAAGAGCAGGCCCGGAGAGGCTTTGTTATGTCTACCTAGCACAGGTAAGCAGAAATTAGCAAGCTACAAGAAACCTCAGAGTTACACTCTAAGCAGTACAGAATCAGGAAAATATGAAAGTTAAAACCTAGGCATCACATTGAACAATGAGCAGATGGACTGAGCTGCCAAGGGGTCTTGGGGTGACTTTATGATGTGTATCCCGTATTGCTGCCCTATGCCCAGAAATTAATTTTTGTGCCTTTCTATGCCTCTAAACTGAGCCTGAGAGGGGGAAGGAAAAACTGAGCAAAACTTTTCCAAAGCAGTTTTCAGCTTGTTCAAGGTCACACAGAGATAGCGACTTTTTCCCAGCTGCGGCAGGGGAGTGAGGAAGCATCCGGCTTGCTGCTTCCTGGTCAGCTTTTGGCAAGTTTTTCAGCTTTCTTTTTTTCTCTGGAGAGAGACTGAGAGTTGAACTTTTTTCCTTCCCTGGAATTTCAGATTTTCTCCCTTTTCTGTGGACTGCTTCAACATCAGGGCACATCGGGAGGACTTTCCACCGAGCACAGAGGGCCTGGCCCTGGGCCAAGCCCCAGCTCCAAGGAGGCCAAAGGGAGGACTCTAACACTTTCCCAGGTTTTTTCTCCACAGTGAAAGATTTTATTATTTAGCACTATTTTCCTTTTCCCGTGTGTTTGGTAAATAAATAGTTTTTATCTCTTTCACTTTCCTTCAAGGAAATTTTTTTTCCCAAACCTGGTGGGGGAAGGGGTGTTTGTACCTTCTCTCAGAGGATATATTTCTAAATTTGACCAAACCGGAACACAAGGTGAAAGTATCACAGGTGGATCTGGACTGGCAGCACAAAGGAGAATTATTTCCAGCTCATTGGGCCCATGATGCCTCTGGTCATCAGGGATGAGATGCAATGTACAGATGGGCTCGTCACCGAGGGGTGGACTTGACTGTTGGGAAATAGAATTATTGGGATCAATAAAAGAACTGTGCAAGCAATAGGTCTGGAAGCTAAAGGCTTGTGTGTGAGAAAACTCTCCATGGGAAAGTCCCTGTGTGAAAAATAACAAGCAGGGCTGGGAACAAAGAGGGAGTTTTGAAATGGTGCAGCTGTACTATCCGGGAGTGAACGAGGGAGATGGACACTGAATTCTTTTAATCATAACGAGACTATGGAAGCTTGCCAATGTAAGTCCAATTATGTAGAAATAGAAATGTGTTTTGATAAGCTTTAAGCCACTTAGGAGTTAACAAGCTGGTATACTATATAAGTGCCTTTGGACTGCTAATAAACGGAGTTTGCTCTTATCAATCATAATGGTTGGACTGCTTCTCTCTCCCCCCGCTGGGGCCCTGGGCTCCTCGTCTTGTTAAGCTTCTAACACTTGACCATGGACAGTATCTCACAGGTCATCCACAGCTGCGAGACCTGTGCTGCAATCAAACAGGCCAAGCAGGTGAAGCCTCTGTGGTACGGTGGACGATGGTCAAAGTATAAGTATGGGGAAGCCTGGCAAGTTGACTACATCACCCTTCCCCAAACCTGGCAAGGCAAGCGCTATGTGCTGACCATGGTGGAAGCAACCACTAGATGGTTCGAGACCTACGCTGTGCCTCATGCTACTGCCCAGATCACCATCTTGGGCCTGGAAAAGCAAGTCCTGTGTAGACATGGTGATGCCTTAGGTTTTAACTTTTATATTTTTCAAATCCTGTACTGCTTAGTGTGTAACTCTGGAGTTTCTTGTAGCCTGTTAATTTCTGCTCTCTCATGTGTTGCAGCGGGGATACTGCAACACGCATATATCAAACCAGGAGTCCCGTGAAAAAGAAATAAATATATACGGACGGATTCTTGCTAGATGTTTCAGAGATGTTTATTTCCCCAGCCGCATGGCCGGGCTCTGCTGAGGGACCCTTACAGTCGGGGCCCGAGCTGCTTTGCCCGCGCAGGGGAACACAAACCAACCCATGGGGAACGAGGCTGACCAGGGGCAGGGAAACCCCGTGCCTCCCTCAGGGCTACATGGCAGGGGAGGGACCCCAACATCTCACCCGTTTTATTTTAATAAAAGGAGAATGAAGACAATTGGATAAACATAACAAGAACAGTTTCAAAAACAAAACAAGCCACCCTCCTGAGTCTTTAAATGTCCAAACAAATTCTGTGGAACATCTCAGGGCTGACAGAAGGGAGACAGAACTCTCTGGACATGCCTGTGGGGAAACTGAGGCAGGAGAGGGTTTAATTTCTTTCCTCCCCCTTTTCATCCCCCCATCGGCATCGGAAAGGGATTTTTGGGGAAACAATTGGCAAAGGCAGGGGTTTGTGAGGGAAACCATGGATGAAAAAACGGATTGGGAATAAACTGGGGATAGGGTAAACTTAGGAAAGGGTTCATATTGGGTATAGGGTAAAAGGGGAAATTAGGCTGTGGGTAGGGAAATTGCTGGAATGGATATTGTTTATAATTTTGTGCATAACGGCTGCCTTTGACGGGAATACCTCCAGGCCCAGTAACATTCGCTGCTTGTAAACCCTTCTTTCCTTGCACTATATCAAATTGAACAACTTCCCCATCTCCTACACTTTGCAGGTAATTTTTAGGGTTATTCCTTTTAATGGCAGTTCTATGGATGAATAAATCTTCCCCTGTATCATCTCGTGTTATAAATCCATAGTTGTTTTTCACATTGTACCATTTCACAGTTCCTGTGACTTTCGTTGCTAGAACGTCTCCTATCACGTGCTTGCGTGTCTGTCGTGGCTGCTGGTCCCGCGTGGCCGCCGCCTCGCCGACTCCGACGTCTCGGTCAGGCCCCCGCGCCGCGGCCGCTCTGCGCTCTCTGCACGGCCCCGCTCCAGCGCCTGTCTGGGCTCTGCACGGCTCCGCTCCGCAAACTCCACGCTGCTTCGAGAGCGGCCCCGTTTCGGCTCGGCGCTGCACTGCACAGCTTCTCGTGTCGCTGTGGAAACCGCCGCTTCTCCCTGCATAGGGCTCTCTGAGCCATATGCACAGAGCGGGCTTCCACGCTGACCTCCGGTTCCTGGCTGCTCGTGGCCCACGGCACCCATGGCGCCTGCGGCGTCGCTCCCTCACTCGCAGTCGCGTGGCCGGGGACCCCGAGACAGGGATGGGGTCCGCAGTAAGGCGCGCGCTCCCGAGGGGGCCGGGCACATCCAGCACAGGCACCTCCGCTGGCACAGCTGCAGTCATACACTCCTGGGGTGGCCGCCACGCGGTCTCGGCCACGGGAGAAGTATGATCTTCTGCTTTAGGGGTAATGGGATCATACAGATGCTCCTGAAGAGCGTCACTGATTATAAAGGATCCACGGAGAGCTTCTATCGCTAGTCCATCCCTTAGCTTATCACAGATCTCGTTCCAGAAACACTCCTGAGAATATCCAGGAGGTTTGATATCAAAAAGTAAGTCTCGAGAAATATAGGGGAACTCTTTGAAAAGCCAGATAAAAAAGTGTTCAAGATCTCCCGGTTCCAATACTTTTTTGTTTTGTTGTTCAAGGATCCCTTTTACTTCTAGATACATTTTTTTCTGTGGCTCAGAGAGCCCCATTTCCCACGATTCTTCCATAATCCAGATATGGAATAGCGAAACAAAACCAAGAAGAAGAATCCAAAGTTTCCAGGGTTTACTCACACAAATCAGTCACGGGGATCGTTCTGCTCGCAATCTTCCACCATATGTTGCAGCGGGGATACTGCAACACGCATATATCAAACCAGGAGTCCCGTGAAAAAGAAATAAATATATACGGACGGATTCTTGCTAGATGTTTCAGAGATGTTTATTTCCCCAGCCGCATGGCCGGGCTCTGCTGAGGGACCCTTACAGTCGGGGCCCGAGCTGCTTTGCCCGCGCAGGGGAACACAAACCAACCCATGGGGAACGAGGCTGACCAGGGGCAGGGAAACCCCGTGCCTCCCTCAGGGCTACATGGCAGGGGAGGGACCCCAACACTCATGCTAGATAGACATAACAAAGCCTCTCCGGGCCTGCTCTCCAAGGACACCCAGACCGTCCTAGGCCCAAAAATATAAACCAAAAAGCCTCTAAAAGGGGGCAAGCTGAGGGGAAATTACATCATTAAACTGAAGCTTTAATTGGAGAATTAACCCTGATATGCAAATGAACCTAACCTATAAAAGTGTGGTGTGAAGAACTCATGACCTGTTGTCCATCTTGGGGTCCATCTTGGGGTCCATCTTGGCAATAGCCTCTGGCTCCCCAGGGGGTACCTTTGAAGGCCTTTCAAATAAATACCTACCTTTATTCCCTTACTCCTGTCCAGTCTCTGTTTCTAGGAGGCCTCTTAAGGCATCAGTTCTTTGGCACCTCCAGAAGGGACAACGAGGCTTCTGAAAATCCTCTGGGACTCAGAAAGATCCAGCTCATCTCCCCCCCCACCTTGCCGGCACCGGGGGGGGGGGGGGGGTACAGTTGCTACAGTCCAGGAGGCAGAGGAGCCTCAAGAGCCCAGAAAACTCTCCAGATCCAGCACAGAGGCAGGTGAGTAACTGAATAAAGGTGGTATTCTGTTAGCACCTGTGTTGGGTGTTAAGAGATAGAGATCTCTTACAGATTGTTTAGGAACTTGGAAGAGTCCGAAAGGGGTTTCATTTGGTGTTTCCCCCTTTAGTTAGCTTGTCAGCTCGTGAGAGCTTGTCAGGGAACTCGTGTGAGAGTTCCAGGGAATTTAATTTTCCCTCTGTTGGTTTGTTGCTAGGTTCTGTCTAGCTAACACTCCGTGGCATTCAGCCAGGTGGCGCAGCGGCTTGGAGGCTTGAAACCTATATCCTGCTACAGTTTGAATCACTAGGGTTATGGGTTCGAATTCTACCTTCTCCAGTTTTCTCTCTTTGCTTTATAGAGTGTTTTTAGATCGCTTTGCTTTATTTTTGTGAATTTTCTGTTTATAAGCATAAAACCATGGGCTGTAATATTTCTTGTATGGGGAATGAAATACCACTAAACTCGCCTTTAAGTTTAGTATTAGAAAACTGGGGGAAATTGACTGGCAAAGATAAAGCCCTTACAAAAGCAGAATTAATTAGACTTTCCACACTGATTTGGCCAGCTTATAGTTTAGATAACTGGCAAAAGTGGCCCCAATTTGGTAGCCTAGATGAAGAATTAATATTGAGTTTAATATCGTATCATCGAAGAGACCACTGTTTCTTAGAACTAGAGTATGCGAAGCTCTTCTTGGCTGCATCTAAGTTACAAATATCTAAAAGAGAGCATATACTGTTTTTAAGGAAAAAAGAGGAAAAGGTTAGGAAGTCTATGTTGGATCTGACAAAGGGGGAGGACGTGGAGATGGATCTAATAGCTCCTGCACTGAGAACGCCCCCCCCCCTCCTCCTCCTCGGCCAACGTGGGTCCAAGGGGCGGGGGAAGAGGCAGCTTTAGATGGGTTCCAGCCGGTGAAAAAGGAGAAGGGGGAGGCGGACTGGCCGCCCCCGCCGCCTCCCGCGGACCCGGGAGACTTCTCGGCCGCAACTCGGGCTCTGGCAGGGCCACATTTGAAAGAGGATGAAGACTGGTGGCGGCTCTGGAAGGCGCTTGTGTCTTCAGTGGCTTCTGCCCAGAAGCCGCCCGGCTCTCTCTCTCCCCCCTCCCCTCCGGTCCCTCCAGGGGGGGAGGGGCTAAGGGGAGGGGACAGCCAGCGTGTGCAGCCTACGGCACCGCCCTTAGAGGTGGAGCCGGAGGGCAGAACCTTCCACCAGGAGGGCGGGGAGGGAACCTCCCGCAGGGGGGGTGGCGTTCCTCCCTCTCCCAGGCGTCCGAGTCTCCATGACAACGCCGCGCGCCGAGCAGCTGGCTTAGAGGATGACGTCATCGAACCGCGCAGGCCCAGGGACACTGCCCGGCCTCTGCGGCGGAGCAGGTCCCTGTCAGTGATACCAGGTACCAGAATGGGCCGGGGCAGACCTGACACAGCCGACTCCACGGAATCAGACAACTCTCACTCAGGCAGTTCCTCTGAAGAGGAAGATGAGATAGCTGCTTTAAGCAGGTGAAAGAGGGGAAAGATAGCAAGAAAAGCTATAAGGGAGAGAAGCCCAATTGCTAAACGGACCAGAGTGAAAAGGGAGCCAGTTTTACAAGCCCCTCTGAGACAGGCTGTGGGTAATCAAGGGCCAATCTATGTGAAAGTTCCATACTCCCTCATAGAGTTAGAACAATGGAAGTGGGAAAATATAAAGAAAATCCAGACAAAGTGGCTACTTTGGTACAAAGAGCAATTCAAACACAGAACCCTGACTGGAATGATTTGGCAGCTATGATAGTGACATTGCTTGATCCCACTGAAAGACAGATGGTAAACAAAGCTATATAAACTCTGTGGAATCAGGCATAGCTAGCGGGACGTTCCAAGGTACAGTTGCAGAAATTTTTCCAACAGATGATCCAGGGTGGGACCCAAATGTGCCAGCAGAAATGCAAAGATTAAAACGGTATTGTCATGGTTTAGTATAGTTTGGGTTTTTAGTAAAGAGGGCATCAGCCACGGAAGAGATTCTCTTGCAAAGAGGTGCTTACAGCTTCCTCTATGACCTGACGGAACCTATCAACTGGCTAGTTTGAATACTGGCAACTTTTAAAGCTACTTAAGAAGCTTGACATGCCTCTGTGATCCACATTTAAGAGCGAACAGAGCCCAGGAAATCTCTCTTGTCTTCCGGCTTTCGGACAGGTAGGGGGGGGGGGGCCTGCAGGCGGCCCTGCGGGGCCGGGCTGGGCCTTGCTCGGCCTGGCCGGGTCGGCCGTGGCGCAGCCCTGTTCCATCCATGGCCCCCCCCACAGCCCTGCTCCGTGCAGGCGGCGTGGTCCGGCTCCCCCCCCCTCCTTCCAGTGCAGCCGAAGATTCATCTGAGGCCGATGACTGGCAAAGATTATGTGACCAACAGCGATAAGCAAACTCCAGCTGCAAGGCCCGGGTGAGATTAACCCTTTTTTAGTGCTGTAAGTTTCCTCCAGAACAGATGAAGCCTGCAGACATCAATCCTCTCCCGAGTCAGAGGAAGAGGGAAGGTGAAGGCACGTGAAAAAATGCCATAAAGACACCAAAGTCAGTGAAGAAGGAAGAGCTGAAACCCTGAGAGAGGAGATGCTTCAAGCTTAGAAGCTGAAATTCTGTTGTAAAGATATGGTGATGGACCATGATATATCAGAGTACCCGTTGTAATTTCATGAAAGCATGGAGGGTTGGAACGTTCAAACTGTAATTGTGAGCAAAAGTACCTGTGCTGAAATAAGCAAATGACAGTAGCTGTAATTTGATGAGGACTCTTGCTCCCAGGGGAGAAGGAGGGCCTCTATTCTTAGAGATGAAATGTTCCCAGAGATGGGTGAAGAGAATCTTTGTTTCTGAACAGCTCAACCTTAAAATGGTACCCCATTAGCTAAAGATTGGACCCTTGGAAAGAGTTGTGGGGAAAGCTGTAAGTTGAGGGAAGGAACTTTCACATGCAAGCAGAGAACCAACCCGGGCAGCTGCCTCACTGTGATATTGAAGCTATGAGAGAACTGTTTCTTGTGGAGATGTCTCCATAGCATGAGCAAGAGAGACTCCTCTCCCTAAGTGAACTGAAAAAAAGAGATTATTATAGAGGTGGTAAAGTGACTGAAAATCTCAAGGGTTGTCTTTTTACATTGTCAGTGGGAGAAGGAAGAAAGGTGGGGGGAGAAGTGTTCTGAAGGTTTAGTCTGACTTTTTTTCTTTCTTTTAGTTTTGTTAATAAACTTCTTTATATTCTTTTAAGTTTTGTGCCTGCTTTGCTTTCTCCTAATTCTTATCTCACAGAAGCAAAATAAGTAAGTAATGGATATTTTGAACCAAACCACTACAGGTATCAAGATCTTATAGTATATGGGTTAAAGCATGGTGTCCCTAAAGCTCTTAACTGGGCAAAACTTTACGAAGTGAAGCAAGGTCCTAATGAAACTCCTACTGATTTTTTGAATAGGTTAAGAGAAGCTGCTACCAAATAAACATAAATCCTGATACAATGGAAGGGGGAAAGCATCTGGCTTATTTGTTTATAGGTCAGGCTTCAAATGATATAAGAAGAAAGTTGCAAAAGTTAGAAGGGGTTCAAGACATGAGTAAATTGTTAGAAGTAGCCTGGAGAGTGTTTCGAGATAGAGACTCCAGTGACAAAGGTAAACCCTGTCCAAGGAAGAAGGATAGTCAGGAAAAGTCATCTAAGAAAGCCTCTCCCCCTAGGGACAAAGACACATACACTTATTGCAAGAAGAAAGGGCATTGGAAAGCTGACTGTCCGATGTTGAAGAAAAAACCCCCAGTTCCCCAGCTCCCATTGGAACAAAACTCATACTCAGAATGATGGGGACCGGAGGCTTCTCTCCCAGCAGAGCCTTCGGTTATAGCCAAGCTGCGGAAAGATGATATAGAATTTCTGGTAGACACCGGCGCGGCATATTCTGTGTTAAATACTTTAGAAGGGAAACTGAGTCATGAAACTGTTCATGTAGTTGGGGCAACAGGGGTAACTGAAACACGGCCTTTCTTCCAACCTTTGAAATTTAAACTCGGGAAGCACTGGGTAACTCATCAATTCCTTTATATGCCTAACTCCCCTAAACCATTGCTGGGGAGGGATTTGTTAGAGAAATTGGAAGATGAAATTAAATTTAGAAGAGGGGAGGGCGTTCAAGTTATCATTCCAGAAACTAAATTTGTTGAAGTTGCTGCATTTTTTATAGAGGACAGATGTGGTGAAATCCCCATTGAAGTTGAAAATGCTGTCAACCCAATTGTGTGGGCCAGGGATGTTCCAGGAAGATCCAAACAGGCAGAACCAGTGAGCATTGCACTCAAACCAGAAGCCACACCGGTAAGGCAAAAACAATATCCTTTGAAATTAGAAAGTCGCAAAGGACTGGCACCTATAATTGAAACATTCCTCTATCATGGGTTATTAGTGCAATGTGAGTCCAGGTATAACATGCCAATCCTTTCAGTGAAAATAGCTGATGGTAAAAGTTATTGGTTAGTCCAATATTTGAGGGCAGTTAACAAAATTACAGAGGACATACACCCAGTGGTAGCCAATCCATACACACTTTTGACCACACTGACAGATGAATTAGGGTGGTTTACTGTTGTGGACCTGAAAGATGCCTTTTTCTGCATTCCTGTGCATACAAACAGCCAGGAGCTTTTTGCTTTTGAGTGGGAAAATCCCGAAACAGGGAGGAAAAGTCAGCTTACATGGACAGTCCTACCCCAGGGTTTCAAGAATAGCCCAACGATATTTGGAAAACAGCTAGCAAAGGAATTAGAAGATTGGAGGAGACAAGAGCCAGGAGGGGTTATCCTTCAGTATGTTGATGACATCTTGATTGCAGCTAAGACCAGAGATGACTACATCCAATTCACTGTAAGCTTGCTAAACTTTTTGGGACAGAGTGGATACAGAGTTTCCAAAGACAAAGCACAGATTGCCAAGGAAGCAGTAGTTTACTTGGAACTTGAGATCTTCTGTGGACACCAACAGCTCAGCAAAGAATGGAAGGAAGCCATCTGCTGACTTCCAGAGCCCCACACCATGAGAGAGATGCAGGCTTTTCCGGGAATGGTAGGTTGGTGTCATTTGTGGATAGCAAATTATGGGTTGTTGGTGAAACCCTTGTATGGAGCAATAAAAGCAGCTGAAAATGGCATTATAATTTGGACTGAAAGCACAAGGGCTGCATTTAAACAGCTGAAACTCTCTAATGTCAGCTTCAGCACTGGGCTTACCAGACTTGACTAAGCCTTTTGAACTTTTTACACATGAAAGACTGAATGTGGCACTGGGCATATTAGCACAGTGCCTCGGAAGCCAACGGAGGGCTGTGGCCTACTTTTCCAAACAGCTGGACAATGTTAGCCAAGGGGGGCCTGGGTGTTTGAAAGCCGTGGCGGCTACTGTCATCCTGATTCAAGAGGCCCGGAAACTCACCCTTGGACAACACATTGTAGTATGTGCCACATGCAGTAGCAGCAGTACTGGAACAGAAAGGAGAACATTGGCTGTCCGGCAACCGAATGCTTAGATATCAGTCACTGCTGTTGGAACAGGATGATGTTACCCTGAAAACAACTTCTGTTGTTAACCCTGCCATGTTTCTGTCCTCTATCTTAACTGACGATGTGCCTGAGTATTACCACAGGCCTGGTTCCTACGGTATATCACTGTGTCCCGCAGCCATAGGGAAGAGGAGGAGGAGAAGATCCAGCAGGCAGGAATTGTGCAGCAAGATTGATTGACTTAATTATTTTACAAACTCTTTTATAGACTTTTTTCTTCTTAGTCTAATTGGACAAAGGACCAGCCACCCCTTGGGGGTGATTGGCTAAAATCCTAAACCATCCATTGTCAAAATATTTTTCTACTATACCATAAACAAGACTTTTCAAGGTTGCAGGTGTCTTGGTTGTTTACATTCCCTGCTACCTCTTCTGTGAGAGAGAAAAGTCTGTCACGGACTTAGAAAATAGCAAGAAAATCCTCGCTAACAGCATTTTTGAACCTACAATTCCCCCTTTTTGTTTTATAAGATAACAACTCTACTATTAATCCTAAATAGAAATCTACATCAGTTATTAATTCTAAATATGTCCTTAAGGCTTTAACTATCTGACTCCATAACAAGAAATTTAAAGTTCAGTCTCTGCTTGTGGAAGGACCATCCCAGTCTCTGCTTGTAGAAGGACCATCTGCCTGATGGTTGGTATCCTGGTCATCATCAGAAGAGTCATTAGGCTGATGATCTACATTCTGGTTGCCATTTGGATGGTTGGCGTTCTGGTCATCATTTGGAGGTTGCCTGTTCTGCCTCTGGTGCCGTAGGTCAGGGCGAACGCATTTTGAAGGTAGCCACCGTATCCCAGCATCTGTGGAAACACAAGCATACCCACGACCCCAAACGATAAGCTCATGAGGCCTTCCCACTGGTTAGTGAGTAAATTCCGCACCCAGACTTTTGCCCGGGGCAGTTGTCTGTCGCCTGCAGACTGCAATGAGAGAAAATGATTCAGAATAACAGGATTATTTGAATTTTGTGGTACTGTAAGGTGATTAATTGTATACAAAGCTTTTGCTAGTCGGCTCTGTGGGGTTTCTCCATGCATTCCCCTTTTCTGCTTGCCCAAAACACGCTTCAAGGTACCATGAGCGTGTTCAACAATGGCTTGGCCAGTAGGAGAATGTGGGATACCAAAGGTATGGTCCACACTCCATAGGTGTAAAAACTGCCGCGTCTTCTCCGAGGCATAGGCAGGACCATTATCGGTTTTCACAGAAGCTGGCGCGCCCAGGACTGAGAAAGCCAATTTCCAATGGGCAATGACATCACGGCCCTTCTCTCCAGTGTGAGCAGTAGCCCACATAGCCGAGGAGAAAGTGTCAATAGACACGTGCACATATTTCAGCCGACCAAATTCTGGGATGTGAGTTACATCCGTTTGCCAAATCTGCAAGGCTTTTAGCTCTCTGGGGTTTACCCCCGCTGGCAAAGGCGCAGCGAGTCCGTGACAGTCAGCACAAGCACTGACAATGTCGCGCGCCTCGGATGGTGTTAAATGAAACTGCTTCTGCAGGGTATGTGCACTTTGATGGAAGAAACCGTGCAATGCCTTGGCTTGCGCAATTTTGTCAGGCTGAGGCCCTACCCATGCAGGGTTGGCCAGCATGTCAGCCCTGGCATTGCCTTCTGTTAGAAAACCTGGTAAATTGGTGTGACTTCCAATGTGCAGAATGTAATACGGATGCACTCGAGCCTGAATTGCAGACCACAAGGTTTGCAACAGCGAAAACAGAGCCGCATTGTTCACCTCCTTCAGAAGGGAACAATCTAAGCGTTGGGTGATATCTGCTACATAAGCAGAGTCAGTAACCAAATTCAAAGGTTCCTGTGAGAATCGCTGAAAAGCCATGGTAACAGCCCTTAATTCAACTAACTGAGCAGAGTCTGACTCGGATTGGTGTGTTAATGAACCACCTCAAAGGCAGTGTAGGATACTGTGCGCCCTTACACACAGTGACCCCTACTAAAAATTTGTCCCAATCCGTACGCCCCAAGCTGCCAACACATCCCGTCCCCAAAGATTATGGGAAGTGGTAGCAACATAAGGCCTAATCATAGCTGGGTGTCCCTCTGCGTCCTTCACCACCACAGGCCGTTCGCTTAAATAGCTCTGTGTGGTTCCTCCTAATCCTGTGATGGCTGATCCCACCGGGGCTAAAGGCCATGAGGGAGGCCACGCAGAGAAGGAGATAATAGTTACATCAGCACCCGTATCAATCAAACCTCGAAGCTGAATCCGGGGTGGTTGGGCGTTCGGCAGGATCAGGGTACATGTCATCTGTGGCCTTTGGTCAGAGATGTCTGCAGTCCAGAAGGCCTGCGGAAGTCCCGTAGATCCACTGCCGTTATCTTCGTGAGTTTGTTCTACCCTGGGGACACAAGACTTAAAAGGCACTAATTTAGCAAGGCAGGTCTTTTCAGGAATAGTTACAGGGGGTTTTTGCGTGGAGACCATAGCGCAAATCTGACCTTTAAAGTCAGCGTCAGTAACTCCCGAGTGCACTAAGATTCCTTGATGGGCAACGTCAGGTTTTCCACCAGCATCGCACTGGATCCCTGGGCTGAGGGTCCATATGCATCCAAGGGAACCTTATAAATACCGCTAGAGTCTAAGACGACTGCGGCTGCGGTGTGGACGTCAAACCCGTCTGATCCCTGGGTGCCGTCTCTAGGGTGGCTGGGTAGGCCTGTGCCTGTACCTGTGCCACTCTCTGGGGGAGCGACTGCATCGGAGAGCAATTCCCCTTCCTTGCACCCTGGTGGAAGTTTCCCGGCAACGGCCGACCATTGGCATGAGTCCGGGATCTACAGTAGTCCGAGCAATGCCCTGGCCTGCCACACCTCTTGCACTGGGGGATCGGTGTGTTCTCTTTTTGGCTCGGCTTAGGCCGCTTCCGTTTCTTCACCTGTTTTGGTGGCTTTGGTTCACGACCAGAAGATGCGTGAACAGGCTGCAGGAACGCAGCCAAAGCAGACCTTTTCTGGTTCCCAGATCCCACATTAGAACAGGCTTCAACCATGTCTTTTACCTCAGGATCCCCTGCGAAGGCATCTATGATTTTTCTGCACTCCTCATTTGTGTTATCTCTCACTAACTGCCTTAACAACAACTGTCTTAACCTGTCATCCTCAACCTGCTTCTCGAGAGAAGCAGCAACTTTCTCTACAAAGGAGAGGAATGACTCTGATTTGCCTTGAACTATTTCAGTATATCGCTTTCTGGGCGCAGACAACTCTATGGTTTTCAACAGGGCAGCCATGCCGACCTGTTGAGCTTGCTGCAGGATGCTAGAGGACAAGTTACCCTGTAGGCTGGGATCAGAGAAGGGACCAGTCCCCATCAAAGCATCCACTCCTGCTGTCTGTCTAGGATCAGCAGCAGGGAGCTGCAAATTTGCTAATGCAGTCTTGCCAGCCAGCTTTCTCCAGGTTTTCTCAAAACCTGTAAATTGTACAGGTTGAAATAGAATTTGACCTAAGTGTCTGATATCAAATGGAGAAAGCAAATCTGTATTTATCACCCTTATTATCTGCATAACCTCAGCAGAACCTAGCCCATATTGTGCCACCTTGGATTGGAGGTCCTGGGCAACTTTCCAAGCAATTACCTCATGCTTGTCATGCTCCCCTGAATCTGGGAGAGCCTTATACACTGGGAAAGCTTGGATCTCCCCTTTTGGGGAATCACTGCCATCCTGAACATCTGGCACAGCCTGTGGACGGAGTGTAACAGCTCCCCGGTTACCCCCAGAATCCTCAGATCCATTTTGCAGTCCAAGGATTTCTAATAACCTCCAGTCACCCTCCTCCAATGCTCGCATCTTAATAGACTCTAAGAAGCTATTATAATGCATCGGACGCACTGTTACTGTGCAGTCCTGAAAGGTCCAGGGGCTAGACCAGCGCAGCCTTTTTCCTTCGCCGGGCAGCTACAGCCGCCTGACGACCTGGGGCTAGAACCTCATCTGCCTCACTGCCTGACGAGGAATCATCAGGCAAAGGCAACTTTGGGGTGCTGGGAGTGAACAGAAATGTACGTGGAGGGGCACTTTGGCTAAGTTCGCTAGAAGCAGAACAGACAGGACAGACTACAGCTGCTCTCGGCGCCGCCGCCTCTGGCACAGCAGCTGCGTTCGGCGCGGTCGTCACTTCCACTGCTTTTTTGCGTTCCCCAGCCCCGCTGGGTGCTGCCGCCGTTCTCAGCGTCGCCGCTCCTGCCCGCTGCTCCGCAGCCGCCATCTCTGGCCGTGTCTCTGCAGCCGCCGCCGCTTCCGGGATTTCCTGTGGCTGCGCTGCTTCCGGGTTCGCCGCCGGCCACGCCATTTCTTGGCTCGGAGCCGCGTCTCCCGCATATGGCGGGGGGGGGGGCGTGGGTGGCGTGGGCTGTGCCGGCGGCGTGGGCGCGGGCAGCGCTAGCGGTGCGGCCAGCGCGGCCGGTGCGGCCGGCGCGGGCTCGGGCATCCGCCGCTCTAACAGGCTGAGGAGTTTCTCCATCCTTCGGGATAGGTTCGGCAGCTCTGTCAGCAAAGGTAGATGCTGCATTTAGAGGTCAATGGCTCGGTTCTGCAACTGCGCAGAACAGTCCAGCGCCAGGGAGGGCAGCGGACCACACCCAGGGAGTCTAGGTGCAGGCACGTCCGGCGCCACGCCGGCTAAGAAGTTAGATCCAGGTCCATATGGAACTGAGCTAGGCGCCTCTCTGGGCGTCCAAGTGGCTAAGCCGCTGATCTGCGGCCCTGGATAAGCTGTGGCCGCCCAGCCGAACGGCAAGGCAGGCTGTGCGCCCTGACGCTGCCCTGACCCCCCTGCCTCTGCCGGCGCGGGGTTCCTGGGGGCTGTGGAATCCTGCGATTGTGCAGGGTGAGCCGTCGCAGGCTCTGCCTGTGGAGCCGGGGGGCTTTTTCCGAATCCACCATCATTTGCCCCGGAAACCCAGTCAACGGGGCCCCCCTCGGACATTCCTCCGTCACTCATCACCGAGATAGGCGAGCCAGCCCTGCTATCACAGTCAAGGTCTGTCAGCAGGATAAATAACGAACGCCAGGTTTTGTATAATTCTAAGGCTGCTGGGTCCCCAGTCGGGAGCTCGTGCCGGACAGCACAGCCAAGTTCCTGCCATAAGGAAAAGTCCAGGGCAGTATCTCTGTCCATGGAAATCCCTCTTAAAGTAGCCCAGTCTAATAATTCCCGAACTGAGTTTTCAGGAATGGAGGTGCTCAATATGCTAAACACACCTTTCCAGACCAGTACGACAGCATTGTTCTGTGAGCCGCTGTTTGCCATTTCTCAGTTCTGTCGGACCTCCCGGTCCCGGGGGGGAAGGGGAACAGCGTACCTCTAGAGGAATTCAGCTTGGCTCGCAGCAGCAGGACACGTCAGAGAGTGCAAATCACGTCAGGCAGCACCAAATATTACCGCAGGCCTGGTTCCTACAGTATATCACTGTGTCCCGCAGCCATAGGGAAGAGGAGGAGGAGAAGATCCAGCAGGCAGGAATTGTGCAGCAAGATTGATTTATTTAATTATTTTACAAACTCTTTTATAGACTTTTTTCTTCTTAGTCTAATTGGACAAAGGACCAGCCACCCCTTGGGGGTGATTGGCTAAAATCCTAAAACATCCATTGTCAAAATATTTTTCTACTATACCATAAACAAGACTTTTCAAGGTTGCAGGTGTCTTGGTTGTTTACATTCCCTGCTACCTCTTCTGTGAGAGAGAAAAGTCTCTCACGGACTTAGAAAATAGCAAGAAAATCCTCGCTAAGGTGGAACTCATGAATGGGACCCTTAAGGCACAAATTAGCAAAATTTGTCAAGAGACATCCATGACGTGGGTTCAGGCCTTGCCTATAGCTTTACTGAGGATCCACATACAACCGAAGCAGAGGGATAACATCAGTCCCTATGAAATACTGTATGGCAGGCCATATCAAATTCCACATGTTCCAGGTGAAATTCACATGAGGGGGAAACTTGATTTACAGAGATATCTAATGGCTTTAGGTTCTACTTTGCAGAAGCTCCAGAATTACATTGTGTTATCCAGACCCATAGGACTGGACACTCCTGCACATCCCTTCCAGCCTGGAGACTAGGTCTGTGTTAAATGGTGGGACAGTGACCCTCTACAGGTCAAGTGGAGGGGACCAGTCCAGATTTTGCTGACCACCCTCACTGCAGTCAAAGTTGCTGGCAAAGGACCCTGGATTCACTACTCCACACTTAAGAAGGCTTCTGTTCCTGAAACAACTGAGAAAACAGAGACTGATACAAATGAAGATGATGTAGTTTAAATGATTTTTTCCTGTGCTTATTATCTACACAGTTGGTAACCCTGGCTCAGGTTTGGAACAAAATTTTGCATATGATTATAGTCCAAATTGTATCCAAAGACATCCATTTGGATACAAAACTAAGAATTGACATGTAAACTGAAGTGAAAAGATCAACAAAATTTGTTTACAATTTGATAACAAACTTAGATCTTACATTGGATAACATTCAAAGCTGATTGTATCTTCCACACCCTGGTTTCATGGTTACCAAACTGACCCTGGATTAAAGATTGTTTATAATGACTGTAATTATAATTCTTGTTTATATATACTATTGTTAGATAGATATATACTGCTGTTAGACACATATTATTAGTAGATATTTAGAATATTTAGAATAGTCTCGACAAGGTAGAGACCTTGTCAAGCCTCTAAAGGGGGGGAATGATGCCTTAGGTTTTAACTTTTATATTTTTGAAATCCTGTACTGCTTAGTGTGTAACTCTGAAGTTTCTTGTAGCCTGTTAATTTCTGCTCTCTCATGCTAGATAGACATAACAAAGCCTCTCCGGGCCTGCTCTCCAAGGACACTCAGACTGTCCTAGGCCCAAAATGTGTAAACCAAAAGCCTCTGAAAGGGGGGGCAAATTGAGGGGAAATTACATCATTAAACTGAAGCTTTAATTGGAGAATTAATCCTGATATGCAAATGAACCAAAGCTATAAAAGTGTGAAGAACTCGTGACCTGTCATCCATCTTGGGGTCCATCTTGGCAATAGCATCTGGCTCCTAGGGTGTACCTTTGAAGGCCTTTCAAATAAATACCTACCTTATTCCCTTACTCCTGTCTAGTCTGTTTCTAGGACGCCTCTTAAGGCATCAAGCCAGCAGTGCCCTGGCAGACAGGAGAAGCAACTGTGTCTTGGGGTGCATCAGGCGCAGCATCCCCATCCAGTCGAGGGAGGTGATTGTCCCGCTCTGCTCTGCACTGGTGCAGCCTCACCTCAAGTCCTGGCGGCAGTTTTGGGTACCACAATATAAGAGAGATATTAAACTATTAGAGAGTGTCCAAAGGAGGGCAATGAAGATGGTGAAGGGCCTTGAGGGTGATGCCTTTTCCTGGTCTTAAAATCAAGAGTCAAACACAGTTAGAAGGGGAAAAGGGATTTTACCTTGGTATTTATTTTAAGGATCCTTAGGCACACATGTCCAGGTCAAATGCACCGAAATGCACCCCGCAAAAATGCCCACCCCAAAAGATCTGGTATAACATTATAGGTCTTACTAATTAGCATATTGTCTTGGGGTGACCTTATGATGTGTATCCCATATTGCTGCCTATGCCCAGAAATTAATTTTTGTGCCTTTCTATGCCTCTAAACTGAGCCTGAGAGGGGGAAGGAAAAAACTGAGCAAAACTTTTTCAAAGCAGTTTTCAGCTTGTTCAAGGTCACACAGAGATAGCAGGGTTTTTTTCCCCAGCTGCGGCAGGGGAGCGAGGAAGCACCCGGCTTGCTGCTTTCCAGTCAGCTTTTGGCCAGTTGTTTCAGTTTCTTGTTCTCCGGAGAGAGACTGAGAGTTGAACTTTGTTTTTCCTTCCCTGGAATTCCGGATTTTCTCCCTTTTCTACTGGACTGCTTTCAACCTCAGAGCACATCAGGAGGACTTTCCCCTGGGCACAAAGGGCCTGGCCCTGGGCCAAGCCCCAGCTCTGAGGAGACCAAAGGGAGGACTCCTACACTTTCCCACGTTTTTCCTCCACAGCAAAAGATTTTATTATTTAGCATTATTTTCCTTTTCCCATGTGTTTGTTAAATAAATAGTTTTATCTCCTTCACTTTCCTTTGAGGAAAATTTATTTTTTCCCGAACCTGGTGGGGGAGGGGTGGTTGTGCCTTCTCTCAGAGGATATATTTCTAAATTTGGCCAAACCGGAACACATATCTATCAAAAATTCTCCAATTAGAGGCTCGAGTGAGCCCCCCTCCCCAAGGAACCCTCTCCTGGATGGTTCTTAGTTTACAGAATGTGTTCTGGAGGGGACATTGGGGTCTGGGGCACACTGATCCCTAGCTACGAAGCTTCTAAAATGTTCAGTCTCTCAGCTTGACAAACAAGTCCAAGAATGTAGGCAAAAAGCACTAAGAATACAGAAGTCGGAAAAAAGGTATAATAGGGGTATAAAAGAAAAGGCAAAAAATCTTCATGGCATCAAGGGGAAGCCGTACAAGGAGCGGCTGAGGTCACTTGGCTTGTTCAGCCTGGAGGAGACTGAGGTTAGACCTCATTGCAGTCTACAACTTCCTTGTGAGGGGAAGAGGAGGGGCAGACACTGATCTCCTCTCTGTGGTGACTTGGCCTGAAGTTGTCAGGGGAGGTTTTGGTTGGATATTAGGAAAACGTTCTTCACCCAGAAGGTGGTTGGGCACTGGAACAGGCTCCCCAGGTAATGATCACAGCACCAAACCTGACAGAGTTCAAGAAGTCTTTGGACAATACTCTTGGGCATATGGTGTGAGTCTTGGGGACGGTGCTGCACAAGGCCAGGAGGTGGACTCGATCCTTGTGGGTCCCATTCAACTCAGCTTATTCTGTGATAGGTATTCCTAGGAGCGAGCAATGTGCATTTGCAGCCCAGAAACCCTCAGTCCTGGGCCGCATCCAAAGCAGCATGGGCAGCAGGGTGAGGGAGGAGATTCTGCCTCTCTGCTCCGCTTTGGTGAGACCCCACCTGCAGAGCTACCTCCAGCTCTGGGTCCCCAGCACAGGAAGGACATCAATCTGTTGGAGCAAGCCCAGAGGAGGCCAGCGAGATGATTGGAGGGATGGAGCATCTCTGCTGTGAAGAAAGGCTGAGTCGGGATTGTTCAGCCTGGAAAAGAGAAGGCTTCGGGGTGACCTATTTGTGGCCTTCCAGTACCTGAAGGGAGCCTACAAAAATGATGAGGAGAGACTATTTACAAGGGCCTGGAGTGATAGGACAAGGGGGAATGGCTTCAAACTGAGAGCAGGTTTAGATTAGATATTAGGAAGAAATTCTTCCCTGTCAGGGTGGTGAAGCACTGGAACAGGTTGCCCAGAGAAGCTGTGGCTGCCCCATCCCTGGAAGTGTTCAAGGCCAGGTTGGACAGGGCTCTGAGCAACCTGGTCTAGTGGAAGGTGCCCCTGCCCCTGGCAGGGGGGCTGGAACTAGATGATCTTTAAGGTCCCTTCCAACCCAAACCATTCTATGATTCTATGATAGTGCTGCCTGGGCAGAAAATCTGGTTGTGAAAGTACGTCACGTAGGTGTTCATGTACTCAAGAGTCAGGCCACCGAAGAACATCGGAACAACCAGCAGGTGGATCAGGCTGCTGGGATTGAAGTGGCTCAGGTCAATTTGGATTGGCAACATAAGGGGAAGAGATGCAACTTATAGTTGCAGGGGTCAACTTGCCCATGGACACTATCACACAGGTTATCCATGAATGTGAAACGTGCTGCAATCAAGCAGGGCCAAATGGTTAAAGCCCCTGTGGTATGGAGGACAATGGCTGAAATAGAAGTATGGAGAGGCCTGGCAGATTGACTATATCACACTCCCCCAAAGTTGTGACAGCAAGTGCCATGTGCTTACAATGGTGGAAGCAACCATAGGATGGCTGGAAAAATACCCTGTGCCCCATGGCACCACCCAGAACACTGTCCTGGGCCTTGAAAAGCAAGTGTTATGGCAAAATGCCACACCAGAAAGAACTGAGTCAGATAACAGGACTAATTTCTGAAACAACCTCATAGACATTTGGGCCAAAGAACATGGCACTGAGTGGGTGTATCACATTCCCTATCATGCACCATCCTCTGGAAAAGTCAAAAAATACAATGGACTGTTAAAGATTACACTGAGAGCAATGTCTGGTGGGACCTCCAAACACTGGAATACACATTTAACAAAAGACACCTGGTTAGTCAACACCAGAGGATCTGCCAATTGGGCTGGCCCTGCCCAATCAAAACTTTTATGTACTGTAGAAGGGGATAGTTCCTGTAGTGCACATTAGAAACATGCTGGGGAAAACAGCCTCGGTTATTCCTGCATGTACATGGTTGTCAGCTGGGGTTAAACCACACCACCTCCTACACTGCTTCCTCTCCCCTGTATTGTATTTTCAGCAGACATCGGGTAAGTTGAAGTCGCCTGCAAGAACAAAGGCTACTGCTTGTGAGACTTCTCCCAGCTGCTTAGAGTGGTAGTGTGCACTTCAGGAGGACCCAGAGTATCTTAAAATGTGTTCAGAGGTATTGCTATATATTTCTGAAAAGAAAGTAGCTAACCAAGCTTTTCATGTATCTCCATCACAAATAAAGAAAAGTTCCCAGATATTTATTTCTGGAATTGTACACCAGGTATTAAAGTACAACAAATAGAAAATAATGCTAAAAAAAAAATAAAAATCAGTGTTTATGTACAAATATTAAAACCAATGCAACAATAGCAACTTCCTCTTGAACATCTGATATTAAAAATCATGTCCCGATTGTCACGAAATTTGTTGTTATGCACAAGGTACTTTGAATAACTGGAATCTGTTTTATTAAGAGGACTATAACCATACCTTCTGTATTTTACAATTGATAGTATTTTCCTTCTTCCAATGAAAAATAGGAATAAAAAAATAGTAACCTTGTCATTATTTTATAAATTACTGTATTTAGTTTCCCCATCTGTAGACAATGTGCTTGTAGTGCTGGGCAAATAGTGTCCCTGTTGGTCAGTTTATACATTAGTTTACATTCAAAGTTGAAATACTTACCTAAAGACTTTGGTTAAATTAAGTACTATCATTATGTTCTATGTGATCTGATGTTTTCATACATTTTTGATCCTCAGTTTTAAAGGTTAAAACCAGGAAACAATTACACAATTCATTGACCTAATAGTACACAATTTAGTACTTTGACCATGGCAAGAGGAAAACTAAACCTTTAAAAACCTAACATGAGAAGACATATGAGTAACCAAAGTAAAAGTATTGCTATAATCACAGCACCAAGTTACACTTCTAAATGAATCAGCTATCCCCTTCAGATTCCCTGTACATTAAAAGGATACATTTACCAACACTGCAATTGCCCATTATGGATTTTTGGTTTGTTTGTATGAAAAACAAGTATAGCAGACGACAAAGAATTCATCACAGTTTGTTATAAGAATTGTGCTTCACCCTCAAAGAACCAAGGCAATATAATTTCTTCATATGGTTGCAATTTAGTTATTTTCATGCTGACTTTCAATAGACAATTCTTTTAATAAACAGTAACAAGTTCTCCATTTTAAATGTTTCAACTGAGAGAAAAATAATTAAGTCCAGCTTCTAAATGAAAAATTCAATAAATAGCTATTTTACATGGATAAAGTCATTGTGGTACAAATTTATGAATGTCACATCAAGCATGCACAAAAATGTTACTATACACGCAAGTAGTCAGAAAATATTGAAATAGATATCTAAAAAGATATGAAGAATTAAATATTTACAAAATCTTGCAAATTATTGCCTCATTTTAACAAGGAATTAAAAGTAAACGATAACAGCTAGCTAGCCAACAAACTAAATAAGATCAGCATTTAAAAATCTATTAGACTAGCTGAAATTAATTTTTCTCCCATAATTTTCTGAATTTTGGTCAAAAGTCTTTATTAAATAACTAAAGTGTCCATTCAACTTGCTGACAACCCAAGCCTTAGACAAGTCTCTGTCTACATTAAGAGCCCAGCAATGCATAGATAAATTGAATATATTACTGCATCAGCTAATGAGAATGGGCATGTTCATTTAAACACAACTGTTATAAGCATTCAGTCATCTTTGTATAATGATTTTTATACAGATCAGCCACTCACTGTAAACCCATAGACTTGAATGTATAACAATGAAGGATTATGACCAGTATTTTACAAAATTACATAAAATATGTTGATTCATTAAGAAAAAAAACAAGGTACACAGTTCAGCACAAAACACAGCAACAAGAAGCTGACAACTTGGCTAAAAATGTCAGAGTACAACACAGGGCCAAGGCTATCCATTATTTACTGTGTACTTACTAGAATTCCATATTTCAGATGTATAAGTTAAGAACTGATTACAAAATTATCTTTACTTTTGTCCACTGTGCTAAACTAATTTGTTTTAATATGATAAATGTGCCATTGCATAAATGCTTTAAAGTAATCTTCATTGCAGTGCTGTAAAGAAAACTCCATACACTGCATCCATAACTCAGGATGTCAATGCAGTTCACAGTAAGTATAATAAATACCCTCTTCCCTTTCAAATATTAAAGTCACTACTTTCTAATTATTCAGCATAACCTTGAAGCAACTATTACAAATATCAACAATGCAAGCTTAATCACTTTAATAATCAAAACAACTTTGTGGCAATTAAATTTGTAATATGAACAGTGCAAAGGAAAAGCATGGAGGGAAAGGGGTAAACCTACTGATGTTCTCCCACAAGAATTAAGAGCTAACATTTTCAAGAAAACTTCATGAATGGCTAAATTGCACTCAATGGTCAAAATAAAACTTTATTGAGGTTAAATAGTTGCTTTTATGGGAAACATTTTTACTCATCCTTTTCTATTTGACCAAAAGTGGTGAAGTGCCATTTTTGAGCTAATGACTTGCTAAACAAATAAATGCAATCCATACTGAAGAAAAACTTTCAAATACATACTTCAAGGTTCTACTACTTCTATATAAACTAGATAGTCCCTCAAAACTGTAACACTTTGAACTGCAGTGCTCCAAACAATTTGTCTTCCAAAATGCAGACTGTTTGTTTAGTGGTAAATCCTAAGGTGTGCAGACTGTAGCTTTATACATCAGCTGTCTTAGGAAAGTTAAGCTACACAGGTGCATTAATCTTCAAAGTTGTGGACAAAACTCATCTGAATAAAACAGTCTAAAATATATCTGTTTAAGCCAGTAAGTTTAAAGTACACAGATACCTCTGGCAGCATAATTACTTCTGTGTAAGGTAGCCATGGCCTATAATTTTGCAACAGCCTCCAAGTGTAGGTCTTCATAATTTATTCATGTTATGTCCCTTGTGCTAGCTTCCACCAAGATGAAATTGCTGTTTTTTTAAACTGAAGTGCTCTAGTTTAGTATCACATGAGAGAAGGTTCCATTTAAAAAACATCCTTGTATGTTTGCGCAGTTTAAGTTAAAGAAACCCATCCCTGTCTTTATAAGATAAAAAAAAATAAAATGCTACATTGAGCAGGGATCAGAAACTGTACCTGTAAACACTGTTATTACACTGCATCCATTATGGCAAAAGTAACTGACTAAAAAGCTACTCCAATCAGTTTAGAACTTCCATGCTGGTTTTGAAATGGTGGCCTCTCTCTACAGGCTTTAAAATAAATTTGAAACAGAGCTTAAAGCTGCACCACAGAGTTCTCTTAGTTCCAAACTCCGCCGAACATTTCCACATTTATGGACTGAAAAAAGAAATTACTCTTGGTAAATCAAGATATAGTTCTATACATAAAAAGACATCACTGATGTCAAAGTTCGAACTTCCAGTGAAAGACTAAGCAAACCTGATAGCTCCCATCAAGTTTACTACTACTGCATAAAGTACCCACTCTTTGTTTAGTTTTCCACAGTCATTCTGAGTGAAGGGCAGTATGTTGGTGAAGAGTATGGGTATTTATAAAACCATTTGTCTCATTTGCAGATAGACTGCTGAAGTCAGCCACTGAAACAGCCATTTTGGCACTGGTAATATGGTGTGCATGGTTCTCAAAGTCCACACCAAGGTTATTTACAGAGACATCATTCATGAAAGATTCTGGGACAGCGATCCCCATTTTCAATCTCTTTGCAGGTCTTTCTGTCTCCTCACTGCACATGTTCCCTGGGTTTAACTCTGAGTGATAAAAGCCAGTCTCAAATAAATTAAAACAATCACTTTCACCATTGCTAGGCAAGTTAAGCAATTCTTCTGTTCCAACAGGCACACGATTAACTGGTGCTCGGGGTAAGCTGTCCATAGGAGGGAAGGCATCATCCAGGCAGTTCACATCTGAAGTGTGACAGACTGTAGCTACACTGTTTGTCAGTGCTGGAAAAAAAGATGAACATAAAATGTAAATGAAATAGTTGTTTATATAGTTACAACAAAAAGTTTGTGGGTTTTGTTTGGTTTTTTTCCCCTTGATTTACCTGTCAACTCGTTGGCAGTGATAGAGTTCAGAATGCTTAGCTGTTGATCAGGAATGCTTTCTGTTCGAGTATTAGATGTTAAGGCTGAAGAATGTACTGCTCCACCAAGAGCTTCTGCTTCATCTACCAAACGATCCATGTAGTCCCTTTAAGAATATGGCATTCATAATGGGTTATTTAACAGGAAAACAAGGCCTAAAAATGATGATGGATTTATTCTCAGTTGCCATAGCCACTGCAGCTTTACACTGCAATGATGGGAAGAAAAACTAATCTTTTACATTTACAATTTGCAACAGAAAACATATTCCAAGGACATTTTACTTACGTAACTCCAGGATGATGGTTATACCTCTTCTTTCCAAATCTTGTTTGCTGAGCAAAGTAATCATAACGTTCTGACTTTTTCCACATGTAATAGAAAGCCACACACTCAGCAACTGTTCTGGTTCTTACCTAAAAGAAGGCAAGAAGAATTGATAAGATAAATGCAAAGCATTATGTTTTGTCATCTCCCCAGTCCCCATATTCCTGCAATATTGTTAGTTTTACTGTTCTAGTATCTGTAACAAACAAATTAAATCAGAAGACCTGAAAAAGAGATCTACGGTTTCAAATTTCTTTACCGAGAGGGTGGTCAAACACTGAAATGGCCTTCCTAGAGAGGTAGTCGAGGCCTCAGCCTGTCATTGTTTAAGAGGCATTTGGATAATGCCCTTAAAAACATGCCAGAACTTTTGGCAAGCCATGAAGTGGTCAGGCAGTTGGACTAGATGATCATTGTAGCTCCCATCCAACTGAAACAGTATATTCTATTCTAAATAATTATCACATCTGTTCTATTGTATGCATTATTGTTATTTAGGTTTGTTTTTTAAACTAGATTGAAACTGTATCTACATCTGAAGTATTTCAGTTCATAACCTACATAGTAATTTTTTTAACTATGGGACAGACTCTCTTAAGAAGTAAAATGCTGAGCAAATAAATTACCCAAGAGAAATGAAGCAGAAAAGACATAGGGTACTTGGAAAATTCTGATCCATAGTGACAGATCAACTCATGTTTTGTTGCACTTTGGAAAAAATATTTTTAAATAATTTCTTTGTATCTCTGGTGAATTACTGTTTACGGATAAGGTCCATTTAAAATTTGAACCACCCAGATATTTAGCATAGGACAGGTTAAGCCAAGTGTTGAACAGGATTATCTAACTGTTGTTGAACAGCAACCACAACCCTATGAAGTTTACCTGAAATACAACAAAAGCACCAGTGTCCTAAAGAAAAAACTTGTTGTGGTTTAAGCCCCATCAGCAACTAAGCACCACAGAGCTGCTTGCTCATTTCCCCCCTCCAGTGGGATGGGGGGGAAGAATTAGAAGGGCAAAAGTAAGAAAACTCATGGGTTGAGATAAAGACAGTTTACTAATTTAAAAAAAAATGCTAAAAAAGAGGAAAATAAAACCCAAGAAAAACAAGCAATGCATAAAAACCCAACTTCTCACCATCAACCAATTGATGTCTGGCCAGTCCCCAAGCCACAGCAGCCCCCACCCACCAACCTTCACCCCCAAGTTTTATTACTGAGCAGGAAGTCATATGGTCTGGAACACCCCCTTGGTCAGTTGGGGTCAGCTGTCCCAGCTGTGTCCCCTCCCAACTTCTTGTGCACTCCCAGCCTCCTCGCTGGCAGGATAGTCTGAGGAGAAAAGGCCTTGACTCTACATAAGCTTTGCTCAGCAATAACTAAAACATTAGTGTCTTATCAACACTGTTTCCAGCACAAGTCCAAAGCATAGCCCATACTAGCTACTATAAAGAAAATTAACTCTATCCCAGTCACAACCAGTACAAAGCCTCAAGGTGGTATCAAAACATACAGGAGATGTACAGAAAGTTTGGAAACACCCATACTGACAACTGTACCAAATTATACATATACTTGATAAAAAAAAAGTCCAATTCCTATTCTTCAGGCACAGAGGAGTTAATCAGAAGCAATTCAGATCAAAATTAGAACTCCTTTGTTGGTCAGAAACCAGAGTACTGATGGATGACTACACTTTCTGAAAACACAAAGAGCTAAGCCCATTTCTGTAGAAATTACACCTTCTGAGTGACAAAAATAATTAAAGATGCATTTTCCCCTCTCACAGCCATGGTATGAAAATAATACACCTCTAGGAGAGGCAGACATTTTATCTAAATTATACCATAAATGCATATATGGAATTAATATAAACAGAAGTTGATTTCAAAGAGAATATATTGACTCGTGTTGCAACACTTAGCTTTTCCAATGGCATCAGAGGCAAAATTAGTGCGGAAACACCAAGCTGGTTTTAATATGTTGGCTCTTATTTCATTCTTTTGCATAGCTTCTGAAAAAGGCATTGCTTTTACAAACATTCAGCATCATATCATCTACCAATTCTTCCATTTAACTGTAAAATACTAACCTTGTTTTTCTGTATGAGATGAAAGTCTTTTCCATAAATCAGAAGTGCATGTTCAAAGCTTCTGCATTCTTCTTCTGTCCATGCTGTCATCTCTTCTAGACAATTGCAAAAGTAGCATGATAAATTTATTTTCACTCACTAATCTTTGTGTTGCTAATGCCTGAACATCCACACACTCTAAAAAAAACTCCAAAAGTTCAGTTATTTAGACCCATGTTCTTTCCTCTAATGTACAGATATTCTACCTGAAATCTAGTATTCCTGTTTATAGAGACTCATAAAAGACTGATTACTGAAGTATTTTACCCTGGAGGGCAAAGGACATTCAAAATACTTAATAAATTATTTCTTAAGAAGTTTGTCATAAAAAAACCCCCAAGTTTTGTTAAAATCATTATTTTTCTGAATATTCCTTTTTGCATCAGATACAAAGAACAGTGACCGTTGGGAAAAAAAAAGAGTGAAGGAACAACCTCTGACTTTTTAAAGACAGAAGTGAATTTTAGTTTTACGAATTAAACAAAACAAAAAAAAAACACTAAAAAGGAATAAAAGCTTTTAAAAAAAGTAGCTCAAACTATTTGAGTAGGTCAGTTTTGTCTCAAGTATTGTTGCTTCCCTATCTTGATTCTAGCTTTGTGTCTATATATAACAAAGGAGGGATATTTCAGGCATCTTACATTCATAATAGTGATCTGTTCAGTTGTCATTTAAAGCCAATGGGGGTGGAGAACAAAAACCAACCAACAAACACATTTCAAAACATTTCTGGAAGCAGACACTGGAACAAAGACCTTGCTGCTTTCAGATGAAGGTGATAATCATTCCACTACAAGTCCATTACTTTGGCACTCCTTACTACAGAATTCTCAAACTTCAAAGAGAAGATCCCCATGTAAAGCCTCACTGTTATGAAATTATCTTGGGAGATGTAGATTTTTATCTCCTACTGAGAATAGCAGTGAACTTCAGTGGGTATAGATCATTGCACAATGGTTATTCTAAGAGACAGGCATCAACAGTATTATCATCCTGCACCATTTTAAATGAGGATATAAACCCCATTTGACGTGGGGCCTGGGAGAGGATGAACACTAGTCCTTAGGACAGAATTTAGGTCTCTAACACACAATCTCTCATAAAAGAGCTTTCTGAAACACTGCTCTGATATTCCTTATTGTTTCCTTCAGTTTTATCTTAGATACTTAAGCTTTCACAGCACCAAACTCATAGACATTCTAATTCCCCTTGGATTGAGTTCTGAGTAGGGACTATCTGCCAGAATACAAACTTATACCAGGGTTCATAGTCCATTTCTGATTTATGGAACGTGTCAAACTACAGGACAAAGAACTGTCTTTGCTAAATGATACACTGATTTTTATTTAAGGGAATAATAAAGTTAGGGACAAACAAGATTGTTTTCCACTGTAAACTCAAGCAAAACTCTCCACACTCTACCATAGACCTACAGAATTATACAGTAGAACCAGTTTAGGGTTGACATAGCACAATGTTAGCACAGTGATGAAGAGTGAGACTCACTCATACTATCAGCTATGTTCTCCTGATTCTCGTATAAATGTCATCAGATTATAATTGATGATTATCTCAAAAAGGTACTGTAATGTGGGGGAGAACTGCCTTATGGGAGCAAAATTACAACTCTCCCCCCTTCTCCTCAGTCTATATCATTCTGAAAATGGCAAAAAAAAAAAGGAAAAAAGAAGGAAAGAAAAGATGCAAAATCTGATCCTGCAACCTTTATATGAACTGTAAACTTCTCTAGCAGAAATCTCCATCTGGCCAACAGATTATACCTAATCTGAGTTATATACCTAATGGGAATTATTGAAAAACACCTGAAGGACAACGCAGTCATCAATCACAGCCATCATAGCTAACAGAGCTTCATGAGGGGAAAGTCCTGCTTATCAAACCTGATTTCCTTTTATGACAAGGTTCCCCACCTAGTTGATCAAGGGAAGCCAGTTGATGTCATCTTTTTGGATTCAGTAAAGCTTTTGATACTGTCTCTCCCAGGATCCCTCTGGAAAAAATGCCGTGGGTGAACAACTGGCTCACGGGTTAGGTGCAAAGGGTTATAGTTGATGGGGTGAAATCAGACTGGCCACCTGCCACTAGTGAGATTTTGAAGAGCTCCATCTTAGGCCCTGTGCTCTTCAACATCTTCATAAACAAATTGGATGCAGGACTGGAAGGGATGCTAAGCAAGTTTGCATATAATACAAAACTGTGAGGAGCTGTTGGCTCCCTTGAATGCAGGGAGGCCCTGCAGGGAGACCATATGAAGTTTAACAAGGGCAAGTCCTGGAATGTGCACCTGGGAGGGGGCAACCCTGGATGTACAGACAGAATGGGGAACGAGATGCTGGAAAGCAGTGCCACAGAAAGGGACCTGGGGGTCCTGGTTGACAGAAAGTTGAATAAGAGTCAGCAGTGCCCTGGCAGCCAGGAGAATCAAATGTGTCCTGGGGTGCATCAGGCAAAGCATTCCCAGCCAGTCAAGCAAGGGGATCGTCCTGCACTGCTCTGCACTGGTGCAGCCTCACCTCAAGTCCTGGGGGCAGTTTTGCTCACAACAGTATAAGAAAGATATAAAGCTAATAGAAAGCGTCCAAAGGAGGGCTACAAAGTTGGTGAAGGGCCTTGAGGGGAAGCCGTATGAGGAGCTGTTGAGGGCACTTGGCTTGTTCAGCCTGGAGAAGAGGAGACTGAGGTCAGACCTCATTGCAGTCTACAACTTCCTTGTGAGGGGAAGAGGAGGGGCATGGACTGATCTCTTCTCTAGTGACCAGTAACAGGACCCGAGGGAATGGCTGAAGCTGTGTCAGGGGAGGCTTGGGTTGGATATTAGGAAAAGGTTCTTCACTCAGAGGGTGGTTGGGCACTGGAACAGGCTCCCCAGGGAATGGGCACGGCCCCAAGGCTGCCAGAACTTGACAAGCATTTGGTTGGATTTTTGGGGTGTCCTGTGCAGGGCCAGGAGTTGGACTTTGATGATCCTTGTGGGTCCCTTCCAATTCAGCATATTCTATGATTCTATGAGTAATCTGTGCTAAAGACATCATGGAAAAGGGATGTGCTTATTAATCTTAATCTTACTCGTGTTTTCTACCCCCTCCAAAGACATGTTTCTTAAAAAGCAGATACTCTCTCTTACCCTGAGATGCCTTTCCATTTGAGCAGTATCTCTCAATTGCTTCTTTAACATTATGGCTACTCTTGAGAAGTTCATATAGTGCCTATAAAATAGAAGTCATCTTTAGAAAGAGTTAAAGTTTCCAAATATCCTATCTAAATTTCTGAAACAACCCTTTCAGTGAACATATCTAATGTAAAAAGAGGATATATCTTTATACAGGATGAAAATGTTAAAATAATCAATAGCAAAACCATCCAAATGTTAAGGCAAGGTTTAATTAAGCAAATGTAAAACATTATATGTAATAATTACGAAAGCTGGATTTGTCAACAGCATGTCAACTGGAAACATCATAGATCACACTGCCAACATTCAAATACTCAATTTTAAGCATGTGTTTAAAATTAAAAATAAGATCCTGACCCCAGTACCATCCAATTAAAAAAAATATTGCTGCCTTTATAATACAAGGCAGAGAAAGAGAACACATTAATTACAAAGCAATGTGTCACAAATGGAACAGGATATAAAATATACTTGTTCATTGTCACGTGTATGTAGTCCTTCAGGAATTCTGCCAATCATATTTTCATTTCCTGCTCTTAAGGAGGTTTCAAAAAGGTATTCTTTAACTTTACTTTCTGAGATCACATCAGGTTTCCAAAGTAAATGGTCTTCATTTTCATAGGCTGTTAAAACAGAATTCATTTATGGCAAGTGTGACATTTTTAAGGCTAGAACATAAAAAGCTATTTCACAAAGAACAGGAATACAGAAGTAATCAAATCAAGCGCTGTCATGCCACTTTCAAATTGCAGCTCATTTTTTCCCCCAAAAGCCTTAGTTTAGAGAGAGACTGCAGTGTGGTATGGTGAAGAGATTCAGGTTCCATGAGGATGAGATAAGGGACTGGCTCTTGAGACAATCTCTACAGAGGAGCAGCTTGTTGACAGCTAGATGATTCAAGTCAAATTATGCATATGTATTAATCTTCATATAAAAAAACTAGCAAAGCCACTCAGTTTTATTCAGCTGTTTACAACAAATAAGCTATAGTTTACAATAAAATGTGTACTTTAATATTTCAAAAATTGCATATAAAATAAAAAAAGAGGTGGCAGCTAACTGATCATTTTCTACTAAAATTTGCTAAAACTTACTGTCTTGGGATGACTTTGTGATGTGTAGCCCATATCGCTGCCCCATGCCCAGAAATTAATTTTATGCCTTTCTATGCCTTTAAACTCAGCCTGAGAGGGGGGAGAAAAAAATTGAGCAAAACTTTTTCAAAGCAGTTTGCAGCTTGTTCAAGGTCGCACAGAGATAGAGATTTTTTTTTTTTCAGCTGCGGCAGGAGAATGAGAGGGAAGGGAAGCACCCGGTTTGCTTTTCTTTCCAGCCAGCTTTCAGCAGTTTTTTTTCCTCAGCTCCTTTTCCTCTGGAGAGCTGAACTTTTGTTTTCCTGGGACTTCATTTTTTTTTTCCTTTTCTCCCTGCTGGACTGTTTCAACATCAGAATACATCAGGAGGACTTTCTACCAAGGCCTTGGCCCTGGAGGTGGGCCCACTACCCCGTCCCAGCTCCAAGGAGGGGGAGAGAGAGATCTACGGAAGAACTCTGAAATTTTCCCAGGTTTCTCTCAGCAGATCGAGAAGTTTTATGATTTAGCATCATTATCCCTTTTCCTGTGTGTTTGTTCAATAAATAGTTTTTATCTCTTTCACTTTCCTTTGAGGAAAATTTATTTTTTTTCCCCGAACCTGGTGGGGGAGGGGTGGTTATAGCCTGCCTTCTCTCAGAGGATATATTTCTAGATTTGGCCAAACCGGCACACTTACTTAACAGAATGGAAATCTAGGTCTCAATGTGGTAATTTCTTTTTCCATTCACTAACAACTGAATGCTGTTAACAACTTGTATGTTCCATATTTTACATGCAATCAGGATGTATAGTCCTCCTTCATAGTATACTGAAATCATGTATGCACCCCTCAAGTAGCTTATTTGAAATATATTGGAAATATTTAAGAGTTGGCCTGAACCCTTGTCAATGCATACATTTAGATTCTAGATTAAACTAAATCCTTTATTCTGATCAATACATGTGTTTACACATAATGCTTTATGTACTCTCTTGGCAATACAAATTAGAGTTATTAAATTCAAACACACCCAAGTATAATGGCAGTTACACTAGAGGAGATGAAGAAGATTCTCAAATCTCTCATATAACTGCAGGAAATAATATTAAGCTAAGGTGAAGAATAAAATTACATCTCCTAAAGTTCTGTTATGACTTAAGAACATTGAAAGCTTTTAAACAGACATGTTACAAGTGTAAGGTTTATAGAAGAGCAAACTGCTTTCTAGCACAATTCCAATAGCTGGGACTTTACGGCAGAAATATAAGCTCCTGTTTGCTATCACAAACTCTTCAGGGAGTACAAAAGAGGTTTTTACAGAATCCTCCACTCTCTCCAAGCATTGCTGAGCTCAGCTTCAATCTCCATTATCAAGACAACCCAGCACTTTTTGCTGGAATCCATGCCTGATATTCTCAAGAGGAACTCCTCAGGCTCTCCCATCTGGTAGCTCTTTGCTCCTGGCTATGCCAGTGAACAATACTCTCTCTGGTTCTCTCTAGCACCAGCTTGTTCCAGAGAAAGTTGTCAGATTAATGCCTTCCTGATCATCCTCTGGTTATTGGCCCTTCTCTAGTTCTTGACCAAGGAGAAGTCAAGATGTGTAAATAGTAAAAGGACTATTCAGATAAAACTCGTTTTCACCCTTCTATTTCTTACAACCAGTAAGCATCATGCTCAAATCATAAAAAATAGAAAACTTCCATAGATCTCTTAAGCAACACAAGAGATGTTCACTTGCTAATGCTTCCAGCCAGTGAAGGTTTCTAAAGGTACCAAATGAAACTCTATTAAATAAAGTTATTTCTTCCACTCTGGCACAACTTCAGTTTTTAACCTAAATTTACACAGCAATAACATCATACTTAAAACATCTTTTTTTTTAAAGACAAGGTATATCTAGATCTACATCATCTGCTCATGCTATGGAAAATTCAAATAGTTCATTGCTTTGTTTTTCATAACCATTTTGTAATCCACACTGTCGTGCTTGCTAAAAAAGAAGCAAAGAAAAATACTGAAGATCTTCAATGTAAACTTACATGTTCATAGCCCAGTTATGATACCCTGATGAAAATATTTACTTCTTGACCCACAGTTTGTCGCCTCCTAATATTACTAGATACTTCAGAATTAACACTGTAATCCACTCTCCTATGTCTTCTCGAAAATATCCTTTCAAAGTTGTAGAATCACACTTTTAAGATATAATTATGTGGTTTCAATACTTCAGTTGACTAGGGGTTTATTGGTTGGTTGGTTTGGTATTTTTAACTAAGTCATTGAATTTATCTTATAAATTTAAATAACATTTTTCCATTAGCTGCTATGTATAAATATAAGATAAAAACTAAAACAGAATAACTTACCCTTTTCATTATCACTGTATCTGCCAAGGTAAGGTGGAATTTCAGCCTGATACTGTGAACCAACCATTATTTCCTGAAGATATAACAAAAATCATAAGAAAAGGCTACTACCTTAATATTCTGTGCATGGAAGCATTACAAATTCCATTAACATGGGATTTTGCAGATAATTTCAGAATTAAGGTACTATTTTAGATATGTACTATAAATTTTAATGCATTTTTTTAATAGTAAAAGTTTTATTAACTTTTTCTTAAGATATAGTTATTACCTTTCTCAAATCTTCAGACGAATTACCATTGTCTGCCTCTATGTCTTCACCATCTGATTCCTTATCTCCATCACATGTAGTGTTTGCTTCAGACACAAATAAGTTGGTTTTAGCTAGGAAGAATTTTCAGTTCAAACACAGAACTACAAGATATTCTTTACTTTTGAGAGGAGCCCTGCTTTTATTCTGGAAGACACTCATCACCAGTCTGTTGATCTACATTTCTATCAAACTAGAATTAAGTCAGAAAGCATTGGTGATTTCATATTGCAGAACTGAAACATTTACCATTATTGCAACTAAGACAATATTTCTAATAGTCAAAAGGAAATTAGATCATTTTTCTTCATTAATTTTCTTCAATAAATGCTTACACCTTATAGAAAAGGTATGAGAAAAACAGAAAACTTCCAGGGCTATGACTTAGCCATGGGTTAATCACAAAGAAAGTAAAGTTGAAGGCAAGTCTTTATTACCTACTGAAGCCTTTCATCTGAAGTTTTAATTGACATTCAAAACATTCCTTTAAACAAGGCTACCTCAGCAAGGACTAAACATATAGTAGATATACAGAAAACAGAATAAGCAAAAGACAACAAAAGACTGCTTACTCCTCTTTAATATTTTTTTTCCTTAGGAAGAAATACAGCAGAGCACTCCAAGTAATTCAAATACAGTACTCCACAGAATAACTCATATTTTAGAATTTGGAACTCTGTGGTTCTGGGTTCTGAAGTAAATCTATTTTTTTATTTTATCCCCAGCAGAATGGAATCTATAGTTCTGATAAGATAAAAGCTATTTCATATTCTCAATTTTCAGTAATAACATGCTCACAAATAGGGTTTCAATTTTAGCTTCATCACAACTAAATAGAATCATCAACATCAAAAACAATATCCAAGACTATAGACTGAGGCTCCTCTCCTGTAGTCATTACTAGAATCACCAGTCTCTCTTTTTGCTGTTAGAAATAGCAGGCAAGAAGCTAACATGAATGCGTGAAACAGCAATATACCTGGATAATAATATGCAATTATTTTTTCCAATTAATCCAAATTCAACAAAATGGCCTATGTGTTAGACTTATCTTAAAATTGAATGTTATCTTAAGAGAAATGGACAGGGATCGGAAAAAAAAAAGATGGAACTGTCAAAGCACAGAAAACTGACATTTCCCTCCCTGACATGGTGAATATTTGATTTTAAAATGCCCAATCAAAATTTCTAATAAAGAGCAACATTCTGATAGAAAAACCACAATAGCTGAAAGCAAAGATGACTGTTTCTTAATCCTGAGTAAGATGAAGGAGCTAATAATTCTTTCCATAAAGTTGCCACACTTTCAGTGTCATATTCATTAACAGTTCACAAACAATGTTTAAGTGCCAGAGAGATTGGGGTTTGCTTAACTAAAAAAGGGCACTATAATTTTTAAAGGTTTTTGTATCTCTCTCAAAAATGCCTTACATTACACAATCAGCAGCATGCAAAGGGCTACAATTGCTGATGATTGAGACAGCACATGCCCTTTATCATCCCCTTTCTCTAGAGGGATGAAATCCCCCAGAAAAAGCTCAAGATACTTGCCACATTAAAATTGTGATTAAAATCCTCCACATTGTCTATTGCAGTTCATTTGTTCACTGGTGTACTAGAGTTGGAGCAATGAGGAATATCTTGCCAAGGTTGGATAATTGAACCAATGGGTCTTGGATCTTTCCCATAATAGTTCCACAGGTAGTAAAATTTTGGTGGTCATGGGTTAATAGGCCCCATCCCATATAAAACCACTTTGGCTCATGAAGTCCTATGGAAAACCATTGAATGTGTGAAGGGAAATAATCACAAAGAAACCAAATTCCAGTTCACATCCATAGGCTGAATAGAGAAGTCACTGGCTTAAAAGTAGCAGCAAAAATTTTAGTAGAGAAACACTAATTTAAAAGAACATGTTACATATTCATGCCATTCACCAATGTACAGAAAATTACAAAGAGTGTTCCTTGACATACATTAAGTATTAATTATGAAAAACTACTGTATTTTTAGAAAAATTAATTGTGCTTCTGCTTTGAGCTCTATATTAAATATAGGTCTTTTTAGGTAATCAATAATACCAACCAAAGACAATATTCATGTACAACATCCTGCAAAGCACTGTTTCTCAATCCCACTGCAATTTTGATATTTTAAACTAGAAAGCTATATAGTTCATAGTATATGGTAAGACTTTATGAGTACTATTATAAAATTAGGTTTCCTACATCTTAATGGCCGAGGAAAGAAGTCAGTAGCCTCATGTGAAGTAACTGATGGTGTCAAGTCATCAGCAGAGGACTGCGTTTCTTCATCATCGCCTGACAAGAGGTCTTTAGCTATTTCCTCCTGTATCATTAAAATAAAAAAAATAAAACTTCAGACTATTAAATATAGACTGGTGAGCATTTAGATTCAACAAATTGCAAGTCTCATTAATTAAAATGAATTATTTTACCATAAGCAATTTTAGCAGACTGTTCACTATTAAAAAGCTAATCCACTTCTAATTCTCAGAACAAATATAACCATTCATTTCAGAGTTGAACACAGAGGTTTATTTCCCCCTTGTCTATTAAAATAAATGCACAAGTAGTAACCTCTGCAAGCATCAAATCTCAGATGTTCATCCAACTGCTTTTAAATAAAAAAGTGAGTGGAAACATTTAAAATTCTGTCATTCTTTACATCACAGATACCCCTTAAATTCAAGGGGGAGGTGGGTAATGGGTGAACAAACAAAAACCCAAACCAAAGCCAAGCACTTTCATAGATTTTTCCTGAGAAGAATTACAGATAATAAAGTGGAAAGTGGGGGGGTGGGCGAGCAAGAGCAAGCAAAGGGGAGGGCAAAAGAAAGGGAGGGAGTGAGAATGCGCTTCCTCCACTACCAGACATGCTTGAACCCCTCTGTATAGTGATTAGGGAGGCAAAGAACTGTATTAGACAAGAAGCCAGCTACATTTCTGTAGCCTCAACAAAATGGTGACTCCTAATGAGAATCAGATGTGCAGAGCCATCATTATACTCTACTTTATGTGAAGTTTATAATTTCATCATACTTATGGAAAGCAAAAAAAAAAAAAAGACATGTACTTACTACCTACAGATTTTATAATACAAACTACTAGCTGCATGCCTTATAGCCAATTATCAGATTCATCTCAGAATTCAAAGTTAGCCTGTGAATCATAAAAACTGTAGTTTTGAGTTTCTATATTCAACAATGCGATACATATAGTAATTGCACAGAAAACAATCTCTCTCTCACCCTCCAAAGATGAGATTTTTACAAATTATATGCATTTGAAAGAAACATTCCAAAGCATCCAGTAGTGCACTTTTCAAGTTATCCACAAAAGTTTGATACATGACATGTATATTCGAAGCCAGAATTATTATTTCTGGACATTGCATACATTAAAATAAAATACAGAACTTTTCAGAAAAAAATCCCACTTGTATAAAATAAAAAAAAAAGGAAATCTATTTAAAGTTCTCTGAATGTGTTTTAGAAGAACCATTACCTTATTCATTTCTCAATTGTAATAATATAATGCCACTAAAGTTGCTATGCATTTGTGTGATAATTATAATTAAATTCAGATCCTAAATATCTTTGAAAAATAATTAAAAGTACAATCACAGAATCATTTAGGTTGGAAAAGACCTTTAAGGTCATTGAGTCCAACCATAAACCTAACACAGCCAAGTCCACCACTAGTACAGTAACTTAATTGTACGTTGAAATTGACAAAGATATGTATATTGTAACATCAAGAGATAGTGAAATATAAGTTAAGGTCACACGGATTTCTACTTTTAAACTGTAATACAGGGAAAAACAGTTCTGACTTACTTTATCTAGAGTCATATCTGGAAGCTCATCTGCAAGTTCACTTGGAGAGCTACCCACACTGGAACCAGCCATAACTGGAATTGTGGGTTCATAGCCATAGAATGCCAGCAAATCTTCCAATGGCATGTTTCCTTCCTATTACAAGAAGATTTACAAATATTTCAACATATTGCCAAATACTTGTAAGCAATTCAGGCCTAAAAGGATAAGACATATTTTGAAAAACAAAAGTAAAAATCAAACAAGAAAAACTTAATTGAAAGCAGGAATCTTGATTAAAGATCTAAAATATTTTCAGGCATGAGACTGAAATAATTCATAACTGTGTCTCTTGGCATATAATAAAGTCCCATTAAACTATTGAAGAAAACCATTTAGTGGATGAAACTAAAGAGTAATTATTAAAAATTTGCTCCTTATCTGATTCATACTGTAGAACATGATTTGCCTATATTTCTTCAAGACAGAAGATAGACTAGGAACATTAACAATCTCCTTACAAGAAAGAAATGCAGAAAAACTTGAAAACTTTAGTCCTATATAGTTACAGTTGCAAGTGTGCAAAACACCACAGAAGTAAACCAATGTAGCAATCTTTTATCCCTCCTTTCCATCTTCTGCATATTTTATAATGGCTGTAGAGAAGGTGGTGTAGTTTAACCCCAAGCAGCAACTAAGTACCACACAGCTGCTCGCTCACTCCTCCCCAGTGGGATGGAGATGAGAACTGAAAAAGTAAAAGTGAGAAAGAAACTCATGGGTTGAGATAGACAGTATAATCATTAAAAATAAACTTTTTTTTCTTAATGCAAGGAAAATAGGAGAAAAAAGAACCACAACAAAACAAAGAAAGAGGTATATAAAACCCAAGAAAGACAAATAATCCAAATGAAAACAATTGCTCACCACCAACCAACTGATGCCCAGCCAGTCCCCAAGCAGTGGCTCCCCACCACCATTCAGGCACTTGGCTTGTTTGATCATGGCATACTGACACTGAACCGTGCCATAAATCAATTAACATTTAACATTCATGGATAACCTGTGCAGTGGCATCGAGTTAAGTCCACCTCTCAATCATGAGTCCATTTGTATGCTGCATCCCTTCCTACATATCCTGATGTGCCATGGGCCCATCAAGCTATAAATAGGTCACCCTTCTGTTCCCAGTCCAGATCCACCTGAGCCACTTCAATCCCAGCAGCCTGATCCACCTGCTTATTGTTTCAATGTTCTTCAGTGGCCTGACTCTTGGGTACATGAGCATCTACATGACGTACCTTCACAACCAGGTTCTCTGGCCAAGCAGCAATATCTTGCCACAATGCAGCAGCCCAGATGGGTTTATCTCTGCACTGCCAGTTATTCTGCTTCCATCGTTGCAACCACCCCCACAGGGCATTTGCCACCATCCCTAAGTCATTGTAGAGATAAAGCATTGGCCATTTCTCTCATTCAGCAATATTTGTAGCCAGCTGGATGGCTTTCACCTCTGCAAACTGACTTGATTCACCTTCTCCTTCAGCAGTTTCCACAACTCGTGGTGTAGGACTCCACATGGCAGCTTTCCAACTTTGATGTTTTCCTACAATATGACAGGATCCATCTGTAAACAGGGCATATGGCTTTTCATTTTCTGGTAGTTTATTATATAGTGGGGACTCTTGAGCCCGAGTCACCTCCTTTGGCAACACTGAAGTTTCGACCAGTTCACAATCACTTTCAGAATTCCTGGGCGGTTGGAGTTTCCCATTCAAACCCATTGTGTGATCAGTGCAACCCACTTACTCCACGTAGCATCAGTTGCATGATGTGTAGAGGGGACCCTGCCTTTGAACATCCAGCCCAACACAGGAAATCGAGGTGCCAAAAGGAGCTGTGCTTCAGTATCAACTACTTCTGAAGCAGCTTGAACTCCTTCATATACTGCTAATATTTCTTTTTGAGGCTGCCTCTTCTGATTTGCTCTCCTGCTTCTTGTTAGGAGAAGCTTCTTCATCTCTTACTAAACAAGTTGACTTCTGCTTCCATTGTTTCTGCCTCTTTGGAATAGCCAGGGAATCTTTTTTTTCCCCCCAAATATTCTATCACTTCATCAGGATTCCACACTTGTTCAGGACTGAAGTTCCAGACCATCGGAGGTGTAAACCTTTCTAGACACCTGTCCATATTCTCCCATGTGCCTTGCCACCCATAACCACACTGCCGCAGGGCCTGGGTCATATTCTTAAATAGCTTGTTAACCTCATTAAAAACGGAAGCAATATTCCTAAGAAATACAAATAGAAGTATTTAGACTACCCAAGGATGTTCAAGATACTGAAGTTACTGTAACAAGGGAGAAAACATGACAAAAGGTGGTGGTGAAGGTGCCATTCTGTATTACCTCCACAAAAAAAATCTCTCAGAGGAAGAAGTATAATTGTTAATTGTCTCCATGAGATGGTACCTGAAGTACATTAATGGCTTCAGTACAGAACCCAAATACCAGATTAAGCTCAAGGCCAGTGTTTTAATAATAAATCTTGCAGGCAAAACATCACTAAGCACTAGAGAGCATAGCAAACTGCAAAATCCAACACCAATCTTTAACACGTACAGCAAAAAAAGAGAGCATGGCATAGATCAGACAAGCTAATATCAAGAACAGATAAATCAATATCATGACCAGCAAATGTTAACAGATGTAAATTCTTCCTAATATGTTATGGTCAAATATGTTATCTCAAACCATTTGTGCCCTGTTGTGGCTTAACCCTGGATGGCAACTGAACACCACACAGCTGCTCCCTCCCTCCCCAATGGGATGAGGGGGAAAGAGAATTGGATGAGTGAAAAAGAAACTTGTGGGTTAATATAAAGACAGCTTAATATTTAAAAAGACATAATAATTTTTAAAAATTGTAAGAAAAAGAAAAAATAAAAAGAGGGGGGAAGTAAAGCCCAAGAAACACAAGTTATCCAAATGAAAACAATTGCTCACCACAAACCGACCAATGCCCAGCCAGCCCCCGAGCAGCAGGGCAGTGTGAGAAGCAGAAAAGGCCTTGGCTCTGTGTAAGCTTTGTTTAGCAATAACTACAACATCAATGTGTTATCAACACTGTTTAAGCACAAATCCAAAGCATAGCCCCATACTAGGTACTATGAAGAAAATTAACTCTCCCAGACAAAACCAGTACAGAAAGTAATAGGAGAAAAACAGCTAATGATACAAAAGCAAAAATCAAGAGAAAGGCTTAGTTTATAACTTCTTTTTTCCAACAGCTTTTGATCCAATTATTTTACTAAATATCATCATACTTGCATCCTAACACAATTAATAAAACAAACCATGGAAATTTTTTTAGTTACCTGACTCAAGTTATCAAATAATTAAAAATATTTTCCAATAATTTATACCTTTAAAAGTTATGTTACCTTAAAAAATTTCTTGTTGAACTTGTACACTGATTAAGTTACTTGTTTTCTTTAATCAACTAAGGTCTTAATTCTGCAAAGACTTTTCACAATGGGTAAATGCAAATTCATGTCCAAGTCTTTCCAGGATTGGGACATAAAGTACTAAAGTGTTTAAGATGAGTGGCTCTCAGTTCTTTTTCCTTCTTTTATAGAAGCAATAAGATCATATTGTGGAGTACCAACTCCATTTTAACCACCAGACTTGTCAAGCTGCTTCGCTATTATAACTGCAAGTTCATAATTAGCAAAAATATAATTGTAAAAGGTAGCAAGGCAAAACCAAAACAAGCAAAAACCCCAGAAGTTAAGAAAATTTGTTTTTAAATGGACTACAAAAGCACAGCCTCCTATTTAATGCTAAAAATTACACTTTCCTGGAAGTCTGTTGATCAAAATCTGAAGTTATGCTGAGTGGTGTAAGTGGGTCACTGAATGGTAATGCAAGCAGCATCAGTTTGTGGCTATTTAGCATTCAGCAGGCATTTAAAACGGGTGATGCACTGACACAGATGAACAAGAGGTAGAAACAGAAAAAACATGTAATTAAAGAATGTAAAAAAGAATAGGAAAAGCCAAGGAGCATGCTGGTCATTTTGTACACCCAGCAAATGCCAAACTGATGAAACTGAGACATGGAACTACAATTTATGTAGCAAATTAATGTGAAAAATGTGTAAAACAGGACTGTGCTTCCAGATTGGAAAACCAAAATCTGACCAACAGAATGAAACACAGCTAGCTGTCACTTAATGTACAATTTAAACTTATTTCCAACTTATAAAACTTAAAAGTGACAAGTGATATTAGATAAGACTTTAAAATCTGCTTCAGTAATTTCTTTTCCAAAGTGAAAAAGTTATTAAATGAAAAAGATGAATCTGAACTTAACACTAATAACTTTGAGAAGCTAAGGTCAGCCTTTTTGTGAGGAAGCACTGCTATATCCTAACCAAACCCGATTTTTTTCTTTAAAAAAAAACTCCAAAGGCATTTTGCAGAAAATTGCATTATACAATACAAACTAAAGAACAGGTTGAATGTTCTTTTCACTAAAAAGCTACTACATACATGGACATTTAGGAGAGAGCAAGTCACTCTTACCTTTTCTAAATCTTCAATTTCAGAGCTGAAATTTTTGTTTTCTTCCATAATATCCTCCTCTTCATCAAGAGTTCGTTCATCATCATAATCATGTACCAGCATTTCAGCAGAAGGGTCAAAGTCATGATCCTCAGAGGATAAAGAGCCAACTATCAAAAAACCCTAATTTGAGTAATTTTTTTTGTATACCAACATATGAAATTACATCACAGGAAAAAAAATAAGGTTGCATGAGTCTTTACATACATAGTTAGAACTCTCAGTGGAATAAATGGAACAAATTCTTAACTACCTGAAAAATTCAACTATTTTAGCTGGCCTTGCCTTTTTGTATTGTAACAGGTGGTTTTCTCTCTTACAGTATAGAGTACTTGGGAAAAGTATCTAAACTACTGAAACAAAGTTTCAGAAAGTACAATACCAAATTAATATTTTACTGAATAAAAGATTGTTTTAAAGATCCTGGAAATCATCATTAAAGTATAACATCCACATGTCACAAGATTTCAGATGCTGCAAGACACTGATTTATAGACTCATTCTATTTATATTATTTATATGGTAACTAGCATAGCTTTTCACTAATTAACAGCTAACTTAGGTTGCAAACTAGTTTCCTAACAACAGCAAAATAAGCAGCAAGACTCACTTCAGATTAGTCTCACAGATGAGATCTTTTAATAAAACTAATTTAATTCCTAGAAATTGATCTAAAAAGGAAGAACAAACATAGCAGTTTCAAGAAATATAGAGGGAAATATACCAGAAATAACAAAACATTTCTAATGGATCACAGTAATTAACAAGTCATTATGACAGCTCCGTGGTCCAACAGACACTTTTTCATTACCCAAGAGGATACTCATAAGTCATAAAAAAGTACTGTTGTTATTTTAAGTGCATTTGTTAGAAAGCACTATATTAAACAAGTTTTTAAGATGCAAATATGCTGCACAGCAATGTCAGTGTTCTACAATGAAAATTACTGAAATGCAGGGTTGTTTTGTTCTTCAATGTTCACTTTCTTAAGACTTTCATAATGGAGAAAAGAAACAGACTAGGATATTTCTTTTTCACCTCTGGTTTCCCCTTCTAGTTCTTACAAACTAGTGCTCAGCCAGTGCCAAGAGCAGGTACACAGAAGCAAATGCATTCCCCAAATATTTCTCATGAGTAGCCCTGCTAATGTTAAATAGGCTTCCATGTGTAAATATTCCAAAGAACCTTAACAGCAGTTAAAACCTTAACAATTACATATCATCATGATTTTAAATGTTTTCTGATATTATCTAGAAATCAAAAATTTACACAACCCTGCAGTTATCAGGAACAGAAGTGATAGCTCTCCAGGCTACATGGTTTTACTGAGATGCTGACTTAAAAATGCTACAAAACTTTACTTTCATTTTGGGTTCTGAGCAGCCAATTACTAACTGTGACCAGAGGTAAGGGAAGAACTCCACAGAGCACATCTCTTAAAAATCAGGCAGGCAGTTAGTTACTGAAAATGAAGCATTAGGAGAGCTACGAGGCAACAGAAGGTAAGTTTGGGAAGGAGAAGGAAGAAGACAGCAGCATGCAGGCAGCAGGCTAGGTACTGGGGCAGAAGGTGGGCAAAGACGAACCTGGGCTCGAACTCCCAAAGGAAGCCTGTGGGGAGAGAAAAAGAGTGAGGTGAGACACGGGCTCCATCCAACCCAGCAGCAGGTAAGGAGTTTCCATTTCATGCCCCCTCCCATCCCCTCCCCCTCAAGAGCTGCTCCCTTCCCCCGCCAGCCCCCGCCCTACTCGCCCCTCCATCGTGTTCACCCTCTCCTATCCCTCCTTCTCTAGCTCGTTCCCTGCCTGTCGCTCTCCTTTTTTCCTCCTCCCCTGGCAAAAGCCCCCCAAGTAGCCTCGCCTGACCCGGCGCTCCCACTCCTTCCGACCCCGGCGGGACATGACAGTGGCAGGCAGAGGGAGCCGGACCAGCAGCCTCTTCCCCGCTGCCAGGCCAGGGCTCGCTTCTCCTCCCTCCCACCGAGCGTTTCTCCATCGCCCGCGCTGCGGCAGCGCCGCCGCTGGCCCGTCCCGCACCCTCCATGGCTCGGTGCGGCGACCGCGCGCCCGGCCATGGCTTGTCGGCCGCCCGCGGGCGGCGAACTCGGGACCCGCGCTGCGCGGCACCCGCCGTGCGGCCTAGTCGCGCAGGATCCCAGTGTCCAGGCGTTGCCAGTCACCTCGCTGGCCACCCCACGTCGCCGAGCCGTCCCAGAAGCGCATTACGGGGATGGTGAGGCGGGTGATGAGGGCCCGCCAGCAGCGGGACCCCGCAGGGAACCAGCCGAATTCCGACGCCCCAGCCCGCTTTCCCCGCTCACCTCCGCCATATTGGGACGATCGAGCTGAGCAACAGCGTTGCGCCGAGTGCCCGGATGAGGCCGCTAAGCCAATGGCAGCCGCCGAGTTCCAGCCGGAGACAGCCAGGGAGTGAAGAAACTGAGAGATCGGCAGGACTGAACTGGGGCGGAGGAGGTAGTATCGGGACCCCGCCTCCAGCACCGCCGCGGCCTCCCACCCTGGCTAGCGAAGGTGCTCTGCCTGCCCGGCCCGGAGAGGGCGCTGGACACCCGCCGCGGAGCCTAGGCTTGAGGGGCGCGGCTCCGGCTGTTGTCCTCTCCTCGCCTCGCCGCCCGCCTGGGGAAGCCTCGGCCAGCAGAAGCTGCCCGTCACGGGGCGAGGTGAGCGGGAGTCGCTGGGGCCCTGAGGCTGGCTGGAGCCAAGGTAACTCGGACGTCCCCTGGCCTCGGCGCCGTGCCGCACCTGTCTGAATCAGCTTGTCTGTGACTGCCGCGACTTGCAGTCCTGTTCCGGGGCCGGGAATGCTGTGCAGAAACATTACCCTGCGGCCAAGTAATACCCGGGTTTGTGACCTACTCTTCACTCCGTATTGAGCTCCTTCCTAAGTGCTGGTGTGGAGTAGTTATGCTAACACCTTACATCCTAAGTGTCTGAAGCAGAAAACAAAATGTCAAGGCCTTCAAATCTTGCTGTTGATGATTGCCTGCTGTGGGTTAAACAGCGAAAGTAAAATTTACTTTGCAGTGGATATTGTATCTAAAAGTTGAGGCATTTTATGTACAAAGTAATATCTATTCCATTTTTAGTGGTTATTTTTTGTCCCAGTACACAGGAAGTGGGAATTTGGCCGTTTTCAACTTGATCCCAGGCTATAAATACTAATGCTTTTAACTTTAGAATTACATGTTTCTGCTTTTGGCCAAAATAGCATCTGCCATACTTGCTATATCGAATATTGACCTGCTGGAGGAATGGTGTGCATCACAGTGACACTCAGTTGCAATAGTGCCCCAGACTGTGTCCCATCCTGAGAATTTGGGAGGCTAAAGGCTGTATCCTGAAGTGAACAGTTTCTAAATTGGGTTTGCAGACAGTGCAGAAATTCCAAGCTAGTTTCGGTACTTAAGTAATGAAGCTCCCTACGGTTTAATTTATTCTGTTGTTGCTCTGAAAAACAGAGTAAATTAACTAGTGTCATGTGCTGCACTGCTGAGTCTAGTCTACTTCCAACTGTCCAAACAACACAGCAGCCTAAGATGTAGATATACCTGCTCTTGATATACCTAGGGGTAAGATGTTTGCAACATAAAAATCCCAAGACTTTGCAGAAACACATTTTCTAGGAAAGTGTTACAGTGGGGATACTGTAACACGCCTATATCAAACCAGGAGTCCCGTGGAAAAGAAATATATATATGGATGGATTCTTGATAGATGTTTCAGAGATGTTTATTTCTCCAGCCGCATGGCCGGGATCTGCCGAGGAACTCTTACAGTCACCGGGACCCGAGGGTCCTTGCCCGCGCAGGAAACACAAACCAACCAATGGGGAACGAGGCTGACCAGGGGCAGGGAAACCCCGTGTCTCCCCTCAGGGCCCCTCTTCCCAGGGCTACATGGCGGGGGGAGGAGACCCCGACATTTCACCCGTTTTATTTTAATAAAAGGAGAATGAAGACAACTGGATAAACATAACAAGAACAGTTTCAAAACAAAACAAGCCACCCTCCTGAGTCTTTAAATGTCCAAACAGATTCTCTGGAACATCTTAGGGCTAACAGAAGGCAGACAGAACTCTCTGGGCATGCTTGTGGGGAAACTGAGGCAGGAGAGGGTTTAATTTCTTCCCTCCCCCTTTTCATCCCCCCATCGGCATCGGAAAGGGATTTTTGGGGAAACAATTGGCAAAGGCATGGTTTTGTGAGGGAAACCATGGATGAAAAAACGGATTGGGAATACACTGGGGGTAACAGGACATAGGGTAAAAGGGAAAGGTGGGATTAGGAAAGGGAGACTGTAGGGGGGGCCTACAGTGGAGATATTGTCTAACAGGACTACGATTTTTAGCATATATACTGCCTTTTACAGGAACACCATCAGGCCCAGTGACCTGCGATGCTTGTAACCCTTTTCTACCTTGTACAATTTTGAATTCCACCACCTCTCCATCTCCCAAGCTTGGGATGCATTTTTCAGGGTTATTCTTTTTAATAGCAGTTCTATGCACGAATATGTCTTGCTGGTTATCACATCTTGTTATAAAACCATAATTTTGCTTAACATTATACCATTTCACTATCCCTAAGATTTTAGCTACTATGGTCTTTTCCTTTTTCCGAGTGTCTGCTGTTTTCTGTCTCGCTGCGTCTTTGCTCTCTCTTTCGGTCGCTCCCGTGTTGGAACTGTTGGGGCTGCTGGGGCTGCCGGAGCTGCTCGTGCCTGCGCGCTTTTCCCGGGGTCGCGTTCAGGGCTGCGCGGGCCGGGCCGGGCCGGGCCGCTCAGTTCTCCATGCGTCGCCTCCTCTGTCCGCAGCTTCGCTGCCGCTTCCAGGCTCTGCATCTCGGCCGGGTCCCTGAGCGATGACCCCCCCGCACTCTGCTCCAGCACACGTTTCGGCTGGGCGCGGCTCCGCTCTGCCGCTGCCAGCCGCCGCCTGCGCGCCGCCCCTCTCAGTCGGGCATTCACGGGGCTCGCTCCACCACGCGCTGTGCGGGGCCGGACGTGCACTGCTGGGCCGCGCCGCTCCCGCCACTCCCCGCTCCGCCACCGACACTGCGGCTCGCGTGGCTCCGCCCGCGCGCGGCAGCTGCCTCGCTGTTGCTCACAGAGCGCTCGGTGCATGTGGCCTGGGTCGCACGGTCCCTGAGCCAGGCTTCCCTTCACCAGGACACAGCTGACATTGCTCAACAGTCTCGGTAATTAAATAATATTCACGAAAATATTCTTCCATCGGCATATATTTTGACTCAAATATTAACTGGGTCCAAACGGTCTTCCAAAAGCCCTTGGTAAGCATTAAATCCCAAGAAACATAGAAAAAGTCCTTAAGCAACCATGCCAGGAAGTGTTTCAGTTCTTTCTGAGCTTGAATCAAGCTAAAATTTACAAATCGTTGTTCAAGAATCATTTTAAGTTTAAGATAAATGTCCATATGCGGCTCTGAGAGCCAAGAGTCTTCCCACGGTTCTTCCATAGTTTAGATATGGAATAGCAAAACAAAACCAAGAAGAGGAATCCAAAGTTTCTAGGGTTTACTCACACAAATCAGTCGCTTAGGGATCGGGGATCGTTCTGCTCACAATTCTCCCACCATTTTGTTACAGTGGGGATACTGTAAGACGCCTATATCAAACCAGGAGTCCCGTGGAAAAGAAATATATATATGGACGGATTCTTGATAGATGTTTCAGAGATGTTTATTTCTCCAGCCGCATGGCCGGGATCTGCCGAGGAACTCTTACAGTCACCGGGACCCGAGGGTCCTTGCCTGCGCAGGAAACACACACCAACCAATGGGGAACGAGGCTGACCAGGGGCAGGGAAACCCCGTGTCTCCCCTCAGGGCCCCTCTTCCCAGGGCTACATGGCGGGGGGAGGAGACCCCACAGGAAAGTTCTCACAGTCACAAGCAGCTCCAGCAGTACCTCATTCTCCAATCCCTGATCTGTCTGCCTTTTTCCAAAGTTGTATATACAGATTAGAGAGTTATCAGGTAAAAATGATCAGAGACTTACAGGCTATGTCAGAGCGCACTGCACGTGCTCAAAAATTAAGGAAGATGTCATACTTTCCACCTTTGATCTGGAATGCCATTACAAACCTTATCGAGTCCAGAAACAAGCAGGAATCAACTCCGGGAACAAGGAGGCGAGCACGCAGATGTGAATCAGTGTCAACACTACTGTCGATGCCACAGACATCAGTTGTCTTTTTGTGCAAGAACTGTGGACTGAGTCTTATGTAAAAAGTGGGAAAGTTAATGGTGTAAATTTTGTATATAAGAGTGTGTTAGAAGTTGTGTTACAGATCAGAGATTCCTATATGGGATAAAGCTGTTGAGAATGAAGCTCAATCAGGTATTACACTTGTGCCTTATCATCTCACTGATTGCCTTAAGCAATGCAGCTTTCCCAGTAAAACAACCAAAAGAAAATGTCTGGGAGACTTTGGCCAATGCATCAGGCCTAGATACCATCTGTCTAACTCATTCAAGGCCAAAGAAGCTATTCTCAACATGTTTGGTCAGTCTACCAGCAGACAAATGGCCACCTTCCAAACATGCCAATCTAAAACTTTCACGATTCGGTTCAAATCCAGTGGAAAGTTGGGATGTTTGGACCAAATCCCTTCCGGAGGCTCCTTACGAACCTCAGGAATTGGAAATTCTTGGTTCAATAAAGATGGAGTTTTGTGTAGTATTCAGTTCTCCAGGGTTGAAACAAAATAAGACAAGATAACAGATGTCACTCCAAATTATGAAATATATAGAAATGCAACATCTTGGTGCAATTCAACAGTAAAAATGAGCATATTGTTCAACCAGGCTCCATTGCAATTGCCACAAGGGATGTTTCTCATTTGTGGAGACAGAATTTGGCCTGCAATTCCCTCAAATGTCAAAGTTGGTCCATGCAGCTTTGGAAAGCTTTCTTTGCTAACACCTAATGCAAAAATGATAAAAGAACATAAGTGGCGGGAAAAAAGATGTGTTGAGCAATATAAATCTGACTGTAATGACAAATTTGTAGCTTGGAATTTTGGACAAAGGTTTTCTGCAGCTCTCCTTTTACCTGGTGCTGCTGCAGGAGCAGCCTTAAGACAATTGGATCAATTAGGCTGTTCGCTATGTAAGAACTCTCATGCTGTCTCTCTTGCACTGAGCAATGTTAACTGATGCTCAGAGTGTGAGACAAGTGACTCTGCAAAACAGAGCAGCAATTGATTATCTTCTGTTAGTGCATGGACATGGATGTGAAGAATTTGAAGTTATGTGTTGTATGAATTTTTCGGATCATTCAAAATCCATCCATGAAAGTATACGGCAATTAGAGGATGGAATTGTAGAGGAATTCCTTGTGGAACGGGGGCATAGGATACCCCAGGAGAGCTTGGGCATCCCAGGGCTGTTGCAGAAGTACCCCCGACGGGGCCTCAGGCTGAAAACAGGCTTGCAAGGCACCTGCTAGCTGGCAGCCTTGAACCGCCTTGGGAAAAGGTATACACTGGTCAGCTCCCCTGCTGCTTAGAGGCTTTCTCATGGGAAAGGGGCGTGAACTTTGAAAAAGTATAACTTGGTGAAGGTAAACAATAAAACTGGAGCACGATGCTCAAATCGTATCGGTGTTCATGTCGTGTCTCAGGCTGGCTCTCCTGCACCCAGGACCCCCCCCCCCCCCCCCCCGCTAAATGGAATAGCTAAACTTGGAGAAGAAAGCGGATCATTGTTGAATGATTTGTTCAATTGGTTTGACTGTACACCCTTATGGAGAAAAATTTTGAAGATAGGTTTGTATGTTTTAACTATTGTTGTAATTCTTTTAGTATTTGTACCTTGTATACTCCACTGTGCTAGACGAGCCACGGACAAAGCTGCCAAGGAAGTGTTTTTGGTTCAAACAGGAGGGGGAGATGTAGGAACCCAGAGTGCCGAGAATATTTCTCTGCCTGTTTTGAAGGGTTCTTACCCCGCTGAACAACACTGTTTTAGCCTCAAATCTTGGAAAAAATTACCAACAGTCAGACAAGAACTAGAAAATACAGTGGTGTGAATTAGGTGATAGACTACTATGTAAGATTGTCACAGGGTGAAAAATTTAGAGGTTTTGGGCTTCTCTTTGTAGTAAATAGATAAGAGTAAAAACTATCAAAATGGAGGATTGTTGTTGTTCTCTAAACCACCTTCTCCTTCTACTACTCCATGTTCTGCAGTAAAAGTAGTTTGGAATGATTGGATAGAAAATTCTGCAGTTCCTGGCTGTGTTACTGAATAATTGGTAGGAAAGTGAAAATAGTATATGTTTTTAGTAACCATTGGTTAAATTATCTTTAAAAGGCTGTGTAAATCTTGACAGAGAGTCAGAAGAAGCTTTCACTCCTGCTTTTTTGTGCTCTGTGCTGTACCTGGGTCATGCTAGTGGCTCTGTTCCTCTGATAAGACTTAATAAACAACTATCTGGAAGCATTGAAACTCAAGGAAAAGTCTCAGTTTATCTTTGAAACTCCTTGCAAGGACTTTTAGAAAATTCTCTCCCATCAGGAGGGACTTGATTTACGGCACGGTACAGTGTCAACCCACTAATGTTCCTTAGCACTTTTCAGTTTTGTTCCCTCCAGATAGAGCAAAGCCAGTTCCTATCCCTGTTCCCTTGAAGCCTCAGCTCTAGCAAGGCAAAATAGCTTTCTATGAACACAGAATGTGTAACACATACACAGATCTGTTCATGTAATTGACATAATAGCACAGAAAGTCAAGCAGGAAGAATCTCCAGGGAAGTACATATTTGCTACTATATGCATTTTCTCAGTAGGAATTCTCCCTGATTTGGATGCAAATAGCTATTTCCTAACTTATGGAGTAGTTTACTTCACAGTCTTTCAACTATTTAATGTGATTAAGTTTTTCAGTTCTGTGCAATTTTACAGAGAAAACTTTTGCTGTTGATTTGACACTTAAAAACTTTTATCAGATTTAGATCAAAGGAAAGTTTTTTATTCATAATTCAGACCACTTTGACTGTAGAGGGATTCCTTGTGGAATATTGGGTACGCCAGGAGGGCTTGGGCATCCCAGGGCTGTTGCAGAAGTACCCCTGAAGGGGCCTCAGGCTGAAAACAGGCTTGCAAGGCACCTGCTAGCTGGCAGCCTTGAACCGCCTTGGGAAAAGGTATACACTGGTCAGCTCCCCCGCTGCTTAGAGGCTTTCTCATGGGAAAGGGGCGTGAACTTTGGAAAAAAGTATAACTTGGTGTAACCAAATAAAAAAACTGGAGCACGATGCTCAAATCGGTGTTTGTGTTGTGACTCTGGCTGGATTCCCCTGCTCCCGGGACCCCCCCTGCTACACGTGGCACCCGAACGGCAGGGACCTGAGTGAGTTTTGCTTCATGCAGGTTCGCTTCAATGCGGTAACACACCGAATTTCATCGTATCGGTGCAGCAGAGCCAGGGGAACCAGAGCGGGTGGCCCCAAAGCCAAGTAAAGCCGGGGGCCTGGTCTCAAAGCAGAATAGAAAGCCAGAGGATAAGTCCCAAAGCCGAGTAAAGCCGGGGGCTAAACCTCAAAGCCGAGTGGCTGGAGACCATATCTTCGCGTGGCTGAGTGAATACCCGCAGCACAGAAGCTATGGACTACAAGGCAGGACCTCGACTCCTAGCTAATATTCTCTCTATGAGAGGCGAAATCGTAAAAGACCGAGATCTGAATGCCCTCATTGCATGGGCCTGGGAACATGGATTATTGAGTTACACTTTGCTTTTGTTCTCAACCGAAGCTTGGGGGGAAAGTTGGATATAAACTGTGGCTGTCCACGATTGAGGGAGGAAAGGAAGCTAAAGAAGCTAAAGCTCTCGGCTTAACCTGGAGGGCAGTAACTAGCACTCTCGCAGAGATGAAAACAGAGAGGACAGTGGCCATGGCTGCCATAGAGGCTTTAGAGAGTAGCAGCTCCGGGAAAGAAACAGACGGGGATCTTACGGAGTGGTGGCCAGAGACCAGAGCAGAGTCCTGGGTAGCATGGTTCTTCGGGCTGGCCGCGAGAAAACCGATTAAAGGCACAGCAGCACCTGTCCGCTCACTGCGGGAGTTGCTGGATTCGGCAGGGCAGGATGTTATCCTTCCGACGTCTGAGAGAGAAATGGCTGCTAACGCGGAAGCAGAGCCGCCCGACTCAGGGGGCGGGGCACAGGCGGGCCAAGGAGACACAGGCAGTCCTGGTGCCCGGCCGAAAGCAGCAGAGCAGACGTGCGGTCCTAAAGCCCAGCCAAAAGCGGCAGAGCACAACCCCCCTCTGCGAAACAGCAGAGCAATGTCCAGCAGCGAAGTAGCTTCTGCGGTTTCATCGCCTGCAGAGCCAGAGCCAGCCAGGGCTGCTGGGGGTCAGCCCCAAGAGGGGGAGAAGCACCAAGAAATGATGCAAGAAGTAATCAAGAAGCTTGCTGACTTATCTACACGGCAAGATGCGCTAGACTCCAAAGCTTGTGATATTACACCATCAGCACCGTGGCATCCTGTGGCCCCACCGGTCAAGTTAGCACTCAAACCTCCTACATTCCTGTCGGGAGAATCAAGCACAGTGCCTACAGCCCCTCCCTCCTCGCGAGGGGAGGTGCAGCCATCATTTCCATCAGCCCCGACGGAGAGGACTGACCCGTTGCGAAGGAGATGGAAAGGAGTTATCCGTGATGCAATCATTGAGGGTGATTGGCAAGCAGTGAATGCCCTCGCTTGCCCTGTACAGATACAAGGGGACACTGCAAAGTGGGAACCCCATGACTGGAAAATCTTGCAGCAAGCCAAGCAAACAGTCACCACGCATGGCTTGCGGTCTGAAACTACACGAAGCATTCTGCAGTTTATCTTTACAGCAGATGTCCTATGTCCTGATGATTGCATCAGCATTGCACAACTGTTATTAACCCCTTCTCAGTTCCTGCTCTGGGAGCAAACATGGAAGCAGCTAGCACAAGAAGAAGCTAGCAAACATCAAAGTGACACACAAGACCCACTGTATACACTCCAAGCTGACATGCTAACTGGGAGCGGAGCTTACGGGGCGACGGTGACACAGCTGACCATGCCCGTAGTCATTCATCAGTTGTCACAGACTCTTGCCCACAAAGCCTTGTTGTCAGTACCTGAAAAGAAGAAGTCTCCCCCGTATGCAGCAGTCCAACAGGGGCTGTCAGAACCATATGGTCAGTTCATCGACCGTTTGTCAGCAGCCTTAAAGGATGCAACTGAGCTCTCTGAAGAGCTCCAAGAGCAAATGTTCTTTGCCTTTGAAAATGCTAATAGGCAAACTAAGACAATTCTTGCCACTCTGCCCCAAGGAGCAGGTGTAGATGAGATGCTCGTGCATGCTACCCGTGCAGAACAGTCATCTCAAACAGCTGCCTTTACTGCAATGCTGCAGAATGTCCTGCGACAACAGGGACAAGTCATCGCCGCAGCACTGACCAGAGGGGTGCCCAGCAAGTGGTGCTGTGCTACGCATACAAGACCCTGAAGCGAGAAGGCGCAGTCAGCATCAGCTCCTGAGGAAAGTGATGCCACTACTTCAACAGCTGGAACACTGGGACCTCCATCCCGAGAAGCCTTGGGAGAGGCTGCAGGTGTGGCTGAGTGAGGGAGCTGAGGACTTGCCAGATCCATCACTCTCCGTAGCAGGAGAAGTAGCGAGACCCTGGGCGAATGTAACAGCTGCCCTAGGTGGTTGCTAGTGACTTGTGGTGGGTGTCGGGAAACCCTCTCCAAAGGCAAAACTAAGAAGGGGAGTTGCATAAATTTTTGGGTATAGCACCAGACACAGAGGTAGAGTGAGAAATTGTTTTTTGACTGTCTTGAGACAAGAGCATTAGTGGAAATTTTCAGTCAGCTGTCCGCCCATTTAGATCGAGTGAAGGCAGTCAGTTTGGCTAACATCTATGTTTTTACCTGGTGCTTCAGCAGCCAGGGCTCACGCTATTTTGCATAAACTTGCTTTCTGGGAGAGGGATAAGTTAAACATAACTTCGCAGATGCTTGATGAGTTAAGCGTAGATGTTACTAGTGTTAGACATACAATATTACAAAATCGAGCAGCCATTGATTTTCTACTACTAGCTCACAGCCACGGCTGTGAAGAGTTCCAGGGTATGTGAGAGATTGGCTTAAGAGTCTGGGTATCACCAGATGGCTGTGTAACTTGGTAGTAGAAGGCTGCTGATTGCTATTTGTAGTTATATTAGGTTTAATAATATTTGGGTGTATTTTTTTTTTTCTTTTGCCTTAAAGCAGGGCTGCAAAAAATCATCGACCACACCTGGGTTGCCCAAAAAGAAAATGGGGGATATGTAGAGGGATTCCTTGTGGAATATAGGATACCCCAGTATTACCGCCGGCCTGGTTCCTACGGTATATCACCGTGTCCTGCAGCCATAGGGACGAGGAGGAGGAGAAGATCCAGCAGGCAGGAATTGTGCAGCAAGATTGATTGACTTAATTATTTTACAAACTCTTTTATAGATGTTTTTCTTCATCGTCTAAATGGACAAAGGACCAGCCACCCCTTGGGGGTGATTGGCTAAAATCCTAAACCATCCATTGTCAAAATATTTTTCTACTATACCATAAACAAGACTTTTCAAGGTTGCAGGTGTCTTGGTTGTTTACATTCCCTGCTACCTCTTCTGTGAGAGAGAAAAGTCTGTCACGGACTTAGAAAATAGCAAGAAAATCCTCGCTAACAGCATTTTTGAACCTACAATTCCCCCTTTTTGTTTTATAAGATAACAACTCTACTATTAATCCTAAATAGAAATCTACATCAGTTATTAATTCTAAATATGTCCTTAAGGCTTTAACTATCTGACTCCATAACAAGAAATTTAAAGTTCAGTCTCTGCTTGTGGAAGGACCATCTGCCTGATGGTTGGTATCCTGGTCATCATCAGAAGAGTCATTAGGCTGATGATCTACATTCTGGTCGCCATTTGGATGGTTGGCGTTCTGGTCATCATTTGGAGGTTGCCTGTTCTGCCTCTGGTGCCGTAGGTCAGGGCGAACGCATTTTGAAGGTAGCCACCGTATCCCAGCATCTGTGGAAACGCAAGCATACCCACGACCCCAAACGATAAGCTCATGAGGGCCTTCCCACTGGTTAGTGAGTAAATTCCGCACCCAGACTTTTGCCCGGGGCAGTTGTCTGTCGCCTGCAGACTGCAATGAGAGAAAATGATTCAGAATAACAGGATTATTTGAATTTTGTGGTACTGTGATTAATTGTATACAAAGCTTTTGCTAGTCGGCTCTGTGGAGTTTCTCCATGCATTCCCCTTTTCTGTTTGTCCAAAACACACTTCAAGGTACCATGAGCGCGTTCAACAATGGCTTGGCCAGTAGGAGAATGTGGGATACCAAAGGTATGGTCTACACCCCATAGGTGCAAGAACTGCTGCGTCTTCTCCGAGGCATAGGCAGGACCATTAACGGTTTTCACAGAAGCTGGCGCGCCCAGGACTGAGAAAGCCAATTTCCAATGGTCAATGACATCACAGCCCTTCTCTCCAGTGTGAGCAGTAGCCCACATAGCCGAGGAGAAAGTGTCAATAGACACGTGCACATATTTCAGCCAACCAAATTCTGGGATGTGAGTTACATCCGTTTGCCAAATCTGCAAGGCTTTTAGCCCTCTGGGGTTTACCCCCGCTGGCAAAGGCGCAGCGAGTCCGTGACAGTCAGCACAAGCACTGACAGTGTCGGGCGCCTCGGATGGTTTTAAATGAAACTGCTTCTGCAGGGTATGTGCACTTTGATGGAAGAAACCGTGCGATGCCTTGGCTTGTGCAATTTTGTCAGGCTGAGGCCCTACCCATGCAGGGTTGGCCAGCATGTCAGCCCTGGCAATGCCTTCTGTTAGAAACCCTGGTAAATTGGTGTGACTTCCAATGTGCAGAATGTAATACGGATGCACTCGAGCCTGAATTGCAGACCACAAGGTTTGCAACAGCGAAAACAGAGCCGCATTGTTCACCTCCTTCAGAAGGGAACCATCTAAGCGTTGGGTGATATCTGCTACATAAGCAGAGTCAGTAACCAAATTCAAAGGTTCCTGTGAGAATCACTGAAAAGCCATGGTAACAGCCCTTAATTCAACTAACTGAGCAGAGTCTGACTCGGATTGGTGTGTTAACGAACCACCTCAAAGGCAGTGTAGGATACTGTGCACTCTTACACACAGTGACCCCTACTAAAAATTTGTCCCAATCCATACGCCCCAAGCTGCCAACACATCCCGTCCCCAAAGATTATGGGAAGTGGTAGCAACATAAGGCCTAATCATAGCTGGGTGTCCCTCTGCGTCCTTCACCACCACAGGCCGTTCGCTTAAATAGCTCTGTGTGGTTCCTCCTAATTCTGCAATGGCCGATCCAACCAGGGCTAAAGGCCATGAGGGAGGCCACGCAGAGAAGGAGATAATAGTTACATCAGCACCCGTATCAATCAAACCTCGAAGCTGAATCCGGGGTGGTTGGGCGTTCGGCAGGACCAGGGTACATGTCATCTGTGGCCTTTGGTCAGAGATGTCTGCAGTCCAGAAGGCCTGCGGAAGTCCCGTAGATCCACTGCCGTTATCTTCGTGAGTTTGTTCTACCCTGGGGACACAAGACTTAAAAGGCACTAATTTAGCAAGGCAGGTCTTTTCAGGAATAGTTACAGGGGGTTTTTGTGTGGAGACCATAGCGCAAATCTGACCTTTAAAGTCAGCATCAATAACTCCAGAGTGCACTAAGATTCCTTGATGGGCAATATCAGGTTTTCCCACCAGCATTGCACTGGATCCGTGGGCTGAGGGTCCATATGCATCCAAGGGAACCTTATAAATACCGCTAGAGTCTAAGATGACTGCGGCTGCGGTGTGGACGTCAAACCCGTCTGATCCCTGGGTGCCGTGTGATCCCTGGGTGCTGTCTCTAGGGTGGCTGGGTAGGCCTGTGCCTGTACCTGAACCACTCTCTGGGGGAGCGGCTGCATCGGAGAGCAATTCCCCCTCCTTGCACCCTGGTGGAAGTTTCCCGGCAACAGCCGACCATCGGCATGAGTCTGGGATCTACAGTAGTCCGAGCAATGCCCTGGCCTGCCACACCTCTTGCACTGGGGGATCGGTGTGTTCTCTTTTTGGCTTGGCTTAGGCCGCTTCCGTTTCTTCACCTGTTTTGGTGGCTTTGGTTCAAGACCAGAAGATGCGTGAACAGGCTGCAGGAACGCAGCCAAAGCAGACCTTTTCTGGTTCCCAGATCCCACCTTACCACAGGCTTCGACCATGTCTGTTACCTCAGGATCCCCTGGTAAGGCATCTATGATTTTTCTGCACTCCTCATTTGTGTTATCTCTCACTAACTGCCTTAACAACAACTGTCTTAACCTGTCATCCTCAACCTGCTCCTCGAGAGAAGCAGCGACTTTCTCTACAAAGGAGAGGAATGACTCTGATTTGCCTTGAACTATTTCAGTATATCGCTTTCTGGGCGCAGACAACTCTATGGTTTTCAACAGGGCAGCCATGCTGACCTGTTGAGCTTGCTGCAGGATGCTAGAGGACAAGTTACCCTGTAGGCTGGGATCAGAGAAGGGACCAGTCCCCATCAAAGCATCCACTCCTGCTGTCTGTCTAGGATCAGCAGCAGGGAGCTGCAAATTTGCTAATGCAGTCTTGCCGGCCAGCTTTCTCCAGGTTTTCTCAAAACCTGTAAATTGTACAGGTTGAAATAGAATTTGACCTAAGTGTCTGATATCAAATGGAGAAAGCAAATCTGTATTTATCACCCTTATTATCTGCATAACCTCAGCAGAACCTAGCCCATATTGTGCCACCTTGGATTGGAGGTCCTGGGCAACTTTCCAAGCAATTACTTCATGCTTATCATGCTCCCCTGTATCTGGGAGAGCCTTATAACTGGGAAAGCTTGGATCTCTTTTGGGGAACCAGTACCATCCTGAACATCTGGCACAGCCTGTGGACGGAGTGTAACAGCTCCCCGGTTACCCCCAGAATCCTCAGATCCATTTTGCAGTCCAAGGATTTCTAATAACCTCCAGTCACCCTCCTCCAATGCTCGCATCTTAATAGACTCTAAGAAGCTATTATAATGCGTTGGACGCACTGTTACTGTGCAGTCCTGAAAGGTCCAGGGGCTAGACCGACGCAACCTCTTTCTTCGCCGCGCGGCTACAGCCGCCTGACGACCTGGGGCCAGAACCTCATCTGCCTCACTACCTGACGAGGAATCATCAGGCAAAGGCAACTTTGGGGTGCTGGGAGTGAACAGAAATGTACGTGGAGGGGCACTTTGGCTAAGTTTCCTAGAGGCAGAACAGACAGCACAGACTGCAGCTGGCTGTGCCGCAGTTTTTACAGCAGTTTATTTACCGGAGGCCGTCTCGGCCAATCCCGACCGAGCCGGCACTGGAGCTGCTGCCGCCATCTTAGCCTTGCTCTGCGGACGTGCCTGGCTCCGCCGCCGCTGGCCCATTCTCGGTGGTCGTGCCCGGCGTCGCCGCTTCTGCCCACTGGTCTGCAGCCGCCATCTCTGGCCGTGTCTCTGCAGCCGCCGCCGCTTCCGGGTTTTCCCGCAACAGCGCTGCTTCCGGATTCACCGCCGGCCGTGCCGTTTCTTGGCTCGTAGCCCCGTCTCCTCTGTCTGGCGGGGGGGGCGCGGGCGGCGCAGGCTGTGCTGGCGGCGCGGGCGGTGCGGGCTCGGGCATTCGCTGCTCTAACAGGCTGAGCAGGTCCTCTATCCTTCGGGATAGCTTCGGTAGCTCTGTCAGCAAAGGCAGATGCTTCATTAAAATGTGGATGGCTCGGTTCTGCGACTGCGCAGAACAGTCCAGCGCCAGGGAGGGCAGCGGATCACACCCAGGGAGTCTAGGTGCAGGCACGCCCAGCGCTACGCCGACTAAGAAGTTAGATCCAGGTCCATACGCAACCGAGCTAGGAGCCGCTCTGGGCATCCAAGTGGCCAAACCGCTGATTTGCGGCGCTGCATAAGCCATGGCCGACACCAAGCTGAGCGGCAAGGCATACTGCATGCCCTCCCGCTGCCCCGACCCCCCTGCCTCTGCCGGCGCAGGGTCTCTGGGGGCTGCGGAGTCCTGCAATTGTGCAGGGTGAGCTGTCGCAGGCTCTGCCTGTGGAGCCGGGGGGGGGGTTTTCCGAATCCACCATCATTTGCCCCGGAAACCCAGTCAACGGGGCCCCCCTCGGACATTCCTCTGTCACTCATCACCGAGATAGGCGATCCAGCCCTGCTATCACAGTCAAGGTCTGTCAGCAGAATAAATAACAAGTGCCAGGTTTTGTATAATTCTAACGCTGCTGGGTCCCCAGTCGGGAGCTCGTGTCGGACAGCAGATCCGAGTTCCTGCCATAAGGAAAAGTCCAGGGCAGTATCTCTGTCCATGGAAATCCCTCTTAAAGTAGCCCAGTCTAATAATTCCCGAACTGAGTTTTCAGGAATGGAGGTGTGCAATATGCTAAACACACCTTTCCAGACCAGTACGACAGCATCGTTCTGTGAGCCACTGTTCGCCATTTCTCAGTTCTGTCGGACCTCCCGGTCCCGGGGGGGAAGGGGAACAGCGTACCTCTAGAGGAATTCAGCTTGGCTCGCAGCAGCAGGACACGTCAGAGAGTGCAAATCACATCGGGCAGCACCAAATATTACCGCAGGCCTGGTTCCTACGGTATATCACCGTGTCCCGCAGCCATAGGGACAAGGAGGAGGAGAAGATCCAGCTGGCAGGAATTGTGGAGCAAGATTGATTAATTATTTTACAAACTCTTTTATAGACTTTTTTCTTCTTAGTTTAATTGGACAAAGGACCAGCCACCCCTTGGGGGTGATTGGCTGAAATCCTAAAACATCCATTGTCAAAATATTTTTCTACTATACCGTAAACAAGACTTTTCAAGGTTGCAGGTGTCTTGGTTGTTTACATTCCCTGCTACCTCTTCTGTGAGAGAGAAAAGTCTCTCATGGACTTAGAAAATAGGAAGAAAATCCTCGCTAACAGCATTTTTGTACCTACACCCCAGGAGGGCTTGGGCATCCCAGGGCTTTTGCAGAAGTACCCCTGATGGGGCCTCAGGCTGAAAACAGGCTTGCAAGGCACCTGCTAGCTGGCAGCCTTGAACCGCCTTGGGAAAAGGTATACACTGGTCAGCTCCCCCGCTGCTTAGAGGCTTTCTCATGGGAAAGGGGCGTGAACTTTGGAAAAAAGTATAACTTGGTGTAACCAAATAAAAAAACTGGTGCACGATGCTCAAATCGTATCGGTGTTTGTGTTGTGACTCTGGCTGGATTCCCCTGCTCCCGGGACCCCCCCCTGCTACATTTGACAAATTAATATGAACTCATAGCTCTACAACAGCAGGTCATTAGGTGTGTTCCAGGGCTTTTGTATAAGCTGCATCAAGAATTCTGAAAAAACTACAGTGCTCAGAGTTGTAGTGGACAGAGTTCTGCACAGCAGGTATTGGGAGGAAAGGGCTAAAAGTGGAAGATTTGGGAAGGAGGGACTGGTTTTGCTCAAGTGACGTTGGAGCTGGGAATGCTAAGAATGCTAGGGTGGGGAACTCCATTTGTTACACCTACTACTGATATCCTCTGCCTGTTTTGCGAAGTAGAATTCTTGTGTAGAGATAACACACTCTCACAGACATGCTTGAATGTCCTGATGAGAGAGAGAGAGATCAAAAGCTCAGAAATCATAAAAAGCACACAGCATGTTGATAAACTACACGTGCATGAGTCTTTGATAAATTGGTGAAAACAACAGGCCTGCTGCCCACTAGGATGGACTAAGACTAGTGTGCCTGCATTCCCACTTGTGTCTTTGCCTGGGTGGTTTTTTTTGGATCCTCCAGCCAGCAAGGTAATTAAATAAATCTGCTCTTTGCATTTCATCTGTGGGTTGTAGTCTCCTTGGCTACCTGCATGTGTCAATTCACACAACAGGAAAAAATACCATTTTCTTTTCTTGTCATTTTCTGAGATTCATTTTTGCACTTGGAAATTGCAGATATACAAAAAAACTTACAAATATTTGCAGACTCTAATACCTACAAAAAAAGTTGGTGAAAAACTGGATCCTGAGGATTTGAAAAGAACTGTTATGATCCTGTATCTGAGTTGGGACTGGAATTTGATAGTGTTGGGGTTTTAGGAGTTCTCCTGGGGTTTTTTTCTGTTAAAGGAATTTTCCCCATACGTGTTGCTAGGGGGACAAATTGCTGGGTACTTAAGAAAAACAAAAGAGCTGGTTACAGAAGTGGGGTGCATCTGGCTACTCTTTTGTTTCACCCGGGTGTGCGGTCAGTCGGGTGTGCAGTCAGTTGTCAAGTTTGGACAGAGAGGGAGGCTGTTTCGTCGGCTGCTTTTTCCTTCTGCTGGAGAAGCCCCGGGATCCCAAGCCCACCTTTCCCTGCATTGCTGGGAGCTGGGCCGTGGCCGCCCTGCCCCCGCCGTTGCTTCGAGCCTTTGCTACGTTGTAGCCCTGCTCGCCTTGCCTGCCCAGACCTCCGGGGGTTTCCCACCACAGCTCCACAGTTTGGATACATCTCGTCTGCCACCCGGGATTTGTGCTTGTCCCTGCCGTTCCAGCCTGCTGTTCCTGAGGGTCCGGCCAGACACCGGGATCGGCTGCCTAGGGGTTTGTGAAGCTTCTTTGTCCCATCCCTTCCCGGGATCCCAGGCCACCAGTGCTGCCTGCTCCCCGAGCTCCCTCTGGAGCGCCCTCTGCAGCCGCGGGGAAACCATCGCACCTGCCCTGCTCACCGGGAGCCGCCAGCGCCCCTGCCACCAGCTGTGAGCAGAACTGCACCCGAGGGGAAAGGGCCTGACAGCCGAGAAGGCTGGGACTGGGTTTGTGATTGTTTGCTGTTACTGCCAAAGTTATTTTTGTTTGTTTGACTGGTTATACACATATAGATAAATAATAGTAAAGAACTGTTATTCCTATTTTCCATATCTTTGCTTAAAAGCCACTTGATTTCAAAATTATAATAACTTGGAGGGAAAGGGGGTCCCATCTGCCATTCCAAGGGAGGCTTCTGCCTTCCTTAACAGATACCTGTCTTTCAAACCAAGACAGATAGCAATATCCATAGTGCAATTATGTTCTGTGCTGTTACAATGCGTTTTACCTCCCAGTGGTTTTCACTGAGTACAGATCAAGATAAAGAGTGAAGATGGTGAAGTAAGCTTGTTTGAAGGGGATGGAAAGGAACAAGGATTGCACCGCCTCTTTCTCAATTAGCATTTTTCTCCAGAAACGGGGGACAGTGTGATGGGCTCTTAAAGTGTAGCTTGGAAACTGAACTACCTCATGCTTTTCTAGAGTCTGGTATGGCACTGCATCATCAGGAGCTTCCACGGGAGCCCAGTGCTTTCTTTCATGGGTGTGCTTCTGCTCTCTGTCTCACTTCCATGAGCAGAAGGGCAACATAAGATTGCTCTTTCCATTTTACAGGGATTCTGAATTAGAGATAGCTGAACAAAATATGCATATGCATGTATACGAGTCAAATAGCTACATCAATGCAAATGCAGTTTTCCATAGCTGATGGACATGCAAGAATGTATGGAATTCTATATTTCAAGGTGTCTTTTCGCTTGAATTGGAATCAAGAAGATGGGACAAAAATCTGCCTAAACTGTTCCTTCTGAAATAATGGAACAAGATACATTTCGTATCCATACTTTGAATATACTTTATCATCCACGTTTATCTCAGATTAAAAAAAAAAAGGAAAAAAAATGTTTTGCAACAATCAAAAAAGGAAAGAACTAAAATTATTTAAAATATAAGAATAAATCCCTGTTGGGGTTTTAGTTTTGTCCTAGTTTTTTTCTGTTAGAGGAATTTTCTCCCATATGCATGTTGCTAGGAGACAAATGACCATACTTAAGAAAGACAAAAGCACCCCGTTTTTGGGGGTGGGGTGGGCCTGGCTACTCTTTGTTTCACCTGGGCGTGTTGGGAGTTCGCTCTCAGCGTCTGGAGAGAGAAGCCGCGGAGAGAAGAGCTGCTGGTTCCCGTTTTGTTTTCGGCGTCTTTCCTCTCTGCTGGAAACAACACCGGGATCCCAAGGCTGCTTTCCCTGCCCTGCTGGAGGCTGGGGTTGGGGCCGCCCTGCACCGCTGCTGTTTCGAGCCTTCGCTGCATTGTAGCCGTGCTCACCCTGCCTGCCTGGAGCCCCGGGGGGGTTCCCCTTTTGGATACATCTCGTCTGCCACCCGGGATTTGTGTTTGTGCCTGCCGCTCCGGCCTTGCCATTTCCAGCCTGCTGTTCCGGGAGTCCAGGACCGGCTGACCAGGGTTTGTGAAGCTCCTTTGTTCCACCCTCCCCCGGGATCCCAGGGCACCAGTGCCGCGTGATCCCCGAGCTCGCTCCGGAGCGCCCCCTGCAGCCGCGGGGGAACCATCGCACCTGCCCTGCTCACCGGGAGCCGCCAGCGATCCCTGCTGGCTGCGAGCGGAACTGCACCTGAGGGGGAGTAGCCTGACAGCCGAGAAGGCCGGGACTGGGTTTGTGTTTGCTGTTATTGTCATAGTTGTTGTTGTTTTGTTCGACTGGTTATATATCTATCTATCTATCTATAAATATATATATAGTAAAGAACTGTTATTCCTATTTCCCACATCTTTGCCTAAAGACCCTTGATTTCAAAATCATAATAACTCAGGGGGAAAGGGGTTATATTTGCCACTTCAAGGGGGGCTTCTGCCTTCCTTAGCAGACACCTGTCTTTCAAACCTAGACAGATTTTGGCGCCCAACCGTAGGGCCTGAGGGCATTAAGAGAGAGAGGTGAAAAAGGAATAACAGTTCCTGGATAGCTTAATTTGGTGTGTTGGATATAGGAACCTTGTTAGGCAGCAATATGTGGTCTACTTTGCCCTGGTTCGGGTGGCATGTGGCTGTGGCTATATTCTTCCCCTTTGCAGCTCCTTACTTGAATATGGGTCCTCTCACTAAGGCTACCATTGCTGTTATCCAGCTTGCGCTATGGGTCGAGAAGGTGAGGAATTCATGGGTTTTTAACTTCCTCCGGAATGTGGGCACGTGGATAAATGGCTATCACACACTGAGCGCATGTTTTTGGGGTTATGTTAACAATGGTACCTTCTGTGAGGAAATGACACCAGGGGAAGTTTTCCCCCAACCCCTCAACCAGTTCTTTGGACCCAGCCCATCAATTTTTGAAGGGTTTAGATTCCCTCTGAATACTAACCACCTGCTGCTGGTAGGCCTACTCTATTTAGCATTCAAGGATAAGTTGAGATTGGCTTGGATAACTACCCAGACACCAGCCCCAGAGACTAGAGATCCTGCCCCAGAGCCTGATCCTGCCCCAGAACCTGACATGGCCCCAGAGAGTAAAGTCCCTACCCCAGAGCCTGATCCTGCCCCGGAACCTGACACAGCCCCAGACACTAGAGACCCTGCCCCACAGCCAGATACTGCCCAACAGCCCACCTCAGAAATGGACTACCCGAAATGGGTGGGGGTACTGGCGAAAGGGATGCAGGAGATGTGCCAGGAGATGGGCCAGGTGCGCCAGGAGATGGGCCAGGTGCACCAGGGGATATGCCAATTGCTAAGGGAATACACCTCCTCAGCTAGTGAAAAAACCTCTCCCTGCCCCAAAGAGGGTGAGTCTGACGGTGCAGCAGTGGAACCCACGGATGTTACAACCATCCAGGTTTCAGCTGAACCACAAGGACAACCACAGCCAGCAGCAGTTGCCCCTGTGCAAAGGAGGAAGTGTAAGACCAAATCAGTACGACCAGTTAATGATGATGGGGAACCAGGGCCCTCACAACCAGCAGGGGAGCCAGAGCCAGAAATCATCATTGAGTCCCTGTCGTACGACAATCGCCGTGGTATGCGAGACGATATTGTGCGAAGGGGGCGTGAGCCTTATACCACCTGGCTACTTCGGGTTTGGGACCTTATGGGCACAGGTGTGCAACTGGATAGTGGTGAGGCAAGGTATCTGGGATCGTTGACCCAGGACCCAGGCGTGAACCAGGTATTTGTGAGGGAGCCAGGGCCCCTTTCTCTCTGGGACCGGCTCTTAATGAGTGTGAGAGAAAGGTTCATTCACAAAGAGAGAATGCAGGAGTACCATCATAGAATGCAGTGGAAGACACTCGAGGAAGGGATCCAACAGCTAAGAGAGGTGGCAGTATTAGAGGTACTCTTTGGGAGGGATGGACAGCACGGTAATGACCCCGATAAGGTCAGGTGCACAGGACAGATGATGTGGAACCTGGCAAGACTAGGGCCATCGCAATACACCACCTTCATTGCAACCATTGATGCTGACAATAACCGAGAAACAGTGGGCTCTGTTGCCAACAAGCTCAGGAATTATGACAGCATGGTCAATGGTCCGCTGAAAGCTCATGTCTCTGCTGTGGTCCAGGACCTCAAAGAGGAGATGAAGGAGATGAGGAAGGAAATGAGGGAGGAGATGGAGGAGATGAGGAAGATCAGTGTGGCACCAGTGCGAGTCACAGGCCCCCAAGTCAGAGCCCGTCGTCCCCCAGCTAGAGAGAGAGGGTACACCCCACGAGCTGAGCTGTGGTTTTTCCTGTGTGAGCATGGGGAAGACATGAGAAGGTGGGATGGGAAACCCACCTCTGTCCTGGCAGCGCGGGTGCGTGAACTCAAGGAGGGAGGCACTAACCGAGGGGGTTCCACTAAGGTGAAAGTAGCCTCAGCCTCCCGTGACCGAGCTGCCAAGTATTACAAAAGGGAGGATGATATGTCAGATCCCCTCGAAGGTACCTCTAGTATGTATGCCCAGGGAAAGAATGATAACCAGGGCTAGAGGGGCCCTGCCTCTAGCCAGGAAGAGGCACGGGAGAACCGCGTTTTCTGGACGGTGTGGATTCGATGGCCTGGCACATCAGAGCCACAAAAATATGATGCATTGGTTGATACTGGGGCACAGTGTACTTTAATGCCATCGGGACATGTGGGGGCAGAACCTGTATCCATTGCTGGGGTGACAGGGGGATCACAGCAGTTGACCCTTTTGGAAGCTGAGGTGAGCCTGACTGGGAAGGAGTGGCAAAAGCATCCAATTGTGACCGGTCCAGAGGCCCCATGTATTCTGGGCATAGACTTCCTCCGGAATGGCTCTTACAAAGACCCAAAAGGACTCAGGTGGGCATTTGGGATTGCTGCTGTGGAGGCAGAGGGCATTAGGCAATTAAACACCCTGTCTGGACTATCAGAGAATCCTTCTGCAGTTGGGCTCCTGAAAGTGGAAGAGCAACGAGTGCCAATTGCCACCTTGACAGTGCACCGCCGGCAGTATCGGACGAATCGAGATGCTGTGATTCCCATCCACAAGATGATCCGCGAGCTGGAGAGCCAAGGGGTGGTCAGCAAGACCCACTCACCCTTCAACAGCCCCATTTGGCCTGTGCGCAAGTCTGACGGGGAATGGAGATTGACTGTGGACTATCGTGCCTTGAATGAAGTGACTCCACCACTGAGCGCTGCTGTGCCGGACATGTTGGAGCTCCAGTATGAGCTGGAGTCCAAAGCAGCAAAGTGGTATGCCACTATTGACATTGCTAATGCATTTTTCTCCATTCCTTTAGCAGCAGAGTGCAGGCCTCAGTTTGCTTTCACCTGGAGGGGTGTGCAGTACACCTGGAACCGACTGCCCCAGGGGTGGAAGCACAGTCCCACCATCTGCCATGGACTGATCCAGGCTGCACTGGAAAAGGGTGAGGCCCCAGAACATCTGCAGTACATTGATGACATCATTGTGTGGGGGAACACCGCAACAGAAGTGTTTGAGAAAGGAGAGAGAATAATCCAAATTCTCCTGGAAGCTGGTTTCGCCATCAAGAAGAGCAAAGTCAAGGGACCTGCCCGAGAGATCCAGTTCCTGGGAGTAAAGTGGCAAGATGGACGACGTCAGATTCCCACTGAGGTCATCAACAAGATCACTGCAATGTCTCCACCGACCAGTAAGAAGGAAACACAAGCTTTCCTAGGCGCCATAGGTTTCTGGAGGATGCACATTCCTGAGTACAGCCAGATTGTGAGCCCTCTTTACCTGGTTACCCGCAAGAAGAACGATTTCCATTGGGGCCCAGAACAACAGCAAGCCTTTGCCCAGATCAAGCAGGAAATCGCTCACGCCGTAGCCCTTGGCCCAGTCCGGACAGGACCAGAGGTGAAGAACGTGCTCTACTCTGCAGCCGGGAACAATGGTCTGTCCTGGAGCCTCTGGCAGAAGGTGCCTGGTGAGACTCGGGGCCGACCACTGGGATTCTGGAGCCGAAGTTACAGAGGGTCTGAAGCCAACTACACTCCCACAGAGAAAGAAATCTTGGCAGCTTATGAAGGAGTCCAAGCTGCCTCAGAAGTAATCGGCACAGAGGCACAACTCCTCCTGGCACCCCGACTACCGGTGCTGGGGTGGATGTTCAAAGGAAAGGTTCCCTCCACGCATCACGCCACCGATGCTACTTGGAGCAAATGGATCGCCCTCATCACGCAGCGCGCCCGAATTGGAAACCCAAGTCGCCCTGGGATCTTGGAAATAATTACGAACTGGCCAGAAGGTGAGACCTTTGGGTTATCTTCTGAAGAAGAAGAGGAGCAGGTGACGCGTGCCGAAGAAGCCCCACCGTATAATGAGCTACCAGAGAGTGAAAGACAATATGCCCTCTTCACTGATGGTTCCTGCCGAATTGTAGGTGCTAGCCGGAAATGGAAAGCTGCTGTATGGAGCCCCACAGGACAAGTTGCACAGGCTACGGAAGGAGAAGGTGGATCGAGCCAATTTGCTGAGCTAAAAGCCGTTCAATTGGCTCTGGACATAGCTGAAAGAGAGAAGTGGCCAAAGCTCTACCTCTACACTGATTCATGGATGGTAGCCAATGCTCTGTGGGGTTGGCTGGAAAGGTGGAATAAGGCAAACTGGCAGCGCAGAGGAAAACCAATCTGGGCTGCTGAGGAGTGGAAAGACATTGCCACTCGAGTAGAGAAACTATCTGTGTAGGCCCGTCATGTAGATGCTCACATCCCCAAGAGCCGGGCTAATGAAGAACATCGTAATAACAAGCAGGTAGATCAGGCTGCGAAAATAGAGGTGTCCCAGATAGACTTGGATTGGCAACATAAAGGGGAGTTGTTCCTAGCTCGATGGGCCCATGATGCCTCAGGCCATCAGGGCAGAGATGCCACCTATAAGTGGGCACGAGACCGAGGGGTGGATCTGACCATGGACAGTATCTCCCAGGTGATCCATGACTGTGAGACATGCGCTGCGATCAAGCAGGCCAAGCGGGTGAAGCCCCTGTGGTATGGTGGGCGGTGGTCCAAATACAAGTATGGAGAGGCCTGGCAGATTGATTACATCACACTGCCTCAAACCCGCCAAGGCAAGCGCCATGTGCTCACAATGGTAGAAGCCACCACAGGATGGCTGGAGACCTACCCTGTGCCTCACGCTACGGCCTGGAACACCATCCTGGGCCTCGAAAAGCAAGTCCTTTGGAGGCATGGCACCCCTGAGAGGATTGAATCTGACAATGGGACTCACTTCAAGAACAGCCTTATAAACACCTGGGCTAGAGAACATGGCATTGAGTGGGTGTACCACATCCCTTACCATGCACCAGCAGCTGGGAAGGTTGAGCGGTGTAATGGACTGCTTAAAACCACCTTGAAGGCACTGGGCGGGGGGACTTTCAAAAACTGGGAGGTGCATTTAGCAAGAGCCACCTGGTTAGTTAACACCCGAGGCTCCACCAGCCGAGCAGGCCCTGCCCAATCCGAACCCCTATAAACGACGGATGGAGATAAGGTTCCAGTGGTGCACGTGAGAGGTATGCTTGGAAAAACTGTTTGGGTAAAGTCTGCCTTGAGCAAAGACAAACCCATCCGTGGGGTTGTTTTTGCTCAGGGACCAGGTTGTACCTGGTGGGTGATGCAAAGGGATGGAGAGACCAGATGCATACCGCAAGGGGACCTTGTTTTAGGGTGAACTACCCACGGCTCTGTACTTGTATCAGTATCAGCATGTACATATGTATATAATTTGGGTGATGCATGTATTTATATGGTTAAAAAGGTTAAGTTTCATGTAACATGTTAGTATGGGAAAAAATTCGGGGTGGATAATGTTGGGGTTTTAGTTTTGTCCTAGATTTTTCTGTTAGAGGAATTTTCTCCCATATGCATGTTGCTAGGAGACAAATGACCATACTTAAGAAAGACAAAAGCACCCCGTTTTTGGGGGTGGGGTGGGCCTGGCTACTCTTTGTTTCACCTGGGCGTGTTGGGAGTTCGCTCTCAGCGTCTGGAGAGAGAAGCCGCGGAGAGAAGAGCTGCTGGTTCCCGTTTTGTTTTCGGCGTCTTTCCTCTCTGCTGGAAACAACACCGGGATCCCAAGGCTGCTTTCCCTGCCCTGCTGGAGGCTGGGGTTGGGGCCGCCCTGCACCGCTGCTGTTTCGAGCCTTCGCTGCGTTGTAGCTGTGCTCACCCTGCCTGCCTGGAGCCCCGGGGGGGTTCCCCTTTTGGATACATCTCGTCTGCCACCCGGGATTTGTGTTTGTGCCTGCCGCTCCGGCCTTGCCATTTCCAGCCTGCTGTTCCGGGAGTCCAGGACCGGCTGACCAGGGTTTGTGAAGCTCCTTTGTTCCACCCTCCCCCGGGATCCCAGGGCACCAGCGCCGCGTGATCCCCGAGCTCGCTCCGGAGCGCCCCCTGCAGCCGCGGGGGAACCATCGCACCTGCCCTGCTCACCGGGAGCCGCCAGCGATCCCTGCTGGCTGCGAGCGGAACTGCACCTGAGGGGGAGTAGCCTGACAGCCGAGAAGGCCGGGACTGGGTTTGTGTTTGCTGTTATTGTCATAGTTGTTGTTGTTGTTTTGTTCGACTGGTTATATATCTATCTATCTATCTATAAATATATATATATATATAGTAAAGAACTGTTATTCCTATTTCCCACATCTTTGCCTAAAGACCCTTGATTTCAAAATCATAATAACTCAGGGGGAAAGGGGTTATATTTGCCACTTCAAGGGGGGCTTCTGCCTTCCTTAGCAGACACCTGTCTTTCAAACCTAGACAATCCCAAAACCAATAATGAAATGAAGCTGAACAGTTATAGATGAGGAATTGTAAGATAAAGCATGTAGAAGCTCTAGAAGAAAATTTCTTGTGATCTGTAGCTTTTTTTCTCCTTTACCCTTAAAGAATGATAAAATTAAGTACTAAGTCTTTTACATTCTGCACTCTTAGGTCTATGCTATCATGGATACATCCAACAGATGTATGATGTTCAGAAAATACCATTACCATGTCTCCTGGTTCTGGCCAGGACAGGCTTAATTTTTGCAGTAGCCAGGAGGGGGCATAGCCAGGACCCGGAGGTTATTCTATACCACCTCACATCATTGCTGGGGGCAGGGGGAAGGGAGTCTCCTCTGAGGAGAAAGGGTTCCTTCTGGTCAAGTAAGCATGGCAGAGGGAGTGGTGGGGTGGCCCCAGGTCCGAGCTGGAGGGAGTGGTGAGGGTAGCGTGGCAGAGGGAGTGGTCAGGTATCGTCTATTGTTGGGGGTTTCTGCTGTGAGCAATACCGTTTTTTTCTTGTACCCTCTGTCATTAGTATTGTTGCCGTTGCTGTTTCTTATTTCTTTGCTGTTTCCAGTAAATTGTTCTTATCTCAACCCATGATCTTTACCTTTTGTGCCTCCAATTCTCCTCTCCAGCTCACCACAGGGGGAGGGGAGGAGTGAGCAAGCATCAGTGTGGTTTAGAGAGTCTCAGTGGGACCACTAAATTGGGGAGTACCGCTCCTAAACTACGCCACCATGTTTGATGTCTTGGTCTTGTATTTGGGTGGCATAAATGTTGTGATACTTTTTCACTTCAGTCCACACTCCTTCAATAAACCTGTTGCCCAAATCCCTAGATTAATGGCCTGAAATAACCCTTTTCTGTAGGCATAATAAAAAAAAAAAAGTAAATTCTGTTTGTTCAGGAAATGAAGTTGGTCTTAGACCCTTAGGCTGTATCTCTACTAGTAAATTAAATATGCTCAAGGATGTTTCCTAGACATTAAAACCACCAAAAAGCCCAGAACTGCACCCATGCCTGCTAGCAAAACCTCTCCTTCCTTCAGATGCTGCCTGTTGCAGGTGGACTGTTAAACACAATAACTCCTGAAGGGTACTGAACAAGGAGGCTGGTGGGAGCAGGGCACAAAGCATGTGGGGGTAGTCCTAAAACTTTGATGTTACAGATGACCATGTTCTAGCACTACTTAATTTACTGGAAAAGCAGAGAGTATGTTGTAAAAATACAGGTCACCATCTCCTGCAAATGTATACTCTGTGCTTTGACATGGAAAGAAGGAAGGAACCCCATTAGTGACATCACTTACTACTGCTAATCACATTCTTGTTCAGATACCATGGTTTTGTGTTGCTGTTGAGACGGACATGACATACACACACACCCCGACAGCTCCAAGCAAAAAAGCTCCCTTTATTACTACACAGCTTCTTTTATACAATTTCTTAGCATTCATGCTACATGTTCATTGGCTATTAGGTTTTATCTGTTTACATAGTTTTAAAGCATAACAAGCATAATTTCAACCATCATACACCACGATGTGAACATGTGATGGTCACGCAGCATGCTTTTCTACCCATAATTCAGTTATGTCTCTTTACCACAGTCCTCTACTTAGCCAAAGTAACAGGTCTGAGCCATGATTTTACAAAGGCAACAAGGCTTTCATTTTATAAGGCTTTACCTATATGCAACAGTTTTGAGGAGCATATTTGTAGTAAAGAACAGACACGCAAAGTAAGTTTTTAAATCCCCTAGTTTTATCTATCTTCCCGTGCTTTTTCATGAGTCCAAGTAACACAGCTTTCTGCAGTACCAACTGGACTTCTGTATAATGTTGTCATGATCCAGTTATTAAAGTTATTAGAAATGCCTCTGCCCAAATTAAGGTGCAAATGAGACCATGTGCCAATAGTATGGGTTTTATTTGATAGTAAATATGAGAGGGAGAGAGAAAAGAAAGAGATAGAAAATGGGGGGGGGGGGGGGGGGGGGAACAGAAAGAGAATGACAGAGAATTAAGGAAAATATCACCACTCCGTGGATCCCAACAATGTTCTGTTGATCCTCTCCAGCTGGTCTTCTTGCTGGTAAAAGTCCCCCAAAAAAGCATAGAATCCGATGGGTTAATATACACTCAGGCCAGGTGGCAATGTCCAGGTATGTTCCCCAGGGGGGGCAGTCTCTTGCAGCAGACTCTGGATCTGTTGCATCATGTGCAATCCTGTGGTGCAAAGCCTCTGGGGAGCGCTTTGGGGGATTTTTGATGGATTATGACACCCCCTCATCTGCTCTTCACGTGAATGTCCTGTGGATGTTACCTGTGGGGTTGGGGGTTCCACAGCTGGGCCAGTTTCTGTAAGGGAGGATGGGTATTAAGTGCCTCTGACCAGAGGTTACACCCAAAACCTCCTCCCCCCCACCTCGTTTTGGAGGGAGTAAACCTGGCTTATGTGGGCTGTGGTCTCCTCCACCCCAAACACAGCCAGGGAAGAATCTCTGTTGTGTTTGGCTCTCTTGTGGATGCATTCCTTTCCCTCAGCCTTGTTTGTTTTTCCCTATGCCTGAGATGATTGAACAATAGCGTCCCCTTTATCTTATCTAGGCAGCTTACAGTCCAAAGTTCCAGTCAGGTATCTTCAGGGAGGCTTCTTTGGTTGTAGCTTCTTTATACAGTTTTTGTTATAATGGGCAAAACTCTTTCATAACAATGTTTAAGGCATGAATCATTTCAGTCCGACAAATGTAAGAAAGGTAGACTTTTAAAAATAGTTGCATTTGCTTACATCTCATGCTAAATTTTCAAAGGGAATAGCTTCCCTTACTTCTTTCTGAAGACTTTTAGTATTCTGCTATTTTTATAAAAATAGAAGTTTAATTTTGTCCTAAAGAACATAGAGAAAAAGTTTTAACTGATTTATTTTTCATAGTAATAATATTAGTATTAGGCAAAGAAAGCAGCATATTTTAGTGAACCTTACCAACAGCCAGCAGATTTACAACAAGGGGATGTTTTACCCAGACTTACAGACAGATACAACACATTCATGTAAGGATATCGCTGGTCCTTAAGAGATGGTATAATGTGTGCATAACAAATATTTTAATGTAGAGGAAGTTGTAGTGATATGCAGAAAAGACTCCACTACTGGAATAAGTAGTAAAGTAGGTATGTTTATTCCAGTGCTGGGACGCATGGGGGATAGCTCCTCCAAAGTCATGCTTGCCGACAGCTGCATTCAGCTTGGTATATATCGGGTTACAAGTTCCATATTCATTAAGTTTCCCAATACACCTATACATATTCATTACCTAGCCCCACCTAGCCTCGCCTCGTGTTACAATGAGCCCTAAAGTCATTTACATCTGCGTTGTGCTTGCGCAGTGTTGTCTGGTGGTTGTGGGCAGGGGTCATCCTCAGATGAAGTAAAGGGTCTTCCTCATTCTGAACTTTTCACCTTGCTTCCCTGCGCATGCTCTTTATGTTCCTGGCCCAAGTCCAAACTTCAAGTCTGGTTTAAGTTAGGTTTAAAAATAGGATCTTTGGTCAAGATTCCTTTCCTTTATCAATAGTCTTCTATCTTCTCATCCTGCTTTGCTAGGCACAATAAGTGTTGAGCAAGCTGTATGCATTGTTTTTAACAGCTTCTTAGCAAATCATTTAACCTCTGCTTCCCCCTCCTCCCCCTAATTCAGTAGAGCTTCTTTCATGAATTTAAACAATTTCATCTTGTCAGGAAAATTAATCCACAAACACCAGAGGTTTATGTCCAAAAAGGAGACAGAGGAGTCCTGTAACTTTATTCAAATAAAGGGAGAGGCCATGGGGCATTTCCCCTGGGGTCTCTCAAATTTTTGGAGGGCGCAACTTCCTTTTATCCTGATTTCCTGGCTGCATTTCCCTCTCTCTTTCCCCACTGGCAGAGGTGCTTGAGAGGTACAGACTTCCCAAAACGCCTAATACCTAAGGTTCCCTTCTAATGTATATCCCCCTTTATTTTAATTCTTATGAAATTTATGGTTCTTCCCATTGTTTCTTTCATCTCTCAATAGCCAATTTCATTAATCAGCAGACCTATAGTTTATTTGTAAAGACAAATCTCTTTCTTTCCATTCATCAATCAGTGGAATCCTTCCCGCTGTTTCTTTTATCTCTCGGTACTAGTTTGTTCCGGTTTAGCCAAATTTAGAAATATATCCTCTGAGAGAAAGCACAACCACCCCTCCCCCACCAGGTTTGGGAAAAATAAATTTTCCTTGAAGGAAAGTGAAGGAGAGAAAACTATTTATTTAACAAACACACGGGAAAAGGATAATAATGCTAAATAATAAAATCTCTCACTGTGGAGGAAAAACCTGGGAAAGCGTTAGAGTCCTCCCTTTGGTCTCCTCGGAGCTGGGGCTTGGCCCAGGGCCAGGCCCTCTGTGCCCGGTGGAAAGTCCTCCTGATGTGTTCTAATATTGAAGCAGTCCAGTAGAAAAGGGAGAAAAACTGAAATTCCAGGGAAGGAAAATGTTCAACTCTCAGTCTCTCTCCGGAGAAAAAGAAGCTGAACCACTGGCCAAAAGCTGACTGGAAAGCAGCAAGCCGGGTGCTTTCTCACTTCCCCGCCACAGCTGAAAAAAAAAGTCACTATCTCTGTGTGACCTTGAACAAGCTGCAAACAGCTTTGAGAAAGTTTTGCTCAGTTTTTTTTCCTTCCCCCTCTCAGGCTCAGTTTAAAGGCATAGAAAGGCGCAAGAATTAATTTCTGGGCATAGGGCAGCGATATGAGATACACATCATAAAGTCACCACAAGACATTCCACCCCTTATCCCATATTGTTGGCTCAATGCCCAAACTAAGATATTCTAATTCTACACACACACATCAATACATACATACATATATATATACACAGCTATGTATGAACAGTGACAGTGACACTCAGCAAGCAGTGGTATACAGGCATTTCACATTACAGGTGGTTTTCACCCATCAATCAGATCCCCCTGTGGTACACAATGTGTTGTTCCATCTTTCTGCATTACCCACCATGTGCAACCAGTTCCCTGAGCAAAGACAACCCCACGAATGGGTTTGTCTGCACTCGAGGCAGAATTTATCCACACAGTCTTTCCTAACAGACCTCTGACATGCACTACTGGGACCTTATCTTATGTAACTTTCTGGAGGACTAGCTGAGCCTTTTCAGGAGAGACTCTATATCCACTTAGTCCCAGAAAATTTAAAAGACTTACGGTCCAGTTCTTGCAGTCTTCACGGGTCCTTGTTGCTATTAGTAGATCATCGACGTACTGCAGAAGTGTACCTTCTCCAAGTGGCGGTGTCCAGGCTTCCAGTTCTTGGGATAATTGACCTCTAAATATCGTGGGGCTATTTTTGAATCTTTGTGGCAATACAGTCCATGTAAGTTGGCTTTTTCTCCCTGTTCTGGGGTTTTCCCATTCAAAGGCAAAAATTTCCTGACTGCTTTCAGCTAATGGCAGACAAAAGAAGGCATCCTTTAAATCTAAAACTGAAAACCACACCATCACTTTGTAATTTTGTGAGTAAAGTGTAAGGATTGGCTACTATGGGATGTAGTGTTTTTGATATTCTATTTATTGCCTTTAGGTCTTGAACTAACCAATAACTTCCATTTGGCTTTTGTACTGGCAGAATTGGGGTATCGCAGGAAGATCTACACTCTCTCAGCAACATCTGATCAATACATTTAGTAATTATTGGTTTTATTCTGACTTGTGCTTCATGCCTTAGTGGATATTGTTTAACTGACACTGGTTGTGCCCCTTCCAGTAGTTCAATAATCACTGGGGGAGCCTGTTTTGATTTCCCTGGAATTTCAATATCTCATCTTTCAGTCTTGTTTGTTTGGTCGGTTGGGTTTTTTTTTTTCCTAGGCCTGAGTTGATCAAAGAATGGGTTTTCCCTTTATCTAATCTTAGTGGTTTAACTTACAGTTTAAAGTCCTAGTCAGGTATCTTCAGGAGGCTTCTTTATACAGTTTTTGTTATAATAATATTCTTACTCTGCTGTATAATTCTATACATTATGAAGGATTTGTTTTTATGATACAGAACTAACACACAACACATTTTCAAACAAAATGTTCTCATGCAAACATATCTTTACATCAGGGTGATCCGGTTTGGCCAAATTTAGAAATATATCCTCTGAGAGAAGGCACAACCACCCCTCTCCCACCAGGTTCGGGGAAAATAAATCTTCCTCAAAGGAAAGTGAAAGAGATCAAAACTATTTATTTAACAAACACACGGGAAAAGGAAAATAATGCTAAATAATAAAATCTCTCGCTGCGGAGAAAAAACCTGGGAAAGTGTTAGAGTCCTCCCTTTGGTCTCTCTGTGCTTGGTGGAAAGTTCTCCCAATGTGCTCTGATATTAAAGCAGTCCAGTAGAAAAGGGAGAAAATCCGGAATTCCAGGGAAGGAAAAAAATTCAACTCTCAGTCTCTCTCCGGAGAAAAAAAAGAAACTGAACAACTGGCCAGAAACTGACCTGGGAGCAGCAAGCCGGGTGCTTCCTTGCTCCCCTGCCGCAGCTGGAAAAAAAAATTGCTATCTCTGTGTGACCTTGAACAAGCTGCAAACTGCTTTGAAAAAGTTTTGCTCAGTTTTTCCTTCTTCCTCTCAGGCTCAGTTTAGAGGCATAGAAAGGCACAAGAATTAATTTCTGGGCATAGGGCAGCGATATGGGATACACATCATAAAGTCACCCCAAGGCACAGGGCTATGCTCTGTTTTCCAGGAGACAGATTATAGCACTCTTGTCATTTAATCTTGACACAAACTACAAACTGTGGCTTTATTTTGGTGCGATGAAAAATGAAATTAATTCTCTTTCAAATTTAGGGTTTTTTTATCTCAAGTAGCCTTTTTTGTTTGTTTTTGTTTTTTTTTTTTTTAATTTTAGTGAATAAATTGCCTTCATCACATTCTGCACCTACAACTGAGATTGCAGAATGTGCTATAAATAGGAGGGGTGAGGAAAAGTTAAAATACCCTCTTAAGACATATGGCATGAGATTAAACAGCACATTAGTTTGAGAGCTGGTAGAAGGCTTTTCTGTATCCCTCTTGGTTTAGGAAGGGGGATTCAATCATTTCCCATGTAGCATTTGCTTGTGTTTTGTCAAGATTCTTTAATTCACTAATTAGAAAATCCAAAAAAATTTAGCCAGATTATAATAATTTTGAAGCCATCTGAGGCAGAACTGGGAAGGTTAGTCCATATTTGTAGGATTTCAAATATGTATAAATTCTTATACCAACTCTCAGGATAATATTGGTTGAGACAAATTATACATCCATAAGACCTTAGCCACACCATTTTTCAGTAAAAAGACAAAACGAGTTAGACAAAAATTAAACTCAAGAATAGGTAGAATGCTTTAACTACTATTTGATCTTTCACCATGTCACTTCCAATGAAAACACAAACAAATTACAAGCATTAATCAACTGACAATGCGAGCAATTATGGTGACACTTTAAATTTCATTGGTTTTCACACAGCTCCATCTCATGTGTTGGTCGATTCCTATAAAAGAAAAGTGAAAATTTGGCCCACTAGACCGATTATTAAAAAAGAAGTAAAACTTTTTTTCTTTTTTTTTTGGGCTAACACAAAGTGACGGTGAAGCAATGGTTATCATATTTATGTGTGATTTTTCTGCTTGCAGTTTCCTTGCTCTTAAACTGCTTTCTTTATCTTTGATGTCAGTGTTGCCCACCGACCACAAACACAAACCAACAGAGAGTCAGTTTATGCGGTGCTTTATTCAGGGCCCAGGGACCTGGGGACTGGTGTCCCAAATCAGGCTTCCCAAAGACCTATCGTTTCACTCAGCTCTTTATACAGTTTCAAACATTGGCACACATACAAAACATTAACAATTGATAATCATACCCCAAGCCGTATATCTTCATGGTTGTCTAGTCTTAGATAATGCTCAACGAACTCCCACCACTGAAATCCCCCTTGCATGCCACATATATCAACCCAGAACTATTTACTTTTAGACATGTTCTCCATGCCCAGCTAATTCACTACTCCTAACTTCCCCACCCAGCACATTCCATTCCTGTTTCCCAAGAGAACTATTTCTACACCTGAGGCCTTACAGCCTAGCAGAGCCTTAGCCTTACTACTTCTAAAATCCAATATCCTATCCTTTTTGTATCAAGTCCCCCCTTTTGAGCATCCTTTGAGCTTCTTCTGGGTTCGCAAGGATGCTCAACAATTCATGTCGCCGTTTCGCGATAAGCAGGAGGTGGAGTGGCTGGTTCTGCCAGAACTTCTCTTCGCATTATCGCCTTCATTATTCGCCGAGAGTGTTGACCTTCCTTGACAATCATTCCTAAAAGACACTTATATACTATTAAGGCAACTAAAAGGATTATAACAATCATGATTCCATACTGTACAATTGAGGATATCCACCCGGACATCCGAATTCCCAGGGAGCTGAACAGTTCTCCTACCCAATTATGTTCTGCCTCTTTCTGAATATTATTCACCTTTCCTTCAATCTGTTCTAATTGACTTATATCCTTTTCTACTTCCTGTGTAACATTCGGGATGTGAATGCAGCAATGATCATCTCTACCATGCAGATATCCACATATGCCATGCTCCTTCAACAATATCATATCTAAAGCCATCCGATTTTGAATTGTCATCCTAGACGTAGCTTGTAACTGCAGATTTAAGTCCTTGAATCCCTTCTTGGTCACAGCCGCCAACCTTTCTGTTTGCCCCAACAATTTGTACAACATTTCCCTGCTTCGATATGATGATATTGGTGCAAAGAGAGATTCTAATACCCACCCAAATTTAACTCCTGAAGAAGGTCCATGCCAATCTTCCCCTTCTTCTAACCCTATGTCTCTAATTTCCTGACTTATATCTCGCTTATGTCTCATTTGTATTTCTGAGGCCGTCAATTTTGTCGATTTCCAAAAAGGACAAAGAGTTGGAACTCCTAAAGTAATTTGTGTAGTTGGACCATCTACCGGCATATGAGTGGTCCAGTGTCCGTGACCCATTACCCAAACTAAATTTCCTGGAGCTCGGATTGATGTAGTTTTACAGTTTAACTCTCCTTCTGTATTTTTGTCTTTTATCATGTGGTTATATCCCCTACATTCACAGCCAAATCTCAAAAGTACCTTTACAGGCAGTAGACTCACAGACTCACTTGGGCTGTCACAAGTGAAGACCTTAGTGCAATTCCAATCGGTCATTCCAGGTGCATCTTTTCTCCAACTACCCTGTCCTTGATAGGTCTTTGAGTAAGTTTGATTTTTCCGTCCCTTCCAATAAATACACCATTGAACTGTTCCTATGTAACTATAGGTTTCTAACAAACTAGGTCCCCAGATTGTCTGCCATTGCTCCATGGTAGTTGTGTTTGTAACATTCTGGCATATTATTTCAAAATATTGTTCAGTTGCCTGGACTTGTAGCGTTTGCCTCTCATCGTATTCACACCATCCTACTCCATGGAATCTTCCGATTTTGGTAAATACAGCATTCGGAAGCTTGTAACAATCTGCTCGGTTCCCCGGGGTTTTCCAGTGTTTCCTTATCACATTTGTCCGATTAACCAATTTAGTTCGGATCCTAGTCTCCTGGGTACAACTTAAGGTAACTGTTCGATTAGATGCAGGCATGTCTGGAGCTGGTATAATTCCCCATGGTATAGGATCTCCTGCCGCATGGGGCAAAGGCAGACATGCAGTGATTGCTGATACATTTTGTGTTTGCCCAAAATCCCTAATTAAACCCACAATCAGATTCTCTGGTTTGGTTCGGATTTCATCCTCTGGTACCTGCCGAGTCACCCTTGTTCTTTCAACATAAACACTAATCATCCCGGTTGCCCACCAGTCATCTCGAGCAACCCAACACCAGTATTGTCCATTATCTTGCTGTTCCAGGACTTCTTTAATTACTAACACTATTTCTTGGGGTTTTCTTCTAATTTGATATTTCCCTTGAGCCACCAAGTTCTGTCCTCCAAACCACCATTCATACTCAGTGTAGCTTTCAGTTGGTATCCTACATCTTAAAACCAAATCCTGCCCTTCCTTTGCGTTATATATTTTCTGTTCAGGCTTGATTCCTCGATCCTGTTGTAATACCACTTCTACCTTCCTGACCCCATAACCTCCCCTATTACCACAAACGAGAACACAAAGGTATTTACCCTCCGATCTACCAATCTCTGAGTTCGTTATATTCAACCATCCTCTGCTTTCATTTCCCTGCGTCCACCAACTTGTCCCTTGTACCTGTGGATTCCACATTTCCTGTGTCGTGTTCCATTTCCACCATTTCATTCCAATCTGTTTCTGACACCCTGTCTCAATTTTATGAGTACATTTTATTCTGAGAGGAGGTCCGTCCCACATATCTACTTTCCCATTTGGGAGAGTCACCTGGACCTTATTTTCCGGTTCTGTTTGGGAGATATTTAAAATGTCAAGATTTACGAATCCATAATCATAACTCCCTTTTATCCAAACTATACAAGCATATTTTCCTGTTCTGGCCTTTGTTACATTGGATATCTGCAGGGTAGTCCTACCTTTTTGCTGCTTCTCATCCCAGACCGTTTCTACTCCTTTATCTTGAATTTGATCCTTGGTGATCCATTTCCATCGTGCCCTGACTCTGTCCCATCCAGCTCCCTGGTCATCGACAAACAAACATGTGAGATTTACATTTGAATTCTCCGGTACCCACACCCTTGATTCAGGTATTGTGATTTTAACAAAGGTTTCAACAATTATTATTTTACTCAAGAGTAACAACAACAGCATTAATTTTTGGCTTTGAACACCATTCTTGTGGGAGATAGGGGGGGTTCCACCGACCATCGGGAGGGGACCTTTTTGACCCGTGTGTAATGGATCCAGCTGTTGATCCCGTCGACCTTGACGGCGGTGTAAGTTGTCATTATCACTTGATGGGGGCCGTCCCATGTTTCCTTCAGAGGCTCCACCGACCAGTTCTTCACATAAACTTGGTCTCCTGGGTGAATGTCGTGAGCAGGAGTGTCCAGAGGTAACGGTCGATTCCACTCCAGCGTGGATCTCAGTGCTGCAAGGGTCTTATTTAAAGACAAAACATAATTTACAATCATCTGATCCCCAATTACATGTGGGTCCCCTTGATAGGTTACAGCATGATATGGTTTGCCGTACAAAATTTCATACGGACTTACCCCTATCCTTTCTCGTGGTTTAATCCTAATCCTCAGAAGGGCTAGAGGCAATGCTTGGGGCCACTGTATTTTAGCTTCTTGACAAATCTTTTTAATTTGATTTTTCAGAGTTTGATTCATTCGTTCCACCTGACCACTAGATTGAGGTCTCCAGGGGGTGTGTAAGTGCCACTGAATTCCCAGAATAGTAGAAACTTCCTGCACGATTCCTGCAGTAAAATGTGGTCCTCTATCTGATGATATTCCTAAAGGAACCCCAAACCTCGGAATAATTTCCTTGAGAAGGGTTTTCACTACCTCCTTGGCCTGGTTCGTCCTGCAAGGGAAAGCTTCGGGCCATCCCGAAAAGGTGCACACATAAACTAGTAAGTACTTGTATGCCTGAGATTTTGGTAACTCGGAAAAATCTATTTGCCAGAATCCCCTGGTTGTGGCCCTACACGTATTTTCCCCATTTGGACTTGTCTTCTAACCAACGGGTTATTTTTAATGCAAATCGGGCAGGTGGCATTTATTCTTTTGGCCATTGTTATCATCGAATTAGAGAGTACTATTTTCTTTAGATGTTCTACCAATGCTTCTGCACCACAGTGGAGTTTGTTATGTTCAGTTTTCATGACTACTTTCATTAATTCCACTGGCAGTATAACTTGTCCCACCGGTGTTACATACCATCCTACAACATTCCTTCTTGCTCCAGTGAATTGTGCCAACCGTTCATCCTCCGGAGAGTAGCACGGTTTCTCTTCCAAATAAAGTGCAGCGGGATTTTCTCTTGTCGGTATCAGAGCCATTTGAGTCCAGACCAATCTGGCTGCCTTTTTCGCAGCTTCATCTGCCATCCGATTCCCCTGAAATTCCTTCCCGGAGTCTGCTTGATGACCTCGGACATGCATGATCGCTACTGCTTTAGGTAAGTGTACAGCTTCCAACAACTGAATTATTACTTCCTTATGTTTGATCTGTGAGCCTTGAGAGATCAAAAGTCCTCTTTCTTTCCACAGAGCCCCATGGATGTGAACTACACCAAATGCATACTTTGAATCAGTCCAAATGTTCACTTTCCTGTCTCTACTAAGGACCAATGCCCTTACCAACGCCCATACTTCTGCTTTTTGCGCTGAAGTTTCCGGAGGCAGTGCTTTAGCTTCCACTATTTCCTGGAGTGTCACCACAGCATACCCTGCATACCTGGTTCCATGCTCCATAAAACTGGATCCGTCCGTGAACAGCTCCACATCGGGATCTGCCATCAGGACATCTTTCAGATCTTCACGGCTGGCATACACTTGTTCGATCACCTCCACGCAGTCATGCTCCAGTTCTCCTTCCTCTTGGGTGGACCTAAGGAATTCTGCTGGATTGAGATGGTTGGTTATTTTCAATTCAACATCATCTTGTTCCCGCAACTGAGCCTGGTACTGCATCATTCTGCTGGAGGAGAGCCAATGCCCCCCTTTTTGTTCCAAGACGGCTATGACCATGTGAGGTACATATACCGTGATGTGTTTTCCCAGTGTCAGTTTCCGTGCCTCCTGAATTAGGATTACCGTAGCAGCCACTGCTCGCAAACACCCTGGCCACCCTCCGCTCACCATGTCCAGCTGTTTCGAGAAGTACCCCACGGGCCTCTTCCATGACCCCAATCGCTGTGTGAGTACTCCTAAAGCTAATCTCTGCCTTTCATGCACATACAATTGAAAGTCTTTTGTCAGGTCCGGCAGACCCAGAGCGGGGGCCTCTTTGAGTGCTTGCTTCAGTTCCTGAAAGGCCTTGTGCTGTGTCTTACCCCACTTGAATTCGGGTTCCTTGATTGTTTCATATAGTGGTTTGGCCATAAGTCCGAAATTCGGAATCCACAGGCGACACCAGCCGACCATTCCTAGGAAAGATCTTAGTTCCTGATTATTTCGTGGTACAGGGATTGCACAGATGGCTTGAATGCGGTTTACCCCTATTCTCCTGACTCCTTGTGATATTTCACATCCCAGATAAATCACCTTCTGTTGCACCAGCTGCGCTTTTTCCTTGGATACTCGGTATCCTGCCTGACCCAACATGTTTAATAGTTCAATTGTTAACTTTGAGCACAGTCCTCGCTCCTCTGTTCCCAGGAGTATGTCATCCACATATTGTAAAACAACATAAGAAAAAGGAGAATCTTTTACCTTGGTAGTTTTCCATTCCTCTAACTCCTTTGCTAGCTGGTTTCCAAAAATGGTGGGTGAACACTTAAATCCTTGTGGCAACCTGGTCCATGTTAACTGTCGCTTGCGGCGAGTGTCTGGGCTTTCCCATTCAAAGGCGAAAATGTGTCGACTCTCGGGGGCCAGTGGCATGCAGAAGAAGGCGTCTTTTAGATCAATCACTGTGAACCACTGAAAATTCTCAGAAATCGATGTTAACAATGTATATGGATTGGCCACCACCGGGTGTATATCTTTGGCAATTGCATTTACTGCTCTCAGGTCCTGCACCAACCTGTATTTCCCATTTGGTTTCCTTACCGGAAAGATTGGAGTATTAAATTCCGATTCGCATTCTTGTAAAATCCCTAATGCTATAAATTGCGTGATCATTGGGGCAATTCCTTTCCTGGCTTCCAAACTAATAGGGTACTGTCGAACTCTTACCGGGTGTGCCCCTTCCTTTAATTCAATTTTCACAGGAACGGCTACCCTGGATCTGCCAGGGGTCCCTGTTTCCCATACCCACGGGACTACTGCCTGCTCTATTTCCTGGGGTATCTCCTCTGTCTTTGTCTCTTTAATCACAAAAAGTTTTGCCAGATTCCCCTCCGGGATTTCTAGTTTAGCACGCCCTTTCTCGAATATGATTTTTGCATCCAGTGCCGATAATAAATCTCGCCCCAACAAGCATTCCGGGCTGCTTGGCATATATAAAAACTGGTGATCCAATTCTTTGTTTCCAAATTTGATTTCCAGTGGCCGCAAGAATGACCTCTCCACCACCTCCCCCGACACCCCTACTACTTTCACAACTGAATCACTTAACGGTCCTATTTGTTCATTGATTGCAGAGAAAGTGGCTCCTGTATCTACCCTAAATTCCCTGGGCCCCCCGTCAACTTCCAGGACCACTTTTAGATCTTTATCTAGTCAGCTCTGATTTTGATAGCTCCCCATCATAAAGGCTTGAGCGACACCTTGTGGTCCTGGCGCGAAAGGGTTTAACCCATCATTCGCATTCATTCCCTGATTCATGGGATTCCCTCCTGGAAAGTTACTCATCGGTGTCCCCATCCCCAAATTGAGGGGTCACTCATTCTTCCAATGACCTTCGGCGAAGCATCGGGCGCACTGATTGGGCCCCAATTTACCTCTACCCCTACCCCTCATCTGGTTCCCTACATTCTGATTCACAAAACCTCCGAAACCACCTCTTCCCATGCCCCCGTTTCCTCTGCCTCGTCCCCTCCCCCGGCCTCTCACATTCATCTGACTTGCCTGTTGTAACACTGCCAACATGCTTGCTTGTTGCTTCTTCACTGCCTCTTTCTCTCTATTATTGTACACTTTCCATGCTACTTCAAGCATTTTCTCCAAGTCCCGAGTATCATTCCCTTCTAGCTTTTGTAGCTTCCTCCTAATATCCTCCTGTGACTGTCCCATAAATATCAAGGCCATTTGCAGTTTTCCTGCCTCCAATCCCACGTCTAAGTCTGTATACCTCCGCGCTATTTCTTTCAGCCTCTCCAAGAACGCAGATGGTGACTCTACCTTATCCTGTCTTACCGCATACAACTTAGACCAATTTAAAGTCTTTGGAATTCCCCTCTGAATTCCTTCCACCAACAGCTCCTGATAAACCTGCAACCTATGATACTCTTCTGCCAAATTAGGGTTCCATTCTGGATCTTCCCTTGGTACTATTTCATTCACATTCCCTATTCCTTGTAGTGCTGGTGCTCGCAACTGAATCATATCCCTTGCCCGATTAGACATAGCTTTAAATACCATCTCCTTTTCCGTAGAATCCATTATCGAGTCTAGCAACACCTGTAGGTCATTCCAGTCCGGATTCTGTGTCTTTATTACCATTTTCACCACCCGAGCCACTTTTTCAGGATTTTCTCTATAAGCTCCTGCAGATTGCTTCCAAATTATTAAATCATTGGAGGAGAACGGAACTTTCACTCTGACCCGATCCCCTGTTGGTCCAACTGCTTCTCCCAATGGGGCCATTAGATGTGCTCGAGAAGCGCTTTTTCCCCTGTCCAGACGCCCTCTGCGAGTACGCTGGGAGAGCGGAGTTCGGGATTGTTCCCTCCCTCTCTCCCTGGGCTCGGGAGTTCGGGATCGTTCCCTCTCTCCTTCCTCGGAGTCAGATTCCTCTTCCGAAGAATCTGAGTCCGGGAGGGGGAGGTTGACTGGGTCGGATGGTGATACCAACAAAGACATATCCTCCTCAGGCTCAGAAAACCGTAGCCTTCGCTCTTTACAACCCGCGCATTCCTCTGGTTCCGTTTCTAACACCATCATTCCACATTTCCTCTGCCAGTCCTTTTTTCCTATTAGCTGATAAAACAAATCCAAATAGGGTATCTCATCCCACTTCTCATTTTCCCGTAAATACCGCATCATGGGGGTTATAATTTCAGAATTAATAGTGCCATTCCACGGCCACTGCATCCCCCCAGTTTCATATTCAGGCCATACCTTATTACAATAATCAATCAATTCTCTTTTCCGCAGCTCCCGTCCCAATTTACCCTCCTTCCAATGACTTAGCAAACACCCGAGGGGAGAATCCTCCGGAATATCCTTATCTGAACTTGACAAAGCCCGAAACACCCGCAACGGCATCATTCCAGAGGTATGCAACCACACAATAACGCACACAACTAATAACACACAGACTAATACCAATACCAATTACCACAATATCCAATTCCCTCCTTGCTTATCTCGTCGCCGCGAGAAGCAAGGGCTGGCTCTGCAAAGCTTTCGCTCTGTCTGACGGCCAGCACCTAGGCTTTATAATCCCAAACCAATGCCCCAACCCTGCGAGTAGAGACTCGTCTTACCGGGCAGGCTACCACCACCGGTTTAAAAGGAATAAAGCACCTTGTGGGCTTACCTCACGGTTGTCCGTCGGACGCAGGGTCGGGCACGGGCTGATGTCTCCCCAGAAATCACCTGGTGCCGGCACGGAGCAGATCACCCCGCGAACCGCCCCTACGACCCCCGGAGTCCCACCTGGGTCGCCAGAAAACTGTTGCCCACCGACCACAAACACAAACCAACAGAGAGTCAGTTTATGCGGTGCTTTATTCAGGGCCCAGGGACCTGGGGACTGGTGTCCCAAATCAGGCTTCCCAAAGACCTATCGTTTCACTCAGCTCTTTATACAGTTTCAAACATTGGCACACATACAAAACATTAACAATTGATAATCATACCCCAAGCCGTATATCTTCATGGTTGTCTAGTCTTAGATAATGCTCAACGAACTCCCACCACTGAAATCCCCCTTGCATGCCACATATATCAACCCAGAACTATTTACTTTTAGACATGTTCTCCATGCCCAGCTAATTCACTACTCCTAACTTCCCCACCCAGCACATTCCATTCCTGTTTCCCAAGAGAACTATTTCTACACCTGAGGCCTTACAGCCTAGCAGAGCCTTAGCCTTACTACTTCTAAAATCCAATATCCTATCCTTTTTGTAACATCAGGACATTTGACATTCCTAGAAAAGAGAAAAGAAACAAACTTCCCCCCAAAAATGTGAAAAATATGTCTGAGTGAAACAAGAGTTTAATTGCATTAACTTATTCAAGTGGAGTTTTAGTTATTATTCTATGAAGTGCTTGTTGCACCACTTTTGTTGTTTCCCACAGGTTTTCAGTGGGGTTTCCTCCAGTTGATTGCTCAGCGGAGAGAGTGAGACTGCTTTTAAAAGTTTTGAAAGAGTTGCAGTCTGTGAATCAGGCATTTGAATTGCTTTTTCTTTTTTTCCCAGGGTTTTAGTAGGCTTCTGCTTTTCGCCCTGAAGCTGTTCACCTTATCAGTTTGCTCTTTATGTTTGTCTTGGGGTGACTTTATGATGTGTATCCCATATCGCTGCCCTATGCCCAGAAATTAATTCTTGTGCCTTTCTATGCCTCTGAACTGAGCCTGAGAGGAGGAAGGAAAAACTGAGCAAAACTTTTTCAAAGCAGTTTGCAGCTTGTTCAAGGTCACACAGAGATAGCACCTTTTTTTTCCCAGCTGCAGCAGGGGAGCGAGGAAGCACCCGGCTTGCTGCTCCCAGGTCAGTTTTTTTGGCCAGTTGTTCAGTTTCTTTTTTTTCTCCGGAGAGAGACTGAGAGTTGAACATTTTTTTCCTTCCCTGGAATTCCGGATTTTCTCCCTTTTCTACTGGACTGCTTTAATATCAGAGCACATCGGGAGGACTTTCCACCGAGCACAGAGTGCCTGGCTCTGGGCCAAACCCCAGCTCCAAGGAGACCAAAGGGAGGACTCTAACGCTTTCCCAGGTTTTTTCTCCACAGTGAGAGATTTTATTATTTAGCATTATTATCCTTTTCCCGTGTGTTTGTTAAATAAATAGTTTTGATCTCCTTCACTTTCCTTCAAGGAAAATTTATTTTCCCCGAACCTGGTGGGGGAGGGGTGGTTGTGCCTTCTCTCAGAGGATATATTTCTAAATTTGGCCAAACCGGCACATATTTAGTGCTGCCCAACTGTGTGGCTCGAAGGAAAGTGAAAAAAAGTGTGTTAATTACATTTTGGTTTGAATTTACTTATTCTGTGTTGGGGTAAAGTAGTCACCATGTTGGTTGAGTTCATAATGTTTCTCTGGCTTGATGTGTTCATGTCTTTCTGGTCCTTAGGCTTCATTGAGGTACTGGTGGTTTTTTGGTCCCTAGGGTTGTTTGCCTATTCACAACTTGCTCCGATCTTGTCCCTGATATGTAAATTTTACAGATAAGGGAGGCGAATCAGGATTTCTATCTTGCTGTGCTCGGTGATAATGATTTATAAGAAGTTGACAGAGGTACAGGCAGCTGTTCGAAGTGTGCATGATATGTGGTTTCTCCGTCCTAACCCCAGTCCTAGCTTCAGTAGCCTGTTTTGGGAATTTATTAGTAATTGCACCCAGATTGTTAGAGGAGGAGGAGACGGGGTTTCCCTTCCCTTTAGATTTGATAGGTTATCTTTTGAGAATGTTCAGTATCCCCTGGATGTTAAAGAGACCACCTTCCTGGTATTTCTGGTATTTTATCTGGTAAGCTTCCTCTATGTGGTTCGCAGCTTGTCTAGAATGAGAGCTCAGATTTCCAGGGTGACTGATGAGACACCTGACCCAGAGGTCAAAAATCCTGAGTGGTGTGGGGAATGGGAGGACATTGGCCAAACCCTAAAGCAATTCTCTGGCCCAATGGTTTGCAATTTCCCATCTGAACAAATTCAGAAACCAGCTGAGGTGGGGAAATATCTGAAAGAGAAATACAATGAAAATTCTGAGAAAAAGGTCCTTGCAATATGTTGGGCTTTGGCATATGCCTATCACACACTGCAGCAGGTAAAGGTAGAGGGGCAGAAAGATAAATCAGCAAAGCCTGCAGACACCCCAGTCACTCAGACTGCAGCCACACCAGACAGCAAGCCCAAACCAGATGGAGAGTCTAAGCCATTGACAGTGACTCCTGTCACGAGGAAAAAACACACCACCAAAACTGATCGCCCAGTGAAAGATGAGGATAATGCAGGGGAAGGAACTCAGGACAGGCATTTTCCCGAAAGCTTCTCTATAGCCCCCACAAACGAGGCTGCATGACAAATACTTAGGCCTGCCTAGGGACAACAACATCCCCACAAGGCAGCAGCTGCAGAATTGTCTTCAGGATTAGAATCTGCCAATTCTAGTTCTCCACAATAAACCACAGACTGGTGGGGGGGTTCCCCACAAGATAGGAGCTCTGGATTCGCCTCAGTACTGAAACCTGCCAATTTTGGCTTTTCACAACAAAACACAAAAGGCACAGGGGCATGGGTCCCCTCCAAACAGGAGTCTTACAGCTCCGCACAAAACACCAAGCAGAAAATGGAACTAAATACCCAAATCTATTAACCACGATGTCCACAATTCTTACAACCTCTGCCATTACCTTTGCCATTGCTTTTGCCTTTTCCTCATCTCCTTACATACACTTGCTGCACTTTTCTAACCAGTTCCTCTCAAATTTCTCACTATTCTCTGCCACTCTCCCCTCACTCTGACATTATCTACACCTTCTTTTTTTTTTGCCATGCTCTTGAAGTACAATACTACTTTCTCTCACAATTAATACATGCACACAAATACAAGCTTCACAACTGTTTTCACACACTAAACACAGGATTTCAAAAGGGAAATCAGATGGAGCTACTAACGCAACCAGGGGCTTGTAACCATAAGCCTCGGTGTGCCCTCGGGCAGAGGGGAAGCAGCGTTAGCCTCCACAACGTCCTCGCTGGACAGCTCAGTGGAAGCAGCGTGGGATGGGTGCGTGCGCTGGCTCCTCCTCAGAGGAAGAACGTTGGGCAGCCGATGGATTAGGCTCGCGTTAGCCCGGAAGCAAGAAAGGTGGGAGGGGCTTCTGGTGTGGGTTCCAACAGGTTTATTTGCAGGAGGGTCCAGGGACCAGAGAAGCCCCGAGGAGAAGCGGGCTTGCCCCTTTATGGAGGGGTGGAGCAAGGCACGGAAAGAGAAAACAACCAGTGGGGTAGAAGCAGAGGGGAGGATACAATTTTTCAGAACAAATGGGGAAAACAGGGAGGCAGGAGTCATAACAGGGAACCAATTAATAACTAAGAAAGGGAGAACTTTCTGGAACAGAGGGAGGTAATTTAGGATTGGGAGCCACCCAGGGGGAGGTAACCTAGACCTCAGTGATCTCTTCTGGTGACTGACATTTGATGGTTTCAGCCCGAGAGCAGGCTGAGCCACCCCAGCATCTCCCCCTTCTTTATTACATTGAAATGAAGGGAAAGGCTTAAGGGATTTCAAAACCAAACACTTAAAAATGGGAAGGGCTAATAAAATTAACAACTCCATAAAGAAATCCCATACAATGTCCTTGATAATGGAAGGAATCCTGCCGCTGGAGTTCCCAATGTACAGGAGGAGCTGCAGCAGCAGGTGGGACAGCAGCATGTAGGATGTCATCAGGCAGTCATGGGAGATAACTTTAGGAAAAGTATAACACAAATATGATTAACACAAAATTAACTTAAATAACAATGGCTCCCTTGGACTCCCCCTCTTTCAAAACAAAACTGAGGGGTCATTTTGGGAAGGAGGACACATTTTAAGGAGACTGAGAGGTGGAAGGTTTGTTTTTCAGGCCTGGAGGAGGAGTCTTTTTTCCAGGTGGCTTGGTTTTTCTTCTTTTCCAGGCTGTGGCAGATTCTTTCCTTTGCCTAGCATCTGCAGGTGGTTTCAAAAAGGGTTTGATCCACTTCCCAGGGATCCATCTTGGACCCTCTGGGGTGGAAACACACCCGTAGCCTCTACCCTGGGTGACTAGGAGGTACGGGCCACGTATCTGTAAAGTGTCAGGGTCTTTTATTAGGACCTCAGGTCTCTCAGTCAGTTTATGTTTGGCAGAGTTTGTGAAGTGTCTCAAGATGGGAGGATCAGGTTCTTCATAGGAACAGTTTAAAAAGTTCAAAGTGAACAACGCTTTGGACAGTCTTATGATGGGGGCAGCGATCTCATTGCCACCCTTTTGTTGTTCTAGCAGTCGTTTTAGTGTTTGATGTTTCCTCTCCACGATGGCTTGGCCTGTGGGCGAGTGAGGGATGCCAGTGATGTGATCCGCACCCCACTCACTCATGAATCTGTTTAACTCTGCAGAGGTGTATGCAGGGCCATTGTCAGATTTTAATTTATTTGGTGTCCCCAACACAGCGAAGGCCTGGACTAGGTGGTTGATGACATCTTTGGCCCTCTCCCCACTGTGAGCTGAGGCAAAGGTTGCACCAGAAAAAGTATCCACAGAAACATGAATATATTTCTGGCGGCCAAATTGGGGGAAGTGGGTGACATCTGTTTGCCATACCTCACAACTGCCTAGGCCTCGCGGGTTAACCCCCTGACCTAATGATGGAAGCTGATGTTTCTGGCAGCTGGGGCATGTCGCCACAATGGCTTTCACCTGATCTCTAGTGAGGTGGAACATTCGGATGAGAGCTGGAGCATTTTGATGGAACATTGCATGGCTCAGCTGGGCTTGCTGGAATCTGTTAGGCAGATTCGCTAACTCAATGGGCATAGCTAGGGCATCTGCTCTCCTGTTCCCTTTGGCAATAAATCCTGGCAGGTCAGTGCGTGACCTCACATGCATTACGTAAAAGGGTTGCTTTTGGTGGGAGACAATTTGGATTAGCTTCGAAAGCAATTTATAGATTTTTGGATTTGCCACCTCTCTGAGCAATGCTCTTTCTGCTCTGGACACCACTCCTGCTACATATGCGGAATCTGTTACCAAATTAAAAGGTTCGTTGAACCGCTCAAATGCTCTGACCACTGTGGCAAGCTCTGCAATCTGCGGTGATCCTTCGACCACCTGCACATCAGACTCCCACTTCTGAGTGCAAGGATTCCTCCAAGCGATGACAGACTTGTGAGATGCCCAAGAACCATCCGTAAAGATTGTCAGGGCATTGAGGGGTTCACGACTCTGAATTTCTTTTGGAATTAATTTAAAGGCCAAATTGAACAATTTGTGTTTCGGGTTGTGAGCCAATATTTGTCCCGAATAACTATCAAAGGCAAATTGGAGATGATTGTTGTTTTGAAGGAGATGGTCCAGTGCATTGGTTGTTAGTGGCAGGTAAACACATGTGAAATCACACCCCGCAAGGGTACGGAGGCGAGACCTAGCCTTTATCACCAACTGAGCCATGAGCTCCTGTGGCGTGGTAATACTTTTGGACGGCTGGTGCGAGAGGAAAACCCACTCAATAATCAGAAGGGGATCCCTCTGCACCTTGTCCCACTGGAAAATCAGCCCATGAAGGTATGGCATTTTCCCCAACACTATAAATTGAAAGGGCAGACCTGGGGCATAACGATGGGCTTGGCGAGATGACAGCGCCTCTTGGACCTTGATGAGGGAGTTTCTTGCCTCTTCTGTCAACTGCCTTGGGGATTTGAGATCCTCCTTCCCACAAAGCAGGTTGAACAGAGGGGCAAGGTCCTCAGTCATCAGTCCCAGGAGCTGCCTCACCCAGTTGATGGACCCGGAGAGTTGATGGAGTTCCTGCAGAGTCTTGGGGTTATCATTGATCTTTAACGGTTGGGGCACCACCATCTGCTCCTCTATTTTTAGTCCTAGATATTTAAAAGGTGAGGTCTTCTGGACCTTTTCTGGATGGATTTCGAATCCATCGGCCTCTAAAGCCCTGATTACCTCCCCCAGAGTCCAGTCCAGGTACTGCTGCGTGGGCGCACACACCAAAACATCTTCCATGTAGTGTAGGATCACATCTCTAACTGCCTTTTTCCGGACGGGACAGAATGCAAGCGACGTACCACTGGCAGATGGCGGCAGAACTCGCCAGTGGTAGCACTGCATGGGAGCCTCTCGGTTGAGGGAAGGCACCGAGAAGGCAAACTGGGGTGCATCGTCCGAATGCAGGGGGATATGGAAGAAGCAGTCCTTGATGTCTATGACTGCTAGCTTCCACTGCCTAGGGAGCATAGAGGGTGATGGCATTCCGGGCTGCAGGGGTCCCATGTCCTCAATGACCTCATTAATTTCCCGCAGGTCGTGAAGGAGTCTCCACTTGTCTGTCCCCGGCTTCCGCATCACAAAGACCGGGGAGTTCCAAGCGCTGTTGGAAGGCTCGATGTTCCCCTTCCCCAGCTGCTCCTCCAAGAGTGCAGTGAGCGCTCTCAATTGGTGTGTTTTTAAAGGCCACTGATCCACCCAGACCTTTTTATTGGTGAGCCAATTCAATTTCTGGGTGGGGCGCTCCGCAGTGGCCCCTACTAAAAATCCCGGGCTTGAGATGGGATCTCAACCCGGGCTCCCCACTGGGACATGAGATCCCTGCCCCACAATGTAAACCCAGAGTCAATAACAAATGGACAGACTGTTGCAATCCGCCCCTCTGGACCCTCAATCTGGACAAGCGTCCTGCTTCTCTGGGCAGCCACGGATCCTCCCACACCCGTAACAATACCTTCCGCTGGCTGCAACCCCCAATGTGACAGCCAGTTGTTGGAGGTGATGACCGTCACGTCTGCCCCCATGTCCATCATCCCTGCTAGGCTGATGTCCGAGCCCTGGCATGGAATCTTGAAGCTCAGCATCATCTTATCTTCCCCTACTACCTCAGCCCAGAAGACAGATGGGTTGTAGTTTTCTGGTGAACTTCTGGGCATGAGGATGGCCTGGGCGAGAACTTGGCCAGCTGCAAGAAAGAAAGGTGGATGAATACATTGGATGTTAATTGTAAAGAGTCTTTGTGACCCTACTTGAACGATCTCTGGTGTTATTGAGATCTCTGGTGGTGTAAGCGTAGTGTCTCCTATAACAAACAAGCAGCAGTCTTTCAATCCTTCACAACTCACGAGGACCCGCCGAGGTGTGATGGAGTCCATCGTGGTTGCAGTAGTGGTGGCCACAGTTTTTCTGGTTGCAGCTTCTTTATTTATGTCATCACGCAGGGCTGCAGATCCGGGCTGGGTCCTCAGTTTCCCGGCTGTATCTCCATAGGAGTGGGTGATGCTACTTGCCCTAGGGAAACAGCTTGGAAACTTTGATTAATCGGGGCTGGAGCTCTGCAGTTCTGGGCCACATGTCCTGGCTTGCCACATCTGTGACAAGTCCAGGTTCTGTTTGTCATCCTCTTGTCCTGAGGTGCTGTTGCCTCAGCGGCACCCGCAGCTCCTACCACATTCCCCCTTGTTTTTAAATTTGGTTGGCCAATTGGAACTAAGGTTGTGCAGTGTTGAATCATCTGCTTTAACGTTGGTGAAGGATCAAGTGGAAGGGTCATAATCACTCTCTTACAAGGTTCATTTGCATTAGCTTTTGCTATTTGAGTGATTATGCTTTCTCTAATTCTTGTATCTTCCACTTGCTTCTCCACCACTAATTTTAATTTGTCAATAAAGTCTATATATTGCTCATTTGGAAGTTGCCGAATTTCAGTAAAATTTAGTAGAGGCACCGATTTAGGGGGCATCATTAAAAATGCTTGCTCCGCCACATGTTTTACAGCATTTAAGACCGGCTCTGGGGTGTTTTGGGCCTGGTCTTGTGGCTTGGCAAGCAACCCCTCACCGGTCAGGTGGTCCATGGAAACCCCTGTGTTATTAGGGTCTTGCAACAGGATTGGGAGGACCTCTCTTAGTTGCTTTCTCCACCTGTCATCCCACATCTCGAATTCGGCTGGAGAAAGCAAGCAAGAAAAAATGCTTTGGAGGTCTGCTGGGACCAGCACTGTATTAGTGAGTGTGGCCCACAGGAGATTCCGGAAATACGGACTCTCCCTCCCAAACTCCTTCTGGGCTTTACAAAGTTCTTTGAGCCCAGCAGGGTCAAAGGGTTTCCAAGTGGGGTTGCCGCCAGCTCAGTTATAAGTAACTGGAGCAGCAAAGGGACCGGAGGAGGCTCCCGGTTCCGGGTTCAAGATGGCATTGGTTCCAGTTTCCACAGCGTGGGAACCGGAAGACGAGGCGTGGGAACCAGAAGGCTCCTCCCGGTAGGCGGGGGCTGAGGACAAAGAGGAGTGGCCATGGGAAGGGCAGGGACTCCCGACGCAGGGGGTGGTACCCAGCACGAAGGAGGAGCTCACAGACGTCAGGTTAGGAGGGGGCAGGGCCAGGAAAGGGCGAGGAGGAGGGCGGAGAAGAGGATTTTGGGAAGAAGAAGGAAAAAAGGCGGGCTGTGCCATGCGGTCTCCTCAATTTTGGGGGAGTGCAGGAACAGCAGGAAAAGGGGACAAAACAGTGGACGAAGAACAGCCTTCGCCGTCATTTTCAGGGCAATAAAACTGGGAACCTCTTTTTCGGCGAAAAACTGGGGAAGAGGGCATAGGAGAGCAGGTTTGGGTAGAAGCCGAAACAGCCTGACCAGAGCTACTACGGAGGGGTGGCTGAGAGGATCGAGGAGAGTCAGGGAGACGGTAGCACCCCTGTGCCTCTGGGCATTTTACAACTCCCGGTCTTCTCAGCGATGGGGTAGTGGGATAAGGAACATGAGGCCGGGGGGAGGAGGGACTTGGGAAGAACTGGGGAGAATTCGGGGCTTTTCCTTTATTTTCCGATTAGCTTTGTGTATATCTCTCAAAGCCCAGACCATGTAGAGAAACCTGTCTCCAGAGGGATCTCCCCTTTGGTTTAATTCTAATAATTTGTCCCCCACAAATTGCCAAAACATGGCCGACTTCAAATTAATAGGGGACATCTGGGGAAAATAAAAGAAGAGCCACTTAACAAACCTTTTCAAAAACCCCTTTGATAACTTTAACCCACAATTCTTCAGGGACTCCCCAACTTGGAGATAAACCTCCTGCTGAGGCTGGGAAAGCATAGCTCCCATCTTAAACCTCAGCCTCAATTTCACCCACCACCGGCAAAAAGGAGAAATTAAAAATAATTTCCCAGGGGCCGGGAATCACAAGAATACTCACATACACGAGAAGACACAGGTGTCCGGTCCTGGAAACAAAAAGGCACGGTGGGGTCCTCCGGATCAGGCTGCTCTCCTGGCAGGAGTTGGCAACCTCCTCTCGGAGCGCGGCTTTTAAAACAGAACGCCCTGCCGCGAGAGGCGTCGGCAACTCCAAATCGCTGCCAATCGCATCCCCCTGGCAGAGAGGACGATGCAGAAACACACGTGTGTGTTGTCCCTGTTCGGGGCGCCAACCTAACGCAACCAGGGGCTTGTAACCACAAGCCTCGGCGTGCCCTTGGGCAGAGGGGACGCAGCGTTAGCCTCCACAACGTCCTTGCTGGACGGCTCAGTGGAATCGGTGTGGGATGGGTGCGTGCGCTGGCTCCTCCTCAGAGGAAGAACGTCGGGCGGCCGATGGATTAGGCTCGCATTAGCCCGGAGGCAAAGAAGGTGGGAGGGGCTTCTGGTGTGGGTTCCAACAGGTTTATTTGCAGGAGGGTCCAGGGACCAGAGAAGCCCCAGGAGAAGCGGGCTTGCCCCTTTATGGGGGGGTGGAGCAAGGCACGGAAAGAGAAAACAACCAGTGGGGTAGAAGCAGAGGGGAGGATACAATTTTTCAGAACAAATGGGGAAAACAGGGAGGCAGGAGTCATAACAGGGAACCAATTAATAACTAAGAAAGGGAGAGCTTTCTGGAACAGAGGGAGGTAATTTAGTATTGGGAGCCACACAGGGGGAGGTAACCTAGACCTCAGTGATCTCTTCTGGTGACTGACATTTGATGGTTTCAGCCCGAGAGCAGGCTGAGCCACCCCAACAAGCTATATTAGAAAGGCGTTGGGGGTCTGGATGTTTTCAATTCAATAGCTAAAATCTTTTCTCTTCTAAAATCTGCCTCCCTTCAGACAGTAAGATTGAATTCCAAACCAACGGTTTATATGATTTATACTCATTCAGTCTTTGCCAAACGCTTCGCTTTTCTCTGGCCGAGCCCATCGCCGGGGGTACGGAACCGCAGATAGACCCCCTCACTCACTTCGCACTTTGACAGCACGTCTCATCCACTCACACAGCAGCAGAATAGCAACAGACAAAACAAAAATAGCAGTACAATAGCACATGACAGTGGCATTCAACCCCTTAAAGGTACCTTTCACAGTGGGATCCAACCCCTGGGGGTCCAACCCCTTTAAAAGTACTTTTCCTCTTGCCCAGGACTAATTTTGGGAGACCCAGTCTTCCTCCGGACTTTCAACCCACCCTCAGGGACTCGAACCCTGGACCTGCAGGTATTTCTGTGTTTAAAAGGAAGAGCAAATACCCTAATTTTGTGCAGATGGCCCTTGTCTGCCCCGCCATGAGCCAAAGGACAGCTGAGCTCCCTCTGAAAATTCAGGGTCGCGACTGAGAGGTCTCCTTACCCATGGATCCAGCAGCTGGGCAGAGAGGGTCCCATCTCAGGGTGTCAGATAAATAGCGCCGAAACCGAGCCAGGAGACACTTCAGAGACAGAGTCAGAGAAGTGGGTGTTTGCTTTATTCGGCGCTCCGGGTGTGTGGGGATAGCTCCTCCAAACCCACACACCGGTGCTCCCTACAACACAGTATTATGGGTTAAATTATGAATATTCATCACATTCTTTGGGACAGGTGTGGTTATATAAATTATTTCTCGGAAGTCATTAATACCATTAGCATACGGGTCACGCATGCGCTGTGTGTTCTGGTGGTCTCTCCTCTTCTTCCTCGGGGGTCTTTCTGATGAAGACCAGTAGTCTTCCTCACAGTGCACTTTTCACCTTTCTCCCTGGGCCTGTGTAGTCCTTTGAGGAATGATTCAGCAGTCTCTGAGATAATCCTTGTCCCCTCTATCTTGACAAGATTAGGGTGAGTTTGGCTTCTTAGGTTTTGTAATTAACATCTGCTGTCTGAACTAACATTTGCTGTCTCCCAATAGTTAACTTGTGCTTACATGAGTTAGTTGTTGACTGCCCTTTCCTCACCTTCTCCCCATTGGCTCCCATTCCCTAGTCCTGCCTTTGTACTGCCCCTGTGCCCTCAGATCATTGGTCCCTGGTGCTCTACCCCGTCCCCATATAAAACCCTGGACACGGCATTTTTCTCTCGTCTTTCGTCCCTGGTCACCTTCACGGTGCAACAGCAATAAACTTTCGTCCGTGGAACACTATATGAGGACCCCTCCTGACTCTTTTGTCTCTGGTAACGCATGAGGTATCCAGCTTGAGTGTGTGTGTGTCTCCATGCCTCTAGCTGCACGGGTGAAGAAGTTAGCCTGCTAGTGTGCTACACGGCATTGCCGGAGCAAATCCCCTGCCCAGGACACTTTCAGAATAATGCAGCGAACTCTCCACCGAACACAGCGCATAGCATTAGGAAACAACATGGAGACACCAAGGTCAATGGAGAAGGAGGGGGAGGAGGTGCTCCAGGTGCCGGGGCTGAGATTCTTCTGCAGGCTGTGGTGATGACCATGGTGAGACAGGCTGTCCCCCTGCAGCCCATGGAGGTCCACTGGGGATGCAGAGATCCACTTACATCCCTTGGGGGAGGTGCCCATGCCCAAGCAGGTGGATGCCTGAAGGAGTCTGTGATCCTGTGGGAGAACAGGCGGAGAGGGAGGGCCCTTGCTTCCAGGCTGGAGCAGCCTGGCCTTGGAGAGCTGCACCCCGTGGAAGAGTGACCCACACCGCAGCAGTTTTGGGAGGACTGCTGCTCGTGAGAGTGGACCCACATTGGAGAAATTCATGGAGAACTGTCTTCTGTGGGAAGGGACCCCACAGTCTCACAGGGGAAGGACTCCTCTCCCTGAGCAGTGGGAGAAAACCTCAGGTGACAAACTGACCAAAACCCCCATGCCCTGTCTCCCTGCACTGTCAGTGGGAAGGAGGGAGGGGTTGGGGGGAAAAAAGGTGTTTTTAAGGGCTTGTTTTACTTCTCATTATTGTCCTCTGATTTTGTTAGTAATAAACTTACTTTGTACCTCTAAGCTGAGCCTGTTTTGACCTTGGAGTGTTTTCTCCTGGTCCTTATCTCAACTCACGAACCCTTCATTTAAATTTTTCTCTCCTCTGCCCAGCTGTACCAGGGATGGTGAGTGAGTGGCTTTCATGAGTACCTGGTGTTTGGCCAGTATCAAACCACGACAGGTGGCACTGTATGTAATAGAAGGGCTTGAATGCATGGAGTTCACAGTTGACAATGGCACAGTTGAGAGCCTCTGGGTAAGAATCAAGGCAAAACAAATAATGCAGATGTCACCATAGGAGTCTACTACAGACCTCCTAGCCAGGACAATGATGCTGACAAATTATTCTTTGAGGAACTACGGAATACTTCCAAGTCAACTGCCCTTGTCCTTATGGGGGAACTTCAGCTTGCCAGAAATTAACTAGGAGCATCGCTCAGCTGGTACAACCCAGGCCAGAAGATTCCTAAAAAGCCAGGATGACACCTTATGGAACAGGTCCTAAGGGAGCCAACTCGGAAAGATGCCCTCCCCTATCTACTGCTTGTCAACAGAGAGGATCTCGTGAGTGAAGTGGTGATAGGTGGCCATCTTGGACACAGTGACCACGAATCAATCGAGTTTAAAATCTCTGTTGACAGGAGTTAAAGTGCCAGCAAAACCTCAACTCTGGACATGAGGAGACCTGACTTCAGGCTGCTCAGGGAGCTATTGAGTAAGGTCCTCTGGGAAAATGTTTTTGCAGGTGCTGGGGTCCATCAGTGCTGGTCACTTTTTAAACATCACCTCCTAAGGGCACAGGAGCAGCAATTCTCAAATGTCAGAAGTCAAGCAGATGAGGCAGAAGGCCATCTTGGCTGAACATCATTCTTCTCTTGGAAATAAGGCAAAAAAAGAAGGTGTAGGGCCAGTGGAAGCAAGGTCAGGTGACATGGGAAGAATACAGAGATGCTGCTTGCCACTGTAGGGAGAAAATTTGTGTGACCAAAGCTCAACTGGAGTTGAAGCTGCCAGAACTGTGGGGGACTATAAAAAGAGTTTTAAAAATAGATATTAATGGCCATAGGCAGCATAAAAATAATATCGACAATTACAGGATGAGGATGGTCACCTCATAAACAGGGACATGGACAAGGCAGAGATGTTTAATGCTTTCTTTGCCTCTGTCTTCATGAATGACGAGCCAAGGGGGTCCCAGTGCCCTGAGCTGGAGGACCATGACTAAGGCAATGATCAACTCCCAGTCGCCCCAGAAATTGTGTGAAATCTGCTGATCCAGCTGGATCCCTACAGATCTATGGGGCCTGATGGGATTAATCCAAGAATCCTCCAAGAGTTGATGATGTCATCACAAAATCTCTGTGATGATTTTTCAGTGGTCTTGGGAATCCAGAGAGATCCCAGCTAACTGGAAGCTAGCAAAACTTGTCCTGATTTTCAAGAAGGGCAAGAAGGAGGACCATGGAAACTACAGGCCTGTCAGTCTCACTTCAGTGCTTGGTAAAGTTATGGAAAAGGTTATTCTGGGTGGTATTGAAAAACACCTGAAAGACAATGCAGTCATTGGTCACAGCCACCACGGCTTCATGAAGGGAAAGTCCTGCTTATCAAACCTGATTTCCTTTTATGACAAGGTTCCCCACCTAGTTGATCAAGGGAAGCCAGTTGATGTAATCTTTTTGGATTCAGTAAAGCTTTTGATACTGTCTCTCCCAGGATCCCTCTGGAAAAAATGTCCAGCCCACAGCTGGATAAACACATCATGTGATGGGTGAGCAACTGGCTCATGGGTTGGGCGCAAAGGGTTATAGTTGATGGGGTGAAATCAGACTGGCCACCTGCCACTAGTGAGATTTTGAAGAGCTCCATCTTAGGCCCTATGCTCTTCAACATCTTCATAAACAAATTGGATGCAGGACTGGAAGGGATGCTAAGCAAGTTTGCATACGATACAAAACTGTGAGGAGCTGTTGGCTCCCTTGAATGCAGGGAGGCCCTGCAGGGAGACCATATGAAGTTTAACAAGGGCAAGTCCTGGAATGTGCACCTGGGAGGGGGCAACCCTGGATGTACAGACAAAATGGGGAACGAGATGCTGGAAAGCAGTGCCACAGAAAGGGACCTGGGGGTCCTGGTTGACAGAAAGTTGAATAAGAGTCAGCAGTGCCCTGGCAACCAGGAGAACCAAATGTGTTCTGGGGTGCATCAGGCAAAGCATTCCCAGCCAGTCAAGCAAGGGGATGGTCCTGCACTGCTCTGCACTGGTGCAGCCTCACCTGCAAAATTTCAGACCACAGAACCATGCAACAGACCACAGAATCACAGAGTGGGTTGGGTTGGGAGGAACCACAGTGGTCCAACCTCCTTGCTTGTGGGGAGGAAAGAGTCAAAAATGGAATATTGGTGAGGAGAAAGAGTTGTTTTTAAAATTGTTTTCTTTCAATATGACCTTGCAGCTGGGGGATGCCAAGAATATCCAGTCTGGGAAATTTCACATTGTCGAGAAGTGGAATTTCTGTAGAAGATAACAGAATGTTGTTAAAGACTTGAAAGCATTCTTCCCATAGGCTTGGGGCCTCTTTGTAAGGGGGGAAGGGAAGTTCCGAGATTGTAAAACACAGCCTGGAAAAAGATTGTGCATGCTCCAGGCCCTTTCATATGTAACACAAGGCTTAGGCCTCACTGCTTTTTGCCCCTGCTAAGATGGAATAATCTTAGAAGTGTATGCGTCCCTGTTTTGCCAGCAAAATAATGGAATAAATCTTTTCTTCACACTTCAGTGGCCATCTTGGTGTTACCTGCATATATTCAGTTCACACACTGCTCAAGCAGGGTCATTCTAGAGCACGTGGCACAGGATTGCATCCATATAGTTCTTGAATATCTCCAGTGAGGGAGACTCCACACCCTCTGGACAATCTGTTCCAGTGCTTGGTCACTGCACAGGAAAGAAGTTCTTCCTCATATTTAGGTAGAACTTCTTGTGCATCAGTTTCTGCCTATTGCATCTTGTCCCATTGCTTGGCACCACTGAGAGCTCGGCTCCATCCTCTTAACACCCTCCTTTCAGATACACTGATGAGGTCCTCTCTCAGTTGTCCCTTCTCGAGGCTGAACAGGCCCAGCTTCCTCAGACTTTCATAGTAAAAGAGATGCTCCAGTCCCTTAATCAACTTTATCGAATTTCGCTGGACCTGCTTCAGGAGCTCTATGTCATTCTTTGTGGGGTATGCCCAGCCCCTGCCCTGGAGGGATGTCTGCTGAGATGAGGAGATTGCTCAATCTCCCAGCAGGACTCCCTGGGAAGGCAGCTAACTTTTCACTTAGGGCGAGAAAAGACAGACCCAGAATCCTCTGGGAGACCCTATGCAGATCCTTTGTAACTCATTGGTCTCTACCCTCTGGCACCTACCCCCTGTATCCCTATAAAAGCTAGCCCTCTGCCCCTGTGAGAGAGAGGAGTACGGACCAACAATAAAGCTACCTTCATGCAGAACAGCTACACGAGCCTCTCGTCTCTCTCTGGTCTAGCCTGGAGGCTGCCCTGCAGAGCTGTGCTGAAATCACGAGCTGATAATCACTAAAGAGCTGACAGCTTCTGCACGGGCCCTCCTAGCTAGCAGCTGAAGGAAGACACCGGACCTCGGGAAGGCAATTCCTTCTGCGACCATCTCCCCGGACCAGTCACCTCTTCCTCAGTCAGAGCTACTGACCCATCACCAGCTGTAATAATTCTTTGTCCTGAGGAGCCCAGAACTGGACACAGAACTCCAAATGTGCCCTCACCAGGGCTGAGTAGAGGGGCAGGATCACCTCTGTGACCTGCTGGCGATGCTCTTCCTAGTCCACCCCAGGAGACTATTGGTCTTCTTGGCCACAAGGGCACTGCTGGCTTATGGACAGTTTGCTGTCCACTGGGACCCCCAGGTCCTTCTCCGCAGAGCTGCTTTTTTCACCCCCAGTCTGTACTGGTGCCTGGGGTTATTCTCCCCCAGGTGCTGAACCCTGCACTGGCCTTTGTTGAATTTCTGACAGTTCTTCTCTGCCCATCTCTCCAACTTGTCAAGGTCCCTCTGAAGGCCTGCACAGTACTCTGGGGTATTGGCCACTCCTCCCAGCTTTGTGTCATCAGCAAACTTGCTGAGGACGCATCTACCCCTTCAGCCAAGCCATTGACAAACAAGTTAAACAATACTGGGCCCAGTATTGAACCTTGGGGGACACCACCAGTGACAGGCCTCCAACTAGACCCTGTGCCACTGATTATGATCCTCTGGGATCTGCCATTCAGCCAGTTCTCAATCCACCTCCCTGTCCACTCAGCCACTCCACAGTTCCTGGGTTTGCCTATGAGCATGTTGTGAGAGTGTCGAAAGCCTTGCTGAAGTTGAGGTAGACAATATTCACTGCTCTCCCCTCATCCATCCACAGAACCATAGAATCATAGAATGTTAAGGGTTGTGAGGGACCTTAAAGATCATCTAGTTCCAACTCGCCTGCCATAGGCCAGGAGACGTCTTGCTAGACCAGGTTACTCAAGACCTCCAGCGTGGCCTTGAGCACTTCCAGGGATGGGGCATTCGCAACCTCCTTGGGCAACCTGTTCCAGTGTCTCACCACCCTCACTGTAAAGTATTACTTCCTAATATCCCACCTAAATTTCATCTCCTTCAATTTGTACCCATTACTCCTTGTCCTGTCACTGCAGTTCCTGATGAAGAGTCCCTCTCCATCTTCCCTGTAGGCTCGTTCAGATACTGGAAGGTACTGTGAGGTCTCCACACAACCTTCTCTTCTCCAGGATGAACAGCCCCAACTTTTTCAGCCTGTCTTTGTAAGGGAGGTGCTCCAGTCCTCTTATCAACTTCATTGGTCCTTCTCTGGACTTGTTCCAAACGTTCCATGTCCTTCTTACTTTAGGGGCACCAGAACTGAATGCAGTACTCCAGGTAGGGTCTCACAAGAGCAGAGTAGAGGGGCAGAATCACCTCCCTCACTCTGCTGGCCATGGCCCTTTGGATGCAACCCAGGTGTTCCGGTTTGGCCAAATTTAGAAATATATCCTCTGAGAGAAGGCAGGTCACCACCCCTCCCCCATCAGGTTCGGGAAAAATAAATTTTCCTCGAAGGAAAGTGAAGGAGATAAAACTATTTATTTAGCAAACACACAGGAAAAGGAAAATAATGCTAAATAATAACATCTCTCACTGTGGAGAAAAACCTGGGAAAGTGTTAGAGTCCTCCCTTTGGTCTCCTCGGAGCTGGGGCTTGGCCCAGGGCCAGACCCTCTGTGCCCAGTGGAAAGTCCTCCTGATGTGCTCTGAGGTTGAAGCAGCCCAGTAGAAAAGGGAGAAAATCCGAAATTCCAGGGAAGGGAAAAAAAATTCAACTCTCAGTCTCTCTCCAGAGAACAAGCAGCTGAACCACTGGCCAAAAGCTGGTTGGAAAGCAGCAAGCTGGGTGCCTCCTCGCCCCCCTGCCACAGCTGGAAAAAAAACCTATCTCTGTGTGACCTTGAACAAGCTGAAAACTGCTTTGAAAAAGTTTTGCTCAGTTTTTTCCTTCCCCCTCTCAGGCTCAGTTTAGAGGCATAGAAAGGCACAAAGTTAATTTCTGGGCATAGGGCAGTGACATGGGATACACATCATAAAGTCACCCCAAGACACCAGGACATGGTTGGCTTTCTGGGCTATGAGTGCTCACTGCTGGATCATGGTGAGTTTTTCTTCACCTGTCACCCCCAAATCCTTCTCCACAGGGCTGCTCTCAATCACTTCTCTGCCCAACCTGTAGGTGTGCCTGAGATTGCCGTGACCCAGGTGTAGGACCTTGCACTTTGCTCTGTTGATCTTCATGAGGTTTGCATCGGCCCATCTCTCAAGCATGTCAAGGTCCCTCTGAATGGCATCCCTTCCCTCCAGCCTGTAGCCTGCACCACACAGCTTGGTGTCATCAGCAAACTTGCTGAGGGTGTTCTGGATCCCACTGTCCATGTTGCAGACAAAGATGTTTAACAGCACTGACCCCAGTACCCATCCCTGAGGGACACCATTCATCACTGGTCTCCACATGAACAATGAGCTGTTGACCACACCACTTTGTGCATGACCGTCCAGCCAGTTCTTTATCCACTGAGTGGTCCATCCACCAAATCCATGTCTTTTCAATTTAGAGACAAGGATGTCATGCACGACAGTGTCAGACGCTTTGCATGAGTCCAGGTAGATGATGTCAGTAGCTCTTCCCCATCCACCAATACTCTAGCCCCATCATAGAAGGTCACCAAATTTGTCAGGCATGATTTCCCCTTTATAAAGCCATGCTGGCTGTTAACAATCACCTCTGTTTTCCATGTGCCTTAGCATAATTTCCAGGAAAATCTGTTCCATGATCTTGCCTGGCACAGAGGGGAGACTGACTGGGCTGTAGTTCCCCCAGTTTTCTGCTTTCCCCTTTTTATAAATGGGGTTATATTCCCCTTTTTCCAGTCATCAGGGACTTTACCTGACTGCCACAATTTTTTTTAAATGATGGATAGTGGCTTAGCAACTTGCACTGCCAGATCCCTCAGGACCCACAGATGAATCTCATTGGGTCCCATGGACTTGTGCACATTCAGATTCCTTAGATGGTCTTGAACCTGATCTTCTCCTACAGTGGGCTCGGGGTCTTCATTCTCCCAGTCCCCACATTTGCCTTTCCTGACTTGGGTGATGTGGCTGGAGCGCTTGCCATTGAAGACAGAAGCATAGAAGTAATTGAGAACCTCAGCCTTCTCTTTGCTTTGTCCAGGGTAGCCAGGTCTCCTGTTTCCTTCCAGAGAGGGATTGTCACCAAATTACTGAAAACTGGGTAAAATAAAACTCCTTAACACCAATTTTTAGTGTTAAAGAGGGCATCATTTATTCAGGTGCCTGGAGTGGCATGGGGCATAACTCCTCCTAACATGCCCCCCAATTTCTACAAGCCTATTGCTCATATACAGTCACTACGTGTGTATTATAATTTGCCCATCGCCATAAAAACCCTTCCCATGTTCCCCAAGTTCCCAAACTCAGTCCTTGTTTTGACTGTAGCTGCATTCCTGAGACAGATGTCTCCTCTTTATCTTCTAACATCCTTGCTTGGGTAGCAATTTCTGCATGCCTTGTTTCTCTACTAAAGGTCCGCAGACACAGTGTCTTCTCTGCCAAAAGTTCACAGTCACAGTGTCTTTCTACTAAAAGCTCACAGTTACAGTAGAAATTGAATTAACCATTTTGGTATCAGGCTCGCATTATCCCTAGTCTTTCTTTTGCTTGCAACATATCTATAGAAGCCCTTCCTGTTATCCTAGGTAACCCTGGCCAGACTCAATTCTAACTGGGCCTTGGCTTCCCTAACCTTGTCCCTAGTTAGTTTCCTGTACAATTTCCCTGTATTCCTCCCAGGCCACTGTGGATACTAAAAAGCTAGGAGCAGAGGAATTTTCCAGCTGCTGCAGCATCCTGTGAAGTTTTCTTTCTCATGCAAGCTAGCTGAGAAGCAGTTTGAGATTTTTGTAAACCAAGGCTTTATCTCACAGGTGCAAACTTGTTTTCCAACTATTGTTTTGGTACACTGGTGAAAATATTTTGAATGGGTGTTGTGGAACCTCCATCTATCATTCTAGAGGGTGGTTGATCAAGGGACCAATCTTATCATGCTCTCTTGCAGACCAAGTTATATAACCCATCTTGTAATTAATAAAATAATTCCATTTCTCCTTGGACCTCTGTGGTGATTCTTGCTGTTTCTTGGTACAACAGCGACAGGCCACCTGTCCTTGTTTCTACTTCCTGAAAGCTTATTTTTTCACTCTGAGTTTGCCCTAAGCTCCTTATCCATCCATGGAGGTGATGCCTTTTCCTGGTCTTAAAATCAAGAGTCAAACATGGTTAGAAGGGGAAAAGGAATTTTTCCTTGGTATTTATTTTATGGATCTTTAGGTGCATACGTCCAGGTCAAATGCACCAAAATGTACCCTGCAAAAATGCCCACCCAAAAGATCTGGTATAACATTATAGGTTTTACTAATTAGCATATCTATCAAAAATTCTCCAATGAGAGGCTCGAGTGAGCCCCCCTCCCAAGGAACCTTCTCGTGGATGGTTCTATCTTAGTTTACAGAACATGTTCTGGAGATGACCTTGGGGTCTGGGGCACACTGATCCCTAGCTACAAAGCTTCTAAAATGTTTCGTCTCAGCTTGACAAACAAGTCCAAGAATGTAGGCAAAAAGCACTAAGAATACAGAAGTTGTAAAAAGGTATAACAGGGGTATAAAAGAAAAGGCAAAAAATCTTCATGGCATCAGAGGCCTCCTGGCATTTTTGCCTAATTTCCTCCTTGTTGGGATGCATTGCTCCTGAGCTTGGAGGAAGTGATCCTGGAATATCAGCGAACATTCTTGGGCCCCTCTGCCTTGGTCTACTGAAGTCCAGGTATCCTGGGGTGACTGTATGATACTGTATTCCCTATTGTCGGGCTGTGCCTTTAAGCGAGATCCGAGGGGGGGGGGAAGGCGGTGGAATTCTTTTGGTGGCCTGTGTTCAAAATCACAGATAGCTCAATCACTCTCTTCCCAGTTCTCGGCTTTGCAGCAGGGAAGGGAGCTGCATTCTCTTGCTTTTCAGCTAGCTTCTTCTTCGTTAGCTGAAGCAAGGAGTTTTCCTGGGACTGTGGCTTCTTTTTTTCTTGAACTGTTCAGCTTGGCTCTGGTCCGGAGCACAATCACCCGGAGGCCCCACACTGCAGCTCGGAGGGGCCCATGCTGCATCCCAGATCTGGAGAGAGCAGACCCACACTTACAGAAAGGACTCTGAATCTACCAGGTCTTCTCCACAGCGAGAGGTTTTATTATTTAACATTATTCATTCTCTCGTGCCTGCATGAACCCGGTTTGTTAAATAAACAGCTTTTTTCCACTTTCATCCAAAAAATTTCTTTCTGAACCTGGTGGGGGAGGAGCTGCTGAAATCTGCCATCTATTAGAGGACACGTTAATTTCAGATGTTTCCTCCTCAAACCGAGGCACCAGGGCAGTGAGCTTGCTGTGAGTCGGGGAAACAAGGGTTAAGTGAATTACTAAAGAGGCTGCCTGCTAAAACAATGCATATAGCTTGCCTAACATTTATTGCATTTGCCAAGTAGGAAAAGGGAGGACACAAGACTATTGATAAGGAGAAGCAGCTGTGGCCAAAAGATCCTGCTTTGGACCCAGAAACCAGTTCAAACCAGCCTTGGGGTTTGAACTTGGGCCAGGGACTCAGGGAGCATGTGCAAGGAAGGAAGGTAAAAAGTTCAAATTAATGAAGACTCCTTACTTCATCTGAGGAAGACTCCCTACTTCATCCCAGAGACCCCTGCATGAGGCACTGCGCAAGCGCAAGCCATATGGAAATGACTTTGGGCTCATTATAATATGAAGCAGGGCTAGGCGGGGCTAGGAAATGAATATGTATAGGCGCATTTGGAAACTTAATGAATATGTAGCTTGTAACTCAATATATAGCAAGCCAAATAGTATTGCTGGCGTGCATGCATTTGGTGGAGCAATCCACATGTGCCCCAGCGCTGGAATAAACATACCTACTTTACTATTTATTCCACTCATTTCAAAAACAGCCTCATAGACACCTGGGCCAGAGAACAGAGGATTGAGTGGGTATATCATATTCCCTATCATGTACCAGCCTCTGGGAAAGTTGAACAGTACAACGGACTGTTAAAAAACACATTGAAAGCAATGGATGGTGGGACCTTCAAACACTGGGATCTACATTTCACATGGGCCACCTGGTTTGTTAACACTAGAGGCTCTACCAATGAGCTGGCCCTGCCCAATCAAAACCTCCATGTACTGTAGAAGGGGATAAAGTCCCCGTGCTGCATATGAGGAATGTGTTAGGGAAGACAGTTTGGATTAGTCTTGCCTCAAACAAAGGCAAACCCATCCATGAGATTGTTTTTGCTCAAGGACTTGGGTGCACTTGGTGGGTAATGCAGAGGGACAGGGAAACACAATGCGTACCTCAGGGGGATTTGATTTTTGGGTAAGAACAGTCTGTAATGATGAATTGTATGATATTGATTGCTGAATGACACTGCCACTGTGTGCCATAACTCCCATGACCAATGAGGATGGACTGCTCCAGATACACGAGTCGTGAGCCCCTGTTGCAGCAACCAGCCAAAAGCACACCAGCCTTCCTGCCCTGGAAGACATCTAGGACAGATAGAACCAACAGTCATGGACTAAATGAACTCAACAGACAGCTTTGAGTGACAGCCATTGAGTATGGACATGATACCTGTGCTTGTGTATATTTTGTATATAGTTGGAAGATGTAGGATCTGGGCATGATGAAAAAGGTTTAGAATAAGGGGTGGATAATGTCCTGGTTACAGCCAGGACAGAGTTAACTTTTTTAAGTAGCCGGGAAGGGGGGGTGGCCAGACCTGAATGGTATTTAATACCACCTCACATCATTGCCAGGAGCAGGGGAAGGTGATGAACTCTAGCTTCTGAGAGGAAGGGTGTCTTTTTCTGGTTGTGAGAAAAACATGGTCAGGAAAATGCAGTATTTGTCCTGGTTTTTCATGTAAATAATTTCTTTGTCTTATGCCTTTTGTTATTAAATATCGTTGCTGTTACTGTTCCTTTTCTTATCTTTTTTTTTCTTATTCTTATTTTTTAGTGATTTGTTCTTATCCATTGATCTTTGGCTTTTGTGACTCCAATTCTCAAGTCCATTCCGACACAGCGGGAACGGAGAGGGGAAGAGGGGAGGAAATGAGCAGCGTTGGGTTTGGGAGAGTCTCAGTGTGAGTGCTGAGTTGGGGATTACTTTTCCTAAATCACGACACTCCTCTTTCACTTGGATATGGAAGTTATCATCAATACATTCCAGGAACCTCCTGGATTGCCTGTGCCCTGCTGCGTTGTTCTTCTGTATCGGTTTGCATGGCCTGGTTATGGTACCAGGAGGGCCTACAGGGGTGGCTTCTGTGAGAAGCTGCTGAAAGCTTCCACCATGTCTGGAAGAGCCAATCCCTCCCTGGTGGCTCCAAAGACAGAAGTGCCGCTGGCCAAGACTGGGCCAATTAGAAATGGTGGTAACACCCGTGTGATAAAATATTTAAGAAGAAATCAAAACCAAAAGTTGTTGTGCAGCTTTAATTCCAGCCAGAGAAGAGTGGAGTGAGAACATGTGAGAAGAACAACTCTGTAAACACCAAGGCCAGTGAAGAAGGAGTGGAAGGAAGTGTTCCAGGCACTGGAGCTGAGATTCCTTTGCAGCCCATGGTGAAGACCATGGTGAAGCAGGCTGTCCTCCTGCAGCCCATGGAGAAGCCCCACGCTGGAGCAGGTGGATACCTAGAGGAGGCTGTGATCCTGTGGGAGAGCCATGGAGAGAGGAGCCCTGCTCCCATGCAGGAGCAGCCTGTCCTTGAAGGACTGCACCCCGTGGAAGAGTGACCCACGTTGCAGCAGTTTGAGGGGGACGGTTGCCTGTGGGATGGACTCACATTGCAGCAGTTTGCAGAGCTGTTGCTCGTGAGATGGACTTACATCGGAGAGGTTCACAGAGAACTGTCTCCTGTGGGAGGGACCCCACGGTGGAGCAGGGGAAGGACTTCTCTCCCTGAGCAGTAGGAGAAGTCACAGGTGATGAACCAACCATAACCCTCATTCCCTGTCTCCTTGTGCCACTGGGGTAGGAGGTAGAGCTGGAAGGCAAGGGGGGGGGGGGAAGGTGTTTTTAAGGGCTTATTTTACTTCTCATTATCCTGCTCTGATTATGTTAGTAATAAATTCACTTCATATGTCTAAGTTGAACCTGTTTTGCCCGTGATGGTATTTGATGAACGATCTCTCCCGGTTCTCATTTCAACCCATGAACCCTTTGTTAAATTTTCTCTCCACTGTCCAGCTGCAGAGGGGAGTGAGCAGCTTTCATGGGTGCCTGGTATCCAGCCAGCAGCAACCCATGACACTTTCAAAAAGATGTTGGGGTGGTTGAAGTCTCCCATGAGGACCAGGGCTTGTGAACATAAGGCTGCTCCTATCTGTCTGTAGATCTGTCTTCCCGGTCGGGTGGCCTGTAGCAGACTCCCACTATTATGTCACCTACCCTGACACTGAACCATGCCATAAATCAAATCCCTCCTGATGGGAGAGAATTTTCTAAAAGTCCTTGCAAGGAGTTACAAAGATAAACCGAGACTTTTCCTTGATTTTCAATGCTTCCAGATAGTTGTTTATTAAGTCTTATCAGAGGAACTGAGCCACTAGCGTGACCCAGGTACAGCATAGAGCACAGAAAGCAGGACTGAAGTCTCTCTATCACGATTTACACAGGCTTTTAAAGATATTTTAACCAATAGTTACTAAAAACGTATACTATTTTCACTTTCCTAACAATTATTCAGTAACATGGCCAGGAACTGCAGAATTTTCTATCCAATCATTCCAAACTACTTTTACTGCAGAACATGGAGTAGTAGAAGGAGAAGAAGGTTTAGAGAACAACAACAATCCTCAATTTTTATATTTTTTACTCTTATCTATTTACTACAAAGAGAAGCCTAAAACCTCTAAATTTTTCACCCTATGACAATCTTACATAGTAGTCTATCACCTAATTCACACCACTGTATTTTCGAGCTGTTATCTAACTGTTGGTAATTTTTTCCAAGGTTGGAGGCTAAAACAGTGTTGTTCAGGGCGGTAAAAACCCTTAAAAACAGGCAGAGAAATAATCTCGGTACTCTGGGTTCCTATACTGCCCCCTCCTGTTTTAACCAAAAACACTTCCTTGGCAGCTTTGTCCGTGGCTCGTCTAGCACAGTGGAGTATACAAGGTACAAATACTAAAAGAATTACAACAATTGTTAAATCATACAAACCTGTCTTCAAAATTTTTCTCCATAAAGGTGTAAGGTCAAACCAATTGAACAAATCGTTCAACAATGATCCGCTTTCCTCTCCAAGTTTAGCTATTCCATCCTCTAATTGCCATATACTTTCATGGATGGATTTCGAATGATCCGTCAAATTCATACAACACATAACTTCAAATTCTTCACATCCATGTCCATGCACTAATAGAAGATAATCAATTGCCGCTCTGTTCTGCAGAGTCGCTTGTCTCACACTCTGAACATCAGTTAACATATCGCTCAGTGCGAGAGAGACAGCACGAGAGTTCTTACTTAGCCAACAGCCTAAATTGATCCAATTGTCTTAAGGCTGCTCCTGCAGCAGCACCAGGTAAAAGGAGAGCTGCAGAAAACCTTTGTCCAAAATTCCAAGCTACAAATTTGTCATTACAGTCAGATTTATATTGCTCAACACATCTTTTCTCCCTTCTCTTATGCTCTTTTATCATTTTTGCATTAGGCGTTAGCAAAGAAAGCTTTCCAAAGCTGCATGGACCGCCCTTGACATTTGAGGGAATTGCAGGCCAAATTCTGTCTCCACAAATGAGAAACATCCCACGTGGCAATTGCAATGGAGCCCGGTTGAACGATGTGCTCATCTTTACTGTTGAATTGCACCAAGATGTTGCATTTCTATATATTTCATAATTTGGAGTGACATCTGTTATCTTGTCTTTATTTTGTTTCAACCCTGGAGAACTGAATACTACACAAAACACCATCTTTATTGAACCAAGAATTTCCAATTCCTGAGGTTCGTAAGGAGCCTCTGGAAGGGATTTGGTCCAAACATCCCAACTTTCCACTGGATTTGAACCGAATCGTGAAAGTTTTAGATTAGCATGTTTGGAAGGTGGCCATTTGTCTGCTGGTAGACCGACTGAACATGTTGAGAATAGCTTCTTTGGCCTTGAATGAGTTAGACAGATGGTATCTAGGCCTTATGCATTGGCCAGAGTCTCCCAGACATTTTCTTTTGGTTGCTTTACTGGGAAAGCTGCATTGCTTAAGGCAATTAGTGAGATGATAAGGCACAAGTGTAATACCTGATTGAGCTTCATTCTCAACAGCTTTATCCCATATAGGAATCTCTGATCTGTAACACAACTTCTAACACACTCTTACATAAAAAATTTACACCATTAACTTTCCCACTTTTTACATAAGACTCAGTCCACAGTTCTTGTACAGAAAGACAACTGATGTCTGTGGCATCGACCGTAGTGTTGACACTGATTCACATCTGCGTGCTCGCCTCCTTGTTCCCGGAGACAATTCCTGCTTGTTTCTGGACTTGATAAGGTTTCATGTTTTTTGCTGGAATCCACTTTGGTCCTGCACCTGTTGAGACACAAGCATACCCTTTTCCCCAAGTTATTAGTTGAAATGAACCCTCGATCTTTCCGGTCTCTAAATCTTTGATCAAAACTAAAGAATTTTCTCTCAATTTCCCCTGAGTACTATTTGAAAAATGCCTGATAATTGGTGGAGTAGGTTCTGCAAAGGAGCTATTCAGGAAGTTTAAAACGTACAAAGCTTTGTTCAACCGCATCTGAGGCGTAGCCTCTGCTTCCCCCCTTTTCTGTTTATCCAAAAGGGATTTTAAGGTATGGTGTGTTCTTTCAATGATGACTTGGCCTGTAGAAGAATTAGGAATGCCAAATATATAACGAACACCCCAATTTCTTTAAAAATGTGTTAAGGGTTCGTCCTCTGTAAGCTGGATCATTGTCTGTTTTAATTTCCAGAGGAACACCTAAGGCTACAAATGCTTGCAAAAAATGTTGACATGCATGTTTCGCTATTTTGACTACATGTAGGGAAGCAAAGACTGCACCTGAGAAGGTGTCCACAGACACATGAATATTTTTAAATCTCCCAAAAGATGGGTATTTTGTAACATCTGTCTTCCATAATTGCAGGCTCTGCAATCCTCTTGGATTGACTGCTCCTGTGGATACAGGGGGTTGCACAAGCTGACAGTCCGGACAGGCACTTATGATGGCCTTTGCTTTAAAAATGCGAAATGTTCGCATAAGTGCTTGTACGTTCTGACAAAAAAATGCATGACACAGTTTTGCTTGTTCAAAAATGTTTGGCAAAGTGTTTGAAATGACCATGGTCAATTTGTCTGCTTGTGCATTTTCCTCTAACTAAAAGTCTAATTTTTTCAGACACAAAAGATAAGAACACAGATTCTTATTATCAACTTCTTTCAAAAATGATCCTTCTATTCTTTTAATTATATTTGCTACATAAGCTGAATCTGTAATTAGATTGAATGGTTCTTGAAACAAATGAAATGCTCGAACAACTGCTGCTAATTCCACTATCTGGGGTGAGCCTTGTACTATCTGAATATCTGACTCCCATTCTTTTGTAGTTGCATTCTGCCATGTTATCACTGACCTATGTGTTTTCCTTGAACCATCATTAAATAACGTTATTGCGTCTAATGGCACTTCACTATTCATGGGTTTTTCTCTAAAGCCTATTTTTGCTTGTAGCAGTTTGTGGCTTGGAAAATGAATTGAGCAAATGCCTGAGTAATCTAACAATGCAACCTGCAAATCATCTGATTTTTGCATTGCCCAATCAAAATATTTCTTTTTCAAAGGCAGATAGATTGGTGTGAAGTCCTTGCCTGCCATTGTTAGCAACCTTGCTCTAGCTCTGATTATAATTTGAACTGCCATTTCTAAAGGTGTGAAAATAGTTTTAGGGGATCTGTAGGGCAGAAAAATCCACTCTAATATCAATAGAGGATCTCGCTGTGACGAGTCCCATTGAAATATGAGACCATACAATTGCATCTTTTCTCCCAACACTGCAAGGAAAAACAGTTGGCTCAGTATAAACCGATGTGCCTGTCTCTGTTGAAGAGCTTCAGTAATCTTTCTAAGAGCTTCTTGAGCTTCAGATGAGAGGGTTCTAGGTGAATTGATATCACAGTCTCCCCTCAAGAGATTAAAAAGTGGTGCAAGTTCATCATTTGTGATTCCTAAAATTGGTCTGATCCAGTTGATCTCTCCCAAAAGCTGTTGTAGATCTCGCAGGTTTTTTATTTGAGTTCTGACTTGTATTTTCTGTGGTCTTATTGCTTGCTCTGTAAGTCTCCATCCTAAATATCTCCACGGTGAATTTTCTTGAATTTTTGAAGTAGAGATTTCTAATCCGGCATTTTGGACTTCTGTAATCACACTGTCACGAGCTTCTTGTAGCTCTTGTTGTGTGGACGTTGCAATGAGTAGATCGTCCATATAATGAATAATTATTGCTTGTGGATGTTTCTTTCGCGCTGGATATAAGGCTTGCACCACAAACCATTGACAAATGGTTTGAGAATTTTTGAGACCTTGTGGAAGAACAACCCAATGATATCTTTGCAGAGGTTCTTGTCTGTTGATACTTGGGACAGAAAATGCAAATCGAGGAGCATCCTCTGGATGAACTGGGATATTTGTCTTGGGGTGACCTTATGATGTGTATCCCATATCACTGCCTATGCCCAGAAATTAATTCCTATGCCTTTCTATGCCTCTAAACTGAGCCTGAGAGGAGGAAGGAAAAAACTGAGCAAAACTTTTTCAAAGCAGTTTGCAGCTTGTTCAAGGTCACACAGAGATAGCAATTTGTTTCCAGCTGCGGCAGGGGAGGGAGGAAGCACCCGGCTTGCTGCGCCCAGGACAGTTTTTTTTTTTGGCCAGAGGTTCAGCTACTTTGTTCTCCAGAGAGAGACTGAGAGTTGAATTATTTTTTTCCCTGGAATTTCAGATTTTCTCCCTTTTCTACTGGACTGCTTCATTGCTTTAACATCAGAGCACATCGGGAGGACTTTCCACCGGGCACAGAGGGCCTGGCCCTGGGCCAGGACTCAGCTCCGAGGAGACCAAAGCGAGGACTCTAACACTTTCCCAGGTTTTTTCTCCACAGTGAGAGATTTTATTATTTAGCATTATTTTCCTTTTCCTGTGTGTTTGGTAAATAAATAGTTTTTATCTCCTTCACTTTCCTTCGAGGAAAATCTATCTTTTCCCAAACCTGGTGGGGGAGGGTTGGTTGTGCCTTCTCTCAGAGGATATATTTCTAAATTTGGCCAAACCGGAACAATGTTGAAGAAACAATCTTTGAGATCAATGATTACAAGTGGCCAATCTCTCGGAATCATTGAGACAGATGGAAGTCCAAGTTGAAGTGGTCCCATTTCTTCTATGACCTCATTAATCTTTCTGAGGTCATGGAGCAATCTCCATGAACCGGAGGTTTTCTTGCGAATCACGAATACTGGAGAATTCCAGGGACTATTAGTTGGTTTTATGTGGCCTTTCTGCAATTGTTCTTTAACAAGACTCTTGAGAGCACTCAGTTTCTTCTCTTCAAGGGGCCACTGGTCCACCCATACAGGTTCATCTGTTTTCCAGGTTAATTTCAAGGTGGTGAGTGCTGCAGCAACCCCTATTAAAAATCCACTTTTTTTTTTGTTCCCCATTGTGATAAGATGTTTCTTCCCCATACTGTGATGGGCTTCTGCACAATGAAAGGACGAATGACTGCTGTCTTTCCTCCTGGTCCTGAAACAATGATTGCATACTCACTCTGCAGGCATAGGGTATTTCCTCCAATACCTGAAAGTGAGTTCAAAGGTGCCCTCAAGCACCATTCTTTGGGCCAAAAGAGATAAGAGATGACTGTAACATCTGCACCAGTGTCCAAGATTCCCTTGATTGAGATTGTCTTGTCTCCACATGTTAAGCTGCAAACAAGCACAGGTCGATCATGGCCTATCTGCTTCACCCAACTGGCATGAATGTCCACATCCTCAGTGTCAATTGAAGCTTATTGATCAGTCACTGGCATGATCTGTTCTGTTGCATGAGATGGTAACGCAATAGCTTTGGCTATTGGAGTATTTTCTCGAATAACCAGTGGAGGACGTAAAGGTTGAGTCAAAACTGTTAGCTCTTCATTTTGATCTGCTGAAACAATTGATGGAAAAACAATGAGCCCTATGATGCTAGATCTTTCCTTGCCTACTATTAAAAAGTCTTGTCTCTTCCAAGATGTTCCAGTGACCCCTGTGGGTATCACTGCATGATTTTCATTCATAAAACATACTAATTTGGAAGCTGCCATTACTTCTGCGGAGTTTTTTCATTACAGATCTGAAAGAAGCGTTGCTATTTGCTCTCTAAGAAGTCTTCCAAGTTCTTGCCCAAAAGCATTTGCTTGGACTGCTGCAACATGCTGAGGTGTGCCCACCTTGCTGCATGCTTCTATCATTTCAGCTATGGTCGCTTGACCAGGTATAGCACAGATTAGACGTTTGCACTCTGCATTAGCATTTGCAAAAGCAAGACCTTGTAGCAGATATGGTTTTGCTGCTTCATCACTAACTTGTCTGTCCAAGGCTTGCTTTAGACGATCGACGAATGAGGTAAAAGTTTCAGGAAGACCTTGCTTTATTTCTGTGTAAACGCCTTCTGGGGTTCTAGTAGGTGGAATTTGTAAGATTGCTTTTTGCGCTGCTTCTTTGATATCTATAAGCACATTTCGAGGCAAAACCACTGCCTGATCTTCTGGTCTAGCATGAGGTTCATCACCAGCCAATTGCTCTAATGGGAGAGCTGCATGTGGTCCTCCTGCATATTTTTCTCTCAGCTCACGAAATGCTCTTCTCCATCTTGCATCCCATAGCAGGAGTTGTGCATCTGTAAATATTGTTGAGGCAATGCTTCTACAGTCAAAAGGTACTAAATCATAATTGTTAAATGTGCCTCTCAAAAGTTGTTTGAAGTACGGACTTCCCAGTCCATGATTCTTTACTGCATCCATTAAATCTTTGATGACTTGATGATCCATAGGTTGCCATACAGGAGGATTTTGATTTTGTCTGGTATACATAACCGGCATTACAATACTATCTGTTTCAGCTGTATTAAAATCTCTATCTTTGAGACCTTTTTTACCTAATATTTGACCAGTCTGTTATAACAGACGTATCTCTTGAAACATATTTGTTAGGCAAAACCATGTCCATACCAGTATCTCGTGTACTTGCAGCTTGATTGGACTGCAAGGATGCAGGTTCTCCTTCACCGAAGAATCCATGCATACCATTTTCTTCTCCCCCTCCTGGATGAGGAATAGGGGGCGGTATTTGCGGCTGTGCGCTGTAAGGTAATAAACGAGGAGTGGCTGAACCTGCCATCACAGGTGGCTTTGATCTGGATAGTGAAGGAAAGGGTACAGTGGATCGGGGTAGGGTACTGACACCATGCGGGATGGGTGAAGGCTGGGGACCCAGTGCTGCAACCTCTTGAGGTAGATAATCTGCACATTCTCTCAGTCGGAAATAAAGATGACGAACAAAGTCATCCGAAAGCTGAAAGCGACCGTGAAAAAATGAGGGATCAGATGCCTGTTGTTGTGGAACTCGAAGCTTCAAAGAAGGCATATGAAAAGTTGGAGTTGTATTAGTCGTTGTAAAAAGATGAGATGAAGCTTGGGAAGATAGCGGAATGCTTTCTGAAGCTATGCTGGTCACTATATCCTTCTCACTGAAGTGTTGAGCAGGCATTTGAGGATGAAAAAGTCCGATAAAATCAGCTGAATGTCCCTGAGAAGTTTGAGAAGAATGTGCATGAAGTGGAATGTCTCGATGCGAGATGTCACTTTTAATAACACGTGCTTGTTCCTGTTGTGATGGAAGAGGTGTCTACATATAGTTGAGAAAGTCCTCTTTCTCTTCTGGAGATAAAATGGTTTTTGTTTCGTTGAAATCGTATGGGAGACATGGTTCAACATCGTGTGATTGTTGTGATAATCCTCTGAGTGGTGTTATCAGAGTGAAGATAGGGGGTACATGCGATGGTAACACGGTAGTTGTTGAAATGTCTCTGCTGTGTGTCCACGGCTGTGGCTGCGGTGCAGACGGGGGCTGTGTTGACACAGGGCTGGTAGGAGGTGTAGCTGCCGAAAGCTTGTAGGATGTAACTGCAGTAGCCGAAAGAATTGCAGTGCTGGCTGGAGGTGCTGTGCGTATCGGCCGTATCGGTGTAGCAGCTGAGGCGTCGCTGACTGGCTGCCGTGCCGAGCGAGCAGCCGGGATCGTGGATGGGGCCGGGCTGGCCTGAGAAGCGCTGGTGCCGGGGAGCGGTGGCGTGGCTTGGCTGGAACCGGGGGCGTGGCTGACGCCCTGGCCAGGGCTGGGGGCCGGGCCAGGAGCGGCTCGAGTTGCAAGCGGCGTTGCCGAGGTAACCGCGGTATCTGTAGATGGGTTGCTAATGCTGCGCCGCGCAGGCGTGGAAGCGAGGTTTCCCAAACGCGGAAGTAAAGCTGGGCTGGCAGCGGCGGGAGTGATGACGTCAGCAGCAGGCTCCGCCGCCGCTGCCGCGGCGGGCCGTTCAAACACGGAAGCGGCCGCGAATCCGCGCCGCGTGGGGGTAGCGGGAGGGCTAGATGGAAGCTCTGGGACCGCCCCTGGCCGCGCGCGTGGTTCATTTGATCGGAGGACCCCAGGCTCCGGAGCTAGGGACTTGCTTCTGCCTTGCGCCGTAACGGATAGATCGGGCGAGATGGAAACCACGCCCTCCGAGGCAGGCTCCATTTTTAGGGAGGTGGTCGGGGGCCCCTCGTCTCCCCCCCGGGCATGCGCGCCTGAAGGAAAGTCTAAAATTGCCGTATCATATTCCTCTGCCGGACCTATTAAAAGTTTTAACTTCGGTTCCGGCAAAAATTCGCGTTCCGCCTTTGGAACGGCCGCGCTCCCCCCCCCCCTCCCCCGCCGCCTGCGGTGCCTGCAGGGACTCAGAACCGCTTGCGCCAAGAGCCTCGGGGACTTCCGCACGAACATCGCGTTCTCCGCCCGCGTCTGAGGGTGGGGAGGGTTCGAGCGGGGTTTTAAAATCTCCCGCTGCACTTACAGGTGTCAGCAAAGCTTCCGCGAGATGTTAAAGATCCCCTCTTCGTCAGAAGCAGGAGGTGCCACCTCCAAAAGCGTTTCAGAAATTATTGTAGCTAATGGTATTAATTTTTGAGCTGTTTCGTCTTTTAGGCTGCCGTAATGATATAGAATAGTATTAATATTTTCCCAAAAAGATGGTAAATATAAATCTCCAGTCACTGTATCAGGAAATTCTCTCGTTATCCAGGATACCAAGCATCGTATTTCTTGTAGAAATGCTGGCATGGGGTGGTTTCGAACTAAGTTCGCCTCCGGTTGGGAAGGAACTGCACCCATAATTTGTTTCGTGGTCTAGTTTTGGACAGCTTACCTTGTTTTTGATAGATGTTATGGGCTCGGGAAATCCCAGTCCGAGTTCCGTCCAGCAGACCACGGCTCCTCCTCCCCCCTGTCGACCGAGGTTAGGAGATACTGGAATTTCAAGGCCGACCCCGCGGGGTTTTCTTTTCGTCTGGTCTTAGGTGCGCACTGCTGTCCAAAAGGGTCCGGGTCGTTCTGTTCCGTGGAGGTTGAACACGGAGCACCATTTGACACTTTAACGTGCCATAAATCGAATCTCTCCTATGGGAGAGAATTTGCTGAAAGTCCTTGCAAGGCGTTTAAAAGATAGAGACGTCTTCTGTAGTTTCAATGCTTCTAGATAGTTGTTTATTAAGTCTTATCAGAGGAACTGAGCCACTAGCATGACCCAGGTACAGCATGGAAGGAGGAAAAGTAGGAGTGAGAGCGAGAGAGAGCCTAATTATCAAGATTTACACAGCCTTTTAAAGACATTTTAACCAATAGTTACTAAAAACGTACATTATTTTTACTTTCTTACCAATTATTCAGTAACACGACTAGGAACTGAGGAATTTTCTATCCAATCAATCCAAACTACTTTTACTGCAAAATATGGAGTGGTAGAAGAAGGAGAAGAAGGTCTAGAGAACAACAATCCTCCATTTTGATATTTTTTACTCTTATCTATTTACTATAAAGAGAAGCCTAAAACCTCTAAATTTTTCACCCTATGACAATCTTACATAGTAGTCTATCACCTAATTCACGCCACTGTATTTTCTAGTTGTTGTCTGACTGTTGGTAATTTTTTCCAAGGTTTGGAGCTATACCAGGGTTGTCCAGGGGGATAAAAACCCTTAAAAACAGGCAGAGAAATAATCTCGGCACTCTGGGTTCCTACACCGAACCTCATGCTAGACCAGAAGATCAGGCAGTGGTTTTTGCCTCAAAATGTGCTTATAGATATCAAAGAAGCAGCGCAAAAAGCAATCTTACAAATTCCACCTACTAGAACCCCAGAAGGCGTTTACACAGAAATAAAGCAAGGTCTTCCTGAAACTTTTACCTCATTCGTCGATCGTCTAAAGCAAGCCTTGGACAGACAAGTTAGTGATGAAGCAGCAAAACCATATCTGCTACAAGGTCTTGCTTTTGCAAATGCTAATGCAGAGTGCAAACGTCTAATCTGTGCTATACCTGGTCAAGCGACCATAGCTGAAATGATAGAAGCATGCAGTAAGGTGGGCACACCTCAGCATGTTGCAACAGTTCAAGCAAATGCTTTTGGGCAAGAACTTGGAAAACTTCTTAGAGAGCAAATAGCAACGCTTCTTTCAGATCTGCAACGAAGTAACTCCCCAGAAGTGATGGCTGCAGAATTCACTGGGGGACCATGCTTTAAATGCAGAAATATGGACACATGAAAAAGTATTGTCCAGGACCTGAAAAAAATGGGAAAACATCAGGCCTCTGTCCAAGATGTAGAAGAGGAAAGCATCATGCCAATCAATGTCACGCCAGAACAGATGTGGATGGGAATCTTTTACCACTTCCAGGAAACTTGAAAAGGAGCGTGGGACGCCAAAATGCTACGACACAAGTGATGGCAACGGCTCAATCCGTAATCCCACGGGGAACACAGTTATTGGAGAAGGTCACTCAAACTCCGTCAGCTGGACCATCTATAGATTCCCCAGCGACCCAGAATTGCTACAACCAGGGGTGCAATGCAAATTGGCAACTTCCAAATTAGTATGTTTTATGAATGAAAATCATGCAGTGATACCCACAGGGGTCACTGGAACATCTTGGAAGAGACAAGACTTTTTAATAGTAGGCAAGGAAAGATCTAGCATCATAGGGCTCATTGTTTTTCCATCAATTGTTTCAGCAGATCAAAATGAAGAGCTAACAGTTTTGACTCAACCTTTACGTCCTCCACTGGTTATTCGAGAAAATACTCCAATAGCCAAAGCTATTGCGTTACCATCTCATGCAACAGAACAGATCATGCCAGTGACTGATCAATAAGCTTCAATTGACACTGAGGATGTGGACATTCATGCCAGTTGGGTGAAGCAGATAGGCCATGATCGACCTGTGCTTGTTTGCAGCTTAACATGTGGAGACAAGACAATCTCAATCAAGGGAATCTTGGACACTGGTGCAGATGTTACAGTCATCTCTTATCTCTTTTGGCCCAAAGAATGGTGCTTGAGGGCACCTTTGAACTCACTTTCAGGTATTGGAGGAAATACCCTATGCCTGCAGAGTGAGTATGCAATCATTGTTTCAGGACCAGGAGGAAAGACAGCAGTCATTCGTCCTTTCATTGTGCAGAAGCCCATCACAGTATGGGGAAGAAACATCTTATCACAATGGGGAACAAAAAAAAAAGTGGATTTTTAATAGGGGTTGCTGCAGCACTCACCACCTTGAAATTAACCTGGAAAACAGATGAACCTGTATGGGTGGACCAGTGGCCCCTTGAAGAGAAGAAACTGAGTGCTCTCAAGAGTCTTGTTAAAGAACAATTGCAGAAAGGCCACATAAAACCAACTAATAGTCCCTGGAATTCTCCAGTATTCGTGATTCGCAAGAAAACCTCCGGTTCATGGAGATTGCTCCATGACCTCAGAAAGATTAATGAGGTCATAGAAGAAATGGGACCACTTCAACTTGGACTTCCATCTGTCTCAATGATTCCGAGAGATTGGCCACTTGTAATCATTGATCTCAAAGATTGTTTCTTCAACATTGTTCCGGTTTGGCCAAATTTAGAAATATATCCTCTGAGAGAAGGCACAACCAACCCTCCCCCACCAGGTTTGGGAAAAGATAGATTTTCCTCGAAGGAAAGTGAAGGAGATAAAAACTATTTATTTACCAAACACACAGGAAAAGGAAAATAATGCTAAATAATAAAATCTCTCACTGTGGAGAAAAAACCTGGGAAAGTGTTAGAGTCCTCGCTTTGGTCTCCTCGGAGCTGAGTCCTGGCCCAGGGCCAGGCCCTCTGTGCCCGGTGGAAAGTCCTCCCGATGTGCTCTGATGTTAAAGCAATGAAGCAGTCCAGTAGAAAAGGGAGAAAATCTGAAATTCCAGGGAAAAAAATAATTCAACTCTCAGTCTCTCTCTGGAGAACAAAGTAGCTGAACCTCTGGCCAAAAAAAAAAACTGTCCTGGGCGCAGCAAGCCGGGTGCTTCCTCCCTCCCCTGCCGCAGCTGGAAACAAATTGCTATCTCTGTGTGACCTTGAACAAGCTGCAAACTGCTTTGAAAAAGTTTTGCTCAGTTTTTTCCTTCCTCCTCTCAGGCTCAGTTTAGAGGCATAGAAAGGCATAGGAATTAATTTCTGGGCATAGGCAGTGATATGGGATACACATCATAAGGTCACCCCAAGACAAATATCCCAGTTCATCCAGAGGATGCTCCTCGATTTGCATTTTCTGTCCCAAGTATCAACAGACAAGAACCTCTGCAAAGATATCATTGGGTTGTTCTTCCACAAGGTCTCAAAAATTCTCAAACCATTTGTCAATGGTTTGTGGTGCAAGCCTTATATCCAGCGCGAAAGAAACATCCACAAGCAATAATTATTCATTATATGGACGATCTACTCATTGCAACGTCCACACAACAAGAGCTACAAGAAGCTCGTGACAGTGTGATTACAGAAGTCCAAAATGCCGGATTAGAAATCTCTACTTCAAAAATTCAAGAAAATTCACCGTGGAGATATTTAGGATGGAGACTTACAGAGCAAGCAATAAGACCACAGAAAATACAAGTCAGAACTCAAATAAAAAACCTGCGAGATCTACAACAGCTTTTGGGAGAGATCAACTGGATCAGACCAATTTTAGGAATCACAAATGATGAACTTGCACCACTTTTTAATCTCTTGAGGGGAGACTGTGATATCAATTCACCTAGAACCCTCTCATCTGAAGCTCAAGAAGCTCTTAGAAAGATTACTGAAGCTCTTCAACAGAGACAGGCACATCGGTTTATACTGAGCCAACTGTTTTTCCTTGCAGTGTTGGGAGAAAAGATGCAATTGTATGGTCTCATATTTCAATGGGACTCGTCACAGCGAGATCCTCTATTGATATTAGAGTGGATTTTTCTGCCCTACAGATCCCCTAAAACTATTTTCACACCTTTAGAAATGGCAGTTCAAATTATAATCAGAGCTAGAGCAAGGTTGCTAACAATGGCAGGCAAGGACTTCACACCAATCTATCTGCCTTTGAAAAAGAAATATTTTGATTGGGCAATGCAAAAATCAGATGATTTGCAGGTTGCATTGTTAGATTACTCAGGCATTTGCTCAATTCATTTTCCAAGCCACAAACTGCTACAAGCAAAAATAGGCTTTAGAGAAAAACCCATGAATAGTGAAGTGCCATTAGACGCAATAACGTTATTTAATGATGGTTCAAGGAAAACACATAGGTCAGTGATAACATGGCAGAATGCAACTACAAAAGAATGGGAGTCAGATATTCAGATAGTACAAGGCTCACCCCAGATAGTGGAATTAGCAGCAGTTGTTCGAGCATTTCATTTGTTTCAAGAACCATTCAATCTAATTACAGATTCAGCTTATGTAGCAAATATAATTAAAAGAATAGAAGGATCATTTTTGAAAGAAGTTGATAATAAGAATCTGTGTTCTTATCTTTTGTGTCTGAAAAAATTAGACTTTTAGTTAGAGGAAAATGCACAAGCAGACAAATTGACCATGGTCATTTCAAACACTTTGCCAAACATTTTTGAACAAGCAAAACTGTGTCATGCATTTTTTTGTCAGAACGTACAAGCACTTATGCGAACATTTCGCATTTTTAAAGCAAAGGCCATCATAAGTGCCTGTCCGGACTGTCAGCTTGTGCAACCCCCTGTATCCACAGGAGCAGTCAATCCAAGAGGATTGCAGAGCCTGCAATTATGGAAGACAGATGTTACAAAATACCCATCTTTTGGGAGATTTAAAAATATTCATGTGTCTGTGGACACCTTCTCAGGTGCAGTCTTTGCTTCCCTACATGTAGTCAAAATAGCGAAACATGCATGTCAACATTTTTTGCAAGCATTTGTAGCCTTAGGTGTTCCTCTGGAAATTAAAACAGACAATGATCCAGCTTACAGAGGACGAACCCTTAACACATTTTTAAAGAAATTGGGGTGTTCGTTATATATTTGGCATTCCTAATTCTTCTACAGGCCAAGTCATCATTGAAAGAACACACCATACCTTAAAATCCCTTTTGGATAAACAGAAAAGGGGGGAAGCAGAGGCTACGCCTCAGATGCGGTTGAACAAAGCTTTGTACGTTTTAAACTTCCTGAATAGCTCCTTTGCAGAACCTACTCCACCAATTATCAGGCATTTTTCAAATAGTACTCAGGGGAAATTGAGAGAAAATTCTTTAGTTTTGATCAAAGATTTAGAGACCGGAAAGATCGAGGGTTCATTTCAACTAATAACTTGGGGAAAAGGGTATGCTTGTGTCTCAACAGGTGCAGGACCAAAGTGGATTCCAGCAAAAAACATGAAACCTTATCAAGTCCAGAAACAAGCAGGAATTGTCTCCGGGAACAAGGAGGCGAGCACGCAGATGTGAATCAGTGTCAACACTACGGTCGATGCCACAGACATCAGTTGTCTTTCTGTACAAGAACTGTGGACTGAGTCTTATGTAAAAAGTGGGAAAGTTAATGGTGTAAATTTTTTATGTAAGAGTGTGTTAGAAGTTGTGTTACAGATCAGAGATTCCTATATGGGATAAAGCTGTTGAGAATGAAGCTCAATCAGGTATTACACTTGTGCCTTATCATCTCACTAATTGCCTTAAGCAATGCAGCTTTCCCAGTAAAGCAACCAAAAGAAAATGTCTGGGAGACTCTGGCCAATGCATAAGGCCTAGATACCATCTGTCTAACTCATTCAAGGCCAAAGAAGCTATTCTCAACATGTTCAGTCGGTCTACCAGCAGACAAATGGCCACCTTCCAAACATGCTAATCTAAAACTTTCACGATTCGGTTCAAATCCAGTGGAAAGTTGGGATGTTTGGACCAAATCCCTTCCAGAGGCTCCTTACGAACCTCAGGAATTGGAAATTCTTGGTTCAATAAAGATGGTGTTTTGTGTAGTATTCAGTTCTCCAGGGTTGAAACAAAATAAAGACAAGATAACAGATGTCACTCCAAATTATGAAATATATAGAAATGCAACATCTTGGTGCAATTCAACAGTAAAGATGAGCACATCGTTCAACCGGGCTCCATTGCAATTGCCACGTGGGATGTTTCTCATTTGTGGAGACAGAATTTGGCCTGCAATTCCCTCAAATGTCAAGGGCGGTCCATGCAGCTTTGGAAAGCTTTCTTTGCTAACGCCTAATGCAAAAATGATAAAAGAGCATAAGAGAAGGGAGAAAAGATGTGTTGAGCAATATAAATCTGACTGTAATGACAAATTTGTAGCTTGGAATTTTGGACAAAGGTTTTCTGCAGCTCTCCTTTTACCTGGTGCTGCTGCAGGAGCAGCCTTAAGACAATTGGATCAATTTAGGCTGTTGGCTAAGTAAGAACTCTCGTGCTGTCTCTCTCGCACTGAGCGATATGTTAACTGATGTTCAGAGTGTGAGACAAGCGACTCTGCAGAACAGAGCGGCAATTGATTATCTTCTATTAGTGCATGGACATGGATGTGAAGAATTTGAAGTTATGTGTTGTATGAATTTGACGGATCATTCGAAATCCATCCATGAAAGTATATGGCAATTAGAGGATGGAATAGCTAAACTTGGAGAGGAAAGCGGATCATTGTTGAACGATTTGTTCAATTGGTTTGACCTTACACCTTTATGGAGAAAAATTTTGAAGACAGGTTTGTATGATTTAACAATTGTTGTAATTCTTTTAGTATTTGTACCTTGTATACTCCACTGTGCTAGACGAGCCACGGACAAAGCTGCCAAGGAAGTGTTTTTGGTTAAAACAGGAGGGGGCAGTATAGGAACCCAGAGTACCGAGATTATTTCTCTGCCTGTTTTTAAGGGTTTTTACCGCCCTGAACAACACTGTTTTAGCCTCCAACCTTGGAAAAAATTACCAACAGTTAGATAACAGCTCGAAAATACAGTGGTGTGAATTAGGTGATAGACTACTATGTAAGATTGTCATAGGGTGAAAAATTTAGAGGTTTTAGGCTTCTCTTTGTAGTAAATAGATAAGAGTAAAAAATATAAAAATTGAGGATTGTTGTTGTTCTCTAAACCTTCTTCTCCTTCTACTACTCCATGTTCTGCAGTAAAAGTAGTTTGGAATGATTGGATAGAAAATTCTGCAGTTCCTGGCCATGTTACTGAATAATTGTTAGGAAAGTGAAAATAGTATACGTTTTTAGTAACTATTGGTTAAAATATCTTTAAAAGGCTGTGTAAATCGTGATAGAGAGACTTCAGTCCTGCTTTCTGTGCTCTATGCTGTACCTGGGTCACGCTAGTGGCTCAGTTCCTCTGATAAGACTTAATAAACAACTATCTGGAAGCATTGAAAATCAAGGAAAAGTCTCGGTTTATCTTTGTAACTCCTTGCAAGGACTTTTAGAAAATTCTCTCCCATCAGGAGGGATTTGATTTATGGCATGGTTCAGTGTCAGGGTAGGTGACATAATAGTGGGAGTCTGCTACAGGCCACCCGACCGGGAAGACAGATCTACAGACAGATAGGAGCAGCCTTATGTTCACAAGCCCTGGTCCTCATGGGAGACTTCAACCACCCCAACATCTTTTTGAAAGTGTCATGGGTTGCTGCTGGCTGGATACCAGGCACCCATGAAAGCTGCTCACTCCCCTCTGCAGCTGGACAGTGGAGAGAAAATTTAACAAAGGGTTCATGGGTTGAAATGAGAACCGGGAGAGATCGTTCATCAAATACCATCACGGGCAAAACAGGTTCAACTTAGACATATGAAGTGAATTTATTACTAACATAATCAGAGCAGGATAATGAGAAGTAAAATAAGCCCTTAAAAACACCTTCCCCCCCCCCCCTTGCCTTCCAGCTCTACCTCCTACCCCAGTGGCACAAGGAGACAGGGAATGAGGGTTATGGTTGGTTCATCACCTGTGACTTCTCCTACTGCTCAGGGAGAGAAGTCCTTCCCCTGCTCCACCGTGGGGTCCCTCCCACAGGAGACAGTTCTCTGTGAACCTCTCCGATGTAAGTCCATCTCACGAGCAACAGCTCTGCAAACTGCTGCAATGTGAGTCCATCCCACAGGCAACCGTCCCCCTCAAACTGCTGCAACGTGGGTCACTCTTCCACGGGGTGCAGTCCTTCAAGGACAGGCTGCTCCTGCATGGGAGCAGGGCTCCTCTCTCCATGGCTCTCCCACAGGATCACAGCCTCCTCTAGGTATCCACCTGCTCCAGCGTGGGGCTTCTCCATGGGCTGCAGGAGGACAGCCTGCTTCACCATGGTCTTCACCATGGGCTGCAAAGGAATCTCAGCTCCAGTGCCTGGAACACTTCCTTCCACTCCTTCTTCACTGGCCTTGGTGTTTACAGAGTTGTTCTTCTCACATGTTCTCACTCCACTCTTCTCTGGCTGGAATTAAAGCTGCACAACAACTTTTGGTTTTGATTTCTTCTTAAATATTTTATCACACGGGTGTTACCACCATTTCTAATTGGCCCAGTCTTGGCCAGCGGCACTTCTGTCTTTGGAGCCACCAGGGAGGGATTGGCTCTTCCAGACATGGTGGAAGCTTTCAGCAGCTTCTCACAGAAGCCACCCCTGTAGGCCCTCCTGGTACCATAACCAGGCCATGCAAACCGATACAGAAGAACAACGCAGCAGGGCACAGGCAATCCAGGAGGTTCCTGGAATGTATTGATGATAACTTCCATATCCAAGTGAAAGAGGAGTGTCGTGATTTAGGAAAAGTAATCCCCAACTCAGCACTCACACTGAGACTCTCCCAAACCCAACGCTGCTCATTTCCTCCCCTCTTCCCCTCTCCGTTCCCGCTGTGTCGGAATGGACTTGAGAATTGGAGTCACAAAAGCCAAAGATCAATGGATAAGAACAAATCACTAAAAAATAAGAATAAGAAAAAAAAAGATAAGAAAAGGAACAGTAACAGCAACGATATTTAATAACAAAAGGCATAAGACAAAGAAATTATTTACATGAAAAACCAGGACAAATACTGCATTTTCCTGACCATGTTTTTCTCACAACCAGAAAAAGACACCCTTCCTCTCAGAAGCTAGAGTTCATCACCTTCCCCTGCTCCTGGCAATGATGTGAGGTGGTATTAAATACCATTCAGGTCTGGCCACCCCCCCTTCCCGGCTACTTAAAAAAGTTAACTCTGTCCTGGCTGTAACCAGGACATTATCCACCCCTTATTCTAAACCTTTTTCATCATGCCCAGATCCTACATCTTCCAACTATATACAAAATATACACAAGCACAGGTATCATGTCCATACTCAATGGCTGTCACTCAAAGCTGTCTGTTGAGTTCATTTAGTCCATGACTGTTGGTTCTATCTGTCCTAGATGTCTTCCAGGGCAGGAAGGCTGGTGTGCTTTTGGCTGGTTGCTGCAACAGGGGCTCACGACTCGTGTATCTGGAGCAGTCCATCCTCATTGGTCATGGGAGTTATGGCACACAGTGGCAGTGTCATTCAGCAATCAATATCATACAATTCATCATTACAGACTGTTCTTACCCAAAAATCAAATCCCCCTGAGGTACGCATTGTGTTTCCCTGTCCCTCTGCATTACCCACCAAGTGCACCCAAGTCCTTGAGCAAAAACAATCTCATGGATGGGTTTGCCTTTGTTTGAGGCAAGACTAATCCAAACTGTCTTCCCTAACACATTCCTCATATGCAGCACGGGGACTTTATCCCCTTCTACAGTACATGGAGGTTTTGATTGGGCAGGGCCAGCTCATTGGTAGAGCCTCTAGTGTTAACAAACCAGGTGGCCCATGTGAAATGTAGATCCCAGTGTTTGAAGGTCCCACCATCCATTGCTTTCAATGTGTTTTTTAACAGTCCGTTGTACTGTTCAACTTTCCCAGAGGCTGGTACATGATAGGGAATATGATATACCCACTCAATCCTCTGTTCTCTGGCCCAGGTGTCTATGAGGCTGTTTTTGAAATGAGTGGAATAAATAGTAAAGTAGGTATGTTTATTCCAGCGCTGGGGCACATGTGGATTGCTCCACCAAATGCATGCACGCCAGCAATACTATTTGGCTTGCTATATATTGAGTTACAAGCTACATATTCATTAAGTTTCCAAATGCGCCTATACATATTCATTTCCTAGCCCCGCCTAGCCCTGCTTCATATTATAATGAGCCCAAAGTCATTTCCATATGGCTTGCGCTTGCGCAGTGCCTCATGCAGGGGTCTCTGGGATGAAGTAGGGAGTCTTCCTCAGATGAAGTAAGGAGTCTTCATTAATTTGAACTTTTTACCTTCCTTCCTTGCACATGCTCCCTGAGTCCCTGGCCCAAGTTCAAACCCCAAGGCTGGTTTGAACTGGTTTCTGGGTCCAAAGCAGGATCTTTTGGCCACAGCTGCTTCTCCTTATCAATAGTCTTGTGTCCTCCCTTTTCCTACTTGGCAAATGCAATAAATGTTAGGCAAGCTATATGCATTGTTTTAGCAGGCAGCCTCTTTAGTAATTCACTTAACCCTTGTTTCCCCGACTCACAGCAAGCTCACTGCCCTGGTGCCTCGGTTTGAGGAGGAAACATCTGAAATTAACGTGTCCTCTAATAGATGGCAGATTTCAGCAGCTCCTCCCCCACCAGGTTCAGAAAGAAATTTTTTGGATGAAAGTGGAAAAAAGCTGTTTATTTAACAAACCGGGTTCATGCAGGCACGAGAGAATGAATAATGTTAAATAATAAAACCTCTCGCTGTGGAGAAGACCTGGTAGATTCAGAGTCCTTTCTGTAAGTGTGGGTCTGCTCTCTCCAGATCTGGGATGCAGCATGGGCCCCTCCGAGCTGCAGTGTGGGGCCTCCGGGTGATTGTGCTCCGGACCAGAGCCAAGCTGAACAGTTCAAGAAAAAAAGAAGCCACAGTCCCAGGAAAACTCCTTGCTTCAGCTAACGAAGAAGAAGCTAGCTGAAAAGCAAGAGAATGCAGCTCCCTTCCCTGCTGCAAAGCCGAGAACTGGGAAGAGAGTGATTGAGCTATCTGTGATTTTGAACACAGGCCACCAAAAGAATTCCACCGCCTTCCCCCCCCCCTCGGATCTCGCTTAAAGGCACAGCCCGACAATAGGGAATACAGTATCATACAGTCACCCCAGGATACCTGGACTTCAGTAGACCAAGGCAGAGGGGCCCAAGAATGTTCGCTGATATTCCAGGATCACTTCCTCCAAGCTCAGGAGCAATGCATCCCAACAAGGAGGAAATTAGGCAAAAATGCCAGGAGGCCTCTGATGCCATGAAGATTTTTTGCCTTTTCTTTTATACCCCTGTTATACCTTTTTACAACTTCTGTATTCTTAGTGCTTTTTGCCTACATTCTTGGACTTGTTTGTCAAGCTGAGACGAAACATTTTAGAAGCTTTGTAGCTAGGGATCAGTGTGCCCCAGACCCCAAGGTCATCTCCAGAACATGTTCTGTAAACTAAGATAGAACCATCCACGAGAAGGTTCCTTGGGAGGGGGGCTCACTCGAGCCTCTCATTGGAGAATTTTTGATAGATATGCTAATTAGTAAAACCTATAATGTTATACCAGATCTTTTGGGTGGGCATTTTTGCAGGGTACATTTTGGTGCATTTGACCTGGACGTATGCACCTAAAGATCCATAAAATAAATACCAAGGAAAAATTCCTTTTCCCCTTCTAACCATGTTTGACTCTTGATTTTAAGACCAGGAAAAGGCATCACCTCCATGGATGGATAAGGAGCTTAGGGCAAACTCAGAGTGAAAAAATAAGCTTTCAGGAAGTAGAAACAAGGACAGGTGGCCTGTCGCTGTTGTACCAAGAAACAGCAAGAATCACCACAGAGGTCCAAGGAGAAATGGAATTATTTTATTAATTACAAGATGGGTTATATAACTTGGTCTGCAAGAGAGCATGATAAGATTGGTCCCTTGATCAACCACCCTCTAGAATGATAGATGGAGGTTCCACAACACCCATTCAAAATATTTTCACCAGTGTACCAAAACAATAGTTGGAAAACAAGTTTGCACCTGTGAGATAAAGCCTTGGTTTACAAAAATCTCAAACTGCTTCTCAGCTAGCTTGCATGAGAAAGAAAACTTCACAGGATGCTGCAGCAGCTGGAAAATTCCTCTGCTCCTAGCTTTTTAGTATCCACAGTGGCCTGGGAGGAATACAGGGAAATTGTACAGGAAACTAACTAGGGACAAGGTTAGGGAAGCCAAGGCCCAGTTAGAATTGAGTCTGGCCAGGGTTACCTAGGATAACAGGAAGGGCTTCTATAGATATGTTGCAAGCAAAAGAAAGACTAGGGATAATGCGAGCCTGATACCAAAATGGTTAATTCAATTTCTACTGTAACTGTGAGCTTTTAGTAGAAAGACACTGTGACTGTGAACTTTTGGCAGAGAAGACACTGTGTCTGCGGACCTTTAGTAGAGAAACAAGGCATGCAGAAATTGCTACCCAAGCAAGGATGTTAGAAGATAAAGAGGAGACATCTGTCTCAGGAATGCAGCTACAGTCAAAACAAGGACTGAGTTTGGGAACTTGGGGAACATGGGAAGGGTTTTTATGGCGATGGGCAAATTATAATACACACGTAGTGACTGTATATGAGCAATAGGCTTGTAGAAATTGGGGGGCATGTTAGGAGGAGTTATGCCCCATGCCACTCCAGGCACCTGAATAAATGATGCCCTCTTTAACACTAAAAATTGGTGTTAAGGAGTTTTATTTTACCCAGTTTTCAGTAATTTGGTGACAATCCCTCTCTGGAAGGAAACAGGAGACCTGGCTACCCTGGACAAAGCAAAGAGAAGGCTGAGGTTCTCAATTACTTCTATGCTTCTGTCTTCAATGGCAAGCGCTCCAGCCACATCACCCAAGTCAGGAAAGGCAAATGTGGGGACTGGGAGAATGAAGACCCCGAGCCCACTGTAGGAGAAGATCAGGTTCAAGACCATCTAAGGAATCTGAATGTGCACAAGTCCATGGGACCCAATGAGATTCATCTGTGGGTCCTGAGGGATCTGGCAGTGCAAGTTGCTAAGCCACTATCCATCATTTAAAAAAAATTGTGGCAGTCAGGTAAAGTCCCTGATGACTGGAAAAAGGGGAATATAACCCCATTTATAAAAAGGGGAAAGCAGAAAACTGGGGGAACTACAGCCCAGTCAGTCTCCCCTCTGTGCCAGGCAAGATCATGGAACAGATTTTCCTGGAAATTATGCTAAGGCACATGGAAAACAGAGGTGATTGTTAACAGCCAGCATGGCTTTATAAAGGGGAAATCATGCCTGACAAATTTGGTGACCTTCTATGATGGGGCTAGAGTATTGGTGGATGGGGAAGAGCTACTGACATCATCTACCTGGACTCATGCAAAGCGTCTGACACTGTCGTGCATGACATCCTTGTCTCTAAATTGAAAAGACATGGATTTGGTGGATGGACCACTCAGTGGATAAAGAACTGGCTGGACGGTCATGCACAAAGTGGTGTGGTCAACAGCTCATTGTTCATGTGGAGACCAGTGATGAATGGTGTCCCTCAGGGATGGGTACTGGGGTCAGTGCTGTTAAACATCTTTGTCTGCAACATGGACAGTGGGATCCAGAACACCCTCAGCAAGTTTGCTGATGACACCAAGCTGTGTGGTGCAGGCTACAGGCTGGAGGGAAGGGATGCCATTCAGAGGGACCTTGACATGCTTGAGAGATGGGCCGATGCAAACCTCATGAAGATCAACAGAGCAAAGTGCAAGGTCCTACACCTGGGTCACGGCAATCTCAGGCACACCTACAGGTTGGGCAGAGAAGTGATTGAGAGCAGCCCTGTGGAGAAGGATTTGGGGGTGACAGGTGAAGAAAAACTCACCATGATCCAGCAGTGAGCACTCATAGCCCAGAAAGCCAACCATGTCCTGGTGTCTTGGGGTGACTTTATGATGTGTATCCCATGTCACTGCCCTATGCCCAGAAATTAACTTTGTGCCTTTCTATGCCTCTAAACTGAGCCTGAGAGGGGGAAGGAAAAAACTGAGCAAAACTTTTTCAAAGCAGTTTTCAGCTTGTTCAAGGTCACACAGAGATAGGTTTTTTTTCCAGCTGTGGCAGGGGGGCGAGGAGGCACCCAGCTTGCTGCTTTCCAACCAGCTTTTGGCCAGTGGTTCAGCTGCTTGTTCTCTGGAGAGAGACTGAGAGTTGAATTTTTTTTCCCTTCCCTGGAATTTCGGATTTTCTCCCTTTTCTACTGGGCTGCTTCAACCTCAGAGCACATCAGGAGGACTTTCCACTGGGCACAGAGGGTCTGGCCCTGGGCCAAGCCCCAGCTCCGAGGAGACCAAAGGGAGGACTCTAACACTTTCCCAGGTTTTTCTCCACAGTGAGAGATGTTATTATTTAGCATTATTTTCCTTTTCCTGTGTGTTTGCTAAATAAATAGTTTTATCTCCTTCACTTTCCTTCGAGGAAAATTTATTTTTCCCGAACCTGATGGGGGAGGGGTGGTGACCTGCCTTCTCTCAGAGGATATATTTCTAAATTTGGCCAAACCGGAACACCTGGGTTGCATCCAAAGGGCCATGGCCAGCAGAGTGAGGGAGGTGATTCTGCCCCTCTACTCTGCTCTTGTGAGACCCTACCTGGAGTACTGCATTCAGTTCTGGTGCCCCTAAAGTAAGAAGGACATGGAACGTTTGGAACAAGTCCAGAGAAGCAATTGCCTTAAGCAATGCAGCTTTCCCAGTAAAGCAACCAAAAGAAAATGTCTGGGAGACTCTGGCCAATGCATAAGGCCTAGATACCATCTGTCTAACTCATTCAAGGCCAAAGAAGCTATTCTCAACATGTTCAGTCGGTCTACCAGCAGACAAATGGCCACCTTCCAAACATGCTAATCTAAAACTTTCACGATTCGGTTCAAATCCAGTGGAAAGTTGGGATGTTTGGACCAAATCCCTTCCAGAGGCTCCTTACGAACCTCAGGAATTGGAAATTCTTGGTTCAATAAAGATGGTGTTTTGTGTAGTATTCAGTTCTCCAGGGTTGAAACAAAATAAAGACAAGATAACAGATGTCACTCCAAATTATGAAATATATAGAAATGCAACATCTTGGTGCAATTCAACAGTAAAGATGAGCACATCGTTCAACCGGGCTCCATTGCAATTGCCACGTGGGATGTTTCTCATTTGTGGAGACAGAATTTGGCCTGCAATTCCCTCAAATGTCAAGGGCGGTCCATGCAGCTTTGGAAAGCTTTCTTTGCTAACGCCTAATGCAAAAATGATAAAAGAGCATAAGAGAAGGGAGAAAAGATGTGTTGAGCAATATAAATCTGACTGTAATGACAAATTTGTAGCTTGGAATTTTGGACAAAGGTTTTCTGCAGCTCTCCTTTTACCTGGTGCTGCTGCAGGAGCAGCCTTAAGACAATTGGATCAATTAGGCTGTTGGCTAAGTAAGAACTCTTGTGCTGTCTCTTTCGCACTGTGCGATATGTTAACTGATGTTCAGAGTGTGAGACAGGCGACTCTGCAAAATAGAGCAGCAATTGAGTATCTTCTATTAGTGCATGGACATGGATGTGAAGAATTTGAAGTTATGTGTTGTATGAATTTGTCGGATCATTCGAAATCCATCCATGAAAGTATATGGCAATTAGAGGATGGAATAGCTAAACTTGGAGAGGAAAGCAGATCATTGTTGAACGATTTGTTCAATTGGTTTGACCTTACACCTTTATGGAGAAAAATTTTGAAGACAGGTTTGTATGATTTAACAATTGTTGTAATTCTTTTAGTATTTGTACCTTGTATACTCCACTGTGCTAGACGAGCCACGGACAAAGCTGCCAAGGAAGTGTTTTTGGTTAAAACAGGAGGGGGCAGTATAGGAACCCAGAGTACCGAGATTATTTCTCTGCCTGTTTTTAAGGGTTTTTACCGCCCTGAACAACACTGTTTTAGCCTCCAACCTTGGAAAAAATTACCAACAGTTAGATAACAGCTCGAAAATACAGTGGTGTGAATTAGGTGATAGACTACTATGTAAGATTGTCATAGGGTGAAAAATTTAGAGGTTTTAGGCTTCTCTTTATAGTTAATAGATAAGAGTAAAAACTATCAAAATGGAGGATTGTTGTTGTTCTCTAGACCTTCTTCTCCTTCTTCTACCACTCCATATTTTGCAGTAAAAGTAGTTTGGATTTGTGAGGAATGAGACAACTCTTAGTAGAAATTAAAACAATTTATTAAAAACAGAAAATTGAAAAATTGCAAAAATTATCAATATATAAAAATTTGGGATCCTAGTGGCTCAGGAGGTATGCCCCCGGAGAGCAGGGATTCGAGATCTTCAGGCTTAGACAGCACTGGACCTCAGGTAGAGAGAAAAAAAAGGGCTTGCAGTGCTAGGCTGGTCAAAAAGAAATATATTTCTAAAAGGCTCCTGGAAAGGAGTAGGTTTCTCCAGCACTGAACTCAACTGGAGAGGAAGGGAAATGAGGAGGGGCGTGTCTTTCTCTTGCACCTTTATAGCTTTTGCTTCGCCCACAGTCCGCCCCTTTGGTTTAAGGTGATTGGTGTTTTCCCTTTGACAGATTATCTCTGTCCACCAATGGCTCACCCTTGTCAGAGGGGTGGTATTAGTTGAGATAAGGGTCATTAAAATTCAGGTTGCTATGGAGCTTACAGGGTAATGGCTGTGGGGGCTGTGCTGTTTGTTGGAACTGGGGTTTTGAAATCTTCTTTGGAACTAAAGTACAAGTAAAAACATAAAAAAATACATCCAACACATCTTAAAACACTTGTAAAAGTATACAGTAAACATAGGAAAGATAACTCTTATGGTGTACAAGTGATTAATGTTTGAAAAGGGATTTTAACTGGGGAACTTTTAACTGGGGATTTTTTACTGGGAAGGGCACAAATGAACAGCTTGGAACGAGTGAAAAGCAAAATAATAAAACTTGATTTGTGTACCTGGGCTGATGGGTTAATTTTAACATTCAATTTAAAAATATTTAACTCAAAATTAATTAAAGCACTTAATATGCAAAGACCAAGCACTAATAGGGATTTTATGTATGACAGATGGATTGGATAGAAAATTCCTCAGTTCCTAGTTGTGTTACTGAATAATTGGTAAGAAAGTAAAAATAATGTACGTTTTTAGTAACTATTGGTTAAAATGTCTTTAAAAGGCTGTGTAAATCTTGATAATCAGGCTCTCTCTCGCTCTCACTCCTACTTTTACTCCTTCCATGCTGTACCTGGGTCACGCTAGTGGCTCAGTTCCTCTGATCAGACTTAATAAACAACTATCTAGAAGCATTGAAACTACAGAAGACGTCTCTCTTTATCTTTTAAACGCCTTGCAAGGACTTTCAGCAAATTCTCTCCCATCAGGAGAGATTCAATTTATGGCACGTTAAAGTGTCAGTTCGTCACCAGCCAATTGCTTTAATGTGAGAGCTGCATGTGGTCCTCCTGCATATTTTTCTCTCAGCTCATGAAGTGCTCTTCTCCATCTTGCATCCCTTAGCAGGAGTTGTGCATCTGTAAGTATTGTCGAGGCAATACTTCTACAGTCAAAAGATAGCAAATCATAATTGTTAAATGTGCCTCTCAAAAGTTGTTTGAAGTATGGACCTCCCAGTCCATGATTCTTTACTGCATCCATTAAATCTTTGATGACTTGATGATCCATAGGTTGCCATACAGGAGGATTTTGATTTTGTCTGGTATACATAACCGGCATTACAATACTATCTGTTTCAGCTGTATTAAAGTCCCTCTCTTTGAGTCCTTTTTCCTAATACTTGCCCAGTCTGTTGTAGCAGACGTATCTCTTGAAACATATTTGTCAGGTGAAACCATGTCCATACCAGCATTTCGTGTACTTGCAGCTTGATTGGACTGCAGGAATGAAGGTTCTCCTTCACCGAAGAATCCATGCATTCCATCTTCTTCTCCCCCTACTGGATGAGGAATAGGGGGCGGTATTTGCGGTTGTGCGCTGTAAGGTAATAAACGAGGAGTGGCTGAACCTGCCATCGCAGGTGGCTTTGATCTGGACACGGGAGGAAAGGGTACAGTGGATCTGGACAGGGTACTGCCACCATGCGGGATGGGTGAAGGCTGGGGACCCAGTGCTGCAACCTCTTGAGGTAGATAATCTCTTACACATTCTCTGAGTAGGAAGTAAAGATGACGAACAAAGTCATCTGAAAGCGACCGTGAAAAAATGAGGGATCAGATGCCTGTTGTTGTGGAACTCGAAGCTTTGAAGAAGGCATACTGTGGGAGTGTGTTTGTTTTGGTTCAGTCCGGGTCTCCCCTCTAAGTTCTTTAAGTTTGGTGTACCCCAGTTGGTGCCCCCCCTGTTTTATTAAAATCACCCTATGTGTCAGTTCTGTCTCCTCCCAGGGCCCTGTCTGTCACTCTGGCACCCCTCCCAGGCTTCTGGAAAGTTCTAGCCAGGGGGCCAGGTGATTGGTCTGGGGAAAGGAGTCCCTCCCTTCCCCTGTTACAGTTGGTTCCCTTATGTGTCCCTCGTTCTGTTTGCCATACCCTTCCCTTCCCTGGTTGGTTAATCTGTAATCCCTCCCTTGTCTCCCCACCCCCATAAAATCCCTTGCACGAGGTCTGCAGGTGCTCAGAATTGGGCACCCCCTGGTGGTTGTGGTCCCCCCGTTCGGAGGGCCAATAAACTTTCTGGATTTAACCCAACTCTGAGCCTGCCTCCTTTCCTCCGCCGTCTGCCTTCATCGCCGCGGTCCCTTGGAAGGACCCACAAGCCAGACCTCTGATCCCTCCGATATCAGAGGCTGGCCCCCGCAGCCTGCTGTGTCCCGAGCTGACCGGGCTGAGTGGGAACTATTCCTAGAGGACACAAAGGCAGCTTGGCGCCCAAGCATGGGGCCCCCCGCTTCCACTGGACCCCACGGAAGGGACTGATTGCTTCGGCAAGCGCGTCCTTGGGACGTCAAGCTACCCCAGTTGAAGCACGCTCCGTTCTAGTGAGCTGCGCTCCTGGGGGTGAGGACGGTAGCTTCGCCTACGCCAGCGGAGTCATCCTCGGTGGAGGAACCGGTCGCCTGGAGCTTGCCTGGACGCCAGTCAGGTAAGTATTTTTCCCCGGGAGGGGGAAAAAAAAAACTTACCTTGAAGCCGGGAAAGGCTTTCGGAGGGATCGTCACGGTCCCTGGCTCTCGAAGAGCCGAACGTAGGCTGCGCAGCCCCGGGACAAGTGCGGTTAGCTTGTCTCTGGTTGGTTTCTGGGAAACCGGCGTTCTAGGCTTGAAGTTTTTAGCTCCTGACGCTGTGCTGTCGGTGCTATGGGCGCTAAACTCTCCACAGCACAGAAGGGGGTATTTTTCCAAGTTGTGGGACTCCTTGAGGGTGGAGGGATAAGTTTTTCAAAGGCACGTTTAAAAAGGTTTATTCGGTGGTTGTTTCTGCACTTCCCTCAGTGCTCCCAGAATTCGGTTTTGAGCGTTCCCTTTTGGAACGCCGTGGGAGCAAAATTGGCGCAATCAAATTCTGTCAAAGAGAAAGATTTGGAAAAATTTTCCTTTCTGTACTTGCAAATTAGATTGGCTTTAAATAAAATAAGGGAGAGGGAAGGACAAACAACCCCAAATTCCCCAGTTGTTACCCCTAAGCCGTCTCCCAAACCCGTGTCCCCTAAATCGGGCATCCTGAAGAGCGCAAACCGCGATGCGCAGGGCTGCTACTGACTCCCTGGCTCTCCTCGGGATTCCCGAAGCCCCCGCCCGGACAGTCCTGGCCAGACTGCCCGGGGCTCATCCCGTTCCCCGACTTCCCCAGTTGTCAGACCCCGAGTTTGGTTTAGTTATTCAGAGAGTTTAGAAAATGACCTCCCTGCCCAAGGAGGACAAGATGGCGGGCACCACATGGCAGAGACCCCCTCTTGCCCTCCCCCCCGCTCTTCAAGCCGAAATCCCTTTCTCCCAAGTTCCAACACCTTTCGCCTTGACCCCTCCTACTCCCAAGTTGGGTCCACCCCTCTTGCCCCTCCCACGTGTCACCAGTGCGAGCCCCCGTGCTCCGCCCCCAGAAATCGCGGTTCCATGCCCGGCTGCCACCCACTTCCTGCTTCCGGTTCCCATGCCTGCCCTTCCGGTTCCCACGGTGTCTGGCCGGAAGGGGGAGGGCCTGAGGACCAGAACCCGAAACTGGATCCCATTCCCTCAGCCGCTCCGGTTTTTTATCAGCGGTCCCGGAGAGGAGGAACAACCCATGTCAGCTGGGAACCCCTCTCCCACCAAACAATAAAGGAACTCTGCAAATCGCAGAAGGAGTTTGGGAGAGAAAGCGAATATTTTCGCAGCCTTTTAAAGGCAAATCTCCGGAGCAGTAATGACGCCCTTCGATCTGCGTCAGCTTTTCTCATGCTTGCTTTCCTCAGCAGAGTTTCTGCTCTGGAAGGCGGCGTGGGAAAGGGAGCTCCGCAAACTCCTTCCAGCGCTCTTGCAAAGTTCTGATACAGCCATTGATGCCGACAATCAGGAACTTACATTGGACCATCTAAGCAGCGAAGGAGATTGGGCTCTGGCGCCAAAGCAGGCTCACGGCCTGCCTTTGGAGGTCTTGCAACAGATCAAGGAAGCGGCCAGTAAGGCATTCCTTGGTCTGAGGCCTGATGCGCCCGTGGAATCGTACTCGCGGGTCCGGCAGCAACCCACTGAGTCGTTCCTCAAATTTGTGGAGAGACTAACCCGGGCTGTAGAGTTGCAGGTCAAGCAGCTGGTGGCCAGGGAAGAGGTCATCGCAGAGATGGCTATGGTGAATGCCAATCCTCAATGCAAGGCAGCCATCCTGAGCCTCCCCCTGGACCCCCCGCCGACCATACAGGCTATGTTAGAAGTTTGCGCTGCGAAGGCGCCACACCTGCAACCTACCAGCTAAGAGAGACAGCGGCCCAGAGGAACGGCCTCAGTGGGAACAGCAACGCATCGCCCTGCAGCGGACCAGAGGAGGACTACGGGCCCGAACACTAAACCACCTCCGACCACGAACAGCCAAAAGCGGACCCCGCAGGCCAGAAACACCTGCTTCCTATGTGACCAGCCTGGACATTGGACAAGGGACTGCCCACTCAAGAGGCAGTTCCAGCAATTTAAAAAGGAACATGGACCTGGGGGACAGGAGGGCCAACTGCAACAAAAAAACTGAATGGGGAGCGCGCGCCAGCCCCGCGTGAAGACAAAAAAGGGATGGGACGCGAGGGGGAGGGGGAACTCAAAGAGGCAAAACTACCGGACACGATTTTACAACCGGATTTGACTTCCTTTTCTGATGGTTCTTTCAGGTTGCAGCTGTTGACACCGCTCCACCTAAAGACCAACGAGTGGCATACCGCACCGGTAAGCGCTGGTGGTGAGCTGTGGGCAGAAGACCAAGGCCCTGACAGGTATGTCATAGTCGGAAATGTTACCTGCACACCACAAGAGATCGAAGTCACTCCGGGACTAATGACATCTAGTCCCGAAGGACCCGTTCTCTGGCTGCGCTGTGTCCACCCACCTCTGTTCCTGCCCAGAGGGCAGACAGTCGCCCAGGCTATCCCTGTGGAAAGGCCACCCCCAATGGTGTGTGCCACACATGTTATAGGGACAGAGAAGCCTCGGGTAGGCTGCAAGGTCAACAGAGGGGAGGAAGTCCTACACCTCAGAGGGCTTCTAGACACAGGGGCAGATGTGACGATCATTCCCACACGGGAATGGCCGGCACATTGGGAATTGCAGAACGTGGCTGGACACGTGCAAGGTGTTGGGGGCATTCAATTGGCCAAACAATCAAAGAGCATCGTGCAAATCAAGGGACCGAGCGGACAACTGGCAAACATACGTCCGTTCGTATTAGACTACAAGGAACCCCTCTTGGGGAGAGACCTCATGCAGCAGTGGGGAGCCACAATTGACCTACCTGACCCCCCGAAAAATTTTTGGGCTGCAGCCACTGAAGAGCGCCCTATTCAAAAACTGAATTGGAAAACTGATCAGCCCGTTTGGGTAGAGCAGTGGTCGCTCTATGATGAGAAGTTGAAGGCGCTCGAGAAGCTCGTGGAGGAGCAACTTGAAAAGGGGAATATCATGAAATCCAACAGCCCCTGGAATTCCCCTGTCTTTGTTATCAAAAAGCCTAACAAAGACAAATGGCGGCTCCTCCAGGACCTTCGTCAAATTAACAATGTTATAGAAGACATGGGCTCTCTCCAACCAGGGATGCCATCCCCAACGATTCTCCCTCAAAATTGGAATCTGGCAGTAATTGATATTAAAGACTGCTTTTTCCAAATTCCCCTGCACCCTGACGATGCCCCACGTTTTGCCTTCTCGATTCCTGTTATCAATCGAGAAGCCCCAAGGAAAAGATACCATTGGAAGGTGTTGCCACAGGGTATGAAGAACAGTCCAACCATCTGCCAATGGTATGTCTCTTCCTTGCTTGCCCCAGTTCATGCAGCAGCAAAAGAGGCCATCATCTTTCATTATATGGATGATGTCCTCGTGTGTGCCCCCGACAATGACATGCTTGCCAGTGTGCTCGACCTGACAATCAGTGCATTGGTCGCTGCAGGATTCGAGCTCCAAGAGGGAAAGATTCAACGGATGCCACCTTGGAAGTACCTGGGCCTGGAAATTACAAAGCGGACCATTGTGCCACAAAAATTGGCTATTAAAACCAACATCAAGACTCTGGCAGATGTCCACCAGCTGTGTGGGTCTTTAAATTGGGTGAGGCCGTGGCTGGGTCTGTCCACCGAAGACCTAGCCCCCCTTTTTGATTTACTAAAAGGGGGAGAGGAGCTTAGTTCTCCCCGGACACTCACCCCAGAGGCACAAACAGCTCTGGAGAGGGTGCAACATCTAATGTCCACCAGGCAGGCAAGCAGGTATAGGCCTGACTTGCCATTCAAGTTCATCATCCTGGGTAATCTGCCACACTTGCACGTGGTTGTCTTCCAATGGGAAGACAAGAAGAAGAGCAAAGAGGACCAGGACCGGAGGGATCCCCTCTTAATCATAGAGTGGGTATTTCTCAGCCATCATCGATCCAAGAGGATGACACAGCCACAAGAGCTGATGGCTGAACTGATCCGGAAGGCTAGGATCCGGATCAGAGAGTTATCAGGATGTGACTTCGACTGCATCCATGTGCCAATTAGGACAAAAAACGGGCCAAATTACTAAGGCGATGTTGGAGAGTCTGCTTCAAGATTGTGAAGCATTGCGGTTTGCTCTGGAGGGCTACACAGGCCAAATTTCCTTGCATAGGCCAGCCCACAAAATTTTCAATTCAGAAATTCAATTTGAGTTAAATATAATAAGTGTTCGGAGCAATGAACCTCTAAAGGCCTTGACAATTTTTACTGACGTGTCCGGGGCGTCCCATAAGTCCGTGGTGACTTGGAAAAACCCCCAAACGCAGCGGTGGGAGACTGACATCAAAGAGGTGGAAGGATCGCCTCAGGTTGCTGAGTTGGACGCAGTCGTCAGGGCTTTCGAAAGGTTCCCCGAACCCCTAAATTTGGTAACAGACTCTGCATATGTTGCAGGGGTAGTCTCCAGAGCCGAGCATGCCATTTTGCGTGAAGTCTCCAACATGGCCTTGTATGAGTTGCTCTCAAAGTTAATAAATCTGGTCTCCCACCGAGAGCAACCATTTTACGTGATGCACGTCAGGTCACACACGGACCTGCCCGGGTTCATCGCAGAAGGCAACAGGAGGGCAGATGCCCTCGCTGCGCCAGCTGCGATGGCCCCGACTCCAAATGTGTTTGAGCAGGCCAAAATCAGCCATCAGCTGTTCCATCAGAACGCTCCTGCTCTGGTTCGTCAATTCGATCTAAAGCATGACCAGTCCAAGGCGATTGTGGCTGCATGTCCAGAATGCCACCAGCTAGCTCTTCCTGCCATTGGTACTGGCGCAAACCCCCGTGGACTTAACAGCTGCAAAGTGTGGCAGATAGACGTGACACATGTTGCTTCATTCGGCAGAATGAAGTACGTACATGTGTCGGTTGATACCTTCTTGGGAGCAGTTTTTGCCTCAGCCCACACAGGGGAAAAGGCTAGCAATGTCCAAAAGCACTTAGTGCAGGCATTCGCTACCCTGGGCATCCCCAAAGTCATCAAAACAGACAATGGCCCAGTGTATACCTCCAAGGAGTTCAGGAGCTTCCTGCAGCAATGGGGAATAGAACACAAGACTGGCATCCCCTATTCCCCGACAGGTCAAGCCATTGTAGAGAGGGCCCACCAAAACATCAAAAGAATGCTCCAGCGCCAGTGCTCCTCAAAAAAGCTAGAGTCACCTGCTGTCAGGCTCTCAAAGGCATTGTTCACCCTAAATTTCCTCAACTGTGCCTTTGAGAACCTAAACCCACCAATTGTGCGGCACTTTGGGTGGTCTCAGCGGTTGCAAATGAAAGAAAGGCCTCCGGTGTTGGTTAAGGACCCAGAGACTAGGGAGATACACGGGCCTTATGAACTAGTTACCTGGGGGAAAGGGTACGCATGTGTATCCACCCCCGAGGGCCCTAGGTGGATCCCATCAAAGTGGGTGAAACCGTGTATCTCCCAGACCGTCAGGAAGGGAAATCAAATACCCCCAAAGACCGGGGTAGGCTAGTCGTGTGCCTCTCTGAACCCCAGGCCCCAAGTTTATCCCAATTACTATCCCCAGTTTCAACCTTATTTTTCTAAGTTTTGTTTTAGTTTGGAGACATCGGAGATGGGTCTTGTGCCGTCAATCCGAGCCGTCGCCGAGGTTCTGCAGATCGTCATCACCCTGCAGATGCTCCCATGGCTTGTGTCTTCGTGGATAGTTCCTCAACCAGCAGCCAATGTATGGTCAGTTCTAGCGTGTACCATGGGTCAGGACCACATATGCCTATCCACCGCTGCGGCCCAAAACCCCATGGCTACATGTCTAGTGGGGATCCCTCTCGAGCAAGAAGAATTTACTTCTCTTCCCGAAAAGCTCGAGCCCATGCAAGCTTCGATGACACCTTCCCAGACCACCAAATCATCAAATACGGGTAGGGCCTCTGTTGCCAAGCCGCCTGTCAACTTGCACCGTCCCCGGGTACCTTATCGGAGATGGCCCCCATTCAGCTGGCACCGCAGGGGAAAGCGTGACACCAACAACCCCCTTGAAAAATGGCTGCCCCGGCTCCCAAGGGCCAGTAGCGAGCCCCAGGAATTAGACCTCCTGGGGTCATACCCGGCTCGCTACTGCGTCCAGTTTCAGTTCGGGCTGTCCCCAGATCTGGAGGCTTTTAAGATCATTGCCCCAAATCACCGGGAGTACAAAGCAGCCAAATGGTGCCTGGCCATCAGTAAAGTGACCACTGAAAATCCTCACCGGTCACGCCCGAAAAGGTTACCCCGGGGACTGTTCCTCATTTGCGGCGACAGGGTGTGGGCAGGCATCCCCTCTCGCCTATTAGGAGGCCCATGCACAATAGGCCGTTTGACGCTGCTGACACCCAACCAAACAGTAGTCAGCAATTGGGAGAAGAAAACATACCAAACCTCCGAATTGGCAATCAAAAAACGTGAATTGGCTGAACTGGACCAGAATTGTGATTCAGAAGTAATCCATTGGTCCAGACCAAAAGGGGTCGCAATCACCGTGCTCTTGCCATGGGTGACTGCAGCCAAAGCTTTAGGGGAATTAGGCCACTTAGAATGTTGGGTCGCCAAGCAAGCGAACCTTACTTCAAGCGCCCTAAGTGACCTCTTAAAAGACAAGGAACTGACCAGACAAGCCACCCTACAAAATAGGGCGGCCATTGACTTCCTACTCCTCCTCCATGATCACCGGTGTGAGGAGTTCGAAGGACTATGCTGCCTCAATCTATCATCGAGGGCTGAGAACGTCCACAAGACCATCGATAAGATGCAGGCCATGGTGAAGCAGATTCAAAGAGAGACTGGCGACTGGCTCGGCAGCATCTTCAGCAGATGGGATTTATCCGGGTGGACTAGATCCATTCTCCGAACCGGACTGATCTTGTTTTTTATTCTCTTAGTTGTCATAATTATGTTCGGGCTGCTGAAAAGACTGCTAACCAACATGATTATGAGCTTATCCCCCCCTGCAGAAATCAACCAAGCAGAGCTCCCCAAAGACTTTGAACTCGAGCCTATGGCCCCAGAGATGACGTGGTTCGGGGACCTGTACCCAGACTCAGAGTACTGTCCCCAACCCGAATTCATGTCATCTTGAAAAAACAAAAAAGGAGGCATACTGTGGGAGTGTGTTTGTTTTGGTTCAGTCCGGGTCTCCCCTCTAAGTTCTTTAAGTTTGGTGTACCCCAGTTGGCGCCCCCCCTGTTTTATTAAAATCACCCTATGTGTCAGTTCTGTCTCCTCCCAGGGCCCTGTCTGTCACTCTGGCACCCCTCCCAGGCTTCTGGAAAGTTCTAGCCAGGGGGCCAGGTGATTGGTCTGGGGAAAGGAGTCCCTCCCTTCCCCTGTTACAGTTGGTTCCCTTATGTGTCCCTCGTTCTGTTTGCCACACCCTTCCCTTCCCTGGTTGGTTAATCTGTAATCCCTCCCTTGTCTCCCCCCCCCATAAAATCCCTTGCACGAGGTCTGCAGGTGCTCAGAATTGGGCACCCCCTGGTGGTTGAGGTCCCCCGTTCGGAGGGCCAATAAACTTTCTGGATTTAACCCAACTCTGAGCCTGCCTCCTTTCCTCTGCCGTCTGCCTTCATCGCCGCGGTCCCTTGGAAGGACCCACGAGCCAGACCTCTGATCACTCCGATATCAGAGGCTGGCCCCCACAGCCTGCTGTGTCCCGAGCTGACCAGGCTGAGTGGGAACTGTTCCTAGAGGACACAAAGGCAGCATACGAGAAGTTGGAGTTTTAGTGCTTGTTGTAAAAAAATGAGATGAAGCTTGAGAAGATATAGGAATGCCTTCTGAAGCTGTGATGGTCACCATATCCTCCCCACTGAGGTCCTGAACAGGCACTTGAGGATGAAAAAGTTCGATAAAATCAGCTGAACGCCCCTGAGAAGTTCAAGAAGAATGTGCATGAAGTGGAATGTCTCGCTGCGAGACTTCGCTTTTAATAGGAATAATACGTGCTTGGTCCTGTTGTGATGGAAGAGGTGTCAGCATATATTTGAAAAAGTCCTCTTTCTCTTCTGGAGATAAAATCGACTTTGTCTCGCTGAAACCGTGTGGGAGATGTGATTTAACATCGTGTGATTGTCGTGATAATTCTCTGAGTGGTTTTGTCATAGGGATGACAGGTGTTACATGCGATGGTGACACGGTAGTTGCTGAAATGTCTCGGCTGTATGCCCTCGGCCGTGGCTGCGGTGCAGACATGGGCTGTGTTGACACAGAGCTGGTGTGAGGTGTAGCTGCTGAAGGCTTGTAGGATGTAACTGCAGTAGCCAAAGGAATCGTAGTCCTGGCTGGAGGTGCTGTGCCTACCGGCCGCGCCGGCGTAGCAGCTGAGGCGTCCGTGCCTGGCAGACGTGCGGGGATAGCAGCCGGGACCAGGGGTGGGGCCGGGCTGGTAGTAGAAACGCTGGGGCCGGGGATCGGGGGCGCGGCTTGGCTGGAGCCAGGGACGTGGCTGACGCCCTGGCCAGGGCTGGGAGCAGGGCTAGGAGCGGCTCGAGTCGTGAGCGGCATTGCCGGGGTAACCGCGGTATCTGAGGACGGGTGGCTAATGCCGCGCCGCGCAGGTGTGGAAGCGAGGTTCCGCAAACGCAGAAGTAAAGCTGGGTTGGCATCGGTGGGAGTTATGACGTCAGAAGCAGGCGCCGTCACCGCCGCCGCGGCAGGCAGTTCAAATGTGGAAGCGGCCGCGAATCTGGGCCGTGTGGGGATAGCAGGAGGGACAGATGGGAGCTCCGGGACCGCCCCTGGCCGCGCGCATGCTTCATCTGATGGGAAGACCCCGGGTTCGGGAGGTACGGACCTGGCCCTGACTTGCGCTGTAACGGGTGGTTCGGGCGAGATGGAAACCACGCCCTCCGAGGCCGACTCTGTCCTCAGGGAGATGGTCGGGGACCCCCCCTCTTCCCCCCGGGCATGTGCGCGTGAAGGGAACTTCTAAAATTGACGTATCATGCTCCTCCGTCGGACCGATCAAAAGTTTTAATTTCGGGTCCGGCAAAAATTTCCGTTCCACCTCTGGAATGGCCGCACTCCCCCCCCCCCCCCCCCCCCCCCCCCACCGCCTGCGGTGCCTGCAGGAACTCATAACCGCTTTTGCTAAAAGCCTCGGGGACTTTCGCACGACTATCGAGTTCTCCGCCCGTCTCTGAGGGTGGGAAGGGTTCGAGCGGGGTTTTAAAATCTCCCGCTGCTTTTATGGGTGTCAGCGAAGTGTCCGTGGGAGTTTTAAACATCTCCTCTTCGTCAGAAGCAGGAGGTGCCAGCTCTAGAAGCGTTTCATTAATTACTCTAGCTGATGGTATGACTTTCTGAGCCATTTCATCTCTTAGACTCGCATAATGATATAGAATAGAATTAACATTCTCCCAAAAAGATGGTAAATACAAATCTCCAATTACTGCATCAGGAAACTCTTTTTACCCAGGAGAGCAAACAACATATTTCTTTTTTAGATGCTGGTAAGGGATGGTTACGAACTAGGTTTTCAAAACTATGTATTATATTTGCCTCCGCTTGGGATGGAACTGCACCCATAATTTGTTTCTTGGTCTAATTTTGGGCAGCTTACCGTGGTTTTGGTAGATATTATCGGCTTGTGAAATCCCAGTCCGAGTTCCATCCAGCAGTCCACGGCTCCTCCTCCCGCCTGTCGACCGAGGTTAGGAGATCCTGGAGTATCAAGGCCGACCCCGGGGTTTTCTTTTCTTCTGTTTCTGGTTGTGCATTGCTGTCTAAAATGTTCTGGGTTGCTTCGTTCCGATGAGGCCAAACACGGGGCACCAATTGACACTGAACTGTGCCATAAATCAAATCCCTCCTGATGGGAGAGAATTTTCTAAAAGTCCTTGCAAGGAGTTTCAAAGATAAACCGAGACTTTTCCTTGATTTTCAATGCTTCCAGATAGTTGTTTATTAAGTCTTATCAGAGGAACTGAGCCACTAGTGTGACCCAGGTACAGCATAGAGCACAGAAAGCAGGAGTGAAGTCTCTCTATCAAGATTTACACAGCCTTATAAAGATATTTCAACCAATAGTTACTAAAAACGTATACTTGTCGTAGGTTAGCAAGCTGAGTCTTGGAAGTGATGTCCATGCCAAGGGGTGCTTACAGCTTCCCCCCCTCCATGACCTATCAGATGGCCAGTTTGAATATGGACAATTCTTTAAACCACTTAAAATTGTGACCGCCTCTGTGATACACACTTAATAGACAAACTCCCCCCCAAGCTCTCGCTCGTTTCCGGTGCTGGGACAGGTGGCTGCGGGCACCGTGTGGGGGCCAGTGGGCCCGGCCCCTGCTCAGACCAGGCCGGGCCGGGCCACGGCTCCAGGATGACCCCCCCCCAGCAGGGCTGTGGGCAGCCAAAGCGGCTCGGAACCACCCCCCCCCCCCCCTCCACTTCGGCCAGGGGCCAGGATTTCAGCAAAGGAAGCACCTCTGTCCGGCAGAGGTCAGGTGACCAACAGCGGTAAGCCACACAGCTGCAAGCCCGAGGTGAGATTAACCCTTTTATTGCTGTGAAGAGCTGAAAACCTGAGGGAAGAGAAAGAGGAGATGCTTAAAGCTGAAAGTTTGTTGTGAAGCTATGATATATCAGAGTAGCCCGTTGTTATTTCATGAAGATATGGGGGGTGGAGTGTTTAACTCGTAAGCAAAAGCACCTGCGCTAAGATAGGCAGATGCTGACGCAGCTGTAATTTCATGAGAAGTTTGGACAGGGAGAGATGGAAGCGATGAGGACTTTGGCTCCAAATGGGAAAGGAGAAAACCTCAGTTCCTAGAGATGCTCCCAGAGATAGTCCTAAATGTTATAAATAAAGTATGTAATTCGTGCTATTATATATAAAACTAGAATGTAATCAGACCATGTAGAGACAAAGTTTCAAAACCCCCCCCACCGGCTTGGCTGAGAGAAAAATTTCACAACACCAAAAGAAGTTCTCTCACAATAAGTGAGGATTCGACCTAGGTGGGGTTGGATCTTATCACCGGGACATTTGCACTATGATGATTTGATCACCACCTTCTGGTATCTACATCTCATCTGATAAGGAATCGAACATTCCGGGAACTAAAAATAACTGTTCCAGGAACCAGAGATGGCCCATCCATCAGCAGAAATGACCCACTCATCACCCAGGATGGATGATTCATCAGACCCAGGAAAGGCTTTGTGCAGCCCAACTCCGGGACAAGAAAACTTCATGAATACGAGAAGAAAAGAATTAATTCGGACTTCACCCAAAAACTGTATAAGAAGGGACCAGCCAAAGCAGCAGTTGTGAACTTGGGATGTCTGGTGCGATAGAGATCAGATCTATGCGTGTTCACCCAGCTCCGACCCCGGGCTCGGTGCTGCTTTTCTCGATCATGGCTTTTGAAACCGATATTTTGGTTGCATAATAAATGTCATTTCTTTATAAATTTTGATTGGCCATTTTGTTTTTATCAATTTTTGGTGACCCCGACGTGATACGATTTGGGGTATCGTGGACCCCTTTTTCGGTCAGGAGGCGCCCCGCTAATCTTTCTAGCGGCCTAGCCGGACAGGGGATCCTGCGGACCAATCGTATCAACGAACCTAATTTAAAGTGATACCTCGATCGAGAAAAGGGAATAAAACGATCTCTCAGGGATCTTCGGGGGGGACCCAGGGTGGGATCCCCGGAGCCGCGGCAGGGTAATTCACTCATAAAAATCTACGTGCACAAAGAATCCACGCAGGAAAACGGACCGTAAGTATTGCGTGGTTGAGTGAGGGCGACCGAGCGTGTGTGTGAGACGTGATATTATCACGAAGCGAGTGTGGACCCCAAGATCGCAGTTCCTCTCTCCCGCGAGGGAAGAGGTCGGTCGCGGGGGAAGCGAAAGACACAGAGTAAAAACCTAAATTCTTTTCCACACGTCAAGCCCGAATAAATCGAGAAATTCGGGGGATCGGTCGCAGACGACCAGGGGGAAGGGTACGTCCTTTATCGAGGTCAAAGGACTGGTAAGCCCCCTTGTCTCGGACATATTATAGTCCAGGTAAAAGTCAGAAGTTTGAGAGCTGTTACCGGAGGAAAACCCCCAGGGCGGTCCCCTGCGAGGGCTACTATACCGGTAAGAAATTAAATACAAATTCGAAACTGTACCAAATTCGGGAATTTAGAGGACTCTGCGCAAAGTCCAGGTAAGAAGTAATTTTTTTTTTTTTTTCTTTAAGATGGAACAGAAAAAGAGTAAAATCCCGAGAAAACCCCAAGAAAAATCAGGGGGTGGGAAGGAACAAGGGGTACGTGAAATCCCGAGAGATAGTCCCTAAGCTGGATACTAGAACACTGGGGGGACTGTCCCGGAAGGAGAAATAAACCCAAGGAAAGGAGAAAAAGGCAAACAAGAAAGAGAGGGGTTGAGCCCCCTTGGAAGCATTGCCCCCTCCCCCCCCAGCCCAGGCTCCTGTTGCGCCGCCGCTCCTGGAGCCCGAGGTCCCGCCTGTCCCGGCTCTCACAGCACCGCCCGCGGCTCCACTGCTTGTCCCAGCGGCGGTGGCTCTGCCGGTAGCTCCGGTGCTCCCGCCGCCCCCTCCAGCCCCTGCGGGTCCGGCGGCAGACCAGCATCCCCTTACGGCCTCCCGCCCGTGCCCCTGCCCCGGCCCCGCTGATAGCCCCAGTCTCGGCTCCGGCCTTGGTCCCGATGTCCGCGGCCGTTCCGCCGGCCCCTGCCCCCTGCTGCGTTGTTTGACACAGCTCCATTGAACCCGGCTGCTGCCCCACGGGCTGCGCCGGGCCAGCCAGCAGCAGAGTTCTGCCGCCGTGGCTGCTGTGGACCCATGCAGAGGGTCCACCCCAGGCTCTGGTGTCTGTCAGAGGAGCTTGTCCCCTTGCCAGTTCCAGCGGCACTTTCCGCTTATCCCCCCCTCTTCTGGAGGAATCAGCCTCAGAGAGGATTCCCACCTCCTACCCCCCCACTCCCTCACCTGCACCGTTCCCTTGACAACGACCGCTTCTGCCGTTTCTCTTAAAGGAGAAGCAAACACCAAAGTTTGAGCAGATCTCAAATATTTAGCACACAAGAAGAAAAAGGGGTTGATTCATGGGAGAAGGATGAAAGATGAGAAAATCTTTCAGGACGTCTAGTACTGTCAGAGGCTTCTCAAACTAAGGTCCAGAAAGCCCTTGATAAACCTAAAAGTCGGACCCTTAAAGCAAGAACTTAATTTTTTTGTAGACTCGGGAGCTGAACAAACCACCGTTCAGTGACTGCCGAGTGGATGTACGACAAGCAAAGATACCCCGACGGTGGTCGGAGAAAAAGGGGAATCCTTTAAGGTCACGGTTATTAAAAATGTAGAGTTCAAATCTGAAACTAGGACATTGTCTCGGTTTGAAAGACAGGTGTCTGCTAAGGAAGGCAGAAGCCTCCCTTGGAGTGGCAGATGTAACCCCTTTCCCTCTGAGTTATTATAATTTTGAAATCAAGGGTCTTTAGGCAGAGATGTGGGAAAATAGGAATAACAGTTCTTTACTATATATATATATATATATATATATATATATATATATATAACTAGTCAAACAAAACAACAACAACTATGACAGTAACAGCAAACACAAACCCAGTCCCAGCCTTCTCGGCTGTCAGGCTATTTCCCCTCGGGTGCAGTTCTGCTCGCAGCCGGCAGGGATCGCTGGCGGCTCCCGGTGAGCAGGGCAGGTGCGATGGTTCCCCCGCGGCTGCAGGGGGCGCTCCGGAGCGAGCTCGGGAAGCACGCGGCTGCTCTGATGCCCTGGGATCCCGGGGAAGGATGGAACAAAGGAGCTTCAGAAACCGGTGGGCAGCTGGTCCTGGGTTCTCAGAAACAGCAGGCTGGACTGGTAGGCTGGAGCGGCAGGTACAAACACAAATCCCGGGTGGCAGACGAGATGTATCCAAAAGGGGAACCCCCCGGGGCTCCAGGCAGGCAGGGTAAGCACAGCTACAATGCAGCGAAGGCTCGAAGCAGCAGCGGGGTGGGGCGGCCGCAGCCCACGCTCCAGCAGGGCAGGGAAAGCAGCTTTGGGATCCCCGGTGGTGTTTCCAGCAGAAAGGAAAGACGCCGAAAACGGGAACCAGCAGCTCCTCTCTCTGCACCTTCTCCCTCCAGACGCTGAGAGCGAACGGAACTGCCCGCCAGGTGAGAACAAAAGCCTGGCCGGGCCCTTTTGTCTTTCTTAAGTATGGCTATCTCCTCTCAAGTATGGCCATTTATCTCCTAGCAACATGCTATGGGAAAAAATTCCTTTAACAGAAAAAAAAACTAGGACTAAACTAAAAACCCCAACATTATCCACCCCGAATTTTTTTCCATACTAACATGTTACATGAAACTTAACTTTTTAACCATATAAATACAAGCATCACCTAAATTATATACATATGTACATGCTGATACTGATACAAGTACAGAGCCATGGGTAGTTCACCCTAAAACAAGGTCCCCTTGCGGTATGCATCGGGTCTCTCCATCCCTTTGCATCACCCACCAGGTGCAACCTGGTCCCTGAGCAAAAACAACCCCACGGATGGGTTTGCCTTTGCTCAAGGCAGACTTTACCCAAACAGTTTTTCCAAGCATACCTCTCATGTGCACCACTGGAACCTTATCCCCATCCGTCGTTTGTAGGGGTTCGGATTGGGCAGGGCCTGCTCGGCTGGTGGAGCCTCGGGTGTTAACTAACCAGGTGGCTTTTGCTAAATGCACCTCCCAGTTTTTGAAACTCCCCCCACCCAGTGCCTTCAAGGTGGTTTTAAGCAGTCCATTACACCGCTCAACCTTCCCAGCTGCTGGTGCATGGTAAGGGATGTGGTACACCCACTCAATGCCATGTTCTCTAGCCCAGGTGTTTATAAGGCTGTTCTTGAAGTGAGTCCCATTGTCAGATTCAATCCTCTCAGGGGTACCATGCCTCCAAAGGACTTGCTTTTCAAGGCCCAGGATGGTGTTCCGGGCAGTAGCGTGAGGCACGGGGTAGGTCTCCAGCCATCCTGTGGTGGCTTCTACCATTGTGAGCACATGGCGCTTGCCTTGGCGGGTTTGAGGCAGTGTGATGTAATCAACCTGCCAGGCCTCCCCATACTTGTATTTGGACCACCGCCCACCATACCACAGGGGCTTCACCCGCTTGGCCTGCTTGATCGCAGCGCATGTCTCACAGTCATGGATGACCTGGGAGATACTGTCCATGGTCAGATCCACCCCTCGGTCTCGTGCCCACTTATAGGTGGCATCTCTGCCCTGATGGCCTGAGGCATCATGGGCCCATCGAGCTAGGAACAACTCTCCTTTATGTTGCCAATCCAGGTCTATCTGGGACACCTCTATTTTCGCAGCCTGATCTACCTGCTTGTTATTACGATGTTCTTCATTAGCCCGGCTCTTGGGAATGTGAGCATCTACATGACGGGCCTTCACAGATAGCTTCTCTACTCGAGCGGCAATGTCTTTCCACTCCTCAGCAGCCCAGATTGGTTTTCCTCTGCGCTGCCATTTTGCCTTATTCCACCTTTCCAGCCAACACCACAGAGCATTGGCTACCATCCATGAATCAGTGTAAAGGTAGAGCTTTGGCCACTTCTCTCTTTCAGCAATGTCCAGAGCTAATTGAACGGCTTTGAGTTCAGCAAATTGGCTCGATCCACCTTCTCCTTCCGTAGCCTGTGCAAATTGTCGTGTGGGGCTCCATACAGCAGCTTTCCATTTCCGGCTAGCGCCTACAATTCGGCAGGAACCATCAGTGAAGAGGGCATATTGTTTTTCACTCTCTGGTAGCTCGTTATACGGTGGGGCTTCTTCGGCACGCGTCACCTGCTCCTCTTCTTCTTCAGAAGATAACCCAAAAGTCTCACCTTCTGGCCAGTTCGTAATTATTTCCAAGATCCCAGGGCGACTTGGGTTTCCAATTCGGGCGCGCTGCGTGATGAGGGCGATCCATTTGCTCCAAGTAGCATCAGTGGCGTGATGCGTGGAGGGAACCTTTCCTTTGAACATCCACCCCAGCACTGGTAGTCGGGGTGCCAGGAGGAGTTGTGCCTCAGTTCCAATTACCTCTGAGGCAGCTTGGACTCCTTCATAGGCTGCCAAGATTTCTTTCTCTGTGGGAGTGTAGTTGGCTTCGGACCCTCTGTAGCTTCGGCTCCAGAATCCCAGCGGTCGGCCACGAGTCTCACCAGGCACCTTCTGCCAGAGGCTCCAGGACAGACCATTGTTCCCGGCTGCAGAGTAGAGCACGTTCTTCACCTCTGGTCCTGTCCTGACTGGGCCAAGGGCTACGGCGTGAGCGATTTCCTGCTTGATCTGGGCAAAGGCTTGCTGCTGTTCAGGGCCCCAGTGGAAATCGTTCTTCTTGCGGGTAACCAGGTAAAGAGGACTCACAATCTGGCTGTACTCGGGAATGTGCATCCTCCAGAAACCTATGGCGCCTAGGAAAGCTTGTGTTTCCTTCTTGTTGGTTGGTGGAGACATCGCAGTGATCTTATTGATGACCTCAGTGGGAATCTGACGCCGTCCATCTTGCCACTTCACTCCCAGGAACTGGATCTCTCGGGCAGGCCCCTTGACTTTGCTCTTCTTGATGGCGAAACCAGCTTTTAGGAGAATTTGGATTATTCTCTCTCCTTTCTCAAACACTTCTGTTGCGGTGTTCCCCCACACAATGATGTCATCAATGTACTGCAGATGTTCTGGGGCCTCACCCTTTTCCAGTGCAGCCTGGATCAGTCCATGGCAGATGGTGGGACTGTGCTTCCACCCCTGGGGCAGTCGGTTCCAGGTGTACTGCACACCCCTCCAGGTGAAAGCAAACTGGGGCCTGCACTCTGCTGCCAGAGGAATGGAGAAAAATGCATTGGCAATGTCAATAGTGGCATACCACTTCGCTGCTTTGGACTCCAGCTCATACTGGAGCTCCAACATGTCGGGCACAGCAGCGCTCAGCGGTGGAGTCACTTCATTCAAGCCACGATAGTCCACAGTCAATCTCCATTCCCCATCAGACTTGCGCACAGGCCAAATGGGGCTGTTGAAGGGTGAGTGGGTCTTGCTGACCACCCCTTGGCTCTCCAGCTCACGAATCATCTTGTGGATGGGAATCACAGCATCTCGATTCGTCCGATACTGCCGGCGGTGCACTGTCGAGGTGGCAATTGGCACTCGTTGCTCTTCCACTTTCAGGAGCCCAACTGCAGAAGGATTCTCAGACAGTCCGGACAGGGTGTTCAACTGCCTAATGCCCTCTGCCTCCACAGCAGCAATCCCAAACGCCCACCTGAGTCCCTTTGGGTCTTTGTAATAGCCATTCCGGAGGAAGTCTATGCCCAGAATACACGGGGCCTCTGGGCCGGTCACAATCGGATGCTTTTGCCACTCCTTCCCAGTCAGGCTCACCTCAGCTTCCAAAAGGGTCAACTGCTGTGATCCCCCGGTCACCCCAGCAATAGATACAGGTTCTGCCCCCACATGTCCCGATGGCATTAAAGTACACTGTGCCCCAGTATCAACCAATGCATCATATTTTTGTGGCTCTGATGTGCCAGGCCATCGGATCCACACTGTCCAGAAAACCCGGTTCTCCCGTGCCTCTTCCTGGCTAGAGGCAGGGCCCCTCTAGCCCTGGTTATCATTCTTTCCCTGGGCATACATACTAGAGGTACCTTCGAGGGGATCTGACATATCATCCTCCTGTCTGTAATACCTGGCAGCTCGGTCACGGGAGGCTGAGGCTACTTTCACCTTAGCGGAACCCCCTCGGTTAGTGCCTCCCTCCTTGAGTTCACGCACCCGCGCTGCCAGGACAGAGGTAGGTTTCCCATCCCACCTTCTCATGTCTTCCCCATGCTCACACAGGAAAAACCACAGCTCAGCTCGTGGGGTGTACCCTCTCTCTCTAGCAGGGGGACGACGGGCTCTGACCTGGGGGCCTGTGACTTGCACTGGTGCCACACTGACCTTCCTCATCTCCTCCCTTATCTCCTTTATCTCCTCTTTGAGGTCCTGGACCACAGCAGAGACATGAGTTTTCAGTGGACCATTGACCATACTGTCATAATTCCTGAGCTTGTTGGCAACAGAGCCCACTGTTTCTCGGTTATTGTCAGCATCAATGGTTGCAATGAAGGTGGTGTATTGCGATGGCCCTAGTCTTGCCAGGTTCCACATCATCTGTCCTGTGCACCTGACCTTATCGGGGTCATTACCGTGCTGTCCATCCCTCCCAAAGAGTACCTCTAATACTGCCACCTCTCTTAGCTGTTGGATCCCTTCCTCAAGTGTCTTCCACTGCATTCTATGATGGTACTCCTGCATTCTCTCTTTGTGAATGAACCTTTCTCTCACACTCATTAAGAGCCGGTCCCAGAGAGAAAGGGGTCCTGGCTCCCTCACAAATACCTGGTTCACACCTGGGTCCTGGGTCAACGATCCCAGATACCTTGCCTCACCACTATCCAGTTGCACACTTGTGCCCATAAGGTCCCAAACCCGAAGCAGCCAGGTGGTATAAGGCTCACGCCCCCTTCGCACAATGTCGTCTCGCATACCACGGAGACTGTCGTACGACAGGGACTCAATGATGATTTCTGGCTCTGGCTCCCCTGCTGGTTGTGAGGGCCCTGGTTCCCCATCATCATTAACTGGTCGTACTGATTTGGTCTTACACTTCCTCCTTTGCACAGGGGCGACTGCTGCTGGCTGTACTTGTCCTTGGGGTTCAGCTGAAACCTGGGCGGTTGTAACATCTGTGGGTTCCACTGCTGCACCATCGGACTCACCCTCTTTGGGGCAGGGAGAGGTTTTTTCACTAGCTGAGGAGGTGTATTCCCTTAGCAATTGGCATATCCCCTGGTGCACCTGGCCCATCTCCTTGCGCACCTGGCCCATCTCCTGGCACATCTCCTGCATCCCTTTCGCCAGTACCCCCACCCATTTCGGGTAGTCCATTTCTGAGGTGGGCTGTTGGGCGGTATCAGGCTGTGGGGCAGGGTCTCTAGTGTCTGGGGCTGTGTCAGGTTCCGGGGCAGGATCAGGCTCTGGGGTAGGAACTCTACTCTCTAGGGCCATGTCAGGTTCTGGGGCAGGGTCAGGCTCTGGGGCAGGATCTCTAGTCTCTGGGGCTGGTGTCTGGGTAGTTATCCAAGCCAATCTCAACTTATCTTTGAATGCTAAATAGAGTAGGCCTACCAGCAGCAGGTGGTTAGTATTCAGAGGGAATCTAAACCCTTCAAAAATTGATGGGGTGGGTCCAAATAACTGGTTGAGGGGTTGGGGGAAAACTTCCCCTGGTGTCATTTCCTCACAGAAGGTACCATTGTTAACATAACCCCAAAAACATGAGCTCAGTGTGTGATAGCCGTTTATCCACGTGCCCACATTCCGGAGGAAGTTAAAAACCCATGAATTCCTCACCTTCTCGACCCATAGCACAAGCTGGATAACAGCAATGGTAGCCTTAGTGAGAGGACCCATATTCAAGTAGGGAGCTGCAAAGGGGAAGAATATAGCCACGGCCACATGCCACCCGAACCAGGGCAAAGTAGACCACATAGTGCTGCCTACCAAGGTTCCTATATCCAACACACAAACTTAAGTTATTCAGGAACTGTTATTCCTTTTTCACCTCTCTCTCTTAATGCCCTCAGGCCCCACGTTGGGCGCCAAGATCTGTCTCGGTTTGAAAGACAGGTGTCTGCTAAGGAAGGCAGAAGCCTCCCTTGGAGTGGCAGATGTAACCCCTTTCCCTCTGAGTTATTATAATTTTGAAATCAAGGGTCTTTAGGCAGAGATGTGGGAAAATAGGAATAACAGTTCTTTACTATATATATATATATATATATATATATATATATATATAACTAGTCAAACAAAACAACAACAACTATGACAGTAACAGCAAACACAAACCCAGTCCCAGCCTTCTCGGCTGTCAGGCTATTTCCCCTCGGGTGCAGTTCTGCTCGCAGCCGGCAGGGATCGCTGGCGGCTCCCGGTGAGCAGGGCAGGTGCGATGGTTCCCCCGCGGCTGCAGGGGGCGCTCCGGAGCGAGCTCGGGAAACACGCGGCTGCTCTGATGCCCTGGGATCCCGGGGAAGGATGGAACAAAGGAGCTTCAGAAACCGGTGGGCAGCTGGTCCCGGGTTCTCGGAAACAGCAGGCTGGACTGGTAGGCTGGAGCGGCAGGTACAAACACAAATCCCGGGTGGCAGACGAGATGTATCCAAAAGGGGAACCCCCCGGGGCTCCAGGCAGGCAGGGTAAGCACAGCTACAATGCAGCGAAGGCTCGAAGCAGCAGCGGGGTGGGGCGGCCGCAGCCCACGCTCCAGCAGGGCAGGGAAAGCAGCTTTGGGATCCCCGGTGGTGTTTCCAGCAGAAAGGAAAGACGCCGAAAACGGGAACCAGCAGCTCCTCTCTCTGCACCTTCTCCCTCCAGACGCTGAGAGCGAACGGAACTGCCCGCCAGGTGAGAACAAAAGCCTGGCCGGGCCCTTTTGTCTTTCTTAAGTATGGCTATCTCCTCTCAAGTATGGCCATTTATCTCCTAGCAACATGCTATGGGAAAAAATTCCTTTAACAGAAAAAAAAACTAGGACTAAACTAAAAACCCCAACAGACATGCCTAGGGAATGTTTTGTTGATTGAAGAGGCAGACTACAATTTGTTAGGAAGAGATTGTGGCCTTGGAGGTAAACTTGATCTTTCAGGAGTCACAGCTTGTAGTGAGCTTATACAGACTAACCATAGAAGATAAAGACAAGGTGAATCCGAAAGTCTGATATACCAAAGGGGAGGCAAGCAGAATAGAAATGACACCTATTCGTATAGAGATTAAAAGACCAGAAGATCTGATTAAGGGTTAAACAATATCCTCTCCCCATAGAAGGGAGAAAGGGACTAAAGCAAGTAATAGCTGGGGCGCTGTTCCCCACGGTTCCCTAATCCGTGCACTTTGCTGGGTGGCATCTCCCCCTCAGATACCTGGTGTAGCGTGGTAGACTTGAGAGGTGCCTTTTGGACTTGTCCTCTGGCAGAGGAAAGCTGGGATTGTTTCACTTTTCGGTGGGGGGATCCAGGAACCCGCTGGGGGCGGTGGCTCTGGTGAGCCTCCTTGCCTCAGGGGTTTGTGGACTCACCGAGCTTGTTTGGTCGAGCTCTTGAGCAATTGCTCAGCCGGTTTTGTTCGGGGAGCCAGGCTGCCTCAGTGCGTGAATAGCTTGCTGGTAGCTGGACCAGCAGAAAGAGATGTGAGAAAAGCAACTATAAGGTTGTTAAATTTCTTAGGAGACAAGGGGTTAAAAGTCTCCAAATCAAAACCCCAGTTCACTGAACCCGAGGTAGAATGCCTGGGACATTGACTAACGAAAAAAAAAAAAGGGGGGGGGGGAACTATTTTTACAGACTCCCAAGTATGCATTTGGTGTGGTACACACTTTTGGGAAAATTTGGGAAGAAAGAGGGTTAATTAACACCAGAAGGAGAGGATTAATCCATAGGGAAATAATGAAACATCCTGGAAGCTGTCAGGGAGCCAGAGGCAATTTCAATAGTGCATACAGGAATGCATTTCCAGACCCGAGGAGCTGATAAAGAAGCAAAAAAACCGCAGCATTATTAAAGGTAAGTACCCCAGAGGTCGAGCAAGGAGAACCCAAAGAATACCCCCCACAACCCCCCAAAAAGGAGATTGAAAACTTCCTAAAAGTAAGAGCAAAACAAGAAGAAGGTAAGTGGAGGTTACCAGATGGGAGGGAGCTACTGTCAAAGGAATATAGTAAAAAAAAAAAAAAAAAAAAATTTTTTTTAGATGTAAGAATTTATGCGTTAACCAAGCAGGAGGTACAAGGATGCATGACATGCCAAAAAGTAAACCGGGCTAAATCTCAACGAGCAGTGTTGGGAAGTTGCCCTGCAGCCCCCCGGCCTTTTAAGAAAATTCAAATAAATTTTACAGAGTTGACTAAAGTGGGGAAGTATAAAAATCTGCTAGTTTAGTAGATAAATTAACACATTGAGTAGAGGCTTTTCCAACCCCTAGAGGTACAGCCCAAACCTTATAAAAAATATTATTAGAAGAAATTATACCCCGATATGGCATGATAGATTGTATAGACTCAGATGATGGGACACATTTTACCTCAAAAATTATTAAGCAATTGGCTAAAGCTCTGAGAATTCAATGGGAGTATCACACTCCTTAGCACCCCCAGAGTTCGAGTCAAGTTGAAAAATAATGAATCAGACACTAAAAGCTCAATTATTTAAATTAATGCTGGAAACAAAAATGTCATGGGTAAAATGTCTCCCCTTAGCCTTGTTAAATATCCAAACTATGCCGCATTCAGAGACAGGGCTGTCACCTTTCGAAATGTTATACAGGATGCCAGTAGGACACCCTGGGACAGAGGATGGACAAATACAACCATACCTATTAGAAATTAACAGAAATCTACAGAGATTGAGAAGGCATGGACTGACGCAGCAATTCAGACAGCAGAGAGAGGCTGGACGCACGCTTCTCGAGTGAAGAAAACAGAACTTCAAGAAGAGACACCTGAGTGGAGGATCACTTCTTCCCCAGGGGACTTAAAGTTAAAACTGCGCCGGCCCAGCAAATGCCCGGGAGGGACCAGATAAGTTGTATCATAATTGCTTGTCCATGTTACCTGTTTGTCTCTTTTGAGTGTGAATGTTGTCACGAGGTTCGGGTTACTCATTGCCAAAGGGGCTATAGACCCAGAGACTTGTGTACAAAGTGTTTAGAAGAAGAACTAAACTTGACTAGCCGTGTTTTACAGCTTGCTACAAATTTGAGTATAATATGATTCTTTAAAGTAGTATCACCTATACAAAAACGAAGTAAGGAGAAAATTGGACTCTTTAGCACAAATTCTGACTGTTGAGTGTCACAGGTTTTAAATAAAGTACCCTGCGGGACTGACACAGTTAAACTCTCTAGGTGGGGCGTGTACAAAAGGCAGTATGCAGCTCGATCTGGCCACAGGATCCCAGGACAATATTCCTGCTGCCGAGAAGATCGTTCACCTCGCCGCTGGTAGCAACCCAGTGGGCGTAGGCACAGGCAGAGGAATGCATCTGTGGGGATTCCTGATGGTTCTGAGCCTAGCCATATGCCAGACAGCTAACCTGCAGCCGGATAGCTGGTCCTACACTGAGGGGTGTACCGGTTTGGCCAAATTTAGAAATATATACTCTGAGAGAAGGCACAACCACCCCTCCCCCACCAGGTTCGGGAAAAAAAAAATAAATTTTCCTCGAAGGAAAGTGAAGAAGATAAAACAATTTATTTAACAAACACACGGGAAAGGAAAATGAGGTTAAATGGTAAAATCTTTTGCTGTGGAGGAAAAAAACCTGGGAAAGCGTTAGAGTCCTCCCTTTGGTCTCCTCGGCGCTGGGGCTTGGCCCAGGGCCAGGCCCTCTGTGCCCGACGAAAAGTCCTCCCGATGTGCTCTGAGGTTGAAAAGCAGTCCAGTAGCAAAGGGAGAAAAAATCCGGAATTCTAGAGAAGGGAAAAAGCAAAGTCCAACTCTCAGTCTCTCTCCGGAGAACCAGAAACTGAATCAACTGGCCAAAAGCTGACTGGAACACAGCAAGCCGGGTGCTTCCTCGCTCCCCTGCCGCGGCTGGGAAGGGAAAAAAAAAAAAAACCTCCTATCTTTATGTGACCTTGAACAAGCTGCAAACTGCTTTGAGAAAGTTTTGCTCAGTTTTTTCTTCTCCCTCTCAGGCTCAGTTTAGAGGCATAGAAAGGCACAAAATTAATTTCTGGGCATAGGCAGCGATATGGGATACATATCATAACGTCACCCCAAGACATTCCACCCCTTATCCCATATTGTTGGCTCAATGCCCAAAATGAGATATTCTAATTCTACACACACATTAATACATATATATATACATATATATATATATGTGCACAGCTATATACGAACAGTGACAGTGACAATCAGCAAGCAGGGGTATACAAGCATTTCACACTACAATCAGATCTCCCTGTGGTACACAACGTGTTGTTCCATCTTTCTGCATTACCCACCATGTGCAACCAGGTCCCTGGGCGAAGACAACCCCACGGGTGGGTTTGTCTGTACTCGAGGCAGATTTTACCCACACAGTCTTTCCTAACAGACCTCTGACATGCACTACTGGGACCTTATCTCCATCTGTTGTATGCAGGGATTCAGATTGGGCTGGACCAGCTCTATTGGTGGAACCTCGGGTGTTAACTAACCAGGTGGCCTTTGCTAGATGCTGTTCCCAATTTTTGAAAGTTCCCCCACCTAGTGCCTTCAAAGTGGTTTTCAACAATCCATTACACCGTTCCACTTTGCCTGCAGCTGGTGCATGGTAAGGGATGTGGTACACCCACTCAATGCCATGTTCTCTAGCCCAGGTGTTAATAAGGCTGTTCTTAAAATGAGTCCCATTATCAGATTCAATTCTCTCAGGGGTACCATGCCTCCAAAGGACTTGCTTTTCAAGGCCCAGGATGGTGTTCCGGGCAGTAGCGTGAGGCACGGGGTAGGTCTCCAACCATCCTGTGGTGGCTTCTACCATTGTGAGCACATGGCGCTTGCCTTGGCGGGTTTGAGGCAGTGTGATGTAATCAACCTGCCAGGCCTCCCCATACTTGTATTTGGACCACCGCCCACCATACCACAGGGGCTTCACCCGCTTGGCTTGCTTGATCGCAGCACATGTCTCACAGTCATGGATCACCTGGGAGATACTGTCCATGGTCAGATCCACCCCTCGATCTCGTGCCCACTTATAGGTGGCATCTCTGCCCTGATGGCCTGAGGCATCATGGGCCCATCGAGCTAGGAACAACTCTCCCTTGTGTTTCCAGTCCAAGTCTACCTGTGACACTTCTATCTTTGCAGCCTGATCTACCTGCTTGTTGTTTTGGTGTTCTTCATTAGCCCTACTCTTGGGGACATGGGCATCTACATGGCGGACTTTCACAACCAGCTTTCTCACTCGGGCAGTGATGTTTTTCCACTCTTCAGCAGCCCAGATTGGTTTTCCCCTACGCTGCCAATTAGCTTTTTCCCACTTCTCTAACCATCCCCACAGAGCATTGGCTACCATCCATGAATCAGTGTAGAGGTAGAGCTTTGGCCACTTCTCTCTTTCAGCAATGTCCAGGGCTAGTTGAACAGCTTTGAGTTCAGCGAGTTGGCTTGATCCACCTTCTCCCTCAGTAGCTTCTGCAACCCGTCGTGTGGGACTCCATACGGCTGCTTTCCACTTTCGTTTCATCCCTACGATGCGACAAGAACCGTCGGTGAAAAGAGCGTAGCGTGTGTCTTCTGATGGCAGTTGGTTGTACGGTGGAGCTTCTTCAGCACGTGTCACTTGTTCTTCTTCATCAGCGAGACCAAAGTTTTCACCTTCAGGCCAATTTGTGATTATTTCCAAAATCCCAGGGCGATTCAGTTTTCCAATACAGGCGCGCTGTGTGATGAGAGCAATCCATTTGCTCCATGTGGCATTGGTGGCGTGGTGGGTAGAGGGAACCTCTGCTTTGAACATCCACCCCAGCACTGGTAGTCGGGGTGCCAAGAGGAGTTGTGCCTCAGTTCCAATTACCTCTGAGGCGTCTTTGATTCCTTCATAGGCTGCCAGGATTTCCTTCTCTGTGGGAGTGTAGTTAGCTTCAGACCCTCTGTAGCTTCGGCTCCAAAACCCCAGTGGTCGACCACGAGTCTCACCAGACACCTTCTGCCAGAGGCTCCAGGACAGGCCATGGCTCCCAGCTGCAGAGTAGAGCACGTTCTTCACTTCGGGTCCTGTCCTAACTGGGCCAAGGGCTACCGCATGAGCGATTTCCTGCTTGATTTGGGTGAAAGCTTGTTGCTGTTCGGGGCCCCAATGGAAATCGTTCTTCTTGCGGGTAACCAGGTAGAGAGGGCTCACAATCTGGCTGTACTCAGGAATGTGCATCCTCCAAAAGCCTATGGCACCTAGGAAAGCTTGTGTTTCCTTCTTGTTGGTTGGTGGAGACATTGCAGTGATCTTATTGATGACCTCAGTGGGAATCTGACGTCGTCCATCTTGCCACTTCACTCCCAGGAACTGGATCTCTCGGGCAGGTCCCTTGACTTTACTCTTCTTGATGGCGAAACCAGCTTCCAGGAGAATCCGGATAACTTTCTCTCCTTTCTCAAACACTTCTGCTGCAGTGTTCCCCCACACAATGATGTCATCAATGTACTGCAGATGTTCTGGAGCCTCACCCTTTTCTAGTGCAGTCTGGATTAGTCCATGGCAGATGGTGGGACTGTGCTTCCACCCCTGGGGCAGTCGGTTCCAGGTGTACTGCACACCTCTCCAGGTGAAAGCAAACTGAGGCCTGCACTCTGCTGCCAGGGGGATGGAGAAAAATGCATTAGCAATGTCAATAGTGGCGTACCACTTTGCTGCTTTGGACTCCAGCTCATACTGGAGCTCCAACATGTCCGGCACAGCAGCGCTCAGTGGTGGAGTCACTTCATTCAAGCCACGATAGTCCACAGTCAATCTCCATTCTCCTTCAGATTTGCGCACAGGCCAAATGGGGCTGTTGAAGGGTGAGTGGGTCTTGCTGACCACCCCTTGGCTCTCCAGCTCACGAATCATCTTGTGGATGGGAATCACAGCATCTCGAGTTGTCCGGTACTGTCGGCGATGCACTGTCGAGGTAGCAATTGGTACTCTTTGTTCTTCCACCTTCAGAAGGCCGACTGCAGACGGGTTTTCTGATAGCCCAGGCAAAGTGTTCAATTGCTTACTGCCCTCTGTCTCCACAGCAGCTATTCCAAAAGCCCACTTGAGTCCCTTTGGGTCTCTAAAATACCCGTTCCGGAGGAAGTCTATGCCTAAAATGCACGGGGCCTCTGGGCCAGTCACAATGAGATGCTTCTTCCACTCAGTTCTAGTCAGGCTCACCTCAGCTTCCACCAAGGTCAAATTTTGTGATCCACCCGTTACACCAGAAATAGAAACAGATTCTACCCCCACATGCTGCGATGGAATTATTGTACACTGTGCACCAGTGTCAACCAAGGCATCATATTTTTGTGGTTCTGATGTACCAGGCCAACGAATCCACACAGTCCAAAAAACACGGTTTTCCCTGACCTCTACCTGGCTAGAGGCAGGGCCCCTCTATGCCTGGTTATCTTTCTTTCCCTGGGCCTGTATCTTAGAGGTTCCTTCATGGGAATTGGACATGTCATCCTCTTTTCCATCATTTCCGGCAGTTTGGCTACAGGCAACTGGTGCTACTTCCTTTTTGGTAGGTCCTCCTTTCTGAGACTTGCGCTCCTTCAATTCACGCACTCGTGCTGCCAGAGCAGAATTGGGTTGTCCACCCCACTTCCTCATGTTTTCCCCACTGTCACACAGGAAATCCCACAGCTCACTTCGTGGGATGTGCCTTCTCTCTGGGGAACGTCCGCGGAGAAGGCACTCTTTAATCTCCTGGAGACTCTTCTCCATCTTATCTTCCATTCTCTTCACATGTGTTTCCACAGCTGCGATCCTTGCATGTGTTGGGCCATGCACAGAGTCTGCATATGCTCGGAGCTTCACTGCCATATCCTTCACAGTCTCATTTGCACCGTAGTCTGGTTTCATTATTGCTAAAGCAGAAGCGTATTCTGGTGGCCCAAGTTGTATGAGTTTTCGCCACATGTATGGAATAACTCTGGCCCGGTCTGGACTCCTCAATCCTGGGTCATTTGCGAAGACAACCTCTACCACCCCTAGTTCTCTCAGGCGTTGGATCCCTTGTTCTATGGTCTTCCACGGGGTTTGCTGCATGTAGAGATCATCTCCACACATATATCTTTCAATCACGCCTGTCAAAACTCGTCTCCAGACACTGGTAGAGTCAGTCCCCCTTTTCATCGCTTGGTCGATCACTGGATCATGTGACAGGGATCCCAAATGCCTCGCTTCAGCACCGTCCAGCATCACATCATCACCTGCCGCATCCCAAATACGGACCATCCAACTTATTATGGATTCATCGGACCGTCGGGTGTAATCCTTTCTTAGGCTGTGAAGGTCCTTTATGGACATGGACTCAGTAATGGTTTCTGTGCCTGAGTCAGTTGGTGGTTTTGAGGTCCCTTCCCCTGCATCTTTTGAGGTTCCTTCCCCTCCATTATCCTCATCTTTCACTGGGCGATCAGTTTTGGTTATGTGCTTTTTCCTTGTAACAGGAGCCACTGTCAGTGGCTTAGACTCTCCATCTGGCTTGGGCTTGCTGTCTGGTTTATCTGCAGCCTGAGTGACTGGGATATCTGCAGGCTTTGCTGATTGATCTTCCTGCCTCTCTACCCTTACCGGCTGCAGTGTGCGATAGGCATATGCCAAGACCCAACATATTGCAAGGAGCTTGTTCTCATTGGAATTGTCATTGTATTTCTCTTTCAGATATTTCGCCACCTCAGCTGGTTTCTGAACTTGTTCAGGGGAAAAATTGCAAACCATTGGGTCAGAGAATTTCTTCAGGATTTGGCCTATATCCTCCCATTCCCCACACCACTCAGGATGTTCCACCTCTGGGTCAGGTGTCTCGGCAGTCACCCGGGAAATCTGAGCTCTCATTCTAGAGAAGTTGTGAATCATATAGAGGAAGATTACCAGGTTAAATACCAGGAGGGTGGTCTCTTTAATATCCAGGGGAAACTGAACACTCTCAAAAGAAAACCTATCAAATTTAAAGGGAAGGGAAACCCCATCTCCTCCTCCTCTAACAATCTGGGTGCAGTTACTAATAAATTCCCAAAACAGGCTACTGAAGCTAGGGCTGGGGTTAGGAGGGAGAAACCATTTATCATACACACTTTGAACCGATGCCTGTACCTCTGTCAACTTCTTATAAATCATTATCACCGAGCACAGCAAAATAGAAATCCGAATTCGTGTCCCTGCTCTGCAAAAATTCCTTATCAAGGATAAGATCGGACCAAGTTGTGGATAGGCAAATAAGCCTAGGGACCAGAAAGGCACTAGTACCTTAAACAAGCCTACAGACCAGAAATACATGAATATATCAAGCCAGAGAAATGTTATGAACTCAACCAACATGATGACTATTTTACTCCAGCACAGAATAAGTAAATTCAAACCAAAATGTAATTAGCACAGGTTTTCACTTTCCTTCGAGCCACACAGTTGGGCGCCACTAAATTTGTACCGGTTTGGCCAAATTTAGAAATATATACTCTGAGAGAAGGCACAACCACCCCTCCCCCACCAGGTTCGGGAAAAAAAAAATAAATTTTCCTCGAAGGAAAGTGAAGAAGATAAAACAATTTATTTAACAAACACACGGGAAAGGAAAATGAGGTTAAATGGTAAAATCTTTTGCTGTGGAGGAAAAAAACCTGGGAAAGCGTTAGAGTCCTCCCTTTGGTCTCCTCGGCGCTGGGGCTTGGCCCAGGGCCAGGCCCTCTGTGCCCGACGAAAAGTCCTCCCGATGTGCTCTGAGGTTGAAAAGCAGTCCAGTAGCAAAGGGAGAAAAAATCCGGAATTCTAGAGAAGGGAAAAAGCAAAGTCCAACTCTCAGTCTCTCTCCGGAGAACCAGAAACTGAATCAACTGGCCAAAAGCTGACTGGAACACAGCAAGCCGGGTGCTTCCTCGCTCCCCTGCCGCGGCTGGGAAGGGAAAAAAAAAAAAACCTCCTATCTTTATGTGACCTTGAACAAGCTGCAAACTGCTTTGAGAAAGTTTTGCTCAGTTTTTTCTTCTCCCTCTCAGGCTCAGTTTAGAGGCATAGAAAGGCACAAAATTAATTTCTGGGCATAGGCAGCGATATGGGATACATATCATAACGTCACCCCAAGACAGGGGGAAAACCTCACCGAGAGGTGTAAGCTGTGTCTGCCAAGCCTCTTAAAGGAACAGGGTACATATCAAGTCCCAGAGGTCTATGAAATCAGAAAGAAAGGCAAGACCTGTCATATAAACGGCACTCAATTCCAAATATGTAAAACAAATGGGGAAATTTTGTGCTACCCCCAAGTTGCAAGCTCTAAGCATGGGCAGTCAAGGGCACCTCCGATTAAAAGTAGACACCGCCTTAATAAATCTAAAAGGGAAACCACACAAAAACCTATTCCAACTTGCAACCAATGTAATCAAACTGTTGGGATAAGAAGAAAAATGAAACCCATTTTTGTGGCCTACTTTCAGGTTAACAATCTGTGCTATGATACCTCTGCATTAAGCATGTGTATTATAAATGGAAAAAAACCTACTAGGTGGGGCAAAATTTAAAATATCAAGGTAAACTGACCCTGAGCAATGAACCTGTTTTACTAGACCACCTTGAAGAAAATGATGACAGGGCATGCTTGCAATATGCTAACACCTTTTGCTTTTCTAAGAACAAAGATGGCATGGACCCAGAAAGCACTATGAAACAGGTAGCATTAGAGCTCAAGAGACAAGAATCAGAAATAAGAAAAAAGAGAATAAAACAAGAGAGACTATTGGCATTAAGCAAACAATACAACCTACTAGAAAAGCAGTATAATGATTGGGAATGGCCAGCCCCTAACACTTAATGCAAGAAGTCGCTACTGAGTTAGGTTTATCCAACTGTTGGATATGTGGGGGGGCTGAAATCAGCAGAAAAATGGCCTTGGAAGGGTGAAGGCTTAGCTCCAGAACAACTTCAAAAAAGAGATAAAAATCAGTTCTCAAGGACTACACAGAGACTGAAGGTTGGATTCTAAACCAACTAGTAATAGGAATAATTTGCATCAGCAGGGAAGGAAGTGAATATACTGAGGTTGTGGGATACACCCCGTGTATATCCACCCTAGCAATATATATATATATATTCAAATAATAAAAGTAAAATCTGGCAACCAGAACCCCTGCAGAATATTGGAGTCAAGAAAGAAAAGCAAATTGTGATTGGAATAGTCAAGTCAACCTTTTGCTGGTACAAGCAATCTGGAGCTAACCCTTACCAATCCTTAGAAGACTTAAAAGAATATTGGAGAGACCATCAGGGACCTCGCAGCTGTAATCAAAAAGGTGGCACATGTTCCAGTCCAAAAATGGAATTCCATCTTACAAGCATCTTGGTGAGAACAATTATTTGATAGTACATGGTGGAAGAAAGCAGCAATTTTCATACTTTGGTCAGCAGCCGGGGTGATATTCATACCCTGCATGATACCATGTTTTATTAGATTAATACACTCAGTAGTACAAGGTATGCAAATAGCTGCGATGCCCATGGACCCGGGACTAGCTACTAGAGGATTAGGCAAAAACAATAAAATCTCTAAAATCATGGAATTGAAAGAAGAAGCAACTAGTAAAGCTGCCGAGGTTCTGATAAAGTTTGAAAAGCAGATAAAAGAGGAAAAGCTAGAGTTACAAGAGAAACTAAATAGCTATGACGACTAAAAGGAATTCTTTTGTTTGAATATTCATACCTTTATATTTGTAGTAAGTATTTGATGATAGTGTTTCTATTTTTTTTGTAACAAAAGGTAGCACGAATTAATGTTTCCACATAAAAAGGGGGGGAATTGTTATAAATAAAGTATGTAATCCGTGCTATTATATATAAAACTAGAATGTAATCAGACCATGTAGAGACAAAGTTTCAAAACCCACCCCCCCCCCCGGCTTGGCTGAGAGAAAAATTTCACAACACCAAAAGAAGTTCTCTCACAATAAGTGAGGATTCGACCTAGGTGGGGTTGGATCTTATCACCGGGACATTTGCACTATGATGATTTGATCACCACCTTCTGGTATCTACATCTCATCTGATAAGGAATCGAACATTCCGGGAACTAAAAATAACTGTTCCAGGAACCAGAGATGGCCCATCCATCAGCAGAAATGACCCACTCATCACCCAGGATGGACGATTCATCAGACCCAGGAAAGGCTTTGTGCAGCCCAACTCCGGGACAAGAAAACTTCATGAATACGAGAAGAAAAGAATTAATTCGGACTTCACCCAAAAACTGTATAAGAAGGGACCAGCCAAAGCAGCAGTTGTGAACTTGGGATGTCTGGTGCGATAGAGATCAGATCTATGCATGTTCACCCAGCTCCGACCCTGGGCTCGGAGCTGCTTTTCTCGATCATGGCTTTTGAAACCGATATTTCGGTCGCATAATAAATGTCATTTCTTTATAAATTTTGATTGGCCATTTCGTTTTTATCATAAAGATGAGGAAGACCCTGTGCTCCCAAGGAAGGAGAAGGGCCTCTGTTTTTGTTTCTGAACGGCTCAACCTTAAAATTGTACCCCAAAAAACTTCAAGAGTGGACCCTCGAAAGCAGTTGCGGGAAAAGCTGCAAGTCGGGGGAAGGGAATCACATGCGAGCAGAGAGACTCCTCTTCCTAAATGGACTGAACAATATTTGGAAGTGGGCGGCTGTCTCGTTGTGATACTGTTTTCATAGCACGAGCAAAAAGAGACTTCTCTTTCTAAATGGACTGAACAAGGTTATTATGGAAGTGGTAAACAGACTGAACATCTTAAGGGTTGTCTTTTTACATTGTCAGTGGGAGAAGGGAGGAAGGCGGGGGAGGAGGAGAGTTCTGAAGGTATGGTATAATTTTTTTCCCCCTTCTTTTAGGTCTGTTAATAAACTTCTTTATATTCTTTCAAATTTGGTGCCTGCTTTGCATTTCTCCTAATTCTTATCTCACAGAAGATAAGCAGTAATGAGTATTTTGGACCAAACCACTGCAATACTATTTTCACTTTCCTAACAATTATTCTGTAACATGGCCAGGAACTGCAGAATTCTCTATCCAATCATTCCAAACTTCTTTTACTGCAGAACATGGAGTAGTAGAAGAAGGAGAAGAAGGTTTAGAGAACAACAATCCTCCATTTTGATATTTTTTACTCTTATCTATTTACTACAAAGAGAAGCCCAAAACCTCTAAATTTTTTACCCTGTGACAATCTTACATAATAGTCTATCACCTAATTCACACCACTGTATTTTCTAGTTGTTGTCTGACTGTTGGTAATTTTTTCCAAGGTTGGAGGCTAAAACAGTGTTGTTCAGGGGGGTAAGAACCCTTAAAAACAGGCAGAGAAATAGTCTCGGCACTCTGGGTTCCTATACTGCCCTTGCCCTCCCTTTAATCCTTACCCATAAGCTCTCAGTCAGCTCCTCATCCATCTCCAGGCGGAGCACTTTGCACTCTAGGTGGTCATTGACACAGAGGGTAACACTGCCTCCTCGTTTTCCCTGTCTGTCTTTCCTAGAGAGCCTGTATCCTTCCACTTCACCACTCCACTCATAGAGTCACCCTACCATGTTTCTGTGATGCCAATAAGGTCATAGCCCTGCAGCCATTTGCACATCTCCAACTCCTCTTTCTGTGTGTGTTTGCATAGAGGCGTTAAAGTTTGGCCCCTAATGATGGTGGCTTACTGGCTGGAGGGCCTGGAATTCTTTGTTATTGTCCTTCACGTGCTCTCCTGCTGACCTGTGATCCCTCTCCAGGCTCTGGGCATCTCTTGCTGGTACTGGCAGCAGCTTGGCAAGCATATGACAGGAGATGCTCTTCCCCTTGTCTGACAGATGGACGCCAAAATTTAAAAATTGCAAAAAGATTTCAAAATTGCAAAATCTTAATTCAGACATTTAGTTCCCAAGCTGCAAAAATCCTTCATGTTTCTTTCAAGAAAGCACATGTTAAATTACAGCACATACCTTAAACGTATTTCTACTCGTCAAGTTTGTAAGTTGAAGCTATTTCTAGTAATTCATTAAAGATTCTATTTTTTTTTTTGTTTAAACGGTGGTTATAGACTCTTACTCGCTTCAGGCCCTGCTGGTGCCATTCTGTTGCATTTGCGAGATCTGCTCAGCGTCTGTGAGGTGCAGAAGACCTTCAGTCTGCTCTCTCTGCCTGCAGCTGCAGGCACACTGTAACCCCACGGCCCATACGCCTCACTCATGGGGGCAGCAGTGCTCTCCCTGCCACCGACCAGGTTCCCTCGAGGGCGGTGGGACCAGGGTCGCACTCATCGGCCGTTCCATGCCCGCAGTCGCAGGTCCGCAGGGGGGCCGGCACCTGACCGTATGTCGCGCATGGACCTTCCAGCGGTCCCAGGCTGGTTTGTATGACCCGCATCTCGGTTTCGACATTACAGTGCTCAATCCAGGCCGCAGTGCCCGTCTTCTCCCCAGGCCACTCTCCCGACCAGCTGCTGGTGTCAGTAAGAGTGACACTGTAGAGCTGTGCCACGGCACAGCTCATTACAGCGGCGGCGCCAGGGATTTCCCCGCCGCCCCGCGCGGAACGTTCAGTATTGTTCCCGTGACGTTACGGCTGGGGGGCTCCCGCCAGAAGGGCGGGATCGCACCCTTGGTGGCGGCCGGAAAACTCCTCCCCGAACGCTCAAGGGGTCATGCGGCCAATTTTACGAGGATTGTGACTCGGAGCGGCACCATTTTGGGATTGAGGCGAGCGGTGTGGCGTGTGGGGGGCCGGGGGGGCGGGGAGGAGGTGTGCATGCGCTCACGCGTGGGCGATTCTCGCGTCCGGGGCTCCCACGGCTCTAGGGTGGTGGAAGGGGGCAGACTCCGTTAGGCGTGGCCTGGCGGTGCTGGGCCTGGGGCGCCGGGACCGGAGGCGGGGGGTGGTCATCTCATTCTTTTCCCCGTAGCAAGGCAGTCAAGGGGATCTGCCTCCGGCGTAGCGTTGGTGGCTGCTGCTGTTGTTGCGTGGGAGTGGCGAGTGCCTAAATGTGGGCCGCGGCTCCCCTGGAAGTCAGGGCGAGCGCCCAGCGCGGGTTGTCGGAGCCCTTCTCGGGAGCAGCCGCTGCTCCACACCAAAAGTCCCGATTGGGGCCGGGGAGCTGGGGGTCTGCCCGCGCACTTCACAGGCAGCCAGCCCCGGAGCGGTGAGGCTTCCCCAGGCGGCTTCTGCCTCTCCTCTGGGCTCGTTTTGTGCTTAAGCTCGGTGTCCCTGGCCCAGATCAGCGCCTTTCTCCCCAGGTGCCTTCGTCAGATCTATTATCTTTTCCAATAAAATGAGAAATGCTTCTTTACGGTTGTTTATTATTCTCGGAAATTAGAGACAGGAAAACGTTTTTGCTGATACGCTGCGTTTTCTGATAAATATGCCTGCTGCTTTCTTCAGGATGTGAGTGAATATTTAACTGAGGCTTCTGTACTCGGGTTTGGCTCTCTGATTGCGTATGTGTTTGCTTTTAAGATTCAGCTATATGTTCTTGTCTAATACCAATTCAGATTTCCAGTGGGAAAGCTGATTGTTCTTGTTCTTTTTCCCCTCGTCGATTTGCATTACAGAGTCCTGGATATTTGGAGCCTTTTGCTGGTAGGGAGGAAAAAAGGGGGAAGCTGTCCTGCACCAGTTGTTTCTTGTAAAAGGGGAGAAATATCGGACACTAATCTGGGATTATTTGTCTTAAGTGCTTCCTCCTGAAAAGGTTTCTGAAACAATCATTAGGCATCCGAGAAGTGAATTGCAAGTCATGAGCTTTTTCTTTCTAGCAGTGCAGAGCACCTCACCCTTGGACACTTTTGTCCACGTGGCATAGATACACAGCTAAATTTATTAAGTTCTGAATACTTTGCCTGCCAAAATAAAGTGCTTCTTTGCATTTAGTTACTTTTTTCTTCTACGCACGTTCTGAGTCATAGCCATAACCTGTTCTGTTAATTTACTCCAGGTTAAATGCAGCCTAAGTCACTGTGTAGATGTTGCTGAAAAGTTTCATGGCAGATATTTTTACACTTATTTTTTTAGATTTTTTGATATAGCCTACTCTCCTTTTGCAATGAGACCTACTTTCTAAATCAAGTGGCTGATATACATTTGCTTATAATTTTTTATTTTATATTTTATTTAATATTTTTATTGAAAAATGTTGTTGCCATTAAGCAATATGGTGGTATCCAGATAGCTGTTGTTTATAAATGCCTCTGTTACCTGAAGCTAGGAAATGTTCCTCAGTTCAGATGTGAAATTTGGATTTTTGGTTTCACAGGCTGTGGTGTAAAAAGTGTATTTGTTTCACCTGTAGCTGATGCTTCTTATAGTGAAGTGTGCATGGAATAGACAAACGAAGAAACTGTCAGAGGAAAAAAAAAGCCTCTTAAGGCAGAGACTTGGCGAATTTTGGAAATAGTCTTGCAGAATCTGTAAGCAGGAAGGATGGGTAGCTGATTTCTATGAGGTCAAATCTATGTCAAACAGCTATGAATGTAGTATTGATGAGAACTCTGGATATTATCTCAAAAACAAACTGGAAAAATATAAGTCGCACAGTACTAATACCTCGTGCAGCCTTCTTGTGTTAGGTAAGTATTGTAGTGTTCATATATAAATTTTCTACTGATAAAATGTTTATTCAAGAGTACAGTTAAACCAGTAATATTACTGCCTAGAGGATATTGGTTTTTCTTTTTTTTGGAGGACATTGAAATGAGCTTGCAGAATCTAACCTTTACTTGCCATTTTAACAATTAATGGAGTATTTTTAAAACTTTGCAGAATACATGTATTGCTGCAAAAAGAAATTTGTAAGTATGAGTGTTTTTTCATGGAGATTAAAAATATGTACATCTAGACTGAATCAGTAGGTAGCTTCATATTAATACTTTAATCATAACAATGAACTTTCATACTTATTGAACAAGTCTGCTGTATAGCTTGTGTGTCTCAGTCTTTCCATTTGCATTAGATATTTTTTCAGCATGAAGGTACTGATAATGTAGCTCTTTTAAAAATTCATTTCCTTCCAATGTTCTTTGTCATGTATAGAAGCCATATTTTATTACAAAAATTAATTTGCTGCCTATGCAAACTGGCTTTTACATGTGTTGATATTTTAAGGTTGGGTTCAGAGAAATTTCCTATTCTGTAATGGAAATTATTGACTCTGATTGATTAGTTTGAAAATATACCATAACAACCCCCCCAAAATCCTTTTGGAAGGATTCAAAACAAAATATAGTGGTGAACTAACCAATTTTGCATGTTATTGTTAGATGTATTGCTGTCCCCTTCCCTTGTAGTGGTTAAATGTTTCTGAATATAGATATAGTTTAGATATTGGAATGAATATATTTACAATGTTTTTTGTAGGTTTGCTTTCAGCTGAATTACTACTGCTTTGAAGACAATTAAGATGGACAGAACAACTTAATTCAGAAATCAGAGGTAATTTTACTAAGTTCTCTCCCCCTTACCCCACCTTGATTATTCATAAAGTTTTAATTAATTAAAATATTGGGTAGACTGTAAACTGAGTGTCTGGTAAAGGTGACACATTTACCTTTAGTTGCAACCTTTTCCAAAATTTTTCAGAGCTTCTGCAGTACTGAAATACTAAGAATAGTGAGTTAATGAAAAAAATTGTTTAATCTATGGGCACTGCAAAAATGTTTGATAAGATGGCTTATGTTAAGACCTTGTAGAAAAGTAATTTAAAGCATGTGAAACTGCCTAAAGATTACTACAGTGGTGGTGTTTTTTTTTTCTTCCTTGTAACTTGCTATTTTGACCATAAATGAAAGACTTGCACCTAAATAAGTATTTTAAATTCTTAAGCTCACTGAAGTACTTCTGTTCTGTGTGTGGTTTTGTCAATATCTAAAAGTTGACCTAGCTTCAGTATTTTGCTTTCTTTGAATGTTTTTGCTGTTTTGTTATTTTAACATACATTTCAGTTTTGCTGTTTTGAAAACATGAAAACTGTAGAACATAAATAGGAGTGTTTCTATAATTGCTTGGGGCTCTTCTAGATGGAGTCTTGGTATGGCTGGGCTTGGCTGAATGAACTGAGCCACACGTAAAGCAACCAAACTAACAGAATTACCTTCCTCATTCTCTTTTAGTTGCGTCAGTGTTTTGCTTGAAAACACTTGGTAAATGGGAAAAATTCAGGTGTGAGTGGCCATTTTATTAGATTTTGTCTATTATATGGCCATAAACATAGTAATACAAGTACTTGCTTTTTAAATCATAGAAAAAGTGATATCTGTCTTTTACAAGCTATTAACTTCCAGTGCTATGTGGCACTTTTATCTCTCAACAAGAGGTTCTCACTGAAATCAAGGAATTGCATTCTCTCCACTTACTATTTTGGGTGACATTTTATCTGGGCTCCTTTCTCTTCTGTATGTTTCGAAGAGTTTGCTTTTTATCTTTATTAAATTAACTTTCTTTACATTTTTCTGGTTGCTGGTAGGATAGTTCTTTTTTTTCTTTTCACTGAGTTTTGCATTTGGGAAGTGCAGTTGTTCTTATTTGTATGTGTATGTATTTGACACAGATTCAGGCATGTGCCCTTGTACCCTAAGCAAAATTCATGCTTGGGTGAGGACCATTGAGGAGAAAATGCCTAGCATGCTGGTCCTTCTTTAGGACCGTTCAGAGTGTGTTAAGTGGTTTGCAGACAACTATAAAGATAAGGTCCTTGCCCTGGAAAGATTATACTTTAAACCTTGATGTAAACATAGTTTTTGTACTGGAATAACTGTCAGCAGCTTGACTCTTTTACTGATGCGTTTATTCTGGTAGAATTCTAAAGTGAGTACCTTTCTTGAGAAATTATATTGAATGGTGTAGGCTGCTCTTCTGTGAAAAAACTGCTGGTGGAAGCTTTTCAGTTTATACTTGCTTAATAGAAACAAAATCTGTAAAATTATATAAGGAAATTGTGTAGATATCTACTTTGTTAGTACTTCACAAGCTAATGTACTTCAAGCTTTTTTTTTATCTATTCTAGTGAGATTTTTCTGTTTAAAATGTGTGAGTAAAACAGTTTGATAGTGATACTTCATCTGTAATTTCTAAGGAATTTGCTCTTAGTTCTTTATTCTTTAGTACTAGTATAGATGTATGGGGTGTTAGGGCAATTAGGGAGGTCACCGCTGTGTTCCCCAAAGCGTCTTGAGTGCAAGACCGCTCGAGTGCATTCGTTCACGCTAGCAGGCTTCTCCTTTCAGCCTGGCGCAGATGTTATGCGCTGGTGATACACACACACACACACTTATGCCAGATAGCTCAATATTACCAGAGATAAGGAGCCGAGGCGGGCCCTCCGTATGGCGTGTTCCACAGACGAGGTTTATTTCATCCTCTGCAGAGGTAACCAGGTGCGAGAGAGGACGAGCATGCTTTTTGAGCAGCTTTACATAGTGTTCTATAGCCAGTAATCTGAGGGCACAGGGGCGATACAAAGGCGGGACCAGGGAAGGGAACCAATGAACAGAGGAAAGGGGTGGAGTGGGGGACCAGGTCAGGTATGCAACCGCACAGGCTGCTGGGAGAGGTAGTTTTCTTTAACCAGGGTCTGGGGGGTGTGTAAGGTTACATTTCATCCACAAGGAGTTGTGGGAGAGGCTTTTCCTTTACTCACGCAAAGGTGAGAGTGGTGTCTCAAATATCTGAGTTTTTCCACCAGCAAGCTTTTGCTATTTTGTGGCTCTCTGGCCCAGCAGCTGGCTCAGCTGTTGGCTCAGTGACTCCAACATACTAGGAGTATATTCTGTCTTGCAAGGAGAATTATTTGCAGACTTTATTATAAATAAACTTGAATGCGACATTGTATTCTTTTTGTTTGGGTTTTTTGTGGTTTTTTTTTTTGTTTCTTTTTTTTGTTACTGTGGCGTTTTGTGCAGTAGTATTACACAGTGGCTGATGGTAATGCCCTATGTGGTGCTATGAACTCTTCCACAATCATCATCTTTTGTATTTTGGGTAAAAATAGTCTGGGAAACAGCTGAAATAATATAGAATTGTTTTTCTGCTTTATATGCTGAGGATATTTTAAAACTATCACCTTTTTTAACTGCTTTTTCTTTAGATCCTTGTGAAGACTCCAAAGTGCAAAAGCAGTCCTGGTGATTTTGTTACATAATATATGCTGAACTGGATGGTGATGTTAGTGCACTAATGCTTCAGCTTTTGGTCTTCGATCCTTGCAGAGGACAAGAGATTAGTGTTTATCCAGCTTCCTGCTAAATGGTAATGCAAGTGTAGGATTTCAAGCAGAAGGAACCTGGTTGTAGTTTACCTTCAAATATGAAGTTATTCTGTGTTACAAAATAGTTAGCTTTTTTTAAAAATTTATATTTTTGGTACAGTGGAAGAAGCAAAAACTTCTTTGGATAAAAGTAATGGTCAAGGTGTTCTAAGCTCTCTCATTAATTTTAGCTCTTTAAAACATTTCCTAAAAAATGTCTTTATTTTTGTAACAATAATATTTGATTCACAGAAGTGTTGTAAACCCTATTGCTTTTGAACCATATCTATATATGTTAAGGGTACCATATGATAAGGAGCAAGTGGTTGGGATTTTTAGAACACCAGTGTCCCACCAAGTCTGCCAACATTCTAGATCCTTATATAAAACAAAGGTAATAAGTGCACTTTAGTTGATTCATCCTCACTTAAGGAACTTGGGTCCTAACTAGAAATTAAGGTGGATTTTTCTTACGTGTTTTTGTTTGTATTTGCTAAGTCACTGTAAAGCTAGGTTTTAGGGCTGTGTCTGTGTTAGAGGATGTGTTGGCTTTTTATGGTTAAAAACTTGACTGTTAGAGTTTAATTCAATACACTTCTCACACCCTGGCATGTCATAAGACTTTTGGAAGTGTTCAGATTTGACAGAGGACTTTGTCCAATCATCACTGTTCTGCAGGAAGCCTTAGATATCATACTTTTTTTATTTTGAGACAAGAAGGTAAACTAAAGAAACAAATGTTCTATATTGGATGGTGTTGCGATCCAATTTAAATCCAGAAGAACAAAGAAAACTAAGTCTCTGTGTATAAAACGGAAAGAACTTTGAAGGTTCAAAATATACCCAAAAAATGTGATTAAAACCAAATGAGGTTAGATGTTGGTGCCAAAAAATTAATATATTTTATTTAATAGTAAAAGAGGCAAAGAGAAAGAGAAAAAAATAAAAGAAAAAAAATAGAGAAAGAAATGGGGGGGGGGGACACAGGGAGAGAGTGACAGGGGTTAGGTGGAAGCATATCACCTTTCCAGGGGTCCCAACGACATCTCATTGCTCCCCTCCATCTGGTCTTGGTGGTGAGGGTCCTCCACTGCCGCGGCCACGCTGTACCACACTGAAAAGTATAGAATCCAGTAGATTAATATATGCTTTGGGCCAGGTGGGAATGTCCACATGCCTCCCTTGCAGGGGGCCAGTTTGATACTGTCCCTTGCAATACTATGAATCTGTTGCATCATCTGCAGTGCTCAGGTGCAGGATCTGGGGCCTCCTCGGGGGGGGGGGGGGGGGGGGGCCTTGATGGGCCGTGACACCCCCTCTGCTGTGGATAAGCTTTTCCCCTGGTGAAGGGCCCCTCAGCTGGGCTTCTCTGCACAGCAGAGGATGGGTGTTAACTGTGCCTCTGACCAGAGGTTTTTCCAACACACCCAAAGCCTCTCTTCCCCCACCCTTTGGTGTGAGGGTCTGGCAGCTGATAGCCCTGGGGCTTTGGTCTCCACTCCGAAGGTGGTAAGTGTGTGCTCTGTGTATGTATCTTTTTTCCCCAGCCCTGAGTTGTTACTTTCTTCATTAGCTTGCAGTCCAGGGCCCCAGTCAGAAGGCCTATTCAGGGTGTGGTGGTCTTCTCTGCAGCTTTTGTAATACAGTTTTGCTATAAGTCCTTCATGAAAATGTTTAAGTCATAAACTATAATATTTCAGTCTCTGACAGATGGTGGGGACACGGAAACTAAAACTGGAGATTTTACTTGCTCTGCAGTAGCACAGTTGAAGAAAGAGGCTCTAGCTGAATTGTTCAGAACTTTTTAATGTCCGTTGAACCAGTGGGAGGGAAAACCTTTGAAGATTCAACTCCCTTTCTTATTAGTGGAGGTGTGAGTCTCTGAAAATAAATTTTAGAGAAGTAAAGAGCTTGAGAGAATTGCCATATCCAAATTTAACCTTGTTTGTAAATTATCATATGTCTGTAAACCCTCTTCTACATTGAAATGTGGGAGTGGGGGGTGGTGGTGGCACATGCATTTTCCTTTCCATGTGTTAAAAAGTTGGTTGTGAAGATTGAAGCTTAGTCTTTTGTTGTGGCTGTGCATTTAAGCGGAGAGAAAGGAAGGGAAATAAATAATCTTTAGTTCAAGTAGGTGTCACACTTTTGCATCAATCTGAGATCAGTAGAAATGTTTCCATTTTCAAAAACTTCATAAAGCTTGTGTTAGGATTCAAATAGTCTTTTCTCTTGTATTAACCTACAAATTTTGGATAGCAAAATAACAACTTGAAACTAGCTTATTTTGCTTTGTTCAAACTAATTGAATTACAGAGTAAGGAAGATCTTTAATAAGCTATTTTTTTTAAGGGGAATAAAAATTGAGATGTATAAGGTTTAAACAAAAGTCTTGTTTAAAACTTACACTTACCAACTTCAAATTAGCGCTACTCTTGACTAGACATAACAGGGAAGGATATTTTTATCACAATAAATACTCAGTTTAAAAGAAAATGTGGGATTTTTTGTGGCAGAAGGAAAAAAGCTTTTGATGGAGTAGGTTATTTTAATGGCCTGCATGGTTGAGAAAAATCCTGAACATTTCTGAAGAAGAGACTGTGTAGTCTGATGGTTAGGATTTGAGCATAGTTTCTTGCCCGTTTCTCGCGCTTTCACGTGTTGGAGGAAAATAACTTTCAGGGATGGGACTATGCAATTACACGAATTTATTGTTTAAAATAACAAACGCATCAGCCAAGGCGTGAGATTTTACAACACCTCTGAGTAATGGCGACTAGTCACAAGATTTAGGGTTACATCGTAATTTATAACTTTCTAATCCAATAGATACTTAGAACAACACTTTGTTTTAGATTTATGACATCACCTGTGGCACTTCTCACTGCAATGCAGCTATGTCTTGACCAATAACTTCTCATGTCACATACACACAGATGTCTCTCTTATGCCATCTACATTCTTAAACTATATAAAATCACACTATTATATTTTAAAACCCTTCACCAAAACACCCAGTGTACAATTTTACTTGTAATGATAGGAACACAAGTTTGTAATCCTTTTGCTTAAAGTCCACAAATCTCTGTCAATTAAGCCAGACCTAGTCTCTTCCAGGGTTGTAAATCAAAGCCTCCTTTAATTGCAGGAGTTTCTACTCCTCTGTCTCCCACATCTCCCCCTCCTTTCTGCACCAAAAAAACTCCTTTGATGGATTTATCAATCATTCGCTGTACACATTGAAACAGACAAGGCACCATTATGAGAACTATTACTATGACTGCCAAAATGTATAGGCCTGTTGTAAGACATTTCTTTACCCAAGATGCTAAACCCCATCCACTAAACAAATTATCCAGCCAAGTTCCATCATCGATTCTTATTTTCGACATACCCTCTTTAAGTTGTTGTATGCTCTTGTAAATAGACTCTGAGTGGTCAGGCAGATTCATACAGCACATCCCCTCAAAGTCTTTGCATCCATGTCCATGGGCTAGCAAAAGAAAATCAATGGCTGCTCTATTTTGCAAAGTGGCATGCCTCACATTTTTGACATCTGCTAAAAGGGCACTTAATGCAAGGGATGTAGCATTAGATTGTTTACTCAGCCAACATCCCAACCGATCCAACTGCTTTAACGCAACTACTGAGGCAACTGGTGGCATAAGAAGAGATGTTGCAAGCCTTTTTCCATAGCCCCATGGGGTAAAATCATCTTTGCAATCTGGTCCATATTGATGCGGAGTAGATCTTTTTTGTCTGTGTCTCACGTTGGCAATTGTCTTCATATTAGGAGTAAATAATGTAAGCTCTCCCAAAGTACAAGGACCACCCTTAATGTTTGAAGGGATAGCTGGCCATGCTCTGTCTCCACATACAAAAAACATTCCTCTTGGTAATTGCAGAGGAATAGAGCTAGGTGCAGATGAAACTACAAAAGTATTATTACACCAAAAGGAGTGGTTCTTATAGACAGGGTGATACGGAGAAACATCTCTAATCAATCACTGATGAATGTTTGTAGAATGGAACTCAACACAGAATTTCACTTTTACAGAACCAAGGATTTCCAATTCTTCAGGTTTATCAGAGGTTTTAGGAAGATAGGGAGTCCACCATTCCCATGTATTTACTGGAGTATAGTGTTCCCAAACTTCTGATCCTGCAAAGGTATCTCGTAAGGCCCTGTCAATTTTCTCTGGGATTGGCCAATTCTCTGTTGGAACATTGACTAGACAAGTTGAAAATGGATTTTCTGGAGTTGTGGTAGACAGACATAGAGTATCCAACCCTGAAGCATTAGCTAAAGTCACCCAAACATTGGTCTTAGGTTGATCGACCGGCAAACCTACTCCATCGAAAGTAAACAAGACAAACAAAGCAAAAAACAACATTTGATTAAATTTCATGTTTCTTGAAAGTTCTCTTGGCAAAAGACTCCTTCTCAAATCTCAATCTCTAAACGAATTTGTAAGAATATTTTTGTATTTCCCAATTTTACTTTCACTTCATCTAATGATGAGGATTATTTGCCAAAAGATCTTCGCAACACATTTGCTTATGCACTCTTACATTGACCTAAAACCTAAAATTTACAGCTTTAACAATAAAACAAAAGATTGCAGGTATGGGCTGTAGTCTCTGCGAAGTTCACATCTGAGTACTCTCTTCTCTACTCGTAGAGTTGTCAGCTTCTTTCTGCGCGTGATATGGTTTCACATTCTTCGCAGGAAGCCACCTAGGTCCCGTACCTGTAGAAACACAAGCAAACCCTTTGCCCCAGGTTATTGATGGGAATGGACCTTCTATTTGTCCTGTTTCTGGATTTCTAATCAGAACCAAAGGATTTTCTCTTAATTTTGCATGTGTGCTATTAGAGAAATGCCTAAATATTGGAGGATCGGGCTCTGCAGAAGAACTATTCAAAAAGTTATAAACATACAAAGCTTTACTTAATCGCATCTGTGGTGTTGCTTGTGCTAGATCTCCCTTTTGCTGATCTAAAATACGTTTCAAGGAATGATGTGTCCTTTCTACAATTGCCTGACTCGTGGGCGAATAAGGAATGCCGAAAGTATGGCGAACACCCCAATTCATCAAAAATGTGGCTACTTTCTGGGCTGTATAAGCAGGACCATTATCTGTTTTTATTTCTTGAGGTACCCCCAAGGAAGCGAAAGCTTGCAAAAAATGCTGACACACATGATTTGCTGTCTCTCCTGTGTGTACAGATGCAAAAACTGCATTGGAAAATGTATCCACTGACAGATGGATATTTTTATATTTTCCAAAGGACGGATATTTAGTGATATCTGTTTGCCACAATTGCAAACTGCAGCCCTCGAGGGTTTACTGCTCCCATGGAGACAGGAGGCTGCACCAGTTGGCAATCTGGGCAGGTATTTACAATTGTTCTAGCCTGATCTCTGGAAAGACGAAACATTCTCATAAGAGCTTGTGCGTTCTGATGAAAAAAGGCATGACTCAACTTCGCTTGTTCAAAAATATTTGGCAAGGTGTTCACTATGGCAACTGTTAACTTATCAGCCCTGGAGTTGCCCTCCCCCAGGAACCCTGGGAGTGAAGAATGAGCCCTAATATGGGAGACAAAATATTGATTAGTTCTATTTTGCACAAGTGTATAAAGACATTTAAGATGACGACACAGAGCATTATTGCTAACATCCTTCAAAACTGATCCTTCTATTCTCTTAACTATATTAGCAACATAAGCAGAATCTGTAATCAAATTAAAAGGCTCTGGGAAAAGCTGAAATGCTCTAACTACTGCTGCAAGTTCTACTACCTGGGTTGAACCCTCTACTATTTGAATATTCTGTTTCCATGTTTTAGTTTCTCGGTCTTGCCACATTACCACCGAGCCATGTGTTTTTCCTGATCCATCACTAAAAATTGTCACAGCATCCAAAGGCACTTCACTTAACAGTGGTCTTTCTCTAAAGCTTAATTTTGCCTGAAATAGTTTATGACTAGGGAAATGAATACAACAGGTACCTGGATAATTCAATAATGCAATCTGAAGTTCTTCTGAGTTTAGTAATGCCCAATCAAAATATTGCTTTTTCAGAGGCAAATAAATTATCGCAAACTCTTTGCCTGCCATAGTTAACAACCTTGACCTGCCTCTAATTATAATCTGTGCTAACATTTCCATCGTTGTGAAGACTGTTTTTGGAGATCTGTAAGGCAAAAAACCCCATTCTATTATCAATAAGGGATCTTTGGCAGAAGCATCCCATTGAAATATAAGACCATACAATTGCATTTTTTCCCCCAGTACTGCAAGGAAGAATGGTTGTGAATCTACACAATGATGTGCTTGTCTTTTCTGAAAAGCCTCTGTTACTCTGTAAAGTGCCTTAAGAGCTTCAGGTGTGAGGGTTCTTGGGGATGTAATGTCCTAATCTCCCTTTAACAAATCAAAAACTGGAGCAAGTTCATCATTGGTAATCCCTAAAGTAACTCTAATCCAATTTATCTCTCCCAAAAGCTGCTGTAAATCTTGTAAAGTATGAACTTTAATTCGAAGCTGTATTTTCTGTGGCCTTATTGACTGTTCTGTCATTTTCCATCCCAAATATTTCCACGGTGGAGTTTCTTGTATTTTTGACGTAGAAATCTCAAGTCCAGCCCTTTTAATCTCTGTTACGACACTGTCACAAGCTTCCTCCATCTCGGGTTTGCTCCTCTTCTCTCATATCTCACCGGCAATGCTAACAACGATTTACAAGCTGGGACAAGATCATCCTCTTTAGATACCTCCTGATGTATAACATTCCAATTTGTTAAAACAGGTTTTTCCCTTAGATTTATTTCTCTCTGCTTATCGGCAGAGGAGAGCCTATTCATATCTTGAAGGCTTAAATTAGATTCATCCACTGATGGTAAACACTCATCCTGAGTTTGCACATCTGCTGTGCTACCGGCAACCCTCTGAGCTGTCATGGGGGCATCCATCTTTGCTTTCATCACTTAGGAAGATGTCATTTCCTGAGATGTAATTTCCGGGGCCTCCCGCCCTCCAGCACCATACGTCACTTCCGAGGGCTCCCCCCTCTTTTCTTCATCACCCCCCCTTTCAGGTGCAATATCACAAGCGGCCGGAGGGGGCGACTGCGAGGGAGCCCATGGCGCAGTTAAAATTTCAGAGCCGCCATTAATCACTGAGCTGTTCAACAATTCTATCACCACCCGGCAAGCAGGGATTAACATAGCCGCCGCCTTATTGCGTTTTGAAGCGAGATCGTAAAGTCTAGTTGCAATATCATCCCAAACTGATTTAGTAAGAAGAAGGTCAAAGTCAACATCAGGGGAATTATGGAAAACCCAAAGCAATAAATCTTTCACTTCTTTGCTGGGAAGAGGCTCAGAATGTAACTTCAGCAAGGCATCTAACTTATTATAAACATCCCTCTGTTCTTTTGAAATATTCTCACCCATCTCTTAACTTCCCCGGCCCCTGCCTTCACTCAACGTTGAAGACAGTTTTCCTACCAGCGTGCTTGGGAGAAATCGGCCCGCGACCCTCCGTTAAGCTTCCTTTCAGCTTTGGCTCTTTCCGGATCACCCTTAGTTTCAGGGTTCGGCTAACTCACGTCTACCGGGGGAATCCTCTTCATCCTACTCCGACCTCTGCACCATAAATCCGCCGCACACCGGGCACCACTTGCCCGTTTCTCGCGCTTTCACGTGTCGGAGGAAAATAAATTTAAGGGATGGGACTATGCAATTACACGAATTTATTGTTTAAAATAACAAACGCATCAGCCAAGGCTTGAGATTTTACAACACCTCCGAGTAATGGAGACTAGTCACAAGATTTAGGGTTACATCATAATTTATAACTTTCTAATCCAATAGATACTTAGAACGACACTTTGTTTTAGATTTATGACTTATCACCTGTGGTACTTCTCACTGCAATGCAGCTATGTCTTGACCAATAACTTCTCATGTCACGTACACACAGATGTCTCTCTTACACCATCTACATTCTTAACTTAAACTATATAAAATCACACTATTATATTTTAAAACCCTTCACCAAAACACCCAGTGTACAATTTTACTTATCATGATAGGAACACAAGTTTGTAATCCTTTTGCTTAAAGTCCACAAATCTCTGTCAATTAAGCCAGACCTAGTCTCTTCCAGGGTTGTAAATCAAAGCCTTCTTTAATTGCAGGAGTTTCTACTCCTCTGTCTCCCACAGTTTCTTTGCCTAATTCAGAGCAAAACTTTGTAGTTCTGTGGCTGATGGTAAGTAGATGAAGTAAATATTTGAAGCTGCCCCAGATGGGAGAACTGAAGGATCAATTTATTCTGTAGCCCTGTTATTCCAGAGTTGTTCAGTTTTAATGAGAACTTTGCCTGCTGCTGATGCTTCTTCAGGGAAAAAAAAAAAAAAAGACCTTGGCAAGTAGTTTTCTCTTTTTGCTGTAGTGAAATGAAGTACAATTGGTATTTGGCATATCTGGTATACATTCAATTTTAATTCCCTCATAGAAAATTTTGTGTCTCCCTTCCCTTCTTGTAGATGGCTGCTCTTTTCTAAGATGTCATGCAGACTTGCTTAGTGGGCCCCTCTGAAATTCATATATGCTTGGTTTGTCTTCCTGACTTAATAAGGATGTGATACACTTGCCGTAGCTCATTACCAAGCAAGCAAATCAGCAGTAGCAACAGACTTGAGACACTGAGTCATAAATAATATTTTATTTTTCCATTGTCTTAAGAACACTCTATTTTAATTATGATGCCTTACAACCTTCTTTTACCCCATTTTTGAATTTTATACTAAAAATTATGATGGGGGGTGTTATCAAACAACTGTGTAGTTGAGGGGTGGAGTTAAGGTTCCACATGCAGTTTATGGTATGCTGTTCTTATGCTAATAATAATCTGTGAGGCATTAGGTAAAAGAATAGGGTATGTTCTGCTTAGATATGCATACATGTTAATTTTAGATTTTCTGAAAACTACATATATACATATATCCACATGCAAAAGCATGAACATTCTGTTCATGGATTTCTCTAAGCAAATCAGTAGACTGAAGTTCTAAATGGTCTTCAGGGAACATCAAGAAATTTGAATTTGTATTTCCTTTCTAACTTTGGGAATTCATGTCTTGAAACTCACTTTTTTTCTGTTAATAACTTTACTACTCTGCTTACAAACTTCAAGTATTCCTACCTATTTGAGTTTATATTACCTTTTATTTCAGTCTTCTACCAATCTCTGAAATACCTAATGTCATGGAAACTGCTTCCTGTAAAATAATTTAGGCTATCCACAGTGTGAGAAGTATAGGAGCTGAAAATGCAGAACTATTTTTCCTTGTGTCTAGTTTCTGGTGACATGGGTTCAGCTGACAGGGATTTTTTCGAAGTTTTAGCATCATTTTAAAATGTGTTAGACAAATTAGTGTAGGTAGTTCAGGCAAGTAGTGTTATCAAATGTATTTTGCCAACAGTAATGAAATCTGTCTCAGATCATAGTGTGGCCTGGGGGGAGGGGGGGGGGACAGGGTGGAGAGGATGTACCACCACAATATTGAAGACAGCTTTCTGGGCTAGGGAAATATTTTTATTTCATATACTGAAGAGACCTTCCTGGAGTTGGATCTGTTCAATATCAGCGGGGCTGTCTTTGCCAGCTAAATACTGGTTAAACAAGTTAAAGAACATGCCCTTAAAATTGGGTGGGGATGGTCTTTGATCTCATATCCTTGTCATCTTAAAGTTCTGCTGTGCTTTTTTCTCTACCCTCGATGGAAGAGGATCAGGTTAGGGAACAGTTAGATTTACATAAGTTCACGGGGCCTGACAGGATGCACCCATGTGTGCAGAGGGAGCTGGCTGATGTAATTGCAAGGCCATTCTTGAGTATCTTTGAGAGGTCATGGGAATTGGGAGAGGTTCTTGAGTACTAGAAGAGAGCAAATGTCAATCCTGTCATCAAGAAGCGTAAGGAGGATCCAGGGAACTACACGTTGGTCAATCTCACTTTGGTCCATGGGAAGGTGAATAGAGCAAGTAATCCTGGAAGCCATTTCCAAACATATGAAGGACAAGAAGGTAAGTGGGAGCAGTCAGCATGGTTTTATGAAGGGGAAATCATTCTTAACCAATCTAGTAGATCTCTAAAGCAAGTTGACTAGCTTGGTAGATGAAGGAAGCAATGGATGTTGGTTATCTTGACTTCAGTAAGGCTTTTGACACTGTCTTCCCAGACATACTCATAGAGAAGCTGACAAAGTATGTGTTAGAGAAGTGAACAATGAGGTATATAAAAAACTGGCTGAATGGCCAGGCCCAACCTGTCAGGGTTGTGATCAGTGGCACAAAAGCCATTTGAAGGAAGTCATTAGTGTTGTACCTCCAGGGTTCAATACTGGATGCAGTACTATTTAACATCTTCATTAATGACCTGGTGTAGTGGTTTGGCCCAAAATACTCATTACTGTTTATCTTCTGTGAGATAAGAATTAGGAGAAATGCAAAGCAGGCACCAAATTTGAAAGAATATAAAGAAGTTTATTAACAGACCTAAAAGAAGGAAAAAAAAAATATTATACCACCTTCAGAACTCTCCTCCTCCTCCCACCTTCCTCCCTTCTCCCACTGACAATGTAAAAAGACAACACTTAAGATGTTCAGTCTGTTTACCACTTCCATAATAACCTTGTTCAGTCCATTTAGAAAGAGAAGTCTCTTCTTGCTCATGCTATGAAAACATTATCACAACGAGACAGCCACCCACTTCCAAATATTGTTCAGTCCATTTAGGAAGAGGAGTCTCTCTGCTCGCAATGTGAGTCCCTTCCCCCGACTTGCAGCTTTTCCCGCAACTGCTTTCGAGGGTCCACTCTTGAAGTTTTTTGGGGTACAATTTTAAGGTTGAGCTGTTCAGAAACAAAAAACAGAGGCCCTTCTCCTTCCCTGGGAGCACAGGGTCTTCCTCATCTTCATCGTTAGGACTATCTCTGGGAGCATCTCTAGGAACTGAGGTTTTCTCCTTTCCCATTTGGAGCAAAAGTCCTCATCTGGTCCATCTCTAGGGACTGAGGTTTTCTCCTCTCCCGTTTGGAGCAAAAGTCCTCATCTGGTTCATCTCTCCCTGTCCAAATTTCTCATGAAATTACAGCTGCATCAGCATCTGCCTATTGCTTACGAGTTAAACACTCCACCCCCCATATCTTCATGAAATTACAACGGGATACTCTGATATATCATAGCTTCACAACAGAATTTCAGCTTTAAGCATCTCCTCTCTCTCTTCCCTCAGGTTTTCAGCTCTTCACAGCAATAAAAGGGTTAATCTCACCTTGGCCTTGCAGCTTTGCAGCTGGAATGTTGAATTTTTCTTATCACAGTGGAGAGGGGGGAGAGCCAAGCCGCTCCGGCTGCCCACAGCAAGGCAGTGGGGCGGGGGGGGGGGGGGGGGGAATTCCACGACTGGAACAGGTCCACAGACTCCAGGATGGCCGGGCCCGCTGGCCCCCGCACGGGGTCTGCAGCCACCTGTCCCAGCGCCAGAAACGAGAGAGAGCTTGGGGGGAGTTTGTCTATTCTTAAGTGTGTATCACAGAGGCGGTCACAACTTTAAGTGGCTTAAAGAATTGTCCATATTCAAACTGGCCAGCTGATAGGTTCTGTCAGGTCCCAGAGGAAACTGTAAGCACCCCTTAGCAAGGACATCCCTTCCGGGACTTTGCTTGCTAACCTACGACACCTGGACATAGGGAAGAATTTACCCTCAGCAAGTTTGCAGATAATGCAAAATGGGGAGGAGTGGCTGATACAATAGATATTTGTGTTGCCATTCAGAGGAACCTGGACAGAGGATCCTCATGAAGTTCAGTAAAGGGGAAAATGTGAAGTCCTACGTCTGGGGAGTAGTACTGCATATGCCACTACAGGCTGGAACCTGACCAGCTGGTAAGCAGCTCAGCAGAGAAACACCTGGGGGTCCTGTTGGGCAGCAAGCTGACCATGAGCCAGCAATGCATCCTCACAAAAAAGGTGGCCAACAGCACCCTGGGCTATGTTAGGAAGAGTGTTGCCAGCAGGTTGAGGAGAGTTCATCCTTCTCTACTTAGCACTGGTGAGGCCACATGTTGAGTGCTGTGTCCAGTTATAGGCTCCCTGGCACAAGAAAGACATAGACTTAGTGGAGTGAGTCTAGCAAAGAGCCACATTCCTCCTATAATCTGTAATGGGTGTGGATGTGGGAAAATAAAAGGTAGGATTACATGTTTTTACACTTGATTATGATTCACAAAAATGTTATAGTATTTATAGTTAAATATATTAAAAATGTGATACTAAATGCATTTCCTCTAGTTGGAACTACTTAAACCATTGGAAAAATAAATGAAAACAGTCTCAAAAAATCACAGCAATTAAATGTGAGTGCATAGTACCTTATATGCCACAGTCCTTCTAGGAATCTGTACTTTAATAATCAGGCTCATTTTTTCTGATTTGACCTGTTTATAGTAAACAAAACATGCTAGAAAGATCTGATAAATGAAAGTGAAGCTAGAAGAAATTCAGGATAAAGGACCATCTTTATAATGGAGCAGGAGTGATCACTTGAATTAATTTTTGTGTAATCAGTTTATTCCAGACCTCCGTATCCTTTGTTTTCTTGATGACCTGGTAAGGCCAAGTTGGAGACATTTGTAAAGGAAATTACTACTGTTCCACTGTGTTAGCAGGAGCAGTGGAGGAGACATTATATGAAGTTCTAGTATATGAAGAAAGTCAGGTTGGATCATTAGAGGACTGTGAAATCACCAACCATATGAAGTTTTACAGGGGCAAGTGCCAGATTCTGCACCTGGGAGGGGGCAACCCTGGATGTACAGACAGTCTGGGGAACGAGATGCTGGAAAGCAGTGCCACAGAAAGGGACCTGAGGGTCCTGGTTGATGGCAAGTTGAATATGAGCCAGCAGTGCCCTGGCAGCCAGGAGCACCAACTGTGTCCTGGGGTGCATCAGACACAGCATCGCCAGCCAGTCAAGGGAGGTGATTGTCCCATTCTGCTCTGCACTGGGGTGTCCTCACCTCAAGTCCTGGGTGCAGTTTTGGGTACCAAAATATAAGAGAGATATTAAATATTAGAGTGTCCAAAGGAGGGCAATGAAGATGATGAAGGGCCTTGAGGGGAAGCTGTATGAAGAGTGGCTGAGGTCACTTGGCTTGTTCAGCCTGGAGGAGACTGAGAGGAGACTTCATCACAGTCTACAAGTTTTTCGTGAGGGGAAGAGGAGGGGCAGGCACTGATCTCTTTTCTGGTGACCAGTAACAGGACCTGAGGGAATGGCTGAAGCTGTGTCAGGGGAGGTTTAGGTTAGCTATTAGGAAAAGGTTCTTCACCCAGAGGGTGGTTGGGCACTGAAACAGGCTCCCCAGGGAAGTGGTCACGGCACCAAGGCTGCCAGAGCTCAAGAAGCGTTTGGACAACGTTCTCAGGCACGGGGTGAGATTGTTGGGATGTCCTGTGCAGTGCCAGGAGTTGGACTCAATGATCCTTGTGGGTCCCATCCAACTCATTATATTCTGTGATAAGGCTTCCAGTGTTTGAGTTGGAGACTTGGGACTTTCTTGTTGTTTGTTTTGTTTTAAAGCTTTGTCAGTTCTAATTGTTTCCAGCATTTTATACATCTGGCATGGAAACAAAAAAAGTCTAGGTCTGTCTACTTGCCTTATCTTTTTGGTCCATGGCTTTTCTCACCACAACTGCTTCCTGGTTTAGCACCGCAGTTCAGAAATGCACCTGATTCTGTCTGTAGTGGCTCTACAGTTCTCCTGTCTAATGAGTCTGGTATGTGCCTGCACTGTATCCCCATTTTTTTTTTATGTGCTCTGCAGAGATATGAGCTGGACTAATGGATGTTTGCTAGGATTCTGCAGTATGCTTAGTCTATAATGCTCTCTATCGCATTTCACTAGTGGTTAGAAACTACTGCCACATATTGCCAGTCTGCCTATTTGGTGAAATTGTTCAGGAGTGAAGGAGGGTGAAATTTGTAACTGACATAGTTGTGGTGGCAGGAACCCCTAATTTAGGACAAAGGGCATGAGAATGAGTAAGCAGCCTGTTTTGGGTTTTTTTTCTCCTGTTAAATGGGAGGTGGCAGAGATTTTTAACAAAATATATTTTTACAGCAGGAAACGACACAAATTTTATTGAAATGTGAGAAATTGTGTTTGGTGAACCTGAGATATATTCCATAACAGTGTTTTGGGTAGTTTGTTCAACTATATCTCCTTGATCTATGTATTTCATACCCTTGTTTTATATGATAACTGCATGGAGGTCTTTAGTTTTGTTGCAAATGGAGTGATGCACTTCACTCTTAAGAAAGAAGCAACAATATATAAATAGTGAGTTAACAGAGTTCAAAGGTAAATGCAACAGTGGTTTAACAAGATTTGATGGCAAGGTACACTTACTTATTTTCTGCATAGAGGACAGAGTCAGACAGAATTGTCAGGGAGACCTTTCTGTTGAGTCACAAGGTGCAGAAAGGACCCCCTTGCTTTCTAAACTCCTTCTCAGGGAGGAGCCCAGGTGTGACCAGATCCAATCCTAGCTCCAGACTTGGTCAATGCTTTATGTCTAAAGGATTATAAGTGCATTACCAATTTGAGTTTCAATCATTAATTTTGTCAAAGTTCTTTTCAAAGTCTGGTTCATTCTTTCTACTCGGCCTGAACTTTGTGGGTGCCAGGGGGTATGTAATTCCCATTTTATCCCCAAGGCTTGAGTTATTTGTTGTAAGACTTTGGATGTAAAATGTGTTCCTCTATCTGAGTCTATTTTATTAACCATTCCATATCTGGGAATAATTTGTTCTAGAAGGGTTTTGCATACTACGTTAGCTGTAGCTCTAGTAGCAGGACCTGCTTCTACCCAATGAGTTAGATGGTCTACTATTACTAATAGGAACTTCCATCTCTGTACTTGAGGAAGTTCAGTGAAACCTACTTGGATACTTTGGAATGGTCACAGAGCTAACTCACGGCCTCCTAATGTTGTTTTCCTCATTATTTTCCTATTCACTCTTTGGAAAGTTATACAGTTCCCAGTTATTTGTTTTGCTACCCCAAAGATTTCAATACACCCATAATTTCTTAGAAAATGATCACACAAAGCTTGAGTACCCCAATGAGTTTTTTGATGCATATCTTCTAATATTCTCTTAGTGAGTGGCTTATTAAGTAACTGTCTCCTATCAGGGAGTTTCCATTTTCCAGATTGATCTTGTTCTCCCCCTTAGATAATCCCTTTTCTTCTTCTTTACTAAATTTGGGGATTTCCAATTCTTCCCTCTCTGGGGTCAAGATTAACATAATTCGTTTAGTCCCATTTTCTGCTGCATCTTTGGCTTCTTGGTCTGCTAGATTATTCCCTCTTATTTCTGGGGTCATCCCTTTTTGGTGTCCTTTGATATGCATTACGGCTATTTCTTCAGGCAATTTTAATGCCTCCAAAACTTCTGAAATCAGGCCTTCATGTATCAGTTCCTTCCCCTTTGAATTTAGTAAACCCCTTTCTTCCCAGATCTTTCCAAAAGTATGTATTACCCCAAAGGCATACTTTGAATCAGTATAGATGGTCCCCTTTTTGTGTGCTAAAGGCTCCAGTGCTCTTTTTAGAGCGTATAATTCACAAGATTGCGCTGACCAATTTGAAGGTAGTTTTCCTTTTTCGATGGTCTGCATATTTATCCCATCGACTAAGGTATATCCTGACATTCTTTTTCCTTGCAAGCATCTGGATGAACCATCAACATATATTCTTTCCCCTTCTAAGAGGGCTTGTTCTGCTAGATCTTCCCGAACTTTTGTTTGGTATTGAATAATTTCCAAGCAATCATGTGCCAGGTCATCTTTTGGTTCCCCATACAGGAATTGGGCCGGATTGAGGCTTTTGCTTGTTTCTATAGTTAGATCATTATTGTCAATTAGAATTGCTTCATATTTTAATATCCTGGAGTCTGTTAACCATTTTTCAGCTTTTTGATTTAGCACATTTCAGACCGCATGGGGTGTGTATACAATCAGTTTACTTCCAAAGGTGAGCTTATGGCTCTCCTCCACCAAAATAGCAGTAGCTGCTATGGCTTGAATGCATACCGGCCAGCCACGGCTTACTGGGTCCAATAATTTAGATAAATAAGCTATTGGTCTTTTCACCCCTCCCCATTCCTGGACTAAAACACCATGAGCTACTCCATTTTTTGCATTCACATATAAATGAAAGGGTTTTTCTAATGAGGGTAAGCTTAGAGCTGGTACCGAGGCTAATTTCAATTTCAGTTTTTCTAATTTGTCATCATCATTTGTGGTCCATTGTATATTGTCTCCCCCTGTTAATTTTTCATATAAAAATTTTACTGCTTGTGTATATCCTTCAATCCATAGTCTGCAGTATCCCAGTCTTCTAACCTCCTTCAGTCTTCTAACCTCCTTTTTTGAAGAGGGAGGAGGGAGGGATAAAATCCCTGTAATTCTTTCAGGACTTGGTTTTCAGCTACTTTTGCTTATCAGGTGGACGAGATATTTTACTTCTGATTCCACAAACTGTAATTTCTTTTTTGATGCCCTTAGTCCCTTTTCCCCAAGAAAATTTAGAAGCTTTATAGTAGCTTCTTTAACTTTAATTTCAACTTCTCCTGATATTAGAAGATCATCTACATTTTGGATAATTTGTATTCTTGGGGGAGTGGGGAAGGTTTGTAATATTTCTCCCAAGGCTTGCCCAAATAAATTTGGGGCCTCACAATACCCCTGTGGCAGTTTAGTCCACCTCAATTGGTTCTTTTTCCCAGTGTTTGGATCTTCCCATTCAAAGGCAAAAATATTCCGGCTTTCCTCTGCCAGTGGGCAGGCCCAAAAGGCATCTTTAAGATCCACCACGCTAAACCACTGATGTTGAGGTGGAATTTTGCTTAAAAGAGTGTAGGGATTAGGAACCATAGGGTAGCAGGCCCGTGTTCTTTTGTTTACTTCTCTTAAATCTTGCACTAATCTATAATTTCCATCAGATTTCTTTACTGGGAGAATAGGGGTATTATGAGGGGATTTACAAGGTTCCAGTGTCCCATCCTTTATTAATTCTTCTATTACTGGTTTTACGCCTTTTCTCCCTTCTAAAGATATAGGGTACTGTCTTGGGGTGACGTTATGATGTGTATCCCATATCGCTGCCTATGCCCAGAAATTAATTTTTGTGCCTTTCTATGCCTCTAAACTGAGCCTGAGAGGGAGAAGAAAAAAAAACTGAGCAAAACTTTCTCAAAGCAGTTTGCAGCTTGTTCAAGGTCACATAAAGATAGGAGGTTTTTTTTCCCCAGCTGCGGCAGGGGAGCGAGGAAGCACCCGGCTTGCTGTGTTCCAGTCAGCTTTTGGCCAGTTGTTTTCAGTTTCTGGTTCTCTGGAGAGAGACTGAGAGTTGGACTTTGCTTTTCCTTCTCTAGAATTCCGGATTTTCTCCCTTTGCTACTGGACTGCTTTCAACCTCAGAGCACATCGGGAGGACTTTTCATTGGGCACAGAGGGCCTGGCCCCAGGCCAAGCCTCAGCTCCGAGGAGACCAAAGGGAGGACTCTAATGCTTTCCCAGGTTTTTCCTCCACAGTGAAAGATTTTACCATTTCACCTCATTTTCCTTTCCCGTGTGTTTGTTAAATAAATAGTTTTATCTTTTTCACTTTCCTTCAAGGAAAATTTATTTTTTTTCCCGAACCTGGTGGGGGAGGGGTGGTTGTACCTTCTCTCAGAGGATATATTTCTAAATTTGGCCAAACCGGTACAGGTACTGACGTACATGAATGGGACATTCTTCTTTTTCAATGGTGACCCTTATGGGGTCAATATCTAGTCCACCCCTATTCCCTTCCCCAGCCCAAACCTCTCTGTTAATTTTTTTTCTCATCTTGGCTGAGTTTTAACACTTTGGCCATCATTTCCCCTTCTTCTGGTATGACTCCAATCCCCAGCTGGATCTGTAAATCCCTTCCCAATAAATTGCTGCCAGCCCCAGGAACTAACAAAACATCCCCTGTCCCTATTTTTGTTTCCCCTTCAATGACCACATTTTTAATGACAGGGACCTTAAATCCTTCCCCCTTTGCTCCTGTTACTTTCATCATATCATTACTTACATCACACCCTTTTGGAATATTCATCACACAAGTCCTTTCTGCCCCAGTGTCAACTATAAATTCTAATACTTCCTCTTGGGGGCCTACTTTTAACGTTATCAAAGGCTCCAGATGGTATTTATACCCCAAAAAATAGAGCCCATGACTTCCCTATTTTTCTTCTGTGTGTGTCTCTTGAAATATTTTCAGATCCCTCCTCAGGTGGGGGCATTCCCTTTTATAATGCCCCTCTTCCTTGCAATAGAAACAGGCATCCCTGGGTTGTTCTTGGAATCTTGACCGTGCTGAGGTTTTATTTTTCTCTTTTCTACCATTTCTGAATCTCGAATGTTTAGGAGTGGTACCTGAGGGCTTTTGATTTAGATTTTTTTGGAAGGTACTCTCTCGCATAGTGGCTATCATGATCTTTACTTCCACTTTGGCTTTTTCTTCATCCCTCCGGACATATATATCTTCTGAGCTTCCCTTACTAGGTCTTGTAATGGTTTCTCGTACCAGTCTTCTATTTTTTCCTAATATCTGACCAGGCATGAGTGCCAAAGTTAACTCTTAGCAGGGCTTGCCCTTCTAGGGACTCCGGGTCTATCCCAGAATATTGTTTCATATTCTTTCGGAGCCTCTCCAGCCACTCAGTTGGGGTTTCTTCCTTCCCTTGCTGCCCCTCAAAGGCCTTTCTGACATTTTGTCCTCGGGGTGCCCCCTCTTTTATTCCCTTGATTATCAAATTACGATAATCATTCATATGTCCCCTCCCAGCTTCATCATTTTGGTTCCAGTTAGGAGGTGTAATGGGCATTTTCTGATCCCCGGGTGGACCTTGTTGATTTTCTCTTTCCCAAATTTTTATTCCAGCAATTCTAATCATTTCTCTTTCCTCTTGGGAGAATATTATTTTCATTATTGATTGCATTTCTTCCCAAGTGAAAATGTTGGGACCTAAGAACTGGTCCAACTGTTCAGCTGTACCTATGGGGTCTTCTAATAATCCTTTAAGTTCTTTTTTGAAATTCCTAACCTCTGTAGAGGTTAGAGGGGCATTCACAAAGCCGGTTCCCGCTCCTCCCATAGGCACTTCTCTTAATGGTAATAAATGAATTTCTCGGCTTCCCTCTGTTTGTTTAGCAATGGAGGGATTGTTGGGCTGCCTCTGAGCCTTAATGGCACCTCTTGTATTCTGGTATGGTGCTCCTTCGTTAAGAAGAGGGTTTATTTGGGAAGAAAGCACCGAACTCCCCTGGGGAGGAGGGGCAGATTCAGAGTCTGGCGCTGAAGCCGAATATTCTGTGGTGCAGAGGGTGGGGGTGGGGTCTGGCAGTGAAGCCAAATATTCTGGAGCGCAGGAGGCGGGGTCCGGCGCTGAAGCCGGGTTTCTGAAGGCAGGAGAGGTGGGGGCTGAAGCCGGGACGTGTGACGTTTCCCTTGATTCAATTGAGGGTGCGGGGATTCCCGAGATATATGGTAAGGGTGGGATCCCCGGCATGGGCGGGGGCAGGGCTCCCCCCCAGCTCCATTGGGGCGGGAGGGCTGCCGGGGGAAAGGCCCCCGGTGTGGGCGGAGGGATGGCTGGCGGAGGAAACCCCGGAGCCGGGGGGTAGGGCAGCCTCTGGAACTGGCAGCGGAGGCAATACCTCTAAAGGGTCCCACCCTTTTTTCTCTTCTGTTTGCTTCTCCTCTGGGGTTTCTGATATTTTAAAGACTTTGGTTCCCAGAGGTTTTGTAATTCCTGTCCAGCAAGAAGCATATTCTTTCTCCTCAGGGTGAGATGGCTCTTTTGAATTTACAAATACATTTAGAGCCTGGCAAATCCATGCCTCATCAGACCCATATTTTGGCCAGAACACATGATCAGGTCTGATTTCCTTTTTTACCCACTCTTTCATGCAGAACTGAATAATTTTTACTTTATTTTTTCCTTTTGTAGAAGGATCAGTTTCCCAGTTCGCGGGTTTGACCCCGAGGGGACTGTCTTGGGGTATATCCTCTGGTACCCTTTTATCCTTTGAACTTAATTTACTAGGTTGTTGTCCCATTTTTCCAGGAGTTCTCTATTCCAACTTACTCTTTTCAAAATATCAATTTATCCCCCCCTTTGAAATACTAACTCATTCCTTTAAAACACCAACTTCACTGCTGTAAAATACTACCCACCCTTTCACAGTACAAAAAACAAAAAAAAAATTTTATAGCCCACCTTCCCCAAAAACAAAGGTAACTTCTAATTACACAGTCTTTCATTCACACATTCACTCTTTTTTTTTTTTTTTTTAATATTTGTTCACTCACTCATTCTTACTCACAACAGAATAATAAGGTACCTTTTTCAAGTCACTTGTTAGTATCCACCCATGGGTATTATATAATCCTTAGGATTCTGGGTGTTCTTGGATTTCCCTCTACCCAGCACTGCTAGCATCCAACCCCAAATTCTCTTGGGGTACCTTTAGACCCTGGGTGCTCTTGGAGTTTTCCTCAACACAGCATATGGAGGGGTAGCTCCCACTTTGCAACCCCTTCCCTGGGACCCCGTCCCAGTCACCCCGGGAGATTCTTTCACTCTTTTTATCTGTCGCTTCGTCTCCTCGCTGGCCGCTGTTCTCGCGAACAAGACGGAACCGCAGCACTCAGAGACTGCCACACTCGCTTCGCAGATCTGAGGGTAACCAGTCTGCGTCTCATTCACATACACTCATCTCCCATAACCACCCCCTTTTTCTTTGGACAATACTTACCAGTCCTGTTTCTTTTCCAGTGTCAGTGGGATTTTTGTCAAGAGCACTCTCTTTCATTTGCTTTATTTTTGTGTCTTTCTTGTCCTCCGGGTGTTGCCCTGCTGCCACCAAACCGTGCCAGAGGATGCTAAGCAAGGACTCTGCCAACATGGGCGAGGGGGCACCTTACCCTCACTTTTTGAATCCCCCCGCGCTTTTCAGAGGCAAGGTGTAGAACCCGGGCGAGGCCCCCAATTGTGAAAAACGAGATTCACTCTCCTGTGAGAATTTAAAGGGTTTAATATAAAGACAATAAGAGACACATAAAATAAAGCAAAGGGGTAACGGCCGGGTGCCTTGGCGCTCTGCCAAGAGCACACCTGATGCTAGAGGTGAGTCCTTTTTATACCATTTTTACTGTCTGTTCTTTATTCATATTCAAACTTTTCCCGGAGCTGTTCTGCATGGCCACTCCTTGGTTCCGCCTTTTTAGAGCATGCGTAGTCTTCTGCCTTGCGGTTTTATTTCTTTTGATTCTTGGGGTTGGGCTTGCTAGGTAAGAGTCGATGGTAGGGTGGATCTCTTAATTCTCCAGACAGTCAGGGCTGATTGTAGCTTTGGGCCTCTTTGCCCCCCCGGGCAGAGCGGTGATAACTAATGGCTCTCAGACTCTCCTGGCCGCTCATTCTCTGGGCGTAATAGCCTTTGGGCCCTTTTGTTCTCTGGACAGAGTGTTGATTAGCAGCTTCTTGGGCCTCATTCTCTGTTTGCTTGGAGGTTATCTTACTTGCTCACACTTGCTAACATTCTTGCTAAAAAGAGAGAAAACTACATCCACACAGCAAAGAGCATTTCTAACATTATATAATATCTACCTTTATACTTGCGAGAAGCCAATATTACAATATATGTTTATAACATGGGGAAGGCTTGAATCTGCTTCTACAATAGTTTTTGCGTGAAAAAAATTGACAACCAGTATCAGTGAGATCTGGACAAAGTTTTATTAATAACCCTTTTCCAATCCTTAGATACTTTGTGATCACCAAGTCTCACCTCAGCCCTCGATTTATGTACAAAGCTGAAAGGTAGGGATGTAAGTAAGTTAAGAATAAACTCTTTTCATGGCAGTTGGATAAATAGTAGTGTTAGGAAGCTTGACTAGTGTTCTAAAAACAGTAAGGATAAAATTTATTAAGAAATCACATTTAGTGCTTTTGTTGTCCCATACCTAATAGCCAATTCATCAAAAAACTTGGTAATACTTTTTGGATCCTTTGTTATATTCTTATTCAGTATAAACCTAATCTCTCTTTCACCGAAACTGCGGGAAAAACAAAACCCTCCAACATTTTTAATGTTAGAGAGTCAATACATTATTCTGGCCAGGATGTTGTTCTGGCCAGGATGTACCACAGAAATCATCCCATCCACACATAGCCCGGGTGTGCAGAGAGAATCATTTGATGACACATGGTTTTTATTAGATTTTTCAGATCTTTTATACAGTCAAAACTGATAGAAAGGAATTGGGTCAGTGTTCATTGGTCCCAAGTTGTGTAGTTCTTAGTATTTGGTCTCCTACTGGATCTGGATTTCCTTGCTTCTGGTGTTAATTAGATCTTCATTCCTTGATTTTCTTATCAGTCTTTTCCGGAGGCGATGTCTCCAACTCTGCCAGAAGCAGAGTCAGCGATTGATGTTCCATCGATGGCCTTTATCTCTTTTGGGCTACTCCCAGTCTGTGGAAATGCTGAGCCCATCAGGCCTCACCTAGAGAAACAATGCCCTGGAAAGAAGCTTCAGTTCCCCCAGGGCAAAGGTGAACAAACTTTGCTAAAGTTATAAAAAAAATTTTTTTAAACTGGTATGTTTTCCAACATCTCCATTTGTTTTTTTAGGCTGTAAGTGCCTTGGTCTGAAGATTTTGTTGTTGTGCTGATCTTCTAGCATCAATACCTGTCTTGATCCTTTCTAAAAATTTCATGGTTCTCTTGCTTGGAGATGAGAACTGTATCTGAGGGAAGGAGAAAAAAAAATTTCTTGCTGTAGTCTGTTTGTGAAAAACGAGATTCACTCTCTTGTTAGGATTTAAAGGTTTAATAAAGGACAATAAGGGACAAAGATAATAAAGCAAAATTCACAGCACTGGGTGCTTTGGCATTCAGCCAAGAGCACACCTGCTATTGCGGAGACACTATTTACATACCTGTCCTATTGAAACAGCCTAGTGCATATTCATAATCAATTATGCATATTCAAACTTTCCTCCAAACTAGTTTACATGTTCCAGGAACTGTTTAGCATGGCTCCTCCTTGGATCCACCTCTTTAGAGCATGCGCATTTCTTGGCTGTGGTTTTAGTCAGTTTTTATTATCACCCCCAGAGTGGGCTTTGGTCCATGGTTTCTGCAGATGGTAGTTGCCGATAGTTGGCATGTCAGTAGCAGGGGTCTTCAACACATGTTGGTTGGATGTTATCCAACCAAGCAGACACTTCAATTACCACAAGCATAACTATATCAGCTATTTCACTATTATGTCTAAGTTTAGTTAATGACAGAAATAAAGGCATTAGTTATTGTTACAAAACTATATCTTTATAACAAAGCTACATTATACATATAGCATATATTTGTAACAAAGCTACTTTTACATATAGCATCTATTTTTAGAAAGCCATTATAATATGTATCTATTACAGTAACAAAGCTACTTTAACATCATTAATTTTAACATTTGCAGAAAGCCAAAATTATAACATTTAGCTATCACAATCCCCCCTCTTATTTTTACAAATCATTTGGCTTGAGCAATAATTCTTGTTTTCTAACTTCCATCATTCACTCATTTTTTTCACAAATCAATTTTGCTTCTTCAAAGGGATCTTCCATATTATTTTGTTTCTTTAACAACATTATCTTTTGTGCCGTTCCAGATGTAGCCAATTTGGGGTCCATAGGCATTGTAACCACTTGCATACCTTGGACTATGCTGGTGATTAACCAAATAAAATGGGATCAAGCAAGGAAGAAATATCAAACCAGCTGTAGCACAGAAAAGGAAGAAGCCTAGCTTCTTCCACCATTCTATTCCCAATATGTTATCCCACCAGCTACTTTTTAACATTGATTCCCATTTTTGGACTGGTACATGGGCTATTTTTCTGATATCCTTGGCTATATCCAGGATGGCATCCCTGTTGTCATCTATTTTCAAACAACAATCTGATGTATTAAATTTTCCAGACACCCCCTTCTTCAGCTAGTAAATAGTCTAAAGCCAACCTGTTCTGATACACTGCAGCTCTGGTTTGGCTTTGTTGACTTGATATCAATTCCAATGCCTGGGCAGTTTTGTTCATTATTATCTCTACAACTGCTTGGAGTCTTATAATACGATTCAGCATGTAAATTGGGGTTTGATATCCCCAACTCCAATCTTGTGCCCAAGTGGCTGACCCATATGTTTCCAGTATGCATTCAGGGGGCCATTCTTCATCTCCCCATTTTTGAAATCCCCCAATCAATTCCCTTTTTTTTCTTTTTAGGTCCTCGTAAACTGGTACTCCTAATTGAGCTCCATCTGGTCCTGGTAAAAGGAAAAATCCTGGCTGTATCCCCAGAGTACAACTCCCTTTCCACCAGGAGGGGAGTTTTGGGGTATGCTCTTTTCCCACATATCCAAAATAAGCCATCTGGTGCTTTCCAATAATCATTTCTCTGTTGATTTATATTCTCCCCAAATTTGGATATTTCTGGGATCCCAAAATAAGGATTCTTGTCTGTATCATTACATTGAAAAAGTCTGGTTTCATTATTATACTTGCAATTTTTCCCTTTTGTTTTTCTCTGGGCCCAATACAGGGTTGGTTCCTCTGGGATCCACCATGTAAAAGTTCCATTACTAGCTTTATATCTCTTACAGGGAGTATTTCCTACTTCGCTAAGAAAATTCTTTCCAGTGCACCAGAGACATTCTTCTCCTAGCCCCGTTGAACTTAAAATCTATTGGGTTCCAACAAAAATCCACCCTTCTGGTTGGTTTTCCCCTCTTATATTTGATTGGTTCCACTTAAGGAGTTCAACTGGGCCTAAGCTACTGCCTTTCCATGGCCATTCCTCTGTCATTAAGGCCCCTCCACAGACCCAACAGTTGGTTATGTTTAGTTCCTTACTTATTCTTTCTCCCAATTCCACAAACAGATTTTCCCCAAATCTTGAGATATCTATTTCCTTTTCTAATTGCTGTTTAAGTTTCGTATACAAATCTTGACGTGGGGTTGACACAGAGTTAGATTGCTGTGCTGGCTTTGCCTTTTTGTTTACTACTTGTTCTTTTACCAAATCTTGGACTCTACCATTAAGGGCAAATGTGAAACAAACCCATCTTTCCCCTTTTGGACATTCATTTCCCCACCTATTACCACTTGTTCCTAAGTTTTCTGCAATCCAGAACTTTTTCCCATTTTGTGTACAGGTACCTAGTTTGGATGGGTTATAACAGTGACTGTTGATGTGGGTGTGTGTAATAAAAAAGGAACCTCCGTTTCTTTCCATGTAAAGCTTTCGGTAGCACTTGCGACATGATTTTGCTGGTATCCTGAAAGGGAAGAGACAAAAAATGAGGAGGAATAGTAGAGGTCCGGTATGTCTTATACCCCCACCTCCCATGCCTATGGGGTTGCTACCCACAGCAGGTGTATATGATCATCTCAGTGGTGAGTTATAGTGGCCAATCCGGTCTTGCCCTCTATTTCCTTGTTACCTCTTTTTGCTATTTTCCAGGCAAATCACTTTTGGCGCTGTTATTTTCCCACCGTTCCTCAGGTACCTTCCACTCAACAGGCACTAGTAATTCCCATCCACAGAGCAAAGTTATTATCTTGGTTATTCCTAGTTCTATTTGGATAGGGAATAAATTTGCCATTTGACACTCCATACAATGAGGGTGCCGGTTTTGTGAACTGCAGTACCAATTTTTACAACTTATGCACTTACATTTAACTCAGCTAGTATGTCCAGTATTGGGATGAATCAGACAGGGCATATGGTATGGCACTGATGGAGGTTGTGATATCTCGAGATTTAGGATATAGTCTATCCTCTTCTTTATAGAAATCACAGGCTAAGGTTAAAACATGAGGACTTTTTGACAGAAACAGTCCTGATCCTCCAGTTTGGAGTGGAGGTATTCCTTCCCAAGGGGGTGTTGGAGGTTCCTCAAAACTTGTCCAGACAGCACTTGATATAAGCTTGGCCTTATTTCCCAATTAGATGTGCTTCTTGGTACAGTCCTTGGATCATTTGGGTCTTTCTAGTTCACTACCACCCAGTCCTCGCTTTAAGAGTCAACTTGATATCACCCAGATTAGATGTTATAGTCCACTCCTTCAGTTCTTCCACAGGTCCTTTAATTCGGCTGGCGTGGATCCACCCTCTTTCCCTGGTTCGGATCGCTGCCTCAGTTGTCAGTAGTACCTGAAAAGGACCTTCCCATTGTGGAGTTAAAGATTGCTCTTTCCATGTTTTCACTAGTACCCGCTCCCCTGGATGGATATTATGGATTTTAAATTCTAAAGGTGTGGTTTGAGGGATTATCCCTTTCAACCGCAAATTTTCAAGAGTTCTTGCAATTGTGGTGACATATTTTCTATCACTCATTTCCCCTACTTCATAAGTAGCAGTTTCATGTTGGGTGGTCAGAAAGGATAATCCGAACATCATCTCATAGGGTGACACTCCTAGGTCTGACCTGGGTTGTGTTCCGACCCTCAACAGGGCCAAAGGTAAACATTTTACCCATGACATTTGTGTTTCAATCATTAGTTTTGTTAAAGTTCTCTTTAAAGTCTGGTTCATCCTCTCTACCCAGCCTGAACTTTGTGGATGCCATGGGGTATGTAATTCCCATTTTATTCCCGAGGCTTGAGTTATTTACTGTAAAACTCTTGACGTAAAATGTGTCCCTCTATCTGAGTCTATTCTATTAACCATTCCATACCTGGGAATAATTTGTTCCAGAAGGGTTTTATATACCACATTAGCTGTAGCTCTGACAGTGGGAACGGCTTCTATCCAATGAGTTAAATGGTCTATTATTACTAATAAAAACTTCCACCTCTGCACTTGGGGAAGTTCAGTAAAGTCCACTTGGATACTTTGAAACTGTCGCAGAGTGTGCCCCTTTGGCCAAATTTAGAAATATATCCTCTGAGAGAAGGCAGGTTACAATCCACCCCTCCCCCACCAGGTTCGGGAAAAAAGAAGCTTTTTCCTCGAAGGAAAGTGAAAGAGATAAAAACTATTTATTTAACAAACACACAGGGAAAAGGAAAGTAATGCTAAATAATAAAATCTCTCGCTGTGGAGAAAAACCTGGGAAAAATGTTAGAGTTCTCCCTTTGGTCTCCCTCCTCCTCGGAGCTGGGGCTTGGCCTAGGGCCAGGCCCTCTGTGCTCGGTGGAAAGTCCTCTGGATGTGCTCTGATATTGAAACAGTACAGTAGAAAAAGGAAAAAAATCCAAAATCCCAGGAAAAACAAAGTTCAACTCTCTGGAGGAAAAAAACCCCGAAAAATTGGCTGAACCAGCAAGCCCGGTGCTTCCCCGCTCCTCTCCCCAGCAGCAGAGCACAGAAGCCAAAAAAAGAAAAAATGCAGAGAACGAGAGTGTGTTATCTCTGTCTGTGTCCTTGAGGTTTTTTTTTTTTTTTCTCTCTCTTCTCAGGCTCAGTTTAAAGGCATAGAAAGGTATATATACTAATTTCTGGGCTTAGTGCCGCAATAGGGAATATAACATCAAGTCACCCCAAGACACAGAGCTAACTCACGGCCCCCTAGTGTTGTTTTTCTCATTACCTTTTTATTTACCTTTTGGCAAGTTATACATTTCTCAGTTACTTGCTTTGCCAATCCAAAGATCCCAATGCATCCATAATTCCTTAAAAAGTGATCACACAGACCTTGAGTACCCCCAATTACTTTTTTGATGCATGTCTTCGAATATTTTTCTAGTAAGTGGCTTATTAAGTAACTGCCTCCCATCAGGGAGTTTCCATTTTCCAGATTGATCTTGCTCTCCTCCTATCTTACTTAATTATTTTTCTTCTGCTTCACTACATTTTGGAACTTCTAATTCTTCCTTATCTGGAGTCAAAACTAACATAACCCTTTTGGCCCCATTTTCTGCTGCATCTCTAGCCTCTTGATCTGCCAAATTATTTCCTCTTATTTCTGAGGTCATTCTCCTTTGGTGTCCTTTAACATGTACTACAGCTATTTCTTCAGGCAATTTTAATGCCTCTAAAACCTCTAAAATGAGTCCCTAGTATCAGTCCCTTTCCTTTTGAATTAAGTAATCCCTTTTCTTCCCAAATTTTTCCAAAGGTGTGTACTACCCCAAAGGCATACTTTGAATCAGTATATATGGTTCCTTTCTTTTGTGCTAAATATTCCAGTGCTCTTTTTAGAGTGTATAACTCACAAGATTGAACCGACCAATTTGAAGGCAATTTCCCTTTTTCAGTGGTCTGCATATTTTTCCCATCAACCAACGCATATCCTGACATCCTTTTTCCTTCTAAACATCTAGATGAACCATCAACATATATTTTTTCCCCTTCTGGAAGGGCCTGTTCTGCTAGATCTTCCCGAATTTTAGTTTGGTATTGTATAATTTCTAAACAATTATGTGTTAAGTTACTCTTTGGTTCTCCATATAAAAATTGAGCTGGATTCAAACTTTTGTTTACTTCTAGTGTCAAGTCATCACTATCTATCAGAATTGCTTCATATTTTAACATCCTAGAATCTGTTAACCATTTTTCAGCTCTTTGATTTAACACATTTCGGACTGCGTGAGGCGCACACACAATTAGTTTACTTCCAAAAGTAAGTTTACGGCTCTCTTCTACCAGAATAGCTGTAGCTGCTATAGCTTGAATACATACTGGCCAGCCATGGCTCACCGGATCCAGCAATTTAGATAAATAAGCTACTGGCCTTTTCACTCCTCCCCATTCCTGGACTAAAACTCCATGAGCCACTCCATTTTCCACATTCACATACAGATGAAAGGGTTTTTCTAATGAGGGTAAGCTCTAAGCTGGTACCAAGGCCAATTTACACTTCAGTTCTTCTAATTTATTATCATCTTCTCTGGTCTACTTTATATTGTCCCCCTCTGTAAATTTTTCATATAGAAATTTTACTGCCTGCATATACCCCTCAATCCATAGTCTACAATATCCCAATAATCCAAGCAGTCTTCTAACCTCCTTCTTTGAAGAAGGAGGGAGAAGAGATAAAATCCCTGCAACCCTCTCAGGATTAAGTTTTCGGCTACCTTTACTTATTAAGTGACCAAGATATTTTACTTCTGATTCTGCAAATTGTAGTTTCCCTTTTGATACCCTTAATCCTTTTTTCTCCAAGAAAATTAAAAAGTTTTATAGTAACCTCCCTAACTTCGACTGCAGCTTCTCCTGATAATAAAAGGTCATCCCCACATATTGGATAATTTGTATTCCAGGAGGAGTGGGGAAAGTCTGCAATATTTCTTCCAAAGCTTGCCCAAATAGATTTGGAGACTCACTAAATCCTTGTGGTAATTTTGTCCATCTTAATTGCTGCTTTCTCCCAGTACTTGGATCCTCCCATTCAAAAACAAAAATATTTCGACTATCCTTTGCTAATGGGCAAGCCCAAAAAGCATCTTTAAGATCCACTACACTAAACCACTGATGCTGAGGTGGGACTTTACTTAAAAGGGTATAGGGGTTGGGTACCACTGGGTAACGGGTCTGAATTCTCTTGTTAACTTCCCTTAAGTCTTGTACTAATCTATAAATCCCATCAGACTTCTTTACTGGGAGAATAGGGGTGTTATGAGGAGACATACAAGGTTCCAATGTCCCATCCTTTATCAATTCTTCTATTACCAGCTTTAAGCCTTCTCTTCCTTCTAAAGATATGGGGTACTTACGCACACGTATGGGACATTCTTCTCTTTTAATTGTGACCCTTATGGGGTCAATATTCAATCCTCCCCTATTTCCTTCCCCAGCCCAAACTTCTTTGTTAATCTTTCCCTCATCTTCTTGGCCAAGTTTTAACACTTTAGCTGTCATCTTCCCTTCTTCCAGTATGACCCCTATTCCTAATTGTACGTCCGAATTGTAAGTCCCTCCCCAATAAGTTGCAACCTGCCCTAGGAACTAATAGGACATCTCCCATCCCTATTCTGGTTTCCCCTTCAATCACCACATTTTTAATGACAGGAACTTCAAACCCTTCTCCTTTTGCTCCTGTTACCTTCACAGTGTCATTACTCACATCACACCCTCTTGGAATATTTACTACACAAGTTCTCTCTGCCTCAGTATCAACTATAAATTCTAATACCTCCTCTTGGGGGCCTACTTTTAAAGTTACCAAAGGCTCTATATGGTATTTATCCCCCAGAAAATACAGCTCATGACCTCCCTATTCTTCTTCTGGGTGTATCTCTTGGAATATTTTCAGGTTCTTTTTTAGACGAGGGCATTCCCTCTTATAGTGTCCTTCTTCCCCACAATAGAAACAGGCATTTTTGCTTTGCTCCTGGGATTTTGATCGTGCTGGGGTTTTGTTTTTTCTCTTTTCCCTGTCTCTGAAACCTGAATGTTTGGGAGTGGTACTTGGGGGCTTCAGATTCCTCTGGGAGTTACTTTTCCTCATAGTGGCTATCATAATTTTTGCTTCTATTTTGGCTTTTTCTTCATCTCTCCGTACATAAACCTTCTGAGCTTCCCTTAATAATTCATTTAATGCCCACTCGTGCCAATCCTCTATCTTTTCCAGCTTTTTTCTAATATCTGGCCAGGCATGAGTGACAAAGTTAACTCTCAATAGAGCTTGCCCGGCTATGCTCTCAGGGTCAATTCCGGAGTATTATTTCGTATTCTTTCGGAGCCTCTCTAACCATTCAGTTGGAGTTTCCTCCTTCCCTTGCTGTCCATCAAAACCTTTGCTGATATTTTTCCCTCGGGGTGCTGCCTCTTTTATTCCTTTGATTATCAGATTACGATAATCATTCATATGTCCTCGTATGACAGCTGGTGAGGGATCATTAGCTCTGACCGAGGAAGAGGTGACCGGTCTGGAGAGATGGTCCCAAAAGGAATCGCCTTCCCGAGGCCCGGTGTCTTCCCTCAGCTGCTAGCTAGGAGGGCCTGTGCAGAAGCTGTCAGCTCTTTAGTGATTGTCAGCTCGTGATTTCAGCTCAGCTCTGCAGGGCAGTCTCCAGGCCAGACCAGAGAGAGACAAGAGGCTCGTGTAGCTGGTTCCGCACAAGGTAGCTTTATTGGTCCGGTGAAGGGGGGAGCTAGGGACAAGCTCTCTCTCTCACAGGGGCAGAGGGCTAGCTTTTATAGGGATACAGGGGGTGGGTGTCAGAGGGTAAAGGCCAATGGGTTACAAAGGATCTGCATAGGGTCTCCCAGAGGATTCTGGGTCTGTCTTTTTCTCACCATAACTGAAGAGTAGCTCCCTTTCCAGGGAGTCCTGCTGGGAGATTGCTCCATCTCCTTATCTCAGCAGACATCCCTCCAGGGCAGTGGCTGGGCATACCCTACATCCTCGCCCTGCCTCTTCATTGTGGTTGCAGTTAGGAGGTGCTATTGGCATTTTCTGGTCCCCAGGTGGACCTTGTTGATTCTCTCTTTCCCAAATTCTCATTCCAGCAGCTCTAATCATCTGCCTCTCCTCTTGGGAAAATATAATATTCATTATTGACTGCATTTCTTCCCAAGTGAAAATATTGGGACCTAAGAATTTGTTTAATTGTTCAGCTGTACCTATGGGATCTTCTAATAATCCTTTAATTTCCTTTTTAAAATTTCTGACTTCTGAAGAGGTCAAAGGAGCATTCACAAATCCTGTCCCCCCTTGAACCCCTCCCATAGGTACTTCTTGTAATGGGAATAAGTTGATTTCTTGATCCCAACCTTTTTGTTCCTCAATCATCATAACCTTAGAAGAGACCCTTTTCCTTTGTTTTGGAGTAGTGGCAGGAGAGCAATTATCGAGGTGTCTTTGATTTTTAACTGAATTTCTCCTAGTATTTTGGTATGGTGCTCCTTCGCGGGGAGGAGGACACATCGGAACCACGGAACTCGGTGGTGAAGCTGGAACCGCCAACGAGGCAAGGGCGGAAGTCCGCAGCCAGGCCAGAACCGTCAGCGGGGCAGGAGCTGTTGGCATGCGCGGAGCAGGGACGGGGGCGGAGGCGCCCGAGTTGGTCGGGGCTGCGGTCGGTGTGGGCACGGCCAGCACACGCGGGGCAGGGGCTGAGACATCCGAGCTGGCTGGAGCCACCGCTGGCACAGGCATGGCTGGCGTGCACAGGGTGTGGGCTGGGGGCCCACAGCTGGCGCAGTATTGTATGGGGGTGGAAAAGCTTCCAGGGGGTCCTAACCCTTTTCTTTCTTTTCCTCTGCTCGCTCTGTCTCTGGGGTTTCTGATCTCTTAATAATATTACAAACAGTGAAAACAGTGTACCAATTAAAGTTTTCACCCAACTTGACAAATTCCATGTCAACCTGTGAAAAATTTTGTCCACCCAGCTTTCCTTCATATCTTCTTGTTCCTTGTGTGTGTTCCTTTGAATATGGTCTAACAATCTCAGATCATTTTCCACATCCTGGGTCACATTTGGGATATGTATACAGCAATGGTCTAAGTCATCCTTCAGGTATCCACATACTCCATGTTCCTTGAGCTACATCATATCCAGTGCCATTCTGTTTTGTAAGGTCATCCTAGAGTTTGCCTGTACCTGCAGGTTTAGATCCTTGAATCCTTTTTATTTTTTTTGTTACATTAGCCAATTTCAAGACCTGCCCCTTCAATTGGTACAGCCATGCTGTATTTCTGTAAGTAGCTAAAGGAGTCAATAGGGATTCTAGTGCCCAACTAGCTTTAACCCCTGTATTTGGTTCATTCCAGTCAGTGTTAAAATCCCTATTTTCTCTTTTTACTCGTCTTTCTAGGTTTCCTTTAAAGGGAGAATTTTTCCAAATTTGGCATAAAGTAACCATCCCAAGCGTAATTTGTTTCACCTTTCTATCCAAGGGTAAACGTGTTGTCCAGGTTCCATCGCTTAAGGCCCAAATAAGATGTCCTGGGCTTGGAATGCTGGTTTTTGCAGTTTAGTGTGGTTCCCTTTTTGGGTTTTCACATGTCTTTCAATTTAATACTACTATTCCACCCCCTGCATTCGCATCCATATTCCAGGGCTGCTGCCAGAGGAGGAATTTGTTCTATTTCTTTATCAATTGAGCTACAATTATAGATTGTTAGGCAATGCCAAAAGGGAACTATTGCTGTTTTTATTTTTTTTACGGGAGGAGGTCCATTTTTCACCTAATGGTTCCTCTGTTCTATTACTTTCTAAATTTCCTCACCATATAATGCACCAGGGGCTACGGCCATGTATCTAAAATGTGACAAAATAGACACAGACCAAATTGACTCCCATTTTTCCTCTGTCTGTCCTACCTGGAGGGATTCAGCATCTTCACATTTCCAGTTCATGATTGTTACAGATACATTCTTCTTTACCCTTTCATTATAGGTACACCGTCCCAAATTAAATAGCCCAGGTCCCAATATTGGGTTCTTTACTTTCTCGTAATATGGGTCTTTTAATTTGTCACACTGGGATTTGGGTCTTGGGGTGGTCTGTTTCTTACAGGCAGTAGCCATCACTTCCTGCTACTCAACTCTAGGGTCTGGGCGACATTTAATCTGCTTGTTATCATTCTTATCTCCAACACTAGTCAAATTCATTGTTAATATTCCTCACGGCATAGGCTCCCCTGCTGCCTCAGGTAAAGGTAGACAGGCTGTAATTTCAGTAACATTCTGCAAATTGGCAAATGCTCTTATCAAGCCTACCACCAGTTTTTCCTTTTGTTCTGGTTTTGGGAGGTCAATTACTTGCCAATCTTTCTCTCTGGGATACCTGAAGCATTCCCAATCCCAAAATTGATATTATGATTAAAACATGATACGAGTCACTTGACAGTCTAGACATGTTTCAGAGCCAGTTTGGAAGTTGTTGGGTCTTGATAAATGACTTTCCAAACTTGTGGTGCTTTCTTCACTCGGGTGTAATGGATCCAAGCGTTCTGCTCCTTGATCATCGTAAAGGTAGTGAGAAGCACCTGGAATGGTCTTTCCCACTGTGGTTCCAAAACTTTTTCTGCAAAAGACTTAACATATACATAATCACCAGGCTGTATGTCATGTGCAAGACTATCCAGACCTGGACTTCGGGTCCCAGCCACATGCATTTTAATTTTTCTAAGCTGCTTGCTCAAAGCCACCATATAGGTGGCTAGTGTTTCTTCCCCAATTTGGATAGATGTCCCTTTTTGTTCTCCATATGGTGTCCTATAAAGCATTTCAAAGGAACTTTAGCTCTGGGTTTAGTCCGAATTCGTAGCAAGACAAGTGGAAGAGATTGGGGCCAGGGCAAGTTGGCTTCCTGCCCTAGTCTCACAATCTGTTGTTTGATCAAATGATTCATTTTCTCTTCTTGGCCACTTGACTGTGGGTGGTATGGAGTATGAAGCGAATCTATGCTCAAATAATGACTAATTTACTGCACCACCTTTGAAATAAAGTGTGGCCCTCTGTCTGAAAATATTGTGGCTGGGACTCCAAAGTGTGGTATTATTTCTTGTAGCAGTACTTTGGTTACTTCCTGGGCTTTGGCGGTTCTGGTGGGGAAAGCCTCTGGCCATCCTGAAAAGGCATCTGTTAATACCAACAAATATTAATACCCCCCTTTTCTTGGAAGTTCTGAAAAATAGATTTGCCACTGCTGCCCAGGCCCATGGCCTTTTCCGATTTGCTTGAGTTTTGGCTTGGGGGTATTCTTGGGTTTAGTCTGGATGCAAAGATCATGCTTCCGGGTTACCTGTATAATGGTCCTGGCAATAATCCTTTAATTATATAGGGCATCTATTCCCTAATGGGTTTTTACTAACCATAATGAATGGGAAGGAATGTCTAACTTTCTTTCCTCAGCAACAGCTCACCCCTCTTGATTCTATACTCTCGTTTGACTTTTAATTAGTTTTATTGGCTTACCTTCTAGGGAGATCTGCCTATCTGGGATCAAGGCCCTCTCAGTTGTTCTCGCCTCTCACAGCTTCTTTTGCCTCTCAATCGGCCAGCTCATTTCCTTTCTCTAATTCTGAGCTCACCTTTTGGTGTGCCTTAATGTGCATGATTACTATTTTTTCAGGTAACTGTACAGCATCTAACAGTCACATTATTTCTTGTGCATGTTTGATGTTTTTCCCTTGGGTATTCAACAACCCTCTCTCTTTCCAAATGGCTCCATGTGCATGTACAACTCCAAATGCATACTTCGAATCTGTGTGTATGTTTATTCTCTTTTCTTTTGCTATTTCCAAGGCACTGGTTAGGGCAATTATGTTAGCTTTCTGTGCAGAGGTGTTTGTTGGTAACGGTCCAGATTCTATTACCTCCCAGCAGGTGGTAACTGCATACCCAGCATGCCGCTTTCCACTGATGACATAACTGCTCCCATCAGTGAACCAGGTCTCTCCATCATCTAAAGGGGTATCCTTCAGATCTGGATGACTGGAGTAGGTGGCTTTGATAGTCTCTAGGCAATCGTGGTGTACCGGTTCCCCTCGGTCTCCACTGAGAAAAGAAGCTGGGTTGACAATGTTAGTTACTACTATTTCTACATCATCTTGTTCATGATGGCTTGATATTTCAGGAACCTTTGTGGGGAAAGCCAGTGCCCACCTTTCACTTCCAGCACTGCTGATCCAGTATGGGACACTAGCACAGTCATTTTCTGGCCTAAAGTGAACTTGCGTGCTTCTTGAACGTTCAGCACGACTGCACTGACAGCTCTGAGACACTCGGGCTATCCTTTAGCCGTTGCATCTAACTGCTTAGAGAAATAGGCCACTGCCCATCGGTATGGGCCCAGGTTCTGCGCCAGTATCCCCAAAGCAATCCCTTGTTTCTCATGAGAGAACAAAAAGAATAGTTTACTCATGTATGGAAGTCCTAGAGCTGGAGCTGACATGAGGGCATTCTTCAGCTGATTAAAGGCCTGTGTGGCCTCTTTCATAGATCCATAATCCACACCATCTTGTCATCTCCAGGAAAGTCTGTAACTCTTTCACTGTCTGGGGCTTAGGGGTTTGGCATATCATTTCTTTGCGATCTTGTCTGAAAGTTCGCTGTCCAGCGCTGGCTTCATAGCCCAGGTAGAAACTTTCTATTTCACCGCCTGAGCCTTTTTCTTAGATACCCTGTACCCTTGGAGCCCCAGAAAATTTAGGAGGTTTACCATCCAAGCTATGCAAGCTTCCTCTGTCCGGGAGAAGATCGTCCACGTACTGTAATAGCTTCCCTTCTTCTGGCAGGGCTTCCCAGGACTCTAGGTCTTTTGCAAGTTGTTCTCCAAACAGGGTGTTCCGGTTTGGCCAAATTTAGAAATATATCCTCTGAGGGAAGGCACAACCACCCCTCCCCCACATGGTTCGGGGAAAAAAAATAAATTTTCCTCGAAGGAAAGTGAAGGAGATAAAATTATTTATTTACCAAACACACAGGAAAAGGAAAATAATGCTAAATAATAAAATCTCTCACTGTGGAGAAAAAACCTGGGAAAAGTGTTAGAGTCCTCCCTTTGGTCTCCTTGGAGCTGGGGCTTGGCCCAGGGCCAGGCCCTCTGCGCTAGGTGGAAAGTCCTCCCGATGTGTTCTAATATTGTAGCAGTCCAGTGGAAAAGGGAGAAAATCCGAAATTCTAGGGAAAGGAAAAAAATTCAACTCTCAGTCTCTCTCTGGAGAAAAAGAAGCTGAACCACTGGCCAAAAGCTGACTCCAAAAAACAGCAAGCCGGGTGCCTCCTCCCTCCCCTGCCTCAGCTGGAAAAAAATGCTATCTGTATGTGACCTCGAACAAGCTGCAAACAGGTTTGAAAAAGTTTTGCTCAGTTTTTTCCTTCCCCCTCTCTGGCTCAGTTTAGAGGCATAGAAAGGCACAAAAATTAATTTCTGGGCATAGGCAGCAATATGGGACACACATCATAAGGTCATCCCAAGACACAGGGTGAGACTGTTCTTAAATCCTTGAGGCAACACCGTCTATGTGAGTTGAGTTTTGCGCCCACTCTTAAGGCTTTCTCATTAAAATGCTTTCTGACTGGCTTCATGGAGGGGGAGGCAAAAGAAGGCATCTTTTAAATCTAAAACAATAAACCAAGTTAGCTCGGATGTTAAATATGTTAACAAAGTATAGGGGTTTGCCACCACAGGATGAAGGTCCTCAGTTATTTTGTTAATAGCCCATAAATCTTGTACCACCCAGTATGACTCATCAAGTTTGCAGACAGGCAAAATAGGGGTGTTAAAATCGGACTGGCACTTCTTTAGTAGTTCTAGTCACAAAAATTTTCAATTACAGAGCTAATTCCTTCCCTGTCTCCTTTCTTAATGGGGTATTGTTTAACCCTGACTGGTTGCTTTCCCTCTTTGAGCTTAATCTCTGTCGGGGTGCATTCTTGGCTCTTCCAGATACATCTGTAGCCCATACCTCAGGAAATACTTGGTTTATAATTTCTTTCCTCATCTCTTCTTTAGCCTCTGAGGTAGTTAATATTAAACTTAATACTTCCACATATTGGTGATCATTTACTTCTAGAGTAATTTCCCAATTTTAAACATGATGGTTGCTTGTAGCTGTTCCTGCAAATCTCTACTCAAAAGTGCTTTTGGGGAGTTGGGCATAAATAAAAACTTGTGAATGCCCCATTGTTCTCTTAGTTTATACTTCAAGGGTTTACAAAAGTATGCCTTTTCAGATTGGCCAGTTGCTCCTTTTACCATAATATAATCATTCCCCCACTGTCATCAAAGCTTGATTTTAAACCGAATATGTCGCCCTTGTATCAATCAAGAATTCCACTTCTTTTCCTTTTCCCCTAGCCTCATTATAACCAGTGGATCTGCTAGGGTAAATTCCCCCAGTCCTCTTCAGTCTTCTTCTACAAGGGCAACCACCACCACCCCTTCCCGGTTTCTTTTCCCAGTCTCTTTTACGTACTGACCAAATCTCAGGGACTAAATGACTCTTCCCACATACAAATTTAACAATACTAAGCCCCAGGGTAACACCACATCCTAAACACTCCTTGCTTTGTAAACGAGTAGAAGAACTGTACCACTGAGTTGTACAAATGATACACTGCCCTAAAATCCACACAGGATGCCATGAATCTGAAACTGCAATATTTCTACAAACAAAGCAAGGAATTCCCCTAGTAAAACGTGAAGTTAGGACAGCATGGAACCAGTTAAAAGAGTCCCATGCTATGCTTCTCTTATATAACTACCGAGGAATGCTTTCTCTCTTAGGGGCTTGATACATTAATTACAAAACTTTGCTTGTGGTGCCTTAACCCCGTACCAAACACAACGGGCTGGCACAGAGCCAAAGGCAACCCCAGCAAAGTTAACTTCCCTTATATAACCACCAAGGAATACTTTCTCTCTTAAAAACTTAATACATTAATTACAAAACCTTGCTTGTGCTCCTTAACCCGTACCAAGCGCAGCAGGCTGGCATGGAGCCAAAGGCAGCCCCAGCAAAATTACTTTTAACATTAAACACCACACAAAAACACTAACCACCACATTCACACAAACTAGCCCCATTCATACCCATACAACAAAACCCCTGGGTCCACCTGATCCCCCCTGGATCATTTCTATTGGCGAACCCCCTTTGCCGGCTCCACAACACCTCAGATTCGCCCGATCCACCCCCAGGATCTCTCGCGGCCGCCTTATTGGTCGGCGAATTCCTCTGCCTTCAGTCTGCAGACTCCCTCTTTCCTTACAGGGGTAAGCCATGTGCCAGACATCTCTGCGTGTCTTATCAGCCCCCTTTTGTATTTCCCCAGACAAGCGTATGACTTACAGGCCCCTAAACTTTTCACATACCGTTTGTCCGCAGTCCCAACAGGTCATTGTCTGCCCCTGCAGTGAGCGAGCCAAGAAGGGGAATTCCACCAGGAAAATCTCCTGGGCTGCGGCTAGGACATGCACCCCCTCAGCCGATCCTGCAGCCGGGCAGACAAGGTCCTGCCGCGGTCGCCAAAATGATATGCGGAAGACTCTACAACTCAAAAGTTGTAAAGTAGGTATGTTTATTGCTGCATCGGACGCATGGAGGGTAGCCCCAAAACAACCATGTGTGCCAACTGCGGTACTCAGCTTGAAATATATCTAAAATATACTAATGCTAAATAATGAAACCTCTCGCTGTAGAGAGAAAACCTGGGAAAATTTCAGAGTCCTTCTGTAGTCTTTCTCTCTCCCCCTCCTTGGAGCTGGGACAGGGTGGTGGGCCCACCTCCAGGGCCAAGGCCTCAGTGGAAATTCCTCCCAATATATTCTGATGTTGAAACAGTCCAGCAGAGGAAAAGGAAAAAAAAATGAAGTCCCAGGAAAACAAAAGTTCAACTCTCCATCTCTCTCTGGAGAAAAAGAAAACCAAAAACTGGCTGAACAGCAAGCAGGGTGCTTCTCCGCTCCTCTCCCACAGCAGCAGAACACAGAAGAAAAAAATGCAGAGAACGAGAGTGTGTTATCTCTGTCTGTGTCCTTGAAAAGCACTGCTTTGAGCAGTTTGGTCAGTTTTCTCTCTCTCCACTTAGGCTCAGTTTAAAAGCATAGAAAGGCATAAAACTAATTTCTGGGCATAGAGCAGTGATAGGGAATACAACATCAAGTCACCCCAAGACAGTTGCACATGCTCTCTGAGGTCCTGGTCCAAGTCCAAACCCCAAAGCTGGTTCGAGCCAGTTCCAAGGTCCGAAAGCAGGAATTCTGGTCATGGTTTCTTCCTCTTATCAATGGCCTGGCATCCTATCCTCATCCTCCCATACATCCTTCCCCTTTGCCTGGCCGGTATAACAAATGTTCAGCAATCAGTACATTGTTTAGCAAGCACCTGCAAAGTTTTGCAATACTAGCAGTACCCACACCACTTAACCCCTAAAATCTAAGCCCCTTGTATCAGCTGTTAGAAAAAAAAGCCATTTTTTTGACAGTTCTGTGACTAGAACTTCATTTATTTAAACTAGTTTGACACAATTGGATTATTTAGAAAATTTCTCTGGAATTTCTTTTGAAGTTCATTTAGAAGAGAGTCTTGGATGACTTCGGTAGAGTAATTTATGACAAGTTAAATAACAAGTTAATTTAAAAACTTGTCTCTATTTAATGATAGCAGATTTTGTACATCTTACCTTATAGTTTAACACTGATATCAGAAGTACCTAAAAATTTTTGTATGAGCTCACTACATAAAAAGGAACCAACAACTTAGTTAAGTAGTACAGTTTAATGCTTATGAATCTGCTATACTTCCTTTTGGAAGTTGGAACATTTTTCTATTACTGGAAGTCTGCAGTAGCCCATTTCAGGCCAGAATAGAACAATAATTATCAGGTTCAGATTACTCAGCTCTTACTAAAATTTACTCAAATTACAGCAGCTTTCAATTAAAGTGAACTACATCTGTGCTCACCAACTAACAGATTTGCATTCCGTTGTGCAGAAATGTGGAATATGTCTTTTTTTGGGTCTCCCTGTAAAATGTGTGTGGATGTTAATTGTTTTCACTAGCTGAATTTCTAAGTGTGTATATCATACTTAAGATACTTTTGAGTCATTGACAATTTTGCAGTATCTAGCAGCAGAGCATAATTCTATGATACCCTTGCTGGAAAATATACCAGTTTAAAATTTTTTGTATAACTTTAGTCAAAGGTTTTGTTTGCCTTTGCCCTGGGGGAAGGGAACTGAAGCTTCTTTCCAGGGCATTGTTCCTCTAGGTGAGGCCTGATGAACTTAACATCTCAACAAATTGGGAGTAGCTCAAAAGACAAGAGCTATCAGTGGCCGTTAACGGAACATCAGCTTTGAACCTTAACCCTGGCTAGTCGGAGACAGCTAGTCTAAGAAAGGAGAGATAAGGAAGACCTAATTAGCATTGGAGGCGAAGAAACATGGATCCAATAAGAAACCAAATACTAAGAACTACTAAGAACTATGCAACCTGGGACCAATGAAGACTGACCCATTACATTTCTATGAGTTTTGGCTGTATAAAATATCTGAAAAATCTTGTAAAAGCCATGTGTCATGGAATGATTCTCTCTGCACACCCGGGCTATGTGTGGATGACATGATTTTTGTGGTACATCCTGGCCAGAACAAAGTAATGCCTTGACTCTCTAACATTAAAGATGTTGTTGGAGGGTTTTTGTTTTTCCTGCAGTTTTGGTGTGTCTTGGTTTGAAAGACAGGTGTCTGCCAAGGGAAGCAGGAGTCTCCCTTGAAATGGAAAATAAAATTAAACCCCCTTCCCTCCAAATTATTATAATTTCAAAATTAAGGGGCTTTCAGGCAAAGATAGGAATAGGAACAACAGTTCTTTACTATTATATATCTATATGTGTATAACAAGTCAAACAAACAGCAATAACTATGGCAGGCACAGCAAACAGAGCCACAAACCTAGTCCCAGCCTACTCGGCTGTCAGGCCCTTTCCCCTTTGATGCAGTTCTGGTCAGAGCCGGCAGGGGCGCTGGCAGCTCCCGGTGAGCAGGGCAGGTGCGATGTTTCCCCCGCGGCTGCAGGGGGAGCTCTGGAGTGAACTTGGGAGCATGCAGCAATGGCGGCCTGGGATCCTGGGAAGAGATGGAACAAAGGCTTCACAAACCCCCTGGGCAGCCGATCCCGGTGTCGGGCCGGACCCTCGGGAGCAGCAGGCTGGAACAGCAGGGACGAGCACAAATCCCGGGTGGCAGACGAGATGTATTGACCTCCGAAGCTGCAGTGGGAACCCCGGAAGGTCTCAGCAGGCAGGGCGTGGCGGGGCTACAGAGTAGTGAAGGCTCAAAGCAATGGTGGGGGCAGGGCGGCAGCAGCCCGGCTCCCAACAGGGCAGGGAAGGCGGGCTTGGGAATATCCCTGGGTTTTCTCCCTGAGGCACCCGAGCAGATGGTGAAAAGGTCCCTTGTTTAGTAAGATGGGGTGTTAGGGTCTTGGTGCAACAGCTGCTCCAGTGAGCAGGCTTCATTCATGGTAGAAGGAAGGCAGCTGAAAAGCAGAAGCCTACATAAGATAAGATCCCTCCACGAGGATGACAGCCTCTCTCCCCCATCCGAACGCCAAGAACACACACCAGCCCACACACCCAGGTGAAAGAGAGTAGCCCCCCTGGGTTCCTCCTTCCTGGCCAGGTCCTTTGTTCCTCACAAGCACCCAGCAATTTGTCACCCCTGCAACATATATGGGGAAAATTCCTCAAGGGAAAAAAAAAGAACAGAAGAGGAACTCCCAAACCCCAACACAGTGACACCCTTTTAATTCAGGCAATTTCATCTATTTCTTTCTGTGCTGATGCTCACCTCCAAGTAATATAGTTTGCATTATCTTGCATTCTCTTGCTTACTGATAGAGGTTTTCTCACCTGTGGAGAGAGCATGGGGTAAGAAAAGTACTCTTGGGTTGTATTTAAGCCATTATCTTGTCTTACTCATTTTCAAGCTAGAGAATTTTACTGGATTTTAGCAGTATTTCTGGACATGTAAACACTGTCTGGTCTCCTTGTTTTTTGAACGCTTTCAGGGATGGTGACTCCACCACTGCCCTGGGGAGTCTGTTCCAATGCTTAACCACTCTTTGTTCCTGGCACAGCTTGAGGCCATTTTCTCTTGTCCTGTCCCTTGTTCCCTGGGAGCAGAGCCCAACCCCCACCTGGCTCCACCCTCATATCAGGGAGTTGTAGAGAACAAGAAGGTCCCCCTTGAGCCTCCTTTTCTCCAGGCTGAGCCCCCCCCAGCTCCCTCAGCTGCTCCTCATAGGACTTACGTTCCAGCCCCTTTCCCAGTTCCGCTGCCCTTCTTCTTGTAGTGAGGGGCCCAGAACTGGACACAACACTCAAGGTGCCTCACCAGTGCCCAGTATAGAGAGACAATTATTACAGCTGGTGATGGGTCAGTAGCTCTGACCGAGGAAGCTGTGACCAGTCCAGAGAGATGGTCCCAAAAGGAATCGCCTTCCTGAGGCCTGGTGTCTTCCCTCAGCTGCTAGCTAGGAGGGCCCATGCAGAAGCTGTCAGCTCTTTAGTGATTATCAGCTCATGATTCCAGCTCAGCTCTGCAGGGCAGCCTCCAGGCCAGACCAGAGAGAGACGAGAGGCTCGTGTAGCTGGTTCCGCACAAGGTAGCTTTATTGGTCCAGTGAAGGGGGGAGCCAGGGACGAGAGCTCTCTCACAGAGGCAGAAGGCTAGCTTTTATAGGGATACAGGGGGTGGGTGTCAGAGGGTAAAGGCCAATGGGTTACAAAGGATCTGCATAGGGTCTCCCAGAGGATTCTGGGTCTGTCTTTTTCTCACCATAACTGAAGAGTAGCTCCCTTTCCAGGGAGTCCTGCTGGGAGATTGCTCCATCTCCTTATCTCAGCAGACATCCCTCCAGGGCAGTGGCTGGGCATACCCTACAGAAAATCACTTCCCTGGTCCCGCTGGCCACACTATTTCTGATACAGGCCAGGATGCCATTGGCTTTCTTGCCCACTTGGGCACATGCTGGCTCATGTTAAAGATGTTGTTGGGGTTTTGGGAGTTCCCCTTCTATTTTCTCTTGAGGAATTTTTCCCATATATGTTGCCCGGGAGACAAATTGCTGGGTGCTTGGGAGAAACAAAAGAACTGGCCGCAGAGGGAGGGGTCCAACTGGCTACTCTCTTTTACCTGGGCTTGTGGTCTGGTGTTCTCAGTGTTCGGAATAAGAGAGGCTGCCATCGTTGTGGAGGACATTCGTCAGCACTGCAGGCTTCTGCTTTTCGGCTGCCTTCCTTCTACCGTGAGTGGAGCCTGCTCACTGGAGCAGCTGTTCCACTGGGACCCTAACACCCCACCTTACTAAACAAGGGACCTTTTCACCATCTGCTCGGGTGCCTCAGGGAAAAACCCTGAGATTCCCAAGCCTGCCTTCCCTGCCGTGCTGGGAGCCGGGCTGCTGCCGCCCTGCCCCCACCATTGCTTTGAGCCTTCACTACTCTGTAGCCTCGCACGTCCTGCCTGCTGAGACCTTCCGGGGTTCCCACCGCAGCTCCGGAGTTCAATATATCTCGTCTGTCACCTGTGATTTGTGCTCGTCCCTGCTGTTCCAGCCTGCTGCTCCCGAGGGTCCGGCCCGACACCGGGATCGGCTGCCCAGGGGGTTTGTGAAGCCTTTGTTCCATCTCTTCCCAGGATCCCAGGCTGCCATTGCTGCATGCTCCCCGAGCTCACTCCGGAGCTCCCACCGCAGCCGTGGGGGAACCATTGCACCTGCCCTGCTCACCGGGAGCTGCCAGCACCCCTGCTGGCTGCGACCAGAACTGCACCAAAGGGGAAAGGGCCTGACAGCCGAGAAGGCTGGGACTAGGTTTGTGGCTCTGTTTGCTGTGCCTGCCATAGTTATTGCTGTTTGTTTGACTTGTTATACACATATAGATATATAATAGTAAAGAACTGTTATTCCTGTTCCTCATATCTTTGCCTGAAAACCCCTTAATATCAAAATTATAACAATTTGGAGGGAAGGGGGTTGCATTTTCCATTTCAAGGGAGTCTTCTGCCTTCCTTGGCAGACACCTGTCTTTCAAACCAAGGCAGATAATACTAGAAAAATACTAGAAAGCAAAATGGAAGTACTGATCAAAATACCTCAAGTGTAATCCTCTTGTAAGAGAAGCATCTGAAAAGTGCTCATTTCTTGTTTTGTTCTCATTACAGGGACTTGCCATGAGGTGCTGAAGCCTTGTTTCATTGATTCAGAGAGACTAGACCTAAATGGCGCAGCATGACTTTGCTCCAGCCTGGCTTAATTTTCCTACTCCGCCATCAACAAAGGTATGTTCTTTGCTATTCTTTTTAACAGGCAGTCTTGTTATTAGAGAAATCTAAACGCCATAACCTCAATCAGTAAAAATACAAATCTCTTTATGAAAATGTGAGGGGTGATACCAGATGTTATCTAGCAGGTCTTGCTGTCATGATTTAAATAGTTGGACCTTGGTTGTCAAGCTTGTACCTCTGGTAGGGGTTTTTCCTTGAGCATCTGAGTTCATGGAAAGTATGTGCCTGGATATGTTGTCAGAGCTATTGTTGGATTAAGATTGCCTTCATTGGGAGTTTAAAATTAATTATAGTATTTTGTACTAGAAGAAATGAGACAGAGGCATGTGTTTAATGTTCTTGCTTCTGATTTTGCTCTGTCCTATACATTTTACAGAAGTGTTATTCTATCATCCTGTTCCGGTTTGGCCAAATTTAGAAATATATCCTCTGAGAGAAGGCACAACCACCCCTCCCCCACCAGCTTCTGGAAAAAATAAATTTTCCTCGAAGGAAAGAGAAAGAGATAAAACTATTTATTTACCAAACACACAGGAAAAGGAAAATAATGCTAATTAATAAAATCTCTTGCTGTGGAGAAAAACGCTGGGAAAAAGTGTTAGAGTCCTCCCTTTGGTCTCCTCGGAGCTGGGGCTTGGCCCAGGGCAAGGCCCTCTGTGCCCAGTGGAAAGTCTTCCTGATGTGCTCTGAGGTTGAAGCAGTCCAGTAGAAAAGGGAGAAAATCTGAAATTCCAGGTAAGGAAAAGAAAAGTTCAACTCTCAGTCTCTCTCCGGAGAAAAGGAAACTGAAAAAAAAAAAACTGGCCAAAAGCTGACTGGAAAGCAGCAAGCTGGGTGCCTCCTCGCGCCCCTGCAGCAGCTGGGCAGAAACTGCTATCTCTGTGTGACCTTGAACAAGCTGCAAACTGCTTTGAGAAAGTTTTGCTCAGTTTTTTCCTTCCCCCTCTCAGGCTCAGTTTAGAGGCATAGAAAGACACAAAGTTAATTTCTGGGCATAGAGCAGCCACATGGGACACACATCATAAAGTCACCCCAGGACATTCCACCCCTTATCCCATATCGTTGGCTCAATGCCCAAATTAATATATTCTAACTCTAAACACACACATCAATACATTCATATATGTATACACAGCTATGTACAAAGAGTGACCCTCAGCAAGCAGTGGTACACAGGCATTTCACATTACAGCTGGTTTTCACCCAACAATCAGATCTCCTTGTGGTACCCAATGTGCTGTTCCATCATTCTGCATTACCCACCATGTGCAACCAGGTCCCTGAGCAAAGATAACCCCACAGATGGGTTTGACTGTACTTGAGGCAGAATTCATCCACACAGTCTTTCCTAACAGACCTCTGACATGCACTACTGGGACCTTATCTCCATCTACTGTATGCAGGGATTCAGATTGGGCTGGACCAGCTCTATTGGTGGAACCTCGGGTGTTAACTAACCAGGTGGCCTTTGCCAGATGCTGTTCCCAATTTTTGAAAGTTCCCCCACCCAGTGCCTTCAAAGTGGTTTTCAACAATCCATTGCACCGTTCCACTTTGCCTGCAGCTGGTGCATGGTAAGGGATGTGGTACACCCACTCAATGCCATGTTCTCTAGCCCAGGTGTTAATAAGGCTGTTCTTAAAATGAGTCCCATTGTCAGATTCAATTCTCTCAGGGGTACCATGCCTCCACAGGACTTGCTTCTCAAGGCCCAGGATGGTGTTCCGGGCAGTAGCGTGAGGCACGGGGTAGGTCTCCAACCATCCTGTGGTGGCTTCTACCATTGTGAGCACATAGCGCTTGCCTTGGCGGGTTTGAGGCAGTGTGATGTAATCAATCTGCCAGGCCTCCCCATACTTGTATTTGGACCACCGCCCACCATACCACAGGGGTTTCACCCACTTGGCCTGCTTGATCACAGCGCATGTCTCACAATCATGGATAACCTGGGAGATACTGTCCATGGTCAGATCCACCCCTCGATCTCGTGCCCACTTATAGGTGGCATCTCTGCCCTGATGGCCTGAGGCATCATGGGCCCATCGAGTTAAGAACAACTCTCCTTTACGTTTCCAATCTAAATCTACCTGTGACACTTCTATCTTTGCAGCCTGATCTACCTGCTTGTTTTTTTGGTGTTCTTCATTAGCCCTACTCTTGAGGACATGGGCATCTACATGGCAGACTTTCACAACCAGCTTTCTTACACGGGCAGCGATGTCTTTCCACTCTTCAGCAGCCCAGATTGGTTTTCCCCTACGCTGCCAATTAGCTTTTTCCCACTTTTCCAGCCATCCCCACAGAGCATTGTCTACCATCCATGAATCAGTGTAGAGGTAGAGCTTTGGCCACTTCTCTCTTTCAGCAATGTCCAGGGCTAGTTGAACGGCTTTGAATTCAGCGAGTTGGCTTGATCCAACTTTTCCTTCAGTAGCTTCTGCAACCCGTTGTGTGGGACTCCATACAGCTGCTTTCCACTTTTGTTTCATCCCTACGATGCGACAAGAACCGTCAGTGAAAAGAGCGTAGCATGTGTCTTCTGATGGCAGTTGGTTGTATGGTGGAGCTTCTTCAGCACGTGTCACTTGTTCTTGTTCCTCTTCACTTCTTGGTGGCAAAACCAGCTTCCAGGAGAATCCGGATAACTTTCCCTCCTTTCTCAGACACTTCTGTTGCGGTGTTCCCCCACACAGTGATGTCATCAATGTACTGCAAATGTTCTGGAGCCTCACCCTTTTCTAGTGCAGTCTGGATCAACCCATGGCAGATTGTGGGACTGTGCTTCCACCCCTGGGGCAGTCAGTTCCAGGTGTACTGCACACCCCTCCAGGTGAAGGCAAACTGAGGCCTGCACTCTGCTGCCAGAGGAATGGAGAAAAATGCATTGGCAATGTCAGTAGTGGCATACCACTTGGCTGCTTTGGACTCCAGCTCGTACTGGAGCTCCAAAATGTCCGGCACAGCAGCGCTCAATGGTGGAGTCACTTCATTCAAGGCACGATAGTCCACAGTCAATCTCCATTCCCCATCAGACTTGTGCACAGGCCAGATGGGGCTGTTGAAGGGTGAGTGGGTCTTGCTGACCACCCCTTGGCTCTCTAGCTCGCAGATCATCTTGTGGATGGGAATCACAGCATCTCGATTTGTCTGGTACTGTTGGCGATGCACTGTCGAGGTAGCAATTGGTACTCTTTGTTCTTCCACCTTCAGAAGGCCAACTGCAGATGGGTTCTCTGATAGTCCAGGCAAAGTGTTCAATTGCTTAATGCCCTCTGTCTCCACAGCAGCTATTCCAAGAGCCCACTTGAGTCCCTTGGGGTCTCTGAAATACCCGTTCCCGAGGAAGTCTATGCCCAAAATGCACGGGGCCTCTGGGCCAGTCACAATGAGATGTTTCTTGCACTCATTTCCAGTCAGGCTCACCTCAGCTTCCACCAAGGTCAAATTTTGTGATCCACCTGTTACACCAGAAATAGAAACAGATTCTACCCTCACATGTTGCGATGGGATTATTGTACACTGCGCACCAGTGTCAACCAAGGCATCATATTTTTGTGGTTCGGATGTACCAGGCCAACGAATCCACACAGTCCAAAAAACATGGTTTTCCCTGGCCTCTACCTGGCTAGAGGCAGGGCCCCTCTATGCCTGGTTGTCCTTCTTTCCCTGGGCTTGCATCTTAGAGGTTCCTTCATGGGAATTGGACATGTCATCGTCTTTTCCATCATTTCCAACAGTTTGGCTACAGGCAACTGGAGCTACGTCCTTTTTGGTCGAACTTCCTTTCTGAAACTTGTGCTTCTTCAATTCATGCACTCGTGCTGCCAGGGCAGATGTGGGTTGTCCACCCCACCTCTTCACATCTTCCCCACTGTCACACAGGAAATTGTTCTCATTAGAATTGTCATTGTATTTCTTTTTCAGATATTTTTCCACCTCAGCTGGTTTCTGAACTTGTTCAGGGGGAAACTTGCAAACCATTGGGTCAGAGAATTTCTTCAAGATTTGGCCCATATCCTCCCATTCCTCACACCACTCAGGATGTTCCACCTCTGTGTCAGGTGTCTCAGCAGTCACCCTGGAAATCTGAGCTCTTATTCTAGACAAGCTGCAAATCACATGGAGGAAGATTACCAGATTAAATACCAGGAGGGTGGTCTCTAACATCCAGGGAAAACTGAATACTCTCAAAAGATAACCTATCAAATTTAAAGGGAAGGGAAACCCCGTCTCCTCCTCCTCTAACAATCTGGGTGCAGTTACTAATAAATTCCCAAAACAGGCTACCGAACCTAAGACTGGTGTTAGGACGGAGAAACCACATATCATACACACTTTGAACAGCTGCTTGTACCTCTGTCAACTTCTTATAAATCATTATCACCGAGCACAGCAAGATATCCTGATTCGTCTCCCTTCTCTGTAAATTTACATATCAGGGACAAGATTGGAGCAAGTTGTGGATAGGCAAACAACCCTAGGGACCAAAAAAACACCAGTACCTCAATGAAGCCTATGTACCAGAAAGACATGAGTACATCAAGCAAGAGAGACATTATGAACTCAACCAACATGGTGACAACTTTACCCCAACACAGAATAAGTAAATTCAAACCAAAACATAATTAGCACAGGTTTTTTCACTTTCCTTCGAGCCTCAAGTTTGGGGCCACTAAATTTGTTCCCGTTTGGCCAAATTTAGAAATATATCCTCTGAGAGAAGGCACAACCACCCCTCCCCCACCAGCTTCTGGAAAAAATAAATTTTCCTCGTAGGAAAGTGAAAGAGATAAAAACTATTTATTTACCAATCACGCAGGAATAGGAAAATAATGCTAAATAATAAGATCTCTCGCTGTGGAGAAAAACGCTGGGAAAAAGTGTTAGAGTCCTCCCTTTGGTCTCCTCAGAGCTGGGGCTTGGCCCAGGGCCAGGCGCACTGTGCCCAGTGGAAAGTCCTCCGGATGTGCTCCGAGGTTGAAAGCAGTCCAGCAGAAAAGGGAGAAAATCTGAAATTCCAGGGAAGGAAAAGAAAAGTTCAACTCTCAGTCTCTCCCCGGAGAAAAGGAAACTGAAAAAAAAAAGTGGCCCAAAGCCAACAGGAAAGCAGCAAGCTGTGTGCCTTCTCGCTCCCCTGTGGCAGCTGGGCAGAAACTGCTATCTCTGTGTGACCTTGAACAAGCTGAAAACTGCTTTGAAAAAGTTTTGCTCAGTTTTTCCTTCCCCCTCTCAGGCTCAGTTTAGAGGCATAGAAAGACACAAAGTTAATTTCTGGGCATAGAGCAGCGACATGGGATACACATCATAAAGTCACCCCAGGACACATCCAAGTGATAAAAAAAATGCTTTTGAAATAGACCTTCTGAAATGGCTCCTCATTTGCTGGCAGGATGCTTGCTACTACTGGTAGCATGTGGCACTTTCAAATAGTTGTGTATTCTCATTGTGGTGGTTTCATCTAGACTACTTTTACTCTATGCAATGAGACAGCTTGGAAACAAGAAATAGAAATCTCTGAATCATTAGGATTGATAAGTATTCTAGGAAGTCTTGAATATATCTATCTCATAAATCCTTTTTTTTGGGGCTATCCTACTCTTTCTTAATTTGCGTGAGTGCAGAAACAGAGGCAGCACTACAGAGGCAGAACTGGTGTCTTGGGGCAATTTTATGAAGATACTTTATTCCCTAATCATCTGCTTTATGCCCAGAAATGTCTGCGGTATCTTTAAGATGAACCAGGGGGCGGGACCGGAGCCTGGAAACCCCGGGCATGGGCTCTATTCAATCTCTCTCTCCAGTGTGGTCAGCAGCTACACGGATTGTTACTTCCTTGCCTTTTGCGGAATTAATTTTCACCAACTTAGCCAAGAAGCTTCTGGGGTTTTTTTGGTTTTTTCCCCCTCCCCCTGGCCTGGAGGCTTTTCACTGGAAAATCCTTTCAGCGGCAGCTTTTTTTTTTTCTCTCTGGCCCGGGGAGCCTACAGGGTGGCCCCAGCCAGTCCAAAGCCCGGGAAGGCCAAGCCAGTGAAAGAAGGGACACTAAACTCCACCAACTTTGCCAGCTATGAGGAGAAGACCCAATCCAACCCAGCTGCTGTGTGAACTCTTTCTCCCTGCTTCCCAGAGACAAAGAAGGGCAGCTGCCATCTTTGCTGCTCGGCCACAAGGCGAGGTGGGGGTGGGATGTAAGGTTCAATTTTCTTTTTTTTCCTGTGCTTTGTGGGTATCTTGCTTTGTGTCATAGGTTAGCAAGCATAGTCCCGGAAGGGATGTCCTTGCTAAGGGGTGCTTACAGTTTCCTCTGGGACCTGATAGAACCTATCATCTGGCCAGTTTGAATATGGACAATTCTTTAATCCACTTAAAATTGTGACCGCCACTGTGATCCACATTTAAGAATAGACAAACTCCCCCCCCAGCTCTCTCTCTCGTTTCCGGTGCTGGGACAGGTGGCTGCGGGCCCCATGCGGGGGCCAGCGGGCCCGGCCAGGCCCTGCTCGGGCCAGGTCAGGCTGGGCCACGGCCATCCTGGAGTCGATGGACCTGTTCCAGCCGTGGAACCACCCCCCCCCCCGCCTTGCTGTGGGCAGCCGGAGCGGCTCGGCTCTCCCCCCTCTCCACTTCGATAAGCCACATTCCAGCTGCAAGGCCGAGGTGAGATTAACCCTTTTATTGCTGTGAAGAGCTGAAAACCTGAAGGAAGAGAGAGGAGATGCTTAAAGCTGAAATTCTGTTGTGAAGCTATGATATATCAGAGTATCCCGTTGTAATTTCATGAAGATATGGGGGGTGGAGTGTTCAACTCGTAAGCAAAAGCACCTGCGCTGAGATAGGCAGATGCTGACACAGCTGTAATTTCATGAGAAGTTTGGACAGGGAGAGATGAACCAGATGAGGACTTTTGCTCCAAACGGGGGAGGAGAAAACCTCAGTCCCTAGAGATGGACCAGATGAGGACTTTTGCTCCAAATGGGAAAGGAGAAAACCTCAGTTCCTAGAGATGCTCCCAGAGATAGTCCTAAAGATGAAGATGAGGGAGAGCCTTTGCTCCCAGGGAAGGAGAAGGGTCTCTGTTTTTGTTTCTGAACGGCTCAACCTTAAAATTGTACCCCAAAAAACTTCAAGAGTGGACCCCCGAAAGCAGTTGCAGGAAAAAGCTGCGAGTTGGGGGAAGGGAATCACATGGGAACAGAGAGACTCCTCTTCCTAAATGAACTGAACAATATTTGGAAGTGGGTGGCTGTTTTGTTGTGATACTGTTTTCATAGCACGAGCAAGAAGAGACTTCTCTTTCTAAATGGACTGAACAAGGTTATTATGGAAGTGGTAAACAGACTGAACATCTTAAGGGTTGTCTTTTTACATTGTCAGTGGGAGAAGGGAGGAAGGTGGGGCGAGGAGGAGAGTTCTGAAGGTGGCATAATTTTTTTTTTTCTTCTTTTAGGTCTGTTAATAAACTTCTTTATATTCTTTCAAGTTTGGTGCCTGCTTTGCCTTTCTCCTAATTCTTATCTCACAGAAGAGAAACAGTAATGAGTATTTTAGACCAAACCACTACACTAAATTGGTGTTTCTGCCTGGTTACAAACCCAACCTGCAACACTTTGTTAATAAACAATTTTACCTTTTTTTTTTTTCACTTTCATCCCCTGATATCCATTTCTCTCATTGGGAGAAGAAAAGGGAGTTATTGAAGCCTTTTCCCTCTAGAGAAAACGCTCATTCCAAGGCATTTTTCTCCTGAAATTTGTCTCCAAAACTGAGACAACTGTATATTTCAAACTCCTGTAATCTGTTTTATTTCTCCATTTGTAAAGATGTTGTCTTCATTATATTATTTTGAATGTAATATCTATATCTGCTGCTATGAGAGTCACATTGCCTTGCTTTAATGTATTTATGGAAGTTTCTTGCTGTCTTTCATGTCCATGGAAAATGTTTAGCCTTTATAAAGTTATGGAAATAGGCTTGTGCTGATATGCGGAAAAGACTCCACTACTGGAATAAGTAATAAAGTAGGTATGTTTATTCCAGCACTGGGACGCATGGGGGATAGCTCCTCCAAAGTCATGCTTGCCGACAGCTGCATTCAGCTTGGTATATATTGGGTTACAAACTCCATATTCATTGTTTCCCAATACACCTATAGATATTCATTACCTAGCCCCACCTAGCCTCACCTCGTATTATAATGAGCCCAAAAGTCATTTACATCTGCGTTGCGCTTGTGCAGTGTTGTCTGGTGGTTGTGGGCAGGGGTATCCGGGATGAAGTAAAGAGTCTTCTTCATTCTGAACTTTTCACCTTGCCTTCCTGCACATGCTCTTTATGTCCCTGGCCCAAGTCCAAACTTCAAGGCTGGTTTAAGTTAGGTTTAGGTTTGAAAACAGGATCTTTGGTCAAGATTCCTTCCCTTTTTAAATAGTCTTCTACTCATCCTGCTTTGGTAGGCACAATAAGTGTTGAGCAAGCTGTATGCATTGTTTTTAACAAACAGCTTCTTAGCAAATCATTTAAACTCTGCTTCCCCCTCCTCCCCTTGATTCAGTGCTACTGTTAAATGCACAGTCGACTGTCAATTGTGTTCCCATTGCTTTACTTTTATATATCTACACACGCACGTGCATGCATGCATTGAATGTCCTTATTTGTTATATTGCTCTATTTAACTTCTATGCTGATCTATCTAGCTTCTTTGTTTACTATAGTTGTGCCGGTTTGGACAAATTTGGAGGAAAAATATCCTCTGAGAGAAGGCAGGTTACAAACCATCCCTCCCCGACCAGGTTCGGGAAAAAAGAAACTTTTTCCTCGAAGGAAAGTGAAAGAGATAAAAACTATTTATTTAACAAAAACACAGGAAAAGGATAATAATGCTAAATAATAAAACCTCTCGCTCTGCTGAGAGGAACCTGGGAAAATTCAGAGTCCTTCCGTAGTCTCTCTCTCCCCCTCCTTGGAGCTGAGACAGGGTGGTGGGCCCACCTCCAGGGCCAAGGCCTTGGTGGAAATTCTTCCCAATGTATTCTGATGTTGAAACAGTCCAGCAGAAAAAAAAAAAAAAGGAAAAAAAACAAAGTCCCAGGAAAACAAAAGTTCAGCTCTCCGTCTCCAGAGAAAGAAAAAGGAGCTGAAAAACTGGCCAAAAGCAAGCCAGGTGCCTTCCTCACTCTCGCTCTGCTGCCACAGCTGAAAAAAAAAGTCTCTATCTCTGTGTGACCTTGAACAAGCTGCAAACTGCTTTGAAGAAGTTTTGCTCAGGTTTTCCTCCCCCCTCTCCGGCTCAGTTTAAAGGCACAGAAAGGCACAAAATTAATTTCTGGGCATGGGGCAGCAATAGGGGATACACATCACAAAGTCACCCCAAGACAGATGGGGTGGGCCCTCCTCTGGGGCCTTGATGAAAAAAATTCTCCTGATGTGTTCTGATGTTGAAGCAGTCCAGAAAGGAAGAAGAGAAAAATCGAAGTCCCAGGAAAACAAAGTTCAACTCTCCATCTCCCTCCAGAGAAAAGAGGCCGAAAGCTGGCTGAAGAGCAAGCAGGGTGCTTCCTCCCGCTCTGTTAGAAGCAGAGCAGTCTGTATCTCTGTGTCCTTGAACAAACTGTTTTGAAAGTTTCACTAGGGTTTTTTTCCCCCTCTCTCTCAGGCTCAGTTTAAAGGCACAGAAAGGCACAAAGTTAATTTTTGGGCATAGAGCAGCAATAGGGGATACACATCATAAAGCCATCCCAAGTTGCTTATAGACTATCTATAAGCAACTGTCAATTGCTGTTCTGAGAACATCAGGCCTATCTGTTCCAGAATGGTTCCTGTGATCTATTTGTTTTCATTCTACTTGATTTCTGAGGTATTCAGCTCTTATGATCTGCTTTTTCCAATTTAATACATTTTCAGTCAGAAAAGTAATTAGAGCTTAGTTTAACATGGTGTCACAATTGAAAAACAATCTTTTCCCACATTTTTCAAGAATCTGTTGGAAGAGCTTTAACTGTATACTTAAAGTGTCAATATAGCAGGATAAAAATAAGTTCTAGCCTTACCCCAGTACTACTCAAATATATCTGGGGTGTGGGTCGTATTTGTCACCTTATTCCTCATTTGTGGGAAATTTCATTGCAAGTATATGTTGTGGATCCTGTTCTCTTTCATTAATCTTTGCCTCAAGGAGTTTAGATACACTTTTTTAGTCTCTTGCAAAAACTCTGTAGTTGTATGCTTTCTCCATTATAGTCTTTGTGTTTTATTGTTTGAAATGCAGCTTATTTCCTTGCATTGTCTTCTCCCTCAGTGATCAGCATTGTGTTAAATAGAGCATATTTGGATATTAAACACTTGAAAAGTCTTTTTGGTCCTACCCAATGTGTAGTAGTTCCTAGTTTATGGAATAAAGCTTATCCTGTCATTCCTCTACAAGAGAGGTCTCAAATAATGTGCCCTTTTGCTCCCTGTTCCCCTCCATTTCCTAGGATAGATGTTTATTTCTGCTTCCCATATCTCAACATGAAAGATGCTGAAGAGAAGAGCAGGTAAGAGGGATGAAGAAGAATGGGATGAGGAAGGCAAAGTGTCTAATGCTTCATGTAGAATGTAGCTGGGATGAGGCTATAGTATCAACAGCATTTAAACTTGAGAAGGAGAAACTAAACTCTGCCCAGTCAGTTTTTATTTCCCTGAAAGGCACTTGGTAGGAATTGCATTTCAGTTTAGTTTCCCCCTCAATCCTGGGTAGCTGAGGCTTTCCCTTACCTAGACAAAGGGTAGCATTAGAAAAACCTGATGTAAGGAAGCTGGGATTGTGAAAGAATTTTCTTAACGTGACTGATTACAGCTTAAATGAAATCCATCTCGTCTATTACTGATGATTTCCTCTTAAAGATAAGCTTTTATATCACCCCCCTGTCACTTATATGGCAAAGTCAACTGCAATAGCTGGGTATCCATTGCTCAGTAGCTTTAGTTTGGGTCTGAAAGTAATATATTTACATCAGTACAGTATTGCAGTTGAGCAGATGAAAATGGGAAAGCTTTGTGAGTAGTGAAGCCATCTTGAGATATGGATGAAACTTTCAAAAACTAATTGCTGTAAAATGTGTATGGGGAGATTGCAGATTGGTAAATGCAGTCATTTTTGCAAGTTTTCTGTTACTTCATGTTAAGGAATAAGACTTCTTATATTTCAAAAATTTCTGTTGCTTTCTTTCTTGGCTGGTTACATCAAGTCAGATAATTTCTCAACTTCCAGAAATTGCCAATAGATTTCCTGTTGATTACAAGAAAGTTGATCAACTAATATCTCCATCATGTGGGTAAAATGCAAACTGCATGACCTTTGCATACAATTTAGAGGCTTTAAATGCATTATATCAAATACAACTCAAACACTATAAAGTACTGTCAGTTATAGCTTGTGAAAATGTGCTTGTTCTTCAAAGTTTATACCAAAAAAAGTTAAACTCCAAAGGCAACATTAGAAAGTTGTTGTATGTAAATGAACACGTGAAGCTAAATTCTAAAATTTCGTCTATGATCAACAGATCTGGAGCTTTCAGAAACTTTTGGCACTTTATTCAAAGTTTGTTTATAAGGAATGATTTTTTGTTAAGTACTTGGATCTTTTCATAATTTCTTGTGGTTTTCTATTTTTTTCTCTCCAAGTTTTTTAAGGAAATAATTCACAGGTTTCAAATTGAGAGGGAAATCCCTTTTCATTTGACTTCTATACAGTTTGGAAATACATATCTATTGCTTACTTGAGTCTGAATTTTAAGCAATGGATTTTGAATGGTACCTTGAGTTCCACTGGGGGAATTGTCAGTAGAACTTAGGTGTTATTTTTTGTGTGATTGTCTCAATGTATTTTCCAAAGTAGTTAAATCAATTACTGTAATTTCCTTTTTTTTTTTTTTCTCCTTCTCACTTTGACCAGTAGAGTACTTTGAATATTAATATGACTTGCTTAGACTTTAATGGGCAATAACTGTCAAAATATACTTGGGGCTTTAATTTTTAAACATGCCCCATTAATGCTATGCTTTTTTTTTTTTTTTTTTTCCTGACTGTTACTCAGTCTGGAGAGAGAGCAAGCTTCAGGCAGCAAAGTTGATACTTTTGGTGACGTTTATATTCCCTGGAATCACTAAGCTTACTTTGCTCACATAGTACATTTCCACATTTATATACATTTATGCATTTGTGGCTATTATGGCCCTGGGAAGTGTTGGATCTCTTGTACATGTGTAATACAGTGGACATATACGCAGTATGTGGTGGAGGGAAGGGGGCTTTGCTTTATCTGCATCAAAGGTTGGCTATGTACCAGGGAGGTACTGGGTAACAGCTTTCTGCTATCACTGGGGTTTGTGTGGCAGGTACAACAGTAAGGCTAAGCACTATTTTTGCAGAATGAAAATTTATTCTTTAATTTTGAAGGTATAACAATGAAAGAAATGTTATAGTATTAAAATAGTAAAGTCAGATAGAAGTAATAAGTAAGACAGCTGCTGTAAGACATGATTTTTTTTGTTTTGTTTATTCCCATTAGGTATGAGTTGTAGTCAGGATGTATTTGGATTTCTGAGTGCTATTCTCAACATAAGGTTTTAGTTTAATATACCAGTAGGAAGTACTTTATAAAGATTTAATTCTCTAAAATTTCTACCATGCCTACTTTATAACCCAGTAATTTGAAGTGTATTTATGAATCTGTACACTTTTGACTCTAGACTTTATTTCTATTTCATAACTAGTTGCATTTGCTTTATTATGTTGTAATGACAGGTCTAATAAACTGGGCCTTTTTTGGGTATAGCTGTCTGGCGGAAGCAACTCTCTGCTTTCTATGCAATACATGTGTAGTCTCTACTCAAATTAAGATCCCTGACTTCTTTCCTGCCTTCCAAAACTGCTCTTGTATTCTTTGTTACCTTTTTTTCATTTTTTCTCTGCTGCAACACGTCACTCGTGCTCTCTTCTGCTGCCAAACCAGAATAAATGCTTGGGATTTTTACATTGTGTCACAAGCATGGTCCTCAACACTGTTTCAGTGTCCTGAAGCAGAAGATATAGCTTCTGCTAGCATGGGAGATGATGACCTAACTGAACATATGCATACTCAAGGACTGCTGTATTGTCTGCTATTAGTAGTCCTTTTAAAAATGGACTGTATATACCATAAGTAATATACATATTACAGTTCTGATAATTCAGTTTTGTTATTAATCAGATATCTCTTGTGCTCCTTTACAGTCATCACTGAACTTTGAGAAACATTCTGAAAATTTTTTGTGGGCAGAAAATCATTATGAAACAAATCGCAGAAGACACAGCTCTTCAGATGGGTTTGATCCTAACATTGGATGGCCTAGCAGAGGTATAATTTAGATGTCATTGAACATTTTAAATATGTTCGTTGTTGTCCTATGCCAAATGCTGCATTCTGTTGTAGAATAGAGGTAATGGAAAGATAGATCTTTTGGGAGATGATGTGATGACTAAGGTTGGTTAAAGTAGTGTGATTCCAGGTGTATTTCTCTCTTAAGAAGGTGGTCAAGTTGATTCTCGAGCCAACAACATAAAAATGAGTAGCCAGAAAAGGGGTTTGACTTCTTAATGTTGGACTACTCTTCTCTTTCTTTGGCAATGTTTTGAGATTCTTCCCTGCTGCTTATGTAAATGAAAACTAAGTTTACTAAACTGTCACATCCCAGAGTATAGAGTTGCTTGCTTAATTTCTCTACCAATTTTGCAGAAGTAGAATGTTCTTTCAAAACAGCTAGTAACTACATTTCTTTAAAATTTAAAAATCTAAGGGCATTTTGGGAGAAAAGAGAAGAATGGTTGGCATTCACAAGGCAGAAATGGTACAGAAAATATAAACCATCCTGGGGGATACCATGGTGGAGGTTTCCGCACTTGTACCAGCACCTTCCACTGTGGAAAAGGCCAAGGACTGCATGAAAACAATGTATGTGATAATGAAACTGGGAAGAAGGAAGACAAGGAAGTACCCAAACAGTTTGAGGCTGAGGATTTTGTAAGTTAATTGTAATTATAATAAACAAGGTTTCATTGTTTCTGCGCTACTTTGTCCATTGCAAGCTACTTAGTGAGATTTCACCAGTTACAATCATCATGTAAGGGATCACCCTTCCCATAGGTAAGAGGGTGCTAGTCATTTGTCCACTAACTTCTCTTTCTATATCCAGACTTTATAATTGTTTTTATTATTGTCACTTAAGTGTTAAAGTGAAACTATAATTGAGTTCTAAATTTACTGTGGCATGTGTATGCATTAAATTCTATAAAAGTACCTTACTGGAAATCTGAAGTACTAACAAAATTATCTTTCTGCCACTGGCTGTTTGAGATCCCATGCTTCAGCCTAAAATTGTAGGATGTAATTTTGGGCATAGGCAGCGATATGGGATACACATCATAACGTCACCCCAAGACAGTGAGCTTCCTCTTTGAAGAACCATACATCACTGTTTTGCTTTCTTTGGACAGTTTATATAATGGTATTGACTGCTGCTTGAGATGTTTTGTTGGAGAAGAGGAAACAAGTGAGTGTTGAATCTATTTGGGTTGCAGGGAGAAGTGTCTAATCTGTCTCCATTTAAAAATCTTTGACAACAGAGGTCATACTTTCAATATTATTGTGTTTCTATATTTCATTGGTCTCAGAATTCAAGACTTATTAATAAATTTTATTTAATGATGCTAAATCTTCCTTTCAGCCATCTTTGAATCCTGAATATGAGACAACACCAAACCAGAATAATTCTTTAGCTTCAGGTGCTTGGGGTGAGTATTTTTGATGTTTCTAAATCTAAAAATATAGCAGAGATCTGAAGTTGTTTTATTTTTAACATAGAATGTTTTTAGAATGTTACACAGATATAGATTAAAATGGAGGAAACATCAATATTATTGCAATGGTAAGTATCTTTTTGTTAGAGAGGTGACACTTCTATTTGGATATAAATCTGTTACCACAACTAGGATTCTTTCCAAGAACAAGTGTATGTCTTTTTGTAAAGATGTCAAAAATTTATCTCCCAAGAGGAAATGCAGTAAAGATGGGTCACCTAAACTAGTGATGTGATTGCTAGCTGAAGACCTGGTATAAGAATGCTCCTGACTGATTAGAGCTGTTGGAAGATCTTGGAGAGAAACGTAGGAGGGCTAGGAAGACCAGGTTAGTTTGCACAGAATCATAGAATCACTTAGGTTGGAAATTACCTTTAAGATCATCAAGTCCAACTGTTAAACCTTATGCTGCCAAGTCCACCATTAAGCCATGTCCCCAAGTGCCATATCTACACATCTTGTAAATCCCTCCAGGGACTGAACCACTTCCCTGGGCTGTCTGTTCTAATGCTTGATAACCATTTCAGTGAAGAAATTGCTCCTAATATCCAATCTAAACCTCCCCTGGTGCAACTTAAAACCTTTTCCTCTCATCCTGTCACTTGTTACCTGGGAGAAGACTGATACTCACCTTGCTACTATCTCCTTTCAGGTACTTGTAGAGAATGAGAAGGTTCCCTTATGAGCCTCCTTTCCAGACTAAAAAACCCCAGTTCCTTCAGCTGCTCCTTATAGGACTTACTCTCTAGACCCTTCACCAGCTTTGTTATAAAATCAGAGGATGTTAAGGACTTGGAAGGGACCTTCAAGGTCATGTAGTCCCAACCTCCCCTGCCATGGTCAGGGACACCTTCCAGTAGACTGGGTTGATGAAGGCCTTATCCAACCTGGCTTTGAACACTTCTGGGGTTGGGGCATCCACAACCTCCCTGGGCAAGCTGTCCCAGTGTCTCAGCACCCTCACTGTAAAGAATTTCTTCCTAATATCTAACCTAAATTTGCCCTCTTTCAATTTGTACCTGTGTCATGGTTTATAAATGGTATTCTCCAATTTAGTGTTTGCACTGAGATACTCCAAACCACGTGCCGCTCGCTCACTCCCTCCTTCCCCTGCAGCAGGCTGGAGAGGAGAATTGGAGTCACAAAGGGTAGAGAGCAGGGGTTGAGAAAAGAACAATTTACTGGAAACAACAATAAGAAAATTAACAGTAACAGCAGCAATACTAATAATAAAGTGTACAAAAACCAAACAATTCATGTGCGAATGCTCACCACTGACAATGCCCCACCATGCTGCCAAGCAATGTAACCCAGAAAATGATGTGAGGTGCTATAGAATCGCCTCCAGGTATCTAGCCATTCCCCTTCCTGGATACTACAAACATTAACCCTGTCCTGGCTGGAACCAAGACAACCTACTACCCCTTATTCTATACAATCTACATCATGCCCAGATATATATATCTATAAAATATATATGCAAGCACAGGTATCATTTCCATACTCAATGGCCATCCCTCCAAGATGTCTGTTGAGTTCATTTAGTCCATGACTGTGGGCTTTATGTGTCCTAGATGTCTTCCAGGGCAGGAAGGCTGGTGTGCTGTTAGCTGGTTGCTGCAACAGGAGCTCACTACTTGTATATCTGGAGCAGTCCATCCTCATTGGCCATGGGAGCTATGGCACACAGTGGCAGTGTCATTCAGCAATCAATATCATACAATTCATCATTACAGACTGTTCTTACCCAAAAATCAAATGCCTTTGAAGTACACATTGTGTTTCCCTGTCCCTCTGCATTACCCACCAAGTGCACCCAAGTCCTTGAGCAAAAACAATCCCATGGATGGATTTCTCCCTTCTGTCAGCTGTAAGATGTTCCAGAGAATCTGTTTGGACATTTAAAGACTCAGGAGGGTGACTTGTTTTGTTTTGAAGCTGTTCTTGTTATGGTTATCCAGTTGTCTTCATTCTCCTTTTATCAAAATAAAACGGGTGAAATGTCGGGGTCCCTTCCCCGCCCTGTAGCCCTGGGAGCCCTGAGGGGAGGCACGGGGTTTCCCTGCCCCTGGTCAGCCTCGTTCCCCATTGGTTGGTTTGTGTTCTCCTGCGTGGGCAAAAGGAGCTCGGGTCCTGACTGTAGCAGTTCCTCGGCAGAGCCCGGCCATGCGGCTGGAGAAATAAACATCTCTCTGAAACATCTAGCAAGAATCCGTCCATATATATATTTCTTTTCCACGGGACTCCTGGTTTGGTATAGGCGTGTTGCAGTATCCCCACTGTAACATGGGTTTGCCTTTGTTTGAGGCAAGACTAATCCAAACTGTCTTCCCTAACACATTCCTCATATGCAGCACGGGGACTTTATCCCCTTCTACAGTACGTGGAGGTTTTGATTGGGCAAGGCCAGCTCATTGGTAGAGCCTCTAGTGTTAACAAACCAGGTGGCCTACATGAAATGTAGATCCCTATCTTTGAAGGTCCCACCATCCATTGCTTTCAATGTGTTTTTTAACAGTCCATTGTACTGTTCAACTTTCCCAGAGGCTGGTGCATGATAGGGAATATGATACACCCACTCAATCCTCTGTTCTCTGGCCCAGGTGTCTATGAGGCTGTTTTTGAAATGAGTCCCGTTGTACGACTCAGGTCTTTCTGGGGTGCCATGTCACTACAGGACTTGCTTTTCAAGGCCCAGGATGGTGTTCCAGGCCGTGGTGTGAGGCACAGGGTACATCTCCAGCCATCCAGTGGTTGTTTCCTCCATTGTCAGCATGTAGCACTTGCCTTGGTGGGTTTGCGGTGATGCCTTAGGTTTTAACTTTTATATTTTTCAAATCCTGTACTGCTTGGTGGGTAACTGAAGTTTCATGTGGCCTGTTAGCTACTGTTCTCTCATGCTGGTTAGACATAACACGCCACTCTAAATTTGCTCTTCAAGGACACCAGGCCCCAAAATGTGTAAACTAAAGCCTAGAGAAGGCGGGGGGGGGGGGGGGGGGGGGGGGGGGGAGGGGGCCAACTTGGGGTGATTACATAATTAACTGAAGTTATAATTGGAGAATTAACCCTGATATGCAAATGAACCAAACTTATAAAAGTGTGAAGAACCCATGACCCAGGGTCCATCTTGGGTGTAGCTTTTTGGCTGCCCAGGGTATACCTTTGAAGGCCCTTCAAATAAATACCTACTTTTATTCTCTTATTCTTCTCTAGTCTCTGTTTTTAGGTGGCCACCTCAAGGCATCAGCGGGAGTGTGATGCAATTGATCTGCCAGACCTACCCATATTTATATTTCAGTCATCATCCCTCATCATCCCCCATACCACAGGGGCTTTACCAGCTTGGCTCTGTTTGATTGCAGTGCATGTTTCACAGTTATGGATAACCTGGAAGATGGTGTCCATGTGTTGCCTAAGATCAGAAGAAAAACTTTCCAAACAATATTAGAATTGATAACATAAAGAGCAGTCTTTTAATGAAAGCTTTCAGGTGCACAAAATATACCTATGTGCATGTGCAGAATCGAATTTTCACAATTTTTATAAGTTTAACAGATTAGTATATCTAGCAAGTACATCCAATACGGGAAGGGTTGTCCTAGTAACCCACCATTGGACCTGCCCCATTGGAGTCCCTCCAAGGGGTTCTTAACCCTATATCTTGTTGTGTCTCCCAAGTGCTGGTGCAAAACAGGATGTCCTTTTTAGAAATTATTTTCTTGAAAATAAGACTAAATAGAATTTCAAGAGTGTGACATAAAGTGTGAGAAAAAGTAATTACTGTTCCAAAGTGTAAGAAAGTGCTGGAAACTATACAGCTATGTATTAAAAATGTACAAATATATAAAAAAGCTAAAAATCTTTAGGCATTACATGGTTAAGTCCACCCCTCAATCACGAGCCCGTCTGTATGCTGCATCTCTTCCCTGATGAGCTGAGGTGTCATGGGCCCACCGAGCCAGAAATAATTCACCCTTATGTTGCCGGTCCAGATTGACCTGAGACACTGGAATCTTGGCAGCTCAATCCACCTGTCCACTGTTGAGATGCTCTTCAGTAGCCCGAATCCTGGGCACATGTGCATCTACATGACATACTTTTACAGCCAATTTCTCTACCCAGGCAACGAAGTCCTGCCACAATTCAGCAGCCCAGATGGCTTTACCTGTGTGCTGCCAATTGGTCTTTTTCCATCAGTCCAGCTACCCCCACAGAGCATGTGCTACCATCCATGAGTCAGTGTAGAGGTAGAGCAGTGGCCATTTCTCTCGTTCAGCCATATCTAAAGCCAGCTGGATGGCTTTCAGCTCTGCAGCCTGACATGATCCACCTTGTCCCTCACTAGCTTCTGCGACTCGTCGCATAGGACTCCATACGGCAGCTTTTCATTTTTGATGTAGCCCTACAATACAGCAGGAAACATCAGTGAAGAGAGCATGTTGCTCATCATCTTCTAGTAGCTGATTATATGATGGGGCCTCCTCAGCCCGTGTCACTTGCTCTTCCTACTGTGATGGTGATAGTCCAAAATTTTCACCTTCAGGCCAGTTTGTGATGACCTCCAAGATCCCTGGGGGATTGGGATTTCCTATTCAAGCTCGCTATGTAATTAGCGCAAAGCACTTATGCCATGTGGCATCAGTGGCATGATGTGTGGAAGGGACTTTCCTTGTGAACATCCAGTCCAGCACTGGCTGTCAGGGTGCCAGGAGGAGCTGGGCTTTGATGCCAATCACTTCTGAAGCATTTTGAACACCTTCATAAGCTGCCAGTTGTTTTCTGTTGGGCTATAATAGGACATGGATCCTTTGTATCCCCGACTCCACAACCCCAGGGACCGTCCTCAAGTATCCCTGGGTACTTTTTGCCTTAGAGTCCAGGAAGGACCATTCACCCCAGGTGCGTTGTAGAGCACATTTTTCACATCCTGTCCTGTCCTGACTGGCCCAAGGGCTACTGCATGAACAATCTCCTGTTTAATTTGTTCAAAAGCTTGTTGTTGTTCAGGACACCACTTGAAATAGTTCTTCTTCCAGGGCATGATAGAGAGGGACTGCAATCTCACTGTAATCCGGAATGTGCATCCTCAAAAACCCACAGTGCCTAGGAAAGCCTGTGTTTCCTTCTTGCTGGTCGGTGGGGACATAGCTGCTATTTTGTTGACCACATGCATTGGAATCTGAGGACGTCCATCTTGCCCTTCTAAAAACTGGATTTCCTGGGCAGGTCCCTTGACCTTACTTTGTTTTATGGCCAAACTGGACTTCAGGAGGATCTGGATTATCTTTTTCCATTTTCAAAAACTTCCTCTTCTGTGTTCCCCATGCAATGATGTCATCAATGTGCTGCAAGTGTTTTGGAGCCTCACCCTTTTCCAGTGCAGCCTGGATCAGTCCATGGCAGATGGTAGAGCTGTGTTTCCACTCCTGGGGCAGTTGGTTCCAGGTGTACTGGATGCCCGTCCAGGTGAAAGCAAACTGTGGCCTGCACTCTGCTGCCAAAGGAATGGAGAAAAATGCATTCACAATGTCAATGGTGGCACCACTTAGCTGCCTTGGACTCCAGTTCATACTGAAGTTCCAGCATGTCCGGCACAGGAGCACTCAGTGGTGGTGTGACTTCATTCAGTCCATGATAGTCCACTGTCAGTCTCCACTCTCCATTGGACTTTCACACTGGCCATATAGTACTGTTAAAGGATGAATGAATCTTGATGACCACTCCCTGGGGTTCCAGTTCATGGATCATCTCATGGATGGCAGTCATGGAATCCCGTTTATTGTGGTAATGTTGACAGTGCACTGTTTTTGTAGTGATCAGGTCCTGTTGTTCTTAAACCCTCAGCAGTCTCACAGAAGAAGGGTCCTCAGAGCCCAGGCAAGGGATTAAGCTAATTCCCTCTGTCTCCACAGGAGCTATCCCAAAAGCCCAACAATTCCCTTTTGGGTCTTTGAAATACTCTCTCCTGAGGTAATATATGTTGAGGATAAACAGGGCCTCTGGACCAGTCACAGTGGGGTGTTAGTGCCATTGATTCTTGGCCAGGCTCACCTGAGCTTCTAGTACAGTCAGCTGTTGGGATCCCCCTGTCACTCCAGAAATAGAAATGGATTCTGCCCCTATATATTTTGATGGCTGTTGGAAGCCGCGCGGGACAGGGAGCCCGGATCCCCGGCGGGGGGAGAAAAACAGAAAACAACCAATATGGTTGAAAAATACACTCCGATTTATTAGCAGTCTAAAGACACTTATATAGTATACCAGCTTGTTAGCTCCTAAGTGGCTTAACGCTTATCAGGACACATTTCTATTTCTACACAATTGGACTACATTGGCAGTTTTCCACAGTCTTGTTATGATCAAAAGAATTTTGTGCTTGCCTCCTCGTATACTCCTAGATATCACACCTGCAAGTACGTTACTCCCTGAAATTTCTCAGGCTGAAACTGTTTAGTTTCACACAGGGACTTTCCCACGGAAAATGTCTCTCACACACACAGGCCTAAAAACCTCCAGCTCAATAGCTTGCACAGTTCTTTTATTGATCCCAATAATTCTATTCTCCAACAGATGGCATCAGGGTGCGTTGTGCACCGGTGTCAACTAAAGCCTTGTACTCTTGCGAGTCTGATGTGCCAGGCCATTGCATCCACACAGTCCAATAGATCCAATTTTCCCTTTCATCCACCTAGCTGGAGGCAGGGCCCCTCTAGTTCTGGTCATAGTACTTGTTGCTCACTTCTTGTAAATATGATGTGGAGGTCCCTTTAAGAGGATCGAAAGTAACATCAGCCCTCCCATTCTTTCAGAGGACTTGTCCACTGGAAACTGGAGCAGCATTTATCCTTAAAGAATTTCCTGTGGTGGTTGTTCTTCCACTCAAGTTACATACCCATGCTGCCAGGGCAGAGGTGGGTTTTCCATCCCACTTCCTCATGTCCTCTCCATGGTCATACAGGTAAAACCACATGTTACCTCATGGTGTGTCCCCTCTCTCTCAAGCAGGGAGGCACTTACTCCCAATAGCAGAGCCTCTGTTCCATACTGTCTAGGCATGGGACATTTCCTCTCTAACTTGATTGAGCCTTTTGAATTTGTCCACAGTCTTGGACAGTCTTTCCACAGACAGGCATTGCTCATTATTTGGATCCCTATAGATTATGTCCAATACAGCTAAATCTCTCAGGTACTGGATACCCTTCTCCATGGCATTCCACCTGCATGGGCTCACTACTAGATCATCCTTGAGGGAATACCTTTCCCTCACGCTTGACAGGAGTCGCCTCCAGAGGCTGAAAGTTTCTGTCCTCTTCCCAATTGTCTTGTCAATGCCCACATCCCTGGACAGGGATCCCAGCTGCTTGGCTTCACTACCATCTAGTTTCCTATTGTGGGCCATGGTATCCCAGCATCAGAGCTGCCAGGTCATATGGGGCTCACCTGACTGGCAGCTGAAATCTTTTCACATATCTCACAGCTCAACCAGGGATAGTGATCAGGTGATTATCTCTGGCCCTGCCTCTTCCTCTTGTTGTGAGGGCCCTGCTTCCTCTTCATCCCTCACTAAGTGAACTGATTTTGTCTTGTATTTCTTCTTCTGTGTAGGGGCAGCTGCTCCCAGCACTGCTTGTTCCTCTGGTTCAGCTGCAGTTTGAGTGGCCACAGTGCCTGTTGGTCTGCTTTCCTCCTCCTTGTCCCCCCAAGGGTGCTGTCTAGTAATGAGCAGTGTCCGATAAATAGTAGCCAGGGCCCAGCATGTTGCATAATTTTGCACCTCTCTGGAACTGCCACAGCCTTTTTCTCTCAAATATTCTGCCACTTTATCAAGGTCCTGTAGTTGTTCAGGGGTGAACTTCCAAACCATGGGACCAGAATAGTCCTTCAAAAACTACCCCATTTTCTCCCACATTCCATGCCACTCATGATTATCCACCCTTGGGGCAGATCTATGAAAGACCTTCCTAGAAATCTCTTGACTCTAAACATGGTATGGACCACAGTGAGAAAACCTGGCAGACTTTTAGTAAAAAGAACATGCTTTCCTAAAAATCCAAAGAAAATTCAAAATTCTCAGAAGCTGTTTAAACAGGCCTGAAGGAGGAAGAGGGGGTGAAAGGCTGGGGAATATCATCCTCCCCTGTTCCCCCCCCAGACTGGGTACAATTATTAATGGACTCCCACAGGTAGTGCCTGAGGTAAAAGTATGAGCACCACTGAATACACATCCCAAATGACCTTCATTGCCCTCTGTCTTGGGGTGACTTTGTGATGTGTATCCCATATCGCTGCCCTATGCCCAGAAATTAATTCTTGTGCCTTTCTATGCCTTTAAACTGAGCCTGAGAGGGGGAAGGAAAACTGAGCAAAACTTTCTCAAAGCAGTTTGCAGCTTGTTCAAGGTCACATAGAGATAGGGACTTTTTTTTCAGCTGCGTCAGGGGAGCGAGGAAGCACCCGGCTTGCTGCTTCCCAGTCAGCTTTTTGGCCAGTTGTTCAGCTTCTTTTTCTCCGGGGAGAGACTGAGAGTTGAACTTTGCTTTTCCTTCCCTGGAATTTCAGATTTTCTCCTTTTTCTACTGGACTGCTTCAACCTCAGAGCACATCAGGAGGACTTTCCACCGGGCACAGAGGCCCTGGCCCTGGGCTAAGCCCCAGCTCTGAGGAGACCAAAGGGAGGACTCTAACACTTTTCCCAGGTTTTTTCACCACAGCGAGAGATTTTATTATTTAGCATTATTTTCCTTTTCCCATGTGTTTGGTAAATAAATAGTTTTATCTCTTTCACTTTCCTTTAAGGAAAATTTATGTTTTCTCGAACCATGTGGGGGAGGGGTGGTTATGCCTTCTCTCAGAGGATATATTTCTAAATTTGGCCAAACCGGAACAAATTTAGTGGCGCCCAACTGCGTGGCTGTCCTGGGTTGAGGTGTATTCTATTACCATCCTCATGAGCTGTGGAAATCAGGTGGGGCAGTGGTTCCTTGCCTCCTCCCTCCAGACTATCTTGCTGTTAATGGCCCATCATTGTCCTGCTGCATGACTCAGAGATAACTCCCTCCGGACTATCTTCTGTTAATGAGCCTAATCAACACTTGGCCTCATGACTCATTACCCTATTGTGAGATGCTCCACCCAGAGGGAGGAACCAAGCATCCCATCGTGGATATAATCTGGGACTCTTAACACCAGAGACACTCTTTCCACTGGATTTCCAGAGGACAGGAGCTACACAGCCACCACTGGACTTTCTGAGGAAGAGCAGACCCCTTCTACTACAGGATCACCACTTCAGAGGACTGCTACCACCACCCTGCCTAACAGGGACTCAGGTTGTATCTTGACTCTGTCAGTGTTTTCTTTTACATTCTTTTCCTTTTCTTTAATTTCCATTAAATTGTTATTCTGACTTGGTGCCTCCCACTGGTTTGTTTTCAAACTAGCACAGTGGCTCGAAGGAAAGTGAAAAAACCTGTGCTGATTACATTTTGGTTTGAATTCACTTAATCTGTGTTGAGGTAAAATAGTCACCATGTTGGTTGAGTTCATAACGTTTCTCTGGCTTGATATATTCATGTATTTCTGGTCCGTAGGCTTGTTTAAGGTACTAGTGCCTTTCTGGTCCCTAGGCCTATTTGCCTATCCACAACTTGCTCCAATCTTGTCCTTGATATGTAAATTTTACAGAGAAGGGAGATGAATCAGGATTTCTATCTGGCTGTGCTCGGTGATAATGATTTATAAGAAGTTGACAGAGGTACAAGCAGCTGTTCGAAGTGTGTATGATATGTGGTTTCTCCGTCCTAACCCCAGTCCTAGCTTTGGTAGCCTGTTTTGGGAATTTATTAGTAATTGCACCCAGATTGTTAGAAGAGGAGGAGACGGGGTTTCCCTTCCATTTAAATTTGATAGGTTATCTTTTGAGAGTATTCAGTTTTCCCTGGATGTTAGAGACCACCCTCCTGGTATTTTATCTGGTAATCTTCCTCTATGTGATTCGCAGCTTGTCTAGAATAAGAGCTCAGATTTCCAGGGTGACTGCTGAGACACCTGACCCAGAGGTGGAACATCCTGAGTGGTGTGAGGAATGGGAGGATATGTGCCGTTGTGTCCTCTGGGAACAGTTCCCACTCAGCCCGGTCAGCTCGGGACACAGCAGGCAACGGGGGCCAGCCTCTGATATCGGAGGGATCAGAGGTCTGGCTTGTGGGTCCTTCCAAGGGACCACGGCGATAAAGGCAGACGGCGGAGGAAAGGGGCAGGCTCAGAGTTGGGTTAAATCCAGAAAGTTTATTGGTCCTCCGAACGGGGGGACCTCAACCACCAGGGGTGCCCAACCCAGAGCACCTGCAGATCGTGGGCCAGGGCATTTTATAGCGGGGGGGGCATGGGGGGGGGGGGGGTGTACAGAACAACCAACCAGGGAAGGGAAGGGTGCGGCAAGCAGAACGAGGGACACATAAGGGAACCAACTATAACAGGGGAAGGGAGGGACTCCTTTCCCAGGACTAATCACCTGGCCCCCTGGCTAGAACTTTCCAGAAGCCTGGGAGGAGTGGCAGAGTGACAGACAGGGTCCTGGGAGGAGATAAAAATGACAGACAGGGTGATTTTAATAAAACAGGGGGGGTGCCAACTGGGGTACACCAAACTTACAGAACATGGGGGGGAGACCCGGACTGAACTAAACAAACACACTCCCACAGATATGGGCCAAATCTTGAAGAAATTCTCTGACCCAATGGTTTGCAAGTTTCCCCATGAACAAGTTCAGCTGAGGTGGCGAAATATCTGAAAGAGAAATACAGTGACAATTCTAATGAGAACAAGCTCCTTGCAATATGTTGGGCTTTGGCATATGCCTATCGCACACTGCAGCAGGTAGAGAGGCAGGAAGATAAATCAGTAAAGCCTGCAGACACCCCAGTCACTCAGACTGCAGCCATACCAGACAGCAAGCCCAAACCAGATGGAGGGTCTAAGCCATTGACAGTGGTTCCTGTCACGAGGAAGAAACACACAACCAAAACTGATCGCCCAGTGAAAGATGAGGATAATGCAGGGGAAGGAACCTCAAAACCACTAACTGACTCACGCACAGAAACCATTACTGAGTCCATGTCCATAAAGGGCCTTCACAGCTTAAGAAAGGACTACACCCGACGGTCTGATGAATCCATAATAAGTTGGATGGTCTGTATTTGGGATGCTGCAGGCAATGATGTGATGCTGGACGGTGCTGAAGCGAGGCATTTGGGATCCCTGTCACGTGATCCAGTGATCGACCAAGCAATGATAAGGGGGGCTGACTCTGCCAGTCTCTGGAGATGGGTTTTGACAGGCATGATTAAAAGATATATGTGCGGAGATGATCTCTACACGCAGCACACCCAGTGGAAGACCATAGAACAAGGGATCCAGCGCCTGAGAGAACAAGGGGTGGTAGAAGTTTTCTTCACAGATGACCCAGGATTGAGGAGTCCAGACCAGGCCAGCGTTAATCCATATATGTGGTGAAAACTCATATGACTTGGGCCACCAGAATACGCTTCTGCTTTAGCAATAATGAAACCGGACTACGGTGCGAATGAGACTGTGCGGGATATGGCAGTGAAGCTCCGAGCATATGCAGACTCTGTGCATGGCCCAACACATGCAAGAGTCGCAGCTGTGGAAACACGAATGCAGAAAATGGAAGATAAGATGGTGAAGAATCATCAGGAACTCAAGGAGATTAAAGAGTGCCTTCCCCAAATCTCGGCAGTACAGATCAGAGATTCTAATACCAAACGTGGACGTTCCCCAGAGAGAAGGAACATCCCATGAAGTGAGCTGTGGGATTTCCTGTGTGACAGTGGGGAAGATGTGAAGAGGTGGGGTGGGCAACCCACCTCTGCTCTGGCAGCACGAGTGTGTGAATTGAAGAAGCGCAAGTTTCAGAAAGGAAGTTCTACCAAAAAGGACGTAGCTCCAGTTGCCTGTAGCCAAACTGTTGGAAATGATGGAAAAGACGATGACATGTCCAATTCCCATGAAGGAACCTCTAAGATGCAGGCCCAGGGAAAGAAGGATAACCAGGCATAGAGGGGCCCTGCCTCTAGCCAGGTAGAGGCCAGGGAAAACCGTGTTTTTGGGACGGTGTGGATTCGTTGGCCTGGTACATCCGAACCACAAAAATATGATGCCTTGGTTGACACTGGTGCGCAGTGTACAATAATCCCATCGCAACATGTGAGGGTAGAATCTGTTTCTATTTCTGGTGTAACAGGTGGATCACAAAATTTGACCTTGGTGGAAGCTGAGGTGAGCCTGACTGGAAATGAGTGCAAGAAACATCTCATTGTGACTGGCCCAGAGGCCCCGTGCATTTTGGGCATAGACTTCCTCGGGAACGGGTATTTCAGAGACCCCAAGGGACTCAAGTGGGCTCTTGGAATAGCTGCTGTGGAGACAGAGGGCATTAAGCAATTGAACACTTTGCCTGGACTATCAGAGAACCCATCTGCAGTTGGCCTTCTGAAGGTGGAAGAACAAAGAGTACCAATTGCTACCTCGACAGTGCATCGCCAACAGTACCGGACAAATCGAGATGCTGTGATTCCCATCCACAAGATGATCCGCGAGCTAGAGAGCCAAGGGGTGGTCAGCAAGACCCACTCACCCTTCAACAGCCCCATCTGGCCTGTGCACAAGTCTGATGGGGAATGGAGATTGACTGTGGACTATCGTGCCTTGAATGAAGTGACTCCACCATTGAGCGCTGCTGTGCCGGACATTTTGGAGCTCCAGTACGAGCTGGAGTCCAACGCAGAGAAGTGGTATGGCACTATTGACATTGCCAATGCATTTTTCTCCATTCCTCTGGCAGCAGAGTGCAGGCCTCAGTTTGCCTTCACCTGGAGGGGTATGCAGTACACCTGGAACTGACTGCCCCAGGGGTGGAAGCACAGTCCCACCATCTGCCATGGGTTGATCCAGATTGCACTAGAAAAGGGTGAGGCTCCAGAACATTTGCAGTGCATTGATGACATCATTGTGTGGGGGAACTCCGCAACAGAAGTGTTTGAGAAAGGTGAGAAAACCATCCAGATTCTCCTGGAAGCTGGTTTCGCCATCAAGAAGAGACAGGTCAAAGGACCTGCTCAAGAGATCCAGTTCCTGGGAGTGAAATAGCAAGATGGACGACATCAGATTCCCACTGAGGTCGTCAATAAGATCACTGCAATGTCTCCACCAACCAACATGAAAGGAGACGCAAGCTTTCCTAGGTGCCATAGGTTTTTGGAGGATGCATATTCCTGAGTATAGCCCGATTGTGAGTCCTCTTTACCTGGTTACCCGCAAGAAGAACGATTTCCACTGGGGCCCTAAACAGCAACAAGCTTTTGCCCAAATCAAGCAGGAAATCCCTCATGCTGTAGCCCTTGGCCCTGTCAGGACAGGACCTGAAGTGAAGAATGTGCTCTACTCTGCAGCCGGGAGCCATGGTCTGTCCTGGAGCCTTTGGCAGAAGGTGTCTGGTGAGACTAGAGGTCGACCACTGGGATTCTAGAGCCAAAGTTCCAGAGGGTCTGAAGCCAACTACACCCCAACAGAGAAGGAAATCTTGGCAGCCTATGAAGGAATCCAAGCCGCCTCAGAGGTAATCGGCACTGAAGCACAACTCCTCCTGGCACCCCGACTACCGGCTCTGGGGTGGATGTTCAAAGCAAAGGTTCCCTCTACCCACCATGCCACCAATGCCACATGGAGCAAATGGATTGCTCCCATCACACAGCGCACCTGTATCGGAAAACTGAATCGCCCTGGGATTTTGGAAATAATCACAAATTGGCCTGAAGGTGAAAACTTTGGTCTCACTGATGAAGAGGAACAAGAACAAGTGACACGTGCTGAAGAAGCTCCACCATACAATCAACTACCATCAGAAGACACACACTACGTTCTTTTCGCCGACGGTTCTTGTCGCATCGTAGGGATGAAACGAAAGTGGAAAGCAGCCGTATGGAGTCCCACACGACGGGTTGCAGAAGCTACTGAAGGAGAAGTTGGATCAAGCCAACTCGCTGAACTCAAAGCTGTTCAACTAGCCCTGGACATTGCTGAAAGAGAGAAGTGGCCAAAGCTCTACTTCTACACTGATTCATGGATGGTAGCCAATGCTCTATGGGGATGGTTGGAAAAGTGGGAAAAAGCTAATTGGCAGCATAGGGGAAAACCAATCTGGGCTGCTGAAGAGTGGAAAGACATCGCTGCACGAGTTAGAAAGCTAGTTATGAAAGTCTGCCATGTAGATGCTCACGTCCCCATGAGTAGGGCTAATAAGGAACACCAAAACAACAAGCAGGTAGATCAGGCTGCAAAGATAGAAGTGTCACAGATAGACTTGGACTGGAAACACAAGGGAGAGTTGTTCCTAGCTCGATGGGCCCATGATGCCTCAGGTCATCAAGGCAGAGATGCCACCTATAGTTGGGCACGAGACCGAGGGGTGGATCTAACCATGGACAGTATCTCCCAGGTGATGCACGACTGTGAGACGTGCTGCGATCAAGCAGGCCAAGAAGGTGAAGCCCCTGTGGTATGGCGGGCGGTGGTCCAAATACAAGTATGGAGTGGCCTGGTAGATTGAGTACATCAAATTTGTTCCGGTTTGGCCAAATTTAGTAATATATCCTCTAAGAGAAGGCATAACCACCCCTCCCCCACCAGGTTCCGGAATGAATAAATTTTCCTTAAAGGAAAGTGAAAGAGATAAAACTATTTATTTACCAAACACATGGGAAAAGGAAAATAATGCTAAATAATAAAATCTCTCGCTGTGGTGAAAAAACCTGGGAAAAGTGTTAGAGTCCTCCCTTTGGTCTCCTCAGAGCTGGGGCTTGGCCCAGGGCCAGGCGCTCTGTGCCCGGTGGAAAGTCCTCCTGATGTGCTCTGAGGTTGAAGCAGTCCAGTAGAAAAAGGAGAAAATCTGAAATTCCAGGGAAGGAAAAGCAAAGTTCAACTCTCAGTCTCTCCCCGGAGAAAAAGAAGCTGAACAACTGGCCAAAAAGCTGACTGGGAAGCAGCAAGCCGGGTGCTTCCTCGCTCCCCTGACGCAGCTGAAAAAAAAGTCCCTATCTCTATGTGACCTTGAACAAGCTGCAAACTGCTTTGAGAAAGTTTTGCTCAGTTTTCCTTCCCCCTCTCAGGCTCAGTTTAAAGGCATAGAAAGGCACAAGAATTAATTTCTGGGCATAGGGCAGTGATATGGGATACACATCACAAAGTCACCCCAAGACACCCTCAATGTTATCATGTCATAAAGTCATATCCCACAGTACAGCAACAAAGCAATGTTTATCCCTCTCCCTGCTCTGAGAAAGATTCCCGTGAGGACCGCATACAGGAATATATACAAATATGTACCACACCCACATGAACAGGCCAAGCAACATTGTGACCACTTCTTCTGGACCTCCTACAATAAATGCTTAGATTCAATTTGTTTAGAGCCTCTGTGGTCAAATCTGTTGTTATCTGTCGCGTGACGGTCAGTGATGAGAGAGAAGGGGCAGATTACTTGGATGCAATAAGCCGATTTTATTGATACAGAGCTGAGTATTTATACCTTTTTAGCAGTTATATAAGCAGTTATATAAGCAGCAATCACTATAACAACCATATCTATGTTTCTTAATAACATTGCAAAACTAGAAGCTAGCACTATCACAGGTACATACCAAGCATGCCTTTTATGCTGACTGTTTCATTATAGGCCTTACTGCCTGCCACGGTTTGCGGCCTAACAGCGTTAGCGCGTCTACTTCTGACATGAGTTTAGCAGTGCTCTCACTTCTGCTTTCTAGCTGTATCTCCACAGTTATCTCCCCCTTTCTTATCCACGAGTAAAATTTTCTTTGTTGACTTATCAGTCAGTCTCTGAACACATTGCAAAACACATGGCAGACAAATCTTCATAAGCAACAGCATGGCTAAAATATAAATTCCTGCTTTAGCTAAATGCTTTAGCCAGCCAGTAAGTCCCCATGCTCCAGGTATGCTTCCAAGCCAGTCGTTATCACTTACAACTCTCAATTTCCTGACACTATCCTGAAGGGCTTGTATGTTCGCATGAATAGACAGGGAGTGATCAGACAGGTTCATGCAGCATAAGCCTTCAAATTCATCACAGCCATGTCCATGCGCTAAAAGCAGAAAGTCAATTGCAGCTCTATTTTGCAGTGTAGCATGTCTTACGCTATCTCCATCTATTAATAAGCCTGTTAAAGCAGAGCTAGTAGCATTAGTTTGTTTTGCAAGCCAGCAGCCAAGGTTACTCAGAGTTTTCAGAGCATGAGCCATTCCAATAGATGGAATGATAGATGCAAACGCTCGGGCTCCTAGGTTCCAAGATTGAACATTATCATCACAATCTTGGCTATATGTGTGTGTGCTGCGTTTTGCTCGCACCAGTTTATGCAGAGATGGCAAGTTTCCTCAAAATGAGTGAAACATAGTTAGTCGCCCGAAAGTGCAAGGACCTCCTATAGCTTTGCCTGGTATTCCTTTCCATGCTCTGTTTCCACATATCAAAAATATATTGTCCAGCAGTCCAATATAGCATCACTTCCAGGAGTGATTGGTTGGGGCAAAGTATGATTACACCAGGCAGAAGCATTGGTGTAAACTCCTGTTCCTGAAACATCTAAGCCAAATTTTCTGCTGGGGCGGTTAGTATAGTTTAAATAAAAACATGCAAAGGACTGCGTGGACCCAAAAATATCCAGTTCTTGGGGCTGCATAGGGAGAGGGGGAAAATTAAGGACCTTATTTACTCCTAAACCCCTGTCATTAGAAAAGTACCATCCAGCTGATTCACCAGCCCTTTTTCACCAACTTTCCTGGCACCACCAGGTTGGCTCAATTCAGCCCATGGCACTACACTCCCTTTGAACTGTCAAATTGAATAAAGTATCCCATTCACTTTTCATTAAGGGCATAGCCACCAAACAGGTTTGGAAAGGGTCACCAGGGGAGGTCATGGACAGGTACAGCGTAGACTTATTTAAGGATTCCGCTAGCGTAAGCCAAACATTACGTTCTGGGAGGGGTGGCATTGTGGCCACTTCTCCGTTGTCGAGAAGGAGTCCTGCTAAGAGGACCAGCCTGAGAAGGCAGGTCTGGCTCCCAAAGATACTATTGTGGAGGCCAGCCATCTTAATGTCCACACACAAATTTTAAAATGAGACAGTTACCATAAGAATGGCACAAAGGATCACATTGTGGATAGTTGCTATGGCGGCGATGCGATATGCAATACCACTGCTTCTGACACTTTCGACACTGACACAAAACCCACACCTGATAAGAATAATTTTTGCAAATAAAACAAGGAATAGGGTTGCTCTCAAGTCCAAGTTTCTCTCTAAACCGTTTCCAGTACTGTTCACAGAGAGAGACTTGACGTGCAATTATAGTTTGTACTTCTGCTGGAGTGGGTTGTCCCTGGAAATCAAAAAGTGGTGTAAAGTCAATAAGTCCCCTGGAATCAAGTAGAAGCTGGCCGAGCTGATGGTCGAGGCAAGTGTCCTCTGTGGTCTCTGGAGCTGAGGCAGAGGCTGTGATGGCCGGGGTCTCTGCTGATAGTGTGCCAGGGTGATCAAGATCCTCAAAGTCCTCAGGAGAAGCTTTTAAAGATTCCCTGAAGGGTCTCACCTTCTTGGCTGGGATCCACCTCAGGCCATTCTCTGTAGAAACAGAGGCAAAACCCCTTCCCCATGTGATGAGGGGATAAGGTCCCAGGATCTTACCTGTTTCTGGGTCTTTAACAAGGACTGGGGCCTTCTGTTTGACTTATAAGTGTTGGTTACTGCCGAAGTGCCTTATAATTGGAGGGTTGGGATCCATCAGGGAACAATTTAAAAAGTTAAACACATACAATGCCTTCTGTAAGTGTTCATCTGGGGTAGCATTCCCCATTCCCCCTTTCTGTTGTAATAAAAGACGTTTTAGTGAACAGTGGGCTCGCTCAATAATAGCTTGGCCTGTGGAGGAATGAGGAATCCCTGTCTTGTGTATCACTCCCCAGAGGGCAAGAAAATTTGCAACTCTCTGGGAAATATATGCTGGACCATTATCAGTTTTAATTTGTGAAGGAATTCCCAAGACTGCAAAGGCACTCGCAAAATGAGGGCAAACATCTTTTGCCGATTCTCCTGTATGACAAGATGCAAACAGGGCACCTGAAAAGGTGTCTACAGAAGAGTGTATATACTTAAGTCTGCCAAATTCAGGAAAATGAGTAACATCTGTTTGCCAAATTTTGAGGCTCTGGAGTCCTCTAGGGTTAACACCTCCAGCTAGAGAAGGAAAGGAGTGTCTTTGACCGTCTGAGCACATAGCCACAATGCTAGAGGCTTGGCGAGAGGGCAAAGCAAAAGTTCTCACAAGTGCGGTAGCATTCTGATGAAAAAATGAGTGGCTGATTTTTGCTTGGGAAAAGCAATCAGGCACTACTTGCGCAGGTAGCGTAAGTAGATCTGCTTGGCGGTTCCCTTCTGCAATGAAACCAGGTAAGGTAGTATGAGATCTAACATGCATTACAAAATACACTTCTTGTCTATTATCTAAAAGAAAAACAAGTTGTTGTAGCCAATAAAACAAATCTGCATTAGGCACATCTTTCAACACAACAGCTTCAGCTCTTTTCACAAGTCCTGCAACATAAGCAGAATCAGTTATTAGGTTAAAAGGAATAGACCAGTGTTCAAAGGCTCATACAACGGCTGCTAATTCAGCAATTTGGGGAGATCCTGAAACAGTGGTTAACGCAGCCGGGGGCTTGAAACCACAAGCCCCAGCGTGCCCTCGGGCAGAGGGGACGCAGCGTTAGCCTCCACAGTGTCCTTGCTGGACGGCTCAGTGGAATCAGCATGAGATGGGTGCGTGCGCTGGCTCCTCCTCAGAGGAAGCACATCGGGCAGCCGATGATCAAGCTCGTGTTTGCCCGGAGGCAAAGAAGGCGGGAGGGGTTTCTGGTGTGAGTTCCAACAGGTTTATTTGCAGGACGGTCCAGGGACCAGCAAAAGCCTCGAGGAGAAGCGGGCTAGCCCCTTTATGGGGGGGGGGGGGGGGGGGGGGGGGTGGAGTAAGGCAGGGAAAGAGAAAACAACTAATGGGGTACAAGCAGAGGGGAGGATACAATTTTTCAGAACAAATGGGGAAAACAGGGAGGCAGGAGTCATAACAGGGAACCAATTAATAACTAAAAAAGGGAGAATTTTCTGGAACAGGGGGAGGTAATTTAGGATTGGGAGCCACCCAGGGGGAGGTAACCTAGACCTCAGTGATCTCTTCTGGTGACTGACATTTGATGGTTTCAGCCCGAGAGCAGGCTGACCCACCCCAACAAGTGGTGACATCTGAGTCCCATTGGTTGAGATTCGAATCCCACCACAGCGTCACAGATTTGTGGCTGTGACCAGACTCATCTGTAAAAACAGTTAATGCTCTCAAGGGAACTTTGCTCCTTTTGGGTCGTGTTAGAAGGTTAAAACCTGCTTCTATGAGCTTGTGTTTCAGGGGGTGTGTAGAAAGTTTTCCAGAAAAATCGGTAAGAGCCATCTGAAACACTTCAGACTGTTGAAAAAGCCACTGTAAATAAACAGCAGTAACAGGCAAACAAATCAAACAGAAATCAACACCTGCAAGTGTAACAAGTCTCTGTCTAGCTTTTACAATAAGCAAAGCAAACATTTCATGTTGGGTACTGACAGTTTTAGACGTGGTGTGGCAGAAAAATCCATTCAGTAATTAATAAAGGGTCTAGCAAGTTAGGGTCCCACTGAAAAATTAAAGCATGAGGCTGTTTAGCTGGATTTAAAATGATTAAAGAAAAGGGCAACTCTGGAGCCCAATGGGCTGCTTGTCGATTTGAGATAGCATCAGCTACCTTTTGCAATGCTTGGCAAGCTTCCAGTGTAAGCTGCCGAGGTGATAGTAAATCAGGCTCTCCTTTTAACAGAGCAAACAGAGGGCTCAAGTCTGCATTTGAGATTCCTAACAGGGGACAAACCCAATTAATTGTCCCCAAAAGTTTCTGAGCATCATGCAAAGTACAAATGTTGGTTTGAATTTGTAAAGGTTGAGGAGAAATACTCTGGGTCCTAATTTGCCAGCCCAGGTATTTCCAAGGGGGTTGACGCTGAATTTTTTCAGGAGCAACACAAAGTCCAGCTTGAGTTACAGCATTACTGACAAGGGCTAAGGCTTTCTCCATGACTTCTTGTTTTTCTGCTGCAATTAAAATGTCATCCATATAGTGATACAAAGGAGTGTCAGGCATGTCTAAGCGAATGGGACTAAGAATTTTTGCAACAAACCACTGGCAAATAGTGGGGCTATTTTTCATGCCTTGGGGCAGGACAACCCAGTGATACCTTTGCAAAGGTGCCTGCATATTGGTGCTCGGGACAGAAAAGGCAAATTTTAGTGCATCGTCAGGATGTAAGGGAATGCCAGAAAAGCAGTCTTTTAAATCAATGACTGTCAAGTGCCAATTTCGGGGGATCATGGTAGGAGATGGGAGACCAGGCTGGAGGGCTCCCATGTCCTCCATAACAGCATTAATTTTGCAGAGATCATGGAGCAAGCGCCATTTGCCAGATTGTTTTTTAATAACAAACACAGCTGAATTCCAAGGATTGGTGGAGGGGACTATATGTTCTTTTTGAAGTTGTTTCTGGACTAATTCAGTGAGTGCATGCAGTTTAGGCAATGGTAGGGACCATTGATCCACCCAAATGCATGTCTCAGTTTTCCAGGTTAATTTCAGGGCTTTGCGTGCCTCAATGGTCCCTGTTAAAAATCCGAGTGAATTCTGAAACCCCATTGTGAGAGTACATCTCATCCCCATAACACTATGGGCACAGGTAGAACAAATGGCCTTACAGAGGCTGTGTGGTTTTATGGTCCTGTCACTTGAATCAAATGGCGACTTTGATAACTGCGACTGCTTCCTCCTATCCCAGTGAGGGCCATAGGCACCTCCATAAGGGCCCAGTTAGAGGGCCACTTATCTTGAGAAATGACAGTAATGTCAGCTCCGGTATCTAAAATACCGGTGAGTGTTATTTGTTGTCCCTGCAATGACAAGGTGCACTGACAGGTAGGACGCTTATAAGAAATTGATTGTGCCCATAGTATTTGTGGGGTCCCTATAAAACCAGATTCTCCCACCTTGGTGCCATATTTTTCTACAAAGGATGGTGAATCATGTGGGAGAGGGATTAATTTAGCTATGCAGGTACCTTGTGGGATAAAACATGGAGGGTTAGCGGTCCAAACTATGATCTTAAGTTCATCCTTAAAATTTAAGTCCATAAATATAGGGAGAACAGAAAGTCCTGGAAGGCTGTTTGAGGACTTTCCTAAGAGTAGGGCGCTCTTTTGGGGCCCTAGCAGTCCAAAAATTCCTGTAGGGAGCAAATGAACAGAAGAATTGTTTAACGTTACTGTGGTTGAGGTGTGTAAGTCCAATCTGGCATTCCCTGTAGTTGCTGGGTGAAGACTTGAGGGAAGCGTTAGCTGGGCATCTGCGGGGCTGACATCTGCGAGGCTGGCATCTGCAGAGCAGGCATCTGCAGGGGCAGCTGAGGCATCCGTGTCAGAGGGTGGAGCCACCGTCCCACGCCCTGGTTCCAGTTTCCCTGGTATCCTTGGAGCAGGCGACCTTCAGAATCATACTTAGAGCAACATTGGTTAGCAGAATGTGGGCCTCTACGGCACCGTGAGCACACAGGAGTGGCTTTAGGTTTATCTCTTTTTGGAGCAGAAGAGTCCCGTCTCAAATGACTGGGTTTGCCGCAGACGAAACAGACTCCTGAAGTTGCAGAGGGCCCTCTCATGGCTGCAAGGGCTGCAGCCATGGCTGAATATTGGTGTTCTAGGGTGCCAACACGATTGCATGCTTCAATCATTTCGACCAGAGTTGGATTCTGGTTAGGAAGAGACTTAGGGAGTTTTTAACAGTCTGCGTTGGCATTTTCAACAGCAAGCTTCAGAAGCAAAGTTTCACGAGCTGCTGCATTATCAATTTGGCATTCGAGCGTCTGCTTAAGGCAGTCGATAAACTGCATATAGGATTCTTGGGGCCCCTGGACAATGATCGTAAATGATTTCTGAGGCGTATTTGCATCAGGGACCTTCAGGAAAGCTTGGCAAGCCACGTTTTGGACTCCCTCAAGGGCTTCCTGGGGAATGTCTCAGGCTTGGACATTAGGGTGGATATATGGTCCTGTTCCCAAAAGCTGTCTAATCATGAGGGCCGCCAGGGTCTGATTAGCATGACCCACATAAGTTAGGAGCAGATCCTGTAGACTTTTGTCCCACTCCTTTTCCCATAAAGCATTTTGAGCGGGAGATAGCAGCAGCCGTGCCAGAGTTTTTAAATCATATGGTGTCATAATATGAGCTGCAAGCACAGAATCTAGCAAGGTCACAAAATACGGTGAATTGATACCATGCTCTGTGGCTGCCTGCCAAAGCTCTTTGATCTCTGAGAAAGATATCTGTTCCCAATGGGCATTTCGTTTTCTCGGTCCTGTGTACAAGACAGGTGCCACAATTTTGTCTGCAAAGTCTAAGTCCCCTTCTTTTAATGCTTGTTGTTTCAAGCGGACCCAGGTCTCGTGAGGGTCGGGGGGAAATAAATCTGGCTCTTTTTCAGGATCGATAGATCCGGGGTCAAAGGGATCCTCTCCTTCATCCTCGCTGCTGTTAGCTGGACCATAGCCAGCAGTAAATGCTTTTATGGATTGTGAGGAGCCCCTCTCCCTTTTTGTTGCAAGGGGGGCTGAAGCCTTTGGTGAAAGAGGCACAGTCTCTTCAAATTGTAAAGAGTTCTGAGGCTCCGCTTCTGTGGAGGGGGAGCAAAGGGCATCCCCATTATCTTTAGCAAGAGATTTTTCTTGAGCTTTTAAAGCTTCAAAAATTACTTTCCAGGAGGAAATCATTTGTGCAGCATTTTTATCACCGTTAGCCGCAGCATTCCAAAGTTCTACTCCATAAATCTGCCGTAAAAATTGTGGACTGAGTTACTCCTTCTAGTTTAGAAGCAGTCCATCGAAGTATAGTTTTTAAGTCATGCGCAGGCAAAAGTTTGCCTTGCTTGTCAAGCAACTTTGACATAAGCTCAAGCACATCTCTTTCTAGGGTGGTCATCCCCTGACCCTGGCCCATAGTTCCCTGCAGCAACTCACCTCTTTTTCAGAGGATCAATTGCTGGCCAGTGTGGCTCCCGCTTCTCTCCGCGGCTTAACCACAGTTCCGAAGGCTCCCGCTTCTCCTGTGGCTTAACCTTCAGCGAAGTTACTGAAGTTCTGCAGGGCGTCGCCGACTGTCACATAGGAGGAAGCCCAGTCCTCACACGGAGGCACCAGTTGTCACGTGATGGTCAGTGATGAGAGAGAAGGGGCAGATTACTTGGATGCAATAAGCCGATTTTATTGATACAGAGCTGAGTATTTATACCTTTTTAGCAGTTATATAAGCAGTTATATAAGCAGCAATCACTATAACAACCATATCTATGTTTCTTAATAACATTGCAAAACTAGAAGCTAGCACTATCACAGGTACATACCAAGCATGCCTTTTATGCTGACTGTTTCATTATAGGCCTTACTGCCTGCCACGGTTTGCGGCCTAACAGCGTTAGCGCGTCTACTTCTGACATGAGTTTAGCAGTGCTCTCACTTCTGCTTTCTAGCTGTATCTCCACAGTTATCTCAACCCTTTGAGCTTCAAATTGGGAGCCAAATAATGCTGTTGTGGTTTAGGAATGGTATTCCACAATTTAGTGTTCCCACTGGAACCACTCCAAACCATGAACTGCTCGCTCACTCCCCCCTTTCCCTGTGTCAGGATAGAGAGAATTGAAGGCACAAAAGGTAAAGATCAGGGGTTGAGATAAGAACAATTTACTGGAAACAAGATAAGAAAATGAACAGTAGCAGCAACAATACTAACAATAGAGTGTAAAAGAAACAGGATTCACACGAGTGCTCACTCCTGACAATACCCCTATGCAAATCCCAGAAGGGACTCCTTCCCCATCCCTGGAAAATGATGTGAGGTGGTATAGAATAACCTCAGGGTCCTGGCCATGCCCCCTCCTGGCTACTGCACAAATTAACCCTGTCCTGGCAAAACCCAGGACAACCCATTACTCCTTGTCCTATCATGACAGTTCCTGATGAAGAGTCCCTCTCCAGTTCCCTGTAGCCCCCTTCTGATAATGGAAGGTATTGTGAGCTCTCCATGCAACCTTCTCTTCTCCAGGCTGAACAGCCCCAACTTTCTCAGCCTGTCTTCATAGTGGTGGTGCTCCAGTCCTTGGTATCAACTTAGTGTCCCTCCTCTGGACTTGCTCCAATAGTTCCATGTCCTTCTTATGTTGAGGGCACCAGACCTGAATGCAGTACTCCAGGTAGGTTCTCACAAGAACAGAGTAGAGGGGAAAAATCACCTCCCTTGACCTGCTGGCCATGTTTCTTTGGATGCAGCCCAGGATTCCATTGGTTTCTGGGCTGTGAGTGCTCACTGCTGGCTCATGGTGAATTTTTCACCACCCCCAGGTCTTTCTCCACAGGGCTGCTCTCAATCACTTCTCTGCCCAACCTGTAGGTGTGCCTGGGATTTTCGTGACCCAGGTGTAGGACCTTGCACTTTGCTTTGTTGATCTTCATGAGATCATTGACTCATCTCTCAAGCATGTCAAGGTCCCTCTGGATGGCATCCCTTCCCTCCAGCCTGTAGCCTGCACCACACAGCTTGGTGTGCCTTTGTTGCCCTTCTTTGGGCATGTACAAGCACCTCAATGCATTTCTTGTAGTGAGGGGCCCAAAACTGAATGCAGTACTCAAGGTGCAACTTGAGATTTAAGGTCTCTTCCTGGAAGCAAATTATTGTGGTGGGTTGACACTGACTGGATGCCAGGTACCCATCAAAGCCGCTCTATCACTCTGCTCTGCAATTGGACAGGAAAGAGAAAAAAATATCTAACAAAAGGTTCATGCATTTAGACAAGGATAGGAAAAGATCACTCACCAATTATCATAACAGGAAAAACAGACTTGACTTGGGGAAATTAATTTAATTTATTACCAAGAAAATCAGAGCACTATAATGAGAAGCAAAACAAATCTTAAATAGCCCTTTCCCTCACCTCTCCCTTCTTCCCAGCTCTACCTCCTCCCCCCAATGGTGCATGGGGATGGGGAAGGGGGGTTAAGGTCAGTTCATCACATGTTGCTTCTCCTGCTGCTCAGGGAGAGGAGTCCTTCCCCTGCTCCAGCATAGAGTCCCTCCCACAGGAGACAGTTCTCCATTAACTTCTCCAGCATGAGTCCATCCCCTGGGCAAAATTTCTCCATGAACTGCTGCAATGTGGGTCACTCTTCCACAGGGTCAGTCCTTAAGGCACAGCCTGCTCCAGCATGGGCACCCCAGGTCCACCAGGAAACCTGCTCCAGCATGGGCTCCTCTCTCCATAGGTCCCTGCCAGGAGCCTGCTCCAGCACAGGCATCCCACAGGTTCACAGCCTCCTCTCAGGCATCCACCGTCTCTGGCATGGGGCTCCTCCATGGGCTGCAGGTGGATCTCTGCATCCCTTTGGCCCTCTGTCCTGGGTTGCAGTATATTCTATTACCATCCTCATGAGCTGTTGAAATCAGGTGGGGCAGTGTTTCCTTGCCTCCTGCCCCCGGACTATCTTTCTGTTTATGGCCCATCATTGTCCTGCCCATGACTCAGAGATAACTCCCTCCAGACTATCTTCTGTTAATGAGCCTAATCAACACTTGACCTCATGACTCATTACCCCATTGTGAGATGCTCCACCCAGAGGGAGGAACCAAGCATCCCATCGTGGATATAATCTGAGATGCTGAACACCAGAGACAACCCTTTCCACTGGATTTCCAGAGGACAGGAGCTACACAGCCACTACTGGACATTCTGAGGAAGAGCAGACCCTTTTTCTACAGGATCACCACTTCAGAGGACTGCAGCTACCATTCTACCAGACTGCTACGACCACCCTGACTAACAGGGTGTCAGGTTGTATCTTGACTCTGTCAGTTTGAACCAGTGTTTTCTTTTAGTTTTTCCTTTTCTTTAATTTCCCCATTAAATTGTTATTCTGACTTGGTGCCTCCCACTGGTTTGTTTTCAAACTAGTATACCCTCCCTGGGCCGCAGGGGCACAGCTGCTTCACCATGGTCTTCACCATAGGCTGTAAGGGAATCTCAGCTCTGGCGCCTGGGGCACCTCCTCCCCCTCCTTCTCCACTGACCTTAGTGTCTGCAGTGTTGTTCCTCTGACATATTCTCACTCCACTTTTCTTTGGCTGCAACAACATCTGTGCAAGAACTTTTTTTCCTTCTAAAAAGGGAAGACATTGATGGGTCTGTCCTGGAGCCAGCTGACATTGGCTCTGTTGGACATGGGGGAAGCTTCTGGCAGCTTCTCACAGAAGCCACCTCTGTAGCCCCTCCCTGCCCCGTACCAAAACCTGGCCACACAAACCCAATACTATGTCTTAAGATGGTGGTTGTGTTGCTGAATTACTTGGAAGAATGGCAGTCCTGAGAATAGGCCTTTAACTGAACTGTAGTATAGGCTTGTTTTCTCATTTCCACCTGATATATTTGCTTACTGCTTTACAGTTCTGTGGGCTTTAAGTAGTGAATTGTTCACTCTAAGAAGGTGGCAGCTTTTAGATTGCACAGGTTTTAAAGTAGTAAACTTAGTCAAAATAAGAACCTTTCTCCTTGAGGAAATAAGTTTAAACATAAAAGCTAAAACTTAAATTGTTAATACTGAGGTCTGAAACTTGTTGCTTATTTTAAATGGTACTTTAACTTGCTGATTCTTTTTCTCACACTTCCCCATTATGTTTTGCATTCATAGGCAACTCTAGGTGTAGGCCAACCCCTCAATACAAATATGTAATTGCTAAAAACTTTTGCAGGAGCCTAAACAATAGGACTGCTTTCTATTTTTGTTCTTTTAGCAGCTTTCATGCAAAAGTCAGGAAATAGAGTTATCTTTCAATAAAAGAGTAACAATAGCTAATTTTTTTTCCTAACCAGGTTGTGGAAAATTATATAGTGACTTCAGTGTTTTAAAACCTTTGCAGCACTCTGGCAGTGGCTGCTGTATGATGTGTCTCAATTTGTTCTGAAGGAGAGCAAGGCTTCCAGGCTTTCTAGGTATCGCTCTTCACAAGCAAAGGAATCACAGAATATCCTGAGTTGGAAGGGACCCACAAGGATCATTGAGACCTGTCGCTGTTGTACCGGGGATGGCGAGAAGAACAACACAGAATTCAAGTCCAGGAAGAAAATGGGATTATTTAATTAATTATAAACTCGTTTATATAACTTGGTTCGCAAGAATGGCTAAGGCTATTGGTCCTCTGACCAGCCACCTCTTAGAGTGATTGGCTAAGACTCTACAACACCCATTTCAAAATATTTTCTTCAGTGTACCATAACAAGGCTGAAAACCAGGCTACAGGTGCAAGATAAAGTCTTGGTTTACAAAAACCTCTTAATTGTTTACAGCAACCCTGCATGAGAAAGCAAGGCTTTCACAGGATGCTGCAGAAAGATGGAAAATTTCTCTGCTTCTAGCTTTTTTGTATCCACGATTCCCCCTTTTTGTTTAAGACCAAAAAGGTAGCGTTTGTAATCCTCTGCGGGATCCCTTGCAGCAAGGAGAACAAACACAGCATAAGGGGTCCGTTTGGTAATGGCTGTTTCCAAACTGAATCCAAATCAGATACTGATTTAAAGTAGGCAGAGAGATTCTCCAGCAATGCCATGGGAGATACATCTAATGAACCCAATTCTACATCAGCTATTAATTCTACATAACCTTAAGGGCTCTACATCAGTTGCTAATTCTGGATAGCCTTAAGGGCTTTAACATTCTGAGTCCAAAACAAAAGGAAAACTTAAAGTTCAGTCTCTGCTAGTAGAAGGACCATCCGACTGATGGTTGACATCCTGGTCATCATCAGAAGGATCATTTGGTTGATGATCTCCATTCTGGTCATCATCTGGAGGTTGCCTTGGAGGTTGCCTGTTCTGCTGCTGGTGTCGCAGGTCAGGGCGAATGCATATTGCAGGTAGCCATCATACCTCAGTATCTGTGGAAACGCAAGCATACCCATGACCCCAAGCAATAAGCTCGTGCGGGCCTTCCCACTTCTCAGTGAGTAGGTCCTGTACCCAGACCTTCGCTCGAGGCAGGCGCATCTCGCCTGCAGACTGCAATGAGAGAAAATGGTTCAAAATAACAGGATTATTTGAATTTGGTGGCACTGTAAGAGGATTAATTGTGTACAACACTTTTTCTAATCGACTCTGGGGTTTCTCCATGCATTCCCCCTTTTTGTTTCTCCAAAACACGCTTCAAGGTGCCGTGTGTGCGTTCAACAATGGCTTGGCCAGTAGGAGAATGCAGAATACCCAAAGTATGATTTACACCCCATAGGTGTAAAAACTGCCGCATCTTCTCTGAGACATAGGTAGGGCCATTATCGGTTTTCACAGAAGAAGACACGCCCAGGACTGAGAAAGCGAGTTTCCAATGGGCAATGACATCATGGCCTTTCTCCCCAGTATGAACAGACGCCCACATAGCTGAGGAGAATGTGTCAATAGACACGTGCACATACTTAAGTCTGCCAAATTCAGGAATGTGTGTTACATCGGTTTGCCAAATCTGCAAGGCTTTTAGGCCTCTGGGGTTTACCCCTCGATAGCAGAGGTGCAGCGAGTCCATGACAGTCAGCACAAGCACTGACAATGTCGCGCGCCTCGGTGTTAGGTGGAACTGCTTCTGCAGGGTATGCGCACTTCGATGGAAAAAATTGTGCGATGCCTTGGCTTGTGCAATTTTGTCAGGCTGAGGCGCTACCCAAGCAGGGCTAGCTAGTCTGTCAGCCCTTAAAATTGCCTTCTGTTATGAAACATGGCAAAATGGTATGGCTTCAAATGTGCAGAATGTAATATGGGTGCACTCGAGCTTGAATTGCATACCACAAAGTTTTTAATAATGAAAACAGAGCTGCATTATTGACTTCCTTCAGAAGTGAACAATCTTAGCGTTGAGTTGTGTCTGCTACATAAGCAGAATCAGTGACCAAATTCAAAGGTACCTGACAGAACCGCTGAAAAGCCATGGCGACAGCCCTCAGTTCAACCAGCTGAGCTGAGCCTGACTGGTGGCCTTCCAGCCCCTGCCACTCAGATTCCTCCTTCCAGGTAACAATAGCTTTCCCAGTTTTCCCGGACCCATCGGTGAAGAAGGTGGGTCCTTGCACTGGCACCCGACTATTTTTTGACCGCAAAGTGAAGCTTGTTGATTTTGCCACTTGCAGTAATTTGTGGCTGGGCAGATGATAAGCAATCTGTCCTGAAAAGTTTTGCAGTAGACTTTGCAATGGAGCACTATTGGCCAGGCTCCACTCAAAGTATTCCTGCTGTACTGGAAGAACAATTGTTGCCGGGTCTGCTGCCAATAATTGCAAACACCGATGACAGCATTTGATTATCAGACAAGCGATCAGTTCAAACAATGTGGATGCTGTCTTTTTTGGCTGATGTGGCAAAAAGACCCATTCCAGGATGTGCAAGGGATCAGGCCACTGTTTATTCCATTGGCCAATGATACCTGTAGGATGTAGATCTGGAATGGTAATGAAAACAGTGATATCAATGGAGGGATCCATTCAATAAACCTGACGAGTAGAAACAGCCTGCTGCACCTCCTCCAGCACTCGTCGCGCTTCAGGAGTCAATTTCCAATGTGAATTCAACTCGGGGTCCCCTTTTAAAATATTAAAAACCGGGGAAAGTTGTGTCATGGTTAGTCCTAAGTAAGGACGTAACCAATTTATGATACCCAGCAATTTCTGAGCATCATTCAAGGTCTTAATAGAATCCGAGAATTGCACCTCTTGGTGTTGTATAGTTTGATCCAGAATTTTTGACTCCTAAATAATTCCAAGGAGGATGCTGTTGAACTTTTTCTGGACCACTTGCAATCCATAGGAATGCAGAGCAGCGAGCAGCTGAGGCTGTATCCTCAGCAGCTCATCCCGAGTGGATGCTGCCACCAGGATATCATCCATGTAATGGTAGCAGTGTGCCTCAGGAAACTGCTCACGGACTCTGGACAAAGCCTGAGCGACATACCATTGGCAGATAGTCGGGCTGTTCTTCATGCCCTGAGGTAGAACCTTCCATTGATACCTCTGCGTAGGTTCAGCATTGTTAACTGCAGGCACAGTAAAGGCAAATTTTGGTTTGTCATTAGGATGCAAATGAATAGTGAAAAAGCAATCCTTCAAATCAATGATCAGGATCACCTACCCCATTGGAATCATGGTGGGTGAGGGCATACCAGGCTGCAATGCCCCCATACTTTCCATCACTGCATTGACTTGTTGGAGAGCCTGTAACAATCTCCATTTCCCTGACTTTTTCTTAATTACAAAAACAGAGGAGTGTTCCAGGGACTACTAGAAGGCTCAAGATGTCCCTGACGTAATTGTTCCTGAACCAGCTGAAGAAGGGCAGCTAATTTCTCTTTTGGTAGGGGCCACTGGGGTATCCAGATGGGTCTGTTCACTAGCCACCGCAAAGGCAGCGTAGGATATACTGCGCCCTTCAGCACAGTGGCCCCCATCAAAAATTTGTCCCAATCCGTACCCCCCAGGCAGCCAACGCATCCCGCCCCCAGAGGTTAAGCAGAGCTGCAGTGACATAGGGCCTAACTGTAGCTTTTTGTCCCTCTGGGTTTTTTACCAGTACAGGTCGTTCGCTTAAGTAGCTCTTTGTGGTTCCTCCCAACCCTGCGATGGCTGACCCCACAGGGGCTAAAGGTCATGCAGGAGGCCATGCAGAGAAAGAGATGATAGTCACACCAGCGCCCTTGTCGATCAAACCTCGGAGCTGAATCTTGGGTGGCTGGGCATTTGGCAGGATTAGGGTACATGTCATCTGCGGCTTTTGGCTGGAGATGTCTGCAGTCCAGAAGATCTGCGGAAGTCCTGTAGATCCAAAGCCACCATCTCTGCGACTTCATTGTTCTGACCTGGGAACACACAACTTAAAAGGCACAAGTTGAGCAATGCAAGTCTTTTCAGGAATAGTGACGGGGGGTGGGTGTGGAAACCATAGCACAAATTTGGCCTGTAAAATCAGCATCAATAACTCCTGGGTGTACAAAGATCCCCTGAATGGTGACACTAGATCTGCCCACAAGCAATGCACTGAAGCCTTGACGTAGGGGCCCAAATGCATCCAAGGGAACCTTATGAACATGACAGGAGTCTAAGATGATTGTTGCTGGGGTGTGCACATCCACCCTGGCTGATCCCTGGGTGCTGCCTCTAAGCTGGCTGAGTAGGCCCGTGTCGGTGCCATGCCCTGGGGAAGTATTTGTGTCGGCACACAATTCTCCCTTGTGCTCCTGTTCACATTTCCCGAGCTGGTCAAAAGCCAACCGTTGGCATGGTATATAGATTCACAGTATTTTGCACAATGACCTGGCCTACCGCATCTCTCGCAGTGAGCACCTCCCTATTGTCTTTCTGCTTCCCTCTAGCCTGTTTCTGCTTGCTCTCAACCTTAGGCTTCCTTTGTCCACGATCAGAATTTACCTGGATAGGCCACAAAACTGCAGCCAGATCAGATTTATGATCCCCAGACCCCACCTTAGAGAAGGCCTCAACCATCTCTGTTAGAGTAGGTTCCCCTGGCAAAGCATCTATGATCTTTCTACACTCATCATTAGCATTATCTCTTGCTAGTTGCCTGCACAACATCTGTTTTAAGGTCTCATCTTCGACCTGCTTCTCAAGGGCCGCAGAAACTTTTTCCATGAAGGATAAAAAGTTCTCTTTCTGCCCCTGAGATATTTTCACATATCGTGTTTTAGGAGCAGCCATGTCTATGCTTTTTAATAGAGCTCCCATACCAATCCTTTGAGCCTGTTCAAGGACCTGAGGATGCCAGGTAGCTTGGACATCAGCATTAGAAAAGACATTAGCTCCCATAAGAACGTCTGCTGGAACTCCATGTCTGGGATCAGATGGAGGCACCTGCATATTCCCAGCTGCAGCTTTTTCAGCCATCCTTCTCCAGTTGCTCTCAAAAACTGTAAATTGCACAGGTTGAAATATTGCCTGACCTAAATGCTTAATATCAAACGGAGAGAGCAGCTCAGTATTCAGCACTCTAATAACTTGCATGACTTCAGGAGAACCGAGCCCATATTGTGCCACTTTAGACTGTAAATCTTGGATCACTTTCTAAGCAATAATCTCATGCTTGTCATGCTGACCCGAGTTAGGAAGGGCTTTCTGCATAGGAAAGGCTTGGATAACACCCTCCGAGGGGTCACTATCGCCTTGATCTACCTGTACACCACATTGAGGTACTGTAACAACCTGATCAGGTCCCTTTTCATCTTCAGGCACTTTCTCTATTAAGTCCCAATCTCCCACCTTCAGAGCCCACAACTTGACCACCTCCCAAAAACGCTTTGAATTTTTTGGACGCACAGTCACCTTACACTCTGGAAGTGTCCAAGGACGGTTGTGGAGCAGCCGTGTTACTGGTTGCCAGCGTCTGACCATCACCACAGCCTCCTGCAGCGGAGCAGGTGTTTCCACAGTAACACTGCTTGCATCATCGGGCAGGCAGAGTACGGGCACCGAGCCAGCAGACTGTGTAGAGGCGGAAGCTGTAGACAGTTGCACGGGGGGTAGCAATGCAGCTACTCACAGCAGTGCAGCTTGAGACGTTGTTGCTTGTGGTGGCACTGCTGTCCGTGCAGGCGCTGCTGCCGCTGCTGGAGCCGGCAAAGCCTCCGCTTCTAGGTTTGCCGCTGCTTCTGGGTTCGCTGCCATGGCTGCAGCCGCCATGCTGGTTTGCATAGCCAGCTCGTGTCGCCCTGGCGCGGGTCTGGCAGTGGCTGCCTGCAGCAACACCTCTGGCAGCGCTGCCAGCTGCCAAGATATCCACCATAGGTGGCTGCGCTCTCTGCGCCTGCGCCAGAAAATACCCAGATGCTGGCGCATGTGCCGGATAGCCGGGCGCTGTGTACACAGATGCAGATCACCAAGGCGCTGGAAACGTAGTTGCGGAAGACCAGGGCACCATGGACGCACCCGGGAGCGGTGCGGGTGGTCCTTGCGGCGCCACCAGGGCCAGTTGCAGAGGGGCAGGTGGCAGTGCCAGGGCCGACTGCGGAACGGTGAACGGTGATGAGACCGACGCCACCATGACAACCCCTGCCCCTCCCGACTGCAGTAGAATCCCAGCTGCCATGCCTGTTTGTGGCAAAGGCGGAGCCATAGGAAGGACAGGTGCCACAACAGTAACTGAAGTAAGCGGCTGTGCAGGCGTCTGTACCACGGAGGAGGGAGGGGAGGCCGCTGGGACGAAGGGTGGGGGGCGCTCCAACTCTTTGCGTTGTTCAGTTATCTTTGCGAGCTGTTCCGTGGGTGAAGGGTATTTCGGCATCACAAACTTGTGTGGAGAGGGATATTTAGGAGGAACTTAATCACAGGGTGAGGGATAGGATCCCCGCACAGTCTCCACGACTTTCTCAGTCTCTGACAGTATTGGAGGCTCGGTGACTGTGCCGCCTGTACTTGCACTGTCCTGAATCAGTCCTCACAGAGAGCTTCCTCGGAAATGTCAGCTCCCGCGATAGTTATCACAGATTTGAAGGCAGAAAGTACAGTGCTTTCTTTTGAGGATTTATGTCCCATCTTTTCAGTCTAGGGTTCCATCCCCTCAGACGTGTGTGGGGGGGTGGTGCACGTACCTTTTAAGTTCAGTTACGGTTGTAGTATGGGTTGCAGGTCACCAGATGTCACTGTTGTACCGGGGATGGCGAGAAGAACAACACAGAATTCAAGTCCAGGAAGAAAATGGGATTATTTAATTAATTATAAACTCGTTTATATAACTTGGTTCGCAAGAATGGCTAAGGCTATTGGTCCTCTGACCAGCCACCTCTTAGAGTGATTGGCTAAGACTCTACAACACCCATTTCAAAATATTTTCTTCAGTGTACCATAACAAGGCTGAAAACTAGGCTACAGGTGCAAGATAAAGTCTTGGTTTACAAAAACCTCTTAATTGTTTACAGCAACCCTGCATGAGAAAGCAAGGCTTTCACAGGATGCTGCAGAAAGATGGAAAATTTCTCTGCTTCTAGCTTTTTTGTATCCACAGAGACCAACTCCTTGCCTTGCATAGAAGAGTCCCCAAGAAAGAACAGTTCTGTTAGCTACATGGATCTGTAAGCTATAGTGTAGCAGTTTGTTACAGATTACATGTTGGTATCTTACTTTATTACAGTTCTGCTATTGCAAGTCTTGTTATCTAATTGAAAAATTGAAATTAAGGCTGTTCTTAGTCCCTGTTAAAGGAAACTTAATATTCAGGACAAGAGGAATGTTACCATCCCCTTTTAATGACCATTAAAAATGTATACTACTGTTAGATTGCATTTTATCTTGCGTTTACGGGATGGGAGCATGTGAGTACTACAAAAATTCTTTTCATAAATTTTAATGAGAGCTAAATATACAGTTATCACAAACATTTTGTAACATCTATCTGATAAACAAAGCTAAAATAACTTAGACTATTAAGATGGGTTTTTAAAATGTAGGATATGGTGACTGTTGTGGTTTAGCCCCAGCCAGCAACCAAGCACCACACAGCTGCTTGTCCACCTGCCGTCCCCTCCCCCCAAACAGTGCCATGGGGAGGAGAATCAGGAAAAAACCAGTAAAACTTGTGGGTTTGTGGAATACTCACAGCTTTTTACCGGCTATCACTTGTAGTTCAATGCCTTAGAAAGCTTTGAGCAGCCTAGAGAGGTAGCACGGGCAATCTAGCATTTCAGTAGCTCTAAAAGCAGCAAATAGTAGCTGCAAAGCTGATATCACCAGTAGAAGCAAAGAGGGAGAAATATAGCTCTTGGCTTAAGCTATAGTCCTGCTTTCAATAAGAGACAGAGACACACAGATGTTGTTCGCAGAAGGGATGCAAGCCAAAGAGGGCGGGCCCGCTCTGAGGTCCCTCTTTTATTCAGGAGAATGGAAAGAGGAGAGCTGGGGGCGGACCCGGGGTAACTGGCCAATCAGACACTGCTCCAGCGTTTGAGTTTCTTTCAGTTTTGCCCGCACTTGGAACAAAGGAGTTCAGAGCACATGGCAGGGACAAGTTCTGGCTTGTTTGACCAGGGAGGGGGAAGGGCAGCTCAGAGCAGGCAGCAACATGGGTTGAGACAAGAACAGTCCAACAATTGAAACAACGTAAATATAATGTAATAGCAAAACCAATAGTAATAAAAAGGAGAGAGAGAAAGAGATAAAACCAGCCCAGCAGGGATAACTGGGATGCCAGGAGGAGCTGTGCTTCAGCACCAATCACCTCCAAAGCAGCTCAGACTCCTTCATAAGCTGCCAGTATCTCCTTTTCAGTTTGAGTATAGCAGGCCTCTGATCCTCTGTATCCCGGACTCCAAAAACTTAGAGGTCCACCTTGAGTCTCCCCTGGTGCTTTCTGCCAAAGGCTCCAGGTAGGGCCATTGTTACAATCCGCTTAATATGAATTGTGGAAAGAACCTCAGGTTCAAATATTCCCCAAAATGAGATTAAAACTTATTTTAAATATTGATACCAAAAAATTGATCTATTTTATTTAACAGTAAATGAGAGAGAAAGAAAGAGAAAGAAATAGAAAAAGAGGTGGGGGATGTGGTGGTGCATTCCTCCCTCCTCCTTTCTAGGCTGCAGTGTGATCTGAGAAATGCTTGTTAGGCCTCAGCCTTGAAAACAGCACCTGGGCTCAGCTCTTCCCGAGCTCATCAGAAACACTGTCTTGCTCCCAGGGAACTGTGGTTGTCTAACAAGCTTCTCTTTTCCTTATGACCAGCCTTGGAGAATATTTTTGTTGCCTGAATGGCATAACATTCCTGTTCTCACACTTTCAAAGAAAATGCCGACCCAAACTGTGGCCAGGATGAAACATTGTGTGCGAACCCGCGACATTATGACTAAAGCCCACTCTCTTGCGACCCTATAAACAGCAGTCCAAAGTGAGACCCTTTTGAGCTCTCCTGGACTGCAGTGGGCTGCAACCACCGATCTCCCTCTGGGGGGAATGCCTTTCAGAGCTAGCAGACTCGCAGGTTTGCTATACTTGGAGGATCACTGAAAAACGACTTGTCTTGGGCCAATATCCTCATTCCTCGAGGCCTGATCTTTCACCCATCAGGAGATGCAAAAGCATCTGAAGTGAATATTTCACTGATCTATGAGGAGAATTTTTCACAGGTACCTTGTTTACACTGACTCTTTCTCTCTGGGTGCATAAATGTCCTCATATGCTATAGCAAATATGGGAGAAATGCTGTTTTCTTAGATGTTTAAGTACCTTAAGTACTTATGAAAGTTAGGCCTATAATTAAGGTTAAGTTATAGTTATAAGCTAAGTTAAATGCTACTAAGTGGTGTTCTTTTGCTAAGTTGCTAAGTTCAACGTCAAAATTAAAAGTTAGGTTAAATGCTGTTGTGTTATTCCTCTGTTAGATTGTTACGGTTAAGCTATAAGTTAAGCTAGGTATAAGTTAAGTGTTTTCATATGTTAAATTGTTAGGCTTAAGGTATAAGTTAAGTACTGTTAAGTTTGAGTGTTGTTAAGCTTTTAGGCTGTGTTCCTTTTTATCCTTGCCCACACTGTCTTTTGTCACATGCACCTAAACACACCCCACACCCCCCTCCCCCACCCTAGATAGTTCTCAGTTCATTTCTGGTTTTATTGCCTGGATTTTGTTTGGTTTTGTTGTTGCTTGTTTTCCCTTGTTGTGCCTTAGCTGTCCTGGAAGTAGTAGAGTGAATCTTGCCAATGAATTTGTCCTGCTTTCACTTAATATTAAATCTGGTTTTTGCTAATACCCTTGCTGATGATTTTTTAAGCGATCTCAAACACTTGTTCATAACAAGGGGAACAGGAAGAGTGACAGAGACAGATTAAGTAGAAAATATCACCCCTCTGTGGATCTTAATGGCATCCCATTGATCCTCTCCATCTGGTCTTCTTGGTGGTGAGAGTCCCCCACCAAAGGCATAGAATTCAATGGATTAATATACATTTGGGCCAGGTGGGAACGCCCAGGTACCTCCCTTGACAGGGTCAAGTTTGACACTGTCTCTTGCAAGACTGGATCGGTTGCATCACTTTGCATCATGTGCAGTGCTCTGGTTCAAGACCTCAGGAATGAGTCTGGGGAGCACTTCAGGGGTCTTTGATGGATTATGACACCCCATTGGCTGCCCCTCATGTGAATGTCCCTTGGTTGTGGCTTTCCTGGGGTGTGGGGTTTTACAGCTGAGCCAGTTTGTGTGATGGAGGAGGGGTGTTCACTGCCTCTGACCAGAGGTTATGCCATACACCCAAAACTCTCCTCTTTGTTTGGGGGGAATCTGTGCAAACCTGGTCTCAGTAGATAAGCCTGTGGCCTATGGCATCTGTGCCAAAGCCAGACAGGGATAATTTTCAGGACAGCTGCTGGGCTTGGCCCTCCCATGGATGCTCTCCCAGCCTTATCTATTTCTTCCCAGACCTGAGAGGATTGAACAAAAGTGTCACTTTTATCTTATCTCAAGTTCTCTTAGGCCGCTTAACTCACAGTTCAAGGTTTCAGTCAGGACGCCCATTCAGGGTGGGGTTGGCTTTGGTGGTGCAGCTTTGTTGGTTCAGATTCGTTATACAGTTTTGCTATAATAGGCAAAAGTCTTTCATATCAATGTTTAAGCCACGAACTATAACATTTCAGTCTCTGGCAGCCATTCTCCCCAGTGCAGTATAAAGCACATTTTTTACATCTTGTCCTGTTCAGACTGTCACAAAGACTACAGCATGAACTATCTCCTGCTTGATTTGTTCAAAGACTTGTCACTGCTCAGGGCCTCATTTGAAATCACTCTTCTTCCAGGTCACTTGATAGAGGAGGCTGATTGTAATTTGGAATATGCATTCTCCAAAATCCCACAACACCTAAAAAAGCATATGTTTCTTTCTTATTAGTTGGTGGGGACATGGCTGTTATTTTGGTGATCACATCCATTGGAATCTGGCAACATCAATCTTGTCATTTTGTTCCTGAAAACTGGATCTTCTGTACAAGTTCCTTGACCTTGCTTTGTTTTATGGCAAAACCAGCTTTCAGAAGGATTTGGACTATTTTCTTCTGCTGTATTTCCCCACACAATGATGTCATCAATTTATTGCAGGTGTTCTGGAGCTTCACTCTGTTCCAGTGCAGTCTGGATCAGTCCATGGCAACTGGTGGGGCTGTGTTTCCACCCCTGGGGCAGTCGATTGCAGGTGTACTGGACACCCCTCCAAGTGAGAGCAAACTGTGGTCTGCACTCTGCTTCCGAAGAGATAGGCGGCTGTCTTGGACACACTGACCACGAAGCGATCGAGTTTAAAATCTCTGTTGACAGGAGTTAAAGTGCAAGCAAAACCTCAACTCTAGACATGAGGAGACCTGACTTCAGGCTGCTCAGGGAATTAGTGAGTAAGGTCCCCTGGAAAAACACTTCTGAAGGTGCTGGGGTCCATCAGTGCTGGTCACTTTTTAAACATCACCTCCTAAGGGCACAGGAGCAGCAATTCTCAAATGTTGGAAATCAAGCAGGCAAGGCCAAAGGCCAGCTTGGCTGAGTAGGGATCTTCTCTTGGAAATAAGGCAAAAAAAGAAGGTATAGGGCCAGTGGAAGCAAGGTCAGGTGAAATGGGAAGAATACAGAGAAGCTGCTTGCCACTGTAGGGAGAAAATTTGTGTGACCAAAGCTCAACTGGAGTTGAAGCTGCCAGAACTGTGGGGGAAAATAAAGAGTTTTTTCAAATATATTAATGGTCATAGGCAGTTTAAAAATAAGTCAGAGATCACAGAATATTCTGAGTTGAAAGGGACCTACAAGGATCATCAAATCCAACTCTTAAGTGAATGGCCCATATGGGAATTGTACCCACAACCTTGGTGTTACTACAGGATGAGGATGGTCACCTCACAAACAGGGACACAGACGAGGCAGAGGTGTTTAATGCTTTTTTTGCCTCTGTCTTCAACATGGATGATAGACTAAGGGGATCCCAGTGCCCTGAGCTGGAGGCCCATGGCTGTGAGAATGATCAATTCCCAGTTGACCTTGAACTTGTGTGGGATCTACTGCTCCAGCTGGATCACTAAAAATATATGGGGCCTTATGGAATTCATCCAAGAATCCTCAAAGGGCTGCTGATTTCATCACAAAAAGTCTGCTATGATTTTTGAGTGGTCTTGGGAATCCAGAGAGGTCCCAGCTGACAGAAAGCTGGCAAAAGTCCCGATTTTCAAGAAGGGCAAGAAGGAGGACCATGGAAACTACAGGCTGTCAGTCTCACTTCAGTGCCTGGTAAAGTTATGGAGAAGGTTATTCAGGGGAAAATATCTGAAGGACAACACAATCATCAGTCAAAGCCAGCATGACTTCATGAGAGGAAAGTCCTGCTTATCAAACCTGATTTCCTTTTATGACAAGGTTCCCCACCTAGTTGATCAAGGGAAGTCAGTTGATGTCATCTTTTTGGATTCAGTAAAGCTTTTGATACTGTCTCTCCCAGGATCCCTCTGGAAAAAATGTCCAGCCCACAGCTGGATAAACACGTCATGTGATGGGTGAGCAACTGGCTCATGGGTTGGGCTCAAAGGGTTATAGTTGATGGGGTGAAATCAGACTGGCCACCTGCCACTAGTGAGATTCTGCAGGGCTCCATCTTAAGCCCTGTGCTTTTCAACATCTACATTAATGACTTGGACACAGGACTGGAAGGGATGCTAAGCAAGTTTGCATATAACACAAAACTGTGAGGAGCTGTTGACTCCCTTGAATGCAGGGAGGCCCTGCAGGGAGACCCTGACCAATTAGAGGACTGGGCAATCACCAACTGTATCAAGTTCAACAAGGGGAAGTGCCAGATTCTGCATCTGGAATGGGGCAACCCTGGATGTACAGACAGAATGGGGAACGAGATGCTGGAAAGCAGTGCCACAGAAAGGGACCTGGGGGTCCTGGTTGACAGAAAGTTGAATAAGAGTCAGCAGTGCCCTGGCAACCAGGAGAACCAAATGTGTCCTGGGGTGCATCAGGCAAAGCATTCCCAGCCAGTCAAGCAAGGGGATCGTCCTGCACTGCTCTGCACTGGTACAGCCTCACCTTGAGTACTGGGGGCAGTTTTGCTCACAACAGTATAAGAAAGATATAAAGCTAATAGAAAGCGTCCAAAGGAGGGCTACAAAGTTGGTGAAGGGCCTTGAGGGGAAGCCGTATGAGGAGCTGTTGAGGGCACTTGGCTTGTTCAGCCTGGAGGAGACTGAGGTCAGACCTCATTGCAGTCTACAACTTCCTTGTGAGGGGAAGAGGAGGGGCAGACACTGATCTCTTCTTTGGTGACCAGTAACAGGACCTGTGGGAATGGCGTGAAGTTGTGTCAGGGGAGGTTTAGGTTAGCTATTAAAGAAAGGTTCTTCACCCAGAGGGTGGTTGGGAACTGGAACAGGCTCTCCAGGGAAGTGGTCACTGCACCAAGCCTGACAGAGTTCAAGAAGCATTTGGACAATACTCTTGGGGGCATTGTGTGACTCTTGGTTATGGTCCTGTGCAGTGCCAGGAGGCGGACTCAATCCTTGTGGGTTCCATCCAACTCAGCATATTCTGCAATTGAGAAAAACGCATTGGTGATATCAATTATGGCACCAGTGGGCTGCCTTTGACTCCAGTTTGTACTGAAGTTCCAGCATGTCCAGTACAGCAGCACTTAGTGGTGTGAATTCATTCAGGCCATGATAATCTAGTGTTAGTCTCCATTTGACTCTCACAGGCCTTATGTGGCTATAAAGTGTGAGTGGGTCCTGCTGATCACTGCTTGGCTCTTCAGTTGATGAATAGGTTCTGGGTGGAATCAGGGAGTCTGGGTCAGTGCGATATTGCCATGATCAGCACCTGTTGTTATTTGACCTACAGTAACCCCACAACAGAAGGGTCCTCTGAAAGACCGGGCAAGGCAGACAGCTGCTTCATTTCCTCCCTCTCCAAGGCAGCCATACTGACAGCCCACCAGTGCCCTTTTGGATCCTTGAAATACCCTCTTCTGAGATGATCTATGCCAAGGATGTACGGAGCTTCTAAACCAGTCACAATAGGGTGCTTTTGCCATTCATTCCCAGTCAGGCTGATCTCGGCCTCCAATACAGTCAGCTGTTTGCATCTCCCTGTCCCTCCAGAAATACAAATGGATGCTGTCCCTCCAGAGCTTGAGGACATTAGGGTACACTGTGCACCAGTGTCTACTAAAGCCTTGTACTCCTGTGGGGCTGCTGTGTCAGGCCATCAAATCCACACAGTCCAGTAAACCCAGTTATCCCTCTCTTTCACCTGGCTGGGGGCAGGACCCCAAGAGTCCTGGTCATAGGATTCTCCACTTCTTGTAGAAATGGATTAGAATTTCTTTCCATACGATCAGGAGTAAAATCATCCCTTCCACTCTGCCTGGGGAACTGCCCACTGGATACTGGAGCAGCAGCTTTCCTGGAAGAACCTTCATTTTTGGGTTTTTTTCCTTGCAATTCACATCCCTGTGCCTCTAGGCTTGAGGTAGGTTTCCCATCCCTTTTCCTCATCTCCTCTCTGTGGTCTCATAGGTAAAACCACAGGGTACCCTGTTGTCCGTTTCTCGCGCTTTCACGTGTCAGAGGAAAATAACTTTAAGGGATGGGACTATGCAATTACACGAATTTATTGTTTAAAATAACAAACGCATCAGCCAAGGCGTGAGATTTTACAACACCTCCAAGTAATGGCGACTAGTCACAAGATTTAGGGTTACATCGTAATTTATAACTTTCTAATCCAATAGATACTTAAAACGACACTTTGTTTTAGATTTATGACCTATCACCTGTGGCACTTCTCACTGCAATGCAGCTATGTCTTGACCAATAACTTCTCATGTCACATACACACAGATGTCTCTCTTATACCATCTACATTCTTAACTTAAACTATATAAAACCACACTATTATATTTTAAAACCCTTCACCAAAACACCCAGTGTACAATTTTACTTGTAATGATAGGAACACAAGTTTGTAATCCTTTTGCTTAAAGTCCACAAATCTCTGTCAATTAAGCCAGACCTAGTCTCTTCCAGGGTTGTAAATCAAAGCCTCCTTTAATTGCAGGAGTTTCTACTCCTCTGTCTCCCACATCTCCCCCTCCTTTCTGCACCAAAAAAACTCCTTTGATGGATTTATCAATCATTCGCTGTACACATTGAAACAGACAAGGCACCATTATGAGAACTATTACTATGACTGCCAAAATGTATAGGCCTGTTGTAAGACATTTCTTTACCCAGGATGCTAAACCCTATCCACTAAACAAATTATCCAGCCAAGTTCCATCATCGATTCTTATTTTCGACACACCCTCTTTAAGTTGTTGTATGCTCTTGTAAATAGACTCTGAGTGGTCAGGCAGATTCATATAGCACATCCCCTCAAAGTCTTTGCATCCATGTCCATGGGCCAGCAAAAGAAAATCAATGGCTGCTCTATTTTGCAAAGTGGCATGCCTCACATTTTTGACATCTGCTAAGATGCCACTTAATGCAAGGGATGTAGCATTAGATTGTTTACTCAGCCAACATCCCAACTGATCCAACTGCTTTAACGCAACTACTGAGGCAACTGGTGGCATAAGAAGAGATGTTGCAAGCCTTTTTCCATAGCCCCATGGGGTAAAATCATCTCTGCATTCTGGTCCATATTGATGAGGAGTAGATCTTTTTTGTCTGTGTCTCATGTTGGCAATTGTCTTCATATTAGGAGTAAATAATGTAAGCTCTCCCAAAGTACAAGGACCACCCTTAATGTTTGAAGGGATAGCTGGCCATGCTCTGTCTCCACATACAAAAAACATTCCTCTTGGTAATTGCAGAGGAATAGAGCTAGGTGCAGATGAAACTACAAAAGTACTATTGCACCAAAAGGAGTGGTTCTTATAGACAGGGTGATATGGAGAAACATCTCTCATCAGTGATTGATTCATGTTTGTAGAATAGAACTCAACACAGAATTTCACTTTTACAGAACCAAGGATTTCCAATTCTTCAGGTTCATCAGAGGTTTTAGGAAGATAGGGAGTCCACCATTCCCATGTATTTACTGGAGTATAGTTTTCCCAAACTTTTGAACCCACAAAGGTACCTCGTAAGGCCCTGTCAATCTTCTCTGGGATTGGCCAATTCTCTATTGGAACATTGACTAGACAAGTTGAAAATGGATTTTCTGGAGTTGTGGTAGACAGACATAGAGTATCCAACCCTGAAGCATTAGCTAAAGTCACCCAAACATTGGTCTTAGGTTGATCAACCGGCAAAGCTACTCCACCGAAAACAAACAAAGCAAAAAACAAACTTAACATTTGATTAAATTTCATGTTTCTTGAAAGTTCTTTTGGCAAAAGACTCCTTCTCAAATCTCAATCTCTAAATGAATTTGTAAGAATATTTTTGTATTTCCCAATTTTTCTTTAACTTCATCTAATGATGAGGCACAAAAATATTTTATACCTTCTTTAAATAAAAAAATGAGGATTATTTGCCAAAAGATCTTCGCAACACATTTGCTTATGCACTCTTACACAGTCTAAAACCTAAAATTTACAGCTTTAACAATAAAACAAAAGCTTGCAGGTATGGGCTGTAGTCTCTGCGAAGTTCACATCTGCGTACTCTCTTCTCTACTCGTAGCATTGTCAGCTTCCTTCTGCACATGATATGGTTTCACATTCTTCGTAGGAAGCCACCTAGGTCCCGTACCTGTAGAAACACAAGCAAACCCTTTGCCCCAGGTTATTGATGGGAATGGACCTTCTATTTGTCCTGTTTCTGGATTTCTAATCAGAACCAAAGGATTTTCTCTTAACTTTGCATGTGTGCTATTAGAGAAATGCCTAAATATTGGAGGATCGGGCTCTGCAGAAGAACTATTCAAAAAGTTATAACATACAAAGCTTTACTTAATCGCATCTGTGGTGTTGCTTGTGCTAGATCTCCCTTTTGCTGATCTAAAATACGTTTCAAGGAATGATGTGTCCTTTCTACAATTGCCTGACTCGTAGGTGAATAAGGAATGCCGAAAGTATGGCGAACACCCCAATTCATCAAAAATGTGGCTACTTTCTGGGCTGTATAAGCAGGACCATTATCTGTTTTTATTTCTTGAGGTACCCCCAAGGAAGCGAAAGCTTGCAAAAAATGCTGACACACATGATTTGCTGTCTCTCCTGTGTGTACAGAAGCAAAAACTGCATTGGAAAATGTATCCACTGACAGATGGATATTTTTATATTTTCCAAAGGACGGATATTTAGTGATATCTGTTTGCCACAATTGCAAACTCTGTAGCCCTCGAGGATTTACTGCTCCCATGGAAACAGGAGGCTGCACCAGTTGGCAATCTGGGCAGGTATTTACAATTGCTCTAGCCTGATCTTCTCTGGAAAGACGAAACATTCTCATAAGAGCTTGTGCGTTCTGATGAAAAAAGGCATGACTCAACTTCGCTTGTTCAAAAATATTTGGCAAGGTGTTCACTATGGCAACTGTTAACTTATCAGCCCTGGAGTTGCCCTCCCCCAGGAACCCTGGGAGTGAAGAATGAGCCCTAATATGGGAGACAAAATATTGATTAGTTCTATTTTGCACAAGTGTATAAAGACATTTAAGATGACGACACAGAGCATTATTGCTAACATCCTTCTAAACTGATCCTTCTATTCTCTTAACTATATTAGCAACATAAGCAGAATCTGTAATCAAATTAAAAGGCTCTGGGAAAAGCTGAAATGCTCTAACTACTGCTGCAAGTTCTACTACCTGGGTTGAACCCTCTACTATTTGAATATTCTGTTTCCATGTTTTAGTTTCTCGGTCTTGCCACATTACCACCGAGCCATGTGTTTTTCCTGATCCATCACTAAAAATTGTCACAGCATCCAAAGGCACTTCACTTAACAGTGGTCTTTCTCTAAAGCTTAATTTTGCCTGAAATAGTTTATGACTAGGGAAATGAATACAACAGGTACCTGGATAATTCAATAATGCAATCTGAAGTTCTTCTGAGTTTAGTAATGCCCAATCAAAATATTGCTTTTTCAGAGGCAAATAAATTATCGCAAACTCTTTGCCTGCCATAGTTAACAACCTTGACCTGCCTCTAATTATAATCTGTGCTAACATTTCCATCGTTGTGAAGACTGTTTTTGGAGATCTGTAAGGCAAAAAACCCCATTCTATTATCAATAAGGGATCTTTGGCAGAAGCATCCCATTGAAATATAAGACCATACAATTGCATTTTTTCCCCCAGTACTGCAAGGAAGAATGGTTGTGAATCTACACAATGATGTGCTTGTCTTTTCTGAAAAGCCTCTGTTACTCTGTAAAGTGCCTTAAGAGCTTCAGGTGTGAGGGTTCTTGGGGAAGTAATGTCACAATCTCCCTTTAACAAATCAAAAACTGGAGCAAGTTCATCATTGGTAATCCCTAAAGTAACTCTAATCCAATTTATCTCTCCAAAAGCTGCTGTAAATCTTGTAAAGTATGAACTTTAATTTGAAGCTGTATTTTCTGTGGCCTTATTGACTGTTCTGTCATTTTCCATCCCAAATATTTCCACGGTGGAGTTTCTTGTATTTTTGATGTAGAAATCTCAAGTCCAGCCCTTTTAATCTCTGTTACAACATTGTCACGAGCTTCCTCCATCTCCTTCTGTGTTGGTGCTGAAATTAACAGATCATCCATTTAATGTTGAATCTTTGTGTTAGGATGTTTTTGCCTAGCTGGAGACAAGGCTTTTGCCTGAGATTTATTTCTCTCTGCTTATCAGCAGAGCAAAGCCTATTCATATCTTCAAGGCTTAAATTAAATTCATCCACTGATGGTAAACACTCATCCTGAGTTTGCACATCTGCTGTGCTACCAGCAACCCTCCGAGCTGTCATGGGGGCATCCACCTTTGCTTTCATCACTTCCGAAGATGTCATTTCCTGAGATGTAATTTCCGGGGCCTCCCGCCCTCTGGCACTATACGTCACTTCCAAGGGCTCCTCCCTCTTGTCTTCACCACCCTCCCTTTCGGGTGCAATATCACAAGCAGCCGGAGGGGGCGACTGCGAGGGAGCCCGTGGCGCAGTTAAAATTTCGGAGCCGCCATTAATCGCTGAGCTGTTCAACAATTCTATCACCACCCGGCAAGCAGGGATTAACATAGCCGCCGCCTTATCACGTTTCGAAGCAAGATCGTAAAGTCTAGTTGCAATATCATCCCAAACTGATTTAGTAAGAAGAAGGTCAAGGTCAACATCAGGGCAATTTCGGAAAACCCAAAGCAATAAATCTTTCACTTCTCTGCTGGGAAGAGGCTCAGAATGTAACTTCAGCAAGGCATCTAACTTATTATAAACATCCCTCTGTTCTTTTGAAATATTTTCACCCATCTCTTAACCTCCCCGGCCCCTGCCTTCACTCAACGTTGAAGACAGTTCTCCTACTGGCATGCTTGGGAGAAATCGGCCCGCGACCCTCCGTTAAGCTTCCTTTCAGTTTTAGCTCCCGCCAGATCACCCTTCATTTCAGGGTTCGGCTAACTCACGTCTACCGGGGGAATCCTCTTCATCCTACTCTGACCTCTGCGCCGTAAATCCGCCGCACACCAGGCACCACTTGTCACTTTCTCGCGCTTTCACGTGTCAGAGGAAAATAACTTTAAGGGATGGGACTATGCAATTACACGAATTTATTGTTTAAAATAACAAACGCATCAGCCAAGGCGTGAGATTTTACAACACCTCCAAGTAATGGCGACTAGTCACAAGATTTAGGGTTACATCGTAATTTATAACTTTCTAATCCAATAGATACTTAAAACGACACTTTGTTTTAGATTTATGACCTATCACCTGTGGCACTTCTCACTGCAATGCAGCTATGTCTTGACCAATAACTTCTCATGTCACGTACACACAGATGTCTCTCTTATACCATCTACATTCTTAACTTAAACTATATAAAACCACACTATTATATTTTAAAACCCTTCACCAAAACACCCAGTGTACAATTTTACTTGCAATTATAGGAATACAAGTTTGTAATCCTTTTGCTTAAAGTCCACAAATCTCTGTCAATTAAGCCAGACCTAGTCTCTTCCAGGGTTGTAAATCAAAGCCTCCTTTAATTGCAGGAGTTTCTACTCCTCTGTCTCCCACACCCTGTGATGTGTACTTTCCATATACTCTCTTCTGAGAGAAAGAATGCCTCCTGTCAATCACTGAGATGTGGGTGCATATAGGTGGGGAGTAGGACATATTCTCTCTGAATTGCTGGAATTCCCGGATCAGTTTATCTGATAGTTTCTCCACAAACAAGATAAGGGAAGAAGAAATACTGTCTTCATATTCCTGGATCTGACAAATCGCTTCATCCACTCTTGGTGGTACATCATCTTTTCAGATTAATATTGCCAAGTGGTTGGCATGTGCCATTGGTGCACTTTGTGCAAATTTCTGCCACATGGGTCATAGGCATAGGACTTTGTCTGGATCTGTGGGGAACTGCGCATTGGGTTATAATAAATCATCTCTTGCATGGCTAATTCCCTCAGGTATTGGATACCTTTATTGCAGTCCATTTGCTTGGGTGACATGGAATATCTTCCTTGCAGGATACCTTTCCCTCATGCTTGACAGGAGCGGCCTCCAGAGGCTAAGGGCTTGTGTCTTTTTTCCCCATCACTTTGTCAATGCCTGCTTCCTTAAAAAGTGATCCCAGCTGCTTGGCTTCCTTATCCTCTAATTTCCAAACTGCTAGCCCCATTATCCAAGCATCAGAGCAGCCAGGTGGTAATATGCTCACCTAAATCTTTTCATATCTCCCACAGCTCACTCAAGGATATGCATTAAGTGGTGATTACCTCTTCTGTGTCTTCCTCTTGTTCCTGTGTTAACCCTTGTGTAATGGAACTGAAAATGGCCCTTGTGATAGCCCTGCTGTTTTGCTCTCTTCACTCTCCTTATTTTTCTTTACTAAAGCTCTTTTATGAGATGACTTTCATGCGCATTTCTTCTTGTGTATAGGGGAGAGTGATACCAGCACAAGTTGGTTCTCTGATTCAGCTACAGGGCCTGTTGCTGGAGTTTGAATAGCTGCAGGGCCTGTTGTCTTATTGTCAGATCCAGAGACAACATTTTTCCCCCTGAGGGTACTGCGTAGTGATGAACATGGCTTGGTAGGCCTGGGGCAGGCCCCAGCACATTGCAGTGATTTGTGTCTCTCTGGAATTGCCAGGGTGACACCACACTTCTGAGGTGCTCACAGGAGTGAGAATATATGCGAGCAACAACTCTGCAGACACTAAGATCAGTGGAGAAGGAGGGGGAGAAGGTGCTTCAGGTGCCAGAGCAGTGATTCACCCGCAACCCACGGTGAAGGCAATGGTGAGGCAGATTGTGTCCCTGCAGCCCCTGGAGATTACCAGTGGAGCAGATATTCCCTTGCAGCCCCTGGAGGACCCCATGCCAGAGCAGGTGGATGCCCAAAAGAAGGCTGTGACCCTGTGGGATGCCCTTGCTGGAGCAGGGTCCTGGCAGGGACCTGCAGACCCATGGAGAGAGGAGCCCACACTGGAGCAGGTTTGCTGGCAGGACATGTGACCCTATGGGGAGCCCACACTTGAGCAGGCTGTTCTTGAAGGACTACACCCTGTGGAAGGGACCATGCTGGAGCAGCTTGTGAACTGTTGCCCATGGGAAGGACTCATGCTGGAGAAGTTCATGGAGGATTGTCTTCTGTAGGGGGGACCTTGCTACAAATGGAGAGAGAGAGCTTAGACAAGTCCTGCCTTTGACTCAGATTTCTGGCAGTAGCTCTGTTTGGGGCAGCCTGCACCCCAGATTGCTCTCATTCGCAAGTTCTTAATGGCCGATTAGGTCTATTACAAAATGAATTATTTATTTAATAGACACAAATTTAACAGACATAAGACTTTAACAGACTACGTACTACACAGGAATAAAACAGAAAGAACTACTAGTTATTACCGCAGGCCTGGTTCCTACGGTATATCACCATGTCCCGCAGCCATAGGGAGGAGGAGGAGGATAAGATCCAGCAGGCAGGAATTGTGCAGCAAGATTGATTTATTTAATTATTTTACAAACTCTTTTATAGACTTTTTTCTTCATAGTCTAATTGGACAAAGGACCAGCCACCCCTTGGGGGTGATTGGCTAAAATCCTAAAACACCCATTGTCAAAATATTTTTCTACTATACCCTAAACAAGACTTTTCAAGGTTGCAGGTGTCTTGGTTGTTTACATTCCCTGCTACCTCTTCTGTGAGAGAGAAAAGTCTCTCACAGAAAATAACAAGAAAATCCTCGCTAGCAGCATTTTTGTACCTGCAACTAGTAGATAAAATACAGTGCATGATAAAGGTACCTATATTACAGTTAGTGCAGAAATAGTATATATTAGTATTCAATGTAACTTACCATCAAATTGGTGATGGGGTACACATAGAATTCTTCCTCTCAATTCCTTGGGAAAGTATCTGCAGTGTTCGCATCTGAGCTCGTGGGAGAAGTCCCCTGCACGTTTCCACAGTGTGTGTAGGAGGCTTCTACCTCTGTGAAAATTTGTGTAACTTTTATAGTTGTAAAAGTAGTGCCTTTTCAGTCAGAAATCTCTGGCTTATCTCCCCACATCTGTTCTCACACCCAGTTGTTTATTGGGAGTTCTAGTCCCGGCGCCAGAGGAAGAAATAACTCACTATCTCATGACACTTACTAGTCAGAGAGCTGGCCTGGGTTATCTCATCACTTCACATGGGGGAGAGAACGTCCGGAGCTGTCGCACCAGCTGCATATAAGCTCTTCTGTGGTAGGGGGGATGTCCTGCCACATACCCCATGGTGGAGCAGGAGAAGTGTGAGGAGACCTCCCCCTGAGGAGAAAAAAGCAGCAGAGACAATGCGTGATGGACTGACCACAACACCCTTTCCCCATCCCCCTGTACTGCTGGAGGGGAGAGGTAGAGAAAACTGGGAGTAAAATTAAGCCAAGGAAAAAGGGAAGAGTGGGGGAAAGGTATTTTTAAGATTTGATTTTGTTTCTCATTATCCTACTCTGATTTGATTGGTAATAAATTCAGTTAATTTCTCCAAGTTGAGTCTGTTTTGCCCATGACATTAATTGGTGAGTGATCTCTCCCTGCCCTTATCTCAACCTGTGAGCCTTTTGTTGTATTTTTCTCTCCTCTGTCCAGCTGAGAAAGGAAGTGATAGAATGGGTTTGGTGGGCATCTAGCATCCAGCCAGGGTCAACCCGCCACACTTTATTTTTCAAAAGTACAATTATGGCATTTCCAAGTAAAATATTTTATAAAATGTGCTTGTGGAAAATGGAACAGAACTAGTGTTTACCCAGGCATCATGGGTTAGCAAGCATAGTCCCAGAAGTGATGTTCTTGCAAAGGGGTGCTTACAGCTTCCTCTGTGACCTGATAGAACCTATCAGATGGCCAGTTTGAATATGGACAATTCTTTAAGCCACTTAAAGTTGTGACCGCCTCTGTGATCCACACTTAAGAATAGGAAACTCCAAGGCAGAGGCTCTGTCTCATTTCCGGTGTTGGGACAGGTGGCTGCGGGCCCCGTGCGGGGGCCAGTGGGCCCAGCCAAGGCCCTGCTTGGGCCAGGCCGGGCCGGGCCACGGCCATCCTGGAGCCGATGGACCCTGTTCCACCTGCGGAACCCCCCACAGCTCTGCTATGTGCAGACGGGCAGTTCCCCCTTTCCAGTGCTGCCAAGATTCAGCTAAAGATGCACAGCTGCCCGGCAGAGGTCATGTGACCAACAGCAATAAGCTTCATTCCAACTGCAAGGCCAAGGTGAGATTAACCCTTTTATTGCTGTGAAGAGCTGAAAACCTGAGGGAAGAGAAAGGAGATGCTTAAAGCTGAAATTCTGTTGTGAAGCTATGATATATCAGAGTACCCGTTGTAATTTCATGAAGGCATGGGGGGTGGAGCGTTCAACTTGTGAGCAAAAGCACCTGCGCTGAGATAGGCAGATGCTGACGCAGCTGTAATTTCATGAGAAGTTTGAATAGGGAGAGATGGAAGCGATGACAACTTTTGCTCCAAATGGAAAAGGAGAAAACCTCTGTTCCTAGAGATGCTCCCAGAGATAGTCCTAGAGATGAAGATGAGGATGACCCTTTGCTCCCAGGGAAGGAGAAGAGCCTCTGTTCTTAGAGATGAAATGCTCCCAGAGATGGGTGAAGAGAACTTTTGTTTCTGAACGGCTCAACCTTAAAATTTTACCCCAGTAATTTCAAGAGTGGACCCTTGAAAGCAGTTATGGGAAAAGCTGCAAGTCGTGCGAAGGAACTCACATGCGAGCAGAGAACCAACCTGGGCGGCTGTCTCGTTGTGATAATGTTTTCATAGCATGGACAAGAGAGACTTCTCTTTCTAAATGGACTGAACAAGGTTATTATGGAAGTGGTAAACAGACTGAACATCTTAAGGGTTGTCTTTTTACATTGTCAGCGGGAGAGGGGAGGAAGGTGGGGGGAGAAGAAGTGTTCTGAAGGTGTGGTATAATTTTTTTTCTTCTTTTAGGTCTGTTAATAAACTTCTTTATATTCTTTCAAGTTTGGTGCCTGCTTTGCATTTCTCCTAATTCTTATCTCACAGAAGGTAAACAGTAATGAGTATTTTGGACCAAACCACTACACTAGGTTTGTACAGTATGTTATATGGGGAACTAATACTGAAACAAGTTTCCTATTTATGCCTATTTGCTCTGGACCATATGGCTATCCAGTACCCTATGAACTAGGAACTTAATAATATATACACATGCATATATATCTATACATATATACACACACACACACTTTTTTTTCCCCCAGATTGCCCTTTGAATCCTAAATCTAGATCTCCAAGAATGCTGGTCATTAAAAAGAGCAGTACAAAAGAACTGCAGATACCTGGATTCCCTGTAGTAGGAAGTCTTCATTCACTGACAGTAAAGAATGGAATTGGCACAAGTATTTATAAAGGATTAGTCCCTAAACCTGCTACTTCACCCGCAAAGGTGAGTCTTGGATAATGGTGAAATTAACAACATGTTGAAAAAAATAATGCTCTAATTCTGAATGTGCTTGTTTCACCCCTGAGAGTTCCATTCCTAGAGTATTATGCTTTCAAATCTTGCTAAGTGCACAACACCCCAAAAGTGAATAGAAACACTTTTTCTCATTTTTCTTTTTAAACTATACTGTAATTGGCTCTCTCTGTTTCTCATTTACTTTTTTTTGAGAAGTGCAAGAGCTGTCCAAAGGAGAGTGAAAAGGATGTTTTTAAGTTAGACAATCGAAATGCCATTTGTATATATGCATTTAACAGAAAAACAGATACCTAGTGGAAAACTATAGTTTGCAAATAAGTACCTCTAGAATTTATCCCAATGATTGATATAGATGCACTGAATTGTTTGTAAATTTAACTCTATATAAAAAGTGTAAACAGTAATTGAGAGATGATTGATTGCTCATAAACAGCCTCTTTTCCACAATAAAACAGGTATTTGCTCTAAATTATGGTTGTAGTTATGATTTGCTTTTCTTTAATTATTTTTTCTAAATATTCCTGAAAATAATCCTATTGTAGTTAATGGCTCTCTAAATTTTTGTTTAAATTTTTGTTTTGCCTACACAGTGGAAAAGCCAAGCAAAAGAAAATAAACTTGGGAATCTGTTTTCTCATGAATCTGCATATGGTATTGGCAATTTCAGTCCTCTCAAATCAACTGCCAAGGCATTTACAGTATCACAGAATTCAATAAAAGAGGTAAAGCAGTGTCTGTAGTTTTTATCAAATCTATCAAATTTTAAATTTGGTTGGATAACTGGATCAGTAAGCTTTATGCAGAATTATATTAAATAAGTTTATTTTTGTGGAAGTTAGTGTGGGAGAGAGAAATATGGAGCGTACATCACTGGCCTTTAAGCACTGCGGTATCTGCTTTGTCAGTTCAATTTGTAATAAAAGTGGTGTATTTGGAAGTATAACCTGGTAGATTTAAACTTCAAAATTGCTAATAGTGTGAACACTTTAGAAGGTTCACTGTTTGTTAGCAGGGCTTCATAAACCCTAATATCTGGGATTACATCTAAGAACTGTATCTCCCCTCTACTTTTTACTGTGGATATATATGAAACCAGAAACTACAGGTACCTATGAGTCTGTCTTTTATTCAAAGTTTTCTAAATGAATAGACTTATAATATTCTTTCCTTTTTTTCTGACCTCCCCTACATTAGTGTAATCGGTCAAATTTGTCATCTTCTATTGAGAAAGTTGGTCAGCCTCGTTTAACAAAATTGACAAGAATGCGGATTGATAAGAGTGAATTTTTGAAAGCATTGAAACAAGATAGAGTGGAAGAAGAACATGAAGATGAGAATCATGCTGGGCAAGAGAAGGTAGTTTTGTTCATACCTATTGTAGATCCAGCAGTAACAGTTCTCAGACTGAACATATGCTACTTTTTATTTGGCTGTAAACAGCTGTTGAGTCATGGTCTTGATCTCTAAATGAAGGAAAGTAGTTACCTTTTGATGATTTTTTTTAAGTTGCTCCAAGTACTACTCTTTCTTCAGTACTTCTTAGTTTCTTTTTTTCTCTTTCTGCAGTATCTGTTCATACATGTTAGAGACAGATGTGCCTGAGATTATTAGCAACAATAAAGTACACTAACCTAATCTTTGTGGAGGGCAGTGTTTCACACCTTGGCTGTTAGTTATTCTAGAAAACAGTTAATGGAAAAACTTGTTTTTGCTTCTTAAACCATTTCCTTTCTAATTTGAGTGTTTAGATAGCCAAAAGCTCTCTATTCTTGGTCTAGTCATAGGGGCAGTAGTTTGATTTATACATATATAAAGAACCTGGTTTTATTTCCTAATTGAGAACTTGGAGGTCTATACTGTGTATAATATTGTGTCAATTTTCTTTAAATTTTAATCAGTTTGTGCAGTGCATAGCTGGCACCTGAGAATATTTTTGTCAGTGCTACCAGCCACCAACAAACCATTAAGCATAGCTATCATACATAATCCAAGTGAAGAAATGTAATTCATTATTCAGGATGAGGTGATTAGAAGCCTGTTTGCTCTAAATGAGTGATTTAAAGTGTAAACAAAAAAAGGGACACAAATTAAAAATCAGCCAGATAACTAAAATAAGTGGTTTTGAGGAAGGGTTATTCAGATACACGATAAAAAAACAAAACAGTGCTAGTGTGCACGGCTCATAAAAGTAAGATTTACTTTTCTGACCTTGTTCCTATATTGGGCAAAATAAAATTTGCTCTAATGGGACTGTACAACTTATCTATATGTGTCAGTTGGGAAAGGTCTTCATCTTTCCATTAGGCATTTTATGACTGAGCACCCTGACATGGATGTTGGGGAAAATGCTGTTCATCTGTGTTTAAGAAACACACAAAATTTTGATTTAAAATTTTAAAAATCTTGGGAAACACTGTCTTGAGCTTCAGAATTCTGAACATGAATTTGGTGAGAATTTCTGTTCCTGAAATTGTCTTGAGTTCTTAATATGTTCATGATACTTATGTCAAATACGTTTTGTTGTCCCTGATTTTCAGAAGCAGTGTGTGTGTGGTGTTTAGTAGTGAAAATTGTAATGTCCTTGAGCAGGTGTATGTATCACATAGCCTGGAGTTATTGAGTAAGTGCATGCATCCTCTTCCCTGCCTTTGTTGTTTCACTAAGACGTGTGAAAAGATGTTAAAAAAATAATGTAACTAATAGTTGTCCTACTTCTAACATTAATTTTAATGATTACTGATAGAAAACATGGTGTGCAACATTGCATAGGGAGATAACCGTGCAACAGACATTTATGACAGGATACTGTTGATGGAATTTTAAGGCCTGCAGTGACAGATTTCATGTCTGAAATAATGAGACAAATTGTGATCAGCAGCTGAATCATGCTTGGATGATATTTTTCCCTAATAGATTAAAATAGTTTAATATTTTTATTAATTTTATTTGAGATATATATGAGATGCATTCTTCAGGTGTATGATTTGACAGGTGAATATATGTTTATTAGGTACTTCTTATGAAATTCTTGCCCAGAATTTCTGAAGACAGCACTGTGACCGGGAGGGAAATGACGATGGATGGTCTTGATTGTGGACTCTGAAGTATGATTTTGTACAAGTGCAGAACTGGCTGGTTGAGCAATTGCCTCCTGTTATGGATAATGCTGTTATGTGCCAAGTTTAGGGATTTCATTGTCAAAAGTGTGTTAGCTAGATAATGTTCATACTACCCTCTTTGTTTTGACAGTTGGTAAGACTTCTATTTGGCTCATTACTAAATAAGAATTACAAGTTGCTGAATGAGTAAAGTTAAAAGAAATATCTCTCATTTATAGGATTAAATAGCTTTTAATATTTGAGTGAGCCTGAACAGTCTGCTTTCTAAATAAACTTTCTTTCTAGTTCTAATTTCATGGCTAGTAAGTTACAGTTGCTGTAACAACAGCCTGAGAAGTTGTGATACATTCAGGGAAAACTGTTGTCTGAATTTAAAGAGCAGTATCTTAACTTATAGAAATAATAAGTTTGAATTTTAAGGTATGTTTGAAAATTTGTAGAAAACAGTTTGAGACCAAGCATGGGAGTTGATTTCTACATTACTTGATTGGTGGCATAACTTAGGATTTCTGTAGTATCCAGGTATTGCAAACTCTAGAAGTATGTACAGAATTACCCCCAAAGTAGTATAGAGCATCTCCATTTAAACAATTTAAATTAAATAGAATCACTGAATTGAAGCATTTGCAGAAATTTACTTGGGAATGAAATTTACTTTTAAACTTTGTAATAATAATTATTATTAACAGGATGATGAGTCCTTTAACTTGCACAACAGCAACAGTCCTCATCATGTGAGAGATATAAACCGAAACTTTGAAAATGAAATTCTGCAAGAGAATGGCAATGCTCAACAGATCATTCGATCTTCAGCTTTCCCTCGGGCAGATGTTCTTTCAAGCTCACTTGAGGCAGAGCATAGGTATGTACTTTATTAAAATATAAAGAGTGTTCCTTTATGGTAAGTGATTATGTCTTAAATTCTTAATAGTTCAGAGGTCAGAATCTGAAAACTGAGAACACATTAAATGTTTAATGAATAGTGTCAAAGCCCAACTCTCAAACATGTACTAATTTAACATGGAATATGCTTTATACTAGACTTGTGTAGTGACATCTTAAACTTGCTTTACTAAAAATTTGATTATAAATTATAATTATATATATGCCATTATAAAGAAATAAAGCAAACTACATAGGGATTTCATCCCTCTGATTTTAGTCTGCATGTTTAGGAAAAACAATGCATGTAATTGTTATTTTTATTAATTATACTTTAAAAGCTACATCTTATATAAAACTCTAGTCAGTTTTTCCTCACTGTTAAAGAAAATAATTATTTCTGTAGCTGACTACTTGGCATTGTCAGTGTATTGAGTCTGGCTGAGCTGGAGTTCATTTCCCCATAGTAGCCATCCCAGCGCTGTGCTTTGCATTGGGAGCTGGAAAGGTGTTGATAACACACCCATGTTTTGGCTACTGCTGAGCAGCGCTGGCACAGCATCAGCGCTGTCTCTCCAACATTTTCCTCCTCATCAAGGGGCTGGGAGTGGACAAGATCCTGGGAGGGGACACAACTAGGACAGTTACCAAGCTGCTGGAATATGATGCAGGAGTGCTTTGAACCACCTTCCTCCATGTGGCCATTGTGTACAGGGCATCCTCTGGATATTTAGGGATATCACTTTTTAGATCACTATAGCTGACTGCCAGCACTGCTAATTCTCACAAGTACTGGATACCTTGGTATGCAGTGGTCCACTTTCCTGGGAAGTTCACAAGATCTTCCTTAAATTGATATCTTGCGCTCATGCTTGAGAGATGCTGTCTCCAGAGGCTGCAAATTGATTCTTCTTTTCCAATTCCTCTTTCAATTTCCCAATCTTTAGCAAGGGATCCCAGTTGTTGGGTTTCATGACCTTCTAAATGCTGACTGTCAGCCCCATTATCCCAGCATCAAAGCAGCCAAGCAGAAATCCACTCACCTGGCTGGCAGCTGTAATCTTTTTGCAAGTTTCGAAGTTCGGATGAGGTCTGGGACCAAGTAACTTTGGTTTCCTGTTTGATTTGTCTCACTGTCTTAGGTTACAATGTAAGATGCAACCAAAAGTATGTATTCTACCACCATCTGTTAAAACCAGGTGGGGCAGTGTTCTTTATCTCTTCCATGACACATCCCTGATAACTCCCTCCATAGAGATATTTTTCTGTTAATGGGCTATCAAGCCTCACTGCATGACTCATAAAATTGCATCATCACATTGTGAGATGCTCCGCCCAGAGGGAGGAACCAAGCATTCCTACCTGGATATAATTTGAGGTTTGGAACACCACAGTCTGCCCTTACCTGCTGGGTTCCCAGAGGACAAGAGCTACATAACCGCTACTGGACCTTCAGAAGAAGACCAGACCCTTCTACAGGATCACCGCTTCAACAGAACCACATCTATCACTTCAGGAGGACTGCAGCCACCATTTAGTTGGACTGCTACCACCACCCTGACCAACAGGGTGTCAGGTTGTATCCTGACTCTGTCAGTGTTTCTGTACTACTGCATTTATTTTATTTTAATTTTCCTATTAAATTGTAGTTCTGATTTTGAGTCTCTCACTGGTTTGCTTTCAAACTAGTACATATTTTGGTGCCCAATGTGAGGCCAGTCCTGAGAGAAGTCAGAATTACAATTTTGTATTACAGAAACCACCTATTCACCATGATGCTCAACATGCTTACATGGGTCTTGCAGAAGAAATTGAAAAGCAAATCAGTGACTGACAAGGAGGTGCCTGGACCTCCGCACCCAGCAGAAGAGACAGAGCCAGAGATCATCACTCGCTCTCTATCCCTGGGTGAGCTGCGTGACCTGAGGAGGGAGTTCACCCATCAGACGAATGAGTCCATCTTGACCTGGCTGCTCTGCATCTGGGACGCTGCAGCCAATGACACAATTCTGGATGGAAGTGCAGCCAGGCAACTGGGATCCCTGTCCCAGGATGTGCTCATTGACCAGGGGATCCAGAGAACCCAGGAAACTCTCAGCCTCTGGCAGCAACTGCTGGCAAGTGTAAGGAACAGATACCTTTGTAAAGACCTCCAGGTGCACCAAGGAAAAGGGAGCACAATGGAACAAGGTATCCCATGCCTAAGGGAATTGGCTGTGCTGGAGATCATTTTTGCAGAAGACGAGAGATTCCCCAAGAGCCCAGATGGTGTCCAGTGCACATTGCAAATGTGGTTGAGATTTGCACGGCTTGGACCAGAGATGTACTCCTGTTACCTGGCAATGCTGCAATGGAGGGAAGGAGAGGACAAGGTGGGCACATGTGGTGGCCGGTTAGCCTGTGGTACAAGGGACAAAGATAGCCCACTGGTAAGACAGTCCCTAGTACCAGAAATTCCTCCCCAGGTTAGGGTGAGAAAAGAAGCTTCTCCCAGGATGCTCTGGTCTGTTATGCTAATCTACCCCAGTTCTGCTTCTCCGGTTGGCCCATGGCCCCTCCGCCCCCTTGTTACCTTATATGTCCCATGCCCTAGAAAGTTCTCCACTCCCTGTTCCCCCATTGGCCCTTGCCCCTTGCCACTCCCCCAGAGTTTCCCTATTGGCTCCCATTCCCTAGTCCCGCCTGTGTACTGCCCCCATGCCCTCAGATCATTGGTCTCTGATGCTCACCCTGCTCCCGTACTTAAACCTGGACCCTCCATTGTCTTTTGTCTTCATCCCTGGACTCCTTCACAGTGTGGCTGCAATAAACCTTCATCCGTGGAACTCTACACGGAGACCCTTCCTGCCTCTTTGCCCTTTACTCATATTACTGGAGCTATCCGTTTGTGTGTGCACGCGTGTGAGTGTGCGCTGGTCCTGCCGAGTGGCTTCGCTAAAGAGACGCTTTTGGAAGGTCGCAGCACCTCATGCTACGGCACAAAGCCGCAGCGCCTGGCTAGTGACAGGCGCATTGGTCAACAAGCTAAGAATTTACGAGGACACGGTCACCGCCCCGTTACTCAGCCATGTTTCATCCATGGAAACAAAGCTGGCTGAGCACGTCCAGAGCTTGGAAGAGAAAATTGAAGAGGGCCACCAGAAACTGAAAAAGGAGCTTAAGGAAGGAATTTACCAAATCTCACCAGAACCAGCAAGAGTCTCTTCCATCAGGAGCAGACTTCCCCCAGCCAGGGAGAGAAGACATACTCCGCAAGGTAACCTCTGTTTTTTTCCTTCAGGAGCGTGGCGAAGACATGAGGAAGTGGGATAAAACCCACCTCCTCCTTAGAAGCCCAGGTACGTGAACTAAAAAGAGGAACAACTACTACAAGAAACTCATCTAGATTCAATGCTGCTCCAATCTCTCGTGGACAGAACCCCAGATGGTATAGGAATGATAATATGATTGATTCTCTTGAAGGGACCTCAGGAGCATATTCACCAGAGGGGAGCAATGTGTACCATGACCAGGAATAGAGGGGCCCTGCCTCTAGCCAGGTAGAGGAGAGGGACAATAGGATCTATTGGACTGTGTGGATCTGATGGCCTGGCATGTCTGACCCACAAAAATACACAGCTTTGGTTTACACCAGCGCTCAATGTACTCTGATACCATCAAGGTGAGAGTAGAATTAATTTCTATTTCTGGGGTGACAAGAGGATCCCAGTAGCTGACAGCACTGGATGCTGAAGTGAGTTTAACTGGGAACGAGTGGCAGAAACACCCCATTGTGACTGACCCAGAGGCCCCATGCATCCTTGGCATAGACTATCTCAGAAATGGGTATTTCAAAGACCCAAAAGAACATTGTTGGGCTTTTGGAATAGCTGCTGTAGAGACAGAAGACATCAGACAACTAAATACCCTGCCTGGTCTCTCAGATGACCCCTCTGCTGTGGGACTGCTGAGAGTTGAAGATCAACAAGTACCAATCGCCACAGCAACAGTGCACTGTCGGCAATACTGCACCGACAGAGACTCTGTGGTCCCCATCCATAATTTGATTCGTAAACTGGAGAGGCAAGGGGTGGTCAGCAAGGCTCGTTCACCCTCAAAGAGCCCTATATGGTAAGTCCAGTGGAGAATGGAGACTGACCGTGTGTAGCAACATGTCCAAACTGCCAAAATTACCAGATACCATCTATGGGTACCAGGGTTAACCCCCAGGGCCTGAACAGCTGCCAATTATGGCAGTCTGACGTGACCCACTTCCCATCCTTTGGAAAGTCTAAGTATGTGCACGTCAGTCGGCACGTTTTCTGGGGCAGTGTTTGCATCAGCCCACTCAGGAGAGAATGCCACCCACACCATCAAGCATTTTCTCCTTGCATTTGCCACCCTGGGAGTCCCTGAACAAATAAAAACAGATAATGGGCCTGCCTATACCTCCCACAAATTGAAAGATTTCTTCAACCAATGGGGGGTAAAACACACAAAGGGTATACCCGCTAATCCCACAGGACAATCCATAGTAGAAAGGACTCATCAGACGCTCAAAAGAGTCCTCAATCAGCAACAGAGAGAAACAGAGATTATGTCTCCCATTGAGAGACTCTGTAAGGCTCTCTACGTTATTAATTTCCTAAATTGTACATCATCAGAGCCTGACCCCCCCGTACTCCGGCACTTCTTGAATTTGACCCGAGCTAAGCTCACTGAAAAACTGCCAGTGCTGATCAAGGATCCAGAAACACATCAGATTTCTGGGCCTTTCCAGTTGATTACCTGGGGGAGGGGGTATGCCTGTGTTTCACTACCATCCAGCCCCAAATGGTTCCCAGGAAAAAACATCAAACCATACTTAGGCCTGCAAACACTGCCTCCACAAATAATAACCAAAATATCCTGGAGTCTGACACATCAGGCCCAGATAACCAGAGAAGCTCAGCCTGGAGACAGAGGAAGCATCGTCTGCCAAGAAGAATCCACCATCCCATCACCAGATCACAGACAAAACGCAGCTCCAGGAAGGACTCTACTTAACAAAATGCAAACTACAGGCCAGACATACATCCGGCCAATGCTGTTATAAATAACAAGTTATTCCCCAGTTACCCCTAAAACCCCACTTACCTATATACCTACCTTCCTGTTCCCTCCCCTCCCTCTCCTCCCCAGCCCTCACTTACCTCCAACCAGAATATCCCAAACCCTCTATCCCCCCCAACAGTATTCATTTTTAAAATGCAAAGAAAGGGGAAATGGAAAGGGAGGAGGGAAGAAAAGTGAAGACAACCCTTCCCCTTCACCTCAAAGCTAACAAATTTTCATTTATATTCCCTATCAGAAGCCCCATCCCTGTCTAAAGATGTGACCCATCTACCTTGGTGCTGCCCTGACTGCTGCCTGGATGCTCCTCAGAGCGCCACAGGCCCTCAGCTGGGTTGTCCCACAGCCCAGCCATAACATCTGCGTGACCCTAGCAAGGACACTAAAACAAGATAACTCGTGCCTGTCCATGGGCAACCTAGACAACCCATTGTCGATATGCCTGGTAGGGATTCCTCTAGCAGCACATGAATATGCATATGCACGTAAGAAACCCAATCCGGTAGACATTTGGGACAAGTGGACCAAGATTCTTCCACAAGCACCAGAGGAACCCCAGGAATTGGACTTATTGGGGTCCTCCAAAGCTCATTACTGTGTGCAATTTTATTATAAACTATCCAGCCAACATTTGAACCACCTTGACCTTATTAGGTCTACCCATAGCAAAAATGTATCACCAAATAACAAAGTTTATAATCCTCCAAATTGGTGCAATTACACCAGTCATACAATTTCTTCATCCTCACTCCATCCCAAAGTGCTGCCCCGGGGAGTGTTTCTTATTTGTGGAGACAGGGCATGGGCCGGGATCCCCTCATACCTTCGAGGGGGTCCTTGTAGCCTTGGCCAGCTTACTACCCTCACCCCAAACATTACGATACTCCAAGGTTTAAAGAATAATTCGGCACACAAATTGGCACACCAAAAACGATCGTACATGGAATATGATGAAAATTGTGATTCCCAAGTTATTAATTGGAGTAAAGGAAAAAGGGTAGCAGTCTCCCTACTTCTACCTTGGGTAGCTGCTGCTAAAGCCCTTGGTGAGCTAAATCACCTGGGGTGCTGTCTTAGCAAGCAGGCCAATGCAACATCTGCCGCCCTAAGCGATCTCCTCCAAGATGAAGAAACCACCAGACACGTGACACTGCAAAACCGGGCAACCATTGACTTCCTGCTCCTAGTCCATGGACATGGCTGTCAAGATTTTGAAGGCATCTGCTGTTTTGATTTAACATCACGTAGTGACTCCATCTCAAAGAACATCCAGCTACTAAAAGATCAAGTCCACCAAATCAAGACAGAAGAAAAAATCACAGACGGTCTCAACAACTTTCTCAGAAAATGGGGACTCCAAGGGTGGGCACTTTCTTTAGTTAAGGGTGCTTTGTGGATTTTCATTGTAATTCTTATCGTATTGCTTATGTTCTCATGTTTTTTACACTGCTTTAAAAAGGCCATTGGGGAGGTGTTCTTGGTAAAAAAAGAAGGGGGAGTTGTGGAGGGCTGGGAGACCTTGGCACAAGAGCCCTCTGCACTCCCTTGGAGGAGAGAGGCCTGAGGGCAAGATGACCTTCCCCAGAGATAAGCAACCTTCCTCTGGGTCATGGCGAGAAAGTGAACCACCCCCAGCATGCCTTGTTTCTATATGGTAATAGCCTGTACCCAGTTGGCTAGTTGGTTTCTACCCCATCCCCTGCCTTTTCCATAAAAAGCCCCTGTTTCTGCCCCTCAGTAGGGAGTTCTCATCCCTGGACTTCTCTTCACAGAGGCTGCTGGACAATAAAGGCTACCTCCATGGAACTGCTATACAAGGCTCCTGTCTCTCTATCCTCGAGTTCGCCTTGGGTAATTTCACAAAGGGCTGAATCACAAGACCTGAAATCACTGGTAGCTGAGGAATTGCTACACTCGCTGAAATCACCTGCTGCCCAGGGAAGCCGGCCATTGCTCCTGGAAGAGTTGTTCTTTGCAGGATGCTCTCTCTAGGAAGGTCGTGGCACACCGGGTTGTTCACCCTCGGCTCTCCTGAATAGCAACAACCATGGATTACCGTGGCCCGAATGAAGTCACGCCTCCACTGAATGCTGCCATGCCAGACATGGAGCTTCAGTACGAGCTGGAATCCAAGGCAGCAAAGTGGTATGCAACCATCGATATTGCAAATGCCTTCTTCTCCATTCCTCTGGCAGCAGAGTGCAGGCCCTAGTTTGCTCTCACTTGGAGGGGTGTGCAGTATACCTGGAACCGGCTGCCCCAGGGGTGGAAGCACAGTCGCACCATTTGCCATGGGCTGATCCAGACTGCACTGGAAAAGGGTGAGGCTCCGGAACATCTGCAGTACATAGATAACATCATCATATGGAGGAACACAGCAGGGGAAGTCTTTGAGAAAGGAGAAAAGATTATCCAGATTCTGCTGAAAGCTGGCTTTGCCATTAAGCGAAGTAAGGTTAAGGGACCTGCTCAAGAAATTCAGTTTCTAGGAGTCAAGTGGCAAGATGGACTTTGCCAGATCCCGACGGAGGTAATCAACAAGATCACTATGTCCCCACCTACCAACAAGAATGAAACCCAGGCTTTTCTAGGAGCCGTGGGCTTTTGGAGGATGCATATCCTGGAGTACAGCACAATTGAGAGCCCTCTATATCTTGTGACATGAAAGAGAAACAATTTCCAGTGGGGCCCCGAACAACAACAAGTGTTCGAACAAATTAAGCAGGAGATTGCCCATGCAGTAGCCCTTGGGCCAGTCAGAACAGGGCAGGATGTGAAGAATGTGCTCTACACTGTGGCCGGGGAGAATGGTTCCTCTTGGAGCCTGTGGGAGAAGGGACCTGGAGAGACTCGAGGACAACCACTCAGGTTCTGGAGTCGGGGATACAAAGGATCCTAGGCCAGCTATACCCCAACAGAGAAGGAGATTCTTGCAGCTTATGAAGGGGTTCAAGCTGCCTCAGAGGTAATTGGCACCAAAGCACAGCTGCTTCTGGCACCCCGTCTACCAGTGCTGGGTTGGATGTTCAAGGGAAAGGTTCCTTCCACACATACCACCGATGTCACGTGGAGCAAGTGGATTGCCCTCATCACACATCCAGATAGGACATCTTAATCGCCCTGGGATTCTGGAAATTATAACAAACTGGCCTGAAGGTGAGACTTTTGGATTATCTTCTGAAGAAGAGAAGGAGCAAGTGACACGAGCTGAGGAAGCCCCACCATATAATGAGCTATCGGAGAGCGAAAGATGATATGCCCTCTTCACAGATGGTTCCTGACGAATTGTGGGCGCTAGCCAGAAATAGAAAGCTGCTGTATGGAGCCCCACACGACAAGTTGCACAAGCTACCGAGGGACAAGGTGGATCAAGTCAGGTCGCAGAGCTTAAAGCCGTCCAGCTGGCTTTGGATATTGCCGAATGAGAGAAGTGGCCAAGGCTCTGTCTCTACACCGACTCGTGGATGGTAGCTAACACTCTGTGGGGATGGCTGGATCTCTGGAGAAAGGCCAATGGGCAGTGCAGAGGGAAACCCATCTGGGCCACTGAGATTTGGCAGGAAATTGCCACTTGGGTAGAGAGGCTGGTCGGGAAAGTTCAACACATGGATACGTGTTACAGTGGGGATACTGTAACACGCCTATATCAAACCAGGAGTCCCGTGGAAAAGAAATATATATGGATGGATTCTTGATAGATGTTTCAGAGAGATGTTTATTTCCCCAGCTGCATGGCCGGGATCTGCCGAGGAACTGCTACAGTCACGAGACCCGAGGGTCCTTGCCCGCGCAGGAAACACAAACCAACCAATGGGGAACAAGGCTGACCAGGGGCAGGGAAACCCCGTGTCTCCCCTCAGGGCTACATGGCGGGGGGAGGAGACCCTGACATTTCACCCGTTTTATTTTAATAAAAGGAGAATGAAGACAACTGGATAAACAAAACAAGAACAGTTTCAAAACAAAACAAGCCACCCTCCTGAGTCTTTAAATGTCCAAACAGATTCTCTGGAACATCTTAGGGCTGACAGAAGGGAGACAGAACTCTCTGAGCAACCTTTGTGGGGAAACTAAGGCAGGAGAGGGTTTAATTTCGTTCCTCCCCCTTTTCATCCCCCACTCGGCATTGGAAAGGGATTTTTGGGGAAACAATTGGCAAAGGCATGGTTTTGTGAGGGAAACCATGGATGAAAAAATGGATTGGGAATACACTGGGGGTAATAGGACATAGGATAAAAAGGAAAGGTGGGATTAGGAAAGGGAGACTGTAGGGGGGGCTTACAATGGAGATATTGTCTAACAGGACTACGATATTTAGCATATATACTGCCTTTTACAGGAACACCATCAGGCCCAGTGACCTGCGATGCTTGTAACCCTTTTCTACCTTGTATGATTTTGAATTCTACCACCTCTCCATCTCCCAAGCTTGGGATGCATTTTTCAGGGTTGTTCTTTTTAATAGCAGTTCTATGCACGAATATGTCTTGCTGGTTGTCACACCTTGTTATAAAACCATAATTTTGCTTAACATCATACCATTTTACTATTCCTAAAATCTTAGCTACAATGGTCTTTTCCTTTTTCCGAGTGTCTGCTGTTTTCTGTCTCGCTGCGTCTTTGCTCTCTCTTTCGGTCGCTCCCATGTTGGAACTGTCAGGGCTGCTGGGGCTGCCAGAGCTGCTCGTGCCTGCGCGCTTTTCCCGGGGTCGCGTTCGGGGCCGCGCGGGCCGGGCCGGCCAGGCCGCTCAGTTCTCCGTGCGTCGCCTCCTCTGGCCTCAGCTTTGCTGCCGCTGCCAGGCTCTGCATCTCCGCCGGGTCCCTGAGCGATGACCCCCCCGCACTCTGCTCCAGTGCGCGTCTCGGCTGGGCACGGCTCCGCTCCACCGCTGCCAGCCGCCGCCCACGCGCCGCCCCTGTCATTCGGGCGCTCACAGGGCTCGCTCCACCACATGCTGCGCAGGGCCAGGCGGGCACCGCTGGGTCCCGCCACTCCCCGCTCTGCCACCGACACTGTGGCTCGCGTGGCTCCGCCCGCGCACGGGATCTGCCTCGCTGCTGCTCGCAGAGGGCTCGGTGCACGTGGCCTGGGTCGCACGGTCCCTGAGCCAGGCTTCCCTTCACCAGGACACAGCTGACATTGCTCAACAGTCTCGGTAATTAAATAATATTCATGAAAATATTCTTCCATCGGCATATATTTTGACTCAAATATTAACTGGGTCCAAATGGTCTTCCAAAAGCCCTTGGTAAGAATTAAATCCCAAGAAACATAGAAAAAGTTCTTAAACAACCATGCCAGGAAGTGTTTCAGTTCTTTCTGAGCTTGAATCAAGCTAAAATTTACAAATCATTGTTCAAGAATCATTTTAAGTTTAAGATAAATGTCCATATGCGGCTCTGAAAGCCAAGAGTCTTCCCACGGTTCCTCCATAGTTTAGATATGGAATAGCAAAACAAAACCAAGAAGAGGCATCCAAAGTTTCCAGGGTTTACTCACACAAATCAGTCGCTTAGGGATCGGGGATCGTTCTGCTAGCAATTGTCTACCATTTGTTACAGTGGGGATACTGTAACACGCCCATATCAAACCAGGAGTCCCGTGGAAAAGAAATATATATGGACGGATTCTTGATAGATGTTTCAGAGAGATGTTTATTTCCCCAGCTGCATGGCCGGGATCTGCCGAGGAACTGCTACAGTCACGGGACCCAAGGGTCCTTGCCCGTGCAGGAAACACAAACCAACCAATGGGGAACGAGGCTGACCAGGGGCAGGGAAACCCCGTGTCTCCCCTCAGGGCTACATGGCGGGGGGAGGAGACCCCGACAGATACGCACGTACCCAAGAGTCGGGCTAAATGAAGAACATCGCAACAACGAGCAGGTGGATCGAGCTGCCAAGGTGAAAGTATCACAGGTGGATCTGGACTGGCAGCACAAGGGAGAATTATTCCTAGCTCGTTGGGCCCATGACGCCTCTGGTCATCAGGGACGAGATGCAACGTACGGATGGGCTCGTGACCGAGGGGTGGACCTAACTATGGACAGTATCTCACAGGTCATCCACAGCTGCAAGACCTGTGCTGCAATCAAACAGCCCAAGCGGGTGAAACCTCTGTGGTACGGTGGACGATGGTCTAAGTATAGGTATGGGGAAACCTGGGAAATTGACTACATCACCCTTCCCCAAACCCGCCAAGGCAAGCACTATGTACTGACCATGGTGGAAGTCACAACTGGATGGTTGGAGACTGTCAGACCAAACCACTACAGAGACCTACCTTGTGCCTCATGCTACTTCCCAGAACACCATTCTGGGCCTGGAAAAGCAAGTCCTGTGGAGACATGGCACCCCTGTGAGAGAATCGAGTTGGACAACGGGACTCATTTCAGGAATAACCTTATAAACACCTGGGCCAGAGAACACAGTATCGAATGGATATATCATATCCCTTATCACACACCAGCTGCCAGGGAAGTTGAACAGTGCAATGGACTACTTAAGACCACCCTGAAGGCACTTGGCAGGGGGACCTTCAAAAATTGGGAAGTGAACTTAGCAAAGGACACCTGGATGGTCAATACCCAAGGGTCCTGAGTGATCTCAAGCTGGTCCTGCCCAGTCCGAGCCCTTGCACATGGTGGATGGAGATAAAGTCCCTGTGGTACACAAGAGGTATTTTAGGAAAGACTTTGGATTAATCCCAACTTAGGCAAAGGCAAATGTTAGAAGCATAACAAGACAAGAAGCCCGGGCCCCCGGCGGGGGGAGAGAAGCAGGCCAGCCAGTATGGTTGATAAGAGCAAGACTCCGTTTATTAGCAACCCAAAGGCACTTATATAGTATACCAGCTTGTTAACTCCTAAGTGGCTTAAAGCTTATCAAAACACATTTCTACTTCTACATAATTGGACTTACATCGGCAAGCTTTCATAGTCCTGTTATGATTAAAAGAATTCAGTGTCCCCCCTCGTTCACTCTCGGATAGCACAGCTTATCAGGATAGCTGCACCGTTTCAAAACTCCCTCTTTGTTCCCAGCCCTGCTTGTTATTTTTCACACAGGGACTTTCCCATGGAGGGTAGTTTCTCACACACAGGCCTTTTGCTTCTAGGCCTATTGCTTGTACAGTTCTTTTATTGATCCCAATAATTCTGTTTCCCAACAGGCAAACCCATCTGTGGGATTGTTTTTGCTCAAGGACCTGGTTACACTTGGTGGGTAATGCAGAAAGATGGGGAAACCCCTTGTGTACCACAAGGAGACCTAATCTTAAGTGAGAGCTGTGTGTAAGGTTTCATTGTGTATAGCAGAGTTTAAAGAGGGTATTGATTTGGGTATGATGCAGATGGTAATAGAATAAGGGGTGGATAATATCTTAGGTTACAATGTAAGATGCAACCAAAAGTATGTATTCTACCACCATCTGTTAAAACCAGGTGGGGCAGTGTTCTTTATCTCTTCCATGACACATCCCTGATAACTCCCTCCATAGAGATATTTTTCTGTTAATGGGCTATCAAGCCTCACTGCATGACTCATAAAATTGCATCATCACATTGTGAGATGCTCCGCCCAGAGGGAGGAACCAAGCATTCCTACCTGGATATAATTTGAGGTTTGGAACACCACAGTCTACCCTTACCTGCTGGGTTCCCAGAGGACAAGAGCTACATAACCGCTACTGGACCTTCAGAGGAAGACCAGACCCTTCTACAGGATCACCGCTTCAACAGAACCACATCTATCACTTCAGGAGGACTGCAGCCACCATTTAGTTGGACTGCTACCACCACCCTGACCAACAGGGTGTCAGGTTGTATCCTGACTCTGTCAGTGTTTCTGTACTACTGCATTTATTTTAGTTTTCCTATTAAACTGTAGTTCTGATTTTGAGTCTCTCACTGGTTTGCTTTCAAACTGGTACACACTCCTTTCAATTTCTTTGTTGAAGGACCTGCTTCTTCATCTCTCCCCTCCTCTCCTAGTTCTTTTTCTTCTTGCTCTTTATCTTCTTGTTCTTTTCTTTTTCTCTTCTTGTTCTTGTTCTTGTTCTTCTTCTTCTTCTTCTTCTTGTTCTTCTTGTTCTTGTTCTTGTTCTTCTTCTTGTTTTCCTTGTTGTTGTTCTTGTTGTTGTTCTTCTTCTTCCTCATTTTCTTCTTCTTCTTCCTCGTTTTCTTCTTCTTCCTCCTCATTTTCTTCTTCTTCTTTTTCATCCTCCTCCATTTCTAATCAATGATATGGACTTGTGACTTGCCTAATCCATTTTTTCCTCTTTCATTATTGGAGCAATTACTGTAGTTGTTCTTTTGATCCTTATCTCAGCTATAGTGCCCTCAAATGCAGTTTGAATTTTTGCTTCAACTACTGTCCTCTAAGAGTACTGAAGAGTGGCCCAATAGGCATAGACCAGGCTCCAGTACAGGGTGAGGAGCTGCTGGTTTTCAGTGGGGTACACAAGGCGCCCTTCTATCAGGTCACATGTCAGTTTGCCAGGGTTGGTTACCTGTTCAGGTGTAAAGTGCCAGGTACTGGGAGGTGATAACCACCCTAGGAACCTGCCCAAATCCTTCCACATACCCTGCCACCCAGGAACCGGATGCCTCAGGGCAGATTTCAATATCTTTTCACCTAAAGTTTGTTTTCTCTTACGCCAGGATGACACCAGATTCCATGAACCCCATAGCGTGCAAAGAGTATTAGTTAATATTATTAACAGTATTAAGAAGCTTACATGAGGATGAGCAATGACCATGGGAGGCTGCATTATAAAACCATTCACATAAATCTCAGGCAGGCGGAGAGAAGTGTATTCCCTCATTGTCCACAGAAGACAGCTCTCCCAGCATATGGCCATCAATGTAAAGGCAAAGCATAGAGCCATTGTTTATATTAGTATGTTCCCAAATAGCAAAATAAAGAGATAAGCAGTGCAGCTGACAAACTCTGTATCCCACACAGGAGCTTGCTACTCAATAACTACTATTACTATAGCATGCAAGATATATATAATTACCTTTGTCTTATCCCTGTTTGGGTGCCAAAAAGGACTGTAGTTGGTTGAACTTGGCTGGACACCAAACACACAATGCCTCTCTATTACTCCCCTCCACAACTGGACAGGGGATAGAAAATATAACAAAAAGTTCATGACTTGAGATAAGGACAGAGAAAGATCACTCACCAAATGCCTTCATGCACAGACTCGAATTAGAGATATTAATCAAATTCATTACTCACAAAATAAGAGCAGGATAATGAGAAGTAAAATAAGACCTTAAAAACACATTCCTCCCACCCCTTCCTCCTTCCCAGCTCTACCTCCTCCCCCAGTGGTGCAGGGAGATGGGAGTGGGAGTTATGGTCAGTTCATCACATGTTGTTTCTCCCATGCTCAGGGAGAGGAGTCCCTCCTCTGCTCCAGTGTAGGGTCCCTACCACGGGAGATAGTTCTCCATGAACTTCTCCAATGTGAGTCCATCCCCTAAGCAACATTTCTCCACAAGCTGCTCCAATGTTGGTCCCTTTCCTCAGGGTGCAGTCTTTCAGGCACAGCCTGCTCCAGCATGGGTCCCCCACAGGGTCACAGGTCCTACCAGGAAAACTGTTACAGCATGGACTCCTCTCTCCATGGGTCCACAGGTCCCTGACAGGAGCCTGCTCCAGCACAGGCATCCCACAAGGTCACAGCCTCCTCTCAGGTATCCACCTTCTCCACCATGGGTCTCCTTCATGGGCTACAGGTGGATCTTTGCATCCCAATGGACTTCCATGGGCTGCAGAGGCACAGCTGTCTCACCATGGTCTTCACCATGGGCTGCAGGGGAATCTCAGCTCCAGCACCTGGAGCACCTCCTGCCCCTCCTTCTCCACTAACCTTGGTATCTGCAGAGTTGTTCCTCTCACATATTCTCACCCCACTCTTCTCTGGCCACAATTACATCTGTGCAATCACTTTTTTTTCTTCTTAAATATGTTATCACAGAGGCGTTGCCACCATTTCTGATTGGCCCAGTCTTGGCCAGCAGCACATTCATCCTGGAGCCAGCTGGCATTGGCTGTGCTCGACATGGAGGAAGCTTCCAGCAGTTTCTCAGAGAAGCCACCCCTGTAGCTCCCCACTACCAAAACCTAGCCATGTAAACCCAGTACATTCAGTGATATCACAAGAAAATGCACTTGAAAGGGAGAAAGTAACTTCAAAAATGGATTGAAACAATTCTAGTATCTCATAATACTAGAGAAATACTACATAGTAAAGGACTTGGGGAAGCTGGTCAACAGTCAGCTGAACATGAGCCAGCAGTGTGCCCAGGTGGCCAAGAAGGCCAATGGCATCCTGGCCTGTATCAGAAATAGTGTGGCCAGCAGGACAAGGGAAGTGCCATGTACTCAGTACTGGTGAGGCATCTTGAGAACTGTGTTCAGTTTTGGGCTCCTCATGACAGGAAAGACATTGAAGTGCTTGAGCCTGTCCAAAGAAGGGCAACAAAGGTGGTGAAGGGTCTGGAGCACAAGTCTTATGAGGAGCAGCTGAGGGAGCTGGGGGTGTTTAGCCTGGAGAAAAGGAGGCTCGGGGGGACCTTATCAACATCTACAACTACCTGAAAGGAGGTTGTAGCCAGGTAGGGGTCAGTCTCTTCTCCCAAGTAACAAGAGACAGAATGAGAGGAAATGGCCTCAAGTGTCATCGGGGGAGGTTTAGACTGGATATTAGGAAGAAAATTCTTCACAGAAAGCGTTGTCAAGCAATGGAACAGGCTGCTCAGGAAAGTGGTGGAGTACCCACCCCTGAAGCGCTCAAAAAACATGTGGATGTGGCACTTGGGGACATGGTTTAGTGGTGAACATGGTGATGATGCTGGGTTGATTGTTGGAGTTGGTGATCTTAGAGGTATTTTCCAACATTAATGATTCTATGATAATAGTGACTACAGTAGCAACTGGTAGAGATTGGCAATGATACTGCTGGGAAATCACAATTTGGTCTGGAGGTGAGCTTGTCAATGAGCTCTGTTGAATTTCTACTATTTCTGGCAACTATGGAAATGTAGTGATTAGATAGATTTTTTTTTTTTTGGTGATACATATATTTATATATATTCACATATATTTATTTATATTTATTTATATATTTATATATTTAGTGATTCTACATATACATTGGACTAGAGAACTTTTCCTTTTATAGTACCTGCAGAGGAAACTTTCATGACCTTTTATTTTTCATGAGTATGAAAAATAAAATGTACCTTTCTCTGTTCCTTTTATTCCACCATTGGCTATGGAGACAGAAAATCTTGGCCACTAGAGGCTGCTGATTTTTGATTAGAAGGTAGGAGTCAAATCTAACTCTCATTTGTCAATTCAAATGACTTTGAGTGGCCTTCATAGGGTTTCTGGGCAAGGATCTTCCCTTGTGGTATTCCAGAGATGCTTTGTCTCCATACTATACCAGCCCTTTGGCTGAGACCTCTGCACGTATGTAGATGGATGTTATGGTAAGCCTTTTTCTGGTAAATTTGACTCGAAGTGACCAGGTTAACGCACAGAATACTTGTGCATAGGTAATAACTTATAGGTACATGCTGTACAAAATATATCTTGGGCTTCCTTTCTGCTGGGGGTGTTTCCAACATGCAGTGATGTACTCATCCTGTTGGTGTCAAGTTTGCTAATCAGAAGCCTAACTTTTTTTATCTAGTTCACACTTTTAACCATTCTAGAAGGGTAATGTTGCTTTAAAGGGTCAGTAGTCCTGCTAACTTTAGATGATATTGCTTAAAAGTTAGCTATTGCCCCAAATGTTATTTACATTAACAGGAGCTATGTAACTAGTCACTTTACTGTACATAATACCGTTAACATCTTCACTTGCTTGCAGTAAAATTTTCTGCCTCAAATTGCTGTTGCTTAAAAATATCATTGAACTGCTTTTGACATTGCATAATGGCAAGTCTTTTTCTGTATGTGTATACAAATGCACATATTCTCTTAAAAGAAAGAAGCTTTAGATGACTTGCATATTACTGCTTCCTGAGGATTTCACTGTTTCTGGCTGTCACATTGTCCAGTTTGGTTCAAACATTAGAGGATACACCCCCCCCCCCCCTCCACTCCCCCTTCAATTCCAGGCTTTTATTATGGTTTTAACAACAGTCTTTGGTGTCATTGGTCACCTGTAGTGACTCATCCAATGCATGTGTATTGTATTTGGATCTCGAATTTTTTGCAGGGAGGGTTGAAGGGCATTTCTTGCTGACATCTGGCTAAACAGATTACCTGGCACATGACCTCAACTGTGAGTTCATCTAACTTCCCTGTTTTAGTATATTCTGTTCTTCAGCTCTAAGTATCAGTTTCTTGTGTCAGTTCTGGCATATACTGGCATATACTTTAGAAACATCTATATTTTTTTGTGAAATAACTTTAACCTCCTTTAACATTTAAGGTCAACAGGTGTGTGGTTTGCTTGAAGAAGGTGCTAATCCTTTTGTCCCAAAACTTTGCAGCAAGAGAACTTATTATCTTCATTGTTAAATGTCACAGTGTCTTCACCCTCAGATAATCTCTGTTTTCACAGTGTCTTAAGGCCTAAAACCATTTTCTTTCTGCTCAGATACTGCTGTCCCACTTTTGGCACTAGCTAAAACACTTTTATTATTGCATCTTTGGACGTCTCAAGCTTAGTCGAGAGGAATCTGTCTCCATTTATTTTCTTACCCTCATCCCAAAATTTGCTCCTAGTTTTAGTCTGTCTATGCTGGAATATTAGCATCAACTGTCAGGTGAGACTCAATTGCAAAGAAGCCTATCTTGGCTCTGACATTAGCATGTACTAAAAAAAAGAAACTGTGAGACCATTTGATCCAGTTTGGCCAAATTTAGAAATATATCCTCTGAGAAAAGGCAGGTCACCCCCCCCCCCCCACCCCTCCCCCACCAGGTTCGGGGAAAATAAATTTTCCTCAAAGGAAAGTGAAAGAGATAAAAACTATTTATTTAACAAACACACGGGAAAAGGATAATAATGCTAAATAATAAAATCTCTCGCTGTGGAGAAAAAAACTGGGAAAGTGTTAGAGTCCTCCCTTTGGTCTCCTCGGAGCTGGGGCTTGGGCCAGGGCCAGGCCCTCTGTGCTCGGTGGAAAGTCCTCCCAATGTGTTCTGATATTGAAGCAGTCCAGTGGAAAAGGAGAAAATCCGAAATTCCAGAGAAGGGAAGAAAATTCAATTCTCAGTCTCTCTTCGGAGAAAAAGAAGCTGAACAACTGGCCAAAAACTGACCTGGGAGCAGCAAGCCGGGTGCCTCTTCCCTCCCCTGCCGCAGCTGGGAAAAAAAAAATTTGCTATCTCTGTGTGACCTTGAACAAGCTGTAAACTGCTTTGAAAAAGTTTTGCTCAGTTTTTCCTTCCCCATCTCAGGCTCAGTTTAGAGGCATAGAAAGGCACAAAAATTAATTTCTGGGCATAGGGCAGCAATATGGGATACACATCACAAAGTCACCCCAAGACACCATTGCATCCTGAATTGTGCTTCTGTCACTGAGTATCAATGCAACTTCTCTCAAGTGCATTGCCGCCATCTCCAAACTTGATGCAGAAGATACTATGGGTCTGAGGTGAGGAACCACCTCTGATGTTTGTTCGCATGGAGGAATATCGCCAGCGTTCCTACACTGCTGTTCCACCAGAGCAGTTATACAAAGGAGATATATTCTTATTTTTCCACCTGACAGAGATTTCTTGCCTTAAAATGAAGGTAGTTACTTAGATTCTGCTTTCTTCCTGCTTGAACTAGTGTAGCCAGGGTCACTTGATTGTACTAAAGTCATTTGCCCTTGATAACTTCTTACACAAAGATATTGACAATTTTTGGGGTTTTAAGAGTTCTCCTTTTGTTTTTTCTTCTCTTAAGGAATTTTCCCCCATATGTGTTGCTAGGAGACAATAACGACTGGATACTTAAGAGAGACAAAAGACCTGGCCACAGCTCAGGGGAAGGGTCCAGCTGGCTACTCTCTTTTACCTGGGGTTTTCTCGTGTGTAGGGCAGAGATGCCGAGAGATTTGGACTGGGAAAATGGGGTTGGGTGGAGCCCCTAGTTCTCTTGTTCTCTCAGCATTTGGAGGGGAGAGAGGCTGCGGTTGCTGTGGGGAGAATTCATCACCACTGCGGGGTCCTGCCTTCTGCTGCCTTTCTTCTACCGTGAGTGGAGCTCTGCTCGGGGGAGCTGCCGTTGCATTGGGACCCTATTTAACACCCTGCCTCACTAAAAGAAGTACTTTTCACCATCTGCTCAGGTGCCTCAGGGAAAAACCCCGGGATCCTGAGACCACCCTTCCTTGCCCTGCTGGGAGCGAGGCCACCACTGCCCAGCCCCCACGGTTTATTCTGCACTGCTCCAAGTCTTCGCTACACTGTAGTTCTGCACCCTCTGCCTGCTGAGACATCCCAGGGTTCCCGCTGCAGCTGTGGAGATTGATAGATCTCATCTACCACCCGGGATTTTTGATCATTCCTGCCATTCTAGTTTGTTGCTCCCTACGGTCCTGCTGGGGCACCAGAATCGGCTGCCCCAGGGGGTTTGTGAAGCCTTTCTTCCATCCCTTCCCGGCTCGGCCAAGCCGCTATTACTGCGTGCTCCCCGAGCTCGCAGCACAGCGTCCCCTGCAGCCGCGGGGGAACCATCGCACCTGCCCTGCTCACCAAGAGCCACCAGCACCCCTGCCGGCTTGTGACTGTAACTGCACCAAAGGGGAAAGTGCCTGACAGCTGAGAAGGCTGGCACTAGGTTACTGGTTCTGTTTGCTGTTACTGCCACAGTTATTGCTGTTTGTTTGCCCTGTTATACATACATATATATATTAGTAAAGAACTGTTATTCCTATTTCTCATATCTCTGCCTGAAACCCCCTTAATTTCAAAATTATAATAATTTGGAGGGAAGGGGGTTACATTTTCCATTCCAAGGGAGGCTTCTGCCTTCCTTAGTAGACACCCCTCTTTCAAACCAAGACAACAATGGAAGTTGCAGCTTAATGGGCTGTAAAGTCCATAGTCCCAATACCATATATGCTTTTAAGTGAAGTCCTGTGCATCAACAGCTGAACTTGCAGATGATCCAAATTATTTTATCTTTTGCTTTTTTTATTGCTGCAGTCCTGGAGAGCAGCCATCCAATTGAAACCGATACATACTAACATTGGTCAGATAGAAACTTTCTAACACAGTTTTGAGTATTAGAAAGCAGGCATTCTTTATTGCAGTGCACTGGTCACTCAGAGGATACTTCCTCTAATCGAGTGCCCCAAGTGTTGGGTAAGCAGTTTTTATCATACTGTAGTGGTTTGGTCTAAAATACTCATTACTGTTTATCTTCTGTGAGATAAGAATTAGGAGAAATGCAAAGCAGGCACCAACTTGAATGAATATAAAGAAGTTTATTAACAGACCTAAAAAAAGAAAAGAAAAAAAAAAATTATACCACCTTCAGAACTCTCCTCCTCCCCCCACCTTCCTCCCTTCTCCCACTGACAATGTAAAGACAACCCTTAAGATGTTCAGTCTGTTTACCACTTCCATAGTAACCTTGTTCAGTCCATTTAGAAAGAGAAGTCTCTTTTTGCTCGTGCTATGAAAACAGTATCACACTGAGACAGCCACCCACTTCCAAATATTGTTCAGTCCATTTAGGAAGAGGAGTCTCTCTGCTCGCAATGTGAGTCCCTTCCCCCAACTTGCAGCTTTTTCCTGCAACTGCTTTCAAGGGTCCACTCTTGAAAGTTTTTTGGGGTACAATTTTAAGGTTGAGCTGTTCAGAAACAAAGAAACAGAGGCCCTTCTCCTTCCCTGGGAGCAAAGGGTCTTCCTCATCTTCATCATTAGAACTATCTCTGGAAGCATCTCTAGGAATTGAGGTTTTTCTCCTTTCCTCTTTGGAGCAAAAGTCCTCATCTGGTTCATCTGGTTCATCTCTCTCTCTGTCCAAACTTCTCATGAAATTACAGCTGCGTCAGCATCTGCCTATTGCTTACGAGTTGAACACTCCACCCCCCATATCTTCATGAAATTACAACGGGATACTCTGATATATCATAGCTTCACAACAGACTTTCAGCTTTAAGCATCTCCTCTCTCTCTTCCCTCAGGTTTTCAGCTCTTCACAGCAATAAAAGGGTTAATCTCACCTCGGCCTTGCAGCTGGAATGTGGCTTATCGCTGTTGGTCACCTGACCTCTGCCGGACAGAGGTGCCGCTTTGCTGAAATCTTGGCAGCACTGGAGAGGGGGGGTTCCGAGCCTCTCTGGCCGCCCACGGCAAGGCAGTGGGGGGGGGCGGTTCCATGGCTGGAACAGGCCCATGGCTCCAGGCTGGCCGTGGCCCGGCCCAGCCTGGCCCAAGCAGGGCCTGGCCGGGCCTGCTGGGACCCTGCACGGGGCCTGCAGCCACCTGTCCCAGAGCCGGAAACGAGAGAGAGCTTGGGGGGGGAGTTTGTCTATTCTTAAGTGTGTATCACAGAGGCGGTCACAACTTTAAGTGGCTTAAAGAATTGTCCATATTCAAACTGGCCATCTGATAGGTTCTATCAGGTCCCAGAGGAAGCTGTAAGCACCCCTTAGCAAGGATATCCCTTCCGGGACTATGCTTGCTAACCTATGACACATACACACTGATTACATATTCATTAGCTATCCCCACTTACTTGATGCATATATATTACTTTATTTTACGTAGTCACACCCCTTATCAGAAGTCTATATCATTCTTTGGGGTCTTCTTCGGTGGTCCTCAACATCCAGTGTCCTTTTTAGGTGGCTGTTCCTCAACTCCCACTTTTGAGTAAGCACAATATCATTGTTTTGCATAACTTCTGCTTAGTCAGCCTTGCAGAGCTCAGCTGGCATCCTGCTTGCGTTTTGCATGAATTCTGTTTGCCTAAGTTACATCCTTTACCTACTTCTCCAAGGCTATGCTGTTCTGTTCTACTGTCCTTATCAAAACATAATATGAAAAACTATCAGCTTTTTTTCAGCTGGTAATAAAGATTTGTGAAGTGATGGTCTGGACATGGGGATTGAATGCACCCTCAGTAAATTTGCAGACAACACTAAGTTGGATGGGAATGTTGATCTGCTCAAGGGCAGGAAGGCTCTGCAGAGGGATCTGGGCAGGCTCGATCAATGGGCTAAGGACAGCTGTATGAGGTTCAATAAGGCAAAATGCTGTGTCCTGCACTTGGGTTGCAGCAACCCCATGCAGTGCTACAGGATGGGGGAACAGTGGCTTGAGAGCTGTTCAGCAGAAAGGGACTTGAGGGTGCTGGTTGAAGGCCAGTTGAACATGAGCCAGCAGTGTGTCCAGGTAGCCAAGAAGGCCAATGGCATCTTGGCCTGTATCATGAATAGTGTGGCCAGCAGGACAAGGGAAGTGATCATCCCCCTGTACTCAGCACTGGTGAGGCCACACCTTGAGTACTGTGTTCAGTTTTGGGCCCCTCATTTTAAAAAGGACATTGAGGTGATAGAACATGTCCAGCGAAGGGCAAAAAGGCTCATGAAAGGTCTAGAAAACATGTCTTATGAGGACCTGCTGAGGGAGCTGGGGTTGTTTAGTCTCGAGAAGAGGACGCTCAAGGGGGACCTCATCGCTCTACAACTCCCTGACAGGAAGTTGTAGTGAGGTGGGGGCAGGTCTTTTCTACTGTGCCTGCAGTGAGAGGACCAGAGGAAATGGCCTTAAGATGAGACAGGGGACATTCAGATTAGATATTAAAAAAATGTTTTTCACTGTTCAGGTGGTCAGGCATTGGAATAGATTGCCCAGAGAGGTGATAGAGTCACCATCTCTGGAGGTGTTTAAAAGGCATTTGGATCTGGCACTGGGTGATGTGGTTTAGTGGTTTAGGGGTTACAGTGGCAGTGCTGGGTTGACAATTGGACTGGATGATCTTAAAAGTGTCTTCTAACCTTGGCGATTCTATGATTCTGAGTGCGATAATATGATGAAATTTGCCTTTTGTGTCCTTATGTTCAGTGGGTTGGCAGAAGAGCAGTATCTATGTGAAATCTGATGGCAGGAAATGTAGTACTTGGTATGTGCAAGTGATGGTGTTGTTATGCTTAAAATTATGCTCTATAGATAAAGTATTACTGTTTAATTTTTGAAACCCTTGAAATTAAACATATGGAGGTAAAATAGTCATCTGTGAAAGACCTGAGAACTCAACTTTTGTGCTTTATGTATCTTTTGTAAAGCTTTAAACCTACTTCTATGTAACAGTTTGTTTAAAATAGTTATGGACTGATTAATGCATTTATTACAGGTCTTTACACATCTACGTATGCAGAGCTTGAAACATCTGAGTGTGTGTAGCAAATTCCTTAATGTTGTCCCTTTTTATTTTAAAGGTTGTTAAAGGAGATGGGCTGGCAGGAAGACAGTGAAAATGATGAAACATGTGCTCCACTAACAGAGGATGAGATGAGGGAATTTCAAGTCATTAGTGAACAGGTAACACTAATGTTCCTTTATGAACTTATCAGTGGCTACCCTAAGTGTCTACCTTTGAGGGGGATCTCCAGTAATTCTGATGGTTAGGGATGCTGCCATTTCAGCACCCTTTTTCTTTTCTCTGTCTTGCCTCCTTGTGCTTTTGGAATAATAGTTGCTTTAAAAAGATAGGGGGGCAATGCTTATTGTAAGTACACCTGTTCTCAAAATATCAAGGGAAGGGTAGGGGAATGGTTCTGAGTATTAAACTCTTAAATGCTTGGCTTATTACCCAGTTTCTGCACTATGTCTGGAAATGCAGTAATTTCTTTCTTGTGAAATAAGTTGTTTCCTTCTCTCCACTGTCTTTTACTTTCCAACTACATCAGGTATACAGACTGGGATACCCATTCCTCTCTGCTTCTTCTCTTCCCGGGCCCCTTCCTTGCTGCAGAACCTGCCTTTCTTAGCACAGGTGTCTGCAGCAGACCATGAAAAAAGGGACTGCATCACTGGAGACACCATGTGGGAGGGATCACTGGGGCAAGATGTCTGAGGAAGTGGGTGAGAAGAGGGTAAACTCTTGTTCACTGCAGGAGCTTAGTTTAGCACAGTTGGAGGCTCTTGGATGCAGGTGGCTGGCCCAGAAGTGAAGGTTCTCAGGTGAATTTTCCTTTGTGCATATACATAAAATAGATTGTGCAGTGGATCTAATGTAGCCCATAGATGACGTAGAGAATGCTGAAATGGAACAAATTGTTGTGTTTAGCTTTTTATTTATCTGATACATCTTGTTTTCTCATTTCAGTTACAAAAAAATGGCCTTCGAAAAAACGGCATTTTGAAAAATGGCTTCATCTGTGATTTTAAATTTAGCCCCTGGAAAAACAGTACTTTCAAACCTGCTCTGGAGAATGAGGATTCTGAGACAAGCAGCAGTGATACATCAGATGATGATGATGTGTGAAGATTTCTGTAACATCTGTTGAAGCTTGTTTTGATCCCATGAAAATTTGGGGATGTATTGTTTGAAAAAAAAAATCTAATTGATGTAGTAACATGCCCGATTAGAGGAAGAATGATGGGACTCTTCTCTGAAGAAAGCAAGGAATATTGTGTTGAACATTACTATAATTTCTTTGTGAAAAAATGTAGAATGAGGACTTGGGTTGACCCAACATTGACTGACTTCATCACTGTAGCATTTCTGAGCAATGTGCCAATGTAATAAATCAGACTTTCTCATTTAATAATAAAACCAAAAGGAATTGTGTAATGTTTAGCAAGACTTGTCTTAATATGTCCAAGTATATGAGAAAAAAAAAAAAAGGCAGCTTGACACAGTGCTTTGCTTGCTAAGTAATTTCTTTCCTAAAATGGAAATCCTTGAGTCCACTCTGTATGCAAAAAGGGCAATGTAGCATGTTGGCTAAAATGAGCTAAGTACACTAAAGATCTTTTCCTTAATTGAGCTGTTGTACCATTCTGCTTTTTCCACATATAACTGTTCTTTAGGCATTTGTAGTATAGTCATCATTATTAATGGAAAAAAACCCCTGATGTTTCAGTTTCAAATTCCTGGAACTAACCTTTTATTTGAAGGCTTTATGTGGGGTATTGCAAGACTGAGTACTCTCACAGTGAACATGTTTCTTGGGGGAAAATAAGCACTTTAATTTTACTATTCACATGCTGTAATGCCCCAGCCCACTTGCTGGGTTTAAGGAAAGGTAGTTGGATATACTCTGGACAGTGCACGGGAGAAACAACAAAGTTCTCAGGAAGTTCAATAACAAACAACTTTTATTCACAAACTTTAGAACATCCAGATAGGACAAGGCACTTGACATTGACTGGATTTTTGGTCCGGCTTACAATATATTTTGAAAGAAAGAAGGTAGGAGAAGGAAGAGAAAGGAAAAGGAGAGAGAGGTATAGTCACTACCCTAAGATCCAGCATGGTCTCATCAGCTTTTAAATCCAAGGTAGCAGGGTGTAAGGCCCCAAACAATTCGCTCGACAAGACTTTTAAAAGAGCTTACAGTTGTTCATGTACTCTGAGTTAGATGCACAGGAGAAATACCAACAAGATATTCTCAAGAGGTCAAAACAACACAAAAGACTTTACTGGCAACTTTAGAAAATCAAATAAACTTTGGCAAAAGGTTTAGAGCAACATTCAATCAACATAAAACACTTCTCAAAGCATTAACTTGGCCCATTCAACTTAGCAAACTTTAAGCCTGTTCAATTCCAAGTTACTCAAGAATTCCAAGAAGAGGGAATTAGAAGAAAAAAGAGAAAGAGAGAAAGGCAGAAAAGGTATAGAAAAGCACAGATAGAGCTTCCAACTCCTGGGTTCCAACAATGATAGAAACTCCAAGAAGAGGTAGGGTCCAGACAACATGATGGCCTTGTGTTCGGCTTTAAATACCCCTTGGCCTTTGTGGACCCTTCTCCCAGGTGGGACTTCTGGTCATTTGGCCACTCAGGAGCTGGGTTAGGGGTGTGTGGAGCACTGCCTCTGGTGTGCCATGGTTGACAGACACTGGGGGGCTGGGGTACAGGCTCTAGGGGTAGGGGATGTGGGGCAGGGTGATGCCTTAGGTTTTAACTTTCATATTTTTCAAATCCTGTACTGCTTAGTGTATAACTCTGAAGTTTTTGTAGCCTGTTAGCTTCTGCTCTCTCATGCTAGGTAGACATAACAAAGCCTCTCCAGGCCTGCTCTCCAAGGACACCCAGACCATCCTAGGCCCAAAAAGTATAAATCAAAAGCCTCTAAAGGGGGGGAGGGGGGGCAATCTTGGGGAAATTACATCATTAACTGAAGCTTTAATTGGAGAATTAACCCTGCTATGCAAATGAACCAAACTTATAGAAGTGTGAAGAACTCGTGACCTGTCGTCCATCTTGGGGTCCATATTGGCAGTAGCCTCTGGACTCCCAAGGGTGTACCTTTGAAGGCCCTTCAAATAAATACCTAGCTTTATTCCCTTATTCTTGTCTAGTCTCTGTTTTTAGGTGGCCACTTCAGGCATCAAGGGCACTGCCTCACGTGGGCAAGGCCTGATCTACCCTTTCCTCCCCACACATGCATCCCAAAATGTCTTGAGTCATCAATCTTTCCAGTCTCTAACAACCACCCTGTGGCTCAAGACATTGACTGGAACCACATTAATGGTACCTTTCCTCTTGTGGCAGCAGTGGGATCCTAATGTAGCAGACAGAGCAGAAAGGAGAGAAGAGGAAAGTATACAGGAACTCATATAATGGACAATTGTTATTCCAATACTCAAAGCATAAGTCTAGTTAATATCCTTCTACGCAGGTCATTGCCCCCACCCCACGAGTCTCTAAAATTGCAGGCAAGATACAATGCAAACCAGGATCAGGGAGGTTTATGAACCTGTCTTTCAGCTGCAGTGACCAAAGAGTCCAGCAGATTGGTCCGTAATTTCCTTTGTGTTTCTTGATGCCGTGTAATTCTTTGGTGAGGTTCAGCATTCTCGAGCATTAGACAATTTTATAAAACTATTTTTAATACTTGCTGGACTTGTAAGCTGGGCTCCAAAATAGCATGGCAAGTTCAATTTAAGATTCTCTGTTGCTTATTGATAGTGCAATATATTGCACTCTTTGTCAAGCTCTATAAGGATCAATAGTTAGGCCGCCTTGCCTTTTGGAGTCTGTGATCTTACAGGTCCAAGTATGACCACAACCCAAACAAATATATATGTGACATTACCACCCTTCTCCCTCCCACCAATCAGGTTTCAGGGGGATTCCCAGAACCTGTACTCAGGGAAAGAGGAAAAGGTCAATGGGCAGCTGTTGGGGTCTCCCCCTCCCTGCCATGGAGCCCTGGGGGATGGGCCCTGGAGGGGAGACACGGGCTTTCCCTGCCCCTGGTCAGCCTCATTCCCGATTGGTTGGTTTGTGTTCCCCGGGTGTGGGAAGGACCCTCGGGTCCCGTGACTGTGGGAGTTGCTGAGGAGAGCCCCAGCCATGCGGCTGGAGAAATAAACATCTCTCTGAAACATCTATCAAGAATCTGTCCATATATATTTCTTTTCCACAGGACTCCTGGTTTGATATATGGTGTTACAGTAATCCCCGCTGTAACAGGCACCATGGGAAAATTACATTCCATAAAAATTCTACTACATAATAGTCTGGATTGCTTCAGGGGTGGAAGTCAAAGATATAACAAAACTCAAGTCATTCCAACCTCCTCAGCATATAATTTCAGTCAGGGTCCTGGGTTTGGAACAAATATCTTTCCAACTTTACCAAAGCCTTCAGTGGTTCTCAAACCCAAAATCTTTCTTCTTTTCTTTTGTCAGCTTAACCACTTATGCCTTCTTTGTCTACAGCTGGAGAGAACTTCCCAGCTGCCACTTCAGCTCATCTGTCAGCCCCTTTTCTCCCTCCTCCCAGGGGCCACCAATAGTTCAACATCCCCTTCTGCACGGTCATGCTTTACACATCGCTTACCGTTACTACACGTGCTTCCCTCCGTATAGTAAATTTATGCTTTGCTCTGAAGAGATAGGAAGAGGTACACAATTTTGATTCCATAATCATATGAAATCCTGTGTGAGCTCCCAAAACTAAATTGAGGGAGGAATCTTTCCTACCCACTGTGGCAACCAGAGAGAAAATATAATCATTTAAAAATATTGGTGGCAAAAAGCTTATATGACATATATGAACATAAATATCTTAAAACTTATCAAGATAGAAACATGTAAACACTCAATTCAATGAAGAACAACAACTCTTCAGATCTGTTACCACTTCATCCTCTCATGAAACACTTCTAGAAGGAGAAAACTCAGTCCCACTTGGACCTACTTCAAAAGGAGGAACCATCCACCTGTCAATCTTTTGTGTTCTCTGCCATTTCATTGATCCTTTAATCAAACTAACAATAACAGTCTGTGAAAATAGAAGACATCAAAAATGCGACAATCACTAATAAAACTTATTCAGTAAAACTTATTTAAATTATCTAGTACCTTAACAATACTGATGAGGATTCTTAGCACCATGCAGGCAAACTTGAGCTAGAGTAGCCAGCCATCCTTTTGAGACCATTTCAGTTTTAGATAAAATGGTTTTTGTCTGATCTAGACATTCTGTTATATCCTATTTTGCAAATTTGGACTCAAGTATTTATTCTATGTGTGTGATGTTAGAGTGGTCCTTAGGGAAAAGTACACCACTGTTTTGTTTCTTGCTCACTTACCCCTCTGGCATTTGAAGCCATACTTGCTATTACAGTAAGGTACATGGTCCTGCTAGGATGGTTGACTAATCCAGGAGCAAACAACCATGCTGCCATACTGGGGACATTGTTCTGAAAATATAGAAAGATAAACCATTTAACGTATTTCATTTTAGAGTTACAGCTTTATCAGCAACAGAGTTACTGTTTACTATATTGTCCAATACAGTTCCTCTGTGTCTGGAGATGACTTTATTCAAGCAATTTAGGAGTCTCTGGCCATAGATCTCACAGCCATGTGGGTAGTCAAATGTCCTTTCCACTTCTGCTTAAGAGGCTCTTTATTCGACATCTGGGCATACATCCAGTCTTCTGGCTGGTGAGGATGTACTTGAACATTCAGAGTTATTAGTAAGGTCAAAAAAACAAACTTGCACAATGATAGAAGTATTTTTCCCCAAAAGGTTATGGATTCTCCAGCAGAAGCAGTTCCGCCTCCAGCCTCTAGTGGCAGGCAAGGCTCAATACTCACTTCTGCCAGAAGGAGGCAGTGCAGGAGCAGTTTGCTTCATTGCAAATTCAGGGAAAAAATTTCCATTTATTTCCAGTGAGCTTTTTAGGATATCTGAATTCACCACTGTCATGGTTTGACACTGGCCAAACGCCAGGCACCCACGAAAGCCACTCGCTCACCCTCCCCTGCCACAGCTGGACAGAGGAGAGGAAAAAAAATTAATGAAGGGTTCATGAGTTGAGATAAAGACCGGGAGAAAAAAACACTCCAAGGGCAAAACAGGCTCGACTTAGAGGTACAAAGTGACTTTATTACTAACAGTCAGAGGAAAATACTGAGAAGTAAAATAGGCCCTTAAAAAACCACCTTTTTTCCCCCAGCCCCTCCCTCCTTCCCACCGACAGTGCAGGGAGACAGGGGGTGGGGGTTTTGGTCAGTTTGTCACCTGAGGATTTTCTTCCACTGCTCAGAGAGAGGAGTCCTTCCCCTGTGAGACCTTGGGGTCCCTCCCACTGGAGAACATTCTCCATTAACTTCTCCAACGTGGCTCCAAATCTCATGAGCAGCAGTCCTCCCAAAACTGCTGTAGCGTGGGTCACTCTTCCACAGGGTGCAGTTCTCCAAGAACAGGCTGCTCCAGCCTGGAAGCAAGGGCCCTCCCTCTCCGCCTGTTCTCCCACAGGATCACAGCCTCCTTCAGGCATCTACCTGCTCTGGCATGGGCACCTCCCCCATGGGCTGCGGGTGGATCTCTGCATCCCCAGTGGACCTCCATGGGCTGCAGGGGTACAACCTGCCAACCTGCTTCACCACGGCCATCACCACAGCCTGCAGAGGAATCTTGGCTCCGGCACCTGGAGCACCTGCTCCCCCTCCTTCTTCACTGACCTTGGTGTCTCCATGTTGTTTTCCCTCACATGTTCTCACCTCCTCCTCTTCTCTGGCTAGAAGAAAAACTGTGTGCACTGTGTTTTGATTTTCTTCTTAAATATGTTATCACAGAGGTATTACCAACCTCTCTAATTGTCCCAGCTTTGGCCAGTAGGATGTCCATCTTCAGAGCCATCAGGGATTGGGTCTGCTGGACATGGTGGAAGCTTCTAGCAGCTTCTCACAGATGCCATCTCTGTGACCCCCCTGCTACCAAAAACCAGGCCGTGCAAAACCAACGTAGCCACCTTCTCCCAGCTCACTTTTTGGCGGTGTCACTGAGAGTTTGTTTTCTCTGTTTTGATCCTTACATTTTGCAATAAATAACAATAACATGGGAGAAGGTTGACGGAGCACCAGCTGTTTCTTGTGCATTGGTTGGAAGCTCGCCACCTCCCACACTCTCCCAGTAATTTTAGCACATGTTGGAGTGGGGAGAGGGATGAGGTCTCCCCCCTCCAAGGGGTCCAAATGTTTCACACAACAGGTTGCTTCCTGGGCAAAAGACCAGGGCACTTTGCCATGTTGTAGCGGGTTGGGTTTGTAACCAGGCAGAAACACCAATTTAGTGTAGTGGTTTGGTCTAAAATACTCATTACTATTTACCCTCTGTGAGATAAGAATTAGGAGAAATGCAAAGCATGCACAAAACTTGAAAGAATATAAAGAAATTTATTAACAGACCTAAAAGAAGAGGGAAAAAAAAAAATATCATACCACACCTTCAGAACACTTCTCCTCCCCTCACCTTTCTCCCTTCTCCCAGTGACAATGTAAAAAGACAACCCTTGAGATGTTCAGTCGGTTTACCACTTCCATAATAACCTTGTTCAGTCCATTTAGGAAGAGGAGTCTCTCTCTGCTCGCATGCGAGTCCCTTCCCCCAACTTGCAGCTTTTCCCACAACTGCTTTCGAGGGTCCACTCTTGAAGTTTTTGAGGTACAATTTTAAGGTTGAGCGGTTCAGAAACAAAAGTTCTCTTCACCCATCTCTGGGAGCATTTCATCTTTAAGAAATCTTTGGGAGCATCTCTAGGAACTGAGGTTTTCTCCTTTCCCATTTGGAGCAAAAGTCACCATCGCTTCCATCTCTCCCTGTTCAACTTCTCATGAAATTACAGCTGCGTCAGCATCTGCCTATCTCAGCGCAGGTGCTTTTGCTTACAAGTTGAACTGAACACTCCACCCCCCATATCTTCATGAAATTACAACGGGTACTCTGATATATCATAGCTTCACAACAGACTTTCAGCTTTAAGCATCTCCTCTTTCTCTCCCCTCAGGTTTTCAGCTCTTCACAGCAATAAAAGGGTTAATCTCACCTAGGCCTTGCAGCTGGAATGTGGCTTATCACTGTTGGTCACATGACCCCTGCTGGACATCGGTGCAGCTTTAGCTGGATCTTGGCAGAACTGGAGGGGGGGAGGGTGGTTCTGAGCGGCTCCGGCTGCCCGGCCTGGCCCGAGCAGGGCCTGGGCTGGGCCCACTGGCCCCCACATGGGGCCTGCAGCCACCTGTCCCAGCACTGGAAACAAGACAGAAAGGCTCTGCCTCGGAGTTTCCTATTCTTAAGTGTGCATCACAGAGGCGGTCACAACTTTAAATGGCTTAAAGAATTGTCCATATTCAAACTGGCCATCTGATAGGTTCTATCAGGTCATAGAGGAAGCTGTAAGCACCCCTTTGCAAGAACATCACTTCCGGGACTATGCTAGCTAACCCATGACAAGTAAAACATTTGGGGTGGTAACATATTTGGAGAAAAACCCAACACAGTACAGTGCAAGTGCAGGAACAAGGCCAAGAAGTGGGCATGAACTGTAGGGGGGATCAAGACAACCCAAGATCCCAAAGCCTCTGACCCATTTCCAGAAAGGTCTGAAAGAACTGACTGCGCATGAGAACTAATTTTCTAGAAAGTGAGAAACCTGTCTTCAGGATGGGGAAATTTATCTATAAAAAGGTACCCCCACCAAGCTTGGGGAGTGTCCTCAGAACCCTGGACATCCCATCGGCTGGACTGGTGCTGGAACTGGGACTGGTGATCTCTTTTTCTCTCTTTCTTCCTTTCTTTCTCTCCCACTCTTTAATTCATCTCTTCCTTTCTCTATTCCTTTTTACCCTCCCCCTTTATCCTAAGCCAACCGCTGTGTGCTTATATAGTAGGTCAGGAACTGACATACCAAGTTCCATGCAAAGTGTGTAATTTACTAATAAAAATTTCTGATTCTTTGTGGGCCCTCTGACTTTTGTCATTCCTTTTGACGACGAGCATTTATGAATCTTGGGTGCTCCCTTCCCCTTAAGGATGGGACATCACAGGCACTGTGGCTTCCTTTTAAATCTTATTCCTTCTGTGTGATAGCTTGGTGTCTGAGAGCTCTGTGGTATATTTATGAATGGAGTGAGAGCTTAGACAAGTCCTGCCTTTGGCTCAGATTTCTGGCAGTAGCTCTGTTCGAGATGGCCTGCACCCCAAATGGCTCTCTCCCCAAGGTTCTTAAGAATGGCCAATTAGATCTATTATAAAATGAATTATTTATTGAATAGATACAAGATTAACAGACATAAGACTTTAAACAGACTTACTACACAGGATAAAACAAAAAGAACTACTAGTAGATAGAAATACAGTACACAATAAAAGGTACCTATGATGCCTTTTCCTGGTCTTAAAATCAAGAGTCATACACGGTTAGAAGGGGAGAAGGGATTTTACCTTGGTGTTTATTTTAAGAATCCTTAGGTGCACAGGTCCAGGTCACATGCATCGAGATGCACCCCGCAAAAATGCCCACCCCAAAAGATCTGGTATACCATTATAGGTTTTACTAATTAGCATATCTATCAAAGATTCCCCAGTGAGAGGCTCAAGTGAGCCCCCCTCCCCAAGGAGCCTTCCCCTGGATGGTTCTATCTTAGTTTAAAGAATGTATTCTGGAGAGTACCTTGGGGTCTGGGGCACACTGATCCCTAGTTACGAAGCTTCTAAAACGTTTAGTCTCTCAGCTTGACAAGTCCAAGAATGTAGGCAAAAAGCACTAAGAATACAGAAGTTGTAAAAAAGGTATAACTGGGGTATAAAAGAAAAGGCAAAAAATCTTTATGGCATCACCTATATTAAAGCTAGCGAAGAAATAGCATAGGTTAGGAGTCAACGTAGCTTACCACTGAATTGATGATGGAGTACACATAGAATCCTTTCACTCAATTCCCAGGAAAGTAACCGCAAATCTGTGTCCAAAGTTCGGGGGAAAGCCCTACACGTTTCCAGGGTGTGTGTAGGAGACTTCTAACTTTGTGGAAGTTTGTGCAGCTTTTATAGTTTGTAAAGTGAAGTGTTTGTCAGTCAGAAATTCCAGTAGCTTATCTCCCTACATCTTGCTCTCAAGGCAGGATGTTTATTCCATCTCCAAAGAGATTCCACCTCTCTGACACCAGACCAGAGATAACTCACTAGCCAGAGGTAACTCTGACGAACAGATGTCTGGTCTGGGTTATTTCACCAATTCATGAGAGGGGGAAGATGCCTGGAGCTATTGCACCAGCTGATAGAACAGATAAGCTCTTCTGTGATAGGGGGGAGAGTCCTGCCACAGCTATCCTATATCTTTGCATCTTCCATCTCACATTCTTTGCTGTTGCAAGACTGCTGAAGTGGAACTATCCAAGTTTTGGAGCATCTGTCCTGGGGTGACTGTATGATACTGTATTCCCTATTGTCTGCTCTATGCCAGACATGAGTTCTGTGCCTTTAAAGCTAGCTCCAGGAGGGGGGGGGGGGGGAGCCAGTGGAATTCTTTCCATGGCTGTGTTCGAAAACACAAATAACTCACTTGGCTTTTCAGAGAGCTTCTTGTTCGTCAGCTGAAGCAAGGAGTTTTTTTGGGACTTTGCTTTTTTCCTCTTCTCCTGGAACTGTTCAGCAACACCAGAACATCACTGGGAGGCCCTACACCGCAGCCCAGAGGGGCCTACACTGCACCCCAGCTCTGGAGAGAGAGAAATCCACACCCACAGAAAGGATTCTGATTCTTCCCAGGTCTTCTCCACAGCAAGAGGCTTTATTATTTAACATCATTCATTCTTTTTGGTGCCTGCATGCACCCTGCTTGTTAAATAAACAGCTTTTTTTTTTCACTTTCCTTCAAGGAATTTCTTTCCGAACCTGGTGGGGAAGGGGCTGCTGAAATCTGCCTTCTATTAGAGGATATGTTTGTTTCAAATGTTTTCCTCCAAATTTGTCTCAAACCGAGACAGCATCCTATGTGAGCTTGTGTGTCTGCATTCTTGAAACCTCAAGCTTTATTTACACCTTCATCAAATGCTACACTGCTGGAGTAGCCTTTTGTCATGATTTAATCCCAGCCAGCAACTAAGCTGCTGCTTGCTCACTCCCCCCCTGCAGTGGAATGGAGAGAAGAATCAGATGGAAAAAAGATAAAACCCATGGGCTGAGATAAGAACAGTTTATTAATTGAAATAAAATAAAGCAATAATAATAAAATGAAAGAGAGAGAGAGAGAGAGAGAGAGAGGAATAAAATTCAAGAAACACAAGTGATGAACAATAGGGTCACCAGCTGGTGACCAATGCCCAGCCCATCCCCAAGCAGTGATTGGCAGCCCTTGGCCAACTCCCCCAGTTTATATACTGAGTGTGATGTTCTATGGTGTGAAATATCTCTTTGGCTAGTTCAGGTCAGCTGTCCCAGCCATGCTCCCTCACAGCTTCTTGTGCAGCTCCTCCCTGTCAGAGCATGAGACATTGAGAAGTCCTTGACTCACAGCAAGCACTGCTCAGCAACAACCAAAACATCAGTGTGTTATCAGCATTATTCTGTACTGAATCCAAACCACAGGACTGTGCCAGCTACTGAGAAGAAAATAAACTCTATCCCAGCTGAAATCAGGACACTTTTAGAACCAAACTCTCACATGATAGAGCAGTCTTGCAATAGCTGTTTGTGTGAAGGACTCTGTGTTGTTCCTCTAGCTGTGCCTATATAGTATTTCTTGAAGTTACCCAGAGAAAATACACAAACTATCACTCAAGGAAAAGAGTTTCTTATGAGTGGGTGTTGGGGTTCGTCCCCCCCCACCATGTAGCCCTGGGCTAGAGACACGGGGTTTCCCTGCCCCTGGTCAGCCTCGTTCCCCATTGGTTGTTTTGTGTTCCCCTGCACAGGCAAGGACCCTCGGGTCCCGTGACTGGAACAGTTCCTCGGCAGATCCCGGCCATGCAGCTGGAGAAATAAACATCTCTGAAACATCTATCAAGAATCTGACCATATATATTTCTTTTCCACGGGCCTCCTTGTTTGATACATCGTGTTACAGAATCCCCACTGTAACAAATGGTGGGAGAATTGCTAGCAGAACGATCCCTGATCCCTAAGCGACTGATCTGTGTGAGTAAATTCTAGAAACTTTGGATTCCTCTTCTTGTTTTTGTTTTGCTATTCCATATCTAAACTATGGAGGAACCATGGGAAGACTCTTGGCTTTCAGAGCCGCTTATGGACATTTATCTTAAACTTGAAAAGATTCTTGAACAATGATTTGTAAATTTTAGCTTAATTCAAGCTCAAAAAGAACTGAAACATTTGCTTTCATGGTTGCTTAAGAACTTTTTCTGTTTCTTGGGATTTAATTCTTACCAAAAACTTTTGGAAGACCATTTGGGCACAGTTAATTTTTGAGTCAAAATATATGCCGATGGAAGAATATTTTCATGAATATTATTTAATTACCGAGACTGTTGAGCAATGTCAGCTGTGTCCTGGTGAAGGGAAGCCTGGCTCAGGGACCGTGCGACCCAGGCCACGTGCACCGAGCCCTCTGCGAGCAGCAGCGAGGCAGATCCCATGCGCGGGCGGAGCCACGCAAGCCACGGTGTCGGTGGCAAAACGGGGAGTGGCGGGACCCAGCGGTGCCCGCCTGGCCCTGCGCAGCATGTGGTGGAGCGAGCCCTGTGAGCGCCCGAATGACAGGGGCGGCGCGTGGGCGGCGGCTGGCAGCGGTGGAGCGGAGCCATGCCCAGCCGAGACGCGCACTGGAGCAGAGTGCGGGGGGGTCATCGCTCAGGGACCCGGCGGAGATGCAGAGCCTGGCAGCGGCAGCAAAGCTGAGGCCAGAGGAGGCGACGCACGGAGAACTGAGCGGCCTGGCCGGCCCGGCCCGCGCGGCCCCGAACGCGACCCCGGGAAAAGCGCGCAGGCACGAGCAGCTCTGGCAGCCCCAGCAGCCCTGACAGTTCCAACATGGGAGCGACCGAAAGAGAGAGCAAAGACGCAGCGAGACAGAAAACAGCAGACACTCGGAAAAAGGAAAAGACCATTGTAGCTAAGATTTTAGGAATAGTAAAATGGTATGATGTTAAGCAAAATTATGGTTTTATAACAAGGTGTGACAACCAGCAAGACATATTCGTGCATAGAACTGCTATTAAAAAGAACAACCCTGAAAAATGCATCCCAAGCTTGGGAGATGGAGAGGTGGTAGAATTCAAAATCATACAAGGTAGAAAAGGGTTACAAGCATCGCAGGTCACTGGGCCTGATGGTGTTCCTGTAAAAGGCAGTATATATGCTAAATATCGTAGTCCTGTTAGACAATATCTCCATTGTAAGCCCCCCCTACAGTCTCCCTTTCCTAATCCCACCTTTCCTTTTTATCCTATGTCCTATTACCCCCAGTGTATTCCCAATCCGTTTTTTCATCCATGGTTTCCCTCACAAAACCATGCCTTTGCCAATTGTTTCCCCAAAAATCCCTTTCCAATGCCGAGTGGGGGATGAAAAGGGGGAGGAACGAAATTAAACCCTCTCCTGCCTTAGTTTCCCCACAAAGGTTGCTCAGAGAGTTCTGTCTCCCTTCTGTCAGCCCTAAGATGTTCCAGAGAATCTGTTTGGACATTTAAAGACTCAGGAGGGTGGCTTGTTTTGTTTTGAAACTGTTCTTGTTTTGTTTATCCAGTTGTCTTCATTCTCCTTTTATTAAAATAAAACGGGTGAAATGTCAGGGTCTCCTCCCCCCGCCATGTAGCCCTGAGGGGAGACACGGGGTTTCCCTGCCCCTGGTCAGCCTTGTTCCCCATTGGTTGGTTTGTGTTTCCTGCGCGGGCAAGGACCCTCGGGTCTCGTGACTGTAGCAGTTCCTCGGCAGATCCCGGCCATGCAGCTGGGGAAATAAACATCTCTCTGAAACATCTATCAAGAATCCATCCATATATATTTCTTTTCCACGGGACTCCTGGTTTGATATAGGCGTGTTACAGTATCCCCACTGTAACACGTATCCATGTGTTGAACTTTCCCGACCAGCCTCTCTACCCAAGTGGCAATTTCCTGCCAAATCTCAGTGGCCCAGATGGGTTTCCCTCTGCACTGCCCATTGGCCTTTCTCCAGAGATCCAGCCATCCCCACAGAGTGTTAGCTACCATCCACGAGTCGGTGTAGAGACAGAGCCTTGGCCACTTCTCTCATTCGGCAATATCCAAAGCCAGCTGGACGGCTTTAAGCTCTGCGACCTGACTTGATCCACCTTGTCCCTCGGTAGCTTGTGCAACTTGTCGTGTGGGGCTCCATACAGCAGCTTTCTATTTCTGGCTAGCGCCCACAATTCGTCAGGAACCATCTGTGAAGAGGGCATATCATCTTTCGCTCTCCGATAGCTCATTATATGGTGGGGCTTCCTCAGCTCGTGTCACTTGCTCCTTCTCTTCTTCAGAAGATAATCCAAAAGTCTCACCTTCAGGCCAGTTTGTTATAATTTCCAGAATCCCAGGGCGATTAAGATGTCCTATCTGGATGTGTGATGAGGGCAATCCACTTGCTCCACGTGACATCGGTGGTATGTGTGGAAGGAACCTTTCCCTTGAACATCCAACCCAGCACTGGTAGACGGGGTGCCAGAAGCAGCTGTGCTTTGGTGCCAATTACCTCTGAGGCAGCTTGAACCCCTTCATAAGCTGCAAGAATCTCCTTCTCTGTTGGGGTATAGCTGGCCTAGGATCCTTTGTATCCCCGACTCCAGAACCTGAGTGGTTGTCCTCGAGTCTCTCCAGGTCCCTTCTCCCACAGGCTCCAAGAGGAACCATTCTCCCCGGCCACAGTGTAGAGCACATTCTTCACATCCTGCCCTGTTCTGACTGGCCCAAGGGCTACTGCATGGGCAATCTCCTGCTTAATTTGTTCGAACACTTGTTGTTGTTCGGGGCCCCACTGGAAATTGTTTCTCTTTCATGTCACAAGATATAGAGGGCTCTCAATTGTGCTGTACTCCAGGATATGCATCCTCCAAAAGCCCACGGCTCCTAGAAAAGCCTGGGTTTCATTCTTGTTGGTAGGTGGGGACATAGTGATCTTGTTGATTACCTCCGTCGGGATCTGGCAAAGTCCATCTTGCCACTTGACTCCTAGAAACTGAATTTCTTGAGCAGGTCCCTTAACCTTACTTCGCTTAATGGCAAAGCCAGCTTTCAGCAGAATCTGGATAATCTTTTCTCCTTTCTCAAAGACTTCCCCTGCTGTGTTCCTCCATATGATGATGTTATCTATGTACTGCAGATGTTCCGGAGCCTCACCCTTTTCCAGTGCAGTCTGGATCAGCCCATGGCAAATGGTGCGACTGTGCTTCCACCCCTGGGGCAGCCGGTTCCAGGTATACTGCACACCCCTCCAAGTGAGAGCAAACTAGGGCCTGCACTCTGCTGCCAGAGGAATGGAGAAGAAGGCATTTGCAATATCGATGGTTGCATACCACTTTGCTGCCTTGGATTCCAGCTCGTACTGAAGCTCCATGTCTGGCATGGCAGCATTCAGTGGAGGCGTGACTTCATTCGGGCCACGGTAATCCATGGTTGTTGCTATTCAGGAGAGCCGAGGGTGAACAACCCGGTGTGCCACGACCTTCCTAGAGAGAGCATCCTGCAAAGAACAACTCTTCCAGGAGCAATGGCCGGCTTCCCTGGGCAGCAGGTGATTTCAGCGAGTGTAGCAATTCCTCAGCTACCAGTGATTTCAGGTCTTGTGATTCAGCCCTTTGTGAAATTACCCAAGGCGAACTCGAGGATAGAGAGACAGGAGCCTTGTATAGCAGTTCCATGGAGGTAGCCTTTATTGTCCAGCAGCCTCTGTGAAGAGAAGTCCAGGGATGAGAACTCCCTACTGAGGGGCAGAAACAGGGGCTTTTTATGGAAAAGGCAGGGGATGGGGTAGAAACCAACTAGCCAACTGGGTACAGGCTATTACCATATAGAAACAAGGCATGCTGGGGGTGGTTCACTTTCTCGCCATGACCCAGAGGAAGGTTGCTTATCTCTGGGGAAGGTCATCTTGCCCTCAGGCCTCTCTCCTCCAAGGGAGTGCAGAGGGCTCTTGTGCCAAGGTCTCCCAGCCCTCCACAACTCCCCCTTCTTTTTTTACCAAGAACACCTCCCCAATGGCCTTTTTAAAGCAGTGTAAAAAACATGAGAACATAAGCAATACGATAAGAATTACAATGAAAATCCACAAAGCACCCTTAACTAAAGAAAGTGCCCACCCTTGGAGTCCCCATTTTCTGAGAAAGTTGTTGAGACCGTCTGTGATTTTTTCTTCTGTCTTGATTTGGTGGACTTGATCTTTTAGTAGCTGGATGTTCTTTGAGATGGAGTCACTACGTGATGTTAAATCAAAACAGCAGATGCCTTCAAAATCTTGACAGCCATGTCCATGGACTAGGAGCAGGAAGTCAATGGTTGCCCGGTTTTGCAGTGTCACGTGTCTGGTGGTTTCTTCATCTTGGAGGAGATCGCTTAGGGCGGCAGATGTTGCATTGGCCTGCTTGCTAAGACAGCACCCCAGGTGATTTAGCTCACCAAGGGCTTTAGCAGCAGCTACCCAAGGTAGAAGTAGGGAGACTGCTACCCTTTTTCCTTTACTCCAATTAATAACTTGGGAATCACAATTTTCATCATATTCCATGTACGATCGTTTTTGGTGTGCCAATTTGTGTGCCGAATTATTCTTTAAACCTTGGAGTATCGTAATGTTTGGGGTGAGGGTAGTAAGCTGGCCAAGGCTACAAGGACCCCCTCGAAGGTATGAGGGGATCCCGGCCCATGCCCTGTCTCCACAAATAAGAAACACTCCCCGGGGCAGCACTTTGGGATGGAGTGAGGATGAAGAAATTGTATGACTGGTGTAATTGCACCAATTTGGAGGATTATAAACTTTGTTATTTGGTGATACATTTTTGCTATGGGTAGACCTAATAAGGTCAAGGTGGTTCAAATGTTGGCTGGATAGTTTATAATAAAATTGCACACAGTAATGAGCTTTGGAGGACCCCAATAAGTCCAATTCCTGGGGTTCCTCTGGTGCTTGTGGAAGAATCTTGGTCCACTTGTCCCAAATGTCTACCGGATTGGGTTTCTTACGTGCATATGCATATTCATGTGCTGCTAGAGGAATCCCTACCAGGCATATCGACAATGGGTTGTCTAGGTTGCCCATGGACAGGCACGAGTTATCTTGTTTTAGTGTCCTTGCTAGGGTCACGCAGATGTTATGGCTGGGCTGTGGGACAACCCAGCTGAGGGCCTGTGGCGCTCTGAGGAGCATCCAGGCAGCAGTCAGGGCAGCACCAAGGTAGATGGGTCACATCTTTAGACAGGGATGGGGCTTCTGATAGGGAATATAAATGAAAATTTGTTAGCTTTGAGGTGAAGGGGAAGGGTTGTCTTCACTTTTCTTCCCTCCTCCCTTTCCATTTCCCCTTTCTTTGCATTTTAAAAATGAATACTGTTGGGGGGGATAGAGGGTTTGGGATATTCTGGTTGGAGGTAAGTGAGGGCTGGGGAGGAGAGGGAGGGGAGGGAACAGGAAGGTAGGTATATAGGTAAGTGGGGTTTTAGGGGTAACTGGGGAATAACTTGTTATTTATAACAGCATTGGCCGGATGTATGTCTGGCCTGTAGTTTGCATTTTGTTAAGTAGAGTCCTTCCTGGAGCTGCGTTTTGTCTGTGATCTGGTGATGGGATGGTGGATTCTTCTTGGCAGACGATGCTTCCTCTGTCTCCAGGCTGAGCTTCTCTGGTTATCTGGGCCTGATGTGTCAGACTCCAGGATATTTTGGTTATTATTTGTGGAGGCAGTGTTTGCAGGCCTAAGTATGGTTTGATGTTTTTTCCTGGGAACCATTTGGGGCTGGATGGTAGTGAAACACAGGCATACCCCCTCCCCCAGGTAATCAACTGGAAAGGCCCAGAAATCTGATGTGTTTCTGGATCCTTGATCAGCACTGGCAGTTTTTCAGTGAGCTTAGCTCGGGTCAAATTCAAGAGGTGCCGGCTGTGCCTAGCCGAAGCGCGCGCTGGAGCAGGGTGCGGGGGAGTCATCACTCGGGGACCTGGCCAAGACGTGGATGCAGCCCCTGGCAGCGGCAGCGAAGCTGTGACCAGAGGAGGCGATGCACGGAGAACTGAGCGGCCTGGCCGGCCCGGCCCGCGCGGCACCGAATGCGACCCCGGGAAGAGCACGCAGGCACGAGCAGCTCTGGCAATTCCAACACGGGAGCAAGCGAAAGAGAAAGCAAAAACGCAGCGAGACAGAAAACAGCAGCCACTTGGAAAAAGGAAAACATCACCGTAGCTAAGGTTTTAGGAATAGTAAAATGGTATAATGTTAAACAAAATTATGGTTTTATAATGAGATGTCACAACCAGCAAGACATATTTGTTCATAGAACTGCTATTAAAAAGAATAACCCTGAAAAATACATCCCAAGCTTGGGAGATGGAGAGGTGGTGGAATTCAAAATTGTACAAGGTAGAAAAGGGTTACAAGCATCAGAGGTCACTGGGCCTGATGGTGTTTCTGTAAAAGGCAGTATATATGCTAAAAATCGTAGTCATGTTAGACAATATCTCCACTGTAGGCCCCCCCTACAGTCTCCCTTTCCTAATCCCACCTTTCCCCTTTTTTCTATATCCTATTACCCCCAGTGTATTCCCAATCCATTTTTCCACCCATGGTTTCCCTCACAAAACCATACCTTTGCCAATTGTTTGCCCAAAAATCCCTTTCTAATGCCGAGTGGGGGATGAAAAGGGGGAGAGAGGAAATTAAACCCTCTCCTGCATCAGTTTCCCCACAAAGCATGCCTGGAGAGTCCTGTCTGCCTTCTGTCAGCCTTAAGATGTTCCAGAGAATCTGTTTGGACATTTAAAGACTCAGGAGGGTGGCTTATTTTGTTTTAAAACTGTTCTTGTTTTGTTTATCCAGTTGTTTTCAATGTTAAGTTTTAAATCTCTTTTTGTTAAAATAAACGAGTGAAGTGTTGGGGTTCGTCCCTCCTGCCATGTAGCCCTGGGTGGGAGACACGGGGTTTCCATGCCGCTGGTCAGCCTCTTTCCCCACTGGTTGTTTTATGTTCCCCTGCGCGTGCAAGAACCCTCAGGTCCCGTGACTGTGGGAGTTCCTCGGCAGATCTTCAGCCATGCGGCTGAAGAAATAAACATCTCTGAAACATCTATCAAGAATCAGTCCATATATATTTCTTTTCCATGGGACTCCTTGTTTGATACATCATGTTACAGTATTCCCCACTGTAGCAAGTGGGTTCTTAAAGAAGTGCATGTCCATCTTCTGTCTTCCTTCTGTTCTTTGGTGTCTGCAGTTACCCATTCTGTGTTTCTAAGGTTGGTAGGGACCACAGTGGTTAATCTGGTCAAACCTCCCTGCTCAAGCAAGGGTCATCCCAGAGCACATTGTACAGGATTGCATCCAGATGGTTCTGGAATATCTCCAGTGAGGGAGACTCCATGCCCTCTCTGGGCAATTTGTTCCATGTGCACGGTCACCCACACAGTAAAGAAGTTCTTCTTCATATTCAGGAGGAACTTCTTGTGCATCAGTTTCTGCCCATTGCCTCTTGTCCTATTGATTTCAAGCCCCTCAAAATTTGAACCAAACTTTGCGGGTTTTTATATTTGTTAATCACTAGCTGTAGCTGGAGTTATTATTAAGCAATTGCATTGTCAATGCTGACACATGGCTAATCCTTTGCTTTAAGGAAAGGGGAAGACAAACCCAAGATGAATGGGCTGTCTGGATGAGAGTCACCAGGACTGAAGACAGCAGAACTGAGCAGTAACTGGGGGAAAGGTAATTCCAGGAGTGGGCGATCGAGACCAATGACCCATTGACCACCTAATCAAAAAGGACCCCTGACTCAAATGAAGAGAACTGAGCCTGCACACTAGTTAGCATGAGAAACAAGAAATATAACTAGCAAATAAGGGTTTGAGTACTAATTAATAGAAAAGTTATGTAATTTGTAACCAATGAATGCTGATGCCTTTGTTTGTTAAAATGTATATTGTCAAGTTTTGATGATTGGTGAGCCAGCCTTTTGGGGGTTACCACCTGGCTCCCTACTTTGCACAAAGGAGCCTGCTCTCTGGATATCTCTATTGCTTGACACCTCCGAGAAGAGCCTGGCTCCATCCTCTTGACACCCTCCCTTCAGATACATTGATAAGGTCCTCTCTCAATTTTCTCCAGGCTGAACAGGTCCAGCTCCCTCAGCCTTTCGCCATAAGAGAGATGCTCCAGTCACTCAATCATCTTTGTCACCCTCCTTTGGACCTGCTCCAGGAGCTCCATGTCTCTCTTTGTCCTGAGGAGCCCAGAACTGGACACAGAGCTCCAGATGTGCCCTCACCAGGGCTGAGTAGAGGGGCAGTATCACCTCCCTCAACCTGCTGGCGATGCTCTTCCTAATCCACCCCAGGAGACCATTGGCCCTCTTGGCCACAAGGGCACACTGCTGGTTCATGGACAGCTTGTTGTCCACTGGGACCTCCAGGTCCTTCTCTGCAGAGCTGCTTTTGTCACCCCCAGTCTGTACTGGTGCCTGGGGTTATTCTTCCAAGGTGCAGGACCCTACATTTGCCTTTGTTGAATTTCTGACAGTTCTTTTCTGCCCATCTCTCCAGCTTGTCAAGGTCCCTCTGAAGGCCTGCACAGTACTCTGGGGTATTGGCCACTCCTCCCAGCTTTGTGTCATCAGCAAACTTGCTGAGGACACATCTACCACTTCAGCCAAGTCATTGACAAACAAGTTAAACAATACTGGGCCCAGTATTGAAGCTTGGGGGACACCATCAGTGACAGGCCTCCAACTAGACCCTGTGCCACTGATTATGATCCTCTGGGATCTGCCATTCAGCCAGTTCTCAATCCACCTCCCTGTCCACTCAGCCACTCCACAGTTCCTGGGTTTGCCTATGAGCATGTTGTGAGAGTGTCGAAAGCCTTGCTGAAGTTGAGGTAGACAATATTCACTGCTCTCCCCTCATCCATCCAGGTAGTTGCTTCATCATAGAAGGCAATCAAGTTGGTCAAGCATGTTTTGCCTTTAGTGAATCCATGCTGACTACTCCTGATCACTTTCTTGTCTTCTATGTGGATAGAGATGGCCTCCAGAATGAAGTGCTCTATCGCCTTTCCAGGGATTGAGGTGAGGCTGACTGGTTGGTAGTTCCCTGGGTCCTCCTTCTTGCCCTTTTTGAAGACTGAAGTGACATTTGCTTTCTTCCAGTCCTCAGGCACCTCTCTTGATCACCACCAGGGTCCCCCCTCCATTTAGGAATGGGCCCACATTATCCTTAGCTTTCCTTTTGTTATTGATGTATTTGAAAAAGCCCTTTTTGTTATCCTTGACATCCTTGGCCAGATTTAATTCCAGATAGGCATTGGTCTTACTTGTCTCATTTCTACTTACTCTGACAACCTCTCCATATTCATTCCAAGTGGCCTGACCCTGCTTCCATCTCCTGTGTGTTTCCTGCTTAAGCTTGAGTAATGGCAGGAGTTCTTTGTTCATCCACACAGGTCTCTTGCCACCTTTGACCGATTTCTTGCTCAGCAGGATGCACTATTCTTGAGCCTGGAGAAGTGATCCTTGAATATCAACCAACTCTCTTGGACCCCTCTTCTCTGCAGGGCCTGTTACCATGGGATTCTTCCAAAATCCCTGAAGAGGCTAAAGTTGGCTCTCCTGAAGTCCATGGTTACAATCTTACTTGCTGCCTTGCTTCCTTCTTGCCTGATACTGAACTCCACAATCTCATGGTCATTGCAACCAAGGCTGCCCCCAACCTTCACATCTCCAACAAGGCCTTCCCTGTTTGTTAGTATGAGGTCGAGCAGCACACCATTCCTTGTGGGATCCTCCACTACCTGTGACAGGAAGTTGTCATGAATGCTTTCCAGGAACCTCCTGGACTGTTTGTGCTTCACTGTGTTGCTTCTCCAGCAGATGTCAGGGTAGTTAACATCCCCCACAAGAACCAGGGCCTGTGACTGTGAGGCTGCTTCTAGCTGCCTGTAGAAGGCCCCATCCACTTCCTCCTCCTGATCAGGAGGCCTGTAGCAAACACCCACAACAGTGTTGCCCTTACTAGTCAGCCTTTTTATCCTAACCCATAAGCTCTCAACTTACTTGTCATCTACCCCAAGACAGAACTTGATACACTCCCTATATTGCCTCACAGAGAGGGCAACTCTGTGGTGGCCTGTTTACCCACTGCTTCTCTTAGCCCATATTGTTCCCCCCCACTTTCCCTTGCCCCTAGCCCTGGCCACTCCCTCCGGTTCTCCCTATTGGTTCCTGTACCCCAACTCCGCCCATGTACCTCCCCTGCTATCTGAGAAAATCCCCCTGTTCTGGGATCACAAGGTCTCTCTGCCTCTGGGGGTCGCCGGGACAAGATGTAACCATTAAAAGTCCTCTGAAACCCTCATGGAGGGACCCTTCTCACCTCCTTTGCGGTCACTGGGTTGTAGAGCTGATAGGTAGCCAGAGCAAGAGAGCAGAGCCATCCGAAAAGGACTACGGGAAGGTGAAATGGTCGCACTGCCCTAAGCAGCTCCACTGAGGTCTCAGGGAAAGCTGCAGCTTGCTGAACCAAACCTAGCATTGCAACACAACTCCACCACTGCACCTTTCTGGTCTGTGTCTCCTAAACAGTGTGTAGCCCTTCATGACAAAGAAGACAGAGGAGTCCTGCAACTTTATTTGAATAAAGGGAGAGTCGGCTAGGCCATACCCCCATGGACACTTCTTTGTGGACACTGACTTTTCACAGCATGATTTTCTGCACAAATGGGGACTCATCCAGGATTGTTCCACCATCCTGGAACAGCAGATGGCGGGCGGAGCTGGAGGAGGTGATCAGCTCCCTGCAACATTGGCTGGCACCGGATGATTGATTGAGTACCCGAGACTGTCCGGAGGCAGACAAGTGAAGGACCCAGAAAGTACACGAAGAGGTCCACAAGGAGGGACCACTGAAAATCTCACCAGTGAGTACAATGGGAACTTTGGGGAGTAAACATAGACAGCCATGGAGGGCAGTAAGGGAAAGTTGAGAAGGGGTCTCAACTATAGGGATGATAATTCCAGAATACCCCCAGATAGTTCCTTGGGGAGAATGCTGAGGTTATGCATTCTCTCAAAGGTAACTAAAGAAATAATGGTGGAATCAGAATATGATCTGCCAAGAGGGTTTAAATGGCCCCCTTTTGGGACAAATGATGTTAGTGGCAGGCAAGATGTGTCCTAATGTCTTTACAAACAATTCCATGGGTGAGGGTATGGGTGTTAACATCTTTGAAATGGGTGTTAATGTCTCTACCAACCTCAAGCCGCTTTGTTACAGAACCCAGACAGCTTGACTCCTGAAACAGACAAATGGGTCCCCACAAGCCTGAGTTTCTGAACTTTGGGAGAAAATTACATGTTTAAGGGGGAATATGTGGTAGGCAGTTTGGGAAGTCTGTACCTTCCTAGTACCTCAGCCAATGGGGAAAGGAAGAGGGCAACATGCGGCCGGGAGTTTAGCATAAAAGGAGACTGTGCCCTCCAAAACCTTGAGAGAGAAAACCCCGCAGGCATATGCTCCAGTGGACTCTCTCCCTTTATTTGAATAAAGTGTGCAAGACTCCTCTGTCTCCTTTATGGACACTGGCTTTTCATAGCACAATTTTCTGCACATTAGTCAGAATTTGTTATTGTTGTCTTGGGGGTGACTTTATGATGTGTATCCCATATCGCTGCCCTATGCCCAGAAATTAATGCTTGCGCCTTTCTATGCCTTTAAACTGAGCCTGAGAGGGAGAAGGAAAAACTGAGCAAAATTTTTCCAAACAGTTTGCAGCTTGTTCAAGCTCACATAGAGATAGCAACTTTTTCCCAGCTGCGGCAGGGGAGGGAGGAAGCACCAGGCTTGCTGCTCTCCTGAGTCAGTTTTTGGCCAGTTGTTCAGCTTCTTTTTCTCCAGAGAGAGACTGAGAGTTGAACTTTTTTTCCCTTCTCTGGAATTTCAGATTTTCTCCCTTTTCTACTGGACTGCTCAATATGAGAACACATTGGGAGGACTTTCCACTGGGCACAGAGGGCGTAGCCCGAGGCCAAGCCCCAGCTCCGAGGAGACCAAAGGGAGGACTCCTACACTTTCCCAGGTTGTTCTCCACAGCGAGAGATTTTATTAGCATTATTATCCTTTTCCCGTGTGTTTGTTAAATAAATAGTTTTTATCTCTTTCACTTTCCTTCGAGGAAAATTTTTTTTCCCCGAACCATGTGGGGGAGGGGTGGTGACCTGCCTTCTCTCAGAGGATATATTTCTAAATTTGGCCAAACCGGTACAAGTTTAGTGGTGCCCAACTTGAGGCTCGAAGGAAAGTGAAAAAACCTGTGCTAATTACATTTTGGTTTGAATTTACTTATTCTGTGTTGGGGTAAAGTAGTCACCATGCTGGTTGAGTTCATAATGTCTCTCTGGCTCGATGTACTCATGTCTTTCTGGTCCTTAGGCTTCATTGAGGTACTGGTGGTTTTTTGGTCCCTAGGGTTGTTTGCCTACCCACAACTTGCTCCAATCTTGTCCTTGATATGTAAATTTTACAGAGAAGGGAGACGAATCAGGATTTCTGTCTTGCTGTGCTCGGTGATAATGATTTATAAGAAGTTAACAGAAGTACAAGCAGCTGTTCAAAGTGCGTATGATAAGTGGTTTCTCCATCCTAACCCCAGTCCTAGCTTCAGTAGCCTGTTTTGGGAATTTATTAGTAATTGCACCCAGATTGTTAGAGGAGGAGGAGACAGGGTTCCCCTTCCCTTTAAATTTGATAGGTTATCTTTTGAGAATGTTCAGTTTCCCCTGGATGTTAAAGAGACCACCCTCCTGGTATTTTATCTCGTAAGCTTCTTCTAGGTGGTTCACAGCTTGTCTAGAATAAGAGCTCAGATTTCCAGGGTGACTGCTGAGACACCTGCCCCAGAGGTGGAAAATCCTGAGTGGTGTGGGGAATGGGAGGACATCGGCCAAACCCTAAAGAAATTCTCAGACCCTGTTGGGGTTTTAGTTTAGTCCTAGTTTTTTTTCTGTTAAAGGAAATTCCCCCCCCCCCCCCCCTCCCCCATACATGTTGCTAAGGGAACAAATCGCTGATCGTTGGATACTTAAGAAAACAAAGAGCTACCCACTGAGGGTGGGGTGTGCCTGGCTACTCTTTTGTTTCCCCTGGGTGTGGGGTCAGTTTGCTCTCTGCATCTGAGAGAGAGAGGAGTCTGCTTGCTTCGGCTACTTTTCTTTCTGCTGGAAATAGCGCCGGGATCCCAAGGCTGCCCTCCCTGCCCCGCTGGAGGCTGGGCTGTGGCTGCCCGGCCCCGCTGTTGCTTTGACCCTTCTCTGTGTTGTAGCCATGCTCGCCCTGCCTGCCTAGACCTCCAGGGGGTTCTCCGTTTGGATACATCTCGTCTGTCCTCCGGGATCTGTGCTCATCCCTGCCGCTCCAACCTGCCGCTCCAGCCTGCCGTTCCAGCCTGCCGTTAGAGCCTGCTGTTCCCGAAGCTCCAGCCAGACACCGGGGCCAGCTGTCTGGGGTTTGTGAAGCCTTTGTTCCATCCTTCCCCAGGGTCCCGGGCCACCAGTGCCACGTGCTCCCCGAGCTCGGTCCGGAGCGCCCCCTGCAGCCGCGGGGGAACCATCGCACCTGCCCTGCTCACCGGGAGCCGCCAGCGCCCCTGCCGGCTGCGAGCAGAACTGCACCCGAGGGGAAACGGGCCTGACAGCCAAGAAGGCTGGGACTGGGTTTGTGTTTGCTGTTACTGCCATAGTTATTGTTGTTTGCTTGACTGGTTATATATATAATAGTAAAGAACTGTTATTCCTATTTCCCACATCTTTGCCTAAAAGCCCTTGATTTCAAAATTATAATAATTCGGAGGGAAAGGGGTTACATCTGCCACTTCAAGGGAGGCTTCTGCCTTCCTTAGCAGACACCTGTCTTTCAAAACCAAGACAGACCCGATAGTTTGGGATTTCCCGTCTGAAAAAATTCAGAAACCAGCTGAGGTGGGGAAATATCTGAAAGAGAAATACAGTGAAAATTCTGAGAAAAAGATCTTTGCAATATGTTGGACTTTGGCATATGCCTATCGCACACTGCAGCAGGTAAAGGTAGAGGGGCAGGAAAATAAATCAGAAAAGCCTGCAGACACCCCAGTCACTCAGACTGCAGCCACACCAGACAGCAAGCCCAAACCAGATGGAGAGTCTAAGCCATTGACAGTGGCTCCTGTCACGAGGAAAAAACACACAACCAAAACAGATCGCCCAGTGAAAGATGAGGATAACGCAGGGGAAGGAACCTCAAAAGATGCAGGGGAAGGAACCTCAAAACCACCAACGGACTCAGGCACAGAAACCATTACTGAGTCATTGTCCATAAAGGACCTTCACAACCTAAGAAAGGATTACACCCGAAGGTCTGATGAATCCATAATAAGTTGGATGATCTGTATTTGGGATGCTGCAGGTGATGATGTGATGCTGGACGGTGCTGAAGAGAGGCATTTGGGATCCCTGTCACGTGATCCAGTTATCGACCAAGCAATGATAAGGGATGCTGACTCCGCCAGTCTCTGGAGATGGGTTTTGACAGGCGTGATTGAAAGATATATGTGCGGAGATGATCTCTACATGCAGCAAACCCAGTGGAAGACCATAGAACAAGGGATCCAGTGCCTGAGAAAACTAGGGGTGGTAGAGGTTGTCTTCACAGATGACCCAGGATTGAGGAGTCCAGACCAGGCCAGAGTTATTCCATATATGTGGTGAAACTCATACAACTTGGGCCACAAGAATATGCTTCTGCTTTAGCAATAATGAAACCGGACTACGGTGCGAATGAGACTGTGAAGGATATGGCGGTGAAGCTCCGAGCATATGCAGACTCTGTGTGTGGCCCAACACATGCAAGAATCGCAGCTGTGAAAACACGTATGCAGAAAATGGAAGATAAGATGGAGAAGAATCACCAGGAGATTAAAGAGTGCCTTCTCCGCGGACGTTCCCCAGAGAGAAGGAACATCCCACGAAGTGAGCTGTGGAAATTCCTGTGTGACAGTGGGGAAGACATGAAGAGGTGGGGTGGACAACCCACGTCTGCTCTGGCAGCATGAGTGTGTGAATCGAAGGAGCGCAAGTCTCAGAAAGGAAGTTCTACCAAAAAGGAAATAGCTCCAGTTGCCTGAAGCCAAGCTGCTGGAAATGATGGAAAAGACGATGGCATGTCCGATTCCCATGAAGGAACCCCTAAGATGCAGGCCCAGGGAAAGAAGGATAACCAGGCATAGAGGGGCCCTGCCTCTAGCCAGGTAGAGGTCAGGGAAAACCGTGTTTTTTGGACTGTGTGGATTCGTTGGCCTGGTACATCAGAACCACAAAAATATGATGCCTTGGTTGACACTGAAGCACAGTGTACAATAATTCCATCGCAGCATGTGGGGGTAGAATCTGTTTCTATTTCTGGTGTAACAGGTGGATCACAAAATTTGACCTTGGTGGAAGCTGAGGTGAGCCTGACTGGAAATGAGTGCAAGAAACATCTCATTGTGACTGGCCCAGAGGCCCCGTGCATTTTGGCCATAGACTTCCTCCGGAACGGGTATTTCAGAGACCCAAAGGGACTCAAGCGGGCTTTTGGAATAACTGCTGTGGAGACAGAGGGCATTAAGCAATTGAACACTTTGCCTGGGCTATCAGAGAACCCATCTGCAGGAGGACTTCTGAAGGTGGAAGAACAAAGAGTACCAATTGCTACCTTGACAGTGCATGGCCGACAGTACTGGTCAACTCGAGATGCTGTGATTCCCATCCACAAGATGATCCATGAGCTGGAGAGCCAAGGGGTGATCAGCAAGACCCACTCACCCTTCAATAGTCCCATTTGGCCTGTGTGCAAATCGGAAAAAGAATGGAGATTGACTGTGGACTATCGTGCCTTGAATGAAGTGACTCCACCACTGAGCGCTGCTATGGCAGACATGTTGGAGCTCCAGCACGAGCTGGAGTCCAAAGCAGCGAAGTGGTATGCCACTATTGACATTGCCGATGCATGTTTCTCCATTCCTTTGGCAGCAGAGTGCAGGCCTCAGTTTGCCTTCACCTGGAGGGGTGTGCAGTACACCTGGAACCGACTGCCCCAGGGGTGGAAGCACAGTCCCACCATCTGCCATGGACTGATCCAGACTGCACTAGAAAAGGGTGAGGCTCCAGAACATTTGCAGTACATTGATGACATCATTGTGTGGGGGAACACCGCAACAGAAGTGTTTGAGAAAGGAGAGAAAGTTATCCGGATTCTCCTGGAAGCTGGTTTCGCCATCAAGAAGAGCAAAGTCAAGGGACTTGCTCAAGAGATCCAGTTCCTGGGAGTGAAATGGCAAGATGGACGGCGTCAGATTCCCACTGAGGTCGTCAATAAGATCATAGCAATGTCTCCACTGACCAACAAGAAGGAGACACAAGCTTTCCTAGGTGCCATAGGCTTTTGGAGGATGCATATTCCTGAGTATAGCCAGATTGTGAGTCCTTTTTACCTGGTTACCCGCAAGAAGAACGATTTCCACTGGGGCCCTGAACAGCAACAAGCTTTTGCCCAAATCAAGCAGGAAATCTGTCGGGGTCTCCTCCCCCCGCCATGTAGCCCTGGGAGCCCTGAGGGAGGCACGGGGTTTCCCTGCCCCTGGTCAGCCTCATCCCCATTGGTTGGTTTGTGTTCCCCTGCGCGGGCAAAAGGAGCTCGGGTCCTGACTGTAAGAGTCCCTCGGCAGAGCCCGGCCATGCGGCTGGGGAAATAAACATCTCTGAAACATCTAGCAAGAATCCGTCCGTATATATTTCTTTTCCACGGGACTCCTGGTTTGGTATAGGCGTGTTGCAGTATCCCCACTGCAACATAATGGTAGAGAATTGAGGGCAGAACAATCCCCGATCCCTAAGCGACTTTGTGTGAGTAAACCCTGGAAACTTTGGATTCTTCTTCTTGGTTTTGTTTCACTATTCCATATCTGGACTATGGAAGAATCGTGGGAAATGCAGCTCTCTGAGCCACAGAAAAAAATGTATCTAGAAGTAAAAGGAATCCTTGAACAACAAAACAAAAAAGTATTGGAACCAGGAGATCTTGAACACTTTTTTATCTGGCTTTTCAAAGGGTTCCCCTGTATTTCTGGAGACTTACTTTTTGATATCGGACCTCCTGGATATTATCAGGAGTGTTTCTGGAACGAGATCTGTGATAAGCTAAGGGATGGACGAGCGATAGAAGCTGTCCGTGGATCCTTTGTAATCAGCGAAGCTCTTGAGGAGCATTTGTATGGTCCCATTACCCCTAAAGCAGAAGATCATACTTCTCCCGTGGCCGAGACCGTGTGGCAGCCATCCCGGGAGTGTATGACTGCAGCCGTGCCAGCGGAGGTGCCTGTGCTGGATGCACCCGGCCCCCTCGGGAGCGCACGCCTTATCGCAGACCCCATCCCTGTCTCGGGGTCCCCGGCCACTCGACCGCGAGTGAGGGAGGGACGCCGCAGGCGCCATGGGTGCCGTGGGCCACGAGCAGCCAGGGACCGGAGGTCAGCGTGGAAGCCCGCTCTGAGCATACGGCTCGGAGAGCCCTATGCAGGGAGAAGCGGCGGTTTCCACAGCAACACGAGAAGCCGCGCAGCGCAGCGCCGAGCCGAAACGAGGTGGCTCTCGAAGCAGCGTGGAGTTTGCGGAGCGGAGCCGCTCACGGGGTGTGGGGCCAGCGGCGATGGCAGCGCGGGGCCGCGCAGAGCCCAGACACGCGCCGGAGCGGGGCCGTGCAGAGCCCAGACACGCACCGGAGCAGCGTCGTGCAGAGCAGCCGCAACGCGGGGGCCTGACCGAGACGTCAGAGTCAGCGAGGCGGCGGCCACGCGGGACCGGCACCCACGACAAACACGCAAGCATGTGATAGGAGACGTTCTAGCAACGAAAGTCACAGGAACTGTGAAATGGTACAATGTAAAAAAACAACTATGGATTTATAACACGAGATGATACAGGGGAAGATTTATTCATCCATAGAACTGCCATTAAAAGGAATAACCCTAAAAATTACCTGCAAAGTGTAGGAGATGGGGAAGTTGTTCAATTTGATATAGTGCAAGGAAAGAAGGGTTTACAAGAAGCGAATGTTACCGGGCCTGGAGGTATTCCCGTCAAAGGCAGCCGTTATGCACAAAATTATAAACACTATCCATTCCAGCAATTTCCCTACCTACAGCCTAATTTCCCCTTTTACCCTATACTCAATATGAACCCTTTCCTAAGTTTACCCTATCCCCAGTGTATTCCCAATCCGTTTTTTCATCCATGGTTTCCCTCACAAAACCCTGCCTTTGCCAGTTGTTTCTCCAAAAATCCTTTTCCAATGCCGAGTGGGGGATGAAAAGGGGGAGGGAAGAAATTAAACCCTCTCCTGCCTCAGTCTCCCCACAGGCATGTCCAGAGAGTTCTGTCTCCCTTCTGTCAGCCCTAAGATGTTCCAGAGAATCTGTTTGGACATTTAAAGACTCAGGAGGGTGGCTTGTTTTGTTTTGAAACTGTTCTTGTTATGTTTATCCAGTTGTCTTCATTCTCCTTTTATTAAAATAAAACGGGTGAAATGTCGGGGTCTCCTCCCCCCGCCATGTAGCCCTGGGAGCCCTGAGGGAGGCACGGGGTTTCCCTGCCCCTGGTCAGCCTCATCCCCATTGGTTGGTTTGTGTTCCCCTGCGCGGGCAAAAGGAGCTCGGGTCCTGACTGTAAGAGTCCCTCGGCAGAGCCCGGCCATGCGGCTGGGGAAATAAACATCTCTGAAACATCTAGCAAGAATCCGTCCGTATATATTTCTTTTCCACGGGACTCCTGGTTTGGTATAGGCGTGTTGCAGTATCCCCACTGCAACAGAAATCCCTCATGCTGTAGCCCTTGGCCCAGTCAGGACAGGACCAGAGGTGAAGAACCTGCTCTACTCTGCAGTCGGGAGCCATGGTCTGTCCTGGAGCCTCTGGCAGAAGGTGTCTGATGAGACTAGAGGTCGACCACTGGGATTCTAGAGCCGAAGTTCCAGAGGGTCTGAAGCCAACTACACCCCAACAGAGAAGGAAATCTTGGCAGCCTATGAAGGAATCCAAGCCGCCTCAGAGGTAATTGGCACTGAGGCACAACTCCTCCGGGCACCCCAACTACCGGTGCTGGGGTGGATGTTCAAAGCAAAGGTTCCCTCTACCCACCACGCCACCAATGCCACATGGAACAAATGGATTGCTCTCATCACACAGTGCGCCCGTATCGGAAAACTGAATCGCCCTGGGATTTTGGAAATAATCACAAATTGGCCTGAAGGGGAAACCTTTGGTCTCGCTGATGAAGAGGAACAAGAACCAGTGACACATGCCGAAGAAGCTCCACCATACAACCAACTGCCATCAGAAGACACATGCTACGCTCTTTTCACTGACAGTTCTTGTCGCATCATAGGGATGAAACAGAAGTGGAAAGCAGCCGTATGGAGTCCCACAGGATGGGTTGCATAAGCTACAGAAGGAGAAGTTGGATCAAGCCAACTCGCTGAACTCAAAGCTGTTCAACTAGCCCTGGACATTGCTGAAAGAGAGAAGTGGCCAAAGTTATACCTCTACACTGATTCATGGATGGTAGCCAATGCTCTGTGGGGATGGCTAGAAAAGTGGGAAAAAGCTAATTGGCAGTGTAGGGGAAAACCCGTCTGTGCTGCTGAAGAGTGGAAAGACATTGCTGCCCGAGTAAGAAAGCTGGTTGTGAAAGTCCGCCATGTAGATGCCCATGTCCCCAAGAGTAGGGCTAATGAAGAACACCAAAACAACAAGCAGGTAGATCAGGCTGCAAAGGTAGAAGTGTTGCAGGTAGACTTAGATTGGAAACACAAGGGAGAGTTGTTCCTAGCTCACTGGGCCCATGATGCCTCAGGTCATCAAGGCAGAGATGCCACCTATAGGTGGGCACAAGATTGATGGGTGGATCTAACCATGGACAGTATCTCCCAGGTTATCCGTGACTGTGAGACATGCGCTGCGATCAAGCAGGCCAAGCGGGTGAAACCCCTGTGGTATGGTGGGCAGTGGTCCAAACACAAGTATGGGGAGGCCTGGCAGATTGATTACATCACACTGCCTCAAACACACCAAGGCAAGTGCTATGTGCTCACAATGGTAGAAGGCACCACAGGATGGTTGGAGACCTACCCCGTGCCTCACGCTACTGCCCGGAACACCATCCTGGGCCTTGAAAAGCAAGTCCTGTGGAGGCATGGCACCCCTGAGAGAATTGAATCTGACAATGGGACTCATTTTAAGAACAGCCTTATCAACACCTGGGCTAGAGAACATGGCATTGAGTGGGTGTACCATATCCCTTACCCTGCACCAGCTGCAGGCAAAGTGGAAGGGTGCAATGGATTGTTGAAAACCACCCTAAAGGCACTGGGTGGGGGAACTTTCAAAAATTGGGAACAGCATCTAGCAAAGGCCACCTGGTTAGTTAACACGCGAGGTTCCACCAATAGAACTGGTCCAGCCCAATCTGAATCCCTGCATCCAACAGATGGAGATAAGGTCCCAGTAGTGCATGTCAGAGGTCTGTTAGGAAAGACTGTTTGGATTAATTCTGCCTCGAGTACAGACAAACCCATCCGTGGGGTTGTCTTTGCTCAGGGACCTGGTTGCACATGGTGGGTAATGCAGAAAGATGGAACAACACATTGTGTACCACAGGGGGATCTGATTGATGGGTGAAAACCATCTGTAATGTTACATGCCTGTATACCACTGCTTGCTGAGGGTCACTGTCACTCTATGTACATAGCTGTGTATATATATATGTATGTATTGATGTGTTTGTTTAGTTAGAATATATTAGTTTGGGCATTGAGCCAACGATATGGGATAAGGGGTGGAATGTCTTGTGGTGACTTTATGATGTGTATCCCATATCGCTGCCCTATGCCCAGAAATTAATTCTTGCGCCTTTCTATGCCTTTAAACTGAGCCTGAGAGGGGTAAGGAAAACTGAGCAAAACTTTCTCAAAGCAGTTTGCAGCTTGTTCAAGCTCACATAAAGATAGCGAGGTTTTTTTTCTGCTGCGGCTGGGAAGCAAGGAAGCACCCAGCTTGCGGCTTCCCAGTCAGCTTTTGGCCAGTTGTTCAGTTTCTTTCTCTCCAGAGAGAGACTGAGAGTTGGACTTTGCTTTTCCTTCCCTGGAATTTCAGATTTTCTCCCTGTTTTTATTGACTGCTTCAACCTCAGAGCACATCAGGAGGACTTTCCACCGGTCACAGAGGGCCTGGCCCTGGGCCAAGCCCCAGCTCCGAGGAGACCAAAGGGAGGACTCTAACGCTTTCCCAGGTTTTTTCTCCACAGTGAGAGATGTTATTATTTAGCATTATTATCCTTTTCCCGTGTGTTTGTTAAGTAAATAGTTTTTATCTCTTTCACTTTCCTTCGAGGAAAATTTTTTTCCCCGAACCATGTGGGGGAGGGGTGGTGACCTGCCTTCTCTCAGAGGATATATTTCTAAATTTGGCCAAACTGGTACAATTGTATACTGGGAAAGGATTGGTTGAAAGGAATGTGGAAAAATATGGTCAAGGCAAGTATATCATATCCCCCTCCAGAACTAGAGGGGGAACCCAGTATAAGACACCAAGAGCCCCTAGGACATAGGGATCCACCAGATTCCGCTATGCCAAGTTCCATTGAGGGGATGGTGGTGGAGGATTTGGATTCTACTTACCACTCAGGATATAAGAGGGTTGAAAAAGGAGTTACCCGCATATTTGGATGAGCCCATAGGGATGGTGGAAAAGATAGAGGAGTATCTGGGAAATGCAGATTATGCTTCGAAGGATTGGGATTTCCTTTTAGGCATTATGTTCTGGATACAGGAAAAATGGATGATTAGCACCCACAGGCAGTGAGAGGGGCCTGACAACATGCACCTCTGGTGGATGATGCAATCCCCAAGGCAGATCCTCAGTGGGACCTGAATAATCAAGCCAGTCTGGCCTGCCTTGGAGATTCTGAAGGTACAATTTTTCACCAAAGCCTGGCCTGATATAAGAACAGAAAAATGAGGAGTGGCAGGATAGGCCCCTGGATGAGTTGGTTAGAAAGGCACAGCAGATGTATGTAAGAAGGGATGAGGGAAAGACAAAGGTGAAGGCCATGGTAATTGTAGGAACCCAGAGTGCCGAGAATATTTCTCTGCCTGTTTTGAAGGGTTTTTACCCCCCTGAACAACACTGTTTTGACCTCCAACCTTGGAAAAAACTGCCTACCATCAGACAGGAACTAGAAAATACAAGGGTGTGAATTAGGTCATAGACTACTATGTAAGATTGCCACAGGGTGAAAAATTTAGAGGTTTTAGGCTTCTCTTTGTAGTAAATAGATAAGAGCAAAAACCATCAAAATGGATGATTGTTGTTGTTCTCCAAACCTTCTTCTTCTTCTACTACTCCATATTCTGCAGTAAAAGTAATTTGGGATGATTGGACAAAAAATTCCACAGTTCCTGGCTGTGTCACTGAATAATTGGTAGGAAAATGAAAATAATATATGTTTTTAGTAACCATTGGTTAAATTATCTTTAAAAGGCTGTGTAAATCTTGATAAACACACACTTCTCTCTTTCTTGCTCTGCTCTATGTTATGCCTGGGTCACACTAGTGACTGTTTCTCTGATAAGACTTAATAAACAACTATCTGGCAGCAGTGAAACTCCAGGAAGAGTCTCTGTTTTTGCGAACTCCTTGCAAGGACTTTTAAAACTCCCTCTCCCATCAGGAGAGATTTGATTTATGGCAGGGTTCAGTGGCAGGTAATGGCACAGCTTTTACAATCCCCAAAGGGAAAAATGCAGGGAACCCCCCAGGACCAAAGGGAAGTGGGTGCCCACCAGGATTTAACAGGAATATGTCTTCCCCAGTGGGAAGGGGTCAGCCAAGACAGCAATTGGGAAGGAATCAATGACATTGGAAGAGAGAATGTCCACAGAGACCCCTCTGAGGACAGTAAGGGAAAGTCAAGAAGTGTTGCTGCCTGCTCTGAGGTCGCCCTTCCCCCTCCCCGAGACTGGTCAAACAGCCATGTGCTCTGAATCCCCTTTGTTCCAAAGCACAGGCAAAACCGAAAGTAACTCAGATTCTGGAGCAGTGTCTGATTGTCCAGTTACCCCGGGTCCACCCCTAGCTCTCCCCTTTCCCTTCTCGTGAATAAAAGAGAGAGCTCAGAGTGGGCCCGCCCTCTTTGGCTCAGCTCCCTTCTGCAAGCAACTTCTGTGTGTCTCTGTCTCTGACTGAAAGCATCTAATTGCAGGATTAAGGAAAAAGCCAAGAGCTATATTTCTACCTCCTTGCTTCTACCCGTGGTATTGGCTTCGCAACTACCATTTGCCGCTTTTTAGAGCTACTGAAGTGCCAGGTTGCTTGTGCCGTCCCTCTAGACGACTCGAGGCTTCCTGAGGCACTGAAACTGAGAGCCTAGCTGGTAAAAGTGCTGTGAGTATTTCCACAAAGAAGGGGTTTTGACAATAGGTGTGGGGTATGCCCAGCCCCTGCCCTGGAGGAACGTCTGCTGAGATAAGGAGAGTGCCTATACCTCCCAGCAGAACTCCCCTGGAAAGGCAACCACTTTTTCAGTTACGGCGAGAAGGAGACAGACCCTATGCAGATCCTTTGTAGCCCATTGGCCTTTACCCTCTGACACCCACCCCCTGTATTCCTATAAAGCTAGCCCTCTGCCCTTGCGAGGGCAGAGAGATGCTCGTCCCTGGCTCCCCTTTGCCGAACTAATAAAGCTACCTCTTGCGGAACAGCTATACAGGCCTCTCGTCTCTCTCTCCCTGGTCTGGCCTGGAGGCTGCCCTGCAGAGCTAAGCTGGAATCATGAGCTGACAATCACTAAAGAGCTGACAGCTTCTGCATGGGCCCTCCTAGCTAGCAGCTGAGGGAAAACACCGGGCTTCGGGAAGACGATCTCTTTTGGGACCATCTCTCTGGACCGGTCACAGCTTCCTCGGTCAGAGCTACTGACCCCTCACCAGCTGCCATAAATAGGGATTGTTATGTTAGTTGTGTTAAACAGGGCCATGCCAAAGGAATTCTAGTGCAAACAGGGAGGGGGGTGTGTGGGTATGGGTATGTGTGTATAATTAATGTTTGGGATTCCTTACCCTGTTATTTCTCAACCTAGCAGGGAGGTGTGATGCCTTTTCCTGGTCTTAAAATCAAGAGTCAAACACAGTTAGAAGGGTGTCTTGGGGTGACCTTATGATGTGTATCCCATATCTCTGCCTATGCCCAGAAATTAATTTTTGTGCCTTTCTATGCCTCTAAACTGAGCCTGAGAGGGGTAAGGAAAAAACTGAACAAAACTTTTTCGAAGCAGTTTGCAGCTTGTTCAAGGTCACATAGAGATAGCAGGTTTTTTCTTCCCCAGCTGCGGCAGGGGAGCGAGGAAGCACCTGGCTTGCTGCTTTCCAGTCAGTCTTTGGCCAGTTGTTTCAGTTTCTTGTTCTCCGGAGAGAGACTGAGAGTTGGACTTTGCTTTTCCTTACCTGGAATTCCAGATTTTCTCCCTTTTTTACTGGACTGCTTTCAACCTCAGAGCACATCGGGAGGACTTTCCATCGGGCACAGAGGGCCTGGCCCTGGGCCAAGCCCCAGCTCCGAGGAGACCAAAGGGAGGACTCGAACACTTTCCCAGGTTTTTCCCCCACAACAAAACATTTTATTATTTAGCCTTATTTTCCTTTTCCCGTGTGTTTGGTAAATAAATAGTTTTATTTCCTTCTCTTTCCTTCGAGGAAAATTTTTTTTTTCCCAAACCTGGGGGGAGAAGGGGTGGTTGTGCCTTCTCTCAGAGGATATATTTCTAAATTTGGCCAAACCGGAACAAAGGGAAAAAGGGATTTTACCTTGGTATTTATTTTAAGTATCCTTAGGTGTTCTACGTCCAGGTCAAACGCACCTTAATGCACACCTCAATGCACACCCCCAAAAGATCTGGTATAACATTATAGGTCTTACTAATTAGCATATCTATCAAAAATTCCCCAATGAGAGGCTCGAATGAGCCCCCCTCCCCAAGGAACCTTCCTCTGGATGGTTCTACCTTAGTTTACAAAGTGTGTTCTGGAGAGGACCTTGGTGTCAGGGGGCATTTTGATCCCTAACTACGAAGCTTCTAAAATGTTTAGTCTCCTAGCTTGACAAACGAGCCCAAGAATGTAGGCAAAAAGCACTAAGAATACAGAAGTTGTAAAAAGGTATAAAAGGGGTATAAAAGAAAAGGCAAAAAATCATCATGGCATCAGGTGGACATAAGTGATGTATATTTAAAACAGTATGTGGCCAGAATACTCTCTCATTAAATCTCTTCAACAGGAAGCCTGGTTAGCACAGACCCTGCCTTTGAACTTTGCTGTTCATAACATCCAACCAGGAGATTGGGTCCTAGTTAGGAAGTGGAAAGAAGCACCACTGGTGACAAAGTGGTATGGACCATAGTGTTACAGTGGAGATTCTGTAACACGATGTATCAAACAAGGAGGCCCGTGGGAAAGAATTATATATGTACCGATTCTTGATAGATGTTTCAGAGAGATGTTCATTTTTCCAGCCGAATGGCCGGAGGTCTGCCGAGGAACTCCCACAGTCATGGGACCCGAGGGTCCTTGCCCGCGCAGGGGAACATAAAACAACCAATGGGGAACGAGGCTGACCAGGGGCAGGGAAACCCTGTGCCTCCCACCCAGGGCCCCTCTCCCAGGGCTACATGGCAGGGGGGAAGGGATCCTGATATTTCATCCGTTTATTTTTAACAAAAAGAGATTTAAAACTTAACATTGAAAACAACTGGATAAACAAAACAAGAACAGTTTTAAAACAAAATAAGCCACCCTCCTGAGTCTTTAAATGTCCAAACAGATTCTCTGGAACATCTTAAGGCTGACAGAAGGCAGACAGGACTCTCCGGGCATGCTTTGTGGGGAAACTGATGCAGGAGAGGGTTTAATTTCTTCCCTCCCCCTTTTCATCCCCCACTCGGCATTAGAAAGGGATTTTTGGGGAAACAATTGGCAAAGGTATGGTTTTGTGAGGGAAACCATGGATGAAAAAACGGATTGGGAATACACTGGGGGTAATAGGATATAGAAAAAAGGAAAGGTGGGATTAGGAAAGGGAGACTGTAGAAGGGGCCTACAGTGGAGATATTGTCTAACATGACTACAATTTTTAGCATATATACTGCCTTTTACAGAAACACCATCAGGCCCAGTGACCTCTGATGCTTGTAACCCTTTTCTACCTTGTACAATTTTGAATTCCACCACCTCTCCATCTCCCAAGCTTGGGATGTATTTTTCAGGGTTATTCTTTTTAATAGCAGTTCTATGAACAAATATGTCTTGCTGGTTGTCACATCTCGTTATAAAACCATAATTTTGTTTAACATTATACCATTTTACTATTCCTAAAACCTTAGCTACAGTGATGTTTTCCTTTTTCCAAGTGGCTGCTGTTTTCTGTCTCACTGCGTTTTTGCTTTCTCTTTCACTTTTGGTTGCTCTCGTGTTGGAATCGTTGGGGCTGCTCGTGCCTATGAGCTCTTCCCGGGGTCGCATTCGGTGTCGCGTGGGCCGGGCCAGGCCGCACCACTCAGTTCTCCGTGCATCGCCTCCTCTGGTCGCAACTTCCCTACTGCTGCCAGGCGCTGCACCCACGTCTTGGCCAGGTCCCCAAGCCATGACTCTCCCGCGCCCTGCTCCAGCGCGCGCTTTGGCTAGGCGCAGCTCCGCTCCACCGCCACCGCCGCCAGATGCCACCCGCGTGCCGCCCCTCTTGGTCGGGCGTTCACAGGGCTCGCTCCACCATGCGCTGCGCGGGGCATGCTCCCGCCGCACCTTGCTCTGCCACAACACTGCAGCTCACGTGGCTCTGCCCGCACATGGGAACTGCCTCGCTGCTGCTCGCAGAGGGCTCGGTCCATGTGGCCTGGGTCGCACGGTCCCTGAGCCAGGCTTCCCTTCACCGGGACACAGCTGACATTGCTCAACAATATCGGTAATTAAATAATATTCACGAAAATATTCTTCCATGGGCATATATTTTGACTCAAAAATTAACTATGTCCAAACAGTCTTCCAAAAGTTTTTGGTAAGAATTAAATCCCAAGAAACATAGAAAAAGTTCTTAAACAACCATGAAAGGAAATGTTTCAGTGCCTTTTGAGCTTGAATTAAGCTAAAATGTGCAAATCATTGTTCAAGAATCTTTTCAAGTTTAAGATAAATTTCCATATGTGGCTCTGAGAGTCAAGAGTCTTCCCACGGTATAGGAGAAAGGTTCATGAAGGATGTCTGGACTTCAGGCAGCTCTCTTGAAAGCTGTTTATTGCATAGGAGAAGTTACAGCATTTCAGGGAGTGGGTATCCAGAGACAGCCCTACAGCTGACAGCTCCAGCTGTAGGCATACCTGAAGCTGCTTTCTGTTCAAGTTACAAAGCATTATATACTTTTCTTTGCAGAGTATCTTAATACATGACAACCAATAAGCACCATACACAATACCTTTACATTTGCCTATAGCCTATCATAACTACTACCATCACCATATTATAGTCATTATCCAATCACAAGAATAAGTTACAATTTAAGCTTACAATGGAAAATTCTCAGACTTCTTTTTTTCTTCCTACTTCGACATTTCTTGTTTGCCTGCCATATCGCTCTTTTTGGTAAAGACATGTTTTCTATTTACTTATGCTCTTCTTGAGACTTATTTACTTGGTGAAAAACATGTCTTTGTTTGTAGTCACATACCTTTGTCCTAATCATAAAAATCTCCTTCCAACTCATCTCCAACCTTTGCCTTCTCAGTTACTCATCGATCACTGTTTCAGCAAAACATCTTTTACTCTGTATCAAAACTTGCTTTCATTTCTACCTCATCCCCAGTTTCTACATTCAGAGATCTTTCTGCCAAGCCTACATACCTGTGAAACTTTCTTACCAAACTTTCATCCTTCCCAACACCACGGTTCCTCCATAGTTTAGATATGGAATAGCAAAACAAAAACAAGAAGAGAAGTCCAAAGTTTCTAGGGTTTACTCACACAAATCAGTCGCTTAGGGATCGGGGATCGTTCTGCTTGCAATTCTCCCACCATTTGTTACAGTGGGGATTCTGTAACACGATGTATCAAACAAGGCGGCCCGGAGAAAAGAAATATATATATGGACCGATTCTTGATAGATGTTTCAGAGAGATGTTCATTTCTCCAGCCGCATGGCTGGGTTCTGCCGAGGAACTGTTCCAGTCACGGGACCCGAGGGTCCTTGCCTGCGCAGGGGAACACAAAACAACCAATGGGGAATGAGGCTGACCAGGGGCAGGGAAACCCTGTGCCTCCCACCCAGGGCCCCTCTCCCAGGGCTACACGGCAGGGGGGAGGGACCCAGACACCATACTAAGTGTTACTGACCACAGAAACAGCAGTCAAGACAGCTGAACACAGGCCGATCAGTAGCCCTGGATCATCTACAAGGACCTCTAGTGATTAGTGGGCTAATATGAACTGTCATTGTTTCTGTGTATTTACTTGCCACACCTGATGCAGAGGCCAGCTGTGGAAAGGTTGGGAGGCAGTGGTTCAAATGTTACCATGCCAGGAGGGAAAAGTCATGTTAATGGTAACTAAGGTTTGTAAAGAAAAATTGAGAAATAAGAAGAGGAGGGATTGATAGGAGAAATGGCCGAAAGAATGGATCAGGTTCTGGAAGAATGGGTGTGGGGGTCTTTAGGAGAAATGGGTGTTAATGTCTTCACTAATGACAGGAGAAATGGCTGTTAATATCTTCACAAATGACTTCATCTTTATCTATTTCTTCAAGGCTGTATAGTTCTGTTCTACTGTCCTTGATAAGAGTGAAATGTTGTTTTGTTCTGCTATCCTTATCAAGTGAGTAAAATGCTGTTCTGTTCTACTGTCCTTATCATCAGGACTCCTCTGCCTCCTTTGTGGACACTGGCTTTTCACAGCGTGATTTTCCGTACAACAAACAAGGGCAGACACCAGAATCGTGAAAGTATAAAAGCCTGTGTAAAATTAACTACAGCCAGACCTGTACATGGAGGTGTTAACCCCTACATGTTCTAGTTGCGCTAATAAAGGTGTGCTTTACTTTGCAGCACCTGCTGCGGAGTAGATTCCTTTGAATCAAGCTCCCACTCCACCTGCAACACTTATCCTGGCCCCAGGGAGGCAACACATCTATAGGTTGGGTCTGACTGGCATATCAGGCCCTCTGTCCCTGTCAGAAGGGAATCGCCAATGACAGCTACCCTTCTTTTCTTAACTGAGGAGGTCATGATGCAGGGGGTACACTGCCCTGCTCTAGACAACCCCTCCAACCCAGATGGACCTTCATCCACATTCTCATTTCCCTGGTTCTCAGATTCCAGGGCCTCATATCTATTGTATGAGGGCACCTGGGAGGGTGAGGTAGATTGGGAGGGGATTCACCTGCCACCTCAAGCAGAAACCCCTTTCCACTCCCCTCCATCTCTTAGGTCCCCTCCTACTGCCTGGAGGTGAGAGGGTAGGGGATCCATTGCTTCTTGTTAAGTGGATAGCAGATGTGTTTGTCTAAGGCATGGTAGAGTGCGGCTCCACCACTCAATCTCTTCCTCAGAGTCCCTGATACTTCTAAGTCTTTCTACTTCATCTCAACTCCACCACCAGGCTGAACATATCTTCCACCTGATCACACCTCACACAACTCTTGTCTCTGCTGCCCTCTGAGAGCAGCACCAGGCTCTGGCACTTCTTGTAGCCTGAGATCTGGACCCCTGCATGCTTTCATGAGCTGCTTTGCCACATCTTTTCTGGTGCGCACAGATGTTGTAATGCTAGATTTGGCTTAGCAGGCTGTAGCTTCCTAAGAGCTCAGAGGGGCTGCTTGAGCAATGTGACTCAGTCATCATCCCATAGTCCATTTAGGACAGCCCCACAATCTTGCTCTGGCCAGCTATCAGGGTTACAACGCAGTGATGACAAAAAAAGTAGAGAAGGGTCTCCCCACGTGGGTTAAGAGGATTTTAATCTTACATCTTGTCCCAGCGATCTCCGGAGGTAGAGAGACCTCGTGGTCTGGGTGCGGGGGGATTTTGTCAGGGGCCCAGGGGCGGTCCCTGGGCGGGGTTGGGGTACAGGAACCAATAGGGAGAGCCTGAGGGAGTGGCCAGGGCTAGGGCAGGGAACAGGGGGAACATGGCATCACAAAAGCAATGGGTTAACAGACTACAACACACAGACAATGCAACTTTTGTTTGAGTGAACACCATACCCAAGCTCCTTCTGCGAGGGCGAGGGCCACCAGCTGAGCTAGCTACTTAAGCTGCAGTGCCTCAGCGCCCACCCTGAGCACCCTTGCACACAAACTGCCATGCTGTACCCTGTTTCCCTCAGGCTCCCTGGGGGCGGGTTCTGTACAGGTGGGGAGTGGGCGCTGTCCCTGCTGGTGCCACCCATGCTGAATCAGAGCCGCTTCTGAGTCACGGCTCCAATGCTTCCTGCTTGGGAGAGGAGGCTGGGATGCCTGTTTCTGCTCTGGTATCGTCTTGCTGGGTAGGAAAACTCCTCAGCTCCAGAGCATTTGTCTGTGCCATTTGCCTTGGAGTTAGCTGCTGATTTAGGATACTGCATTTGGGCAAAAAACTGGAAAGGTGTAAGTTGTAGTCTTGCCTTATGATGAAAAATGATCTACCTTTGAGTCATCTCATATACATGTGCACAAATGTGTGTGCACACAATTTGAGTGTAATAGAAAGGAACATAGCAGAATTGTTAGAAATAGCTTATTTTCTACCCTTACTATTGTACCTGTTCGTGTTTGTATTTGGCTTGCATAGCAAGGTTTTAGTAGCTGGGGAGCTACAGGGGTGGCTTCTGTGAGAAGCTGACAGAAGCTTCCCCCATGTCTGTCAGAGCCAATGCCAGCTGGCTCCAAGACAGACCCACTGCTGGCCAAGGATGATCAGCAGTGGAGGGCAGTGCCTCTGTGATAACATATTTAAGAAGGGAAAAAACACTGTGCAATAAACTGCATCCAGAAAGGAGGGAGAAAATGTGAGAGGAACAACTCTGCTGACACCAATGTCAGTGGAGAAGGAGAGGCAGGAGCTGAGATTCCCCTGCAGCCCGTGGTGAAGACCATGGTGAAGTAGCTATGGAGCCACACTGGATCAGGTGGATGCATCCAAAGGAGGCTGTGACACTGTGGAAGGCCTGTGCTGGAGCAGGTTTGCTGGCAGGACTTGTGACCCTATGGGGAGCCCACACTGGAGGATGCTGTGCCTGAAGGACTGCACCCCATGGAATGGACCCATGTTGGAGCAGGGGAAGAATATGAGGAATCATCCCCCTGAGGAGGAAGGAGTGGCAGAGATAAAGTGTCATGAACTGACTGTAACCCCCATTCCGTCCTCCTGTGCCACTCCAGGGGAGGAAATAGAGTACTCAGGAATAAAGTTGTGCCCAGAAAGAATGGAGTTGTGGGAGGAAGGGGTGTAGCGGGTTCAGTTTGAAACCGGGCGGAAACACCAATTAAAGTGTAGTGGTTTGGTCCAAAATACTCATTACTTACTTATTTACCTTCTGTGAGATAAGAATTAGGAGAAAGCAAAGCAGGCACAAAACTTAAAAGAATATAAAGAAGTTTATTAACAGACCTAAAAGGAAGAAAAAAAAATCAGACCACACCTTCAGAATACTTCTCCTCCCCCCACCTTTCTCCCTTCTCACACTGACAATGTAAAAATACAAACAGTTGGGTACTTAGGCTATTAAGTTAGTGCTGGACAAAGAACCTTAGAACAGGATTGCAAAGAAGCAATATGCCAGACCCCAAAACCCCAAACAGTAAAGGAACTGAGAACCTTTTTGGGCATGACGGGGTGGTGCAGACTGTGGATTTATAATTACAGGTTGCTGGTTAAACCCCTATATGCCTTGGTTGCTGAAGGAAACAGAGACCTTCAATGGACGAAAGAAGCTACACGAGCCTTTGACCAACTAAAGAAGGCTCCAGCCCTGAGACTTCCAGATGTGAGTAAACCATTCTTTTTGTTTTCCCATGAAAAGCAGGGGATTGCATTGGGAATACTGGCACAAGACCTGGGCCCGTACCGCAGGGAAGTTGCCTACCTTTCTAAACAGCTGGATGCAGCAGCTAAGGGATGGCCAGGGTGCCTCAGAGCTGTTGCAACAGTGGCAGTGAACATCCAGGAAGCACACAAATTCACCCTGGGCCAGAAGATGACTGTGCTAGTGTCCCACACAGTGTGAGTGGTCCTGGAGGCGAAAGGCGGACACTGGCTTTCCCCACAGAGATTCCTGAAGTAACAGGCCATACTGGTAGAACAAGATGATGTAGAAATTGTGGTAACTAATATTGTGAACCCAGCTTCTTTCCTCAGTGGTAGTCCAAGAGAACCAGTGATCCATGATTGCCTAGAGACCATCAAAGCCACCTACTCCAGCCGCCCGGATCTGAAGGACACCTGTTAGAAGCTGAAGCAGTCCAACCATTATGATTGATAAGAGAAAACTCCGTTTATTAGCGGTCCAAAGACACTTATATAGTATACCAGCTTGTTAACTCCTAAGTGGCTTAAAGCTTATCAAAACACATTTCTACTTTTACATAATTGGACTTACATTGGCAAGCTTCCATAGTCTTGTTATGATTAAAAGAATTCAGTGTCCATCTCCCTCGTTCACTCCCGGATAGTACAGCTGCACCGTTTCAAAACTCCCTCTTTGTTCCCAGCCCTGCTTGTTATTTTTCACACAGGGACTTTCCCATGGAGGGTAGTTTCTCACACACAGGCCTCTGCTTGCAGGCCTATTGCTTGCACAGTTCTTTTATTGATCCAAATAATTCTATTTCCCGACAATTCCCCCGTTTTTCTTTTGTGCAAGCAATACTTGATGGGTCACAGATGTAGTGACTTTGTATATTATCTCTTGCAAGCATTGGAAGGCAAGGTGAACACACTATTATTAATAGTATTACTAGTTCTACAGTAATCAAATGCTACACAAATAAAACTAGTTATGCTTTTTAAACCTAATGACTTTAACCATCCCTCTGAGACCGTCTTCTTTTTTTCTGTAATTGTGTAGTTAATTGATGTAACTCACTTATCTGTTTGTGGAGTAGGAAAGAGGTGGTTAGAAAGACTTATACAGCACATACCTTGGAACCTTTCACAGCCGTGGCTGTGGGCTAATAGCAGAAAATCAATAGCTACTTAATTTTATAATATTATATGTCTAACACTAATAACACACACACTTAACTTATTAAGCATTTGCAAGGTTATATTAAACTTATCCCTCTCCCAGCAAGCAAGTTTAAACAAAATAGCATAAGCCCTGTTTGCTAAAATACCAGGTAAAAACATAAATGCATAACTAATTGCTAAATTGACTGCTTTCACTTGATCTAAATGGGCAGGCAGCTGATTAAAAATGCCTGCTAATGCTCTTGTTTCAAGACATTCAAAAACCAATTTTTCACTTTACTTCTGTGTTTGGTGTTATACTCAAAAAATTTATGTAATATACCCAAAAATTTATGCAATTATTTTTCTTAGTTTTGTCTTTGGAAAGGGTTCCCCGACACCCACCACAAGTCACTAGCAACCACCCAGGGCAGCTGTTACATTCCCCCCAGAGTCTCACTATTTCTCCTGCCATGGAGAGTGGTGGATCTGGCAAGTCCTCAGCTCCTTCACTCAGCCACGTGTGCAGCCTCTCTCAAGGCTCCTCAGGACAGGTCTCAAAGTCCTAGCTGTTATGGTAGTGGCATCACTGTTCTCAGGAGCTGATGCTGACTGTGCCTTCTCGTTTCAGGGTCCTGTAGCATGGCACCACTTTGCTGGGCACCTCTCTGGTTAGTGATGCAGTGATGACTTGTCCCTGTTGTTGCAGGACATTCTGCAGTGTTGTAGTCCACGTTCGTTCCCAGAGCAGGAACTGTGAAGGGGTTAACAACAACTGTATGATGCTGATGTAATCCTTTGAACACAGGACATCTGCTGTAAGGACAGACTGTAAAATGCTTGGTGTAGATAAGTTAGCAAGCTTTTTGATTACTTTTTTGTATAATTTGTTGGTACTTCTCTTTCTTTTGGGGCTGCTTCTGGGCCGCCCTGGCCGGCTTTGGCTATGCAGGAGATGACACCGCAGAAGCCGCGCTGCTGCCGGACATCCCACTGTTCGGCGGGGGGGGGTTACTCTCTGCTGCTTTTGGAGGGGCTTTAGGACCTCTCCGTTGCTCTGCTGCTTTCGGCAAGACGGCAGGACTGCCTGTGTCTCCTTGGCCCGCCTGCGCCCCGCCCCCTGAATCGGGTGTCTGTGCTTCTGCTTTCGCAGCCATTTCTCCCTCGGCTGTCGGAGAGACAACATCCGGCTCTGCCGAGTTTAGCAGCCCCTGCAGTGAGCGGACGCGCGCCACCGCATTTTTAATCAGTTTTCTCGCAGCCAGCCCGAAGGACCGTGTTACTTCAGACTCTGCCGCGGTCTCCGGCCGCTGCTCTGTAAGACCCGCGTCTGTTTCTTTCTCAGAGCTGCTACAGCCAGCACTGCCACTCTCTAAAGTCTCTATGGCAGCCGTGGCAACTGTCTTTTCTGTTTTTACTTCTGCGAGAGTGCTAGTTACTGCTCTCCAGGTGAATTTGAGAGCTTTTGTTTCTTTAGCTTTCATTTTAAATGATCTTGGATCAGCTAGTTCCTTATAAAGGTGTACTTAAGTCCCCGCTTTTCGAAAAAGTGTAAAAATAAACCAAGGGCCACCTCCGTTTCCGTATCCGCGTCCCACCGCAATCCGCATCCCACCGTCATCTGCGTCTCAACCGCAAACTGCGTACCAAACCGCAAACTGCGTAACAAACCGCACTAACTGTATCTTCCCACAAGCTGTGTCTTTCCGCACTAACTGTGTCTTCCCACAAACTGTGTCTTCCCACAAGCCGCATCTTACCGCTGTCCCTGCTGTCAGGGTCTTGCAGCCTTCAGGTTTAGCCCTTGTCAGCCAAAGGGTGAACCCCTGATGTCAGGTCGGTCCAGGCTGGGATCAGGCGAGCCACCGATCCTTACGCCTGCCGGCGCTGCTCTGGCACCGCAGTAGGCTCTCACCGGGTTGAGAGGAGCGAGTCCGAGGCCGATTTCTGAGCTCCAAGATTGAGTTCCGAGTTCAGTGTTCGGGCTCTGGGTCCCTCTTCGGGCGCCAGATGTTAGAAGCTGAACAAGACGAGAAGCCCGGGCCCCCGGCGGGGGGAGAGAGAAGCAGTCCAACCATTATGATTGATAAGAGCAAACTCCGTTTATTAGCGGTCCAAAGACACTTATATAGTATACCAGCTTGTTAACTCCTAAGTGGCTTAAAGCTTATCAAAACACATTTCTACTTTTACATAATTGGACTTACATTGGCAAGCTTCCATAGTCTTGTTATGATTAAAAGAATTCAGTGTCCATCTCCCTCGTTCACTCCCGGATAGTACAGCTGCACCGTTTCAAAACTCCCTCTTTGTTCCCAGCCCTGCTTGTTATTTTTCACACAGGGACTTTCCCATGGAGGGTAGTTTCTCACACACAGGCCTCTGCTTGCAGGCCTATTGCTTGCACAGTTCTTTTATTGATCCAAATAATTCTATTTCCCAACAGACACCCCTCTCGAGGACACTGGGACCTGGTTCACTGATGAGAGTAGTTATGTCATCAGTGAGAAAAGACATGCTGGGTATGCAGTTACCACAAACAGAGAAGTAATAAAGTCTAGACCATTACCAATCAACACCTCTGCACAGAAAGCTGAAATAATTGCCTTAACCTGAGCTTTAGAACTAGCAAAAGGAAAAAAACCCCAATATTTATACAGACTCAAGGTACACATTTGGGGTGTTTCATGCACTCGGGGACATTTAGAAAGAAAGAAGACTGCTAAACTCACAAGGGAAAAACATTAAACATGCACAAGAAATAATAAAATTATTGGAAGCAGTTCAACTACCTAAAAAAGTGGCCATCATGCACATCAAAGCATACCAGAAAGTGAGCTCTGAATTGGAAGAAGGGAATGAGCTTGCAAACAGAAAGGCAAAAGAAGCAGCCAAAAGTGAGGTAACTATTGAGACAGTAGAAGCAGCCTTAATCCCAGATGGACAAATTTCCATTGAAGGTAAGATGAGGTATAATAAAAAAGATAAAAAACTTATTGCACAAGAAAATAGAAGTTATAACCAGGAAGGGTGGGCTATCACAGATGAAAAGTAAAAAAGACTTATAATCCCCTCTTACATGCTATGGTCATTAGTGAAAGAGGAACATGAGAAAACGCATTGGGGAATAGATGCTTTGTATAACTACTTAAAAGACAGAATTGTAGCCAGAAATTTGCATGGTACAGTAATTCAAGTAACCCATCAATGTAGTCTTTGCCTCCAAACTAATCCCAAGAATATTCCTAAACCAAAGCTTGGACAAATTGGGAAAGGCTATGGGCCTGGGCAGCAATGGCAAATTGATTTCTCAGAGGTGCCCAGGAAAGGGGGATACCGATACCTATTGGTGTTAACAGATACCTTTTCAGGATGGCCAGAAGCTTTCCCTACCAGAACTGCCAGAGCACGAGAAGTAACAAAAGTATTGTTACAGGAAATAATACCGTGTTTTGGGGTCCCAGCCACAATGTCCTCAGATAGAGGGCCACACTTTATTTCAAGAATTGTGCAGCAAATTAGCCATCACCTAGGCATAGACTGGGAACTCCACACTTCATATCATCCTCAGTCTAGTGGCCAAGTAGAGAAAATGAATCATTTGATTAAACAACAAATTATTAGATTAGGACAAGAGGTAAAATTACCTTGGCCTCAGGCTCTTCCATTGGCATTTTTATGAATTTGGACCAAACCAAGAACAAAAGAAAAACTAAGTCCTTTTGAAATATTGTATAGAAAACCATACAGGGTCCAAGAGGGGACAACTCCCACTCAAGTAGGGGAAGAAACCCTACACAGATATATGGTGGCCTTGAACACACAACTTAGAGAAATTAAGAAATATGTGGCTGGGGCTCGAAGCAGAGAATTGGATGGGCCAGTACATGATATACAACCTAGGGATTATGTATATGTCAAGTCTTTTGCAGAAAAGACTCTAGAACTGCAGTGAGAAAGACCATTCCAGGTGCTCCTCACCACCTTCACTGCAATCAAGATCAAGGAACAGAGTGCCTGGATTCATCACACCAGAGTAAAGAAAGCTCCTGAAGAATTCTGTAAAGTCACTCCTGGTGACAATGAACTGAAATTAAAACGTACTCGGGAAAGTAAATAGTGTGTGTGGGTAAAATGTTGGAATAGCTTAACATTTTAAAATGGATAATCAAGGAGGTACAATTTGGGGGGTTGTAGTTTTTGTGATTATTGCTATAACCACTGTTGTAGGTAGTGCAATACCACATACATATAAGGTGACTGGTGTGTATAAGTGCCAAGGGAAAGCTTATGACCCTTACTCCCGTCAGCCTCTGGGTCAGATGTTAAGAGTTACAAATGCAACCGTTTGGCAAGGAAATAACATTTAGGGATGTGAATATGCAATTGTTCAAGACGGATTCCATGAAGCTCACCAAGAACCCATGAAATTTATCCAAATTGGCCCAGAATGCTGTGACAAATGCTTAACTAGCTGTTCTGAGTTCAGACTTAAAATAGAGAGATGTGCAGTTAACAATTTTTAAATTGACTTTAACATAACCCAAATTTGTACTCAAACTAAAGTTAAGACAACTCCACCAACACCAAGAGAGACCACAGCTGCTCCAATTCAAACCCTCTTAGAACCCTTAGCTCCCATAATTACCAAAATTGGGCCATATGCTATTAAGAAAACAAAAATTCAAAAGTTGTTAGTTAATCCAGAATAGTCTTTAAAGCGGGTAGAAATAGCAATGCATGTAAATGCATCGGCCATTCGACATGAGTGTACCCCTTTTCTTAAAACTTCCTTTATGGATTGGACCACCTGGCTGCGGAAGCGTATGCCCCATATGTCTAGACAAAAGAGAGACCGTACTGGGTTATTGGAAACAGGACTGGGAGTTTTGAATACCATGGATTCAGAAGTACTAATGAATAAATTGACAGCAATTGGGAATAATATAGTCAAATTACAGCAACCTTTGAAATCCTCTTTATTGGCATTGAGTACTAGCCAATAGAAATTGTCCAAAATATTACCCAAGTGGGAAAACACAGAAGAACAGGACCATGAGGTGATAATTAATGCTCTAGGCACAGCTAGAGGAAACATTTCTTTGGCCCTTCGATGTATACAAGCACAGCTGTGGATGCAATCAGTAGCTGCTTCAATCATCAGAGAAGGAGAAGAAGGCATATTCCCTGCCGAAATTCGTAAAATTGTCTGGGAAAATGCCTCGGATTTGGAGAGAGAACTCCAACCCTGGTGGATTTTAGTTAATTTCACCTATAATCCTGTGACAAGTATGGTAACAGCCTTCATTTTAACTATACACAAGGCATCAGTGAGTTTAATACACCCAATTATCGCTTTAAGATTAAACCATGAGAAGACCATATTATATCCTTCTGAACACAGAGTGTGGGCATGAAGAGTTGAAAGAAAATGGCAAACTATTAACTTAGAACCCCGCTCTACGAGAGAGCAACTAAAGTTCATATGTGAAAGAAATATAGAGGATAGCAAAGACATCTGTCTGGATACAGAGCAAAGCATTTGTCGCTTTGAAATGCATCCCATTAACCAAACAACCCTGCTTGTGTATACAGGACAAGGCTGTGTCCGCCTTAGAACAGCATGCCCTACTATAATGGTGGATGAAATCATTGTGAATGAAACTCAGTTTAACTTATGCATTTGTAACTTTGTCAAAATCAAAGGATGCGACTTTTCCTATCAGGCATCTGTTATATTGCACCAACACATAGAAGCAAATTTGACCACTGTGCAAGAAATACTGCCTGTGTCTGTAAGAATGAACTTAACCTTGGTCACACAATTGCTGAGACACAATGAATTAAAGGAAATTCTTAAAGAGGTCAAAAATAAGGGAAGGAAAACTTTGATTACGATACATCATGACACAGAGACCATACGGAGAGTATTTAAAAAGTTAGAAGAAGACCAATGTCATCATTGGTGAGATGTGCTCTTTGGGTGGTCCCCAACGGCAACCGGCTTGCTTAATGCCCTATTTCACCCAATCATTATTTTACTTATTTTAGTCAGTATAAGTTTGATTTCATCTGCTATAATACTTGTTTGGAACTGGAGGATGCTGCAACAAGTAGCAACCATAACTTCAATATCAAGAGCATATGGTACACTCTTGGGAGACACCTACCATACAAACCAGATATTTGAAGAAGAATGTATATATTAGTAAAAGAATTTACTAATCGTGTAGAGGGAGTGGGGAAATAAGTCAAGATTATGAAGAGTTAAACTTTAGCTAGGAGTTAGAAGCAATTTGTACTGCTTGAACCAAAAGATAAGTTAACAAAGAGTTAGAAATTTAGCCAAGAAGTATAGTGCTATTCACCATTATGTACCTGTCCGAAACTTTGCTTATAGTAAATGAACTGTCATAAGAACAAAAGAAGCTGATAGAATTATAGCTAGCACCTAGATTGCATGATCAAATACAGGCAGGAGGTATGGACTGTCTCCAGAAGGCTTGCTGAGGCTTGCCCACAATATAAGATAAAAAGTTCATGGTGATGAAGAGATCCCTGACTTCATCTTTCAAGACCACTGACTCAAATCAAGAAAAGAATTGCGCACATGCAAAGGACTAGTAACCTCATTTTAATAGGAAGTGGGGAATGGGAGGTACTGGAGATATGTATGTGATTAATATGTAACACCTTGTGAAGTAGAGGGCAAATAACCGTGTAAGCTGCTGGCACGTCTCTAGGAGGAGACTCCCGTGCTGCCTGCCGGCGTAATAAACATAACACTTTCTAACTTTAATTAGTTAAAGAGTTTTTGTCCGTGAATACTGGGTTTTTTAATGATTCAGCGGGAGTGTGATGTAATTGACCTGCCAGGCCTCTTCATATTTATATTTCAGTCATCATCCCCCATACCACAGGGACTTTACTCACTTAGCCCTGTTTGATTGGAGTGCATGTTTCACAATTATGGATAACCTAGGAGATGGTGTCCGTGGTTAAGTTCACCCCTCAGTCATGTGTGGGGTATGCCCAGCCACTGCCCTGGAGGGACGTCTGCTGAGATAAGGAGATTGCTTAACTTCCCAGCAGGACTCCCTGGAAAAGCAACCACTTTTCAGCTACGGTGAGAAGAAGACAGACCCAGAATCCTCTGGGAGACCCTATGCAGATCATTTGTAACCTATTGGCCTTTACCCTCTGACACCCACCCCCTGTATCCCTATAAAAGCTAGCCCTCTGCCCCTGTGAGGGCAGAGCAAGCTCGTCACTGGCCTCCCCTTCGCCAGGTACGGACTAATAAAGCTACCTTCGTGCAGAACTGCTACATGGGTCTCTCGTCTCTTCCCCCCGGTCTGGCCTGGAGACTGCCCTGCAGAGCAAGAGCTGGAATCACGAGCTGAGACTCACTGAGAGCTGATAGCCTCTCTGCACAGGCACTCTGGCTAGCAGCTGAAGGAAGACACCGGGACCTGGGAAGACGATCCTCCACGGGACCATCTCTCTGGACCGGTCACAGCTTCCTGGGTCAGAGCTACTGTCCCCACACCAGCTGCTATATTGTGGTGCCTGAACAAGCCATTGGACCCCAGACTTCCAACGGATCCCCAGCTTGAGCTGCGTCTTGATCGAGTCAAGACAGAAACAGCCGTTCGTGTGCTGCTCCTCTGAAAAAAGGACCTATGTTGTAGCAGGGCCTTTTGGAAGAGGACAGTTCGAGACCCTCACCTCTCACCTGGGACAGAAACCCCTGAGGATCGAACTGGCCAGACCCCCCCCCTCAGCAGACACTTTTCCTGGACTTCATAAGGAGCTAGCCTCACCAGAAGACAGGATTTGTAAGTTTAAAATCGGGCTCTCCTCTCTTTCTTGCGTGCAATACTTTTTAAGTCCTTTTTGGTTTTTTTTTTCTCTTTTTTCTGCTGAGGGAGGAACTGGACTCAAATGGGAAATAGGCAAGCTAAACCCAGCCTTTTCCAATCTGAGAGAGACCTATACCCCTTTCTTCTAAACCTTCTCTTAAAAACTGACTTTAAATTCTCTAAGGGTGTTCTTTCTAAGAAAAATTTTAAATCTTTCACTAATTGGATATCTCGAATTTTTCCTGATGTCACCAGAGACTGTCCTTTCAGATCCGTTCTGGGACACAGTGGGGAAGAAGCTCTATTCTTTTCAAACGGCAGGAGACCTCTCTGTCTCACGATTCATTCCTTTATTTCATTTCATAGCTAAGACGTGTCGTGCGACTAACCCTCCTCAGCCAAACCTGCCCCTGCCCTCCCCTCCCCCCATCCTCTCTCGCACCCTGGGACAGAGGCCAGTACTAGCGCTAAGTCCGCCTGCCCCCCCAGCCCTGGCCAGGCTGGGGCACCGGCCACCCCACTTCCCTACCCCGATACCCTATTCCCAGCAGTTCTCCCATACCCAAATTCCCCCGCTAGCCCCCTCGGTCCTGCTGTCACCCCCCAGGCAGCGCTCACGGGACCCACCCCAAACCCATCCCCCCTCCCCGGGACAGACGGCTTTGAGCCCCCCTCCCTCCCTATCCCACTGTACCCCTGGTATTTCACAATTCTCCGCGTGTGACACCACCCTTCCTCCTCTCGCAACGGCTCGCGGTGCCTCTGATCTCCTCCCCCACCCCGCGGCGGCGGCACTCGAGCCGGCTCTGCCACCGCCCGGCTTCACCAATGGGAGCATGGTACAACCGCGGCCCCATGCCGCGGCCCCACCATGGCTGCCGTCCCTGCCCACCGCCACGGCGCCCGCCGCCACCATGTCCCTGCCGCGCGCCGCCACGTCCCTGCTCCCCGCCTCCGCGCCCCCCCCACCACCCCAGCACCACCGTAGCGGCCCGGTCCCAACAAGCCGCCCCGACGCTGGCAGACCCCCTCTCCCCCCCCAGCTGCATCTTGCGCAATCCCCGCTACTAATCCCCCCCACCCGACATCCCCCCTCCCCCTACCACGGGTTCTTGTGCAATCCCCACTTCCTCCGCTCCTGCCCTAAAGCCCACCACCCCCCCACACCCTCTTACAGCCTATACCGACTCCACACACAGTTGTGAAGCTGGCACCAGCGGCAACCCGACCCCCCCCCCCCCAAACAAGCTGCTGCTGCATGGCCTCCCCACCCCCATGCTGCCACAACATACCCCCTTCCCATCCCTCAAGACACTCCCGACCCCCCACAACTCCTGCTCAGGATAAAGTAAAACCTGCATTTAAAAAATGCCGCGCTACGCCCCCTGTAGCCCAGCCCCGCCCTCCCACAGCTGACTCCTCATTTTCAGATGACAGTAGCAGCAGCTCTGAATCTAAATTGGAGGATCGCTGGGCATATACACGCAGGGAGGCCAACCGAGAGGGAGATTGGGAGATAGCCCAGAAAATCTCAGCCTTTCCAGGCATTATAGGGAAAGGAAGGAGGGGTGGACCATCAACTAAAAATCATGGGAACCTATCCCATACAAAGAAGTCAAAGAGCTTTGCAAGGCAGCAAAAGAACATGGGAGAGGATCACATTTTTTTAGAAACTTATTGGAAGCCACCTTCACCACCTATACATTAGTACCACATGATATTAAAAACATTATAAACTGCATCCTTTCCCCTGCCGAATATATGTTATGGGAAAGGCATTGGAAGAGACATTTAAAAACATTGTCTGATACTTATGATAAAGATGCAAATCAGACAGATTGGACAATAGAACAACTGGCTGGAGAAGGTGACCTCCAGAAACCCTCAGACCAAGCTACCACCTTACCTGAAGTAGCATTACAGGACATATCTATTGCAGCAAAAACATCGCTGCTCCTCACTCCTGATGATTCTGTTCCTACACAATATTTCTCTAACATCAAACAGTCAATAAATGAAAGTTTCATTAAGTTAGTTGATTATTTAAAAACGAGCTTAGAGAAACAGATAGAGAGTCCAGATGGACGAAAAGGACTTTTGGGTAAACTTGCCATGGCAAACGCTAACAAACAATGTAAGAATATCTTGAGGGCCCTACCTATGGACACAGAACCAACAATAGAACAAATGATTGAGACCTGTTCTAGACACACATCCACAGAAAACACAACGACCCAAGCAGTTGTAAAGGGCATCACAGAGGGAGTTTCCGGTGCATTTGCTGCAGCAGTCCCTAAGGAGAATGCCCGCTGTTTCTAGTGTGGACACTTTATAAAGGACTGCCCACAAAGGTCACCCATCCAGGACTGTCGTGTCACCTACCAAAGGCACCAGAGACAGCAGCAGCACCAGCAGCACTCGAAAAGCTTCCATTGGAGAGCGGTATCAAGGCCCCGAGCTCAGATAACAAATCAAAGGCCATACTACCCTGCCCCAGCTGCGAACTCCACATCGGATCACTGGGACCAGACAACTGGACCTCACCCGGCACCATCATCCCAGGCGATCCCAGAACACATGAGAAGGATCCAACACATGGAGCGCTACCAATTGGAACCAGGTGTCAACTGGTAACGTCACTGTCACTTAACCTTGTTGACAAGCATTTTTATCGTATCCCCACAGGAAAGTACAGACCGCAGAACGGCCCATGGGACATTCTTATCCTAAGCGATACCCTCCATGGTCCAGAACAACTCTTTGTATTACCTGAGATACAAACAGTGCACCCTGGACAAGAGATTCTTGTCTAGCTGTGCTGCACGGACACACCTTTCTATCTCCCACAGGGAACACCAATTGCACAAGCTTTTTTACTTCCACAGAACTGCCCAGAACAGCTTCCTCTCAATCCAACAGCAATGTGGATAGAGATTGTGGGCTCAAACAAACCGACCATCGAGTGCAGCTTGCTCTGTAAAGGAGAGAGGATCTACCATCCAGGGATGCTGGACACCGGAGCAGATGTGACCATCATCTCCTGCTCCGAGTGGCCAGGGAATTGGGAACTGGAGCCAGTGGCAGGTATGATCTCCGGGATTGGTGGAGCCGCAGTATCCATGAGGAGCAAACAAAATGTTGTCATTGAAGGACCTGAGGACAAGATAGCAACCACCCGACCATTCGTGGTAAGGGCCCCCATCACCCTATGGGGCAGAGACCTTCTATCCCAGTGGGGGGCCACCCTCACCATTCCCAGCCGGGATTTCTGACTGGGGCCACGGAGAAACACACGCTACCATCTACTCCCCCACTCACCTGGAAGACTGACAACCCAAAATGGACAAGACAGTGGCCCCTTGAAGAAGAAAAACTCTGCGTGTTGGAAGCCCTGGTGGAAGAGCAACTCGCCAAAGGTCACATCACCGAGACCACGAGCCCCTGGAATTCCCCTGTCTTTGTGCTGAAAAAGCCCAGCAAAGACAAATGGAGACTACTCCATGGCCTAAGGAAGATCAATGAGGTCATTGAAGACATGGGTCCCCCTCCAACCCAGCCTGCCATCACCATCGATGTTGCCCCAAGACTGGATGCTTGCCATTATAGACATTAAAGACTGTTTCTTTAACATCCCACTCCATCCCCAGGACGCACCACGGTTCGCCTTCTCCGTCTCCTCTCTTAACGAACGAGCCCCACTCAGAAGATACCACTGGCTCGTCCTCCCACAAGGCATGAAGAACAGCCCGACCATCTGCCAGTGGTATGTCGCCCACATTCTGTCCCCCATCAGGAGCCTATTCCCAGAAGCAATCATCCACCACTATATGGATGACATCCTAATCTGTGCATCAGAAAAAACTTATTTGGACAGAACTCTTAAAAAGACAACTGAAGCCATAGAAGAAGCAGGGCTTGAGATTCGTGAGGACAAAGTGCAGCACTCCAGCCCATGGACTTACCTCAGCCTCCAGATCCGTGAGAGAACCATCGTACCCCAGCAACTCACCATCAAAGATGATCCAAAGACCCTAAGAGACTTGCTCAGCTTGTGCGGATCCATAAATTGGATACGCCCCTTACTGGGAGTCACTACAGAAGACCTCGCTCCCCTCTTCAACCTCCTCCGCGGCAGCGGAGACTTGGACTCTCCACGTGCCCTCACGCCTGAAGCTCGAGATACCGTCACCAAAGTCCAGGAAGCCCTGTCTTCACGCCAAGCCCATCGTGTCAAACCCAGCCTGCCTCTCCAGTTTGTAGTTCTGGGTAAGGCTCCCCGTTTCCACAGACTGATCTTCCAATGGGACCCTCAACTCAGAGACCCTTTGCTGATACTTAAATGGGTCTTCACAAGCCATCAACCTACAAAAACAATAACCACCTTCCAAGAAGTAATGGCACATTTAACAAAAAAGTCCAGAACTCATCTCTGCTCTCTTGCAGGGTGTGAGTTCACATGCATATACTTGCCATTGACCACTGGAGATCTGAAGCATTTGCTCCAGACCAATGAGAGCCTCCAGTTAGCCCTAGATAGCTACACAGGCCAAATTTCCATCCACATGCCAAAACATAGACTTTTCTACCATGATGCAGCCTTCAAATTGATTCCAAAATTAATCCAAAGTAGAACACCTCTCAAAGCTCTGACCATCTTTACCGATGGGTCAGGTTCGTCACAGCGGTCTGTCATGACTTGGACGCAACCCAATATTCAAAAATGGGAGTCTGATATCCAAATAGTAGGGGGATCTCCCCAGATTTCCGAGTTAGCAGCTGTTGTCAGAGCCTTTGAGAAATTCAAAGACGAACCTTTTAATTTGGTCACAGATTCAGCTTATGTTGCTGGCATAGCTATGAGGGCTGAACATGCTTTTCTAAAAGAGGTCTCCAATCAAAAATTATACCAATTGGTTTCTACATTAATTCATTTAATCTCCCACAGAAAACAACCTTACTACATTATGCAAGTGAGGTCACACACCGACCTCCCTGGTCCCATTGCCAAAGGGAACAGGAGAGCAGATGCACTGGCCATGCCAGCAGAGACTGCAAATGTCCCCAACATCTTTGCCCAGGCAAAGTTGTCACGTGCATTTTTTCACCGAAACATTCCTGCCCTTGTCAGAATGTTCAGGCTCTCAAAAGATCAAGCAAAAGCTATCATCGCAACATGCCCGAACTGCCAGAATTACCAAATACCATCTATGGGTACTGGAGTCAACCCCCACGGTCTGAACAGCTGCCAATAGTGGCAAACTGATGTAACCCACTTCCCATCCTTTGGGACATCCAAATATGTGCACGTGTCAGTCGACATGTTTTCTGGGGCAGTGTTTGCATCAACCCACGCAGGGGAAAATGCTATCCACACCATCAAGCATTTTCTCCTTGCCTTTGGCACCCTGGGAGTCCCTGAAGAAGTCAAAAGAGATAATGGGCCTGCCTGTGCCTCCCGTAATTTGAAAGATTTCTTCAACCAATGGGGGATACAACACAAGAAAGGCATACCCGGGAATCCCGCAGGGCAATCCATCATGGAAAGGATCCACCAAACCCTCAAAAGAGTCCTCAATCAGCAACGGAGAGAAACAGAAATTTTGTCTCCTGTTGAAAGACTCTGTAAGGCTCTCTATGTCATTAACTTCCTAAATGGTACCTCATCAGAGCCTGACCCCCCAATATTCCTCCACTTCTCAAATTCAATCCAAGCTAAGCTCACAGAGAAACCACCAGTGCTGGTGAAGGACCCAGAATCACACCAGGTCTCTGGGCCTTTCCAATTGATTACCTGGGGGAGAGGCTATGCCTGTGTCCAGCTACCATCTGGCCTGAAGTGGTTCCCAGGAAAAAATATAAAACCATACCTAGGCCCTGCAAACACTGCTCCCTCAGACACCAACAAGAATTCTCCTGAGTCAAATACAGGACCTCCCCAGAACCAGACCAGTTCTGCATGGAGACGGAGACTTCGCCAAATGACCGCAAACCAGAGAAAAGACCATTCCACCACACGACAGCAGACAAAACAGAAAGCTGAACAAGATGCTACAGCAAAAGTCAAGCCATAGGCCAGACGATTGATCCCTAGTCTATATGTTACCACCCCCTTTACCCCAAAATATCTCTCTCCCTCAACCCTTGCCAAACCTCCCTAAACCCTAAAACCCTCCCCTCTCACCATAAAGCTAACAAATCTCACGTATATTCCCTCTCAGAAGCCCCATCCCTGTCCAAAGATGAAATTTATCTACGTTGATGCTGTCCTCACTGCTGCCTCGATGCTCTTTGCCGTACCACATGCCTTCAGCTGGCTTGTCCCACAGCCTAGCCATAATATTTTGGTGACCCTAGCAAGGACACTCAATCTGTGCCTGTCCATGGACAGCGTAGACAATCCACTCTCTACGTGTCTGGTAGGAATTCTTTTAGTAGCAGATGATTGGCCCATCACTAAACCAAAGCTCCTCTGCACCACAGGTAAGAGGCCCAACCCGGTAGACACCTGAGACGAGTGGACAAAGATTCTGCCAAATGCTTGAGATGAACCCCAAGAATTGAACCTGCTGGGGTTCTCCAAAGCAACATATTGTGTCAAATTTTATTTTAGACTGCAAAGCCAACGCTGGCCAGGAATTGACCAAGCAAAAAACACATACAGAAAAGACATATCACCAATTAACAAAGCGTATAATAGTCAGGATTGGTGCAACTACACCAGTCACGCACTCTCTGTGTCCACTCTCCACCCCAAAGTGTTACCCCGGGGGGTGTTTCTTGTCTGTGGTGACAGAGTATGGGCTGGAATCCCCTCATGTCTCCAAGGAGGTCCCTGTAGCCTTGGCAAGCTTTCTACCCTCACCCCAAATATCATATTATTACATTACTGGAGACGAACAAATGTATCCACACACCAAAAGAGATACTTTGCTGAATTTGATGATAATTGCGACAGCTGCATTTACAATTTGAATAGGGTAGAGCGAATCGCAGCTTCTGTGTTCACTCCTTGGTTAGCTGCACTCAAAGCCCTTGGGGATATCAATCACCTAGGGTGTTGGCTAAGCAAGCAGGCCCATGCGACATCTGCTGCCTTGAGTGATCTTTTAAAGGATGAGGAGACTACCAGACACGCAACCCTACAGAATCGAGCAGCAATCGTCTACCTACTGCTTGCCCATGGACATGGCTGCCAAGACTTTGAAGGGATGTGCTGCTTCAATCTTTCTTTGCACTCAACCTCCATCCAGTAAAACATCCAGAAACTACAAGGACTAGTAAAAGACCTAAAAGTAGATAAGAGCCTAGACTGGGTTGATGAACTTTTTGGACAATGGGGCATAATGGGATGGATTGCATCTTTAGTTAAGGGTGTTTTGTGGGTATTCATTGTAATTCTTATCGTGTTACTTATGTTCTCATGCCTCCTATGTTGCTGCAGAAGAGTTGCTGGAGATGCCTTTTTAATAAATACAGAAGGGGGAGTTGTAGGGTATGCCCAGCCTCTGCCCTGGAGAGAGGCCTGCTGAGATAGGGAGATTGCACAACCTCCCAGCAGAATCCCCCTGGAAAAGGCAGCCACCTTTTAGTTACGGCAAGAGAGGACACAGACCCATGATCCTCTTGGAGAACCTATGCAGATCCTTTGTAACCCATTGGCCTTTACCCTCTCACACCCACCCCCTGTACCCCTATAAGATCTAGCCCTCTGCCCCTGTGGGATCAGGGAGAACTCGTCCCTAGCCTCCCCTTCGTGGGGTGCGGACTAATAAAGCTGCCTCATGCGGAACTGCTATATGGGCCTCTCATCTCTCTCCTCCTTGTCTGGCCTGGGGTTTGCCTCGCAGGACAAGAGCCGAAATCACTCCCGCTGAATGACTAAAGAGCTGATAGACTTCTGAGACAGGCATCCCCTGCAAAGGCACCTCGGCAGCCGAGGGATCGCCGCAGACCTCTGAGGGACTGTTCCTTGCTGGACACTCTCTCTGGAGCTGTCATGGCTTCCTGGGTCTGAGCCACAGACCCCATCCCGGCTGCTTCAGCGGGGTACACTGACTACAGTCTTGGAGGTAATCGAGTCAAACCCATTACCAGCAGGAACTTCAGCGCAAAAGGCTGAGCTGACAGCCCTCACTCGAGCATTAGAACTGGCAAAAGGAAAGAAAGTTATTTGGACTGATTCCAAATATGCTTATGGCATTGTTCATGCCCATGGAGCCATATGGAGAGAAAGAGGACTCCTGACTGCACAAAAGAAGATTGTCAAATATGCAACCAAAATCCTTAGGCTCCTCAAGGCAATGAAACTCCCATTGCAAGTGGCAATTATACATTGCCGAGGGCACTCTAAAGGTAACACCCTCCCAGAAGCAGGTAACAAATTTACAGATTATGAAGCTAAAATCGCTGCTGAAAAAAATGAACTAATTGTGGCAGATTTAATACCTACTATAGTATCAACTAAGCAGCCTGTAAAATACCAACCCTCTGATTATAAATGGATTAATGAAAATAAAGGAAAACTTTTAGAGAATGGTTGGGGACAATTAGAAACAGGTCAACTAATAATGCCAGAAAAGTCAATGAGACATTATGTAAAATCTGAACATGATAGGACCCACTGGGGAGCAGAACCCTTACACCAATACCTAAGGGAACGAATTGCAGGCCCAGGCTTGCAAGATGTTGTTAAAGAAGTAACATCACGATGTGTGACTTGTTTGAAGAATAATCCAAATACAACAGTTAGGCTAGAACAAGGGGTTATTAGCAGAGGAGCTTTTCCTGGAGACTTGTGGCAGATAGATTTTTCTGAACTCCCAAGAAAGGGGGGTTTTCAATATTTGTTGGTACTTACTGATACTTTCTCTGGGTGGCCAGAAGCGTTCCCTTGTAGGACAAATAAAGCTAGAGAAGTAATAAAAGTACTGTTGAATGTGATTATACCTAGATTTGGTGTATCTAGGGAAATATCCTCTGACAGACGATCACACTTTTGTGCACAAATTGTACAAGCTGTCAGCAAGGCCTTGGGAATTGAGTGACAACTCCATACTCCTTACAGGCCACAAGCTAGTGGTCAAGTAGAGGAAATGAACCACATGCTTAAACAACAAATAGCTAAGATCTGTCAGGAGACAAATTTGTACTGGTACCAGGCATTACCCATTGCCCTCATCAGAATCAGGGTAGAGCCAACGTCAAAAGATTAGCCCATTTGAAATCTTGTATGATAGACCTTACGGGTTAAATGCCACTCATGATGAAAACCTGACCCAGGTTGGTAATCAATATATTTATGAATACTTAAAAACCATTAACGCTCAGTTGCATCAGAAGTATAACACTGTATTTGAAAACCAACCTAAGCAACCAGATAATAAATTACACACAATTGATACTGGTGACTGGGTGTATGTTAAGAATTTTTCAGGTGATCCTCTACAGGAGAAGTGGGATGGACCATTCCAAATCCTCCTGACAACCTTCACTGCAATTAGTGTGAGAAAAAAAACCTACCTGGATTCATTATACCCAAGTGAAGAACTCTCCTGTTGCACCTTGGACAGTAACAACCACTGATAATGATGGACTGAAGCTGAAACTCAGCCGTAAATCATGAATACTTTGTTATGCTTTGCTGCTTTTTGGCAGATTTTAGTAACTTTTGATGTAACTAAGTATGTAGCTTTGCTTGAGGCAATAGCTAATCATACTGGAGTAAGAGACTGTTGGCTGTGTGGAGAGGTACAACAATTACACTTACCATTGTTAAGGGTGATGCCTTTTCCTGGTCTTAAAATCAAGAATCAAACACGGTTAGAAGGGAAAAAGGGATTTTACCTCTGTATTTATTTTAAGGATCCTTAGGTGCACTACATCCAGGTGGAATGCACCCAAATGCACACCCCCAAAAGATCTGGTATAACATTATAGGTCTTACTAATTAGCATATCTATCAAAAATTCCCCAATGAGAGGCTTGAGTGAGCCCCCCTCCCCAAGGAACCTTCCCCTGGATGGTTCTATCTTAGTTTACAGAATGTGTTCTGGAGAGGACCTTGGGGTCTCGGGCATTCTGATCCCTAACCACAAAGCTTCTAAAATGTTTAGTCTCCTAGCTTGACAAACAAGCCCAAGAATGTAGGGGAAAAGCACTAAGAATACAGAAGTTGTAAAAAGGTATAAAAGGGGTATAAAAGAAAAGGCAAAAAATCATCATGGCATCAAGGGTACCCTCTAGTAATTGGACTGAATTAAGCCCATATACCTTGTATAATAGTAATACACAATGCAAACAAACAGGTTCACCTTTAGGAAGACCCCTTTTTCAGTTATCACTCATCAATCAATCCATTATGTATGTAGAGTCAAACTTTACAGGACCAAACTTTGGCCAGTTTAATAACACTACCAATTGGACCAGAATCACCGCCATTCTACGAAACACGTCAGATGTAAATTCACCACCTACCTCACCAGATTTTAAAGTTCAATTTGCTCAATGGCATGACTATTTGTTTGCAAGACATACTAACAATTCCAAAATGAGCATCACAACTAGTTGAGATTTGCCAGATGGCTTTTGGTGGTTGTGGGGAAATGGAATAGCCCTTAAGCAACTACCTGGAAATTGGACAGGTCATTGTACTATGGGGTATCTCTTCCCACCTATACAAGTTATAAATCATACTAGTTTAATTACAGGAATCATTAGAGGAATTTGGAGAAACCGATTTAGTCGAAGTATACCTTCTAATCCTCTGACTAGATATAATACAGGCTTTCACAGCTTTGTCAGAGCTTTATTCCCAACTCTAGGAATTGTACACTTAGAAAAAGCAATCGTGAACATCTCAGCAGAGATGGAAATAATTACAAACTCAATGGCAGATGCCATTGGATGGTTGCAAACAGAAATTAATTCTTTAAAAGTAGTATTTCAAAACCGTATGGTATTAGATATGATCACAGCACAAATGGGAGGAGTCTGCATGTTGATAAATAGCAGTTGTTGTACTTATATAAATCAATCAGGGAAAATAATAACAGATATACATACAATCTGGCAACATGCAAAGATACTCCATGAAGTAACAAAGGAGGATACATCTTGATCAACTTACTTATGGGAGACACATCTTGGCTCCCTAATCTAAACTGGTTGAAACAATTATTCTTAGGAATCTTGTTGTTAGGAATAATCATTTTGTGTGTATGCATATTTAGTCAGTGCTTTTTGTGGTGCTGTCAGCGAACCACAATGTCTTACGATGATTGGAAGAAATATAAATTGAGACATGGAGTAGAAAGAGGAACCTATTTCCAGAGAATAAACACACAATAATTTGTGAAAGAATTCACAAAAGTAAAAAGAAAGGGGGGATTTGAAACCTAAGTGGTATGTAACAAAAGGCTAACCACAAATAACATTGTAACAAGATGTCCAGGTAAAGCAAGCAAGATAGCAGAACAAGCATGATAGCAAAGCAAGTGAGATAACATACACCATCAAAAGCAAGATAGCAAGTTGTAACGGAATTTGCAAACTGCAAAATTAGCTAAAAATAAGTTAGACTGAAAAACAAGAAGCACCAGGCATGCACTGAAGACAGAGGTTAAAAGTTCAAACGTGAGGAAGACTATGCAAGTCTTCATCAAAAGGCCATCAGAAGACTGACAACGACCACAGAAGGAACTGACGCATGCCCGGAAGCAACAAACTGTTGTAAAACCATGACAGAGCTTTATGCAAATATAAGTATGAATTGCCAGAGATCTGCCGGGATGAACCACGCTTCTCATAGAGATATGATGGAACTCCGTTTATTCTATTGTCAGTCCCATAGTTATAGTCTAATTGCCCAAGCACGCATAAGCAAGCTCCATACTATTGGGTTACAGCTACTGTTCACGCGGCCTTTAATAGCAAGCGATTGGTTACAGATTAATATGCACGCGACTAACTAACATAAGTCTTTCTCTTTCTATGGTCAGCATCCCCCTCCCCAACATTCTGTCGGCTTGCCACATCAGCATTGCTCCTCTCTTTTTTCCTTAGTGTCCTGGGTTGAGGTGTATTCTATTACCATCCTCATGAGCTGTTGAAATCAGGTGGGGCAGTGTTTCCTTGCCTCCTCCCCCCAGACTATCTTTCTGTTAATGGCCCATCATTGTCCCGCTGCATGACTCAGAGATAACTCCCTCCAGACTATCTTCTGTTAACGAGCCTAATCAACACTTGGCCTCATGCCTCATTACTCCATTGTGAGATGCTCCACCCAGAGGGAGGAACCAAGCATCCCATCGTGGATATAACTGGGACTCTGAGCACCAAAGAGATGGGCTTTCCACTGGATTTCCAGAGGACAGGAGCTACACAGCCACCGCTGGACTTTCTGAGGAAGAGCAGACCCCTTCTACTACAGGATCACCACTTCAGAGGATTGCAGCCACCATTCCACCAGACTGCTACCACTACCCTGCCTAATAGGGACTCAGGTTGTATCTTGACTCTGTCAGTGTTTTCTTTTTACTTTCTTTTCCTTTTCTTTAATTTCCATTAAATTGTTATTCTGACTTGGTGCCTCTCACTGGTTTGTTTTCAAACTAGCACACTTAGTCAAGGACAGTTCACTAATATAGCTTGGATTGTGCATGTATACATGTCCCTGTTCATTCAGCCATTTCTCTACAAGTATGCTAATGCTATGTGGTAATTGTGACGTTGTGTGGAAGGACTTTTAAAATGCAAGTGAAGGCTAAAGAAGATGGAGTGAGTTTTTGGCAGAGAGATCCCCCTCACTGCCAGTGCTGAACAAACACCTGCCCTGTAGCCGTCTGACTATAGAGTTTTATTTTCTTGCTCAGTTTTGGGCATCAACCCTTCATCAAGAACTAACTTCTTTTTTGCCACTCTTTGTTGTGCCATTTTCCCAGATGCGTCTGAGCAACATGAAGTGATTTTTGTTATGGTTTTTATCTCTTTTCACCCTGGTTATGCCTTGCATTAGTCCCCATGTTGCTCTGGTTGAGCATGTTGTTCTTGTAGAGACCCTCAGGTAATCTTACCCCATCTCCAGCAACAGCAGAGCTGTGCAGGAGCACAGGCTGAAAGCCAACAAGAGCTCTGTGTGTCCTGACATCTATTCCTTATGTCTAAGCAGACAGATGTAATTCAGCATTGTCCTAGGTGACTCATGTATTCCATATCTTCTCTACACCAACCTGCCCAAGATTGTTACTGTCTCTTTAAGTGAATGATGCCTTAGGTTTTAAGTTTTATATTTTTCAAATCCTATACTGCCTAGTGTGCAACTGAAGTTTCTTGTAGCCTGTTAATTTCTGCTTTCTCCTGCTAGGTAGACATAACAAAGCCTCTCTGGGCCTGCTCTTCAAGGTCACTCAGACCGTCCTAGGCCCAAAAAGTATAAACCAAAAGCCTTTGAGAGGGGGGCAAGCTGAAGGGAAATTACATCATTAAACTGAAGCTTTAATTGGAGAATTAACCCCGATATGCAAATGAACCAAACCTATAAAGGTGTGAAGAACTCATGACCTGTCGTCCATCTTGGGGTCCATCTTAGCAATAGCCTCTGGCTCCCCAGGGTGTACCTTTGAAGGCCTTTCAAATAAAGACCTGCCTTATTCCCTTACACCTGTCTAGTCTCTGTTTTTAGGAGGCCTCTTAAGGCATCATCCCAGCAGCCCGGGAAGTGGAACTTGTGTGCTTTACCCCAAGTTCATAGAAGGGGAGTTTGGAGTCCCTTTAAAAACAGTGTACAGACATGTGGAGAGCTCTCTGATGCTCTCTCTGGGCTCCCAAGAGGGTTACTGTTGTGGTTCCTCCCCCCTGCCATGTGGTCCTGGGAGAGGGGCCCTGGGGGGGAGACACGGGGTTTCCCTAGCCCCTGGTCAACCTCGTTCCCCATTGGTTGTTTTGTGTTCCCCTGCGCGGGCAAGGACCCTCGGGTCCCGTGATTGACGCAGTTTCCTCGGCATCCTCAGCCATGCAGCTAGGAAAAGAAACATCTCTCTGAAAATATCTACCAAGAACCTGTCCATATATATTCTTTTCCACGGGCCTCGTTGTCTGATACATGTTGTAACAATCCCCATTGTAACAGGTTACCTTGGGCAGGTCTCTGAGTTGCAACCCAGGAACCTGCAGCAGTGTGAGGCAGAAGCTCTTTTCTTTTTGTTCTCCCTGGGCTTTAGAGAATTTTGCAGTACCTTTTTGGCCACTGTTGCTATGGCAACCACCCTTTCTGGAGCCGAGGAGGACGTTTCCTTGGACATTTTTTGCTGCTGCCGCTCCAGACCACTTGACTGGGTGCCTGTAGTGGTTTGGTCTAAAATACTCATTACTGTTTATCTTCTGTGAGATAAGAATTAGGAGAAATGCAAAGCAGTCACCAACTTGAATGAATATAAAGAAGTTTATTAACAGACCTAAAAGAAGAAAAGAAAAAAAAAATTATACCACCTTTAGAACTCTCCTCCTCCCCCCACCTTCCTCCCTTCTCCCACTGACAGTGTAAAGACAACCCTTAAGATGTTCAGTCTGTTTACCACTTCCATAATAACCTTGTTCAGTCCATTTAGAAAGAGAAGTCTCTTTTTGCTCATGCTATGAAAACAGTATCACACCGAGACAGCCACCCACTTCCAAATATTGTTCAGTCCATTTAGGAAGAGGAGTCTCTCTGCTTGCGATGTGAGTCCCTTCCCCCGACTTGCAGCTTTTCCCGCAACTGCTTTCGAGGGTCCACTCTTGAAGTTTTTTGGGGTACAATTTTAAGGTTGAGCTGTTCAGAAAAAAAACAGAGGCCCTTCTCCTTCCCTGGGAGCAAAGGGTCATCTTCATCTTTAAGACTATCTCTGGAAGCATCTCTAGGAATTGAGGTTTTTCTCCTTTCCTCTTTGGAGCAAAAGTCCTCATCTGGTTCATCTGGTTCATCTCTCTCTGTCCAAACTTCTCATGAAATTACAGCTGCGGCAGCATCTGCCTATCTCAGCGCAGGTGCTTCTGCTTATGAGTTGAACACTCCACCCCCCATATCTTCATGAAATTACAACAGGATACTCTGATATATCATAGCTTCACAACAGACTTTCAGCTTTAAGCATCTCCTCTCTCTCTTCCCTCAGGTTTTCAGCTCTTCACAGCAATAAAAGGGTTAATCTCACCTCGGCCTTACAGCTGGAATGTGGCTTATCGCAGTTGGTCACCTGACCTCTGCCGGACAGAGGGGCCGCTTTGCTGAATCTCGGCCGCAGTGGAGGGGGGGGTTCCGAGCCGCTCCGGCTGCCCACGGCAAGGCAGTGGGGGGGGGGGTTCCACAGCTGGAACAGGCCCATGGCTCCAGGCTGGCCGTGGCCCGGCCCGGCCTGGCCCAAGCAGGGCCTGGCCGGGCCTGCTGGCCCCTGCACGGGGCCTGCAGCCACCTGTCCCAGCACCGGAAACGAGAGAGAGCTTGGGGGGGAGTTTGTCTATTCTTAAGTGTGGATCACAGAGGCGGTCACAACTTTAAGTGGCTTAAAGAATTGTCCATATTCAAACTGGCCAGCTGATAGGTTCTATCAGGTCCCAGAGGAAGCTGTAAGCACCCCTTAGCAAGGATATCCCTTCCGGGACTATGCTTGCTAACCTATGACAGTGCCGCATTTTTTCAGTGCCCGGTGATACACAGGACTCCTTTGACATATGAAACATAGGACTCCTTTAACATAAGTGCTTTAGTATAAAGTATAGTTTAATAAAAATTGGGTGTTGGCTGCTATGCTCGACCGCAACTGCTTTTGCAAGACAAGAAACCTAGCCCTGGAAGGGGTTATGATGATAAGTGAGTAGGAGATGCTAGGCCTAACACTGCTCTTTGAAAAACCAAACCTGAGTGGACTAGGATGATACGGGAATGGAATGCGAGCTAATGGGTTTGGCTAACCGCTTGTCTGCAGAACAAGGGCCTAACCCCTATGGGCTAAGCGATAAGGAGGAAGACGCATGCTAACTGCCGTTTTAATGACAAACAGAGGAACGGTCACAAAAGGGTAGAAAAATGTAATAGGAGAATAGGAATATAATCAATACACAATTATAAATGAAATATAACTGATATAGCAACAAAGTGTGTAATAATAGAATTAAGTGTGTATAAGCAAAATAGGTGTGTGATGAATGTATTAGATAATAATAGCATGCCGTGTTTGTAACCCTAAGATAAAGACACCACAAGTTATGTAAGACCCCAACCCTTTAAGACTGTAACCTTTAGATAAACAAACAGAAAGGGCGGATGCCAAACTTGTAAACATATAAATAACCTCTGTAAGATGAACATGGCAGACACGCACATGGAGGTGTTAACCCCTGTGTGCTCCCGACCTGGCCAATAAAAGTGTGCTTTACTTTATAGTACCTTGCTGTGGAATAGATTCCTTTGAATCACCGGCGGGACCATTTCTTCTCCCCTGCAATACAGCAGTGACTCAGAACTGCAACGCTGACACCAACGGGGTCCAGCCAGGCCAAAAGGGAGCAGTGAAGCTGACACCGCAGGACCCGAGCTGCCCCAGACAATGCCAACACCCCCCAAATCTGCCACCAGAACTGCTTCATAAGCTCCTACCTTCACAGTTTTTTGTTCTGAGGGAATGTTGAACTGAGAGTGGCTTCTCTGCCATCTTGTCTTTGTCCTCTGGTCCATGTGGGCTGCTGCATTGCCCACCATCTTGGGAGGTATTGGCCTTTTCCACCATCATGATTTCTTTGTTCCTGGGGGAACCACATGACTCAGCACCTTTGTATCTAGTTGTTGGGGTTTTAGGAGTTCTCCTGGGTTTTTTTCTGTTAAAGGAATTTTCCCCATACATGTTGCCAGGGGGACAAATTACTGGATACTTAAGAAAAACAAAAGATCTGGCCATAGGGGTGGGGTGCATCTTGCTACTCTTTCTTTTCACCTGGGTGTGTGGGCAGTCAGTTCCTGGCATTTGGACGGAGAGAGAGGCTGCTTCTTCGGCTGCCTTCCTTCTACCAAAAAGACCTCGGGACCCCAAGCCTGCCTTTCCCTGCCCCACTGGGAGCTGGGCCGTGGCTGCCCTGCCCCCGCCATTGCTTTGACCCTTCGCAACGTTGTAGCCCTGCTCCCCCTGCCTGCCCAGACCTCCGGGGGGTTCCCACTGCAGCTCCACAGTTTGGATACATCTCGTCTGCTACTCGGGATTTGTATCCGTCCTTGCTGTTCCAGCCTGCTGTTCCCGAGGGTCCGGCTGGACACCGGGATCGGCTGCCCAGGGGGTTTGTGAAGCCTTTGTTCCATCTCTTCCTGGGATCCCAGGCCACCAGTGCCACGTGCTCCCTGAGCTCAGTCCGGAGCTCCCCCTGCAGCCGCGGGGGAACCATCGTACCTGCCCTGCTCACAGTCTGCGACCGGAACTGCACCCAAGGGGAAAGGGCCTGACAGCCGAGAAGGCTGGGACTGGGTTTGTGGTTCTGTTTGCTGTTACTGCCATAGTTATTGCTGTTTGTTTACTTTGTTATACACATATAGATATATAATAGTAAAGAACTGTTATTCCTATTTCCCATATCTTTGCATGAGAGCCCCTTGATTTCAAAATTATAATAACTTGGAGGGAAGGGGGGTTGCATCTGCCATTCCAAGGGAGGCTCCTGCCTTCCTTAGCAGACACCTGTCTTTTCAAACCAAGACACTAGTGGTTATTGCTGTTGTCAGGAAAATTAACCCACAAACACCAGAGGTTTATGTCCAAAAGGAGACAGAGGAGTCCTGTTACTTTATTCGAATAAAGGGGGAGGCCATGGGCATTCCCCTGGGGTCTCTCAAATTGTTAGAGGACGCACCCTCCTTTTTATCCTCATTTCCTGGCCACATTTCCCTCTCTCTTTCCCCATTGGCTAAGGTACTTGAGAGGTACAGGCTTCCTGAATTGCCTAATACAGACCCTTCTAATCTATACCCGTCTTTTTCTTTTCCTATGGAATTCATGGTTTCCCCCTTTGCTTCTTTCATCTCTCAGTATCTAGCTTTTACCTTTCAGCAGACCCATAGTTTGTTTGTAAAGACAAATCCCTCTCATTCCTTTCAATCCCTCCTCTTTTATTTTTTAATAATTGTCTTAGAAAACTTTAGTTATCATTGACTTAATTTTCTGTTCCTGGGTCTTTTTTGGTTTTGCAATTATTTGCAGTGACATCATTTTCTGTCCTTTTGTAGCCATCACTGGATCTGTAGGCGTGTCTACTTCCTGCATCTCCTTGATCACATGTTGAATAAGTTGCACTAAACAAGGAATCACGCATGGTAAAAAGATTAGAGGTGCTACAGCACATAAGAAGAAAAAAACCATTGGTTCAACCCATAGTCCACCAGGTAACCACAAAAACATGTCCCATTCCCATCCTTTCCATGTTTGGACTGGTACATGAGCTTTCTTATTCCCTTTGTTATTTGTTTCACCACTTTTCCATTGTCATCTATTTGCAAACAGCAGTTTGTGTCATTTAATTTTCCACACACTCCCCCTTCTTCTGCTAATAGATAAACTCAAAGTCCAGTCACAAACACTTTTTCCCATGTATACTCCTGCTGTTCTATTTAGATAATAAATGCCTCTTTCAGAAGAATGAAGTCACCATGGACTTCCTTCTTCACCCCAAAATCCCATTCTATTATGGACCTCACACAGGGTTCTGACTCACCATTTAGGTTTGACTGGGCTGGCCACCCACAGACAGTTTTCAGATCCTCTTGGCCCTCCGCAGACCCAGCAATTGCTGAGGTTAAAGGTTTTTGCTACTTCTTCTCCTAGGACGGAAAAAACTATTCTGCCACCTCTGGCCCAAAGCTAACTGACAATATAAAGGTAAGATTATTAAGAGAAAAATTCTAATGGTGTAATCTAATCTCCTAATCTAATTTTCACATTGTCTTCTGCACCACCTGTGGCAAGCGAAGGCACAGAAACAGCTTAACATAAAGAAAACAATGACAGCGAGGATTAGCCCTCCAATGACTGGACATCCAAAAGGAGGTATGCCCATACAGACTATTTTGGCAGACACTCTGTAGGTAGGCACACGAGGCTTCCCCCGATGTCAACGCACTGGCTACTGCTCCAGTCCACTCCTGTGGAGTGTCAGTCATAGCCTCCTATAGGAGAAAGGTTCATGAAGGATGTCTGGACTTCAGGCGGCTCTCTTGAAAGCTGTTTATTGCATAGGAGAAGTTACAGCATTTCAGGGAGTGGGTATCCAGAGACAGCCCTACAGCTGACAGCTCCAGCTGTAGGCATACCTGAAGCTGCTTTCTGTTCAAGTTACAAAGCATTATATACTTTTCTTTGCAGAGTATCTTAATACATGACAACCAATTAGCATCATACACAATACCTTTACATTTGCCTATAGCCTATCATAGCTACTACCATTACCGTATTATAGTCATTATTATCCAATCACAAGAGTAAGTATGTTACAATTTAAGCTTACAATGGAAAATTCTCAGACCTTTCTTCTACCTGCCACATTGACATGTCTTGTTTGCCTGCAATATCTCTCTTTTTGGTAAAAACATGCTTTCTATTTACTTATGCTCTTCTTGAGACTCATTTACTTGGTGAAAAACATGTCTTTGTTTGTGGTCACATACCTTTGCCCTAATCATAAAAATCTCCTTCCAACTCATCTCCAACCTTTGCCTTCTCAGTTATTCAGTGATCGCTGGTTCAGCAAAACATCTTTTACTCTGTATCAAAACTTGCTTTCATTTCTATCTCATCCTCAGTTTCTACATTCAGAGATCTTTCTGCCAAGCCTACATATCTGTGACACTTTCTTACCAAACTTTCATCCTTCCCAACAGCCTCCCATTCTTCTCCTCCAGCTGAGACGTCCAAATTTCTGGGGCCTCAGAGACCTTGACCCAAATGTGATGGGTCCACCCATGTTCAGCTGTCTTGATGGCTGTTTCTGTGGTCAGTAACACTTGGAAAGGTCCACACCACTTTGCCACCAGTGGTGCTTCTTTCCACTCCTTAACTAGGACCCAATCTCCTGGTTGGATGTTGTGAACAGCAAAGTCCAAAGGCAGGGTCTGTGCCAGCTGAGCTTCCTGTCGCAGAGATTTCACAAGAGACAGTATCCTGGCTACATATTGTTTTAAATATACATCACTTCTTTCCACCTCCCCACTAGGTTGAGAATTACAAGGGTAAGGAATTCCAAACATCAATTCAAAGGGAGATGATTGAATATCTCCTCTGGGCCTGGCCCTTATTCTTGCTAAGGCCAGTGGCAGAAGTCGTACTCGTGGCATCTTAGTTTCTATCACCAGCTTCAGAAGGTGTTTCTTTATTTCTCTATTCATTTTTTCAACCCTGGCCCGAGCTCTGGGGGTGCCAGTGGGTATGGAGGTTCCATTGTATTCCTAAAGCAAGCATAACCCCCTGAAGAATTTTTCTTGTAAAATGAGTTCTCCTATCTGAGTCTATTGCTTCTATTGCTTCTGGCGTCTCTGTTAGCTGACATACTATTACCAGAAGATATTTAAACCTTGCCACCTGGGGCATTTTGGTAAAATCCACCTGGCATCTTTGGAAGGGACGTACAGCCCAAGGTCTCCTTCTGGCAATTTTCTTTATAACCCTGTTATTGGTTTTAGCACAAATTAAACAACCCTCAACAGCTCGCTTTGCTAAAGTAAAAAGACCCACAGCAACATACATTTTGAGAAAGGCTTCTGCCAGTCCTCAGGAGCCCCAATGACTCCCTTTGTGAAGTTGTTTTAATATCTGTAAGGCCAGAGCTTTTGGTATCCACTGCTTACCATCCCTTGTAAACCAATTATCCCCTTTCCTCTGCCCCACTCAATTATCTCAAGCTCCTCTGGTGGAAAAGACAGCTTCTCTGGCAGCGGTGCAGTTACTGGGAACAAGGGGAGGAGCTGAGAGATTTCTGACAACAGTGCAGCTTTCCGAGCCTCTTCATCAGCCAGTCGGTTACCTATTGCCTCCTCTGAGCACCCTGCCTGGTGTCCCCTGACGTGTATAATTGCCACCCTTTTTGGTAAATTCACCACCTCCAATAGGTGAGACATTAGGCTCTCATGAGCCAACATTTTTCCCCTGCAGGTTAATAAACCTCTTTCTTCCCATAATTTCCCAAATGCATGTATCACCCCATATGCATATTTAGAATCAGTAAAAATATTCACTAATTCACAGGATCTCACAAGCGCACACAGCTCCGCTGGCTGAGCTGACCAGGTGGGTGGCAACCTCCCCCCTTCCTTTAATTCCCATCCATTAATGATAGTGTATCCAGTAAATTGCTTCCCTTCTACCACCCTTGAAGACTCATCAATAAACACATTTTCTCCCTCAGGCCAGGGAGTGTCTCGTAAATCTTCCCTAGCCTGGGTCTGGAGATCTATCACTTGAATGCAGTCATGGGTTTCTTCCCAGCCCCCCTTTTCAAGGCCATTCAGACAGGAGGCTCCGTTAAACCCTTCCCCACTTTTCAATTCTAAATCCTCCTGTTCCATTAAACAAGATTCATACTGTAATAACCAAGTGCTGGTCATCCGCTTAGAGGCTCTTTCAGTTAACAAAGCTTTAACTTGATGTGAAACTTTAACAATCAGATACCCTCCCCTTGTCAGCTTTTGGGCCTCAGTTACCATCAAGGCCGTGTGTCCTAGAGTGACTTTGTGACGTGTATCCCCTATCGCTGCTCTATGCCCAGAAATTAATTTTGTGCCTTTCTGTGCCTTTAAACTGAGCCCGAGAGGGGGTAGAGGAAAATCCAAGCAAACTTTTCAAAGCAGTTGTTCAAGGACACACATACACACTCCTCTGCGTTCTCCTGCTGCAGTAGCAAGAGCAGGGGAAGCACCCTTCGTGCTTTTCAGCCAACTTTCAGCTCCTTTTCTCCGGAGGGAGACGGAGAGTTGAATTTTGTTTTCCTGAGACTTCAGTTTTTCCCTTCTTCTCTTCTGTACTGTTTTAACATCAGAACACATTGGGAGAATTTTCCACCAAGGACCTGGAGGTGGGCCCATGACCCAGCTCCAAGGAGGAGGAGAGAGACCACATCTACAGAAGGACTCTAAAATTTTTCCCAGGTTTCTCTCCACAGTGAGAGGTTTTATTATTTAGCATTATTATCCTTTTCCTGTGTGTTTGTTAAATAAATAGTTTTTTATCTCTTTCACTTTCCTCCAAGGAAATTTTTTTTTCCCAAACCTGGTGGGGGAGGGCTGGTTGGAACCTGCCTTCTATCAGAAGATATTTTCCTCCAAATTTGTCCAAACTGGCACACCGTGGCTGCACAGTTCTGCAGACAATGAGGCCAGCCTCTGGTCACTGGGTCTAACAGCTTAGAAAAATAAGCAACAGGCCCCTGTGTTCCCTTGTGCTCTTGCACCAAAATTCCTTTAGCATGGCCCTGTTTAACATCCACATATAGCTCAAATTCCTTTTCTGAGTCTGGAAGAGCTAAGCCTGGCACATTAACCAATTTGTCTTTTAATTTCCTAAAGCTTTGTTCTTCTTCTGGTTAAAAAGTCATATAAAGGTTTGGCTAAAACAGAAAAATCCTCAATCCATGCTCTGCAGTACCCCACCAACCCTAAAAACTGCCATAACTCCTTTTTTTTGTCTGGGGTAATGGTACTTGTAAACTTCCTCGTATTCTTTTTGGATCAGTACACCGTAAACCTCCAGTCAAAATGTGTCCCAAATATTTAACCTTTTTCTCTGCCAACTGAGCTTTTTTTTTTTTTTTTTTTTTCAGACATTCTAAGCCCCCTTTTAGCATGAAAATTAAGCAGCTTCACAGTAGCGTCTTCAACCACCTTTTCCTGTTCCCCTGATAAAAGCAAGTCATCCATATACTGCAATAACCTAACTCCTGAGGGTGGAGTAAACTCTCTTAATATTTTCTGCAAGGCTTGCCCAAACAAAACCGGTGACTCTGTATATCCCTGCAGGAGGACTGTCCAGGTCAGCTGTTGCTTTACCATTTTCCCTCCTTCCTTCTGTTTCCACTCAAAGGCAGAATACTGTTTACTGTCCTCTGTAATGGGACACCCCCAGAAAGCATCCTTCAAATCCAGTTCTGAATGATACTGATGTGAAAAAGGGATCTGATGCAGGATGGTATAGGGATCTGGAACCGTGGGATGCCTTGGTTTGACAATTTCATTTATTATTCTTAAATCCTGCACCATTCTGTAGGTTCCATCTGGTTTCTTAACCGGAAGGATAGGAGTGTTATAGGGAGATATACATGGCACCAAAAGCCCTGCCTTTAGCAGGGACTCAGTGACAGGCTGTAATCCCTTCCTGCCCTCCCTTGAAATAGGGTATTGCTTTTTAGTCACCACTTCTCCTGGTTGCTTCAAAGTAATTTGGAGGGGCTCCATATCTAATTTTCCATATGTCTTGAGGTGACTTTATGATGTGTATCCCATATCGCTGCCCTATGCCCAGAAATTAATTCTTGTGCCTTTCTATGCCTCTAAACTGAGCCTGAGAGGGGGAAGGAAAACTGAACAAAACTTTTTCAAAGCAGTTTGCAGCTTGTTCAAGGTCACACAGAGATAGCAAATTTTTTTCCAGCTGTGGCGAGGGAGCGAGGAGGCACCCAGCTTGCAGGTTTTTTTTCCAGTCAGCTTTTGGCCAGTTATTCAGTTTCTTTTTCTCCGGAGAGAGACTGAGAGTTGAACTTTTTTCCCTTCCCTGGAATTCCGGATTTTCTCCCTTTTCTGCTGGACTGCTTCAACCTCAGAGCACATCAGGAGGACTTTCCACCGGGAACAGAGGGCCTGGCCCTGGGCCAAGCCCCAGCTCTGAGGAGACCAAAGGGAGGACTCTAACACTTTCCCAGGTTTTTTTTCCATAGCGAGATTTTATTATTTAGCAGTATTATCCTTTTCCCGTGTGTCGTAAATAAATAGTTTTTATCTCTTTCACTTTCCTTTGAGGAAAATTCTTTTTTTTCCGGAACCTGGAGGGGGGAGGGGTGGCAACCTGCCTTCTCTCAGAGGATATATTTCTAAATTTGACCAACCAGGAACAGTCATCATCAGAGGGATCATTTGATGAATGACCTACATTCTGGTCATCGTTTAAAAGTTGATTTGGAGGTTGTCTGTTCTGCTGCTGGTGCCGTAGGTCAGGGCGAATGCATCTTGCAGGTAGCCATTGCACCCCAGTATCTGTGGAAACGCAAGCATACCCACGACCCCAAGCAATAAGCTCGTGCGGGCCTTCCCACTTCTTAGTGAGGAGGTCCCGTACCCAGACTTTTGCTCGAGGCAGGTGCGTCTCACCTCCAGACTGCAATGAGAGAAAATGGTTCAAAATAACAGGATTATTTGAATTTGGTGGCACTGTAAGAGGATTAATTGTATATAACGCTTTTTCTAGTCTGCTCTGTGGGGTTTCTCAATGCATTCCCCCTTTTTGTTTTTCCAAAACACGCTTCAGAGTGCCGTGAGTGCGTTCAACAATGGCTTGGCCAGTAGCAGAATGTGGAATACCCAAGGTATGATCTACACCCCATAGGTGCAGAAATTGCCGCATCTTCTGGGAGACATAGGAAGGGCCATTATCGGTTTTCACAGAAGCTGGCACGCCCAAGATCGAGAAGGCAAGTTTCCAATGGGTGATGACATCGCGGCCTTTCTCCCCAGTATGAGCAGATGCCCACATAGCTGAGGAGAACATGTCAATAGACACATGCACATACTTAAATCTGCCAAATTCAGGAATGTGTGTTACATCGGTTTACCAAAGCTGCAAGGCTTTTAGGCCTCTGGGGTTTACCCCTGATGGCAGAGATGCAGCGAGTCCATGACAGTCAGCACAAGCACTGACAATATCCCGAGCCTCAGTTGGCGTTAGGTGGAACTGCTTCTGCAGGGTATGCGCACTTCGATGGAAAAAATTGTGCGATGCCTTGGCTTGTGCAATTTTGTCAGGCTGAGGTGCCACCCACAAAGGGTTAGCTAGCCTGTCAGCCCTAGCATTGCCTTCTGTTATGAAACCTGACAAACTGGTGTGGCTTCGAATGTGCAGAATGTAATATGGGTGCACTCAAGCTTGAATTGCACTCCAAAAGGCCCTCAATAGTGAAAACAGAGCCACATTATTGACTTCCTTCAAAAGTGAATAATCTAAGTGTTGAGTTGTATCTGCTACATAAGCAGAATCAGTGACCAAATTCAAAGGCACCTGAGAGAACCGCTGAAAAGCCATGGCGATGGCCCTCAGTTCAACCAGCTGAGCTGAGCCTGACTCATGGCCTTCCAGCCCCTGACACTCAGATCCTTCCTTCCAGGTAACTATGGCCTTCCCAGTTTTCCCAAACCCATCGGTGAAGACGGTGGGCCCTTTCACTGGCACCCGACTATTTTTTGGTCGTAAAGTGAAGCTTGTTGATTTTGCCACTTGCAGTAATTTGTGGCTGGGCAGATGATAAGCAATCTGTCCTGAAAAGTTTTGCAGCACACTTTGCAAAGGAGCACTGTAAACCAGGCTCCACTCAAAGTATTCTTGCCATATCGGAAGAAAAATTGTTGCAGGATCCGTTGCCATTAATTGCAAACTGTTGCAAAATGAAATCGACGACTTAGGTGAGGAGAGACATTGCAGGCAACCGATACGATTGATATATGCAAGCTCCGTTTATTAGCAATACAAAGGCACTTATATAGAGTATTGAATACAAGCTTATCAGTTCTTAAATTAGATGAAACTTATAAAAGCACATTCTGACTTCTACATAATTGGGTTAGATAAAAGACTACATTTGGCAAGCTTCTTATTGTTTATGTTTTGTCTTGAGAGATCAAAGATCTTCCTCCCTTCTTAGAGATGGTCCATCTTATCAGCACAGCTGCACCTCTCAAAAACTCCCTTCTGGTTCCCAGGTTGGTTTCTCACACAGGGATTTGTCTCATGTAGAATTTTTCTCACACAGGCCTTTTTACTTGTACAGTTGGATTATTGATCCAGTAATTCTATCAATGAGCCATGTCCCTGCTCCTCTAACCATTCTCCAATAATTCCCCTTTTTTCTTTTTGTAAAGGCAATATTTGATTGGCTACAGATGTAGTAACTTTGTATATCATTTTTTGCAAGCACTGGCACAAACACAGTAAGCACCCTATTGCTAATAGTATTACTAGTCCTACAGTAATCAAATGCTACACAAATAAAACTAGTTATGATTTTAAACCTAATGACTTTAACCATCCCTCAGTTGAAACTGTCTTGTTTTTTTCTATAATTATGTAGTTAATTGATGTAACTCACTTATCTATTAGTGAAGTAGGAAAAAGTGGTTAGAAAGATTTAAACAGCACAAGCCTTGGAACCTTTCACAGCCGTGGCTGTGGGCTAATAGTAGAAAATCAATGGCTACTTAACTTTATAATATTATATGTCTAACACTAATAACACACACACTTAACTTATTAAGCATTTGCAAGGTTATATTAAACTTATCCCTCAACCCCATATTAAACTGGGCCCAGACTGGGCCAACAGTTTATGCCAAATACCCAGCAGTACTTAACCTTAGCATCACTTAAACTTTACAGAACTTAAACTTAGCAGAACTTAAAATTAACTTCACATAAACTTAACTTTGCTTAAACTTAACAACACTTAACACGAATTAACCTTAACACTACTTAAACGTTACACAACTTAACCTTATCACTTAAATTCTGCAGAACTCAAGTTTAACAGAAATTAAAGTTAAAAGAACTTAACTTAACTTAACAGAACTTAAATGTAACAGAACTTAAACATAACATCTTCCAGCAAGCAAGTTTAAGCAAAATAGCATAAAGCTTGTTTGCTAAAACACTAGGTAAAAACATAAATGCATAACTAATTGCTAAATTGACTGCTTTCACTTGACCTAAATGGGCAGGCAGCTAATTGAAAATGCTTGCTAATGCTCTTATTTCAAGACAGTTGAAAAACAATTTTTCACTTTACTTCTGAGTTTGGTGTTATACTCAAAAATTTATGTAATATACTCAAAAATTTATGCAATTATTTTTCTTGGTTTTGTCTTTGGAAAGGGTTCTCTGACACCCACCACCAGTCACTAGCAACTACCTAGGGCAGCTGTTACATTTGCCCCAGAATCTCATTATTTCTCCCGCTATGGAGAGTGGTGGATCTGGCAAGTCCTCAGCTCCTTCACTCAGCCACGTCTCAGCCTCTCTCAAGGTTCCTCAGGACAGGTCTCACAGTCCCAGCTGTTATGGTAGTGGCATCACTGTTCCTCAGGAGCTGATGCTGACTGTGCCTTCTCGTTTCAGGGTCCTGTAGCATGGCACCACTTTGCTGGGCACCTCTCTGGTTAGTGATGTAGCAATGACTTGTCCCTGTTGTTGCAGGATATTCTGCAGTGTTGCAGTCCATGTTCGTTCCCAGAGCAGGAACTGTGAAGGGGTTAACACCTGTAGGATACTGATGTAATACTTTTGAACACAGGACATCTGCTGTAAAGACAGCCTGCAAAATGCTTGTATAGATAAGTTAGCAAACTTTTTGATGACTTTTTGCATTACTTGTTGGTACTTCTCTTTCATTTGGGGCTGTTTTCGGGTCGCCCCGGCCGGCTTTGGCATTGCAGGAGATAAAACCGCAGAAGCCGCGCTGCTGCCGGACGTCCCGCGTCTGTTTCTTTCCCGGAGCTGCTACAGCCCGTGCTGCCGCTCTCTACAGTCTCTATGGCAACCGCGGCAACTGTCTTTTTTGTTTTTACTTCTGCAAAAGTTCTGGTCACTGCTCTCCAGGTGACTTTGAGAGCTCTTGTTACTGTAGCTTTCATTTTAAACGATCTTGGATCAGCTAGTTCCTTATAAAGGTATACTTAAGTCCCCGCTTTTCTAAAAAGCGTAAAAATAAATTAAGGGCCACCTTTGTTTCCATATCTGCGTCTTTACCGCAATCTCAGCATCTTACCGCTTTCCCTGTCGACAGGAGTTGTGCAGCCTTTTCCCAGGTTTAACCCTTGTCAGCCGTAACGGCGGACCCCTCTTGTTAAGGTCAGTCCGGGCACGGATCAGGTGCTTGCCTGCAGCCGCTGATCTTTTGCCTTTCGATCGCTGCTATCGAAGCCTCTCGGCCGCTCACCTCGTCAAGAAAACGAAGTCCCAGTCTCTGCTCTGGCGCCAAATGTTGCAAAATGAAATCGACGACTTAGGTGAGGAGAGACATTGCAGGCAACCGATACGATTGATATATGCAAGCTCCGTTTATTAGCAATACAAAGGCACTTTATATAGAGTATTGAATACAAGCTTATCAGTTCTTAAATTAGATGAAACTTATAAAAGCACATTCTGACCTCTACATAATTGGGTTAGATAAAAGACTACGTTTGGCAAGCTTCTTATTGTTTATGTTTTGTCTTGAGAGATCAAAGATCTTCTTCCCTTCTTAGAGATGGTCCATCTTATCAGCACAGCTGCACCTCTCAAAAACTCCCTTCTGGTTCCCAGGTTGGTTTCTCACACAGGGATTTGTCTCATGTAGAATTTTTCTCACACAGGCCTTTTTACTTGTACAGTTGGATTATTGATCCAGTAATTCTATCAATGAGCCATGTCCCTGCTCCTCTAACCATTCTCCAATAGCAAACACCGATGACAGCATTTGATTATCAGACAAGCGATCAATTCAAACAATGTAGATCCTGTCTTTTTTGGCTGATGTGGCAAAAAGACCCATTCCAGGATATGCAAAGGGTCGGACCACTGTTTATTCTATTGGCCAATGATACCTGTAGGATGTTGTAGTGGTTTGGTCCAAAATACTCATTACTGTTTACCTTCTGTGAGATAAGAATTAGGAGAAATGCAAAGCAGGCACAAAACTTGAAAGAATATAAAGAAGTTTATTAACAGACCTAAAAGAAGAAAAGGAAAAAAAAAAATTATACCACCTTCAGAACTCTCCTCCTCCCCCCACCTTCCTCCCTTCTCCCACTGACAATGTAAAAAGACAACCCTTGAGGTGTTCAGTCTGTTTACCACTTCCATAATAACCTTGTTCCGTCCATTTAGGAAGAGGAGTCTCTCTTGCCCATGCTATGAAAACATTATCACAAGACAGCCGCCCGGGTTGGTTTGCTGCTCGCATGTGAGTCCCCTCCCCCGACTTGCAGCTTTTCCCACAACTGCTTTCGAAGGTCCACTCTTGAAGTTTTTGGGGTACAATTTTAAGGTTGAGACATTCAGAAACAAAAGTTCTCTTCATCCATCTCTGGGAGCATTTAATCTCTAAGAATAGAGGCCCTTCTCCTTCCCTGGGAGCAAAGGGTCCTCCTCATTGTCATCTCTAGGACTATCTCTGGGAGCATCTCTAGGAACAGAGGTCTTCCCCTTTCCATGTGGAGTAAGAGTCCTCATCACTTCCATCTCTCCCTGTTCAAACTTCTCATGAAATTACAGCTGCGTCAGCATCTGCCTATCTCAGCGCAGGAGCTTTTGCTCACAAGTACAAGCTGAACGCTCCACCCCCCCATGCCTTCATGAAATTACAACAGGTACTCTGATATATCATAGCTGTACAACAGAATTTCAGCTTTAAGCATCTCCTCTTTTCTTCCCTCAGGTTTTCAGCTCTTCACAGCACTAAAAGGGTTAATCCCACCCAGGTCTTGCAGCTGGAATGTGGCTTATCGCTGTTGGACACATCTTTTGTCGGACAGCAGGGCAGCTTTAGCTGAATCTTGGCAGCACTGGAGAGGGGGAGCCGGGCCGCTCCAGCTGCCCACAGCAGGGCTGTGGGGGGGGTTCCGCGGGTGGAACAGGGCCCATCGGCTCCAGAATTGCTGTGGCCCGGCCCGGCCTGGCCCTAGCAGGGCCTGGGCCGGGCCTGCTGGCGCCTGCACGGGGCCCGCGGCCACCCGTCCCAGCACTGGAAACGAGACAGAGCCCTGCCCTGGGGTTAGTCTGTTCTTAAGTGTGGATCACAGAGGTGGTCACAACTTTAAGTGGCTTAAAGAATTGTCCATATTCAAACTGGCCAGCTGATAGGTTCTGTCAAGTCACAGAGGAAGCTGTACGCACCCCTTTGCAAGATCATAACTTCTGGGACTATGCTTGCTAACCCATGAGAGATGTAGATCTGGAATGGTAATGAAAACAGTGATATCAATGGAGGGATCCACTGAATAAATGTGATGAGCAGAAACAGCCTGCTGCACCTCCTCCAGTGCTCATCGTGCTTCAGGAGTCAATTTTCGAGGTGAATTCAACTCAGGGTCTGCCTTTAAAATATTAAAAAGCGGGGAAAGTTGTGCCGTGGTTTAGCCCTAGATAAGGACGTAACCAATTAATGATACCCAGCAATTTCTGAGCATCATTCAAGGTCTTAATAGAATCCGAGAATTGCACCTCTTGATGTCGTATGGTCTGATCCAGAATTTTGACTCCTAAATAATTCCAAGGAGGATGCTGTTGAACTTTCTCTGGAGCCACTTGCAATCCATAAGAATGCAGAGCAGTGAGCAGCCAAGGCTGTATCCTCAGCAGCTCGTCCCGAGTGGATGCTGCCACCAGGATATCATCCATGTAATGGTAGCAGTGTGCCTCAGGAAACTGCTCACAGACTCCGGACAAAGCCTGAGCAACATACCATTGGCAGATAGTCGGGCTGTTCTTCATGCCCTGAGGTAGAACCTTCCATTGATACCTCTGCACAGGTTCAGCATTGTTAACTGCAGGCACAGTAAAGGCAAATTTTGGTTTGTCATTAGGATGCAAAGGAATAGTGAAAAAGCAATCCTTCAAATCAATGATCAGGATTTCCCACCCTGTTGGGATCATGGTGGGTGAGGGCATACCAGGCTGCAATGCCCCCATGCTTTCCATCACTGCATTGACTTGTCGGAGACCCTGTAACAATCTCCATTTCCCTGATTTTTTCTTAATTACAAAACCAGGAGTGTTCCAGGGACTAGTAGAAGGCTCAAGATGTCCCTGTTGTAATTGTTCCTGGACTAACTGGCGAAGGGTGACTAATTTCTCCTCTGGTAGGGGCCACTGGTGTGTTGCAGCAGGGATTTCTGCAACATGTATAGACAGCGAGGCCCGTGGAAAGGAATAGGGACCGATTCTTGATAGATGTTTCAGAGATCTTTATTCTCCAGCCACATGGCCAGGGGACTGCTGAAGAACCAAGCAATCACAGGACAAACGGTCCTCCCCACGCAGGGGAACACAAAACAACCAATGGGGAACAAGATTGACCAGGGAGTAGGGAAACCCCATAGGCCCTGCCTCTATTCCAGGGTCCCCTCCCCCTGGACCCCATGCCAGGGGGCAGGAACCCCAACACTGGTGAATCCAAATAGATTTGGGTACTAGCCACTTCAAAGGCAGCGTAGGATATACTGCGCCCTTCGGCACAGTGGCGCCCATCAAAAATTTGTCCCAATCCGCACCCCCCAAGCTGCCAACATATCCCGTCCCCAGAGGTTAAGTGGAGCTGTAGTGACATAGGGCCGAACTGTAGCTGTTTGTCCCTCTGAATTTTTCACCACCACAGGTTGTTCACTTAAATAGCTCTGTGCGGTTCCTCCCAACCCTGTGAGGGCTGACCCCGCAGGGGCCAAAGGCCAAGTGGAAGGCCACGCACAGGAGGAGATAATTGTTACATCAGCGCCCCTGTCGATCAAACCTCAGAGCTGGATCTTAGGCGGCTGGGCATTTGGCAGGATTAGGGTACACATCATCTGTGGCTTTTTGATGGAGATGTCTGCAGTCCAGAAGACCTGTGGAGGTCTCGTAGATCCAAAGCTACCATCTCAGCGACTGCATTGTTCTGCCCTGGAAACACACGACTTAAAAGGCACAAGTTGAGCAATTCTAGTCTTTTCAGGAATAGTAACAGGGGGGTGGGTGTGGAAACCATATCACAAATTTGACCTGTAAAGTCAGCATCAATAACTCCTGGGTGTACAAAGATCCCCTGAATGGTAACACTAGATCTGCCCACAAGCAATGCACTGAATCCCTGTCCCAGGGGCCCAAATGCATCCAAGGGAACCTTATGAACACGACAGGAGTCTAAGATGATTCTTGCTGCGGTGTGCACATCCACCCCGGCTGATCCCCGGGTGCTGGCTGCAAGCTGGCTGAGTAGGCCTGTGTCGGAGGAGCTTGGGGAAACATTTGTATCTGGGAGCAATTCCCCCGTGCACCCCCCAGCCCGTTTTTTCCCGGGCTTATCAGGGATTGACCATTGACGTGGTATGCAGATTGACAGTAGTCTGAGGAATGACCCGGTCTACCGTACCTCCTGCATAGAACAACTCCCCTGTTTTCCTTATTTCTCTTCTTTTGCCTAATCTGCTCCTGATTGCCCCCAGTCTTAGGTTGTCCTTTTTGTCCACCAGAATTTAATTGAAGAGACTGTAGAACTGCAGCCAGAGCAGACTTATGATCCCCAGATCCCACCTTAGCACAGGCTTCAACCATCTGTGTAAGTGGGGGTTCTCCTGGCAAGGCATCTATGATCTTTCTGCATTCATCATTAGCATTATCTCTTGCTAGCTGTCTGCACAACAGCTGTCTCACGGCCTCATCTTCGACCTGCTTCTCAAGGGCCGCAGCAATCTTTTCCACAAAAGACAAAAAGTGCTCTTTTGACCCCTGAGATATTTTCACATATTGTGTTTTAGTAGCAGCCATGTCTATGCCCTTTAATAAGGCTCCCATACCGATCCTCTGAGCCTGTTCAAGGATCTGAGGATGCCAGGTAGCCTGGGCATCAGGGTCCCAATAATTATTGAGTCCCATGAGAGCACCTGCCTGAACTCTGCATCTGGGATCAGTTTGAGGCAACTGCATATTCCTAGCTGCAGCCTTCTCAGCCATCCTTCTCCAGTTGGCTTCAAAAACTTGATATTGTACAGGTTGAAATAACACCTGACCTAAATGCTTAATATCAAATGGAAAAGCAGATCAGTATTCAGTACTCTAATAATCTGCATGACCTTGGGAGAACCCAATCCATACTGAGCAACCTTAGTTTGCAGATCCTGTACCACCTTCCAGGCAAAGGTTTCATGCTCGTTAGGCTGGCCTGAATTAGGAAGAGCCTTTTGTACAGGAAAAGCTTGGAGTTTACCCTTTGTATATTGGGGAATAGAATTATTTGGATCAATAAAAGAACTGTGCAAGCAATAGGCCTGGAAGTTTTAGGCTTGTGTGTGAGAAAACTTTCCATGGGAAAGTCCCTGTGTGAAGAAAACAAGCAGGCCTGAGAAACAGAGAGGGAGTGAAAACTTGCAGCTGTACTATCCGGAAGTGAACAAGGGAGATAGACACTGACTTCTTTTGATCATAACAAGACTATGGAAGCTTGCCAATGTAAGTCCAATTATGTAGAAATAGAATTGTGTTTTGATAAGCTTTAAGCCACTTAGGAGTTAACAAGCTGATATACTATATAAGTGCCTTTGGACTGCTAATAAATGGAGTTTTATGGAGTTTGCTTTATCAACCATATTGGTTTGGACTGTTTCTCTCTCCCCCCGCCGGGGGCCCAGGCTCCTCGTCCCATTAAGCTTCTAACATTTGTATTACTACCAGCTTGGTCCCTCGTTAAATCACTTTGACCTGACTGATTCTGAGGTAAGGTAGCAATCTGTTCAGGTCCCCTTTCCTCTTCAGGCATCCCAACTCTTTCTAGTAAATCCCAATCCCCAGCGTCCAATGCCCGCTTTTTAACCTCCTCCCAGGACCGTTTTGGATTTTTTGGACGTGCAATCACCGTGCATTGCGGAAGGGTCCGAGGGCGGTTTCGGGCTAGCAGAGTTCCTGACTGCTGGGGCCTGAGTGCCTTCACAGACTCCCGTATCGAAGTAAGCGTTTCCGTAGCAACGCTGCTCGCATTGTCAGACGGAGGTGTGTCCGATCTCCCGGGAGGCTGACAGGACGCAGACGCCAGGCCAGCGGGCAGTGCGGCGGCAGAGGCTGGAGCGGGGGGAGCCGTAGGCGGCGGCACGGAGGGCAGCGATGTACCTTACTCGCAGCCGTACAGCTTGGGGTGTTGCCGCTTGGGGCGGTACGGCTGTCCCTGCAGGCACTGTTATCTGCGCAGGCGCCAGAGCTACTCTCGGTGTCCCGGCCGGGGCCGGCTGCGCCGATCCCGGCGTGGGTCCAGCAACGACAGCCTGCCGCACCAGCTCTGTGGCAGCGCTGCGAACTCGTGTCGGAGAGGGGATGAGCGTACTGTTCATGCTCTCTTGAGTTAGACCTCCCTCAGTTAACTCATCATCTGCTGCAGATCCCGCAGAATCTCCTCCCCCAGATTCATCAGAGCTCGGGTGCTCCTTTTTATCTCTTCCTGCAGCCCATTTTGCAATCACCTCGTACAAGGCCCCCCATGTATGAAATAAATCGACTACATTCTTATCACCAAATGCGACCTCTTGTATTAATTCATCTCCCAGCCTTTTCCAGGTTTCTGGGCACAGAGCATTGTCAGATCCTGCGGTGAACCCGTGGTCGGAAGCCCAGTCAAGTAGCACACAGAGAGCTTCATCACTTATAGCAGCTCCTGAGATCATTATCACAGATTTAAAAGCAGAAAATACCGTGTTTCCTTTTGAAACTCTATGTCCCATCTGTTCAGCTTAGGGTCCAGTCCCCGCAGCTCGGGGGGGGGGGGGGGGGGGGGGGAGGAGACACGTACCTTTCTAAGTCCGGTTTCGGTTGCAGTACACGATGCGAGGTCACCAGATGTCACTGTTGTACCAAGACGGTGCAAAGAATGACACAAGTCCAGGATCGAGTTCAAAGGCCAGAAGTGGCTATATTTAATTATACAATTCAGCTTTTATAGCTTTATTCGCAAGGGCGGCATAAAAGCATTGGATGCTTGACCATCCGCCTCCCAGAGGGATTGGCTGAAGGGCATAACACCTATTTTCAAAATATTTTTCCCAGTGTGGAAACAAAGGCACAAACAGCTTGTGCACCTGTGAGATAGTTTACAAAAACACAGACAGCTTTCCCAGCTGGTTAGCGTGAGAAAGGAGACTTTCACAGGCGGTTGTAAAAATAGGAAAATTTCTCTGCCACCTTCTCTTAGCATCTACAGAGCACCATAACTGTGTATGCTCCAAAGACAAGGTTAAAAAGTTCAAGATATGAGGAAGACGCAAGCCTTCATTGGAGAAGACCCCTGAAGACCCCCACGATCATAAAACGCATGCTCTAAAAGGTGGGTGGGGGAGGGACTATGTTAAACCCTTCTAAAAAAATTGTAAATTAGTTCACAGAAAAAAACAATGCATGTACACCATAGTTTATTAATATGCATAATGTATATAACTAGGAAGTTTGTGTAAGTGTGCATGCCTCTGGCTATGAGCTAAGCAACCAGCGCTGTCTGTTTGCTTCAAATGACCTTTGTCCCCTATTGTCCCTTATTAGATTTATAAAACCCCAAAGAGAGGAGTGGGCTTAGTTTCTCAAGATTTGGTGACCCTTACGTGATTAATACTTCGTCTCCGTGATCCTATGGAGTTGCGAACGAAAGGCGATTTTGGTGGCTAGCTCAGCTTCTCCTGGAGGTATCGGCAATTGCAGGTCAACACCTTGAGGACAAGAAGGGGCACTTAAAGCAAACAGCAGGGATAGAAAGCCCTCCCTTCTTTTTAAAGGATCCTCAAAGGCTCCCTAAACCGCAGTAAAACACCCATAACACTTTTGCACAAAGACCCTGACAGGAAAAAGGACTTTTAAGTACTGTTTCGGGGGGCAGATAGGGGAATGCCTGGCGTGTGTGTGTGAGATGTAGGCTGGACAGTCCGGACCTACGAAGCGAGTGAGGAGTCTTTCTAGCCACAGTTCCATATCTCCACAAGGAGACTGGCTGGTGAAGAGACGAAGCAAAAGATAAAGAGTGATTGATTCCCTGGGATAAGTGGGACCAGGTTAAGGGTCCCAGGGATACCAGACTGGATCCCTAATAGAGACAGAGTAGTCTCAGATAACAGTAATAAGGGAGCAGAAGGATTTCCTTGCCAGTCCACTAGGAAATATGGGATGAGAGTAAGCATCCCCTAGTTACAAAAGAACACCAAATTGAGGGTTACGATTTATAAAGTGTGGGTGGTAATACCCAAAAGACTAGACTGAGGATTCAATATCCAATAGATGGGAAGTGGTGTCGAATCGAGGGCTAGGAAATTATCTTATGGACGGGACATGTTGTTGAATTGGAAGCTAGGAAAATTTTTTACAGATGGGAAGAGGAGCACTGAGGGTTAATAAAATATCCTAGAAATCCTATACCCAAAGTATTTGAAGTTGGCCAACATTAACATTCAAGACTTAATTAATGAGACTCTCTTAGCTCAGCTATCAAATCCAGAGGAGACAGATCTCTCAGTCGCAACCCTGAATTTTCAGTTCTGCTGTCCTTTGGCTCATAGTGGGAGCAGACAGAGATCATATGCCCCAGATTAGAGTATTTTTCTTTGAAAAATAATACCCGCCGATGAATGTTAATAAGTGATATAAAATCAGAAATTGTGATTTAAACATTTAAATTTTGAGAAAAAAAATTAGGTGTTTAATAGAGCTTTTTGGGGGAGTTTTTTTGTAGAGTATAAGTGAGTACTTTCGGTGTTTTGTGATGAGATAAATGGGAATGAAGGAGGTGAGTGGCCGGCATGGAATTAATGTGGAGTTTATTTAGGTGGTTGTTGTGACAAATGAGTAGAAAATGGTGAGACTTATAAACACGAAGCCATTGTGAGGCTTTATTTGTGTTGTATAAATTGTGGGTTTGAGGTTTGACCTTGTTATCCAGAGAGGAGGTTTGCGAAAAGAATTTATTGTGGTTTTGGTGTGTAGAGAATGGGGAGTGGTTCCCCAGAGGTGTGTAAAAGGTGCAAAGAAAGTGAGTGGAAGGTGAAGAAAAAAGTGCGTAGAAGGTGAAGAGACAAAATAGACTGGCAGAAGTAGGAATAGAGTGAGAGGGGCTGGAGGCCCCAGGAACGGAAGTAGCTGAGGGTTGAAGGCCCTGAGGTTGAGCCCCAGCTGAAGCATGTGGAGTCGAGAGAACCCCCCCGAAATACCATGGGACAAAAGACTAGAAAGTCAAGTCCCAAGGAGGACATAAACAAAGCTATACTGACCAAAATTCCCCCAGATAGTCCACTGGGAGTCAAAATAGCTAATTAGGAATATAATTCATGCACAAAAGGAAAAGATGAAGTTAAGATGATTCAATATTCCATGATTGAATGGGTAAAGGAGGAAATTACATTGGATCATTTATATTGGCCAAAATATGGGTCGTTTGAAGGGTGGATTTTTCAAGCTCTAAATATTTATGTAAATGCTAAGGAACCGGTTAATCCAGAAGAGAATGAATATGCTTCATGCTGGAAAGGAGAAATCTGGCCTATGGCAGTAGGAACCTTTAAAGTAGCAGAAGTAAAAAAGGAAGAAAATAAAGAGGAAAATATGTGGGAACCATTAGAGGTATTATCCCCCCCTTATGCAGTACCCACTGCCCCCCCTCCGGCACATGAGGGACCTTCTCAGAACACAAGAGGGAGCTCAAAGGCCAATAAAAGGGAAAACTCGATAGGAGAGGAGGAAAAAAGACTATCATATTTCCCCTCAGGGAGGTACCAATGAGAGGGGTCCACAGAGGAATAGGGTTTGTGAATGCCCCTTTAACTTCCACCGAAGTTAGAAATTTTAAGAAAGAAATTAAGAGTTTGTTATGATGCCATGAAGATTTTTTGCCTTTTCTTTTATACCCCTGTTATACCTTTTTTAAAACTTCTGTATTCTTAGTGCTTTTTGCCTACATTCTTGGACTTGTTTGTCAAGCTAAGATACTAAACATTTTAGAAGCTTTGTAGCTAGGTGTTGGGAAGGATGAAAGTTTGGTAAGAAAGTGTCACAGATATGTAGGCTTGGCAGAAAGATCTCTGAATGTAGAAACTGAGGATGAGATAGAAATGAAAGCAAGTTTTGATATAGAGTAAAAGATGTTTTGCTGAACCAGTGATCACTGAATAACTGAGAAGGCAAAGGTTGGAGATGAGTTGGAAGGAGATTTTTATGAATAGGACAAAGGTATGTGACTACAAAGACATGTTTTTCACCAAGTAAATGAGTCTCAAGAAGAGCATAAGTAAATAGAAAACATGTTTTTACCAAAAAGAGCTATCGCAGGCAAACAAGAAATGTCTATGTAGCAAGAAGAAAAGAAGTCCGAGAATTTTCCATTGTAAGCTTAAATTGTAACTTACTTACTCTTGTGATTGGATAATAATGACTATAATATGGTGTCTCGGTTTGAAAGACAGGTGTCTGCTAAGGAAGGCAGAAGCCTCCCTTGAAGTGGCAGATGTAACCCCTTTCCCTCTGAGTTATTATGATTTTGAAATCAAGGGTCTTTAGGCAAAGATGTGGGAAATAGGAATAACAGTTCTTTACTATATATATATAGATATATAGATATATAACCAGTCAAACAAAACAACAACAACTATGACAGTAACAGCAAACACAAACCCAGTCCCAGCCTTCTCGGCTGTCAGGCTATTTCCCCTCGGGTGCAGTTCCATTTGCAGCCGGCAGGGATCGCTGGCGGCTCCCGGTGAGCAGGGCAGGTGTGATGGTTCCCCCACGGCTGCAGGGGGGGCTCCGGAGCGAGCTCGGGGAGCACGCGGCTCTGATGCCCTGGGATCCCGGGGAAGGATGGAACAAAGGCTTCACAAACTGCTGGGCAGCCGATCCTGGACTCCCGGAACAGCAGGCTGGAATGGCAGGCCGGAGCGGCAGGCACAAACACAAATCCCAAGTGGCAGACGAGATGTATCCAAAAGGGGAACCCCCCGGGGCTCCAGGCAGGCAGGGTGAGCACGGCTACAACGCAGCGAAGGCTCGAAGCAGCAGCGGGGCAGGACGGCCACAGCCCAGCCTCCAGCAGGGCAGGGAAAGCAGCCTTGGGATCCCGGTGTTGTTTCCAGCAGAAAGGAAAGACGCCGAAAACGGGAACCAGCAGCCTCTCTCTGCAGCTTCTCCCTCCAGAGCTGAGAGCGAACTGCCCCACACCCAGGTGAAAACAAAGGAGTCGCCAGGCCCATCTCACCCCCGAGGGCAGCTGTTTTGTCTTTCTTAAGTACAGTCATTTGTGCCCTAGCAACATGCATATGGGAGAAAATTCCTCTAACAGAAAAAAAAAAACTAGGACTAAACTAAAACCCCAACATATGGTAATGGTAGTAGCTATGATAGGCTATAGGCAAATGTAAAGGTATTGTGTATGGTGCTTATTGGTTGTCATGTATTAAGATACTCTGCAAAGAAAAGTATAAAATGCTTTGTAACTTGAACAGAAAGTGGCTTCACGTATGCCTACAAGCTGTAGCTGACAGCTGTAGGGCTGGCTCTGGATACCCACTCCCTGAAATGCTGTAACTTTGCCTATGCAATAAACAGCTTTTTTAAGAGCCGCCTGAAGTCCAGACATCCTTCGTGAAACTTTCTCCTATAGCTAGGGATCAGTGTGCCCCAGACCCCAAGGTCCTCTCCAGAACACATTCTGTAAACTAAGATAGAACCATCCAGGGGAAGGCTCCTTGGGGAGGGGGGCTCACTTGAGCCTCTCATTGGGGAATTTTGATACATATGCTAATCAGTAAGACCTATAATGTTATACCAGATCTTTTGGGGTGGGCATTTTTGCGGGGTGCATTTCGGTGCATTTGACCTGGACCTGTGCACCTAAAGATCCATAAAATAAATACCAAGGTAAAATCCCTTTTCCCCTTCTAACCGTGTATGACTTTTGATTTTAAGACCAGGAAAAGGCATCAGTTAGAAGATCCTATAGGCCTCTCGGAACAATTCAATCAGTTTTTGGGACCTAATATTTATACATGTGAAGAAATGCAGTCTATAATGTTTATTGTATTTTCACAAGAAGAGAGAGAAATGATCAGGACAGCTGGAATGAGAATCTGGGAGAGGAAGAATCAACAGGGGCCACAGGGAGATCAAAAGATGCCCACAACCTCTCCCAAATAGAACCACAATGCTGAGGCAGGCAGGCAGAATATGAGTGATTATCATAACTTACTTGTTAGGAGGATAAAAGAAGCTGCTCCTTGTGGATGATAAAAGGCAGGAGCAGAGGAATTTTCCTGTGAAACTTTTCTTTCTCATAAGAAAGCAGTTAGAGAAATCCAACTTCTCACAGCTTCTCAGTGAAAGCTTTCGTTCTCATGCGAACTGGATGGACAACAGTTTGAGAGAATGTAAACCATTTCTACACCTGCAGGTTGTTGTGAGAAGAGTAGAATTGTTTTCAGTCTTGTGAGAATAATATTTGGAAATGGGTGTCTTACTGCTCAGCCTATCACCTTGAGAGGTGGTGAGTGAATAAGCCAATCGTGTAGTTTCTTTATTGCAAACCGCACTATAAAAGATGAGCTATTCACTAAATGGGGTCTTAGCTCTGCTCTGCTCTGCTTTGGCCATATCATTTGACCTGGATTTATGTCATGATTTCGCCGTTCTCTGGGGATAACAGCGACAGCTCTTCGAGGGCAGAATGTAAGTAAAGCTTTTAACAGTCAGCAGGGAAAGGAAGAATCCCCAACTGAATGTCTAGAAAGACTTCAGAAAAATATACAGCAATATTCCAGTACAGATCCTACCAGTCCAGCAGGCCAAGCATTATTAAAAGTTAACATTGTCACACATGCTTGGCCAGATATTAAGAAAAAGCTTGAAAAACTTGATGATTGGCAAGATAAAGGATTAGACGAACTGTTAGGAGAAGCACAAAAAGTTTATGTGAAGAGAGGAAGAAAAGGCCAAAAGCAAAGCAAAAATCATGGTGGCCACAATGCAAGGGGTTAACACATTTAAACCTATGATCCCTTCTAGGGCAGAAACCCCTAGAAACAATGCCCCAATGTCGGGGTTTTTTAGGAGTTCTAGTTTTTTTTCTGTTAAAGGAATTTTCCCCCCATACTGTTACTAAGACAACAAATCACTGAATACTTAAGAAAACAAAGAGCTACCCACTGAGGGTGGGGTGTGCCTGGCTACTCTGTTGTTTCACCTGGGTGTGGGGTCAGTTCGGTCTAGTTTGGAGAGAGAGGAGCTGCTGGTTCTTTTTCGGCTGCTTTTCTTTCTGCTGGAAACAACACTGGGATCCCAAAGCCACCTTCCCTGCCCTGCTGGAGGCCTGGCGGTGGCCGCCCTGCCCTGCCGTTGCTTCGAGCCTTCGCTACGTTGTAGCTGTGCTTGCCCTGCCTGCCCAGACCTCTGGGGGGTTCCCCTCTTGGATACATCGCGTCTGCCACCCGGGATTTGTGTTCATCCCTGCCGTTCCAGCCTGCCGCTCCAGCCCGCCTTTCCAGCCCGCCGTTTCAGCCTGCTGTTCCCGAAGCTCCAGCCGGACACCAGGGCCAGCTGCCCAGGGGTTTGTGAAGCTTCTTTGTTCCATCCTTCCCTGGGACCCCAGACCACCGGTGCTGCGTGCTCCCCAAGCTCGCTCCAGAGCGCCCCCTGCAGCCACAGGGAAACCATCACACCTGCCCTGCTCACTGGGAGCCGCCAGCGCCCCCACCGGCTGCAAGTGGAACTGCACCCAAGGGAAAAGGGCCCGACAGCAAAGAAGGCTGGGACTGGGTTTGTGATTATTTGCTGTTACTGCCATAGTTATTGTTGTTTGTTTGACTGGTTATATATATAATAGTAAAGAACTGTTATTCCTATTTCCCACATCTTTGCCTAAAAGCCCTTGATTTCAAAATTATAATAACTCGGAGGGAAGGGGGTTACATCTGCCATTCCAAGGGAGGCTTCTGCCTTCCTTAGCAGACACCTGTCTTTCAAACCAAGACACCCAAATAACAGGGGAAGAGGGAGGAGCAGACCGCTAATGGGAGCAAGAGACCGAAACCCAAATTATAGCCAGGATGTTTCAAACAGTGCCTTCTTTTATTGTGGAAGGGAGGGCCATTTTAAGAGGGAATGCCCAAAGTGGAATAGAGACCTGGAGGTGTTTAAAGAAGTACAACAGGACAGAATACAGGACTAGGGGTGTAAGGGGCTCTACCTCTTGGGGTATAAATATAATTCAGAGCCCTTGATAATGTTAAAAGTAGGGCCCCAGGAGGAGGCATTAGAATTTTTAGTTGATACTGGGGCAGAAAGAACTTGTGTGGTTACTATTCCAAAGGGGTGTAATGCAAGTAATGACACAATAAAAGTAATGGGAGCAAAGGGAGAAGTTTTAAGGCTCCTGTAATCTAAGGGGAAACTAGAATAGGGATGTGAGATGTTTTATTAGTTGCTGGAGTAGGTTGTAAGTTATTAGGGAGAGACATGCAGATACAATTAGGAATAGGGGTTATACCTGAAGAAGGAAAAATGACAGCCAAAGTGCTACAGCTCCACCAAGAAGATGAGGAAAGAATTAACCAAGAAGTTTTGGGCTGGAGAGGGGAATAGGGGAGGATTGGATATTGACCCCATAAAAATAACAATTGAAAAGGAAGAATGTCCTATACGTGTATGTCAGTACCCCATATCACTAGAAGAAAGAGAGGGCTTAAAGCCGGTAATCAAAGAATTTATAAAGGAGGGGACATTATAACCTTGTATGTCTCCTCATAATACCCTTATTCTCCCAGTAAAGAAGCCAGATGGGACCTATAGATTAGTCCAGGACTTAAGGGAGGTTAACAAAAGGACTAAGACTTGATACCCAGTGGGGTTTTTTTCCCCAGCTCCTTTTCCTCCTGAGAGTTGAATTTTTGTTTTCCTGTGACTTTGTTTTTTTCCTTTTCTCTCTGCTGGACTGTTTCAACATCAGAATACATCGGGAGGACTTTCCACCAAGGCCTTGGCCCCAGAGGTGGGCCCACCACCCTGTCCCAGCTTCAAGGAGGGGGAGAGAGAGATCTATGGACTCTGAAATTTTCCCAGGTTTCTCTCAGCAGAGCAAGAGGTTTTATTATTTAGCATCATTATCCCTTTTCCTGGGTGTTTGTTAAATAAATAGTTTTTATCTCTTTCACTTTCCTTCGAGGAAAATTTATTTTTTCCCTAACCTGGTGGGGGAGGGGTGGTTGTAGCCTGCCTTCTCTCAGAGGATATATTTCTAAATTTGGCCAAAGCGGAACAGTCTCCAAATTTATTTGGGCAAGCCTTAGAGGAAATATTGCAGACCTTCCCTAAATCCCCTAGGATAAGAATTACTCAGTATGTAGATGACCTTTTAATATCGGGAGAAACCGAAGTTAGACAGGCTACCATAACACTTTTGAATTTTCTTGGGAGCAAAGTGATAGGAATGAAATGGCTAATCAAAATTTATAAAGAAATGACATTTATTATGCGACCGAAATATCGGTTTCAAAAGCCACGATCGAGAAAAGCAGCTCCGAGCCCGGGGTTGGAGCTGGGTGAACACGCATAGATCTGATCTCTATCGCACCAGACCTCCCAAGTTCACAACTGCTGCTTTGGCTGGTCCCTTCTTATACAGTTTTTGGGTGAAGTCCGAATTAATTCTATTCTTCTCGTATTCATGAAGTTTTCCTGTCCTGGAGTTGGGCTGCACAAAGCCTTTCCTGGGTCTGATGAATCGTCCATCCTGGGTGATGAGTGGGTCATTTCTGCTGATGGATGGGCCATCTTGGGTTCCTGGAACAGTTATTTTTAGTTCCCGGAATGTTCAGTTCCTTCTCAGATGAGATGTAGATACCAGAAGGTGGTGATCAAATCGTCATAGTGCAAATGTCCCGGTGATAAGATCCAACCCCACCTAGGTTGAATCCTCACTTATTGTGAGAGAACTTCTTTTGGTGGTGTGAAATTTTTCTCTCAGCCAAGCCGGAAGGGGGAGGGGGGGGGTTTTGAAACTTTGTCTCTACATGGTCTGATTACATTCTAGTTTTATATATAATAGCACGAATTACATACTTTATTTATAACAATTCCCCCCCTTTTTATGTGGAAACATTAATTCGTGCTACCTTTTGTTACAAAAAAAATAGAAACACTATCATCAAATACTTACTACAATTATAAAGGTATGAATATTCAAACAAAAGAATTTCTTTTAGTGGTCATAGCTATTTAGTTTCTCTTGTAACTCTAGCTTTTCCTCTTTTATCTGCTTTTCAAACTTTATCAGAACCTCGGCAGCTTTACTAGTTGCTTCTTCCTTTAATTCCATGATTTTAGAGATTTTATTGTTTTTGCCTAATCCTCTAGTAGCTAGTCCCTGGTCTATGGGCATTGCAGCTATTTGCATACCTTGTACTACTGAGTGTATTAATCTAATAAAACATGGTCCCATGCAGGGTATGTATATCACCCCGCCTGCTGACCAAAGTATGAAAATTGCTGCTTTCTTCCACCATGTACCATCAAATAATTGTTCTCACCAAGATGCTTGTAAGATGGAATTCCATTTTTGGACTGGAACATGTGCCACCTTTTTGATTACAGCTGCGAGGTCCCTGATGGTCTCTCCAATATTCTTTTAAGTCTTCTAAGGATTGGTAAGGGTTAGCTCCAGATTGCTTGTACCAGCAAAAGGTTGACTTGACTATTCCAATCACAATTTGCTTTTCTTTCTTGACTCCAATATTCTGCAGGGGTTCTGGTTGCCAGATTTTACTTTTATTATTTGAATATATATATATATATATTGCTAGGGTGGATATACACGGGGTGTATCCCACAACCTCAGTATATTCACTTCCTTCCTTGCTGATGCAAATTATTCCTATTCCTAGTTGGTTTAGAATCCAACCTTCAGTCTCTGTGTAGTCCTTGAGAACTGATTTTTATCTCTTTTTAGAAGTTGTTCTGGAGCTAAGCCTTCACCCTTCCAAGGCTATTTTTCTGCTGATTTCAGCCCCTCCACATATCCAACAGTTGGATAAACCTAACTCAGTAGCGACTTCTTGCATTAAGTGTTAGGGGCTGGCCATTCCCAATCATTATACTGCTTTTCTAGTAGGTTGTATTGTTTGCTTAATGCCAATAGTCTCTCGTTTTATTCTTTTTTTTTTCTTATTTCTGATTCTTGTCTCTTGAGCTTTAATACTACCTGTTTGATAGTGCTTTCTGGGTCTATGCCATCTTTGTTCTTAGAAAAGCAAAAGGTGTTAGCATATTGCAAGCATGCCCTGTCATCATTTTCTTCAAGGTGGTCTAGTAAAACAGGTTCATTGCTCAGGGTCAGTTTACCTTGATATTTTAAATTTTGCCCCACCTAGTAGGTTTTTTTCCATTTATAATACACATGCTTAATGCAGAGGTATCATAGCACAGATTGTTAACCTGAAAGTAGGCCACAAAAATGGGTTTCATTTTTCTTCTTATCCCAACAGTTTGATTACATTGGTTGCAAGCTGGAATAGGTTTTTGTGTGGTTTCCCTTTTAGATTTATTAAGGCGGTGTCTACTTTTAATCGGAGGTGCCCTTGACTGCCCATGCTTAGAGCTTGCAACTTGGGGGTAGCACAAAATTACCCCATTTGTTTTACATATTTGAAATCGAGTGCCGTTTATATGACAGGTCTTGCCTTTCTTTCTGATTTCACAGACCTCTGGGACTTGATATGTACCCTGTTCCTTTAAGAGGCTTGGCAGACACAGCTTACACCTCTCGGTGAGGTTTTCCCCCTCAGTGTAGGACCAGCTATCCGGCTGCAGGTTAGCTGTCTGGCATATGGCTAGGCTCAGAACCATCAGGAATCCCCACAGATGCATTCCTCTGCCTGTGCCTACGCCCACTGGGTTGCTACCAGCGGCGAGGTAAATGATCTTCTCGGCAGCAGGAATATTGTCCTGGGATCCTGTGGCCAGATCGAGCTGCATACTGCCTTTTGTACACGTCCCACCTGGAGAGTTTAGCTGTGTTAGTCCCGCAGGGTACTTTATTTAAAACCTGTGACACTCGACAGTCAGAATTTGTGCTAAAGAGTCCAATTTTCTCCTTACTTCGTTTTTGTATAGGTGATACTACTTTAAAGAATCATATTATACTCAAATTTGTAGCAAGCTGTAAAACACGGCTAGTCAAGTTTAGTTCTTCTTCTAAACACTTTGTACACAAGTCTCTGGGTCTATAGCCCCTTTGGCAATGAGTAACCCGAACCTCGTGACAACATTCACACTCAAAAGAGACAAACGGGCAACATGGACAAGCAATTACGATACAACTTATCTGGTCCCTCCCGGGCATTTGCTGGGCCGGCGCAGTTTTATCTTTAAGTCCCCTGGGGCAGAAGTGATCCCCCACTCAGGTGTCTCTTCTTGAAGTCCTGTTTTCTTCACTCGAGAAGCGTGCGTCCAGCCTCTCTCTGCTGTCTGAATTGCTGCGTCAGTCCATGCCTTCTCAATCTCTGTAGATTCCTGTTAATTTCTAATAGGTGTGGTTGTATTTGTCCATCCTCTGTCCCAGGGTGTCCTACTGGCATCCTGTATAACATTTCGAAAGGTGACAGCCCTGTCTCTGAATGCGGCATAGTTTGGATATTTAACAAGGCTAAGGGGAGACATTTTACCCATGACATTTTTGTTTCCAATTTAAATTTAAATTCTTAAAAGGCCGGTGGGCTGCAGGGCAACTTCCCAACACTGCTCGTTGAGATTTAGCCTGGTTTACTTTTTTTGGCATGTCATGCATCCTTGTACCTCCGGCTTGGTTAACTCATAAATTTTTACACCTAAAAAAAATTTTTTTTTTTTACTATATTCCTTTGACAGTAGCTCCCTCCCATCTGGTAACCTCCACTTACCTTCTTCTTGTTTTGCTCTTACTTTTAGGAAGTTTTCAATCTCCTTTTTGGGGGGTTGTGGGGGGTATTCTTTGGGTTCTCCTTGCTCGACCTCTGGGGTACTTACCTTTAATAATGCTGCGGTTTTTTTGCTTCTTTATCAGCTCCTCGGGTCTGGAAATGCATTCCTGTATGCACTATTGAAATTGCCTCTGGCTCCCTGACAGCTTCCAGGATGTTTCATTATTTCCCTATGGATTAATCCTCTCCTTCTGGTGTTAAGTAACCCTCTTTCTTCCCAAATTTTCCCAAAAGTGTGTACCACACCAAATGCATACTTGGGAGTCTGTAAAAATAGTTTCCCCCCCTTTTTTTTTCTTTTCATTAGTCAATGTCCCAGGCATTCTACCTCGGGTTCAGTGAACTGGGGTTTTGATTTGGAGACTTTTAACCCCTTGTCTCTTAAGAAATTTAATAACCTTATAGTTGCTTTTCTCACATCTCTTTCTGCTGGTCCAGCTACCAGCAAGCTATTCACGCACTGAGGCAGCCTGGCTCTCTGAACAAAACCGGCTGAGCAATTGCTCAAGAGCTCGGCCAAACGAGCTCGGTGAGTCCATAAAGCCCTGAGGCAAGGAGGCTCACCCGAGCCGCTGCCCCCAGCGGGTTCCTGGATCCCCCCACCGAAAAGTGAAACAATCCCAGCTTTCCTCTGCCAGAGTACAAGTCCAAAAGGCACCTCTCAAATCTACCACGCTACACCAGGTATCTGAGGGGGAGATGCCACCCAGCAAAGTGCACGGATTAGGGAACCGTGGGGAACAGCGCCCCAGCTATTACTTGCTTCAGTCCCTTTCTCCCTTCTATGGGGAGAGGATATTGTTTAACCCTTAATCAGATCTTCTGGTCTTTTAATCTCTATACGAATGAGTGTCACTTCTGTTCTGCCTGCCTCTCCTTTGGTATACTAGACTTTTGAATTCACCTTGTCTTTATCTTCTATGGTTAGTTTGTATAAACTACAAGCTGTGACTCCTGAAAGATCAAGCTTACCTCCAAAGCCACAATCTCTTCTTAACAAATTGTAGTCTGCCTCTTCAATTAACAAAACATTCCCTAGGCATGTCCTCTTTTTACATTTGAACTCTACATCTTTAATAACCGGGACCTTAAAGGATTCCCCTTTTTGCTCCGACCACCGTCGGGGTATCTTTGCTTGTTGTACATCCACTCGGCAGTCACTGAACGGTGGTTTGTTCAGCACCCGAGTCTACAAAAAAATTAAGTTCTTGCTTTAAGGGTCCGACTTTTTAGTTTTATCAAGGGCTTTCTGGACCTTAGTTTGAGAAGCCTCTGACAGTACTAGACGTCCTGAAAGATTTTCTCATCTTTCATCCTTCTCCCATGAATCAACCCCTTTTTCTTCTTGTGTGCTAAATATTTGAGATCTGCTCAAACTTTGGTGTTTGCTTCTCCTTTAAGAGAAACGGCAGAAGCGGTCGTTGTCAAGGGAACGGTGCAGGTGAGGGAGCGGGGGGGTAGGAGGTGGGAATCCTCTCTGAGGCTGATTCCTCCAGAAGAGGGGGGGATAAGCGGAAAGTGCCGCTGGAACTGGCAAGGGGACAAGCTCCTCTGACAGAGCCTGGGGTGGACCCTCTGCATGGGTCCACAGCAGCCACGGCGGCAGAACTCTGCTGCTGGCTGGCCCGGCGCAGCCCGTGGGGCAGCAGCCGGGTTCAATGGACCTGTGTCAAACAACGCAGCGGGGGCAGGGGCCAGCGGAACGGCCGCGGACATCGGGACCGGGGCCGGCGCGGAGACTGGGGCCACCACCGGGACAGGGGCACGGGCGGGAGGCCGTAAGGGGATGCTGGTCTGCCGCCGGACCCGCAGGGGCTGGAGGGGGCGGCGGGAACACCGGGGCTACCGGCGGAGCCGCCCCCCTGGGACAAGCGGTGGAGCCTGGGCGGTGCCGTGAGAGCCGGGACAGGCGGGTCCTCGGGCTCCAGGAGCAGCGGGGCAACAGGAGCCTGGGCTTGGGGGGGCAATGCTTCCAAGGGGGCTCAACGCCTCTTTCTTGTTTGCCTTTTTCTCCTTTTCTTGGGTTTATTTCTCCTTCCGGGACAGTCCCCCCAGTGTTCTAGTATCCAGCTTAGGGACTATCTCTCGGGATTTCAGGTATCCCTTGTCATACATGAAATCCCTATTTGTGCTTGGTCTTTGCATATTAAGTGCCTTAATTAATTTGAGCTTAATATTTTTAAATTCAATGTTAAAATTAACCCATCAGCCCAGGTACACTAATCAAGTTTTTATGGTCCTCCTGTGTTTACTGTATACTTTTACAAGTGTTTTAAGATGTGTTGGATGTATTTTTTTATGTTTTACTTGTATCTTGGTTTCAGGGCAGATTTTAAAAAAAACCCCAGTTGCAACAAACAGCCCAGCCCCCATAGCCATACCCCCGTAAGCTCCATGACTCTTATCTCAACTAATATCACCCCTCTGACCAGGAAGAGCCATTGGTGGACGGAGATGGTCTGTCAAAGGGAGAGCACCAATCACCTTGAACCAAAGGGGTGGGCTGTGGGCAGACTGTGGGCGGAGCAAAAGCTATAAAAGGGAGAAAAACAGACACGCCTCTCTCAGTCTCCCTTCCTCTCCAGCTTGCTAAGGCAGTGCTGGAGAAACCTACCCCTTTCTAGGGGCTTTTAGAAATAGATTTCTTTTTGACCAGCCTAGACTGCAAGTTGTTTTTTTTTTTCTCTACCTGAGGTTCAGAGCTGCCTTAAGCCAAAAGCTCCTGAATCCCTGCGCTCCTGGGGCATACCTCTTGAGCCACTAGGATCCCAAATTTTTATATTTTGTTAGTTTTTGCAATTTTTCAATTTTTCTGTTTTAATAAATTGTTTTAATTTCTACAAAGAGTTGTCTCATTCCTCACAACTCTTTTGGGGGACTCGGCCGGGATCCTATTTTTGCCCTAAAATCCAGGTATTTTGGTTAATTTTACTATTTTTGAATTTCTGCAATTTTTTTGGTTTTTTCTCCTTGGATTTTCTGGGCTCCCACAAGGATTACTGCAGCAGAGAAAGGACACCTCCGGTGGAGAAAGACTTGTGGTAAGGCTTGAACCCTTCTTAAAGGGAACTTAGTTAGGGACTTACCCTTTTTAAGGGCTATTAGTTTTTGGGGAACCTCCGAGTGGAATTCCTTTTGTGAGAGAGTGTGTGGGGGGGTTGGCCGCCCCCAGTGTGTGTGTGAGTGTGCTTGAAAGGGTTCATTTTTAAGGGCACCACGAGGGATCACCCTTTAGAGACACAGAGGGGAAGATCAAGTGTGGTGATCAGCCTTTCTGGGGGGAGGTTTCCACGTTTTAGGGGTGTGCGCAGCCCCAAATTCATTTTTATTAGTGTCTCAGTCTCCTCGGGTCTAGAACTGAGGAGAAACCTCATTTTAAACCCCTCCCTTTTTCTTTTCGCCGCTTGGTTGGCCGCCATTTTGAAATTTCGGGCCGCCGCGTGGTCGGCCGCCATTTTGAAATTTCGGGTTTCCCTGTGGTCGGCCGCCATTTTGAAATTTCGGGTTTCGGCAGGGGCAGCCGCCATTTTGTGTCCCTTTAATTTGAACTGCACCCCTTTGCTGTTCTAAGTGCATGTGTGAACTTGTTTTAGCTGCACTCTTGTGGTCAGTGCTATCTAGCACCTTTATATTTCCTGTTAGTTTGGAGTGTTTGGGTTATTGGATTATAGTTGTAATTTGCTTTATCTGCTTTAATCATAAGACACTACTTTGATATGTTGAATTACTATTTGTGTTATTCATTATAATATTTTTCCTTTAATTCGGTTATAAATATTTTAAATTTATCTCTCCTTTGCTAATAAAGACAACTCTTGTTTCTTAAATTTTAAGTATATATGTATAAAGCTATCTAAATTTCAGTTATACTTTAAACAATTTAAATATTCACTAATTATTCTTTTTATAATTAAAATTAATTTTTCTTGCAACATATTTGTTTCTCACCAGCCTACCATATTTAATTTTCCCACAGATTCGCCATCATTCATTCCCTTATATATCTACTAACCCTGCTTGCTTTTCTCTACATTAGTTGTATTGTATTTTATGCTTATAACTTTATTATCATTTTTTTTATTGTGATAGTGTATTGAATTTAGGTTATTTTGTAATATTATTTCCTTATGCAATATTTTAATTGTTTTATATAATACAATACTTTGGTTTATTTAATTAAAAAAAAAAAAAAAATTTTCTTCTGCACTAGCTACTTGTTTGCTTCCCAGTAACAAAATGGGACAAGCGAATAGCAAAAGGAAAGACCTAATGAAGAAATACAAAATTTTCCCAGAGAGTCCATTAGGACAAATGCTCCTAAAGTGGGAAGAAAATCTTTTAACTAAAGAAAAAGACCAGTGCCAAATGATTAGGTACTGTGTTTTTAAGTGGCCAAAACATAGAATTAACAAAGATGGTCTCAGATGGCCCAAGTATGGGTCTTCTGAAAAATGGCTTTGTGAGGCTTTGCATTCTTATGTACATTACAAAGCTCCAAAACATTCTGATGAATTAGACTATGCTAAAATTTGGTTAAATTATTGGCAAAAACAAAATGAAGACCAAAGCAAAAAAATAGAATTGGAAGAGGAAACTAAATCTAATTCAATTGGACTTAATAGAAATTCAAACCAAATTTTTTCCATTGCAGAAGAACACAAACAGAAAGAAAAACAAAAACCTAAATTAAATAAACCAAAGTGGGACCCCCTAGACTACCTTCCTCCAGTAACTCCTCCAGAAAGGAGGGTCCAAATTGAACAAGAAAGGGTCCTTCCTTCATCAAGCCACCCAATCGAAAGGGACTCAGAAAATGAGAATGAAAGTGAAAAAGAAAATTCTGTTCCTTCCTGCTCTCACAAAAAGACAACCGGACAAAGGATTTCTTCTAGCCAGGATGGCCCAGCATCTTGCACTAGAAAGAAATCATTTAAAACACCTGACTGTCCTACCTGCCTTAGCACTCCCCATGAGTCTAAAATTTTACCTCTTCGGGAGGTACCCATGGGAAATGCTCAAGGAGGAATTGGTTATGTAGTTGTACCTCTGGCTTCATCTGAGGTACGGGAATTTAAAAAGGAAATGAAAAGCCTGATGGCTGACCCCATTGGTCTAGCTGACCAATTTGATCAATTCCTCGGCCCTAATATTTATAATTGGGGAGAGATACAATCCATCCTACATTCCTTATTCACCATTGAGGAAAGAAAATTGATTAGAGCTGCAGGAGTGACAGTCTGGGACAGAGAAAATAATTCTAATCAGGGCCCAATTGGAGAACAAAAATTACCACTGACAGACCCTGAATGGAACCCAAATTCAGAAGAGGGCAGGAGGAACATGAAAGACTACAGAAATTTAATTATAAAAGGGATTAGAGAAGCTGTTCCTCGAGTTAATAATATGAAAAAAGCATTTTGTGGGGAACAGGAAAAGGATGAGTCCCCAACAGCTTGGATGGCTCGGTTAAGGAATAACATTCAACTTTATTCTGTCATTGACTTAGACAGTGAGGGAGGCAAAACTATGCTAAAGGTACATTTTGTGCTTCACTCCTGGCCAGACATCAGGAAAAAATTGGAAAAATTGGAAAAATTGGAAAATTGGCCAGAGAGGGAACTAGATGAATTACTGGAGGAAGCCCAAAAAGTCTTTGTTAGGAGGGATGAAGAGAGGATGAAGGCTAAAAGCCGAATAATGAATAACAGTACTAATGCTCCAATCCACAATCCTCCTACACAAAGAACTTTCCAAAGGGGCATCCCACAACAGCAAACCCAAATCTGCCCTCAGCAACAGCCACAGGTTTGTGCTTGCAATAAACGATCTACCTCAATTGTTCAAAGACCTGAGAGGTTAATTTGCACATACTGTAATAAACCAGGCCACGGGCAGTGGTACTGTTTTAAAAAGCAGAGAGATCAAGGAGTCCTTCAAATGGAGGGACAAATTTTGAACAACTGAAGGGGTCAGGGGCTTTATTCTCTGGGGCAAAAACATCTTAAAGAGCCCTTGATAAAATTAGAAGCTGGACCCCAGAGACAACAAGTGGAGTTTTTAGTGGACACAGGTGCTGAAAGAACCTGTGTCACTGAAACACCTCCAGGATGTTTTATTTCTCAAGATACATTAGATATATATGGTGCTAATGGTGAAAGCTTTGCTGTTCCTGTAATTAAAAATGTAACCTTTTCCATACAAGGACGTACCCATACAGGAGATGTGCTATACCTACCTCAAGCTGGGATCAATCTTTTAGGACGTGACTTCCAAATACCTCTGAGGGTTGGGGTGGTACCGCAGGGTGGAAAAATGACCACTAAACTGTTTGTTTTATCTTTAGTAGATGAGCAACACATTGACCCGGTAGTGTGGGCCAAACCTGGCAACCGGGGAAAAATGGACATCACACCTCTAACAATTGAGTTGCTCCCAAATAGCCAGCCAGTACGTGTACCACAATATCCCCTCTCCAAGGACAAAAGAAAGGGCCTGAAGCCTGTTATCATGGACTTATTACAAGATGGAATTCTTGAGACCTGCAAATCCAGTTACAACACTCCAATTTTGGCTGTCCAGAAACCAGATAAGTCATTCCGGCTTGTACAAGATCTGTGTGAGGTCAATAAGAGAGTCCAAACCAGGTACCCACTGGTGCAGGACCCCTATACACTCCTGAGTCGGGTACTCCCAGCACATGCCTGGTTCTCTGTTATTGACCTTAAAGATGCTTTCTGGTCATGTCCTCTAGATTCTCGTTGCAGAGACATCTTTGCATTTACCTGGGAGGATCCAGACACTGGACGGAAGCAGCAGCTGCGCTGGACTCGCCTGCCTCAAGGTTACACCGAGGCACCCACACTCTTTGGCCAAGCGCTAGAAGATTTGCTAAGTTCCTTTTCTCCACCCGAAGGGATTCAGGTAACTCAGTACGTAGATGACCTGCTCCTCTCTGGGGAACAGGAGTCTACGGTAAGAACTGCTACAATTCAGTTACTGAATTTTCTAGGGAGGAACGGGCTGAGGGTGTCAAAACCTAAATTACAATTTGTGCTACAGGAGGTGAAGTATTTGGGACATCTAATTGGCCATGGCACAAAAAAACTCAGTGCTGAAAGAGTAGAAGGGATCCTAAATTTACCACCTCCAACTTCAAAACGAGAAATCCGGCAATTATTAGGCCTATTTGGATACTGCAGACTGTGGATTGATCAGTATTCACAATCTGCCAAATTTTTATATGAAAAACTAATAGAAGAAGAACCTTTTAATTGGACTAATTCAGACACACAAAAATTACAAAATCTGAAAGAGAAATTAACAAAAGCACCTGTTTTAAGCCTTCCTTCACTAGAAAAACCCTTCGATCTATTTGTTAATGTGGAGAAGGGAGTTGCCTATGGCGTCTTGACCCAGGAGTGGGGTGGAGTCAGGAAGCCAGTTGCTTTTCTTTCCAAATTACTAGATCCAGTGTCCAGAGGATGGCCTGTCTGCATCCAGTCCATCGCCGCAGCAGCCGTTCTGGTCTCGGAGAGTCAAAAACTCATTTTTGGTGGAGACTTGACAGTGCATACACCACACTCAATCAAAACCATTTTAGCTCACAGGGCTGCAGAGTGGTTAACTGACCCAAGAATAGTCAAATATGAAGCCATTCTCATGCACTCAGACCACCTGAGGTTAGTTGTGTGTACACACCAAAATCCAGCTCAATTTCTTTATGGAACCCCATCAGAAAAAGAAATTGAACACAATTGCATCGAGATAATTGACATCCAAACAAAAGTCAGAGAGGACCTGGTGGACTGTCCCCTCAATGAAGGGGAAATCCTCTTCATTGACGGGCCATCTCGAGTGGTGGATGGAAAACGATGCTCTGGCTATTCAGTGGTCGATGGACACCAAATGTGTGTGCTAGAAAAGGGCAGATTGCCACCGACCTGGTCAGCTCAGGTCTGTGAGCTCTATGCCCTAGAAAAAGCACTCCACCGACTAGCAGGAAGCATCGGGACCATTTACACTGACTCCAGATACGCTTATGGCGTAGTCCACACCTTTGGAAAAATCTGGTCCGAAAGGGGGTTCCTAAACACCAAAGGGAAAGATATCCTACATAAGGAATTGATCCTAAAAATTCTAAAAGCACTGCAACTGCCTCAGGTGATCTCAGTGGTGCATATTCCAGGTCATCAATCGGGAACCACAAAAGAAGCTCGGGGGAACAACCTAGCAGACTTGGCAGCAAAAGAAGCAGCAGTGGAAGAAGAGGTAAAAGTGATGGAAGTAAACCAACTTCCAACTAACACCACCGCATCTGACACTATTCCACAAACTAACATTTTACCCACGCCCATTTTTACTGATCAGGAAAAACAGAAATTAGTTTTAATTGGTGCCAATGAGGATTCTCAAGGCCGCTGGTATTTACCAGATAAACGCCAAATTTTAAACAAAAATTTAACCCGAGAAATTCTACAAAATATCCACCAAAGCAATCATTGGGGTTCAAAGGCTCTGGCGGATCACTATCTCAGAACTTTTGGATGCACTGGTGTTTATGAAATAGCCAACCAAATAACCCGGGACTGTGTAATCTGTCAAAAAGTTAACAAAAAGGTAATGAAAAAGAACACGGGCGGAGGAATTGAATTAGCAATCAGGCCTTTCCAAAACATTCAAATTGACTTTACAGAAATGCCTCCTGTCCAGAGGTGGAAATACCTATTGGTAATCGTTGATCACCTTACCCACTGGGTGGAAGCTATTCCAACTGTCAATGCAACAGCCCAGACAGTGAGTAAGGTGATCCTCGAGCAAATTATCCCCCGTTATGGGATAGTCCACCGCATAGATTCAGATCGAGGTACTCATTTTACCTCCCAAATTGTACAACAATTGGCTCAGCAATTAGGAACAAATTGGAGATTACACACCCCGTGGCATCCACAGAGCTCTGGGAGAGTGGAACGGATGAACCAGACAATCAAGAACACCCTCACAAAATTAATGCTGGAAACAAAATGGACCTGGGTAAAATGCCTTCCACTTGCTCTTCTTAGAATTAGGACACAGCCAAGATCTGATTTGGGTTGTTCACCATATGAGATGTTGTATGGATTACCCTACCTTGCTACACCACAAGAGTTGAATGTGAAAGAGTGTGGAAACACCAATGTACAACAATATGTACAGATAATTGCCAAAAATCTAGAGTTGCTAAGGGAAAGAGGTTTTCTACCACAAACTCCCCCACTTGATTTTAATTTACATCACATCAATCCAGGTGACTGGGTGTTAATAAAATCCTGGAAAGAAAAGTCATTAACCCCATCCTGGGAAGGTCCATTTCAGGTCCAGCTAACCACTGAAACAGCTGTCCGGACATTTGAAAAGGGCTGGACGCATGTCAAGAGGGTGAAGGGTCCAGTAACACCACCAATTGAAGAGAAGAAACCTCCAGACAAACCATCAAACTAAACACCCTGTTTGAAAGCTCCACCCAGCATCCCTCACTCCAAGCTAATAAAATCCTGTACTCCCAGTTCTTCCCCAGTTATACCTCAGTAATAAGTGCTAGCTACAAGTTGTTAAACTAAGTTGAAAATATTTTGCTGTTAATTCTGTTCTTTGTTATTCCCTTTTACAGATTCTGCCTTCACACAACCATATTGTCACATCAACTGTATAGTAAGGCTCCATTTGAAGCCAGCATTCTCTTTCAATAACAGTCCAATCAGACTCCAAAATTACGGGCACGATAACTCTAATCTTTGACAAGGCCAACCCTAAAATAACCATGAGTTTCCAGAAGCCTGAGATCACTGAAGAACCATCTGAAGGTGAGATGCCTAAAGAAAGGACGAAAGAAGCAAAGATGACAACCCCCACCAGCAGAGGCAACCCAAATGCTGACAGCTCCTCTCGAGTATGCCTAAAGGGGAAAGTGAGCAACATCCTGCTACTGAGTGTCATCTGTCTCTGGGTCCTCTGGCCTCCCTTTACACAAGCAGCCGACAGCCGCTGTAACAGATGTTACAAGACTGTGTACCAGGCAGAAGGAGGCTCATTTCAAATTCGACACTTTTTCCGAGCACATACTTATGTTAATCCATCTTGTTACAACATAACAAAGTTGAGTATCTGCTCAGAAAAAGGTCACAAGTACTGGATTGGCAAAAACATTGGCACCCAAATACATAAGCAGAAGGGAGAGTGTCCCTCCCAAGACGATTGGCTCTGTTTCAATTTTAGATACATAACCAAGACAGAAGATTTGTTAAAAAGAAAGACCTATGACACTGACCTGATCCAAGAGGTGGTCATAGAAGAAAAGGAAAAACAAAAAGAAAACAATCCTTTGATGTCAAGGAAAAACTTGTTTATTGACCTGGCAGAAAGGATTGGACAACAGCTAAATTTAACAAATTGCTGGGTGTGCGGAGGAACTTTAGAATCGGAGAGTTGGCCTTGGCGGGGAGTCAGTCTTGGACCCCCCGATTTACTCCGACTGAGTAATCTCTCCCCCACAACCCGACATGACAATGAAACCTGGCTGCTAAGCAATACTGTTATTGGAGAAGAATGCATCTGGAGGAAAGGAAGAAAATTTTTAGAAGAAGTTGGTGAGACAATATGCAAAAGGTACCTGGTAACTGATGGGCAAAAACACTGGTGGATACCTCAAGAACCAGATGTATTCTGGTCTGCAGAAAAGGTTAAAAACAAAAATTGCATTTTGAATCCTGTTAAAAAACTCTGGCAGTGCTGGGATCAAGGAAATCCATACTCTGTCCTGCCACAAATTTCCAAGTACTGGATTACAGCAGCAAGTATACAACCCCACTTCTGGGAAGCACCACAAGACCTCTACTGGATCTGTGGTAACCGAGCTTATTCCAACTTACCACCTCGCTGGAAAGGGAGCTGCACTCTTGGAGCCATTCAACCAAACTTCTTCCTACTTGCTGAAAACGCTGGAGCCCACCTTGGAATCTCCCTTTATGATGAACTTTTCCGTACTAAGAGACATGTAATAGGAGGGACCCAGAGATGGGGAGAAGAAGAGTGGCCAGCTGAGAGGATCCTAGAGACTTATGGACCTGCAACATGGGCACAGGATGGGAGCTGGGGGTACCGAACTCCCATCTACATGCTAAACCGGATCATCAGACTGCAAGCACTAATTGAGGTAATCACTAATGAGACCTCTCTTGCTCTTGAACTACTTAACACACAGCAAGGGCAAACTCGAGCAGCCGTGTACCAAAATAGGCTGGCATTAGACTATTTACTAGCTGAAGAAGGTGGAGTATGCGGCAAGTTTAACACCTCAGACTGCTGCATCCATATTGATGATCACGGTGAAGCCATCACCAAGATTACCCAAAACATCAGGAAACTAGTGTCTCGGCCCTCGCCGGGTCACCCCCCGTCCGTTTCTCACGCTTCACGTGTCGGAGGAAAATAACTTTTCAGGGATGGGACTGTGCAACTACACGAATTTATTGTTTAAAATAACAAACGCATCAGTCGAGGCGTGAGCTTTTACAACACCTCCGAGTAATGGCGACTAGTCACAAGATTTAGGGTTACATCGTAATTTATAACTTCCTAATCCAATAGATACTTAAAACGACACTTTGTTTTAGATTAATGACCTATCACCTGTGGCACTTCTCGCTGCAATGCAGCTTATGTTTTGACCAATAACTTCTCATGTCACGTACACACAGATGTCTCTCTTATACCATCTAAATTCTTAACTTAAACTATATAAAATCACACTATTATATTTTAAAACCCTTCACCAAAACACCCAGTGTACAATTTTACTTATAATGATAGGAACACAAGTTTGTAATCCTTTTGCTTAAAGTCCACAAATCTTTGTCAATTAAGCCAGACCTAGTCTCTTCCAAGGTTGTAAATCAAAGCCTCCTTTAATTGCAGGAGTTTCTACTCCTCTGTCTCCCACATCTCCCCCTCCTTTCTGCACCAAAAAAATTCCTTTGATGGATTTATCAATCATTCGCTGTACACATTGAAACAGACATGGCACCATTATGAGAACTATTACTATAACTGTCAAAATATATAGGCCTGTTGTAAGACACTTACCCACGATGCTAAACCCCATCCACTAAACAAATTATCCAACCACGTTCCATCATCGATTCTTATTTTTGACACACCCTCTTTAAGTTGTTGTATGCTCTTGTAAATAGACTCTGAGTGGTCAGACAGATTCATACAGCACATCCTCTCAAAGTCTTTGCATCCATGTCCATGGGCTAGTAAAAGAAAATCAATGGCTGCTCTATTTTGCAAAGTGGCATGCCTCACATTTTTGACATCTGCTAAAAGGCCACTTAATGCAAGGGATGTAGCATTAGATTGTTTGCTCAGCCAACATCCCAACCGATCCAACTGCTTTAACGCAACTACTGAGGCAACTGGTGGCATAAGAAGAGATGTTACAAGCCTTTTTCCATAGCCCCATGGGGTGAAATCATCTTTGCACTCTGGTCCATATTGATGCGGAGTAGATCTTTTTTGTCTGTGTCTCACATTGGCAATTGTCTTCATATTAGGAGTAAATAACGTAAGCTCTCCCAAAGTACACGGACCACCCTTAATGTTTGAAGGGATAGCTGGCCATGCTCTGTCTCCACATACAAAAAACATTCCTCTTGGTAATTGCAGAGGAATAGAGCTAGGTGCAGATGAAACTACAAAAGTATTATTACACCAAAAGGAGTGGTTCTTATACACAGGGTGATATGGAGAAACATCTCTCATCAGTGATTGATTCATGTTTGTAGAATAGAACTCAACACAGAATTTCACTTTTACAGAACCAAGGATTTTCAATTCTTCAGGTTCATCAGAGATTTTAGGAAGATAGGGAGTCCACCATTCCCATGTATTTACTGGAGTATAGTGTTCCCAAACTTCTGATCCTGCAAAGATACCTCGTAAGGCCCTGTCAATTTTCTCTGGGATTGGCCAATTCTCTATTGGAACATTGACTAGACAAGTTGAAAATGGATTTTCTGGAGTTGTGGTAGACAGACATAGAGTATCCAATCCTGAAGCATTAGCTAAAGTCACCCAAACATTGGTCTTAGGTTGATCGACCGGCAAAGCTACTCCACCGAAAGTAAACAAGACAAACAAAGCAAAAAACAAACTTAACATTTGATTAGATTTCATGTTTCTTGAAAGTTCTCTTGGCAAAAGACTCCTTCTCAAATCTCAATCTCTAAACTAATTTGTAAGAATATTTTTGTATTTCCCAATTTAATTTCACTTCATTTAATGATGAGGATTATTTGCCAAAAGATCTTTACAACACATTTGCTTATACACACTTACATCAATCTAAAACCTAAAATTTACAGCTTTAACAATAAAACAAAAGATTGCAGGTATGGGCTGTAGTCTCTGCGAAGTTCACGTCTGCGTACTCTCTTCTGTACTCGTAGAGTTGTCAGCTTCTTTCTGCGCGTGATATGGTTTCACATTCTTCGCAGGAAGCCACCTAGGTCCCGTACCTGTAGAAACACAAGCAAACCCTTTGCCCCAGGTTATTAATGGGAACGGACCTTCTATTTGTCCTGTTTCTGGATTTCTAATCAGAACCAAAGGATTTTCTCTTAACTTTGCATGTGTGCTATTAGAGAAATGCCTAAATATTGGAGGATCAGGCTCTGTAGAAGAACTATTCAAAAAGTTATAAACATACAAAGCTTTACTTAATCGCATCTGTGGTGTTGCTTGTGCTAGATCTCCCTTTTGCTGATCTAAAATACGTTTCAAGGAATGATGTGTCCTTTCTACAATTGCCTGACTCGTGGGCGAATAAGGAATGCCGAAAGTATGGCGAACACCCCAATTCATCAAAAATGTGGCTACTTTCTGAGCTGTATAAGCAGGACCATTATCTGTTTTTATTTCTTGAGGCACCCCCAAGGAAGCGAAAGCTTGCAAAAAATGCTGACACACATGATTTGCTGTCTCTCCTGTGTGTACAGAAGCAAAAACTGCATTGGAAAATGTATCCACTGATAGATGGATATTTTTATATTTTCCAAAGGACGGATATTTAGTGATATCCGTTTGCCACAATTGCAAACTCTGTAGCCCTTGAGGATTTACTGCTCCCATGGAGACAGGAGGCTGCACCAGTTGGCAATCTGGGCAGGTATTTACAATTGCTCTAGCCTGGTCTCTGGAAAGATGAAACATTCTCATAAGAGCTTGTGCATTCTGATGAAAAAAGGCATGACTCAACTTTGCTTGTTCAAAAGTATTTGGCAAGGTGTTCACTACAGCAACTGTTAACTTATCAGCCCTGGAGTTGCCCTCCGCCAGGAATCCTGGGAGTGAAGAATGAGCTCTAATATGGGAGACAAAATATTGATTAGTTCTATTTTGCACAAGGGTATAAAGACATTTAAGATGACGATACAGAGCATCACTGCTAACATCCTTCAGAACTGATCCTTCTATTCTCTTAACTATATTAGCAACATAAGCGGAATCTGTAATCAAATTAAAAGGCTCTGGGAAAAGCTGAAATGCCCTAACTACTGCGGCAAGTTCTACTACCTGGGTTGAACCTTCTACTATTTGAATATTCTGTTTCCATGTTTTAGTTTCTGAGTCTTGCCACGTAACGACCGAGCGATGGGTCTTCCCTGACCCATCACTAAAAATTGTCACAGCATCCAAAGGCACTTCACTTAACAGTGGTCTTTCTCTAAAGCTTAATTTTGCCTGAAATAGTTTATGACTAGGGAAATGAATAGAACAAGTACCTGGATAATTCAATAATGCAATCTGAAGTTCTTCTGAGTTTAGTAATGCCCAATCAAAATATCGTTTCTTCAGAGGCAAATAAATTATCGCAAACTCCTTGCCTGCCATAGTTAACAACCTTGACCTGCCTCTGATTACAATCTCAGCTAACATTTCCATTGTTGTGAAGATTATTTTTGGAGATCTATAAGGCAAAAAAACCCATTCTATTATCAATAAGGGATTTTTGGCAGAAGCATCCCATTGAAATATAAGACCATACAATTGCATTTTTTCCCCCAGTACTGCAAGGAAAAATGGTTGTGAATCTACACAACGATGTGCTTGTCTTTTCTGTAAAGCCTCTGTTACTCTGTCAAGTGCCTTTAGAGCTTCAGGTGTGAGGGTTCTTGGGGAAGTAATGTCACAATCTCCCTTTAACAAATCAAAAACTGGAGCAAGTTCATCATTAGTAATCCCTAAAGTAACTCTAATCCAATTTATCTCTCCCAAAAGCTGCTGCAAATCTTGTAAAGTATGAACTTTAATTCGAAGCTGTAATTTCTGTGGCCTAATTGACTGTTCTGTCATTTTCCATCCCAAATATTGCCACGGTGGAGTTTCTTGTATTTTTGACGTAGAAATCTCAAGTCCAGCCCTTTTAATCTCTGTTACAACACTGTCACGAGCTTCCTCCATCTCCTTCTGTGTGGGTGCTGAAATTAACAGATCATCCATGTAATGTAGAATCTTTGCTTTAGGGTGTTTTCACCTAGCTGGAGACAAGGCTTTTGCCACAAACCATTGACATATAGTAGGTGAATTTTTCATCCCTTGAGGAAGCACAACCCAGTGGTACCTCATCAATGGTTCTTGTCAATTAATACTTGGAACGGAGAATGCGAAACGCGGGGCATCTTCTGGATGAAGTGGAATATTGAAAAAACAGTCCTTTAAATCAATGATAACTAAAGGCCAGTCTCGGGGAATCATAGAGAGCGAAGGAAGTCCAGGTTGGAGGGGTCCCATATCTTCTATTACTTCGTTGATCCTTCTAAGGTCTTGAAGCAGTCTCCAGGTATTAGAGGTCTTCTTGTGTATAACAAACACCGGTGAATTCCAAGGACTAGTTGTTTCTATGATATGTCCTTCTTGCAATTGTTCCTGCACTAATTTCTTAAGGGCACTCAATCTTTCCTCTTCTAGGGGCCATTGATTAACCCAGATGGCTTCATCGGTTTTCCATGAAAGCTTAGGGGTGATGAGTGCCTGCATGGCCCCTACTAAAAATCCACTTCCAACTTGACTCCCCACTGAGATAACAAATCTCTTCCCCAGACTGTAATAGGCTTTTTCACAATAAAAGGACGAACAATTGCTGTTTTTCCTTCAGGTCCTCTGACTGTAATCGCAGATTCACTTTGTAAGCATAAAGTGGCGCCCCCTATTCCTGTGAGGGTATCCAGGGGAGTTACCAACTTCCAGTCTTTTGGCCAAAACAAGTAAGAAATAATAGTAACATCTGCTCCTGTATCTAGTAGGCCTTGAACCATGATTGTTTTATTGTTATGCATTAAACTGCAAGTCAGTAAAGGCCTGTCACGTCCAATATGCTCTGTCCAGAAAATCTCTGGTCCTAAGTTTGAATTTTCTGTTATAGGTGGCCGCCCTTCCATCTCTATCGCTCTGCGTACAGCTGTAGTAGGCACTGCAACAGCAGTGGCTAATTGCGTTCCTGCAGGAACAACTAAAGGAGGTTGTAATGCTTGAGCCAAAATTGTAAGCTCTTCATGATAGTTTGCTGAAACAATTGTTGGATAAACCACGAGACCTATAATACGACACGCATCTTTTCCCATAATTAAAAAGTCCTGCTTTTCTTCAGATGTCCCAGTAACTCCTGTGGGTATCAGGTAGTGGGAACTATTCATAAAACATATCAATTTGGAGGCTGCCAAGGTACAGAATGCTCCAGGGGGCAAGAGGTTTGAGTCGCTCGGGAGATGTTTGACCATTCTGCTAACTGTGTGCGACTTTGGTTTCCATAGGATTGAAGCTCTGGGTAATGAACTGCTGCTATTTGTTTTGTCACGCGGCGAGGCATCGCGCTCAAAAATTCGTTTCCCGGCAAGAGATTCCCATCTACATCATATCTAGAGTGACATCTGTTAGCATAATGTCTTCCCTTTCTACATCTCGGACAACGTAATGGTTTTGTTGAAATCTCTCCAAGCCCTGGACAATTTTTCATTAAATGTCCAGGCTCACCACATCGAAAGCACACTCTTTCATCTATATTAGCTCGCGGCATTGCTCGAGAATTGCTTACAGCACGAGCATTAAGTGCTGTTACAAGTCTTTTATCCAACATCTCAGCTTGAGCAGAAAGCCTCTTATCCATCATTTCAGCTTGACTGGTAATAGCTCTTTCCAGTTTTTCTCCTAATGAATCAGTTTGAATAACAGCCGTATGCTGTGCATTACCAACTTTACTACATGCTTCAAGCATATCTGAAATACTTGGTTGTACCCCTGGTAAAGCTCTAATAGTTCGCTGACACTCTTCATTAGCATTAACATAAGCAAGATTTCGTAATAAAATCGGACGAGCAACATCATCCTCACACTGTCTCTCCAAAGCCTGGATCAGCCGATCAATGAAGGAGGAAAAGGTCTCGGTCGGACCCTGCTTAATTTGTGTATAGGCACCTTGTGGAGAACCCACAGGCTCAATTTGCAAAAGTGCCCTTTTAGCTGCTTCTTTGAGGTCAGCAAGGACTGCCCTTGCCAGATCTGCTTGATCTTCTGGCCTGTCATGAGGTGGATCTCCTGCCAGTTGTGCAAGTGTCAAAGCTGCATTAGGACCTCCTGCATAATTCTCTATCAGTTTTCCAAGAAGTCTACGCCACTTTAAATCCCACAACAAATACTGCGAGTCAGTCAAAAGCATGGAGGCAATGTTCTTACAGTCAAAAGGTGTTAAGTCCACATGATCTAAAGTTGCTTTTAATAGCTGCTTAAAGTAGGGAGATCCCAAACCACTCTCCTTTATAGCTCTCCTTAAATCCTTAATGTCGTCATGTGCCAGGGCTTCCCATCTCGGGTTTGCTCCTCCTCTCCCATACCTCACCGGCAATGCTAACAGTGATTTACGAGCTGGGACAAGATCATCCTCTTTAGATACCTCCCGATGTATAACATCCCAATTTGTTAAAACAGGCTTTTCCCTTAGATTTATTTCTCTCTGCTTATCGGCAGAGGAGAGCCTATTCATATCTTGCAGGCTTAAATTAGATTCATTCACCGATGGTAAACACTCATCCTGAGTTTGCACATCTGCTGTGCTACCGGCAACCCTCCGAGTTGTCATGGGGGCATCCATCTTTGCTTTCATCACTTCCGAAGATGTCATTTCCGGAGATGTAATTTCCGGGGCCTCCCGCCCTCCGGCACCATACATCACTTCCGAGGGCTCCCCCCTCTTCTCTCCACCACCCCCCCCTTCGGGTGCAATTTTAGAAGCGGCCGGAGGGGGCGACTGCGAGGGAGCCCGTGGCGCAGTTAAAATTCCGGAGCCGCCATTAATCACCGAGCTGTTCAACAATTCTATCACCACCCGGCAAGCAGGGATTAACATAGCTGCCGTCTTATCGCGTTTTGAAGCGAGATCGTAAAGTCTAGTCGCAATATCATCCCAAACTGATTTAGTAAGAAGAAGTTCAAAGTCAACATCAGGGCAATTACGGAAAACCCAAAGCAATAAATCTTTCACTTCTTTGCTGGGAAGAGGCTCAGAATGCAACTTCAGCAAGGCATCTAACTTATTATAAACATCCCTCTGTTCTTTTGAAATATTTTCACCCATCTCTCTACCTACACGGCCCCTGCCTTCACTCAATCGTTGAAGACAGATTTCCTACCGGCGTGCTGGGGAGAAATCGACCTGCGACTCTCCGTCAAGCTTCCTTTCAGCTTAAGCTCTCGCCGGATCACCCTTCCTTTCAGGGTACGGATAACTCACGTTGACCGAGGGAATCCTCTTCATCCTACTCCGACCTCTGCGCCGTAAATCCGCCACACACCGGGCACCACTTGTCGCGGCCCTCGCCAGGTCACCCCCCGTCCGTTTCTCGCGCTTCACGTGTCAGAGGAAAATAACTTTTCAGGGATGGGACTGTGTAACTACACGAATTTATTGTTTAAAATAACAAACGCATCAGTCGAGGCGTGAGCTTTTACAACACCTCCGAGTAATGGCGACTAGTCACAAGATTTAGGGTTACATCGTAATTTATAACTTCCTAATCCAATAGATACTTAAAACGACACTTTGTTTTAGATTAATGACCTATCACCTGTGGCACTTCTCGCTGCAATGCAGCTTATGTTTTGACCAATAACTTCTCATGTCACGTACACACAGATGTCTCTCTTATACCATCTAAATTCTTAACTTAAACTATATAAAATCACACTATTATATTTTAAAACCCTTCACCAAAACACCCAGTGTACAATTTTACTTATAATGATAGGAACACAAGTTTGTAATCCTTTTGCTTAAAGTCCACAAATCTTTGTCAATTAAGCCAGACCTAGTCTCTTCCAAGGTTGTAAATCAAAGCCTCCTTTAATTGCAGGAGTTTCTACTCCTCTGTCTCCCACATGGGCACAGGATGGGAGCTGGGGGTACCGAACTCCCATCTACATGCTAAACCGGATCATCAGACTGCAAGCACTAATTGAGGTAATCACTAATGAGACCTCTCTTGCTCTTGAACTACTTAACACACAGCAAGGGCAAACTCGAGCAGCCGTGTACCAAAATAGGCTGGCATTAGACTATTTACTAGCTGAAGAAGGTGGAGTATGCGGCAAGTTTAACACCTCAGACTGCTGCATCCATATTGATGATCACGGTGAAGCCATCACCAAGATTACCCAAAACATCAGGAAACTAGCCCATGTTCCAGTGCAGAAATGGCAGCCCTTGATCACTTCTGAATGGTGGGAAAATATTTTCCAAGGACAATGGTGGAAGAAAGCTTTAATTATTGTTGGACTTTCCCTTACAGGACTTATTTTTCTCCCTTGTTTCATCCCTTGTTTCATCCGTCTAATCACCACTGTCGTCCAAAGCATGCCACTGATCCAGGATCTTCAAGGACAACAGCAGCGTCCACCATTCGCTCAAAAGATTATGCATATCAATAATAGTAATAATAAGAAAACCAGAAAGGAGAGAAAAATTGCCCAGCAAGTGTGGGACAGTTTTAAAGAGCTTGAATCTATCCCTGAAGAGTTATCCACCTCCACTTAAATGCAAAGACCAAAGATGTGAGCATAAGAGAAAAAGGGGGGACTTGTCATACATGAAATCCCTATTTGTGCTTGGTCTTTGCATATTAAGTGCCTTAATTAATTTGAGCTTAATATTTTTAAATTCAATGTTAAAATTAACCCATCAGCCCAGGTACACTAATCAAGTTTTTATGGTCCTCCTGTGTTTACTGTATACTTTTACAAGTGTTTTAAGATGTGTTGGATGTATTTTTTTATGTTTTACTTGTATCTTGGTTTCAGGGCAGATTTTAAAAAAAACCCCAGTTGCAACAAACAGCCCAGCCCCCATAGCCATACCCCCGTAAGCTCCATGACTCTTATCTCAACTAATATCACCCCTCTGACCAGGAAGAGCCATTGGTGGACGGAGATGGTCTGTCAAAGGGAGAGCACCAATCACCTTGAACCAAAGGGGTGGGCTGTGGGCAGACTGTGGGCGGAGCAAAAGCTATAAAAGGGAGAAAAACAGACACGCCTCTCTCAGTCTCCCTTCCTCTCCAGCTTGCTAAGGCAGTGCTGGAGAAACCTACCCCTTTCTAGGGGCTTTTAGAAATAGATTTCTTTTTGACCAGCCTAGACTGCAAGTTGTTTTTTTTTTTCTCTACCTGAGGTTCAGAGCTGCCTTAAGCCAAAAGCTCCTGAATCCCTGCGCTCCTGGGGCATACTTCCTGAGCCACTAGGATCCCAAATTTTTATATTTTGTTAGTTTTTGCAATTTTTCAATTTTTCTGTTTTAATAAATTGTTTTAATTTCTAAAAAGAGTTGTCTCATTCCTCACACCCTTGTTCCTTCCCACCCCCTGATTTTTCCTGGGGTTTTCTCGGGATTTTACTCTTTTTCTGTTCCATCTTAAAGAAAAAAAATTACTTCTTACCTGGACTTTGTGCGGAGTCCTCTAAATTTCCGAATTCGGTACCGTTTCGAATTTGTATTTAATTTCTTACCGGTATAGTAGCCCTCGCAGGGGACCGCCCTGGGGGTTTTCCTCCGGTAACAGCTCTCAAACTTCTGACTTTTACCTGGACTATAATATGTCCGAGACCAGGGGGCTTACCAGTCCTTTGACCTCGATAAAGGACGTACCCTTCCCCCTAGTCGTCTGCGACCGATCCCCCGAATTTCTATTTATTCGGGCCTGACGTGTGGAAAAGAATTTAGGTTTTTCTTTCGCTTCCCCCGCGACCGACCTCTTCCCTCGAGGGAGAGAGGAACTGCAATCTTGGGGTCCACACTCGCTTCATGATAATATCACGTCTCACACACACGCTCGGTCGCCCTCACTCAACCACGCAATACTTACGGTCCGTTTTTCTGCATGGATTCTTCATGCACGTAGATTTTTATGAGTGAATTACCCTGCCGCGGCTCCGGGGATCCCACCCTGGGTCCCCCCCGAGATCCCTGAGAGCTCGTTTTATTCCCTTTTCTCGATTGAGGTATCACTTTAAATTAGGTTCGTTGATACGATTGGTCCGCAGGATCCCCTGTCAGGCCAGGCCGCTAGAAAGATTAGCGGGGCGCCTCCTGACCGAAAAGGGGTCCACGATACCCCAAATCGTATCACGTCGGGGTCACCAAAAATTGATAGGAATGAAATGGCTAATCAAAATTTATAAAGAAATGACATTTATTATGCGACCGAAATATCGGTTTCAAAAGCCACGATCGAGAAAAGCAGCACCGAGCCCGGGGTCGGAGCTGGGTGAACACGCATAGATCTGATCTCTATCGCACCAGACCTCCCAAGTTCACAACTGCTGCTTTGGCTGGTCCCTTCTTATACAGTTTTTGGGTGAAGTCCGAAGTAATTCTATTCTTCTTGTATTCATGAAGTTTTCCTGTCCTGGAGTTGGGCTGCACAAAGCCTTTCCTGGGTCTGATGAATCGTCCATCCTGGGTGATGAGTGGGTCATTTCTGCTGATGGATGGGCCATCTCTGGTTCCTGGAACAGTTATTTTTAGTTCCCGGAATGTTCGATTCCTTCTCAGATGAGATGTAGATACCAGAAGGTGGTGATCAAATCGTCATAGTGCAAATGTCCCGGTGATAAGATCCAACCCCACCTAGGTTGAATCCTCACTTATTGTGAGAGAACTTCTTTTGGTGGTGTGAAATTTTTCTCTCAGCCAAGCCGGAAGGGGGGGGGGGGAGGGGGGGGGGGGGTTTGAAACTTTGTCTCTACATGGTCTGATTACATTCTAGTTTTATATATAATAGCACGAATTACATACTTTATTTATAACAAAAGGATTGAGGGTGTCAAAGAAGAAATTACAATTTGTGGAATCAGAAGTGAAGTATCTTAGTCATTTAATAAGCAAGGGTAGTCAGAAATTAAATCCTGAAAGGATCACTGGGATCTTATCCCTTCCCCCTCCTTCAAAAAGGCAAGTTAGAAAATTGCTAGGGCTACTAAGCTATTGTCGGCTGTGGATTGAAGGATATACTCAAGCAGTAAAATTCTTATATGAGAAATTGATAGAGGGAGACAAGGTAAAGTGGACCAAAGAAGATAACAGTAAACTAGAGGAGTTAAAGCTTAAATTGATCTCAGTACCAGTATTAGGTTTACCATCAGTAGAAAAACCCTTTTTCCTGTATGTGAATGTGTGACACTGAACCGTGCCATAAATCAAGTCCCTCCTGATGGGAGAGAATTTTCTAAAAGTCCTTGCAAGGAGTTTCAAAGATAAACCGAGACTTTTCCTTGATTTTCAATGCTTCCAGATAGTTGTTTATTAAGTCTTATCAGAGGAACTGAGCCACTAGCTTGACCCAGGTACAGCATAGAGCACAGAAAAGCAGGAGTGAAGGCTCTCTATCAAGATTTACACAGCCTTTTAAAGATATTTTAACCAATAGTTACTGAAAACGTACATTATTTTCTCTTTCCTAACAATTATTCAGTAACATGGCCAGGAACTGTGGAATTCTCTATCCAATCATTCCAAACTACTTTCACCGCAGAACATGGAGTAGTAAAAGAAGGAGAAGAAGGTTTAGAGAACAACAACAATCCTCCATTTTGATATTTTTTTACTCTTATCTATTTACTACAAAGAGAAGCCCAAAACCTCTAAATTTTTCACCCTGTGACAATCTTACATAGTAGTCTATCACCTAATTCACACCACTGTATTTTCTAGTTCTTGTCTGATCGTTGGTAATTTTTTCCAAGGTTGGAGGCTAAAACAGTGTTGTTCAGGGGGGTAAGAACCCTTCAAAACAGGCAGAGAAATATTCTCGGCACTCTGGGTTCCTACAAATGTCGAAGATGGAGTAGCTCATGGGGTTTTAGTTCAAGAATGGGGAGGGGTAAAAAAACCTGTAGCTTATTTATCTAAATTATTGGATCCAGTGAGCTGTGGTTGGCCAGTATGTATTCAAGCCATAGCAGCCACCATTATCCTAGTGGAAGAGAGCCGTAAACTTACTTTTGGAGGTAAACTAATTGTATACACACCTCATGCAGTTCGAAATGTGTTGAATCAAAAAGCTGAAAAATGGTTAACTGATTCGAGGATGTTAAAATATGAAGCCATTTTGATAAACAGTGAAGATTTAACACTGAAGGTAGACAAGACTTTAAATCCAGCTCAATTTTTATATGGGAAACCAGAGTGATTTAACACACAATTGTTTAGAAGTTAACCAATATCAAATGAAACTCTGAGGAGATTTAGCAGAACAGGCCCTCCCAGAAGGGGAGAAAGTATACGTGGATGTTTCATCTAGATATATACAAGGGAAACGAATGTCAGGATATGCTTTAGTTGATAGGGAGAGTATGCAAACCATTGAAAAAGGGAAATTACCTTCTAGTTTGTCTGCTCAATCTTGTGAATTATACGCTCTAAAAAGAGCACTGGAGCATTTAGCATATAAAAAAGGAACTATATATACCGACTCAAAATATGCAATCGGAGTATTGCACACTTTTGGAAAAATTTGGGAAGAAAGAGGGTTGTTGAATTCAAAAGGCAAAGGGCTGATTCATGAGGGACTTATTTTAGAGGTTTTAGAAGCACTAAAATTGCCTGAGGGCATAGCTGTATGGCATGTGTAGTGGTTTGGTCCAAAATACTCATTACTTACTTATTTACCTTCTGTGAGATAAGAATTAGGAGAAAGCAAAGCAGGCACAAAACTTAAAAGAATATAAAGAAGTTTATTTACAGACCTAAAAGAAAGAAAAAAAAGTCAGACTAAACCTTCAGAACACTTCTCCTCCCACCACCTTTCTCCCTTCTCCCACTGACAACGTAAAAAGACAACCCTTGAGATTTTCAGTGAGTTTACCACTTCTATAATAATCTTGTTCAGTTCACTTAGGGAGAGGAGTCTCCCTAAGTCATGCTGTGGAGACATCTCCACAAGAAACAGTTCTCTCATGGCTTGTGTCACAGCAAGACAGCCGCCTGGGTTGATTCTCTGCTTGCATGTGAAAGTCCCTTCCCTCAACTTACAGCTTTCCCTACAACTGTTTTCGAGGGTCCAGTCTTGAGCTACTGGGGTACCATTTTAAGGATGAACCATTCAAAAGCAAAGGTTCTCTTCACTTAGCTCTGGGAGCATCTTCAGCTCCAGGAACAGAGGTCTTCTCCTTCCTTGGGAGCAAGGGTCCTCATCAAATTACAGCTACTGTCATTTGCTTATTTCAGCACAGGTGCTTTTGCTCACAATTGCAATTTGAACGCTGCAACCCCCCATGCTTTCATGAAATTACAACGGGTACTCTGATGTATCATAGTCCATCACCATAGCTTTACAACAGAATTTCAGCTTCTAATCTCGAAGCATCTCCTCTTTCTCCTCCCTCAGGGTTTCAGCTCTTCCTTCTTCACTGACTTTGGTGTCTTTATGGTGTTTTCTTCATGTCCCTTCACCTTCCCTCTTCCTCTTCCTCTGGAGAGGATTGATGTCTGCAGGCTTCATCTGTTCTGGAGGAAACTTACAGCACTAAAAGGGTTAATCTCACCCAGTCCCGCAGCTGGAATTCGCTTTTCACTGTTGGTCACATGATCTTTGCCAGGCAGCGAGACAGCCTCAGACAAATCTTCGGCTCCGATGGAAGGGGGAAAGGTGGGGAGCTGGACCGCGCAGCCTGCACGGAGCAGGGCTGTGAGGGGGTGGTGGATGGAACAGGGCTGTGCCACGACTGACCCAGCTGGGCCGAGCAAGGCCCGGCCTGGCCCCGCTGGGCCGCCTGCAACCGCCACCCCCCACCCCCCCCCCCGATACCTCTCCGAAAGCCGGAAGACAAGAGAGATTTCCTGGGGTTTGTTTGTTCTTAAATGTGGATAACAGAGGCATGTCAAGCTTCTTAAGTGGCTTAAAAAGTTGCCAATATTCAAACTAGCCAGTTGATAGGTTCTGTCAGGTCATAGAGGAAGCTGTAAGCACCTCTTTTCAAGAGAATCCCTTCCGTGGCTGATGGAGCCTTCTTTACTAAAAAACCAAACTATGCTAAACCATGACAGCATGTCAAAGGACACTGTCTTGGTTTGAAAGACAGGTGTCTGACAAGGAAGGCAGGAGCCTCCCTCTAAATGGAAAATGTAACTGCTACGGTGCCTGCTGGGCTAGCATCCTGACACCGAGCAAACTTCTGCCTGCCCTGAGTGGGTACAGATGGAGACCGAACGCGGAGCGGGGGGACGGGCGAAGCACCAGCTCGGGTTCGCCTTGCCTCCCATTGTCTAGGGCACGCGAAGGAGGTAGGATGAAAGCGGAGGGGCTCCTCGTGGAGGAAGAGGGCTTATTCAGGACCAAAATCCATGGAGCAAGCCAAAGCCATGCAGCTTGCGGGGGCGTTTTGTACCCCTGCCAAAGGGATGTGGAAAACGCACAGTAACCAATAATACATCAACCAGGGGGTGTTACAGAGGCAGGGAGAAGGAATTACAACAAATGGGGGAAGGGGTAGGCGGGGAGGAGTAACAGAGACCAATTAACTGCTGAAGAACCTAGATCTCTCTGGAAAAGCGGCCAGATATGAGAAATATGGGGAAGGCAGGGCTGCGGCCAATGATAAGGAATGGATTTATGTATTTTTCACAGCCTTATGAATGCTCAGGGCTCTTGGGCTGGGGCAGCATCAAACCAATGGACCTTTGGGTCCACTTGATCCAGCTGACCCTGGCTTTGTCCATGGCTCACTACAACATGTAACCCCCTTCCCTCCGAATTATTATAATTTTGAAATTAAGGGGCTTTCAGGCAAAGATATGAGGAATAGTAATAACAGTTCTTTACTATGTTATATATATATGTATGACAAGGCAAACAAGCAACAATAACTATGGCAGTAACAACAAACAGAACCAGTAATCCAGTGCCAGCCTTCTCGGCTGTCAGGCCCTTTCCCCTTTGGTGCAGTTACGGTCACAGCTGGCAGGGGCGCTGGTGGCTCCCGGTGAGCAGGGCAGGTGCGATGATTCCCCTAGAGCTGCAGGGGGCGCTCCAGAGTGAGCTTGGGGAGCACGCGGTAATAGCAGCTTGGGATCCTGGGAAGGGATGGAAAAAAGGCTTCACAAACCCCCTGGGCATCCGATGCTGATGCCCGGCCGGACCCTCAGGAACAGCAGGCTGGAACAGCAGGGATTAGCACAAATCCCGAGTGGCAGACGAGATGTATCAGACTCTGGAGCTGCAGCAGGAACCCCGGGACGTCCCGGCAGGCAGGGCATGCGGAGCTACAGTGCAGCAAAGGCTCAAAGCAACAGCAAAGGAACGGTGGGGGCAGGGCAGCAGTGGCCCGGCTCCCAGCAGGGCAGGGAAAGGCGGGCTTGGGATCCCGGGGTTTTCCCTGAGGAACCTGAGCAGATGGTGAAAAGGTCCCTCTTTTAGTGAGGTAGGGTGTTAGGGTCCCATTGTAATGGCCGCGCCAGCAAGCAAGTGGCACACACGGTAAAAGGAAGGCAGCGGAAGGCGGAAACCTGCAGCAGTGATGAATTCTCTCCACAATGATGGCAGCCTTTTTTTCCCTCCAAACACCGGGAGAACAAGAGCCCTAGGGGCTGTACCCAACCCTGTAGGGTATGCCCAGCCCCTGCCCTGGAGGGATGTCTGCTGAGATAAGGAGATGGAGCAATCTCCCAGCAGAACTCCCTGGAAAGGGAGCTACTCTTCAGTTATGGCGAGGAAAAGACAAACCCAGAATCCTCTGGGAGACCCTATGCAGATCTTTTGTAACCCATTGGCCTTTACCCTCTGACACCCACCCCCTGTATCCCTATAAAAGCTAGCCCTCTGCCCCTGCGAGGGAGAGGGCTCGTCCCTAGCTTCCCCTTCGCCGGAGTACGGACCAGGAGTACGGGCCAACAATAAAGCTACTTCGTGCGGAACCAGCTACACGAGCCTCTCCGTCTCTCTCTGATCTGGCCTGGAGGCTGCCCTGCAGAGCTGAGCTGAAATCACGAGCTGATAATCACTAAAGAGCTGACAGCTTCTGCACAGGCCCTCCTAGCTAGCAGCTGAGGGAAGATACCGGGCTTCAGGAAGGCGATTCCTTTTGGGGCCATCTCTCCAGACTGGTCACCTCTTCCTCGGTCAGAGCTACTGACCCCTCACCAGCTGTAATACAACCCCTTTTTCCCAGTTCAGATCTCATGGCATCCCTGCCCTACATGAGAAAACCCCAGGTGAAAGAGAGTAGCCAGTTGGACTCCTCCACCTGTGGCCAGGTCTTTTTGTCTCTCTTAAGTACTCAGTAATTTGTCTCCTGGCGACACATTTAGGGAAAATTCTTTAATAGAAAAAAAAAAAAAAAAGGAGAACTCCTAAAACCCCAACAGATACCAAAAAGGGATGACCCCAGAGATAAGAGGGAATAATTTGGCAGACCAAGAAGCTTGAGATGCAGCAGAAAACGGGAGTGAAAAAGTTATGCTGATTTTGACTCAAAGACAGGGAGAATGGGAAATTCCAAAATTTATTACAGCAGAAGAGAAAGAATTAAGTAAGATAGGGGGAGAACAGGATCAATCAGGAAAATGGAAACTCCCTGATGGGAGACAACTACTCAATAAGCCCCTATCTAAAAAAATATTAGAAGATATGCACCAAAAAACTCATTAGGGTACCCAAGCTTTGTGTGATCACTTTGTAAGGAATCATGGGTGCATTGGGGTTTTTGGACTAGCAAAGCTAGTAACTGAGATATATGAGTTGCCAAAAAGTAAATAAAAAGGTTATGAGAAAAACACCATCAGGAGGTTGGGAGTTAGCCATGCGACCATTCCAAAGCATCCAAGTGGACTTTACCGAACTTCCTCAAGTACAGAGATGGAAGTTTCTATTAGTAATAGTAGATCATTTGACTCATTGGGTAGACGTGATTCCAGCTGTTAGAGCCACCGCAAACATAGTATTGAATACCCTTTTGGAACAAATCATTCATAGGTATGGAATGGTTAACAAAATAGATCCAGACAGGGAAACACACTTTACATCAAAGGTATTACAGCAAATTACTCAGGCCCTGGGAATAGAACGGGAGTTACATACCCCGTGGCACCCACAGAGTTCGGGCCGGGTAGAGAGAATGAATCAAACTCTGAAAAAGACCTTAACCAAACTGATGATTGAAACCCAGATGTCATGGATAAAGCGTTTGCCTTTAGCATTACCGAGGGTCCGGACACAACCCAGATAAGATACAGGAGTGTCGTCCTATGAAATGATGTTTGGATTGCATTTTTTGAGCTCCCATCAGGAAACTGCCACTTATGAGGAAGGGAAAGCAAGAGTTAAAAAATATGTCACCATAATTGCACAGACTTTAGAAAATTTGAGATTGAAAGGAATAATCCCTCAAACCACACCTTTAGATTTTAAAATTCATAATATCCACCCTGTGTTGCTGCCTGCTCTGAGCTGCCCTTCCACCTCCCTGGTCAAACAAGCCAGGACTTGTCCCTGCCATGTGCTGTGAACTCCTTTGTTCCAAGCACGGGCAAAACCAAATGTAACTCAAACTCTTTAGCAGTGTCTGATTGGCCAGTCACCCCGGGTCCACCCCCAGTTCTCCCCTTTCCCCTTTTCCGAATAAAAGAAGGACCCGAGAGGGGGCCCGCTCTCTTTGGCTTTGCATTCCTTCTGCGAACATCTGTGTGTCTCTGTCTCTTATTGAAAGCAGGACTATAGCTTAAACCAAGAGCTATATTTCTCCCTCTTTGCTTCTACTGGTGGTATCAGCTTTGCAGCTACCATTTGCCACTTTCAGAGCTACTGAAATGCTAGATTGACCGTGCTACCTCTCTAGGCTGCTCGAGGCTTTCTAAGGCATTGAACTACGAGCGCTAGCTGGTAAAAAGCTGTGAGTATTCCACAACCCTGGGGAATGGGTATTGGTTAAAACGTGGAAAGAACAATCTTTAACTCCACAATGGGAAGGTCCTTTTCAGGTACTGCTGATGGCTGAAGCAGCAATCCGCACCAAAGAAAGAGGGTGGATCCACACCAGCCAGATCAAAGGACCTGTGGAAGAACCTAAGGAGTGGACCATAACAGATGCCTGGTGATATGAAATTGACTCTTAAGCAGGGATTGGGTGGTAATGAACTGGGATGACCCAAATAATCCCCCAAGGATAACAGACAACTGGGAAGTAAGGAGAAGCTTATATGAGTGGTTTCAAGTACCCCCGGAGAAACTCTAAGGAAACTCAGATACCCTCCCTGGGGAGGGATAATTCCCCTCCAAACGGGATGATCTGGTTTATATAGATCTCAAACCCAGAAAATATTGGCTATAGTTTGTGATTTGTATAAAGAAGAAAATCGCTTATATCCCGACCTAAGGGTCGAATTACAGCCGCCTCCTGTACCAATGCATATACCGTGCCTTATACACTCCAATACAAGACATGCTAGCTGGGTTATATGTAAATGTACAGATTGTAAATGAAAATGGTATTGTAGCTCTCATAAAAGGCACCTGCATTGTATGACGTTGCACAAGTGACCTACCAGTTTTGAACAGACAGCTGTTATTAGAAGTAGAAATAGTTAGTTTAATCTGTGGTTGGGAATTATTGATACCGAGTGGGAAGTCCCTGAAGAGCAGTGGGAATCCACAATATCCAAATGTAAGCAGAGGTTTGCCTGGAAATTGGATAAGAGAAAATAACCTGCTTTGTGGATATGGACTACTAGTGCCTGTTGAAGAGTGAAAAACCCCAATACTGAAGTGCCAAAAGCGATTTACTTAGAAAAAGAGCAATAGGGAAATAGAGGGCAAGACTGGGTTGGCTGCTGTACTCGCCACCAAGAAGATTATAGGCACCTGCTATGGGTAGCAACCCCATAGGCATGGGAGGTGGGGGTATAAGTCATACCAGACCTCTGTTACTCCTTTTTCATCTCTTCCCTTTTGGAGCTCAAGAAAATTCATGTCACAAATGCTATAAATTGCTTTACTTCAGTAACACTCAAGGTTCCTTTTTCACTGCTCACACTCATATGGACAGTTACTGTTATGACCCATCCAAATTAGAAACTTGCACGCAAGACGGGCAAACATATTGGGTTGCAGAAAATTTAGGATTAGATAGTCAAAGGATTATAAGAAGTGAGTGTCCAAAAGGAGAAAGATGGATTTGCTTTACATTTGCCCTAGGGGGTGGAATCCAGATCCACGATCTGGTAAAAGAACAAATAGTAAATGAAGTGACAAAACAAACACCACAACCTAACCCCAGGTCAACCCCACATGAAGATTTATACACAAAAATCAAGCAACAATTAGAAAAGGAGATTGAAACCTCTAGATTAGGGAAAAACCTATTTGTAGATCTGGGAGAAAGAATAAAGAACTAAATGTAACTAACTGCTGGGTTTGTGGAGGGGCCTTTATGACAGAAGAAGGGCCATGGAAAGGCAGTAGCCTAGGCCCTGTTGAACTCCTTAAATGGAACAGAAAAAATATAAAAGGGGAAAACCAGCCAGAAGGATGGATTTTAAGTTCAACAGTAATAGAAGAAGAGTGCCGCTGGCGAACTGGGAAAAATTTTCTTAAAAGAGTAAGAAATACCCCCTGTAAAAGATATAAAGCTAGCAATGAGACTTCTACATGGTGGATTCCTGAAGAACCAATGCAGTATTGGGCCCGCAAAAAACTTAAGGGGAAGAGTTGCAAATATAATACCAAAGTTGAACTTTTCTTGTGTGAAGATGCAGGCAAAAATCCCTGTTTTAATATTCCAGAGATATCCAAATTTTGGAAAAATATAAATCAACAGGGTACTGACTATTGGAAAGCACCAGATGGCCTATTTTGGATATGTGGGAAAAGAGCTTACCCAAAACTCCCCCCCAGTGGAAAGGGAGTTGTACTCTGGGAATTATACAACCAGGATTCTTTCCTTTACCAGGACCGAACAGGGATGATTTAGGGGTACCAGTTTATGAGGCCTTAAAACGAAAAACAAGGGCAGTAATTGGAGGATCTCAAAAGTGGGGAAATGAAGAATGACCCACTAAACGGATACTGGAAACATATGGGCCAGCCACCCGGGCTCAGGACAGGAGTTAGGGATATCAAACCCCAATTTATATGCTAAATATTATCATAAGACTTGTTGCATGCAGGGATGGCAAAAAATGACATAACTTCAGGTCAGACAAGATGGTCGAAGCCGACCCTTTAATGCCAAAAACCCATCTTTTTATAGCATGGAACCCCAAAGAGAAATTACATGATTGGCCCCTTGGCTAGCCACCCACCAAAGTGAGTGGCTGAGGGGTATAACCACCCATTTCAAAATATTATTCAGTGAACCAAAAACAATTCCACTATGTTCTCACAACAGCCCTGCACCTGCAAATGTTTACCAACTAGCAAACCATCAGACAGATAGCTTGCATGAGAATGGAGACTTTCACATGAGACAGTAAAAAGTGGAGAATTTTTCTCTGCTAGCCTCCTCAGCATCTACAAAGACTCCAAGCAGTCATGGAAATAATAATGAATAAAACTGCCTTAGCACTGGAATTAATATCAAACCAACAAAAACAAACAAGGGCTGCTGTTGGAACCCTGGCTTCTGAGAATTTCAGCCTTTCAGTGCTGACAAGCAGTGATCCTCAGATGCACACAGTATTTGACCCAAAACCTTGGGAAGAGCTTCCTAAATTGTGTGATAACACTGAGGTTATTGCTGTGTAATTAAAAGTTATATCACTGGGTGGAATATGTAGAAATGTAGAAAATTAGGTTTAGGGGATATAGGTAATAATAGGTTACAATATGGAGGATTTGGGGTGTGGATTTATCTCTTCTTCTTTCTCCTTCTTCTTCACAAATCTAGGGGTTATGGTATTGGTTCAGAAGTCCTGCACTGCGGGATATGAAAAGTTAGTAATTGGGTTGTAATTAAAAACATATTACTTGTTATTTCATAATTGGTTAATTTAGACTTTAAAAAGCCTTGGAAATTAAGACTCACGGCCATTTTCCACCCTGCCAACTAAGAGGCACATACTGTGCAGCTGTATTATAGATAAGATATAATAAACAGCAAAGTCCGAACAAGAATTCTCGATCTCCTGCATCTTAATTCAAACTCTGAGTAAAAGAACTTGAAATTCAGAAACAGAGAAAATTAATAGGCTGCAGTGTATCAGAATAGATAGGCATTGGACTACCTATTAGCAGAAGAAGGGTGTGTGTGTGGGAAATTTAATACATCTGATTGTTGCCTGAAAAAAGATGATAATGGAGATGTCATTCTGGATATAGCCAAGGATATCCGGAAAATAGCCCATGTCCCAGTTCAAAAATGGGAATCGATGCTAAAAGCCAGCTGGTGGGACAATTTATTGGGAACAGAAGGGTGGAAAAAGCTTTGCTTTTTCCTCCTATGTGCAACAGCGGGTTTATTATTTCTGCCTCGTATGATTCCTTGTTTCATTCACCTAATCACCAGTGTGGTACAAAGAATATCAATAGTGGCAATGCCTATGGACCCCAAACTAGCTACATCTGGATCGGCACAAAGGTAATAATGGTGTTAAAGAAACAGAGTAAAACAAAGGATCTTGACCCCTATGAAGAGGCTAAATTGATTCTTGAAAGGCATGAGCTTATTACTAAGGTTAAAAACAATTATTGCTCAAGCCAAATGGTTTAGTAAAAAAAGAAGAGGAGGGATTGTGATAAACAGCTATTATAGCATTGGCTTTCACGGGTAGTGAAATGTAAGAAATATGATGTACTGGAATATGTTAGGAAAAAATATGGGCATGATAAGAATAACTTTGCTATGCAGATATTTACTAGTTAACTGTGAGGAATGAGACAACTCTTTGTAGAAATTAAAACAATTTATTAAAACAGAAAAATTGAAAAATTGTAAAAACTAACAAAATATAAAAATTTGGGATCCTAGTGGCTCAAGAGGTATGCCCCAGGAGCGCAGGGATTCAGGAACTTTAGGCTTAAGGCAGCTCTGAACCTCAGGTAGAGGAAAGAAAAAAAAAAAAAACTTGCAGTTTAGGCTGGTCAAAAAGAAATCTATTTCTAAAAGCCCCTAGAAAGGGGTAGGTTTCTCCAGCACTGCCTCAGCAAGCTGGAGAGGAAGGGAGACTGAGAGAGGCGTGTCTCCTTTTCTCCCTTTTATAGCTTTTGCTCCGCCCACAGTCCGCCCACAGCCCACCCCCCTGGTTCAAGGCGATTGGTGTTTTCCCCTTGACAGACCATCTCTGTCCACCAATGGCTCTTCCTGGTCAGAGGGGTGATATTAGTTGAGATAAGGGTCATGGAGCTTACGGGGGTATGGTTATGGGGGCTGGGCTGTTTGTTGCAACTGGGGTTTTTTTTAAAATCTGCCTTGAAACCAAGATACAAGTAAAACATAAAAAAAAAATACATCCAACACATCTTAAAACACTTGTAAAGGTATACAGTAAACACAGGAAGACCATAAAAACTTGATTAGTGTACCTGGGCTGATGGGTTAATTTAACATTCAATTTAAAAATGTTAAGCTCAGAATTAATTAAAGCACTTAATATGCAAAGACCAAGCACAAATAGGGATTTCATGTATGACAAGTCCCCCCTTTTTCTCTTATGCTCACATCTTTGGTCTTTGCATTTAAGTGGAGGTGGATAACTCTTCAGGGATAGATTCAAGCTCTTTAAAACTGTCCCACACTTGCTGGGCAATTTTTCTCTCCTTTCTAGTTTTCTTATTGTTACTATTATTGATATGCATAATCTTTTGAGCGAATGGTGGACGCTGCTGTTGTCCTTGAAGATCCTGGATCAGTGGCATGCTTTGGACGACAGTGGTGATTAGACGGATGAAACAAGGGATGAAACAAGGGAGAAAAATAAGTCCTGTAAGGGAAAGTCCAACAATAATTAAAGCTTTCTTCCACCATTGTCCTTGGAAAATATTTTCCCACCATTCAGAAGTGATCAAGGGCTGCCATTTCTGCACTGGAACATGGGCTAGTTTCCTGATGTTTTGGGTAATCTTGGTGATGGCTTCACCGTGATCATCAATATGGATGCAGCAGTCTGAGGTGTTAAACTTGCCGCATACTCCACCTTCTTCAGCTAGTAAATAGTCTAATGCCAGCCTATTTTGGTACACGGCTGCTCGAGTTTGCCCTTGCTGTGTGTTAAGTAGTTCAAGAGCAAGAGAGGTCTCATTAGTGATTACCTCAATTAGTGCTTGCAGTCTGATGATCCGGTTTAGCATGTAGATGGGAGTTCGGTACCCCCAGCTCCCATCCTGTGCCCATGTTGCAGGTCCATAAGTCTCTAGGATCCTCTCAGCTGGCCACTCTTCTTCTCCCCATCTCTGGGTCCCTCCTATTACATGTCTCTTAGTACGGAAAAGTTCATCATAAAGGGAGATTCCAAGGTGGGCTCCAGCGTTTTCAGCAAGTAGGAAGAAGTTTGGTTGAATGGCTCCAAGAGTGCAGCTCCCTTTCCAGCGAGGTGGTAAGTTGGAATAAGCTCGGTTACCACAGATCCAGTAGAGGTCTTGTGGTGCTTCCCAGAAGTGGGGTTGTATACTTGCTGCTGTAATCCAGTACTTGGAAATTTGTGGCAGGACAGAGTATGGATTTCCTTGATCCCAGCACTGCCAGAGTTTTTTAACAGGATTCAAAATGCAATTTTTGTTTTTAACCTTTTCTGCAGACCAGAATACATCTGGTTCTTGAGGTATCCACCAGTGTTTTTGCCCATCAGTTACCAGGTACCTTTTGCATATTGTCTCACCAACTTCTTCTAAAAATTTTCTTCCTTTCCTCCAGATGCATTCTTCTCCAATAACAGTATTGCTTAGCAGCCAGGTTTCATTGTCATGTCGGGTTGTGGGGGAGAGATTACTCAGTCGGAGTAAATCGGGGGGTCCAAGACTGACTCCCCGCCAAGGCCAACTCTCCGATTCTAAAGTTCCTCCGCACACCCAGCAATTTGTTAAATTTAGCTGTTGTCCAATCCTTTCTGCCAGGTCAATAAACAAGTTTTTCCTTGACATCAAAGGATTGTTTTCTTTTTGTTTTTCCTTTTCTTCTATGACCACCTCTTGGATCAGGTCAGTGTCATAGGTCTTTCTTTTTAACAAATCTTCTGTCTTGGTTATGTATCTAAAATTGAAACAGAGCCAATCGTCTTGGGAGGGACACTCTCCCTTCTGCTTATGTATTTGGGTGCCAATGTTTTTGCCAATCCAGTACTTGTGACCTTTTTCTGAGCAGATACTCAACTTTGTTATGTTGTAACAAGATGGATTAACATAAGTATGTGCTCGGAAAAAGTGTCGAATTTGAAATGAGCCTCCTTCTGCCTGGTACACAGTCTTGTAACATCTGTTACAGCGGCTGTCGGCTGCTTGTGTAAAGGGAGGCCAGAGGACCCAGAGACAGATGACACTCAGTAGCAGGATGTTGCTCACTTTCCCCTTTAGGCATACTCGAGAGGAGCTGTCAGCATTTGGGTTGCCTCTGCTGGTGGGGGTTGTCATCTTTGCTTCTTTCGTCCTTTCTTTAGGCATCTCACCTTCAGATGGTTCTTCAGTGATCTCAGGCTTCTGGAAACTCATGGTTATTTTAGGGTTGGCCTTGTCAAAGATTAGAGTTATCGTGCCCGTAATTTTGGAGTCTGATTGGACTGTTATTGAAAGAGAATGCTGGCTTCAAATGGAGCCTTACTATACAGTTGATGTGACAATATGGTTGTGTGAAGGCAGAATCTGTAAAAGGGAATAACAAAGAACAGAATTAACAGCAAAATATTTTCAACTTAGTTTAACAACTTGTAGCTAGCACTTATTACTGAGGTATAACTGGGGAAGAACTGGGAGTACAGGATTTTATTAGCTTGGAGTGAGGGATGCTGGGTGGAGCTTTCAAACAGGGTGTTTAGTTTGATGGTTTGTCTGGAGGTTTCTTCTCTTCAATTGGTGGTGTTACTGGACCCTTCACCCTCTTGACATGCGTCCAGCCCTTTTCAAATGTCCGGACAGCTGTTTCAGTGGTTAGCTGGACCTGAAATGGACCTTCCCAGGATGGGGTTAATGACTTTTCTTTCCAGGATTTTATTAACACCCAGTCACCTGGATTGATGTGATGTAAATTAAAATCAAGTGGGGGAGTTTGTGGTAGAAAACCTCTTTCCCTTAGCAACTCTAGATTTTTGGCAATTATCTGTACATATTGTTGTACATTGGTGTTTCCACACTCTTTCACATTCAACTCTTGTGGTGTAGCAAGGTAGGGTAATCCATACAACATCTCATATGGTGAACAACCCAAATCAGATCTTGGCTGTGTCCTAATTCTAAGAAGAGCAAGTGGAAGGCATTTTACCCAGGTCCATTTTGTTTCCAGCATTAATTTTGTGAGGGTGTTCTTGATTGTCTGGTTCATCCGTTCCACTCTCCCAGAGCTCTGTGGATGCCACGGGGTGTGTAATCTCCAATTTGTTCCTAATTGCTGAGCCAATTGTTGTACAATTTGGGAGGTAAAATGAGTACCTCGATCTGAATCTATGCGGTGGACTATCCCATAACGGGGGATAATTTGCTCGAGGATCACCTTACTCACTGTCTGGGCTGTTGCATTGACAGTTGGAATAGCTTCCACCCAGTGGGTAAGGTGATCAACGATTACCAATAGGTATTTCCACCTCTGGACAGGAGGCATTTCTGTAAAGTCAATTTGAATGTTTTGGAAAGGCCTGATTGCTAATTCAATTCCTCCGCCCGTGTTCTTTTTCATTACCTTTTTGTTAACTTTTTGACAGATTACACAGTCCCGGGTTATTTGGTTGGCTATTTCATAAACACCAGTGCATCCAAAAGTTCTGAGATAGTGATCCGCCAGAGCCTTTGAACCCCAATGATTGCTTTGGTGGATATTTTGTAGAATTTCTCGGGTTAAATTTTTGTTTAAAATTTGGCGTTTATCTGGTAAATACCAGCGGCCTTGAGAATCCTCATTGGCACCAATTAAAACTAATTTCTGTTTTTCCTGATCAGTAAAAATGGGCGTGGGTAAAATGTTAGTTTGTGGAATAGTGTCAGATGCGGTGGTGTTAGTTGGAAGTTGGTTTACTTCCATCACTTTTACCTCTTCTTCCACTGCTGCTTCTTTTGCTGCCAAGTCTGCTAGGTTGTTCCCCCGAGCTTCTTTTGTGGTTCCCGATTGATGACCTGGAATATGCACCACTGAGATCACCTGAGGCAGTTGCAGTGCTTTTAGAATTTTTAGGATCAATTCCTTATGTAGGATATCTTTCCCTTTGGTGTTTAGGAACCCCCTTTCGGACCAGATTTTTCCAAAGGTGTGGACTACGCCATAAGCGTATCTGGAGTCAGTGTAAATGGTCCCGATGCTTCCTGCTAGTCGGTGGAGTGCTTTTTCTAGGGCATAGAGCTCACAGACCTGAGCTGACCAGGTCGGTGGCAATCTGCCCTTTTCTAGCACACACATTTGGTGTCCATCGACCACTGAATAGCCAGAGCATCGTTTTCCATCCACCACTCGAGATGGCCCGTCAATGAAGAGGATTTCCCCTTCATTGAGGGGACAGTCCACCAGGTCCTCTCTGACTTTTGTTTGGATGTCAATTATCTCGATGCAATTGTGTTCAATTTCTTTTTCTGATGGGGTTCCATAAAGAAATTGAGCTGGATTTTGGTGTGTACACACAACTAACCTCAGGTGGTCTGAGTGCATGAGAATGGCTTCATATTTGACTATTCTTGGGTCAGTTAACCACTCTGCAGCCCTGTGAGCTAAAATGGTTTTGATTGAGTGTGGTGTATGCACTGTCAAGTCTCCACCAAAAATGAGTTTTTGACTCTCCGAGACCAGAACGGCTGCTGCGGCGATGGACTGGATGCAGACAGGCCATCCTCTGGACACTGGATCTAGTAATTTGGAAAGAAAAGCAACTGGCTTCCTGACTCCACCCCACTCCTGGGTCAAGACGCCATAGGCAACTCCCTTCTCCACATTAACAAATAGATCGAAGGGTTTTTCTAGTGAAGGAAGGCTTAAAACAGGTGCTTTTGTTAATTTCTCTTTCAGATTTTGTAATTTTTGTGTGTCTGAATTAGTCCAATTAAAAGGTTCTTCTTCTATTAGTTTTTCATATAAAAATTTGGCAGATTGTGAATACTGATCAATCCACAGTCTGCAGTATCCAAATAGGCCTAATAATTGCCGGATTTCTCGTTTTGAAGTTGGAGGTGGTAGATTTAGGATTCCTTCTACTCTTTCAGCACTGAGTTTTTTTGTGCCATGGCCAATTAGATGTCCCAAATACTTCACCTCCTGTAGCACAAATTGTAATTTAGGTTTTGACACCCTCAGCCCGTTCCTCCCTAGAAAATTCAGTAACTGAATTGTAGCAGTTCTTACCATAGACTCCTGTTCCCCAGAGAGGAGCAGGTCATCTACGTACTGAGTTACCTGAATCCCTTCGGGTGGAGAAAAGGAACTTAGCAAATCTTCTAGCGCTTGGCCAAAGAGTGTGGGTGCCTCGGTGTAACCTTGAGGCAGGCGAGTCCAGCGCAGCTGCTGCTTCCGTCCAGTGTCTGGATCCTCCCAGGTAAATGCAAAGATGTCTCTGCAATGAGAATCTAGAGGACATGACCAGAAAGCATCTTTAAGGTCAATAACAGAGAACCAGGCATGTGCTGGGAGTACCCGACTCAGGAGTGTATAGGGGTCCTGCACCAGTGGGTACCTGGTTTGGACTCTCTTATTGACCTCACACAGATCTTGTACAAGCCGGAATGACTTATCTGGTTTCTGGACAGCCAAAATTGGAGTGTTGTAACTGGATTTGCAGGTCTCAAGAATTCCATCTTGTAATAAGTCCATGATAACAGGCTTCAGGCCCTTTCTTTTGTCCTTGGAGAGGGGATATTGTGGTACACGTACTGGCTGGCTATTTGGGAGCAACTCAATTGTTAGAGGTGTGATGTCCATTTTTCCCCGGTTGCCAGGTTTGGCCCACACTACCGGGTCAATGTGTTGCTCATCTACTAAAGATAAAACAAACAGTTTAGTGGTCATTTTTCCACCCTGCGGTACCACCCCAACCCTCAGAGGTATTTGGAAGTCACGTCCTAAAAGATTGATCCCAGCTTGAGGTAGGTATAGCACATCTCCTGTATGGGTACGTCCTTGTATGGAAAGGGTTACATTTTTAATTACAGGAACAGCAAAGCTTTCACCATTAGCACCATATATATCTAATGTATCTTGAGAAATAAAACATCCTGGAGGTGTTTCAGTGACACAGGTTCTTTCAGCACCTGTGTCCACTAAAAACTCCACTTGTTGTCTCTGGGGTCCAGCTTCTAATTTTATCAAGGGCTCTTTAAGATGTTTTTGCCCCAGAGAATAAAGCCCCTGACCCCTTCAGTTGTTCAAAATTTGTCCCTCCATTTGAAGGACTCCTTGATCTCTCTGCTTTTTAAAACAGTACCACTGCCCGTGGCCTGGTTTATTACAGTATGTGCAAATTAACCTCTCAGGTCTTTGAACAATTGAGGTAGATCGTTTATTGCAAGCACAAACCTGTGGCTGTTGCTGAGGGCAGATTTGGGTTTGCTGTTGTGGGATGCCCCTTTGGAAAGTTCTTTGTGTAGGAGGGTTGTGGATTGGAGCATTAGTACTGTTATTCATTATTCGGCTTTTAGCCTTCATCCTCTCTTCATCCCTCCTAACAAAGACTTTTTGGGCTTCCTCCAGTAATTCATCTAGTTCCCTCTCTGGCCAATTTTCCAAATTTTCCAATTTTTTTCTGATGTCAGGCCAGGAGTGAAGCACAAAATGTACTTTTAGCATAGTTTTGCCTCCCTCACTGTCTAAGTCAATGACAGAATAAAGTTGAATGTTATTCCTTAACCGAGCCATCCAAGCTGTTGGGGACTCATCCTTTTCCTGTTCCCCACAAAATGCTTTTTTCATATTATTAACTCGAGGAACAGCTTCTCTAATCCCTTTTATAATTAAATTTCTGTAGTCTTTCATGTTCCTCCTGCCCTCTTCTGAATTTGGGTTCCATTCAGGGTCTGTCAGTGGTAATTTTTGTTCTCCAATTGGGCCCTGATTAGAATTATTTTCTCTGTCCCAGACTGTCACTCCTGCAGCTCTAATCAATTTTCTTTCCTCAATGGTGAATAAGGAGTGAAGGATGGATTGTATCTCTCCCCAATTATAAATATTAGGGCCGAGGAATTGATCAAATTGGTCAGCTAGACCAATGGGGTCAGCCATCAGGCTTTTCATTTCTTTTTTAAATTCTCGTACCTCAGATGAAGCTAGAGGTACAACTACATAACCAATTCCTCCTTGAGCATTTCCCATGGGTACCTCCCGAAGAGGTAAAATTTTAGACTCATGGGGAGTGCTAAGGCAGGTGGGACAGTCAGGTGTTTTAAATGATTTCTTTCTAGTGCAAGATGCTGGGCCATCCTGGCTAGAAGAAATCCTTTGTCCGGTTGTCTTTTTGTGAGAGCAGGAAGGAACAGAATTTTCTTTTTCACTTTCATTCTCATTTTCTGAGTCCCTTTCGATTGGGTGGCTTGATGAAGGAAGGACCCTTTCTTGTTCAATTTGGACCCTCCTTTCTGGAGGAGTTACTGGAGGAAGGTAGTCTAGGGGGTCCCACTTTGGTTTATTTAATTTAGGTTTTTGTTTTTCTTTCTGTTTGTGTTCTTCTGCAATGGAAAAAATTTGGTTTGAATTTTTATTAAGTCCAATTGAATTAGATTTAGTTTCCTCTTCCAATTCTATTTTTTTGCTTTGGTCTTCATTTTGTTTTTGCCAATAATTTAACCAAATTTTAGCATAGTCTAATTCATCAGAATGTTTTGGAGCTTTGTAATGTACATAAGAATGCAAAGCCTCACAAAGCCATTTTTCAGAAGACCCATACTTGGGCCATCTGAGACCATCTTTGTTAATTCTATGTTTTGGCCACTTAAAAACACAGTACCTAATCATTTGGCACTGGTCTTTTTCTTTAGTTAAAAGATTTTCTTCCCACTTTAGGAGCATTTGTCCTAACGGGCTCTCTGGGAAAATTTTGTATTTCTTCATTAGGTCTTTCTTTTTGCTATTTGCTTGTCCCATTTTGTTACTGGGAAGCAAACAAGTAGCTAGTGCAGAAGAAAATTTTTTTTATTTTTTTTTTATTTTTTTTTTCTAATTAAATAAACCAAAGTATTGTATTATATAAAACAATTAAAATATTGCATAAGGAAATAATGTTACAAAATAACCTAAATTCAATACACTATCACAATAAAAAAAATGATAATAAAGTTATAAGCATAAAATACAATACAACTAATGTAGAGAAAAGCAAGCAGGGTTAGTAGATATATAAGGGAATGAATGATGGCGAATCTGTGGGAAAATTAAATATGGTAGGCTGGTGAGAAACAAATATGTTGCAAGAAAAATTAATTTTTAATTATAAAAAGAATAATTAGTGAATATTTAAATTGTTTAAAGTATAACTGAAATTTAGATAGCTTTATACATATATACTTAAAATTTAAGAAACAAGAGTTGTCTTTATTAGCAAAGGAGAGATAAATTTAAAATATTTATAACCGAATTAAAGGAAAAATATTATAATGAATAACACAAACAGTAATTCAAAATATCAAAGTAGTGTCTTATGATTAAAGCAGATAAAGCAAATTACAACTACAATCCAATAACCCAAACACTCCAAACTAACAGGAAGTATAAAGGTGCTAGATAGCACTGACCACAAGAGTGCAGCTAAAACAAGTTCACACATGCACTTAGAACAGCAAAGGGGTGCAGTTCAGATTAAAGGGACACAAAATGGCGGCTGCCCCTGCCGAAACCCGAAATTTCAAAATGGCGGCCGACCACGTGGAAACCCGAAATTTCAAAATGGCGGCCGACCACGCGGCGGCCCGAAATTTCAAAATGGCGGCCGACCACGTGGAAACCCGAAATTTCAAAATGGCGGCCGACCACGCGGTGAAAAGAAAAGGAGAGGGGTTTAAAATGAGGTTTCTCCTCAGTTCTAGACCCGAGGAGACTGAGACACTAATAAAAATGAATTTGGGGCTGCGCACACCCCTAAAACGTGGAAACCTCCCCCCAGAAAGGCTGATCACCACACTCGATCTTCCCCTCTCTGTCTCTAAAGGGGTGATCCCTCGTGGTGCCCTTAAAAATGAACCCTTTCAAGCACACTCACACACACACTGGGGGCGGCCAACCCCCCCACACACTCTCTCACAAAAGGAATTCCACTCGGAGGTTCCCCAAAAACTAATAGCCCTTAAAAAGGGTAAGTCCCTAACTAAGTTCCCTTTAAGAAGGGTTCAAGCCTTACCACAAGTCTTTCTCCACCGGAGGTGTCCTTTCTCTGCTGCAGTAATCCTTGTGGGAGCCCAGAAAATCCAAGGAGAAAAAACCAAAAAAATTGCAGAAATTCAAAAATAGTAAAATTAACCAAAATACCTGGATTTTAGGGCAAAAATAGGATCCCGGCCGAGTCCCCCAAAAGAGTTGTGAGGAATGAGACAACTCTTTGTAGAAATTAAAACAATTTATTAAAACAGAAAAATTGAAAAATTGCAAAAACTAACAAAATATAAAAATTTGGGATCCTAGTGGCTCAAGAGGTATGCCCCAGGAGCGCAGGGATTCAGGAACTTTAGGCTTAAGGCAGCTCTGAACCTCAGGTAGAGGAAAGAAAAAAAAAAAAAACTTGCAGTTTAGGCTGGTCAAAAAGAAATCTATTTCTAAAAGCTCCTAGAAAGGGGTAGGTTTCTCCAGCACTGCCTCAGCAAGCTGGAGAGGAAGGGAGACTGAGAGAGGCGTGTCTCCTTTTCTCCCTTTTATAGCTTTTGCTCCGCCCACAGTCCGCCCACAGCCCACCCCCCTGGTTCAAGGCGATTGGTGTTTTCCCCTTGACAGACCATCTCTGTCCACCAATGGCTCTTCCTGGTCAGAGGGGTGATATTAGTTGAGATAAGGGTCATGGAGCTTACGGGGATATGGTTATGGGGGCTGGGCTGTTTGTTGCAACTGGGGTTTTTTTTAAAATCTGCCTTGAAACCAAGATACAAGTAAAACATAAAAAAAAATACATCCAACACATCTTAAAACACTTGTAAAGGTATACAGTAAACACAGGAAGACCATAAAAACTTGATTAGTGTACCTGGGCTGATGGGTTAATTTAACATTCAATTTAAAAATGTTAAGCTCAGAATTAATTAAAGCACTTAATATGCAAAGACCAAGCACAAATAGGGATTTCATGTATGACATTAACATTATAACTAGGGTTAAAGTTACAAGATGATTATATAGCTTGAGTTATAAGATACCTATATAATTTGAATTATAACTTTTTATACAATGTAATAGCTAGTATATAGTTAACTAATTGCTTAATGCTTAAATAAACAGAAAGCCAGGCGGATAATCTCAAAAATAGACAAGATAAGAGAAGCAGCAGGATGTGCTAATGAGAAAGGAATTCAAACAGGTTGGACCCAGAAAGACCTAGGAAGATCATAACTGCGCATGCTCCAAAGATAAAGTTGAAAAGTTCAGAGTAAAGGGGAACTCAAGCCTTCAGCAGAGAAGACCCCCGAAGACTCTGTAGTGGTTTGGTCTAAAATACTCATTACTGTTTATCTTCTGTGAGATAAGAATTAGGAGAAATGCAAAGCAGGCACCAACTTGAATGAATATAAAGAAGTTTATTAACAGACCTAAAAGAAGAAAAGAAAAAAAAATTATACCACCTTCAGAACTCTCCTCCTCCCCCCACCTTCCTCCCTTCTCCCACTGACAATGTAAAGACAACCCTTAAGATGTTCAGTCTGTTTACCACTTCCATAATAACCTTGTTCAGTCCATTTAGAAAGAGAAGTCTCTTTTTGCTCGTGCTATGAAAACAGTATCACAACAAGACAGCCACCCACTTCCAAATATTGTTCAGTCCATTTAGGAAGAGGAATCTCTCTGCTTGCGATGTGAGTCCCTTCCCTCGACTTGCAGCTTTTCCCGCAACTGCTTTCGAGGGTCCACTCTTGAAGTTTTTTGGGGTACAATTTTAAGGTTGAGCTGTTCAGAAACAAAAAAAACAGCGGCCCTTCTCCTTCCCTGGGAGTAAAGGGTCTTTCTTATCTTCAAGACTATCTCTGGGAGCATCTCTAGGAATTGAGGTTTTTCTCCTTTCCCATTTGGAGCAAAAGTCCTCATCTGGTTCATCTGGTTCATCTCTGTTCAAACTTCTCATGAAATTACAGCTGCGGCAGCATCTGCCTATTGCTTATGACTTGAACACTCCACCCCCCATATCTTCATGAAATTACAGCGGGATACTCTGATATATCATAGCTTCACAACAGACTTTCAGCTTTAAGCATCTCCTCTCTCTCTTCCCTCAGGTTTTCAGCTCTTCACAGCAATAAAAGGGTTAATCTCACCTCGGCCTTGCAGCTGGAATGTGGCTTATCGCTGTTGGTCACCTGACCTCTGCCGGACAGAGGTGCCGCTTTGCTGAATCTCAGCTGCAGTGGAGGGGGGGTTCCGAGCCTCTCTGGCCGCCCACGGCAAGGCAGTGGGGGGGGGGGGGGGGGGGGGTTCCACGGCTGGAACAGGCCCATGGCTCCAGTCTGGCCGTGGCCCGGCCCGGCCCGGCCCAAGCAGGGCCTGGCCGGGCCAGGCCTGGCCCCCGCACGGGGCCTGCAGCCACCTGTCCCAGCGCCGGAAACGAGAGAGAGCTTGGGGGAGAGTTTGTCTATTCTTAAGTGTGTATCACAGAGGCGGTCACAACTTTAAGTGGCTTAAAGAATTGTCCATATTCAAACTGGCCAGCTGATAGGTTCTATCAGGTCCCAGAGGAAGCTGTAAGCACCCCTTAGCAAGGATATCCCTTCTGGGACTATGCTTGCTAACCTATGACAACTCTCACATCATAATATGCATGCTCTAAAAGGTGGGTCGGGGGAGGGATTATGTTAATCCCTTCTACAAAAAAAAGTAAATTAGTTCACAGAAAAACTATGAATATGCATTGTGGTTCATTAATATGCATAATGTTAAAGCATGTAACCGGGAAGTTTGTGTAAGTGTGCATGCCTCTGGCTATGAGCTAAGCACCCGGCACTGTCCTTTGCCTTAAGTGACCTTTGTCCCCTATTGTCCCTTATTAAATTTATAAAACCCCAAAAAAAGAGGAGTGGGCTTCGTTTCTCACAGCATATCTGACAAGAACCCCCTAATTAGGAACCCGCCTGGTGAAGTAATTCCCCCAGTTCTAGTACCTTCCAGATTCTTTCCCCCTCAGGATGAGATCCAGGCCCTGTTTACAAAAGTATGTCTCAGAAAGCTGGTTTCAGCCTTGGTTTCTAAAGAGAACCAAGATAGCATAGGGATCTTGGAATTTGTTTTCTCTTTCTGCCTAGGAAAAGCTACAATATGAAGCTACAAAGCTACAAGTATATGTGTAAAGGATACAGAGAATATATAAAAGAAAAAAGGGTAAAAACCTGTTCCGGTTTGGCCAAATTTAGAAATATATACTCTGAGAGAAGGCACAACCACCCCTCCCCCACCAGGTTCGGGAAAAGATAGATTTTCCTCGAAGGGAAGTGACGGAGATAAAACTATTTAACAAACACACGGGAAAAGGAAAATAATGCTAAATAATAAAATCTCTCACTGTGGAGAAAAACCTGGGAAAGTGTTAGAGCCCTCCCTTTGGTCTCCTCGGAGCTGGGGCTTGGCCCCAGGCCAGGCCCTCTGTGCCCGGTGGAAAGTCCTCCCGATGTGCTCTGATGTTAAAGCAATGAAGCAGTCCAGTAGAAAAGGGAGAAAATCCAAAATTCCGGGGAAGGAAAAATTCAACTCTCAGTCTCTCTCTGGAGAACAAAGCAGCTGAACCACTGGCCAAAAAACTGTCCTGGGCGCAGCAAGCCGGGTGCTTCCTCCGTCCCCTGCCACAGCTGGAAACAAATTGCTATCTGTGTGTGTGACCTTGAACAAGCTGCAAACTGCTTTGAAAAAGTTTTGCTCCATTTTTTCCTTCCCCCTCTCAGGCTCAGTTTAGAGGCGTAGAAAGGCACAGGAATTAATTTCTGGGCATAGGCAGCAATATGGGATACACATCATATGGTCACCCCAAGACAAAACCAAAATGACATCACCTGTTCAAAAGAGGAAATCCAAGACCAAATCAGTTTGCATAGTGAGTTAAAAGGGGGAGGCAGGACCCTCACAAACAGTTGAAAAGACAGGCCCAGAGATAATCACCCAATCCCTGTCCCTGTGTGACCTGTGAGCAGTTCACCCACTGGACACTTGAGTCCATATTGACCTTGCTTCTTCGACTATGGGATGCTGCGACCCAAGAGAAGAACCTAGAGGGTAGTGAAGCCAGACAACTAGAATCTCTGTCCTGGGATGTGGTTATTGACCAGGGGGTTGAAAAGAAGCAAGAAAATCTCAGCCTCTGGAGGTGACTGCTGTCAAGTGTGAGGGAAAGATACCTTTGCAGGGAAGACCTCTATGTGCAGCAAGGCCAGTAGAGCACTATGGAGCAAGGTATCCAGTGCCTGAGACAACTCGCTGTGATGGAGATAATTTTTTCGGATGACAAACAATTCCCTAAAAGTCCAGACTGTCTGGTGTACATCACAGATGTGGATGGAATTTGTATGGCTTGGGCCAAGCATATATTCCCACTACCTAGCACTGAAGCAATGGAAGAAGGGAGAAGACACAGTGGGAACTTTGATTACCACACTCTGGAGATATGAAGACACTATTGTCCCATTTAAGGCCCACGTCTTGGCCATGCAAACAGACCTGGCCAAGCATATCCAGAAATTGGAAGATAAAATTGAAGAAGGCCATCAGAAACTCAGGAGCTTAGGGAGGGAATGATCCATGTCTCACCAGTAGAGACCAGAGCCCCTGCTATTAGGAGAAGGTCCCCCCCTGGCCAGGGAGAGAGGGTACACACCACGAGGTAATCTGTGGTTTTACCTTCATGACCATGGAGAAGACATGAGGAGATGGGATGGAAAACCTACCTCTGCCCTAGCAGCATGAGTACATGAGTTGAAAGGAGGAGCAACTACCACAGGAAACTCGTCAAGGATAAATGCCTCTCTGGTCTCTCATGGGCAAGCCCCTAGGCAGAATAGAAGGGATGATGTTATGTCTGATCCTCTGGAAGGGGCCTCCAGGTCATACTTATAGGGAAGGAGAAACGAGTACAATGACCAAAACTAGAAAGGCCCTGTCTCCAGCCAGGTGGAGGAAAGGAACAATTGGATATATTGGACTGTGTAGATCTGATGGCCCACAAGAGTATAAGGCTTTAGCTGATACCAGTGCACAATGTACCCTGATGCCATCAAGATATGTAGGAACAGAATCTATCTCCATTTCTGAGGTGACAGAAGGATCCCAACAGCTGACTGTACTGGAAGCTGACGTGAGCTTGACCAAGGGGGAGTGGCAAAAACACCCCATTGTGACTGGTCCAGAGGCCCTGTGTATCCTTCGCATAGATTACCTCAGGAGCGGGTATTTCAAAGACCCAAAAGGGCACTGTTGAGCCTTTGGGATAGCTGCTGTGGAGACAGAAGAAACAAGACAGTTTAATGCTTTGTCTGGTTTCTCAGAGGACCCTTCTGCTGTGAGACCACTGTGGGTTGAAGAACAACAGGTACCGATCGCCACTGCAATGGTCCATTGCCAGCAATACTGAACCAACCAAGACTCCATGATTCCCATCCTGTTGGGGTTTTTAGTTTAGTCCTAGTTTTTTTTCTGTTAAAGGAATTTTTTCCCATAGCATGTTGCTAGGAGATAAATGGCCATACTTGAGAGGAGATAGCCATACTTAAGAAAGACAAAAGGGCCCGGCCAGGCTTTTGTTCTCACCTGGCGGGCAGTTCAGTTCGCTCTCAGCGTCTGGAGGGAGAAGGTGCAGAGAAAGGAGCTGCTGGTTCCCGTTTTCGGCGTCTTTCCTTTCTGCTGGAAACAACACCGGGGATCCCAAAGCTGCTTTCCCTGCCCTGCTGGAGGCTGGGGCTGCGGCCGCCCTACCCCGCTGCTGTTTCGAGCCTTCGTTACGCTGTAGCCATGCTCACCCTGCCTGCCTGGAGCCCCGGGGGGTTCCCCTTTTGGATACATCTCGTCTGCCACCCGGGATTTGTGTTTGTGCCTGCCGCTTCAGCCTACCAGTCCAGCCTCCTGTTTCCGGGAACCCGGGTCCAGCTGCCCACCGGTTTGTGAAGCTCCTTTGTTCCATCCTTCCCCGGGATCCCAGGGCATCAGAGCAGCCGCGTGTTCCCCGAGCTCGCTCCGGAGCGCCCCCTGCAGCCGCGGGGGAACCATCGCACCTGCCCTGCTCACCGGGAGCCGCCAGCGATCCCTGCCGGCTGCGAGCGGAACTGCACCCGAGGGGAAATAGCCTGACAGCCGAGAAGGCTGGGACTGGGTTTGTGTTTGCTGTTACTGTCATAGTTGTTGTTGTTTTGTTTGACTAGTTATATATATATCTCTATATATATAGTAAAGAACTGTTATTCCTATTTCCCACATCTTTGCCTAAAGACCCTTGATTTCAAAATCATAATAACTCAGAGGGAAAGGGGTTATATCTGCCACTCCAAGGGAGGCTTCTGCCTTCCTTAGCAGACACCTGTCTTTCAAACCGAGACAGATCTTGGCGCCCAACCGTGGGGCCTGAGGGCATTAAGAGAGAGAGGTGAAAAAGGAATAACAGTTCCTGAATAACTTAAGTTTGTGTGTTGGATATAGGAACCTTGGTAGGCAGCACTATGTGGTCTACTTTGCCCTGGTTCGGGTGGCATGTGGCCATGGCTATATTCTTCCCCTTTGCAGCTCCTTACTTGAATATGGGTCCTCTCACTAAGGCTATCATTGCTGTTATCCAGCTTGTGCTGTGGGTCGAGAAGGTGAGGAATTCATGGGTTTTTAACTTCCTCCGGAATGTGGGCACGTGGATAAACGGCTATCACACACTGAGCGCATGTTTTTGGGGTTATGTTAACAATGGTACCTTCTGTGAGGAAATGACACCAGGGGAAGTTTTCCCCCAACCCCTCAACCAGTTCTTTGGACCCAGCCCATCAATTTTCGAAGGGTTTAGATTCCCTCTGAATACTAACCACCTGCTGCTGGTAGGCCTACTCTATTTAGCATTCAAGGATAAGCTGAGATTGGCTTGGATAACTACCCAGACACCAGCCCCAGAGACTAGAGATCCTGCCCCGGAGCCTGATCCTGCCCCAGAACCTGATCCTGCCCCAGAACCTGACACGGCCCCAGAGAGTAGAGTTCCTACCCCAGAGCCTGATCCTGCCCCGGAACCTGACACGGCCCCAGACACTAGAGACCCTGCCCCACAGCCTGATACCGCCCAACAGCCCACCTCAGAAATGGACTACCCGAACTGGGTGGGGGTACTGGCGAAAGGGATGCAGGAGATGTGCCAGGAGATGGGCCAGGTGCGCCAGGAGATATGCCAATTGCTAAGGGAATACACCTCCTCAGCTAGTGAAAAACCCTCTCCCTGCCCCAAAGAGGGTGAGTCCGACGGTGCAGCAGTGGAACCCACGGATGTTACAACCGTCCAGGTTTCAGCTGAACCCCAAGGACAAGTACAGCCAGCAGCAGTCGCCCCTGTGCAAAGGAGGAAGTGTAAGACCAAATCAGTACGACCAGTTAATGATGATGGGGAACCAGGGCCCTCACAACCAGCAGGGGAGCCAGAGCCAGAAATCATCATTGAGTCCCTGTCATACGACAGTCTCCGTGGTATGCGAGACGACATTGTGCGAAGGGGGCGTGAGCCTTATACCACCTGGCTGCTTCGGGTTTGGGACCTTATGGGCACAAGTGTGCAACTGGATAGTGGTGAGGCAAGGTATCTGGGATCGTTGACCCAGGACCCAGGTGTGAACCAGGTATTTGTGAGAGAGCCAGGGCCCCTTTCTCTCTGGGACCGGCTCTTAATGAGTGTGAGAGAAAGGTTCATTCACAAAGAGAGAATGCAGGAGTACCATCATAGAATGCAGTGGAAGACACTTGAGGAAGGGATCCAACAGCTAAGAGAAGTGGCAGTATTAGAGGTACTCTTTGGGAGGGATGGACAGCACGGTAATGACCCCGATAAGGTCAGGTGCACAGGACAGATGATGTGGAACCTGGCAAGGCTAGGGCCATCGCAATACACCACTTTCATTGCAACCATTGATGCTGACAATAACCGAGAAACAGTGGGCTCTGTTGCCAACAAGCTCAGGAATTATGACAGCATGGTCAATGGTCCGCTGAAAGCTCATGTCTCTGCTGTGGTCCAGGACCTCAAAGAGGAGATGAAGGAAATGAGGGAGGAGATGGAGGAGATGAGGAAGGTCAGTGTGGCACCAGTGCGAGTCACAGGCCCCCAAGTCAGAGCCCGTCGTCCCCCTGCTAGAGAGAGAGGGTACACCCCACGAGCTGAGCTGTGGTTTTTCCTGTGTGAGCATGGGGAAGACATGAGAAGGTGGGATGGGAAACCCACCTCTGTCCTGGCAGCCTGGGTGCGTGAACTCAAGGAGGGAGGCACTAACCGAGGGGGCTCCACTAAGGTGAAAGTAGCCTCAGCCTCCCGTGACCGAGCTGCCAGGTATTACAGAAGGGAGGATGATATGTCAGATCCCCTCGAAGGTACCTCTAGTATGTATGCCCAGGGAAAGAATGATAACCAGGGCTAGAGGGGCCCGGCCTCTAGCCAGGAAGAGGCACGGGAGAACCGGGTTTTCTGGACGGTGTGGATCCGATGGCCTGGCACATCAGAGCCACAAAAATATGATGCATTGGTTGATACTGGGGCACAGTGTACTTTAATGCCATCGGGACATGTGGGGGCAGAACCTGTATCCATTGCTGGGGTGACTGGGGGATCACAGCAGTTGACCCTTTTGGAAGCTGAGGTGAGCCTGACTGGGAAGGAGTGGCAAAAGCATCCAATTGTGACCGGTCCAGAGGCCCCATGTATTCTGGGCATAGACTTCCTCCGGAATGGTTATTACAAAGACCCAAAGGGACTCAGGTGGGCGTTTGGGATTGCTGCTGTGGAGGCAGAGGGCATTAGGCAGTTGAACACCCTGTCCGGACTGTCTGAGAATCCTTCTGCAGTTGGGCTCCTGAAAGTGGAAGAGCAATGAGTGCCAATTGCCACCTCGACAGTGCACCACCGGCAGTATCGGACGAATCGAGATGCTGTGATTCCCATCCACAAGATGATCCGTGAGCTAGAGAGCCAAGGGGTGGTCAGCAAGACCCACTCACCCTTCAACAGCCCCATTTGGCCTGTGCGCAAGTCTGATGGGGAATGGAGATTGACTGTGGACTATCGTGCTTTGAATGAAGTGACTCCACCACTGAGCGCTGCTGTGCCGGACATGTTGGAGCTCCAGTATGAGCTGGAGTCCAAAGCAGCGAAGTGGTATGCCACTATTGACATTGCCAATGCATTTTTCTCCATTCCTCTGGCAGCAGAGTGCAGGCCTCAGTTTGCTTTCACCTGGAGGGGTGTGCAGTACACCTGGAACCGACTGCCCCAGGGGTGGAAGCACAGTCCCACCATCTGCCATGGGCTGATCCAGGCTGCACTGGAAAAGGGTGAGGCCCCAGAACATCTGCAGTACATTGATGACATCATTGTGTGGGGGAACACCGCAACAGAAGTGTTTGAGAAAGGAGAGAGAATAATCCAAATTCTCCTGGAAGCTGGTTTTGCCATCAAGAAGCGCAAAGTCAAGGGGCCTGCCCGAGAGATCCAGTTCCTGGGAGTGAAGTGGCAAGATGGACGACGTCAGATTCCCACTGAGGTCATCAATAAGATCACTGCGATGTCTCCACCGACCAACAAGAAGGAAACACAAGCTTTCCTAGGCGCCATAGGTTTCTGGAGGATGCACATTCCTGAGTACAGCCAGATTGTGAGCCCTCTCTACCTGGTTACCCGCAAGAAGAACGATTTCCACTGGGGCCCTGAACAACAGCAAGCCTTTGCCCAGATCAAGCAGGAAATCGCTCACGCCGTAGCCCTTGGCCCAGTCAGGACAGGACCAGAGGTGAAGAACGTGCTCTACTCTGCAGCCGGGAGCAATGGCCTGTCCTGGAGCCTTTGGCAGAAGGTGCCTGGTGAGACTCGGGGCCGACCGCTGGGATTCTGGAGCCGAAGCTACAGAGGGTCCGAAGCCAACTACACTCCCACAGAGAAAGAAATCTTGGCAGCCTATGAAGGAGTCCAAGCTGCCTCAGAGGTAATTGGAACTGAGGCACAACTCCTCCTGGCACCCCGACTACCGGTGCTGGGGTGGATGTTCAAAGGAAAGGTTCCCTCCACGCATCACGCCACCGATGCTACTTGGAGCAAATGGATCGCCCTCATCACGCAGCGCGCCCGAATTGGAAACCCAAGTCTCCCTGGGATCTTGGAAATAATTACGAACTGGCCAGAAGGTGAGACTTTTGGGTTATCTTCTGAAGAAGAAGAGGAGCAGGTGACACGTGCCGAAGAAGCCCCACCATACAACGAGCTACCAGAGAGTGAAAGACAATATGCCCTCTTCACTGATGGTTCCTGCTGAATTGTAGGCGCTAGCCGGAAATGGAAAGCTGCTGTATGGAGCCCCACACGACAAGTTGCACAGGCTACTGAAGGAGAAGGTGGATCAAGCCAATTTGCTGAACTCAAAGCCGTTCAATTAGCTCTGGACATTGCTGAAAGAGAGAAGTGGCCAAAGCTCTACCTTTACACTGATTCATGGATGGTAGCCAATGCTCTGTGGGGTTGGCTGGAAAGGTGGAATAAGGCAAACTGGCAGCGCAGAGGAAAACCAATCTGGGCTGCTGAGGAGTGGAAAGACATTGCCACTCGAGTAGAGAAGCTATCTGTGAAGGTCCGTCATGTAGATGCTCACATTCCCAAGAGCCGGGCTAATGAAGAACATTGTAATAACAAGCAGGTAGATCAGGCTGCGAAAATAGAGGTGTCCCAGATAGACTTGGATTGGCAACATAAAGGAGAGTTGTTCCTAGCTCGATGGGCCCATGATGCCTCAGGCCATCAGGGCAGAGACGCCACCTATAAGTGGGCACGAGACCGAGGGGTGGATCTAACCATGGACAGTATCTCCCAGGTGATCCATGACTGTGAGACATGCGCTGCGATCAAGCAGGCCAAGCGGGTGAAGCCCCTGTGGTATGGTGGGTGGTGGTCCAAATACAAGTATGGGGAGGCCTGGCAGATTGATTACATCACACTGCCTCAAACCTGCCAAGGCAAGCGCCATGTGCTCACAATGGTAGAAGCCACCACAGGATGGCTGGAGACCTACCCTGTGCCTCACGCTACTGCCCGGAACACCATCCTGGGCCTCGAAAAGCAAGTCCTTTGGAGGCATGGCACCCCTGAGAGGATTGAATCTGACAATGGGACTCACTTCAAGAACAGCCTTATTAACACCTGGGCTAGAGAACATGGCATTGAGTGGGTGTACCACATCCCTTACCATGCACCAGCAGCTGGGAAGGTTGAGCGGTGTAATGGACTGCTTAAAACCACTTTGAAGGCACTGGGTGGGGGGAGTTTCAAAAACTGGGAGATGCATTTAGCAAGAGCCACCTGGTTAGTTAACACCCAAGGCTCCACCAGCCGAGCAGGCCCTGCCCAATCCGAACCCCTACAAACGACGGATGGGGATAAGGTTCCAGTGGTGCACATGAGAGGTATGCTTGGAAAAACTGTTTGGGTAAAGTCTGCCTTGAGCAAAGACAAACCCATCCGTGGGGTTGTTTTTGCTCAGGGACCAGGTTGCACCTGGTGGGTGATGCAAAGGGATGGAGAGACCCGATGCATACCGCAAGGGGACCTTGTTTTAGGGTGAACTACCCATGGCTCTGTACTTGTATCAGTATCAGCATGTACATATGTATATAATTTAGGTGATGCTTGTATTTATATGGTTAAAAAGTTAAGTTTCATGTAACATGTTAGTATGGAAAAAATTCGGGGTGGATAATGTTGGGGTTTTTAGTTTAGTCCTAGTTTTTTTTTCTGTTAAAGGAATTTTTTCCCATAGCATGTTGCTAGGAGATAAATGGCCATACTTGAGAGGAGATAGCCATACTTAAGAAAGACAAAAGGGCCTGGCCAGGCTTTTGTTCTCACCTGGCGGGCAGTTCAGTTCGCTCTCAGCGTCTGGAGGGAGAAGGTGCAGAGAAAGGAGCTGCTGGTTCCCGTTTTCGGCGTCTTTCCTTTCTGCTGGAAACAACACCGGGGATCCCAAAGCTGCTTTCCCTGCCCTGCTGGAGGCTGGGGCTGCGGCCGCCCTACCCCGCTGCTGTTTCGAGCCTTCGTTACACTGTAGCCATGCTCACCCTGCCTGCCTGGAGCCCCGGGGGGTTCCCCTTTTGGATACATCTCGTCTGCCACCCGGGATTTGTGTTTGTGCCTGCCGCTCCAGCCTACCAGTCCAGCCTGCTGTTTCCGGGAACCCGGGACCAGCTGCCCACCGGTTTGTGAAGCTCCTTTGTTCCATCCTTCCCCGGGATCCCAGGGCATCAGAGCAGCCGCGTGTTCCCCGAGCTCGCTCCGGAGCGCCCCCTGCAGCCGCGGGGGAACCATCGCACCTGCCCTGCTCACCGGGAGCCACCAGCGATCCCTGCCGGCTGCGAGCGGAACTGCACCCGAGGGGAAATAGCCTGACAGCCGAGAAGGCTGGGACTGGGTTTGTGTTTGCTGTTACTGTCATAGTTGTTGTTGTTTTGTTTGACTAGTTATATATATATCTCTATATATATAGTAAAGAACTGTTATTCCTATTTCCCACATCTTTGCCTAAAGACCCTTGATTTCAAAATCATAATAACTCAGAGGGAAAGGGGTTATATCTGCCACTCCAAGGGAGGCTTCTGCCTTCCTTAGCAGACACCTGTCTTTCAAACCGAGACACATCCGTAACATGATTCATGAACCAGAGAGCGAGGGAGTGGTCAGCAAGACTCACTTGCCTTTTAATAGTCTGTGTTGGCTTTGCACGGCCTGGTTTTTGGTAGCGGGGGGGGCCACAGAGGTGGCTTCTGTGAAAAGCTGCTAGAAGCTTCCACCACGTCCGACAGAGCCAATCTCTGATGGCTCTGAAGATGGACATGGCGCTGGCTAAGACTGGGCCAATTAGAGATGATTGTAACACCTCTGTGATAACATATTGAAATGAATGAGATAGATTTGTCTTTACAAACAAACTGTGGGTCTGCTGATAGGTAAAGCTAGATACTGAGAGATGAAAGAAGCAAAGGGGAACCATAAATTCCATAGGAAAAGAAAAAAAAGGGGGGTTTACATTAGAAGGGGATCTGTATTAGGCAATTCGGGAAGCCTGTACCTCTCAAGTACCTCAGCCAATGGGGAAAGAGAGAGGGAAATGCGGCCAGGAAATGAGGATAAAAAGGAGGCTGCATCCTCTGACAATTTGAGAGACCCCATGGGAAATGCCCATGGCCTCTCCCTTTATTCGAATAAAGTAACAGGACTCTGTCTCCTTTTTGGACATAAACCTCTGGTGTTTGTGGATTAGTTTTCCTGACAATATTTAAGAAGAAAATCAAAACAAAGTGGGGGTGCAGTTTTAATTCCAGCTAGAGAAGAAGACGAGGTGAGAACATGTGAGGGAAAACAACATGGAGACACCAAGGTTGTGGTGGCTGGTGAACATACATTACAAGGGACAGAGAGTGTCACTGTTGTACCAGGCACGGTGAGAAGAACGACACAGAATTCAAGTCCAGGATAAAATGGGATTATTTAATTAATTACAAACTCGTTTCTATAACTTGGTTCGCAAGAACGGCTAAGGCTATTGGTCTCTTAACCATATACCTCTGTGCCGGTTTGGCCAAATTTAGAAATATATCCTCTGAGAGAAGGCAGGTTACAACCACCCCTCCCCCACCAGGTTCGGGAAAAAAACCCTAAATTTTCTTCGAAGGAAAGTGAAAGAGAGAAAAATTATTTATTTAACAAACACACAGAAAAAAGGATAATGATGCTAAATAATAAAACCTCTCGCTCTGCTGAGAGAAACCTGGGAAAATTTCAGAGTCCTTCCATAGATGTCTCTCTCTCCCTCCTTGGAGCTGGGATGGGGTGGTGGGCCCACCTCCAGGGCCAAGGCCTCAGTGGAAATTCCTCCTGATGTATTCTGATATTGAAACAGTCCAGCAGAGAGAAAAAAAGAAAAAACGAAGTCCCAGGAAAACAAAAGTTCAACTCTCCATCTCTCTCCAGAGAAAGAACAAGGAGCTGAAAAAAACTGGCCGAAAGCAAGCAGGGTGCTTTCCCCACTCTCGCTCTTCTGCCACAGCTGAAAAAAAAGTCTCTATCTCTGTGTGACCTTGAACAAGCTGAAAACTGCTTTGAAGAAGTTTTACTCAGGTTTTTTTCCCTCCTCTCAGGCTCAGTTTAAAGGCACAAAAAGGCACAAAATTAATTTCTGGGCGTGGGGCAGCGATATGGGATGCACATCACAATGTCACCCCAAGACAACCTCTCAGAGTGGCTGAATGCTACGACACCCCATTCAAAATATTATTGTCAGTGAACCAAAACATTCCCACACAGCCGACACCTGCAAGATAGTTTACAAATTCTCGAACTGCTTTCCCAGCTAGTTTGCATGAGAAAGAAGACTTTCACAGGAGGCTGTAAAAAGCTGGAAAATTTCTCTGCTAGCTTTTTTAGCTTCTACAAGAGTTCTCAGTAAGACGGGTCCCTAGTACCACAGGAGCCACTTTGTGTTGGGGTGGCCAAGGGGGCTTCCCCAGGATGCTTGTTCTGTTATGTTAATCTATCCCAGTTTAGATTCCCCAGTTTGCTGTTAGCCTCTACCCCCTCGTCACTCCCCCAGAGCTTCCCCATTGGCTCCCATTCCCTAGTCCCGCCTTTGTACCGCCCTCATGCCCTCAGATCATTGGTCCCTGATGCATGCCCCGCTCCCGTACTTAAACCTGGACCCTCCATTGTCTATTGCCTTCATCCCTTGACCCCTTTACAGTGCGGCTGCAATAAACCTTTGTCCATGGAACTCTATACAGAGACCCTTCCTGCCTCTTTGCCGTCGACCCATATTACTGGAGCTATCCGTGCATTTATGCATCCACACGTGTGAGTGTGGCTATCCTGCCGAGTGGCTCTGCTAAGGAGATGTATTTGGAAGATCGCAGCACCTTGTGCTACGGAACAGCAGCTGCAGAGCCCGGTTAGTGATAAATACACTCACGCGCTGTTGGCGGACCATGTACCATTGGCCATCTAACTATGTGTCTTGCGGTGACTTTATGATGTGTATCCCATATTGCTGCCCTATGCCCAGAAATTAATTCTTGTGCCTTTCTATGCCTTTAAACTGAGCCTGAGAGGAGGAAGGAAAAACCTGAGTAAAACTTTTTCAAAGCAGTTTGCAGCTTGTTCCAGGTCACACAGAGATAGCAACTTTTTTTTTTCAGCTGTGGCAGGGGAGGGAGGAAGCACCCGGTTTGCTGCTTCCCCGTCAGCTTCTGACCAGTTTCAGCTTCTTTTTCTCCGAAGGGAGACTGAGAGTTGAACTTTTTTCCTTCCCTGGAATTTCGGATTTTTTTCCCTTTTTCTGTGGATTGCTTCAATATCAGAACACATTGGGAGGACTTTTCACTGGGCACAGAGGGCCTGGCCCTGGGCCAAGCCCCAGCTCTGAGGCGACCAAAGAGAGGACTCTAACACTTTCACAGGTTTTTTCTCCACAGCGAAAGATTTTATCATTTAGCATTATTTTCCTTTTCCCGTGTGTTTGGTAAATAAATAGTTTTTATCTCCTTCACTTCCCTCAGAGGAAACTTTATTCTTTCCCGAACCTGGGGGGAGAGGTGGTGACCTGCCTTCTCTCAGAGGATATATTTCTAAATTTGGCCAAACCAGAACACTATGCTTACTCCAAATTTAACTATGCTCTTAAATCACATGCATGCAACTTGTGACAAACGGTCCTTGCATTCTTTTGCAAGAGACTGCGATGACACTCTTGATTTTTGGAATCTGGAGAAACGTGTTTTAACTTCTCTTTTTGTTCCAGGAGTAGCAGCTGGAAAAGCCTTGGGACTGTTAAATAAGCTAGGTTTTTGGCTTGCTAAACAGACTAATGCCACTTCGCTTGCTTTGTCAGGATTGTTAACTGATGTTGATTCTATTAGACACACTATCCTGCAAAATCGAGCAGCCATCGACTTCTTGCTGTTGGCACAGGGACACGGTTGTGAAGAATTCGATGGCATGTGCTGCATGAATCTTTCTGACCACTCTAAGTCAGTCTTTGCTAATATCAAAGAACTGCAAATAGGTCTTTCAAAATTAGGAGAAGAAAATGCGTCCGGTTGGTTTAACGATATGTTTGGTAACTGGCAAATTACTAAATGGATCAAAGACCTCATAAAAATGGGATGTTTAATTGTAATTGTTATCCATCTTATTTTCCTCCTTGTGCTGTGTTTGTTCTCCTTTCTGCAAAGGGCCCTGCAGAGGACCACAAATGCTGCATTTCCAGTTGAAAAACAAAAAGGGGAAGCTGTGGAAACTGACAGCTGGTCAGAAAGCTTCACACACATTGATTTGAGCACAATTACTCGTTACCCTTGAGAATTCAGCTTGTACCCGTGTAGCAGGTTTGGTTTGTAACCAGGCGGAAACACCAATTTAGTGTAGTGGTTTGGTCCAAAATACTCATTATTATTCACCTTCTATGAGATAAGAATTAGGAGAAACGCAAAGCAGGCACCAAACTTAAAAGAATATAAAGAAGTTTATTACCAGACCTAAAAGAAGGGAAAAAAAAAAAAAAATTATACCACCTTCAGAACTCTCCTCCTCCCCCCACCTTCCTCCCTTCTCCCACTGACAATGTAAAAAGACAACCCTTGAGATGTTCAGTCTGTTTACCACTTCCATAATAACCTTGTTCCGTCCATTTAGGAAGAGGAGTCTCTCTTGCTCATGCTATGAAAACATTATCACAACGAGACAGCCGCCCGGGTTGGTTTGCTGCTTGCATGTGAGTCCCTTCCCCCAGCTTGCAGCTTTTCCCACAACTGCTTTAGAGGGTCAACTCTTGAAGTTTTTGGGGTAAAATTTTAAGGTTGAGCTATTCAGAAACAAAAGTTCTCTTCACCCATCTCTGGGAGCATTTCATCTCTAAGAACAGAGGCCCTCCTCTTTCCCTGGGAGCAAGGGGTCATCCTCATCTTCATCTTTAGGACTATCTCTGGGAGCATCTCTAGGAAACGAGGTTTTCTCCTTTTCCATTTGGAGCAAAAGTTGTCATCGCTTCCATCTCTCCCTGTTCAAACTTCTCATGAAATTACAGCTGCGTCAGCATCTGCCTATCTCAGCGCAGGTGCTTTTGCTCACAAGTTGAACGCTCCGCCTCCCATGCCTTCATGAAATTACAACCGGTACTCTGATATATCATAGCTTTACAACAGAATTTCAGCTTTAAGCATCTCCTCTTTCTCTTCCCTCAGGTTTTCAGCTCTTCACAGCACTAAAAGGGTTAATCTCACCTAGGCTTTGCAGCTGGAATGAAGCTTATTGCTGTTGGTCACATGATCTTTGCTGGGCAGGGGTGGGCACCTTTCGGCTGAATCTTGGCAGCACTGGAGAGGGGGAGCCGGGCCGCTCCAGCTGCCTACAGCAGGGCTGTGGGGGGGTTCCATGGATGGAACAGGGTCCATCAACTCCAGGATGGCCGTGGCCCGGCCCGGCCTGGCCTGGCCCGAGCAGGGGCCTGCAGCTACCTGTCCCAGAGCTGGAAACGAGAGAGAGAGCTCTGCCCGGGGTTTGTCTATTCTTAAATGTGGACCACAGAGGCGGTCAAAATTTTAAGTGGCTTAAAGAATTGTCCATATTCAAACTAGCCATCTGATAGGTTCTGTCAGGTCACAGAGGAAGCCGTAAGCACCCCTTAGCAAGAACATCACTTCCGAGACTATGCTAGCTAACCCATGACAACCCGTGAGAACTTTAACATCAACAGAAGCAAGAAACTGAAACAAGAGAAGAAAAAACGCAGCTGTCCGAGGATGATGTTTTTAGCTTAGATTTGTTTTCTTATGGGTGGTGGTTGCAACCTATCAATAAGTTTTAAGAGGTGTTAATGTAGAAGCCTATGAGGACACAGCACAAGTGCCAAGAGACTATATAAATGGAGACTTTGTAGAATAAAATGTCTTTTCTGTCCTTTTGCCTTCTGACAGAGGTGGGTGTGCATTATTTGTGAGTGTCGTGTCCGTCTCAACTGCAACAGTCTAGGAGCTCACCTCCCTCTCTGGACAGGAGGAATGGTGATTGATTGTCACCTAGGATCACATTTGGCTTGACAATTCCAGTAGGCCTGATAAGGCCACTTGTTTATTTACAACTAAAGCCACAAAAGGACTTAATGTGAGACAACAATCCTGTATCTGTATACTCCCTGCTGCCTGCTGGGCTCTTCCAGGGCAGGTTAAGGGATGCAGCCCCCCTTCCAGCCCCAGGAACACATCCAGAGGAGTGATGTGAAGCAGACACATTGTGAGCTGCTTGGCAGAAAACGTGCAGCAGGCAGGGTGGGAACATCTTTGCCATAGAATAGCCTCTCACCTTGTGGTTAGGGAGAAGCTTTGAAACCTCTCAAGAGAACAAAATTGAAAGTGGGCCTCCAATGTCCCGGTAGTGTGCTGTGGCCACCATGCTGTTGGGTTAAGATGGGAACTGTCCCTTTCTACCATCAGGAGATGGTAGAAACCTTTACTGCCCTTGATGCCTTTTTCTCTGGTTCTAGAAATACGAGCCAGACACAGGGTGATAAAAAGGGGTTACCTTTATATAAGGATTTGTAATGGTTTGGCCCAAAATACTCATTACTGTTTATCTTCTATGAGATAAGAATTAGGAGAAATGCAAAGCAGGCACAAAACCTGAAAGAATATAAAGAAGTTTATTAACAGACCTAAAAGAAGGAAGAAAAAAAATTATACCACACCTTCAGAACTCTTCTCCTCCCCCCCACCTTCCTCCCTTCTCCCACTGACAATGTAAAAAGACAACCCTTAAGATGTTCAGTCTGTTTGCCACTTCCATAATAACCTTGTTCAGTCCATTTAGAAAGAGGAGTCTCTCTGCTCGCATGCGAGTCCCTTCCCCGAACTTGCAGCTTTTCCCACAACTGCTTTCGAGGGTCCACTCTTGAAATTACTGGGGTAAAATTTTAAGGTTGAGCCCTTCAGAAACAAAAGTTCTCTTCACCCATCTCTGGGAGCATTTATTCTCTAAGAACAGAGGCTCTTCTCCTTCCCTGGGAGCACAGGGTCTTCCTCATCTTCATCTTTAGGACTATCTCTGGGAGCATCTCTAGGAACTGAGGTTTTCTCCTTTTCCATTTGGAGCAAAAGTTGTCATCGCTTCCATCTCTCCCTGTTCAAACTTCTCATGAAATTACAGCTGCGTCAGCATCTGCCTATCTCAGCGCAGGTGCTTTTGCTTACGAGTTGAACACCCCCCCCCCCCCCCCCCCATGCCTTCATGAAATTACAATGGGGTACTCTGATATATCATAGCTTCACAACAGACTTTCAGCTTTAAGCATCTCCTCTTTCTCTTCCCTCAGGTTTTCAGCTCTTCACAGCACTAAAAGGGTTAATCTCACCTCGGCCTTGCGGCTGGAATTTTTCTTATCGCAGTGGAGAAGGGGGAGAGCCGAGCCGCTCCGGCTGCCCACAGCAAGGCAGTGGGGGGGGGGGGGTGGGGGGTGTGTGTTCCACGGCTGGAACAGGTCCGTCAACTCCAGGATGGCCGTGGCTCAGCTCGGCCTGGCCCAAGCAGGGCCTGGGCCCGGCCCACTGGCCCCCACACGGGGCCTGCAGCCACCTGTCCCAGCACTGGAAACGAGAGAGAGAGAGCTGTGGGGGGGTTTGTCTATTCTTAAGTGTGTATCACAGAGGCAGTCACAATTTTAAGTGGCTTAAAGAATTGTCCATATTCAAACTGGCCATCTGATAGGTTCTGTCAGGTCATAGAGAAAGCTGTAAGAAGAACATCACTTCCGAGACTTAGCTTGCTAACCTATGACAGGATCCTTAGGTGCACAATTTGTCAGGTGGAAAACACCGAAGATTCACACCCCGCATAACATGTGTACAATTTTTATAGATTTTGCAAATTAGCATATCTGACAAGAGTTCCCAATTAGAAGCACACTCGGTGAAGTCATGCCCCCCATCTCTAGCACCTTCTAAATCCTCCCCCCTCAGATGAGGACTAAACCCTGTTTATAAAAAATATGTCTCAAAGAGCTGGTCTCAGCCTTGGTTTTGAAGAAGGGGCAGTCAATAACTAACTCATGTAAGCACAAGTTAACTATTGGGAGACAGCAAATGTTAGTTCAGACAGAAGATGTTAATTACAAAGCCTGAGAAGCCGAATTCACCCTAATCTTGTCAAGATAGAGGGGACAAGGATCATCTCAGAGAATGCTGAATCATTCCTCAACGGACTACGCATGCCCAGGGAGAAAGGTGAAAAAGTTCACTGAGAGGATGACTACTGGCCTTCATCAGAAAAGACCCCCGAGGAAGAGGAGAGGCCTTCCTCAGTGCGACCACCAGGACACACAGCGCATGCGTGGCCCATATGCTAATGACTTCTGAGAAATAATTTGTATAACCACACCTGTCCCAAGGAATGTGATGAATATTCATAATTTAACCCTTAATACTGTGTTGTAGAGAGCACCAGGTGTGTGTGTTTGGAGGAGCGATCCCCACACACCCGGCGCACCGAATAAAGCAAATACCCTCTTCTCTGACTGTCTCTGAAGTGTCTCCTGGCCGGGTTAAGGCATGATTCAGTTTCTAAGGAGAACCAAGATAGCATAGGGGTCCTGGAATTTGTTTTGTCTTTCTGCCTAGGTAAATACTGAAGCTAGGTTACAATAATAGACTACAGAACTACAAATATATGTGCAAAGAATACAGAGAATATATAAAAGAAAAAAGACAAAAATCAAGACGGCATCACCCTTGTGATGAGCCCTTTTCAGAAGGATGCTACAGACAGAAGCTTCAAGAACACAAAGTAGAGGAACAGTTCAGGTCTGAACAGTGTTGGATCTTTGCGTTCAATGCCTGCTAAAAGATTGAGGTCTTCCTGGGCATGCACAGCACAGCCTATGGAATTGACATTCCAGTAGGATTAGGAGGTGGCTGCCTCTTACACAGGAGTTTTCAGGGACATGATTTTGGACTTACATGCCTGTATTTTCTGCTTATAATCCAAAAGTTCAAGTCAGCTCATACAAGCTAAATATCCAAGGCAGCTGGTGCACTGGGGGAATAATCTGGGTAAATCTCAAGAAGGGCACATGCTCAGCTGCCTCAGTCCTGATCTCAGCACCAGATATGTGCTAAGCTGCCTCAGAGCAGTTGTTAACCTCCCAACAAAGCTGAAAACATGCATTTCATTTCCTGACACCATCAGCAGAAGCTCATACCTTTACACTTCCACCACTGCAAGCCCTCAGCAGCTGAGTGTAAACAGTTCCATGTTTCAGGGAAGCAGAATTAAGTAACAAAAAATGTGCCATTTGTTTTGGACTTGATTGATGAACACAATGACTAGGTAATAATTCCCACCATGTGTCAACTACTTATGTTTCACACCTCTCTTCCAGCTTTCTCTGAATGTTTTGTTTCTGTGATCTGCTGCTGTTATAAACATATATTATATTGGCTTCTCGCAAAGTATAAAGGTAGATATTATATAATGTTAGAAATGCTTTTTGCTGTGTGGATGTAGTTTTCTCTCTTTTTAGCAAGAATGTTAGCAAGTGTGAGCAAGTAAGATAACCTCCAAGCCAACAGAGGATGAGGCCCAAGGAGCTGCTAATCAACACTTTGTCCAGGGAACAAAAGGGCCTAAAGGCTACTCCGCCCGCAGAACGGCTGGCCAGGAGAGTCCGAGAGCCGTTATCACCACTCTGCCCGGAGAGACGGAGAGACGAAGAGGCCCAAAGCTACAATCAGCCTTGACTGTCTGGAGAATTAAGAGATCCACCCTACCATCGACTCTTACCTAGCGGGCCCAACCCCAAGAATCAAGAGAAATAAAACCACAAGGCAGAAGACTACGCATGCTCTAAAAAGGCAGAACCAAGGAGTGGCCATGCAGAACAGCTCCAGGAAAAGTTTTAATATGAATGAAGAACAGACAGTAAAAATGGTATAAAAAGGACTCGCCTCTAGCATCAGGTGTTCTCTTGGCAGAGCGCCAAGGCACCCGGCCATTACCCCTTTGCTTTATTTTATGTGTCTCTTATTGTCTTTATATTAAATCCTTTAAATTCTCACAGGAGAGTGAACCTCGTTTTTCACACTGCTAACAAGAAGCTGCATGTGAAGGTGCTTCCCATGAAAAGGCCCTTTTCCTCCACTGGCAGTACATGTAATTTTTAGAAAGCTTTCCCTTAAAAGCAAAGGTACATTTTAAAGCAGGTAAATCGAGAGCTGCAGTCACAATTAGAGCTCTACAGTTTTCAGCCATGTAAATATTTGTCATAGTTCAAATATTTTCTTCTTCCCATCTGGGTGAAGTCCTAGCTTCAGAGCTATGGGAGTTTTTAGCCCTAAACAAGAGATACAAAAATAGCCTCCTGCTCAGAGCATTTATACAGGCAGTAAGTTCTTGCTCTGCTTATTTCTAAACACAGTTAAACCCAGACTCTCGTGCCAGGGAGGTGCCTGGACACCAGACTACTGGCTGCTCGGGAAGTAATTTCTCTTTTTCTTCCCACTCTGTCAAACTTTTCTTTATGAGCCTTTTGCTGGAGCTGAATTCCACTTTCAGGAAACGTTTTGGATTTATTGAACCACTGCTTTGTCAGATTTCCCAAGCAGATCTAGTTGCAAACGCTGCCTAAAATGGAAAAAAAAACCCCAACTTTTTACTTTAACAAGTCATTTAAATTATTTTTTAATGGTGCAATAAATACCAGTTGTGATTTATAAATATGAATAGACTGTTCGGCATCGTCTCCTGGATACCTGTTAAACGATGTGCTTCTCTATTCTCATCCTGAGCTGCCATCTAGCTGCAGCCCTTGGCCTTGCTCCTGGGTCTGGTTTCGGCTGATTTCTCGTCTGCAAACAACAGTGGCCTTGAGCTGAGAGTGGACAGACGGTGTGTCCCGCGGAGAGACACAAGGACGCTGGCTGGTGGGCACGCACGTTTTACTTCCACACCTCGGGCTCGCACATGGGGATGTGCCATCCTGACCGGTCCCTCACCCCTCCCGTCGCCGCGCCTTTACCGACGGTCCCTCCCACTCCCTTCGCTCCGCGCGGCGTAACGCCAGGACTCTCGCGAGAGCGGGTGGCTCTAGATGCTCCCGGCACCTCCTACATTTCCTCTTCCCTGCCGCTGTGTGGAGGTGAGGACTTAAGGCCGTCAGTGAGCCGTCTCAATCCACCCCCATCCTGCTCAGGGCGTTCTGGAGAGGCGATGAGGGGGCGAGAGCTTGAGGTCTCAGTCCGCCTCAATGTATTTGCCCCTTGGTATTTGCAGGGCTGGCGCGGGGGAGGACGGGTAGGGGTTGGAGATCGCGAGCTTGGGGGTAGCTGGCTGGTGTGAGGTAGAAGCAGGCCCTAGGGAGAGGCTATGGCAGTGGTGATGACTTTCTTAGGACACCTTTGGATTTAATTGTGAAAAGACAGTGTAATTTCTGAGCAGCTCCTGTAGTTAGTTATCGGCAGTAAGGTGAACAATCCAGGTTCTGCTTATCAGTGTTAGAAGCTTTAATATGGGGTTTTTAATTGCTTTTTTTGCAGCTGAGATCCAAAAATGGTGCGCTACTCTCTGGATCCAGAGAATCCCACAAAATGTGAGTTGTTTTTGTGAATGTTTGAGTAGAACTTGACCAAAGTCATTGAGATTGTAATTCCAAAAGTTCATCTTTTTTTTTTCTCCTGCAGCATGCAAGTCACGGGGATCCAACCTGCGAGTGCATTTCAAGGTAGGCAGTGTGTGCATAGTAAGAAATGCAATTTCATTTGGTTTTGGTTTTGTTTTGTTATTTTTTGTTGGGCATTTTTTGAAGAAAGTGTCTCTTATTCTGTATCATTACATGGTTGCTTAAGGGTGGTAGTGTAGGTTATGGCCTATGTTTGCTTTAGCTGCTTGTAATGGTTTTCATCCACAGGATCAAAAATAAGATACCGTGTCCTAAAGAGTTTTCTCTCTAATACAGATAACAAAATACACTAGGAAAACGGTTACAGTGAATTTAGCAGGAGGAATGGGGCTAAGCGAAATGTGACATTTGTTTCATTTGTCTTACTCTGCCTTTCTGGTTGTTTGGAAGGAACATTGGATTCACCTGCTTATGTTGCTGCTCAAGAAGTATGGCAGGGGAGGCATGCGGTGTTTGGCATGAGGGCATAGGTCCCTCTGGAAAAGGTTTAGGTGTGGCAGTAAATCTAGGACAGGTTTAAGTTAACCATGAAACCAAAGCTGAGCAGATGCTTTTCTGCTCCACAGTGGTACATAATTCATGTGAAAAGAGATTTCTGTTATCTTGATTTGCTTTTTTACTATGATCAGGTAGGATTATAGTTACTCTCTGACTTCTGCATTTAGTATGTCTTAAGCACTAATACTTTAGCCTTAATTTTGCTTTCTTTTCTCCCCTTTATAATTCACTTACAGAGATACTTAGATTGTTTCTATCTTGTGTTCTCATCACTTCCTCTGAGGTGCCATATTTGACATTTTAGTAGGAATTTATCCTTCAGGCTCCTGCTTCTTTGGATTAGTGGCCAAGGAGGAGCTATGAAAAGCATAAATACTCAAATTTTAATTTTGTTGGTTGGAAAGATCTAGGCATTAGGTAAAAAACAATAAATATGCGTTAGAGCTGCAAATTCAGTAATGGCAGTCATCCCAAAGGTTAGAAAAGTAGATAGCAAAAAAAAAAAAAGTGTTCTTAATTATTCTTCATTCTTTAATTTAGGTGTGGGGCTTTTTTATGTGTGAGTGCTTCCTTTAAATTGAGTTTGTAGCAAAAAGAATAGGATCCAGGAAAGAGGAGTGGTTTTGCTCACATTGTAACTTGTACAGATGTGTTAACAACTTCACTGTGCTCTGTATTGCTAGAACACTCGAGAGACTGCCCAGGCCATCAAGGGCATGCACATCCGCAAGGCCACCAAGTACTTGAAGGATGTCACCTTGAAGAAGCAATGCGTTCCCTTCCGGCGCTACAACGGGGGAGTTGGTAGATGCGCCCAGGTGAGGTCCAAGATGAAAATGTGGGAAGGATGCTGTGTCTGATTAAAAGGAAAAAATTATTTTGAGATGGTATGGAGAACAGTCTGTCATTGTTAATTATAACTTTGTATTAAAATATAGAATCATAGAATGTTTTGGGTTGGAAGGGACCTTAAAGATCATCTAGTTCCAACCCCCTGCTATGGGTAGGGACACCTTCCACTAGACCAGGTTGCTCAAGAGGGAGAGAAGAGTTACTCTTAATTCCGGTACAGCATTACATCTACTTGCAGTGTCAAGTAATTGATCAAAATTAGTTGTTTTGTTATGCAATGTTAATAGAAGGGGATGTAATGGCAAGTTAATGGTGCCTGAAAGGTAAATTGTATTGTACTGGGACAAAAATGGAATTATTGTTGTCTTCTTCCAGGCCAAGCAGTGGGGCTGGACGCAGGGACGCTGGCCCAGGAAGAGTGCGGAGTTCTTGCTGCACATGCTCAAAAATGCAGAGAGCAATGCTGAGCTCAAGGTAGGCTGTGTCAGCATTACTGAATGCAAAGTGTTCATGTCGTGCTGTGTGTCAGTACTCCTGAACTGGGTGTTTCTGACATGGAAGGCCAGGTAATGACTGCTTTGTCAATGAAACTGAATTGTATCAAGGTGTTGGTATACTCTTTCTTTGAATTAGGCTGTGTGTGTTTTTCAAGTTAAAATGAGAGTAATAATTTTTCACAGGGGGATAGTTTGCACATGGTTATCAATTGTTTAAGTGGTGTTTAGGTCTCCTAAAAACTACAAAACAAAGCAAAATGTGAACTCTTGGTCAGTTTGTATCTTTGTAATATACTTGGTGCTTAATTTAGTAATTTTGATGGCAGTGGTGACTGTCTTAGGACACCTTTGGAGTAACCGTGAAATAATAATTGTCTCTTTCTGAGCCATCAGCATAATTTTAAATTGATTGTGATGCGTAGAGGGGTGGTCTCTGTTTTTCTGACTTTGGAACTTGCTCAGTTCTGTGACACTGCCAAGTTCGGCTGTTTTATTTGCCAACAGTGGTATGTGTCTGGGGGGGGGGGGTGATTATTCATGTTTTTGCTGTGGAGACTATTTATTTGAAGATAAAAAACAAGTCACAAGTTTTATTCCTCTCCCTGCTAGGGTCTTGATGTGGATTCTCTAGTCATTGAGCACATCCAAGTTAACAAGGCTCCCAAAATGCGCCGACGCACATACAGAGCACATGGTAGGATCAACCCCTACATGAGCTCCCCCTGCCACATTGAGATGATCCTCACTGAGAAGGAGCAGATCGTTCCCAAGCCAGAGGAGGAAGTTGCTCAAAAGAAAAAGGTAGAGCATCATACCCTTAAGTCTTCTTTAATGTCAGCAGCAGGAAAGCTGATTGTTCATACTTGGCATTTTTCAGGCAGAAGGGTTGCTGTGATTGACTATCTTGGGACACCTTTGGAATACCTATGAAAAAAAACAATAAGTTCTTTCTGAGCAACCTCAATATTTATTGTGAACACAAAATTGATAACTTCAGAAAATGGTTTTCAGGGGTTTATATTGTACAGGGAGTTTGTTCTTCCCTTCCTCAGTCCATGTGTGTGAAACCAGGATGTGCTGCAATAAAATTTAAGTTGCAAGCCTGTAAGCAATGTAGTACTTGTAGGGACACTTATGTATGTGCAAGTATGATCAGTGGATCATTTTGTAAACAGGTAAACAAATTTCTAACAGTTCTCAGTACCTTCAAAAGATAACTGTACATTTATTTGTAACATGTTTTGTGAAGGTGTTGTCTCATTTTGCCACTTTCTCATTTCTGTGTTTGTTTTTCAGATATCCCAGAAGAAGCTGAAGAAGCAAAAGCTAATGGCTCGGGATTAAATCTGCTCTGACAGCTGTACATAAATAAAATGAGAAACTTTGGATTTATTGTGTGCATTTCTCTGCTTTGGCTTCAGTAGGGTGTTGCTGTGGGACAGCCACAGGCAGTGAGCACAGTAGTCGGGATGCTTGTTGTTGCAACGCTGGGGATGCTGTTGACTTACCGCTATTATTCATATATAAAGCGAGAACACGCTCGCAGGAGCGTGGAACGTGGGAACACGCGCAGGCGTTCACTTTCCTTACCCCACTGTCCTGGCCCGTTCGGGCTGCCTGATGGTGGCTGCAGCCCGAGCGCGGTGGCTAGCAGCCACCGCCGGGCGCTGACGCGGCTTCTGGGGGCGTGGCGTAGGCCACATGACGCGGACACCGCCTTCTCCCATTGGCCGCGAGTGAGTCGGAAGTGTGGGGACCACTTCCGGTGTGGTGGAGGAGGCTGCGGCGGCCGGTAACGGTGCTGGATTGGTGCCGGCGGAGGTGAGTGTGGGGTGGCCTCCGACGGGACTGAGGCTGCTCCCCCAGGGTCTTTTCGTGGTCTGCCGCTCCTCTAGCCCGGCTGGGGGCTGCCCTTCTATAGGGCCGGAGCGGCTCCGTTAACCGGGAGCGGACGGAGTGAACCCCGAAATGTAATAGCCCATGCTAAGGTGTGGAGCTCTTGTATTTCAACGCGTGTTTGAGTGGAACTTCACCGATTCGGAAAAATCTTTGTGCTCCCGCCTTTCTTTCAGCGGGAGGGGGAAACGCTGCTGCGTTTTTCTTTTTTTTTTTTCTTACTAACCAAGGAACAGAGCATTACCAAATCACAGAAGAAACTTGTGAACGGTATTTTACTCTATTAGGACGGGTGTTATACTTCCAGTGGCTTGCTTTTACATCTGGCAGAGGTACGACTTATTTTTTGGTCTGAAATCTTCACACAAACTGGCTGCAGAGACACGTATAGTTAGCTCAGAAGGCCAGCCTGGGGTGTTCCCTCCAGCCATGTTCTTTAGCTGGTGGATGAATCCACAAGATATTGCTGGAAATTTTGTATCTAGGAAGTTCTGGCAGAGAGTATCTGAATTATCTTTTTGAATGGTTTTAAAGGATTAATTCATTTGTGTTCTCTTGACTGAATATTTCTCTCTGACTTCAGAAAGTAGATCCTGGAAAACTATATTTGAAGCAGCCAAAGCTACACTTGGAAGTAGTCAACTGAAAACTGATATTTTGTTCTTCCACAGGGCTAAAAATCTTTAGGATAGCTCAAAAAAAAAGTGAAATTGATCCCAGATGAAGTGTGCATATCTACCTCTTCATTCTCCATCTTGGAAAGCTTTTGTTTTGCTTCTTAATGTAAGAATTCAGAGAGCAGCCTAAAAAGGAGGAATGTGAAGGGCAAAGTTTCTGCTGTGCAGCAGAGCATATATATTGCCCATTAGCGATATATATAATGTAATACAATATATATTGCTCATCATCACTGAGAGGGTGTGCCGGTTTGGCCAAATCTAGAAATATATCTTCTGAGAGAAGGCAGGCTATAACCACCCCTCCCCCACCAGGTTCAGGAAAAAATAAATTTTTCTCAAAGGAAAGAGATAAAAACTATTTATTGAACAGACACACAGGAAAAGGGATAATGATGCTAAATCATTAAACTTCTCGATCTGCTGAGAGAAACCTGGGAAAATTTCAGAGTCCTTCCAAGATCTCTCTCTCCCCCTCCTTGGAGCTGGGACGTGGTGGTGGGCCCACCTCCAGGGCCAAGGCCTTGGTGGAAAGTCCTCTCGATGTATTCTGATGTTGAAACAGTCCAGCAGAGAGAAAAGGGAAAAAAATGAAGTCCCAGGAAAACAAAAGTTCAAAAGGAAAAGGAGCTGGGGAAAAAAAAACTGCTGAAAGCTGGCTGGAAAGAAAAGCAAACTGGGTGCTTCCCTTCCCTCTCGCTCTCCTGCTGCAGTTGGAAAAAAAAAAAAAATCTCTATCTCTGTGCGACCTTGAACAAGCTGAAAACTGCTTTGAAGAAGTTTTGCTCAGTTTTTTCCTCCCCCCTCTCAGGCTCAGTTTAAAGGCATAGAAAGGCATAAAATTAATGTCTGGGCATGGGGCAGCGATAGGGGATGCACATCACAAAGTCACCCCAAGACAGAGGGACAGCTCTAATCCTACTTAACTGCTTCCTCTCCCAGTTGTACCTTTCTGCCCCTGTGCTTTGGTTTTCCCCTTTTTTTTCATCGCAGACTTCAGGTTCCTGTTTTTGAAGAGTTCCTCCTGGTTTGTGGAGAGAGGGAAGGAATAATTTTCTAATAGTTCGGCCAATTGTATGGGATTGGTGTGGGATCAAGTGATTCTTCTTGCACAGGAGGAAGTAACCCATATTTTCTTTCAAATCCTGACTGGGATTCTCTTCCCCCCTCCCACTGACCTGCCCTTCAGTGGTAGCCAGCCATTGGGTAGATTTGAGTCCTGTTGTTTAATTTCACCTTAAATAAAAAGGGAATATGAAAAACAAACCTCTTGGACCCACTGTTATAATATAGTAAGAACTGGGTTAATATCTGCAGCTTGCTGCTTAAACTATTTTTGTGTGGTTTAAGCAAACACTTTTATTTTCTAAATTTGTTTTTCAAAGTTGCAGCTGTAGGACTAATGAATTAATAGCAAGCTCCTTTTTTGTTAAAATATCAAGAATGTTTCCCTTGTTGAGAACTTTATAAAATTGAACCACACAGGATTTTTGAAACATTAACAGCTAGTGTATAATTTAAGAATGTTTTATGTTTGAATATTGACTAAAATCTTTCTTCATTATTTAAAGACTTTTTTTTAGCTCATGGCATACAAACAGTCATCCTAAGTTGTTTTTGTTTTTTTTCCTCACCAGCTTTGTCACAGAACAAGAAGAAGCTATGGTGTGCATTCCTTGCATTGTCATTCCAGTCCTCCTCTGGGTCTACAAGAAATTCCTGGAACCGTATATCTATCCCATTATCGCACCTTTCATTAAGCATGTATGGCCCAAGAAAGCTGCGCAGGAAATGACAGCCACAAAACAAGGTCGAGGAGGCAGTGGTGGAAATCCACAGGCACCTTCAGCCACAAAAAGAGATCAGGAGGATGAATGTGGAATTTATAAAGTAAGATTAATGCATTTAGCTAACCAGGGAAACTGCGGATAAAGTTCCCAGCAATAGTTAAGCAGGGGCACCGTAAAACAGTAAATCGTTGCATGTTTTTACGGACATTTTTGAGGCTATTTTCTTATGAAAGGGAGTTGCTGGTTGTAGCGGGTTGGGTTTGTAACCGGGCAGAAACACCAATTTAGTGTAGTGGTTTGGTCTAAAATACTCATTACTGTTTATCTTCTGTGAGATAAGAATTAGGAGAAATGCAAAGCAGGCACCAAACTTGAAAGAATATAAAGAAGTTCATTAACAGACCTAAAAGAAGGGAAAAAAAAAAAAAAATTATACCACCTTCAGAACTCTCCTCCTCCCCCCACCTTCCTCCCTTCTCCCACTGACAATGTAAAAAGACAACCCTTACGATATTCAGTCTGTTTGCCACTTCCATAATAACCTTGTTCAGTCCATTTAAAAAGAGAAGTCTCTTCTTGCTCGTGCTATGAAAACATTATCACAACGAGACAGCCGCCCACTTCCAAATATTGTTCAGTCCATTTAGGAAGAGGAGTCTCTCTGCTCGCGATGTGAGTCCCTTCCCCCGACTTGCAGCTTTTCCCGCAACTGCTTTCGAGGGTCCACTCTTGAAGTTTTTTGGGGTACAATTTTAAGGTTGAGCCATTCAGAAACAAGAACAGAGGCCCTTCTCCTTCCCTGGGAGCAAAGGGTCTTCCTCATCTTCATCGTTAGGACTATCTCTGGGAGCATCTCTAGGAGCTGAGGTTTTCTCCTTTCCCGTTTGGAGCAAAAGTCCTCATCTGGTTCATCTCTCTCTGTCCAAACTTCTCATGAAATTACAGCTGCGTCAGTATCTGCTTATTGCTTACGAGTTGAACACTCCACCCCCCATATCTTCATGAAATTACAATGGGATACTCTGATATATCATAGCTTCACAACAGACTTTCAGCTTTAAGCATCTCCTCTCTCTCTTCCCTCAGGTTTTCAGCTCTTCACAGCAATAAAAGGGTTAATCTCACCTCGGCCTTGCAGCTTTGCAGCTGGAATGTTGAATTTTTTTTATCACAGTGGAGAGGGGGGAGAGCCGAGCCGCTCCGGCTGCCCACGGCAAGGCAGTGGGGGGGGTTCCACGGCTGGAACAGGTCCACAGACTCCAGGATGTCCGTGGCCCGGCCCGGCCTGGCCCAAGCAGGGCCTGGCCGGGCCCGCTGACCCCCGCACAGGGCCTGCAGCCACCTGTCCCAGCACCGGAAACGAGAGAGAGCTTGGGGGGGAAGTTTGTCTATTCTTAAGTGTGTATCACAGAGGCGGTCACAACTTTAAGTGGCTTAAAGAATTGTCCATATTCAAACTGGCCAGCTGATAGGTTCTATCAGGTCCCAGAGGAAACTGTAAGCACCCCTTAGCAAGGACATCCCTTCCAGGACTATGTTTGCTAACCTATGACACTGGTACTGAGCCAGCTAGAAATAGTTGCTTCAAGACTGCTTCTGGTAGGTCTTGGAAGGATAGGAATTGCACCTGTTTTCTGAAACAGCTTAGTTAATTTCTTTTTTTGTTTTAATGCCTGGCTATTCTTTTAGAGAAGAAACAAGTCAAATAATTGGTACATCACACCAGATACATGAAGCAGAATTAAAAATAAACAACAAACCACTCTTCATCCACCTCTGCCTCTTGTAATGGGGGAAAACGTTTAGTGCATCTAAATTGCACGTTTATTATTTATCTCTTCTCTCAAAATGCAAAGATTTATATATCTTGTCTCTGCCCTTGTTCCCTTCCTGAAGTAATAATTATTTGTAGATCTAAAGAGGCACCACCACTTTGGTTTTTGCTACAGATTTCTTCATAGATCATTGCTGGCCCTGCTTCTAAAAGCCATTTTCATCACTGGATGTTACTGTTCTGGGTGTGAAGTCCTTTTTTGGCATCCCATTTATCATGCTGTCTTTTATTTACAGTTTGAAAGCAATGGCGTTGCAATTGGAATTGCCACAAAGAGATCCACAGAAGTTTGTGACAAGAAAATGGATTAAAGGAATTAAATCCTAAGGATTTTATTCCCTTGTGTCCAATATGAACTCGTGGTATTTCTCCTCTCACTTTGAGACTTTTTTTCTTTGCATGTTTTAGCTGAATAAAATCCCTTATCACTTACAGGAGAGAGTTTATTTTGCCACAAAAATGGCGGCTAGCACATTTATTAATTTAAAATGTTTGAAAACTGAAGTTTTTCTATCTTCCTCACTGGAACTACTTTTCATCTATCATCTATTTGATGTGATTGGAATTTATGTTTAATGACTTAGGAATAAATATAGCTTTGAAACGTAAATGTATCTTAGCATCTTAATTTTATTAACTGCTAGTGTAATCCTTCAGGCTTTCACCTTAAAAGCTATGGCTGTTCTTGACCTTGCTTAAGAACTATGGATTGCATTGTGGTGACAGACGTGTCATGGTTAAATTATGAAGAGTTTAGATTTGTCATGCCAAATCTCTGGATGAGCTAAAGGAGTTATGCTATATGTAAAATTTACTTAACTTACTAAAAGCAGAAAGTCTTGATATGCTACTTCCATTAATCATTTTCCTGGAAATATTGTGGGTTTCTTTCCTGAAGAGGAGCAGCAGAGGCACGATGCAAGAGAATTGTTGCCTTATATTCTGTTGCAGTGGTTTAGAATGCTGTAGTTCTGTCTTCCAAAAAAAGCCCCACCCTCCAACTAAAATCTCTTTAACATGCTTGAGGAATTTGAATTATAATAAACCAGGATTTTATTTAAAAATAAGTTGCTTCATACAATTGTTCTTAGTCTTCTGAGCTATAAATATATAAAGTGATAACAAAGTTTTTGAAAACCTGGAGACAGACCCCAGGCAGAAGATCATAAAACTACTGACTTCATAATAAAGACCAGCTTTGCCTCCTCCTGGGAAGATGCATTCTGTTACTGACCCGCATCCCAATTGTGAAGTGTTTTAGATGTCCCTGTGCTTAGTAAGGAATAAAAATTAATTCCTGCTTTGTCCTCTCTGCCAAAACAGAGTGCTCTTTAAAAGATTCAAAACCATTTCAACAGTTTTAGATTGTTAAGATTTATTTTCCCTAAAATCCTACCTAAGATATGCCTAAAAAGGCTATGCTATTTTCCCATTGTTTTTGACCTCTGTATCATTGGATATTTTGCCCACATTGTTGCAACAAATTGTACCCTTATCAGTGAGAACTTCACCTGGTAAAAGGTGGGTGTAATTTTTGCTGGGGTGGATTGGGTTTTCTAAACCAATCAACCTCCATCTCACCGTAAACAATAAGTTCCTCTGCTACCACTACTGTCACAGTTCATGCTCTAAATCTGAAAGCTGGGAGCTTTCTAAGGGTCTGAAATCACCTTGCAATGAGAAAGGAGTAAACTGCCTGAGAAAGTCACTCCCACGTATTTCAAATTGAATCAGGGGAAGAAGGGGAAGCAGAGATTAAATTATTTGCTAAGAAGTTGTTTGTTAAAAACAATGCATACAGCTTGCTCAACACTTATTGTGCCTACCAAAGCAGGATGAGAAGATAGAAGACTATTGATAAAGGAAAGGAATCTTAGCCAAAGATCCTGTTTTTGAACCTAAAACTAACTTAAACCAGACTTGAAGTTTGGACTTGGGCCAGGAACATAAAGAGCATGTGCAGGGAAGCAAGGGGAAAAGTTCAGAATGAGGAAGACCCTTCACTTCATCTCAGCGACCCCTGCCCACGACCACCAGACGACACTGCACAAGCGCAACGCGGATGTAAATTACTTTTGGGCTCATTGTAATATGAGGCGAGGCTAGGTAATGAGTATGTATAGGCGTATTGGGAAACTTAAAGAATATGGAACTTGTAACCCAATGTATACCAAGCTGAATGCAGCTGTCGGCACGCATGACTTTGGAGGAACTATCCCCCATGCGTCCCAGTGCTGGAATAAACATACCTACTTTACTACTTATTCCAGTAGTGGAGTCTTTTCCGCATATCAAAATGGCTGTAGAAATGGAGATTGATGGCAAGTGTGCAGCTGAACAGAAGTATGTGTTCTGACATTGTGAGGATATCTGAAAAGATTGTCCCTTTGCTCTGCTTCCTGTCTCAGGGCAGGTAACCTCAGCCACTTTTAAAATGTTGGACATCTCATAAACAGGCCAAAATTTTAGAGTATATCCACCCCTAGCAGGTGTGAGCACAATAAAAAATAGAGCAAGAGCTGTACCAGGGCTCCTTCAATTTGTAAATGTATTCAGTCAACTTATAAAGTGTACATAATTAATTATTTTGAGTTATTTAGGATATTATTATACAAGAAAGTACAACAGACTAACATGGCAAATAAAGTGGATAGTAAATTAGACTGTAGGCTTGTTGTGGTTTGACGCAGCTAAGCGTCAAGCACATGAAATCTGTTACTTTCATAAGGGCAAAATAAGAAAATATTGAGGAAAACTAGAGAGCTGTGAGGCAAAACAGGTTCAAACTTAAATGATTGCAGTACAAAGAAAGAGTTTATTACTAATAGAATTTAATGTAAAAAGAAATAACAAGAAATTAAAGCAACCCCCCCCCCTTTCCAGCACTTTCTTCCTTTTACCCAACTCACACAAAGGGTAACAGAACATGGGATTTTTGTCAGTGTTGCAGTTTTTGAAAAGTCTCTTTCTTATGCTTAAGGTAAAAAGGGTTTTATCCTGCTTCACATGGTTCCCAAACTGCCACCAACAGCAGACCCGCCCAGAAAGAAACAATCTGCTGTGGTGCAAAACATCTCTCCCATGAAAAATCTCACAGTTCCTTCACACTGCAAAACATGGGCCATCACATGGGGTTATTAATCTTTTTAAGGATGAGTTATTTTGGCCTGCACACAAAGGCTTTCTTTGCTACAAGTCCCTAAAAGCCTCTCACTGCTTCTATATAGCCTGGCATAGGCCCTCCTCACAATCTTCACAGGCCACACGTGAGTTCTCCATCCCCCCATCTACTTCAAATGGATTAAAGAGACAAACAGTTTGGGATATTACAGTTTCTTACCACGGCATGCAAGAAGTTTTTTTAAGCTACGCGCGAGAAATGCAGCATTTCCCTCTTTTCTCCTGTCACCATGTTCAGCTTCGTCTCACGTGACTTGCTTTCTCTTTCTCTCTGACTCTGAAGCCACCATGTTGAAGAGTGTTCTTGTTCAGGCTTTACGGTGGAGGAAGCCTCGCTCCCTTTGTGCTGCTGGCTGCATGGTGTCTTCTTCAGTTTGGCACAAAGTGTGCTGGCTGCAGACAGGAGGCTCCGCTGGCTCCCGTTGACTCCGCGTGGAGAGGAGAGGGACCTGCCGGTCCCAAGAAGCTGTGCCGGATGGGTTTAGCTGTGTGGCAGTCCATGGCTGGTTTCAGCTGTCTGCGGCTCTGGGATAGTTCCCCCCCAGCGACCCAGGGTCCGTGCCGCGGAGTTGGGAAAAGGGGAGGGGGGCAGGGGCCCTGGCTCGGCCCGGTGGGGCCTGGAGGCTCTGAGGGCTCCCACCTTCTGGCAGGTGAGCTGGAAAGAAAGGCAATTCCCGCCTTTCCGCGCGGTTTAAATATGTAAATTGTAAGAAGCATCATTAGTCTAAAAGACTGTCCATCAACTCAGGTTCAACCCACTACACTAGGCTTGTAACGGTGTGCCAGCACTGTATTTAAACACCAGGCCTACCGAAAAGACTGCAAAAAGCAAACCAGGCAGATAATGTGAGGAAAATTATACCATTTTGTGCTTTGTGGAATGGGGTTTCAGTACTTTTATTAGCTGCAGTTAAACTCTAACATGAGTATTCTGCATCATGCAACTTTCCTGAACGAGATACTTCACTGGAAGTTCTGGCAGATTCGTGTTTCAACTCTTCTGTTCCTGTTCTTTTCCAAAAATAGGTCAATAATCCTATTGTGTTGTGAATAGCAAAACAATCAGGAGAAAGCAAAGGAACTGCCTGAGCCTGATCATCTGCTGGGATGCAAAGAACTGTACAAAGCCTTGTTTAAGAAAAATAAGTAGACAGGGATTAAGGAAATAATTACATGAGAGAATAATATATATCAAGTAATAATAATATATATCAAATTGAATTTAACTGAGAAAATTCCCATATTTTTGTTACTCACTAAAACCAAGATTTACAATAGGGCTTAGGCACATAATGATGTAGCAGCTTCATTTACACCAAAGACTTAGAAAATTGCCAAGTAGGCATCTTTAGGACCCAAAGTACTTCTCCAAATCTAGTCCTAAGATCTTCAGCATTAAAGCTGTCTGGTTTTATTTAAATACTGTTGAGGAAGGATCAAAAAATCAATACTTGAAAATAGTTGAAAAAGAATTCAAATCAACTAATTTTGAATATTTTTTATGGACAGGTCTAAATGTTTCATGGTACCTTCCATGTGTTGGTTTGCACAGGTAGCTGGATGCCAAGGACTTAATTTAAATACATGTTTAAAAAACTGCAAGTATATGCAAAAAAAATCTTAAAAGTTGAGAAAGTTTTATGTTGCTGATTATTTTCATGTGCCTGATTCTGCAAGCAAAGAATTGAAGATGATCAGACCCTAAGGATGTCTAAACTGATAATGAATTTTGTGCAAAATTATCTTTATTCAGATGTATTCATAGAACACAGTTAAATTCTCCCCACAAAGCTGATCTAATGACAGTAATACAATATGTTGTTATTACTGAAATATAGCAATCACACCCCAGCCTTCTGGGAGCTGTTGGGCATGCTGCTAAGGTTCAATCCTTGGAGTCATTCCTTCTTGATCTCTGTACAATGCAGAATTTTAGGGCTGAAAGAACAGTTGTTTCAGAGGCTAAAGGTAAAGGAAATGAAGAAAAATTTAATTTACACTTAGATTAACTAAATCTGCATTCAATGAGAAGTAATTCTGTTTCATTAAACTACCTAAGACATTGTCCTGGGTTGCAGTGTATTCTATTACCATCCTCATGAGCTGTTGAAACCAGGTGGGGCAGTGTTTCCTTGCCTCCTCCCCCCAGACTATCTTTCTGTTAATGGCCCATCATTGTCCTGCCCATGACTCAGAGATAACTCCCTCCGGACTATCTTCTGTTAATGAGTCTAATCAACACTTGGCCTCATAACTCATTACCCCATTGTGAGATGCTCCACCCAGAGGGAGGAACCAAGCATCCCATCGTGGATATAATCTGAGACTCTGAACACCAGAGACTACCCTTCTCCACTGGATTTCCAGAGGACAGGAGCTACACAGCCACCACTGGACCTTCTGAGGAAGAGCAGACCCTTTTTCTACAGGATCACTGCTTCAGAGGACTGCAGCCACCATTCTATCAGACTGCTACCACCACCCTGCCTAACAGGGACTCAGGTTGTATCTTGACTCTGTCAGTTTGAACCAGCGTTTTCTTTTAGTTGTTTTCCTTTTCTTTAATTTCCCCTATTAAGTTGTTATTCTGACTTGGTGCCTCCGACTGCTTTGTTTTCAAACTAGTACAGACATGAAAGTAGGGATTATCTTCCTTGTGCAGTTTTCTAATTCTTCCAGCCACTCCTGACAGAAAGTCAGCTAGTTTCATTGGGAGCCCAACTTAAATGCCTCTATGCTTCCAGGTGGGGTTGTTGGAAATTATATAACCGTCCTAATTAATTTTTCTAATTAACTGTTTAATTAACTTTTAAATTAATTGTTTTAATCATAATCAGTGTATTAGTCTTAAGCAGTGTAATTTTCCACTTTAGCCAGCACATAGCTAAGCTTTTTTCAGAGTGCTATTGTTAGAGTGCCGTTATTAGATCACTGAAACTTTAAGTTTTGCTAAACTAACCCTGATAAGCTTCAATGAACAAAGCCTGGGGGAGCTAAAGTCTGAACACCTGGAATCCAGAATATATAGCCCTCCAAGGATATGTTGAAGTAACCAGAAGATAAGGAAGAGACTAACAAAGACAATTCAGTATGTGCTAGAGACTCCCTGTCTGGGAAAAAGATAATAAAAGGAGTGAAAAATGTGGACTAATTAGCATGAGAAGCGAGAAATCAATAACCAGTAGAAGATAGAATACTAATTAATGAAGATAATTGTGTACTTTAGAACCACTGAACAATAATTTCTTTGCTAAAAATGTATAGGTAGGTGAAAAGTTTTGGAAGTCGTGTGCATGTAGGTGGAACCATCCCTATGCACCTTGGCCAGAATAAACTAATGCCTACTCCCTAATACTAAAAAAAAAGTGTTAGAGAGTTTAATTTATCCCAATGTTTTTGGTGATGCAGATGGGACAACTGCTTCTGACGTGTCACAGATTAATGGGTCCGAGAGGGACTTCAGCATGCACCAAAGGTTTTTCAGGGAGATCCTCTGATCCCCTGATCGAGTGAGTTCAGGGCAAGGCCCCATGGATTTTATTACAGCATTACTGAGGGCATAAAAGGTTGTACCGGTTTGGCCAAATTTAGAAATATATACTCTGAGAGAAGGCACAACCACCCCTCCCCCACCAGGTTCGGGGAAAAAAAAAAAATTTCCTCGAAGGAAAGTGAAGAAGATAAAACTATTTATTTAACAAACACACGGGAAAGGAAAATGAGGTTAAATGGTAAAATCTTTCGCTGTGGAGGAAAAACCTGGGAAAGCGTTAGAGCCCTCCCTTTGGTCTCCTCGGAGCTGGGGCTTGGCCCAGGGCCAGGCCCTCTGTGCCCGATGAAAAGTCCTCCCGATGTGCTCTGAGGTTGAAAGCAGTCCAGTAGCAAAGGGAGAAAATCCGGAATTCTAGAGAAGGAAAAGCAAAGTCCAACTCTCAGTCTCTCTCCGGAGAATTAGAAACTGAAAAACAACTGGCCAAAAGCTGACTGGAACACAGCAAGCCAGGTGCTTCTTCGCTCCCCTGCCATGCGCTGGGGAAAAAAAAGCCTCCTATCTTTATGTGACCTTGAACAAGCTGCAAACTGCTTTGAGAAAGTTTTGCTCAGTTTTTTTTTCTTCTCCCTCTCAGGCTCAGTTTAGAGGCATAGAAAGGCACAAAAATTAATTTCTGGGCATAGGCAGCGATATGGGATACACATCATAACGTCACCCCAAGACATTCCACCCCTTATCCCATATTGGTGGTTCAATGCCCAAACTAAGATATTCTAATTCTACACACACATTAATACATATATATATATATATATATACACACACAGCTATATACGAACAGTGACAGTGACAATCAGCAAGCAGGGGTATACAAGCATTTCGCACTACAGGTGGTTTTCACACAACAATCAGATCTCCCTGTGGTACACAACGTGTTGTTTCATCTTTCTGCATTACCCACCATGTGCAACCAGGTCCCTGAGCAAAGACAACCCCACGGGTGGGTTTGTCTGTACTTGAGGCAGAATTCATCCACACAGTCTTTCCTAACAGACCTCTGACATGCACTACTGGGACCTTATCTCCATCTGTTGTATGCAGGGATTCAGATTGGGCTGGACCAGCTCTATTGGTGGAACCTCGGGTGTTAACTAACCAGGTGGCCTTTGCTAGATGCTGTTCCCAATTTTTGAAAGTTCCCCCACCTAGTGCCTTCAAAGTGGTTTTCAACAATCCATTGCACCGTTCCACTTTGCCTGCAGCTGGTGCATGGTAAGGGATGTGGTACACCCACTCAATGCCATGTTCTCTAGCCCAGGTGTTAATAAGGCTGTTCTTAAAATGAGTCCCATTGTCAGATTCAATTCTCTCAGGGGTGCCATGCCTCCACAGGACTTGCTTTTCAAGGCCCAGGATGGTGTTCCGTGCTGTAGCATGAGGCACAGGGTAGGTCTCCAGCCATCCAGTGGTGGCTTCTACCATTGTGAGCACATAGCACTTGCCTTGGCGTGTTTGAGGCAGTGTGATGTAATCAATCTGCCAGGCCTCTCCATACTTGTATTTGGACCATCGCCCACCATACCACAGGGGCTTCACCCTCTTGGCCTGCTTGATCGCAGCACATGTCTCACAGTCATGGATGACCTGGGAGATACTGTCCATGGTCAGATCCACCCCTCGATCTCGTGCCCACTTATAGGTGGCATCTCTGCCCTGATGGCCTGAGGCATCATGGGCCCATCAAGCTAGGAACAACTCTCCCTTGTGTTTCCAGTCCAAGTCTACCTGTGACACTTCTATCTTTGCAGCCTGATCTACCTGCTTGTTGTTTCGGTGTTCTTCATTAGCCCTACTCTTGGGGACATGGGCATCTACATGGCGGACTTTCACAACCAGCTTTCTTACCCGGGCAGCAATGTTTTTCCACTCTTCAGCAGCCCAGATTGGTTTTCCCCTATGCTGCCAATTAGCTTTTTCCTACTTTTCTAACCATCCCCACAGAGCATTGTCTACCATCCATGAATCAGTGTAGAGGTAGAGCTTTGGCCACTTCTCTCTTTCAGCAATGTCCAGGGCTAGTTGAACAGCTTTGAGTTCAGCGAGTTGGCTTGATCCAACTTTTCCTTCTGTAGCTTCTGCAACCCGTCATGTGGGACTCCATACGGCTGCTTTCCACTTTCGTTTCATCCCTACGATGCGACAAGAACCGTCGGCGAAAAGAGCGTAGTGTGTGTCTTCTGATGGCAGTTGGTTGTACGGTGGAGCTTCTTCAGCACGTGTCACTTGTTTTTCTTCATCAGTGAGACCAAAGTTTTCACCTTCCGGCCAATTTGTGATTATTTCCAAAATCCCAGGGCGATTCAGTTTTCCGATACAGGCGCGCTGTGTGATGAGAGCAATCCATTTGCTCCATGTGGCATTGGTGGCATGGTGGGTAGAGGGAACCTCTGCTTTGAACATCCACCCCAGCACTGGTAGTCGGGGTGCCAGGAGGAGTTGTGCCTCAGTTCCAATTACCTCTGAGGCGGCTTGGATTCCTTCATAGGCTGCCAAGATTTCCTTTTCCCTGGGAGTGTAGTTGGCTTCAGACCCTCTGTAGCTTCGGCTCCAAAACCCCAGTGGTCGACCTCGAGTCTCACCAGACACCTTCTTCCAAAGGCTCCAGGACAGGCCATGGCTCCCGACTGCAGAGTAGAGCACGTTCGTCACTTCGGGTCCTGTCCTGACTGGGCCAAGGGCTACCGCATGAGCGATTTCCTGGTTGATTTGGGCAAAAGCTTGTTGCTGTTCGGGGCCCCAATGGAAATCGTTCTTCTTGCGGGTAACCAGGTAAAGAGGACTCACAATCTGGCTGTACTCGGGAAAGTTCATTCTCCAAAAACCTATGGCGCCTAGGAAAGCTTGTGTTTCCTTCTTGTTGGTGGGTGGAGACATTGCAGTGATCTTATTGATGACCTCAGTGGGAATCTGACGTCGTCCATCTTGCCACTTCACTCCCAGGAACTGGATCTCTCGGGCAGGTCCCTTGACTTTGCTCTTCTTGATGGCGAAACCAGCTTCCAGGAGAATCCAGATAACTTTCTCTCCTTTCTCAAACACTTCTGCTGCAGTGTTCCCACACACAATGATGTCATCAATGTACTGCAAATGTTCTGGAGCCTCACCCTTTTCCAGTGCAGTCTGGATTAGTCCATGGCAGATGGTGGGACTGTGCTTCCACCCCTGGGGCAGTCGGTTCCAGGTGTACTGCACACCCCTCCAGGTGAAAGCAAACTGAGGCCTGCACTCTGCTGCTAAAGGAATGGAGAAAAATGCATTGGCAATGTCAATAGTGGCATACCACTTGGCTGCTTTGGACTCCAGCTCGTACTGGAGCTCCAACATATCCGGCACAGCAGCGCTCAGTGGTGGAGTCACTTCATTCAAGGCACGATAGTCCACAGTCAATCTCCATTGTCCTTCCGATTTGCGCACAGGCCAAATGGGACTATTGAAGGGTGAGTGGGTCTTGCTGACCACCCCTTGGCTCTCCAGATCGCGGATCATTTTGTGGATGGGAATCACAGCATCTCGAGTTGTCCGGTACTGTCGGCGATGCACTGTCGAGGTAGCAATTGGTACTTTTTTTTCTTCCACCTTCAGAAGGCCGACTGCAGACAGGTTTTCTGATAGCCCAGGCAAAGTGTTCAATTGCTTAATGCCCTCTGTCTCCACAGCAGCTATTCCAAAAGCCCACTTGAGTCCCTTTGGGTCTCTAAAATACCCGTTCCGGAGGAAGTCTATGCCCAAAATGCACGGGGCCTCTGGGCCAGTCACAATGAGATGTTTCTTCCACTCATTTCCAGTCAGGCTCACCTCAGCTTCCACCAAGGTCAAATTTTGTGATCCACCTGTTACACCAGAAATAGAAACAGATTCTACCCCCACATGCTGCGATGGAATTATTGTACACTGTGCACCAGTGTCAACCAAGGCATCATATTTTTGTGGTTCTGATGTACCAGGCCAACGAATCCACACAGTCCAAAAAACACGGTTTTCCCTAACCTCTACCTGGCTAGAGGCAGGGCCCCTCTATGCCTGGTTATCCTTCTTTCCCTGGGCCTGTATCTTAGAGGTTCCTTCATGGGAATTGGACATGTCATCCTCTTTTCCATCATTTCCAGCAGTTTGGCTACAGGTAACTGGGGCTACTTCTTTTTTGGTAGATCCTCCTTTCTGAGACTTGCGCTCCTTCAATTCACGCACTCGTGCTGCCAAAGCAGAAGTGGGTTGTCTACCCCAGTTCCTCATGTTTTCCCCACTGTCACACAGGAAATCCCACAGCTCACTTTGTGGGATGTGCCTTCTCTCTGGGGAACGTCCGTTGAGAAGGCACTCTTTAATCTCCTGGTGATTCTTCTTCATTTCATCTTCCATTTTCTGCATACGTGTTTCCACAGCTGCGATTCTTGCATGTGTTGGGCCATGCACAGAGTCTGCATATGCTCGGAGCTTCACTGCCATATCCTTCACAGTCTCATTCGCACCGTAGTCCGGTTTCATTATTGCTAAAGCAGAAGCATATTCTGGTGGCCCAAGTTGTATGAGTTTTCGCCATATGTATGGAATAACTCTGGCCCGGTCTGGACTCCTCAATCCTGGGTCATTTGCGAAGACAACCTCTACCACCCCTAGTTCTCTCAGGCGTTGGATCCCTTGCTCTATGGTCTTCCATGGGGTTTGCTGCATGTAGAGATCATCTCCACACATATATCTTTCAATCACGCCTGTCAAAACTCGTCTCCAGACACTGGTAGAGTCAATCCCCCTTTTCATCGCTTGGTCAATCACTGGATCATGTGACAGGCATCCCAAATGCCTCGCTTCAGCACAGTCCAGCATCACATCATCACCTGCAGCATCCCAAATACGGATCATCCAACTTATTATGGATTCATCAGACCTTCGGGTGTAATCCTTTCTTAGGCTGTGAAAGTCCTTTATGGACAATGACTCAGTAATGGTTTCTGTGCCTGAGTCAGTTGGTGGTTTTGAGGTTCCTTCCCCTGCATCTTTTGAGGTTCCTTCCCCTGCATTATCCTCATCTTTCACTGGGCGATCAGTTTTGGTTATGTGCTTTTTCCTTGTAACAGGTGCCACTGTCAGTGGCTTAGACTCTCCATCTGGTTTAGGCTTGCTGTCTGGTTTATCTGCAGCCTGAGTGACTGGGGTGTCTGCAGGCTTTGATGAATGATCTTCCTGCCTCTCTGCCCTTACCGGCTGCAGTGTGCGATAGGCATATGCTAAAACCCAACATATTGCAAGGAGCTTGTTCGCATTAGAATTGTCATTGTATTTCTCTTTCAGATATTTCCCCACCTCAGCTGGTTTCTGAACTTGTTCAGGGGGAAACTTGCAAACCGTTGGGTCAGAGAATTTCTTCAGGATTTGGCCTATATCCTCCCATTCCCCACACCACTCAGGATGCTCCACCTCTGGGCCAGGTGTCTCGGCAGTGGCTCGGAAATTTGAGCTCTTATTCTAGACAAGCTGCGAGACATACAGAGCGCATAGAGGAAGCTTACCAGATTAAATACCAGGAGGGTGGTCTCTTTAACATCCAGGGGAAACTGAACATTCTCAAAAGAAAACCTATCAAATTTAAAGGGAAGGGAAACCCCGACTCCTCCTCTAACAATCTGGGTGCAGTTACTAATAAATTTCCAAAACAGGCTACTGAAGCTAGGACTGGGGTTAGGAGGGAGAAACCATTTATCATACACACTTTGAACAGCTGCCTGTACCTCTGTCAACTTCTTATAAACCATTATCACCGAGCACAGCAAAATAGAAATCCGAATTCGTGTCCCTGCTCTGCAAAAATTCCTTATCAAGGATAAGATCGGACCAAGTTGTGGATAGGCAAATAAGCCTAGGGACCAGAAAGGCACTAGTACCTTAAACAAGCCTACGGACCAGAAATACATTAATATATCAAGCCAGAGAAACATTATGAACTCAACAAACATGATGACTATTTTACTCCAGCACAGAATAAGTAAATTCAAACCAAAATGTAATTAGCACAGGTTTTTCACTTTCCTTCTAGCCACACAGTTGGGCGCCACTAAATTTGTACCGGTTTGGCCAAATTTAGAAATATATACTCTGAGAGAAGGCACAACCACCCCTCCCCCACCAGGTTCGGGGAAAAAAAAAAATTTTCCTCGAAGGAAAGTGAAGAAGATAAAACTATTTATTTAACAAACACACGGGAAAGGAAAATGAGGTTAAATGGTAAAATCTTTCGCTGTGGAGGAAAAACCTGGGAAAGCGTTAGAGCCCTCCCTTTGGTCTCCTCGGAGCTGGGGCTTGGCCCAGGGCCAGGCCCTCTGTGCCCGATGAAAAGTCCTCCCGATGTGCTCTGAGGTTGAAAGCAGTCCAGTAGCAAAGGGAGAAAATCCGGAATTCTAGAGAAGGAAAAGCAAAGTCCAACTCTCAGTCTCTCTCCGGAGAACTAGAAACTGAAAAACAACTGGCCAAAAGCTGACTGGAACACAGCAAGCCAGGTGCTTCTTCGCTCCCCTGCCGCGCGCTGGGGAAAAAAAAGCCTCCTATCTTTATGTGACCTTGAACAAGCTGCAAACTGCTTTGAGAAAGTTTTGCTCAGTATTTTCTTCTCCCTCTCAGGCTCAGTTTAGAGGCATAGAAAGGCACAAAAATTAATTTCTGGGCATAGGCAGCGATATGGGATACACATCATAACGTCACCCCAGGACAATGGTATACCTAACTATGGCAGCCGGTGAGGGGTCAGTAGCTCTGACCGAGGAAGCTGTGACCAGTTCAGAGAGATGGTCCCAAAAGAGATCGTCTTCCTGAGGCCCGGTGTCTTCCCTCAGCTGCTCGCTAGAGGGCCCGCGCAGGAGCTGTCAGCTCTTTAGTGATTATCAGCTCGTGATTTCAGCTTAGCTCTGCAGGGCAGCCTCTAGGCCAGACCAGGGAGACAGACGAGAGGCCCGTGTAGATACAAAAATGCTGCTAGCAAGGATTTTCTTGTTATTTTCTAAGTCCGTGAGAGACTTTTCTCTCTCACAGAAGAGGTGGCAGGGAATGTAAACAACCAAGCCACCTGCAACCTTGAAAAGTCTTGTTTAGGGTATAGTAGAAAAATATTTTGACAATGGGTGTTTTAGGATTTTAGCCAATCACCCCCAAGGGGTGGCTGGTCCTTTGTCCAATTAGACTATGAAGAAAAAAGTCTATAAAAGAGTTTGTAAAATAATTAAATAGATCAATCTTGCTGCACAATTCCTGCCTGCTGGATCTTCTTCTCCTCCTCCTCCCTATGGCTGCGGGACACGGTGATATACTGTAGGAACCAGGCCTGCGGTAATAGGCCCGTGTAGCTGTTCCGCACGAGGTAGCTTTATTGGTCCGTACCCGGTGAAGGGAAGCCAGGGACGAGCATCTCTCTGCCCTCGCAGGGGTAGGGGGCTAGCTCTTATGGATACAGGGGTGGGTGTCAGAAGGTAAAGGCCAATGGGTTGCAAAGGATCCGCATAGGGTCTCCCAGAGGATTCTGGGTTTGTCTTCTTCTCGCCGTAACTGAAAAGTGGTTGTCTTTCCAGGGGAGTTCTGCTGGGAGATTGCTCCATCTCCTTATCTCAGCAGACATCCCTCCAGGGCAGTGGCTGGGCATACCCTACACCTAACCATAAGCTGTGGCTGAAAATCAGTGCAGAAATTGAGCTCTATAATATAATTGGGTTGTAAAAGTGGTGATACAACTGTAAAAAAGGAGTATGATATTTGGGTTTGTCGTGGGTTGGGTTTGTAACCGGGCAGAAACACCAATTTAGTGTAATGGTTTGGTCTAAAATACTCATCACTGTTTATCTTCTGTGAGATAAGAATTAGGAGAAATGCAAAGCAGGCACCAACTTGAAAGAATATAAAGAAGTTTATTAACAGACCTAAAAGAAGAACAGGGGAAAAAAAATTTATACCACCTTCAGAACTCTCCTCCTCCCCCCACCTTCCTCCCTTCTCCCACTGACAATGTAACAAGACAACTCTTAAGATGCTCAGTCTGTTTACCACTTCCATAATAACGTTGTTCAGTCCATTTAGAAAGAGAAGTCTCTTTTTGCTCATGCTATGAAAACAGTATCACAACAAGACAGCCACCCACTTCCAAGTATTGTTCAGTCCATTTAGGAAGAGGAGTCTCTCTGCTCGCAATGTGAGTCCCTTCCCCCGACTTGCAGCTTTTCCCGCAACTGCTTTCGAGGGTCCACTCTTGAAGTTTTTTGGGGTACAATTTTAAGGTTGAGCTGTTCAGAAACAAAGAAAGAGAGGCCCTTCTCCTTCCCTGGGAGCAAAGGGTCTTCCTCATCTTCATCTTTAAGACTATCTCTGGGAGCATCTCTAGGAACTGAGGTTTTCTCCTTTCCCATTTGGAGCAAAAGTCCTCATCTGGTTCATCTCTCCCTGTCCAAACTTCTCATGAAATTACAGCTGCGTCAGCATCTGCTTATTGCTTACGAGTTGAACACTCCACCCCCCATATCTTCATGAAATTACAATGGGATACTCTGATATATCATAGCTTCACAACAGACTTTCAGCTTTAAGCATCTCCTCTCTCTCTTCCCTCAGGTTTTCAGCTCTTCACAGCAATAAAAGGGTTAATCTCACCTCGGCCTTGCAGCTTTGCAGCTGGAATGTTGAATTTTTTTTATCACAGTGGAGAGGGGGGAGAGCCGAGCCGCTCCGGCTGCCCACGGCAAGGCGGGGGGGGGGGGTTCCACGGCTGGAACAGGTCCACAGACTCCAGGATGTCCGTGGCCCGGCCCGGCCTGGCCCAAGCAGGGCCTGGCCGGGCCCGCTGACCCCCGCACAGGGCCTGCAGCCACCTGTCCCAGCACCGGAAACGAGAGAGAGCTTGGGGGGGGGGTTGTCTATTCTTAAGTGTGGATCACAGAGGCGGTCACAACTTTAAGTGGCTTAAAGAATTGTCCATATTCAAACTGGCCAGCTGATAGGTTCTATCAGGTCCCAGAGGAAACTGTAAGCACCCCTTAGCAAGGACATCCCTTCTGGGATTATGCTTGCTAACCTATGACAGGGTTATAAAAAGGAATCACTAGTGATGATATAATTTGCTATTTTCTATTAAATATCAGCATAAAACTATGTGAGTGTCAAAGGGTGTGGGTTTGAGTCCTACTGCTTAGTTGGAAAACTATATAAGTGAGAATCAGAAGGTGCACATGTTGGTTCGAGTCTTACATGCCTACACGTTAGTTGGACACTGTGCTGCATGCACACGAGCCGCCTTGTAGAGGGTTTTGCCAGATGGTCTGGGCCTATTAAACCCTATGATAAGCGTTAATGCCTGAAATGTAAATTATTTTGTGAATGTGTTATAGTATTTTTGAGCCTGCCTGACTTGGGGATGCATGTAGTGTATATATATTAAAAAAAAAAAAGAAGAAAAATTAATTTGCTGTAAGCGTGTTAAATGCAAGTGTTTGTTTATTGTGTAAGTTTTTAAGTATTTGATGTGTATTAAATGTTTCTTTATTGTGAATGTTAGAACATAAATTGTCAAAGCATCTCCTAAGCTAGGCTTGTGTGTTTAGAGTGCTCTCTAGTGTTGGCACAGCGAGAGTTACTGTTTTAGTGTTAATTATTGAGAGTGTGTTTAATCTTCAGTTATCTTTTAGTAATTGCAAGGTCTGGATTTGCATTAATTGTGGATCTGACACTAAAGTGGTTGTCAGCGAATTAGAGATTTGGTATCATAATGGGATTAGGCTTGTGTTCACAAACCTGGGAAGGGGGAATACCAAGATGTTCACCTTAAGGTTGTATTTTACAACACTGGAAGAAGTTTAAAGGCGACCCTTTAACTTGGAAACAGTTAATAGAATACTGTAATCATTGGTGGCCAGAGTATCCATTAGATGATCAAGAGAAGTGGCCTGTTAATGGTGGTGTGGATTATTATATGGTTTTACAGTTAAATGTAATTTTGCCAGAGAAAAGAGAGGTGGAATGAAGTGCCTTATGTAGATCTGTTCTTTGAATTGAGAAATAGTCAAGATTTGAGAAAAATGTGTGGTTTGATAGCAAGGGAACTGAAGGATTCTATGGTGTTAGTTTTGGAGAAGTACAATAGGTGGAAATCTCCTGAACATGGTTGTTTGTCGTGTAATACTGGGAAGTGATGTATGAAGCATGGTTGTGCAGAGGAAGAAATTGAACTGTTGGTAGGCCCAGGAAGGAGGGAGAGAGGAGCTGAGGCTGCAGCTGAGGAGTTTCCTCCACCTGCAGGTGAAGGAAGAACAAGTGGTAAAGCTGACAGAGGAGTGGAAGAAAGGATTTCGGGTTTGGAAAACAATGAAGGGTTTAGTCCAGTGGCAGGGAGAACACACAAAGGAGGAAAGAGAAGGAATGAGGAAAAGGGAGTGATCCAAGCCCCTCTCCAGAAGGCAATGGGGGCAGAAGGACTGATTACAGTTAAGGTACCTTTCTCGGTGACAGATTTAAGATCTTGGAAAGAATTGGCAGGAACATGTTAGGGACCAAGTCCGGAGAGCTGGCCGGATAAACAACACGTACGCCTATATGATTAAGCATCGTTCTCCCTTTATTGTTCAACTATGCCAACTTATATCTACTTTTGCAAAGATTCACGCCCAGTGCCTCTAGATGGCCTCTAATCAGTGGGGGAGCTGGACAGTGTATACCTTGCCAAGGACTCTCAGGCCTGCCTGCAGCCAGGTGCTTTCCAGGCCTGCCTGCAGCTAGGGGCCAGTTCAGGGGCTTTTCCTCAGCAACCTTGGGTTGTCCAATCTTTCCAGGGGTATCATATGCCCTTGTTCCATAAGGAATCCCTCTACAGGAACATATAGGGAAGATCCTGAGAAAGTGGCTAAAATCTTTGAAACCATCGTCAGGACTCAGGATCCAGACGGGAACGACATAGAGGTAGTTTAGGATACACCGCTAACTCTGGGTGAAAGAATTATAGTAATAGCAAAAGCGAGGGAAGAGGTTGAGAGAGTGCATGCTCAGAACGTTCAGCAGAGAACGGTGGATTGGCATTTCCCTCTTGCAGATCCCTGGTGGGATCCTAAAAACCTGGGTCAAAGAGAATTATCCACTTGATATCAAAGATTAGTTATATTTGGGATGAAACATGCTATTCCAAAAGCTATAAATATGTCAAAGTTATATCAAGTGGTCCAAGGAAAAGATTAATCCCCTTCTGATTTTCACCAGTGACTCATGGATGTGGCCAGAAAGTACACTAACTTGGACCCTGAAAAGGAAGGAGATGCATTACAGTTAGCAGCATTATTCATGGGACAATTGATGCCTTAGGTTTTAACTTTTATATTTTTTAAATTCTGTACTGCTTAGTGTGTAACTCTGAAGTTTCATGTAGCCTGTTAATTTCTGCTCTCTCGTGCTAGGTAGACATAACAAAGCCTCTCCGGGCCTGCTCTCCAAGGACGCCCAGACTGTCCTAGGCCCAAAAAGTGTAAACCAAAGAGCCTTTAAGGGGGGGTAAGCTGAGGGGAAATGACATCATTAAACTGAAGCTTTAATTGGAGAATTAACCCTGCTATGCAAATGAACCAAACCTATAAAAGAGTGAAGAACTCGTGACCTGTGGTCCATCTTGGGGTCCATCTTGGCAATAGCCTCTGGCTCCCCAGGGGGTATCTTTGAAGGCCTTTCAAATACCTACTTTTATTCCCTTACTCCTGTCTAGTCTCGGTTTCTAGGAGGCCTCTTAAGGCATCAGTTCTTTGGCACCACCAGAAGGGACAATGAGGCTTCTGAAAATCCTCTGGGACTCAGAAAGATCCAGCTCATCTCCCCCCCCACCTTGCCGGCACGGGGGGGGGGGGGGGGGGTAGTGCAGTTGCTACAGTCCAGGAGGCAGAGGAGCCTCAAGAGCCCAGAAAACTCTCCAGATCCAGCACAGAGGCACATGAGTAACACAATAAAGGTGGTATTCTGTTAGCACCTGTGTTGGGTGTTAAGAGATCTCTTACAGTTTGTTTAGGGACTTGGAAGAGTCCGGAGGGGGTTTCATTTGGTGTTTCCTGTGGGAGTGTGTTTGTTTAGTTCAGTCCGGGTCTCCCCCCTATGTTCTGTAAGTTTGGTGTACCCCAGTTGGCACCCCCCCTGTTTTATTTAAATCACCCTGTCTGTCATTTTTATCTCCTCCCAGGACCCTGTCTGTCACTCTGCCACCCCTCCCAGGCTTCTGGAAAGTTCTAGCCAGGGGGCCAGGTGATTAGTCCTGGGAAAGGAGTCCCTCCCTTCCCCTGTTATAGTTGGTTCCCTTATGTGTCCCTCGTTCTGCTTGCCGCACCCTTCCCTTCCCTGGTTGGTTGATCTGTACACCCCCCCCATGACCCCCCCTGCCATAAAATGCCCCGGCGCGCGATCTGCAGGTGCTCTGGGTTGGGCACCCCTGGTGGTTGAGGTCCCCCCGTTCGGAGGACCAATAAACTTTCTGGATTTAACCCAACTCTGAGCCTGCCCCCTTTCCTCCGCCGTCTGCCTTTATCGCCGCGGTCCCTTGGAAGGACCCACGAGCCAGACCTCTGATCCCTCCGATATCAGAGGCTGGCCCCCGTTGCCTGCTGTGTCCCGAGCTGACCGGGCTGAGTGGGAATTGTTCCCAGAGGACACAACGGCAATTTGGCGCCCAAGTGTGGGGCTGCCGTTCCATCGGACCGCAAAAACAGCGTGGCGCCCAAGCGTGGGGCTTCTCGTTCTATTGGACCCCACGGAAGGGGCGTCCTCGGCATAGGCAGCTTGGCGCCCGGGCGTGGGGCCCCGCTTCCCTCGGACCCCACGGAAGGGACTGATTGTTTCGGCAAGTGCGTCCTCGGGACGTCAAGCTACCCCAGGTGCAGCACGCTCCGTTTTAGTGAGCGGTGTTACTGGGATTGAGGACGGTAGCTTCGCCCGCGCCGCGAAGTCGTTCTCGGCGGACGAATCGGACGCCTGGAGCTTGCCTGGACGCCAGTCAGGTAAGTATTTTTCCCCGGGGGGGGGGGGGGGGGGGGGGGGAAACTTGCCTCAAAGCCGGTAAAGGCTTTCGGAGGGACCAGGACGGTCCCCGGCTCTCGAAGAGCCGAACGGAGGCTGCGCAGCCCCGGAACAAGCGTGGTTCGCTTGTCTCCGGTTGGGTTTTGGGAGACCGGCGTTCTAGGCTTTAAAGATCCAGCTCCAGACGCTGTGCTGTAGGCTATGGGCGCTAAACTGTCCACAGCACAGAAGGAGGCATTTCTCCAAGTTGCGGGACTCCTTCAGGGTGGGGGGAAAAGTTTTTCAAAGGGATGTTTAAAACGGTTTATTCGGTGGCTGTTTCTGCACTTCCCTCAGTGCTCTCAGAGTTCGGTTTTGAGCGTTCCCTTCTGGAACGCCGCGGGAGAAAAGCTAGCGTGATTGAATTCTGCCAAAGAGAAAGATTTCTCTTTTCTGTATTTGCAGATTCGATCAGCGTTAGCTAAAAAAAGGGAGAGGGAAGGACAAACAGCCCCGAATTCCCCAGTTGTTACCCCTAACCCGTCTCCTGAACCCGTGTCCCCTCAAACGGGCATCCTGAGGAGAGCAACCCGTGATACGCAGGGCTGCTACCGTCTCCCTGGCTCTCCTCGGGGTTCTCGGAGCCCTCGCTCGGACAGTCCCGGCCAGACTGCCCGAGGTTTATCCCGTTCCCCAGCTTCCCCAGTTATCAGACCCCGAGTTCGGTTTAGTGATCCAGACAGTTTAGAAAATGCCCTCCCTGCCCGAGGAAGACAAGATGGCGGACGCCCCATGGAAGGGACCCCCTCTTGCTTTCCCCCGCGCTTTTCCACCCGAAATCCCTTTCTCCCGAGTCCCAACCCCTTTCGCCCCGACCCCTCCTACTCCCAAGGTGGTTCCACCCCTCTTACCCCTCCTACCTGTCACCAGTGCCCGCACCCGTGCTCCGCCCCCAGAAATCGCGGCTCCGTGCCCGGCTGCCACCCACTTCCTGCTTCCGGTTCTCACGCCTGTCCTTCCGGTTCCCACGGTGTCTGGCCGGAAGGGGGGGGGCCCGAGGACCGGAACCCGGAACTGGATCCCATTCCCTCAGCAGCTCCGGTTTTTTATCAGAGGTCCCGGAGAGGAGGAACAACCCATGTCAGCTGGGAACCCCTCTCCCACCAAACAATAAAGGAACTCTGCAAGGCACAGAAGGAGTTTGGGAGAGAAAGCGGATATTTTCGTGGCCTTTTAAAGGCAAATCTCTCTGGAGAAGTAATGACGCCCTTTGATCTGCGTCAGCTTTTCTCATGCCTGCTTTCCTCAGCAGAGTTTCTGCTCTGGAAGGCAGCGTGGGAAAGGGAGCTCCGCAGGCTCCTTCCAGCGCTCTTGCAAGGTTCTGATACGGCCGTTGATGCCGACAATGAGGCACTTACATTGGACCATCTAAGCGGCAAAGGAGATTGGGCTTTGGTGCCGAAGCAAGCTCAAGGCCTGCCTTTGGAGGTTCTGCAACAGGTCAAGGAAGCGGCCAGTAAGGCATTCCTTGGTCTGAGGCCTGATGCGCCTGCAGAATCCTACTCGCAGGTCCGGCAGGAACCCACTGAGTCATTCCTAAAGTTTGTAGAGAGATTAACCCGAGCTGTAGAGTTGCAGGTTAAGCAGCCGGCGGCCAGGGAAGAGGTCATTGCAGAAACGGCCATGGTGAATGCCAATCCTCAGTGCAAGGCAGCCATCCTGAGCCTCCCCCTGGACCCCCCCGCCGACCATACAGGACATGTTGGAAGTTTGTGCTGCGAAGGCACCACTCCTGCAACCTGCCAGCTCGGAGAGACAGCGGCCCAGAGGAATGGCCTCAACGGGAACAGCAACGCATCGCCCTGCAGCGGACCAGAGGAGGACTACGGGCCTGAACACCAAACCACCTCCAACCATGAACAGCCACAGGCGAACCCCGCAGGCCAGAAACACCTGCTTCTTATGTGACCAGGCTGGACATTGGACAAGGGACTGCCCACTCAAGTGGCAGTTCCAGCGATTTAAAAAGGAACATGAACCTGGGGGACAGGAGGGCCAACTGCAACAAAAAAACTGAATGGGGAGCGCGCGCCCGCCCCGTGTGAAGACAAAAAAGGGACGGGACGTGAGGGGGAGGGGGAACTCAAAGAGGCAAAACTACCGGACATGACCTTAAAACTGGATTCGACTTCTTTTTCTGATGGTTCTTTCAGGTTGCAGCTGTTGACACTGCTCCACCTAAAGACAAAAGAGTGGCATAGCGCACCCGTAAGCACTGGTGGTGAGCTGTGGGCAGGAGACCAAGGCCCTGACAGGTATGTCATAGTCGGAGATGTTACCTGCACACCACAAGACATCTAAGTCGCTCCGGGACTAATGACATCTAGTCCCAAAGGACCCGTTCTCTGGCTGCGCTGTGTCCACCCACCTCTGTTCCTGCCCAGAGGGCAGACAGTCGCCCAGGCTATCCCTGTGGAAAGGCCACCCCCAACGGTGTGTGCCACACATGTAATAGGGACAGAGAAGCCTCGGGTAGGCTGCAAGGTCAACAGAGGGGAGGAAGTCCTGCACCTCAGGGGGCTTCTGGACACAGGGGCAGATGTGACGATCATTCCCACACGGGAATGGCCGGCACATTGGGAATTGCAGAACGTGGCTGGACACGTGCAAGGTGTTGGGGGCGTTCAATTGGCCAAACAATCAAAAAGCATCGTGCAAATTAAGGGACCGAGCGGACAATTGGCAAACATACGTCCGTTCGTATTAGACTACAAGGAACCCCTCTTGGGGAGAGACCTCATGCAGCAGTGGGGAGTCACAATTGACCTACCTGACCCCCAGAAAAATTTTTGGGTTGCGGCCACTGAAGAGCGCCCTACTCAAAAACTAAATTGGAAAACTGATCAGCCTGTTTGGGTGGAGCAGTGGTCGCTCCATGGTGAGAAGTTGAAGGCGCTCGAGAAGCTCGTGGAGGAGCAACTTAAAAAGGGGAATATCGTGGAATCCAACAGCCCCTGGAATTCCCCTGTCTTTGTTATCAAAAAGCCTAACAAAGACAAATGGCGGCTCCTCCAGGACCTTCGTCAAATTAACAATGTTATAGAAGACATGGGCTCTCTCCAACCAGGGATGCCATCCCCAACGATGCTCCCTCAAAATTGGAATCTGGCAGTAATTGACATCAAAGACTGCTTTTTCCAAATTCCCCTGCACCCTGACGATGCCCCGCGTTTTGCCTTCTCGATTCCTGTTATCAATCAAGAAGCCCCAAGGAAAAGATACCATTGGAAGGTGTTACCACAGGGTATGAAGAACAGCCCGACCATCTGCCAATGGTATGTCTCTTCCTTGCTTGCCCCAGTTCACGCAGCAGCAAAAGAGGCCATCGTCTTCCATTATATGGATGATGTCCTCGTGTGTGCCCCCGACAATGACATGCTTGCCAGTGTGCTCGACCTGACAATCAATGCATTGGTTGCTGCAGGGTTAGAGCTCCAAGAGGAAAAGATTCAACGGATGCCACCTTGGAAGTACCTGGGCCTGGAAATAACAAAGCAGACCATTGTGCCGCAAAAATTGGCTATTAATACTAACATCAAGACTCTGGCAGATGTCCACCATCTGTGTGGGTCTTTAAATTGGGTGAGGCCGTGGCTGGGTCTGTCCAACGAAGACCTAGCCCCCCTTTTTAATTTACTAAAAGGGGGAGAGGAGCTTAGTTCTCCCCGGACACTCACCCCAGAGGCCCAAACAGCTCTGGAGAGGGTGCAACATCTAATGTCCACCAGGCAGGCAAGCAGGTGTAGTCCTGACTTGCCATTCAAATTCATCATCCTGGGTAATCTGCCACACTTGCACGGGGTTGTCTTCCAATGGGAAGACAACAAAAAGAAGAGCAAAAAGGACCAGGACCGGAGGGATCCCCTCTTAATCATAGAGTGGGTATTTCTCAGCCATCATCGGTCCAAGAGGATGACACAGCCACAAGAGCTGATGGCTGAACTGATCCGGAAGGCTAGGATCCGGATCAGAGAGTTATCAGGATGTGACTTCGACTGCATCCACGTGTCAATTAGGACAAAAACGGGCCAAATTACTAAGGCAATGTTGGAGAGTCTGCTTCAAGATTGTGAAGCATTACAGTTTGCTCTGGAGGGCTACACCGGCCAAATTTCCTTGCATAGGCCAGCCCACAAAATATTCAATTGGGAAATACAATTCGAATTAAATACAAAAAGTGTTCGGAGCAAAGAACCTTTAAAGGCCTTGACAGTTTTTACTGACGCGTCCGGGTCCCAAAAGTCCGTGGTGGCTTGGAAAAACGCCCAAACTCAGCGGTGGGAGGCTGACATCAAAGAGGTAGAAGGATCGCCTCAGGTTGCTGAGTTGGACGCAGTCGTCAGGGCTTTCGAAAGGTTCCCCGAACCCCTAAATTTGGTAACAGACTCTGCATATGTTGCAGGGGTAGTCTCCAGAGCCGAGCACGCCATTTTGCGTGAGGTCTCCAACATGGCCTTATATGAGTTGCTCTCAAAGTTAATAAACCTGGTCTCCCACTGAGAGCAACCATTTTACGTGATGCACGTCAGGTCACACACGGACCTGCCCGGGTTCATCGCAGAAGGCAACAGAAGGGCAGATGCCCTCGCTGCGCCAGCTGCGATGGCCCCGACTCCAAACGTGTTTGAGCAGGCCAAAATCAGCCATCAGCTGTTCCATCAAAACACTCCTGCCCTGGTTCGTCAATTCAATCTAAAGCACGACCAGGCCAGGGCGATTGTGGCTGCATGTCCAGAATGCCACCAGCTAGCTCTTCCTGCCATTAGTACTGGCGCAAACCCCCGTGGACTTAACAGCTGCGAAGTGTGGCAGATGGACGTGACACATGTTGCTTCATTCGGCAGAATGAAGTACGTACATGTGTCAATTGATACCTTCTCGGGAGCAGTTTTTGCCTCAGCCCACACAGGGGAAAAGGCTAGCGATGTCCAAAAGCACTTAGTGCAGGCATTCGCCACCCTGGGCATCCCCAAAGTCATCAAAATGGACAATGGCCCAGAGTATACCTCCAAGGAGTTCAGGAGCTTCCTGCAGCAATGGGGAATAGAACACAAGACTGGCATCCCCTATTCCCCGACAGGTCAAGCCATTGTAGAGAGGGCCCACCAAAACATCAAAAGAATGCTCCAGCGCCAGTGCTCCTCAAAAAAGCTAGAGTCACCTGCTGTCAGGCTCTCAAAGGCATTGTTCACCCTGAATTTCCTCAACTGTGCCTTTGAGAACCTGAACCCTCCAATCGTGCGGCACTTTGGGCGGTCTCAGCAGTTGCAAGTGAAAGAAAGGCCTCCGGTGTGGGTTAAAGACCCGGAGACTAGGGAGATACAAGGGCCTTATGAACTAGTTACCTGGGGGAAAGGGTACGCATGTGTATCCACCCCCGAGGGCCCTAGGTGGATCCCATCAAAGTGGGTGAAACCGTGTATCTCCCAGACCATCAGGAAGGGAGATCAAATATCCCCCAAGACCGGGGTAGGTTAGTCGTGTGCCTCTCTGACCCCTAAGCCCCAAGTTTATCCCACTTGCTATCCCCAGTTTCAACCTTATTTTCTAAGTTTTGTTTTAGTTTAGAGACATCAGAGATGGGTCCTGTGCCGTCGATCCGAGCCGTCGCCGAGGTTCTGCTGATCATCATCACCCTGCAGATGCTCCCATGGCTTGTGTCTTCGTGGATAGTTCCTCAACCAGCAGCCAATGTATGGTCAGTTCTAGCGCGTACCATGGGTCAGGACCACATATGCCTATCCACCGCTGCGGCCCAAAACCCCATGGCTACGTGTCTAGTGGGGATCCCTCTCGAGCAAGAAGACTTTACTTCTCTCCCCGAAAAGCCCGAGCCCATGCAAGCTTCATCAAATACGGGTAAGGCCTCTGTTGCCAAGCCGCCTGTCGACTTGCACCGTCCCCGGGTACCTTATCGGAGACGGCCCCCATTTAGCTGGCACCGCAGGGGAAAGCTTGACACCGACAACCCCCTTGAAAAATGGCTGCCCCGGCTCCCAAGGGCCAGTAGCGAGCCCCAGGAAATAGACCTCCTGGGGTCATACCCGGCTCGCTACTGCGTCCAGTTTCAGTTCGGGCTGTCCCCAGATCTGGAAGCTTTTAAGATCATTGCCCCAAATCACCGGGAGTACAAAGCAGACAAATGGTGCCTGGCCGTCAGTAAAGTGACCACTGAAAATCCTCACCGGTCACGCCCGAAAAGGTTACCCCGGGGACTGTTCCTCATTTGCGGCGACAGGGTGTGGGCAGGCATCCCCTCTCGCCTATTAGGAGGTCCATGCACAATAGGCCGTTTGACGCTGCTGACACCCAACCAGACTGTAGTCAGTAATTGGGAAAAGAAAACACACCAAACCTCCGAATTGGCAATCAAAAAACGTGAATTGGCCGAACTGGACCAGAATTGTGATTCAGAAGTAATCCATTGGTCCAGACCAAAAGGGGTTGCAATCACCGTGCTCTTGCCATGGGTGGCTGCAGCCAAAGCTTTAGGGGAATTAGGCCACTTAGAATGTTGGGTTGCCAAGCAAGCAAACCTTACTTCAAGCGCCCTAAGTGACCTCCTAAAAGGCAAGGAACTGACCAGACAAGCCACCCTACAAAATAGGGCGGCCATTGACTTCCTACTCCTCCTCCATGATCACCGGTGTGAGGAGTTCGAAGGACTATGCTGCCTCAACCTATCATCGAGGGCTGAGAACATCCACAAGACCATCGATAAGATGCAGGCCATGGTGAAGCAGATTCAAAGAGAGACTGGCGACTGGCTCGGCAACATCATCAGCGGATGGGGATTATCCGGATGGGCTGGATCCATTCTCCAAACCGGACTGATCTTGTTTTTTATTCTTTTAATTGCCATAATCATGTTTGGACTGCTGAAAAGACTATTAGTCAACATGATTATGAGCTCATCCTCCCCTGCAGACATCAACCATGCAGAGCTCCCCAAAGACTTTGAACTCGAGCCTATGGCTCAGGAGATGACATGGTTTGGGGACCTGTACCCAGACTCAGAGTACTGTCCCCAACCCACATTCATGTCATCTTAAAAAAAAAACAACAACAAAAAAAAAAAAAAAAAACAAAAAAAAAACAAACCAAAAAATGAGGAGACGTGGGGGTGTGTTAGCTTAGTTCAGTCCGGGTCTCCCCCCATGTTCTGTAAGTTTGGTGTACCCCAGTTGACACCCCCCCCCCCCCGTTTTATTTAAATCACCCTGTCTGTCATTTTTATCTCCTCCCAGGACCCTGTCTGTCACTCTGCCACCCCTCCCAGGCTTCTGGAAAGTTCTAGCCAGGGGGCCAGGTGATTAGTCCTGGGAAAGGAGTCCCTCCCTTCCCCTGTTATAGTTGGTTTCTTTTTGTGTCCCTCGTTCTGCTTGCCGCACCCTTCCCTTCCCTGGTTGGTTGTTCTGTACACCCCCTGCCCCATGCCCCCCCTGCCATAAAATGCCCCGGCGCGCGATCTGCAGGTGCTCTGGGTTGGGCAACCCTGGTGGTTGAGGTCCCCCCGTTCGGAGGACCAAAAAACTTTCTGGATTTAACCCAACTCTGAGCCTACCCCCTTTCCTCCGCCATCTGCCTTTATCGCCGCGGTCCCTTGGAAGGACCCACGAGCCGGACTTCCGATTCCTCCGATATCAGAGGCTGGCCCCCGTTGCCTGCTGTGTTCCGAGCTGACCGGGCTGAGTGGGAACTGTTTGCCGTTGCGTCCTCTGGGGATAGCAAGTGGGATAAACCTGGGGCTTAGGGGTCAGAGAGGCACACGACTAACCTACCCCGGTCTTGGGGGATATTTGATCTCCCTTCCTGATGGTCTGGGAGATACACGGTTTCACCCACTTTGATGGGATCCACCTAGGGCCCTCGGGGGTGGATACACATGCGTACCCTTTCCCCCAGGTAACTAGTTCATAAGGCCCTTGTATCTCCCTAGTCTCCGGGTCTTTAACCCACACCGGAGGCCTTTCTTTCACTTGCAACTGCTGAGACCGCCCAAAGTGCCGCACGATTGGAGGGTTCAGGTTCTCAAAGGCACAGTTGAGGAAATTCAGGGTGAACAATGCCTTTGAGAGCCTGACAGCAGGTGACTCTAGCTTTTTTGAGGAGCACTGGCGCTGGAGCATTCTTTTGATGTTTTGGTGGGCCCTCTCTACAATGGCTTGACCTGTCGGGGAATAGGGGATGCCAGTCTTGTGTTCTATTCCCCATTGCTGCAGGAAGCTCCTGAACTCCTTGGAGGTATACTCTGGGCCATTGTCCATTTTGATGACTTTGGGGATGCCCAGGGTGGCGAATGCCTGCACTAAGTGCTTTTGGACATCGCTAGCCTTTTCCCCTGTGTGGGCTGAGGCAAAAACTGCTCCCGAGAAGGTATCAATTGACACATGTACGTACTTCATTCTGCCGAATGAAGCAACATGTGTCACGTCCATCTGCCACACTTCGCAGCTGTTAAGTCCACGGGGGTTTGCGCCAGTACTAATGGCAGGAAGAGCTAGCTGGTGGCATTCTGGACATGCAGCCACAATCGCCCTGGCCTGGTCGTGCTTTAGATTGAATTGACGAACCAGGGCAGGAGTGTTTTGATGGAACAGCTGATGGCTGATTTTGGCCTGCTCAAACACGTTTGGAGTCGGGGCCATCGCAGCTGGCGCAGCGAGGGCATCTGCCCTTCTGTTGCCTTCTGCGATGAACCCGGGCAGGTCCGTGTGTGACCTGACGTGCATCACGTAAAATGGTTGCTCTCAGTGGGAGACCAGGTTTATTAACTTTGAGAGCAACTCATATAAGGCCATGTTGGAGACCTCACGCAAAATGGCGTGCTCGGCTCTGGAGACTACCCCTGCAACATATGCAGAGTCTGTTACCAAATTTAGGGGTTCGGGGAACCTTTCGAAAGCCCTGACGACTGCGTCCAACTCAGCAACCTGAGGCGATCCTTCTACCTCTTTGATGTCAGCCTCCCACCGCTGAGTTTGGGCGTTTTTCCAAGCCACCACGGACTTTTGGGACCCGGACGCGTCAGTAAAAACTGTCAAGACCTTTAAAGGTTCTTTGCTCCGAACACTTTTTGTATTTAATTCGAATTGTATTTCCCAATTGAATATTTTGTGGGCTGGCCTATGCAAGGAAATTTGGCCGGTGTAGCCCTCCAGAGCAAACTGTAATGCTTCACAATCTTGAAGCAGACTCTCCAACATTGCCTTAGTAATTTGGCCCGTTTTTGTCCTAATTGACACGTGGATGCAGTCGAAGTCACATCCTGATAACTCTCTGATCCGGATCCTAGCCTTCCGGATCAGTTCAGCCATCAGCTCTTGTGGCTGTGTCATCCTCTTGGACCGATGATGGCTGAGAAATACCCACTCTATGATTAAGAGGGGATCCCTCCGGTCCTGGTCCTTTTTGCTCTTCTTTTTGTTGTCTTCCCATTGGAAGACAACCCCGTGCAAGTGTGGCAGATTACCCAGGATGATGAATTTGAATGGCAAGTCAGGACTACACCTGCTTGCCTGCCTGGTGGACATTAGATGTTGCACCCTCTCCAGAGCTGTTTGGGCCTCTGGGGTGAGTGTCCGGGGAGAACTAAGCTCCTCTCCCCCTTTTAGTAAATTAAAAAGGGGGGCTAGGTCTTCGTTGGACAGACCCAGCCACGGCCTCACCCAATTTAAAGACCCACACAGATGGTGGACATCTGCCAGAGTCTTGATGTTAGTATTAATAGCCAATTTTTGCGGCACAATGGTCTGCTTTGTTATTTCCAGGCCCAGGTACTTCCAAGGTGGCATCCGTTGAATCTTTTCCTCTTGGAGCTCTAACCCTGCAGCAACCAATGCATTGATTGTCAGGTCGAGCACACTGGCAAGCATGTCATTGTCGGGGGCACACACGAGGACATCATCCATATAATGGAAGACGATGGCCTCTTTTGCTGCTGCGTGAACTGGGGCAAGCAAGGAAGAGACATACCATTGGCAGATGGTCGGGCTGTTCTTCATACCCTGTGGTAACACCTTCCAATGGTATCTTTTCCTTGGGGCTTCTTGATTGATAACAGGAATCGAGAAGGCAAAACGCGGGGCATCGTCAGGGTGCAGGGGAATTTGGAAAAAGCAGTCTTTGATGTCAATTACTGCCAGATTCCAATTTTGAGGGAGCATCGTTGGGGATGGCATCCCTGGTTGGAGAGAGCCCATGTCTTCTATAACATTGTTAATTTGACGAAGGTCCTGGAGGAGCCGCCATTTGTCTTTGTTAGGCTTTTTGATAACAAAGACAGGGGAATTCCAGGGGCTGTTGGATTCCACGATATTCCCCTTTTTAAGTTGCTCCTCCACGAGCTTCTCGAGCGCCTTCAACTTCTCACCATGGAGCGACCACTGCTCCACCCAAACAGGCTGATCAGTTTTCCAATTTAGTTTTTGAGTAGGGCGCTCTTCAGTGGCCGCAACCCAAAAATTTTTCTGGGGGTCAGGTAGGTCAATTGTGACTCCCCACTGCTGCATGAGGTCTCTCCCCAAGAGGGGTTCCTTGTAGTCTAATACGAACGGACGTATGTTTGCCAATTGTCCGCTCGGTCCCTTAATTTGCACGATGCTTTTTGATTGTTTGGCCAATTGAACGCCCCCAACACCTTGCACGTGTCCAGCCACGTTCTGCAATTCCCAATGTGCCGGCCATTCCCGTGTGGGAATGATCGTCACATCTGCCCCTGTGTCCAGAAGCCCCCTGAGGTGCAGGACTTCCTCCCCTCTGTTGACCTTGCAGCCTACCCGAGGCTTCTCTGTCCCTATTACATGTGTGGCACACACCGTTGGGGGTGGCCTTTCCACAGGGATAGCCTGGGCGACTGTCTGCCCTCTGGGCAGGAACAGAGGTGGGTGGACACAGCGCAGCCAGAGAACGGGTCCTTCGGGACTAGATGTCATTAGTCCCGGAGCGACTTAGATGTCTTGTGGTGTGCAGGTAACATCTCCGACTATGACATACCTGTCAGGGCCTTGGTCTCCTGCCCACAGCTCACCACCAGTGCTTACGGGTGCGCTATGCCACTCTTTTGTCTTTAGGTGGAGCAGTGTCAACAGCTGCAACCTGAAAGAACCATCAGAAAAAGAAGTCAAATCTGGTTTTAAAGTCACGTCCGATAGTTTTGCCTCTTTGAGTTCCCCCTCCCCCTCACGTCCCGTCCCTTTTTTGTCTTCACGCGGGGCGGGCGCGCGCTCCCCATTCAGTTTTTTTGTTGCAGTTGGCCCTCCTGTCCCCCAGGTTCATGTTCCTTTTTAAATCGCTGGAACTGCCACTTGAGTGGGCAGTCCCTTGTCCAATGTCCAGCCTGGTCACATAAGAAGCAGGTGTTTCTGGCCTGCGGGGTTCGCCTGTGGCTGTTCATGGTTGGAGGTGGTTTGGTGTTCAGGCCCGTAGTCCTCCTCTGGTCCGCTGCAGAGCGATGCGTTGCTGTTCCCACTGAGGCCATTCCTCTGGGCCGCTGTTTCTCCGAGCTGGTAGGTTGCAGCAGTGGTGCCTTCACAGCGCAAACTTCTAACATGGTCTGTATGGTCGGCGGGGGGTCCAGGGGGAGGCTCAGGATGGCTGCCTTGCACTGAGGATTGGCATTCACCATGGCCATCACTGCAATGACCTCTTCCCTGGCCGCCGGCTGCTTAACCTGCAACTCTACAGCTCGGGTTAATCTCTCTACAAACTTTAGGAATGACTCAGTGGGTTCCTGCCGGACCTGCGAGTAGGATTCTACGGGCATATCAGGCCTCAGACCAAGGAATGCCTTACTGGCCGCTTCCTCGATCTGTTGCAGAACCTCCAAAGGCAAGCCTTGAGCCTGCTTTGGTGCCAGAGTCCAATCCCCTTCGCCGCTCTGATGGTCCAATGTAAGTGCCTCATTGTCGGCATCAACGGCCGTATCAGAACCTTGCAAGAGCGCTGGAAGGAGCCTGCGGAGCTCCCTTTCCCACGCTGCCTTCCAGAGCAGAAACTCTGCTGAGGAAAGCAGGCATGAGAAAAGCTGACGCAGATCAAAGGGCGTCACTACTGCTCCGGAGAGATTTGCCTTTAAAAGGCCACGGAAATATCCGCTTTCTCTCCCAAACGCCGTCTGCGCTTTGCAGAGTTCCTTTATTGTTTGGTGGGAGAGGGGTTCCCAGCTGACATGGGTTGTTCCTCCTCTCCGGGACCTCTGATAAAAAACCGGAGCTGCTGAGGGAATGGGATCCAGTTCCGGGTTCCGGTCCTCGGGCCCCCCCCCTTCCGGCCAGACACCGTGGGAACCGGAAGGACAGGCGTGAGAACCGGAAGCAGGAAGTGGGTGGCAGCCAGGCATGGAGCCACGATTTCTGGGGGCGGAGCACGGGTGCGCCCACTGGTGGCAGGTAGGAGGGGTAAGAGGGGTGGATCCAACTTGGGAGTAGGAGGGGTCGGGGCGAAAGGGGTTGGGACTCGGGAGAAAGGGATTTCGGGTGGAAAAGCGCAGGGGAAGGCAAGAGGGGGTTCTTTCCACGTGGCGCCCGCCATCTTGTCTTCCTCGGGCAGGGAGGGCATTTTCTAAACTGTCTGGATCACTAAACCGAACTCGGGGTCTGATAACTGGGGAAGCTGGGGAACGGGATAAACCTCGGGCAGTCTGGCCGGGACTGTCCGAGCGGGGACTCCGAGAACCCCGAGGAGAGCCAGGGAGACGGTAGCAGCCCTGCGTATCACGGGTTGCTCTCCTCAGGATGCCCGTTTGAGGGGACACGGGTGCGGGAGACGGGTTAGGGGTAACAACTGGGGAATTCGGGGCTGTTTGTCCTTCCTTCTCCCTTTTTTTAGCTAACGCCGATCGAATCTGCAAATACAGAAAAGAGAAATCTTTCTCTTTGGCAGAATTCGATCGCGCTAGTGTCTCTCCCACAGCGTTCCAGAAGGGAACGGTGTCGCGGGTTGGGTTTGTAACCGGGCAGAAACACCAATTTAGTGTAGTGGTTTGGTCTAAAATACTCATTACTGTTTATCTTCTGTAAGATAAGAATTAGGAGAAATGCAAAGCAGGCACCAACTTGAATGAATATAAAGAAGTTTATTGACAGACCTAAAAGAAGAAAAGGGAAAAAAAAAAATTACACCACCTTCAGAACTCTCCTCCTCCCCCCACCTTCCTCCCTTCTCCCACTGACAATGTGAAAAGACAACCCTTAAGATGTTCAGTCTGTTTACCACTTCCATAATAACCTTGTTCAGTTCATTTAGAAAGAGAAGTCTCTTTTTGCTCATGCTATGAAAACATTATCACACCGAGACAGCTACCCACTTCCAAATATTGTTCAGTCCATTTAGGAAGAGGAGTCTCTCTGCTTGCGATGTGAGTCCCTTCCCCCGACTTGCAGCTTTTCCCGCAACTGCTTTCGAGGGTCCACTCTTGAAAGTTTTCTGGGGTACAATTTTAAGGTTGAGCTGTTCAGAAACAAAGAAAGAGAGGCCCTTCTCCTTCCCTGGGAGCAAAGGGTCTTCCTCATCTTCATCATTAGAACTATCTCTGGGAGCATCTCTAGGAATTGAGGTTTTTCTCCTTTCCTCTTTGGAGCAAAAGTCCCCATCTGGTTCATCTGGTTCATCTCTCTCTCTGTCCAAACTTCTCATGAAATTACAGCTGCGGCAGCATCTGCGTATTGCTTACGAGTTGAACACTCCACCCCCCAGATCTTCATGAAATTACAACGGGATACTCTGATATATCATAGCTTCACAACAGACTTTCAGCTTTAAGCATCTCCTCTCTCTCTTCCCTCAGGTTTTCAGCTCTTCACAGCAATAAAAGGGTTAATCTCACCTCGGCCTTGCAGCTGGAATGTGGCTTATCGCTGTTGGTCACCTGACCTCTGCCGGACAGAGGTGCCGCTTTGCTGAATCTCGGCCGCAGTGGAGAGGGGGGGTTCCAAGCCTCTCTGGCCGCCCATGGTAAGGCAATGGGGGGGGGTTCCACGGCTGGAACAGGCCCACGGCTCCAGGATGGCCGTGGCCCGGCCCGGCCTGGCCCAAGCAGGGCCTGGCCGGGCCAGGCCTGGCCCCCGCACGGGGCCTGCAGCCACCTGTGCCAGCACTGGAAACGAGAGAGAGCTGTGGGGGGGAGTTTGTCTATTCTTAAGTTTGTATCACAGAGGCGGTCACAACTTTAAGTGGCTTAAAGAATTGTCCATATTCAAACTGGCCAGCTGATAGGTTCTGTCAGGTCCCAGAGGAAGCTGCAAGCACCCCTTAGCAAGGATATCCCTTCCGGGACTATGCTTGCTAACCTATGACAAACGGTCAAAACCGAACTCTGAGAGCACTGTGGGAAGTGCAGAAACAGCCACCGAACAAACCGTTTTAAACATCCCTTTGAAAAACTTATCCCCCCACCCTGAAGGAGTCCCGCAACTTGGAGAAATGCCTCCTTCTGCGCTGTGGACAGTCCGACACCCATAGCCAACAGCACAGCGTCTGGAGCTGGATCTTTAAAGCCTAGAACGCCGGTCTCCCAAAACCCAACCGGAGACAAGCGAACCGCGCTTGTTCCGGGGCTGCGCAGCCTCCGTTCGGCTCTTCGAGAGCCGGGGACTGTACTGGTCCGAAAGAAAAGCCTTTACCGGCTTTGAGGCAAGTTTTCCCCCCGCCGGGGAAAAATACTTACCTGACTGGCGTCCAGGCATGCTCCAGGCGTTCGATTCCTCCACCAAGAACGACTTCGCGGCGCGGGCGAAGCTACCGTTCTCACCCCCAGTAACACCGCTCACTAAAATGGAGCGTGCTGCACCTGGGGTAGCTTGATGTCCCGAGGACGCACTTGCCGAAACAATCAGTCCCTTCCGTGGGGTCCGAGGGAAGCGGGGCCCCACGCCCAGGCGCCAAGCTGCCTATGCCGAGGACGCCCCTTCCGTGGGGGTCCGATAGAACGAGGAACCCCACGCTCAGGTGCCACGCTGTTTTTGCGGTCCGATGGAACGGGAAGCCCCACACTTGGGCGCCAAATTGCCGTTGTGTCCTCTGGGAACAGTTCCCACTCAGCCCGGTCAGCTCGGGACACAGCAGGCAACGGGGGCCAGCCTCTGATATCGGAGGGATCAGAGGTCTGGCTCGTGGGTCCTTCCAAGGGACCACGGCGATAAAGGCAGATGGCGGAGGAAAGGGGGCAGGCTCAGAGTTGGGTTAAATCCAGAAAGTTTATTGGTCCTCCGAACGGGGGGACCTCAACCACCAGGGGTGCCCAACCCAGAGCACCTGCAGATCGCGCGCCGGGGCATTTTATGGCGGGGGGGGTCATGGGGGGGGTGTACAGAACAACCAACCAGGGAAGGGAAGGGTGCGGCAAGCAGAACGAGGGACACAAAAAGAAACCAACTATAACAGGGGAAGGGAGGGACTCCTTTCCCAGGACTAATCACCTGGCCCCCTGGCTAGAACTTTCCAGAAGCCTGGGAGGGGTGGCAGAGTGACAGACAGGGTCCTGGGAGGAGATAAAAATGACAGACAGGGTGATTTAAATAAAACGGGGGGGTGCCAACTGGGGTACACCAAACTTACAGAACATAGGGGGGAGACCCGGACTGAACTAAGCTAACACACTCCCACAACTGTTCATAGAGGACACAACGGCAATTAGGTCTCTGCTGCAGCTTTTTAATGTTTAAGGCACTTAGCATATAGCCAAACTGGAACATTCTACTAGAAGTTAAAAATCTATATTTCTATTTCACTTTGGTGTGGCTTCATGTGTCTCAGCTTGTCCAAAGGTTTTAATTCAACCCCTGTGCTTTGGCTTTCCTCTGGGCCTGAGTCCAGAGAAGCTTTCACTCCAACACTAAAGGGGTCTCTGGTGGTCGTTATCACTGAACGCTTCGATATTATAGAGGACCTTTTGTTGAACTTTTTCTTTGGGCATGGGCTGTTGCTTCTTGTTACATAACTTGCCAAAAAAAACCACTCTAGTCCTCATCTGTTTCTCCACTGGTTTCAGCTATGTTTATCATCCTGTGTGCATACCTTTACATTCTTTTATCTTTTTTGCTAGTTAGTCTTTAAGCTCTATCCAGCAACTCCAGGGAAACAGAAAATTTATATTTAAAGGGGCACTGGCACATGCTGTGTCCCCACCTGGGTGCTCCCTGCCAGGGACTCCAGGAATCTTTCAGGGTTCAGAAGTTGTGCTTGCTGTCCCTTTGTACGTGCTCAAATACAGAATGAGAGAGGTTCATACCTGTATTTCTCATTTTGTTCTTGTCATAGGTTAGCAAGCATAGTCCCGGAAGGGATATCCTTGCTAAGGGGTGCTTACAGCTTCCTCTGGGACCTGATAGAACCTATCAGCTGGCCAGTTTGAATATGGACAATCCTTTAAGCCACTTAAAGTTGAGACCGCCTCTGTGATACACACTTAAGAATAGACAAACTCCCACCTCAGCTCTCTCTCATTTCCGGCGCTGGGACAGGTGGCTGCAGTCCCCGTGCAGGGGCCAGCAGGCCCGGCCAGGCCCTGCTTGGGCCAGGCCGGGCCGGGCCACGGCCAGACTGGAGCCATGGGCCTGTTCCAGCTGTGGAACCCCCCCCCCCCCACTGCCTTGCCGTGGGCAGCTGGAGCGGCTCGGAACCCCCCCCCCCCCCCTCCACTGCGGCCGAGATTCAGCAAAGCGGCACCTCTGTCCGGCAGAGGTCAGGTGACCAACAGCGATAAGCCACATTCCAGCTGCAAGGCCGAGGTGAGATTAACCCTTTTATTGCTGTGAAGAGCTGAAAACCTGAGGGAAGAGAGAGAGGAGATGCTTAAAGCTGAAAGTCTGTTGTGAAGCTATGATATATCAGAGTATCCCGTTGTAATTTCATGAAGATCTGGGGGGTGGAGTGTTCAACTCGTAAGCAATACGCAGATGCTGCCGCAGCTGTAATTTCATGAGAAGTTTGGACAGAGAGAGAGATGAACCAGATGAACCAGATGGGGACTTTTGCTCCAAAGAGGAAAGGAGAAAAACCTCAATTCCTAGAGATGCTTCCAGAGATAGTCTTAAAGATGAAGATGACCCTTTGCTCCCAGGGAAGGAGAAGGGCCTCTGTTTTTTTTTGTTTCTGAACAGCTCAACCTTAAAATTGTACCCCAGAAAACTTTCAAGAGTGGACCCTCGAAAGCAGTTGCGGGAAAAGCTGCAAGTCGGGGGAAGGGACTCACATTGCGAGCAGAGAGACTCCTCTTCCTGAATGGACTGAACAATATTTGGAAGTGGGTGGCTGTCTCGGTGTGATACTGTTTTCATAGCATGAGCAAGAAGAGACTTCTCTTTCTAAATGGACTGAACAAGGTTATTATGGAAGTGGTAAACAGACTGAACATCTTAAGGGTTGTCTTTACGTTGTCAGTGGGAGAAGGGAGGAAGGTGGGGGGAGGAGGAGAGTTCTAAAGGTGGTATAATTTTTTTTTCTTTTCTTCTTTTAGGTCTGTTAATAAACTTCGTTATATTCATTCAAGTTGGTGCCTGCTTTGCATTTCTCCTAATTCTTATCTCACAGAAGATAAACAGTAATGAGTATTTTAGACCAAACCACTACAGTTCTCTTAATAACATTTATTATTAATGAAAAGACGATAAAATGACATATTTTCCATTCTATTTTTGTGAACCAGGGCGTTTTCTAGTGCTCAGTGGTTACTCCTGCAGTATAACAGGTCTGTTCAGTCTCACTTTGCTTCCTGCCCACTCTTGCTAGTTTGTTTCAATACTTCTGAAAGATAATATTTATCAAAAGTGGCAAATACTTTAGTTTAAATGAGAATATGTATCTAAATTATCAGGTTTTGTATTATCTTGTATGCTTTCATGCCAAGCACTGTTGTTTGTTTATTCTTTTTATTCTTTTGTACTGTCAATTCCCAAGTAATAAACGTTGAAGTTGCTCCATTTGGGGTGACTGAAAAATTGTCATTGCTCCTTAAATTGCCAGGAGCTTGGAAACTCCCCCTTCTGTTCTCTCCCTGGTCTGTTTTCTCTTTTTACATTGCTGCTGCATTAGGAAAAGCCCATGGACAGCCCGGGGAATAATGGACCCTGCTCAGCACTCTCACCTGGCTGAAGGAACCATCAGCTCCTTCCCTTCTAGTCCTGTGCTGATGCTTTACTAGAACAGCTTCTAATGCTTGATATTTTGTGCTAAATTCAATAGAAAAGTATTTATAGCAAATTATTACTAAACTTAGGTGGCTCTGGCATTTCCAGTGATTTTACCATATTAATAGAAGGATATCATGATGTTTTTAAAATGCTGATGACTGACAGAAGGTATTCAAAAGAAGAAATTCTGTTTCCTGGCTGATGAACTGTTGTCCAAGTATAACACACTGCATGTGGGTTTGTGAAGGGTAGCTGCGTTTCCCTGAAACGTCCCTGGCAAAGGATCGTTCCGGTGGGTGCAGTATAGCACTCCAGCAAGCTTACTCCTTTCACCCGCGCAGCTGTTAGGCACAGACTCTTCACACACACACACACGCACACTCAAGCTGGATAGTGTGGTGATCTGTTCACCCATTGCTTTTCCTATCCCACATTGTTTCCTATTACCGCAGGCCTAGGCCCTAGGGTATATCACCGTGTCCTGCAGCCGTAGGGAGGAGGAGGAGAGAAGATCCAGCAGGCAGGAATTGTGCAGCAAGATTGATTGATGGAGTGTAACAGCTTCCCGATTACCCCCAGAATCCTCAAATCTATTTGACATTCCAAGTGTTTCCAATAACTTCCAATCACCTTCCTCCAAAGCCCGCATTTTAACTGACTCTAAGAAGCAATTGTAGTGGGTCAGACGCACTGTTACCGTGCAGTCCTGAAAGGTCCAGGGGCGAGACCGGAGCAGCCTTTTCCTTCGCCACCCAGCTATGGCAGCTTTGTGCCCCGGGGCCAGAACCTCATCTGCCTCACTGCCCGATGATGAATCATCAGGCAAAGGCAACTCTGAGACGCTGGGAACGAACAGAGGTGGGCGGAGAGGGGCACTTTGGCTAGGCTGGCTAGTGGCTGGACACAGCACAGACTACAGCTGGCTGTGCTGCAGTTTGAACAGCAGCCTTTTTACGGGATGCCGTCTCGGCTGGTCCCGACTGAACTGGTACTGGAGCTGGTGCAGCCGTCTCTGGGGCTACAGCCGCACCCGGCACTGTGCTCATCTCTTGCAATGTGCCAGCACCCGGCACTGCTGCCGAAACTGCTGCTGTTTCTCGCTTCCCGGCTGCATTCGGCGCTGCCGCCCCTGGCTGCCGCTCTGCAGCGGCGGCCATTTACGGGTTTTCCCGTGGCAGCACTACTTCTGGGTTCGCCGCTGGCCGCGCCGCTTCCTGGTCAGCCTGGCGCACCCCACGCAGCAGGGTGCCTCTGGCATCTGCAGCAGCTGCTTTTGCAAGCTGAACAGTTCCTCCAGCTTCCGTGATATGTTCGGTAACTCTGTCAACAAAGGCAGATGCTGTATTAAAAGGTTGATGGCTCGGTTCTGCAGTGGTGCAGAACAATCCAGCATCAAGGAGGGCAGTGGACCACACCCAGGCAGTCTCGGTGCAGTCACGCCTGGCGTTACGCCGGCTAAGAAGGGACATCCGGGCGGCTTTTGCTCTGCTGGTGCATATGCAAACGGGTTAGGAGCCGCCACAGTCCAATTCGCTAAGCCGCTAATTCGTGGCCTTGGGTAAGCCGTGGCCGCTGCCGAGCCGAGCGGCAAGGCAGGCTGTGCGCCCTCCTGCTGCCCCGACACCCCTACCTCTGCCGGCGCGGGGTCCCTGGGGGCCGCAGAGTCCTACGATTGTGCAGGGTGAGGCGGCGCAGGCTCTGCCTGTGGAGCCGGGGGTGTTTTTTCTGATTCACCATCACTTGCCCCTGGAGCCCGGTAAGCAGGGTTCCCCTCGGACATTCCTCCATCACTCATCACCAAAATAGGCGAGCCAGCTCTGCTGCCACAGTCAAAGTCTGTCAGCAGCATAAATAATGAACGCCAAGTTCGGAATAGTTCTAATGCTACTGGGTCCCCAGACGGGAGTTCGTGCCGGACAGCACAGCCAAGTTCCTGCCATAAGTCAAAGTCCAGGGCAGTATCTCTGTCCATGGAAATCCCTTTTAAGGTAGCCCAAGTTAATAATTCCCGAACTGAGTTCTCAGGAATGGAGGTTTGCAATATGCTAAACACACCTTTCCAGACCATTACCACAGCATCGGTTTATGAGCCGCTGTCTGCCATTTCTCAGTCCTGTCAGACCTCCTGGTCCCGGGGGGGAAGGGGAAGAGCGTACCTCTAGAGAAATTTGGCTTGGCTCGCAGCAGCAGGACACGTCAGAGAGTGCAGATCACGTCGAGCAGCACCAAATATTACTGTATCCCGCAGCCATAGGGAGGAGGAGAGAAGATCCAACAGGCAGGAATTGTGCAGCAAGATTGATTTATTTAATTATTTTACAAACTCTTTTATAGACTTTTTTCTTCATAGTCTAATTGGACAAAGGATCAGCCACACTCTGGGTGGATTGGCTAGAAATCCTAAACATCCATTGTCAAAATATTTTTTTACTGTACCATAAACATAGTTCTACAAGGTCGCAGGTGTTTATGGTTTATAGAACTTCTGCTAATCTCTTCGTGAGAGGGAAAAGTATCTCACAGCTTAGAAAGCAGCAGGAAAATTCCTTGCTAACAGCATTTTTGTATCCACACCCTGGTTGGCTCCTGGTGTTAGCCACAGCCCCGTACTTAAGCCTGAGCTGTCACATGCTCGGGGTCATTTGCCTCTAGAAACCTTCACAAGTTGTAGCAATAAACTGCTTTCTGTGGAACTCTACGCAAGAACCCTTTTCAACTCCTTGCCATCGGCTTAATATAACTGAAGCTATCCCTGCATCTGTGTGTTCATGCATATGAGCCACAGAACCATAGGGAACTCGGTAATAAAAGCAAGACAATATATGTAATAAAACAATAAATTCACACTGAGCAAAAATAAGCAAGGTAATACATGTAATCCACAGCACACAACAAAAGGATAGTGGTTTAGAACAATACACCCTCAGTTGCCTAAATACCGTACTGTTTCTATGACCCAGCCCACTGCGGGGCTGGGGCAGCGAGATGCCAATCAATCCCAAGCTGCCTCCCCGTGTTCGGGAAATTTCTCGGTTACTCGGTTGTTCATGGGTTCTTTGTTATAACTCCTGCCTCTCGGTTTCCCCCATTGGTTCTTGTTGAATTGTATCCTCCCCCTGCCTTGTAACTCATTGGTTGTTTTCCCCTTTCCCCGCAGTTTTCAAACCCCCTATAAAACTGAGGGAAAAGCCTCTCGGCGGGATCCCAGATTAAGATCATTGCCATGTTCTGGTTGTGAAACTTCTGACAATAAACCTGTTAGGAGACAGACCAGAACCACCTCTCTCTTCCTTTATCTCCGAACTAACGTGAGCCTATATCATTGGCTCCTGCCGTGTCTCCTCTGCAAAGAAGCCAGCGAGCGGGCCCAGCCAGCACCTATCCTGATGCCGAAGTAACTTCTGCGACGCACAGAAGTAATGCAACTGGACTCTCTCTGATCGAGGGCACGCCAGAGCTCATGCCACGAGCACTGTGTTACTGTACCATCACCCAGAGTCTGCAGTAGCTGGCAAGCCCTGGTTCACAATGAGGACCTGGAGAAACCTTCCCAGGCAAGGCTTCCAAGTGTACCTCGAAAGGGGGTCCAGTTGTTATAAGCCCAAATTGGTAAGTCAAAGTTACCAGATTACATGTTTAGTGCAGAAACACCTGGGTCTGTTGGCATACCTCCCAACCAGGTAGGGCCAGGGCTTGGCCAGAGCCAAAGCCTTAACTGGAAGGGTTACCCTAACATATCCTAGAAACAAGCCTATATTAATAGCAGCTGGGAAAGTTTCCTAAAAAGATACGTCTTGCAGATAGCTACACAATGGTATGTGAAAGTTTGTAAAGCAGCCGGCTTTGTCATTTATCTTTAGCTAAGTACTAAATGGTACCATGAACAAACTGCAAACAACCAAAGACATGCATATGTGTAACATCAAATAATATCTTATGCATAATGCTCTTTATAAAAAGTGAATTCATGCTATGACATTAAGAACATATTCAGAATCGTTAATACAGCAACAGCAACTGATCTAAGAAATCAAGAGTATATTTCTCCACACATCTATGTATGTATGACAATAAAGCAAAATAAAAGCAAGCAAGAAAGCACTAAACAGCTTACAATCAATAATATCCATAACCTGGAATTGTTATTCATCCTTCTCTGCTACCTATGAAAGATAAAAAAGCAAAGACTGTTATGAATAATCATCTTAAGTGAGCAATACAGAGCTCTTATACCCATTGAATTTTAACTTCACTCAAACTTAACATCATTTAAACATAACAAAGTAAACTGAACAGAACTTAAAGTTAACATCACTGAAACTGAACAAAAATTAATCTGAATATAATTTAAACTTAACAGAAATTAAAATAACAGAACTTAAACTGAACACACTTAAACTTGAAACTTAGCAGCACTTAAATGTCAGAAATTAAACTCAACAGAACTTAAGCTTAACAGAACTTAGATCTAATAGAACCTAATCTTAACAGAACTGAAATGTAACAGAACTTCAAATTAACAGAACTTAAACCTAACATCACTTAAATTTTACAGAACTTAAACTTAACAGAACTTAAAATTAACATCACTTAACTAGAACAAAACTAAAGTCAGAAAATTACAACATCGTATGTCTTTCAGTACTTTCCTGGTATAAGCATAAGTTTTCCAGGGTTTGTTTGGTTTTTTTTAACGTGCAGCTTTACTCAGAATTGCACTTAAAACCTGCTCAGTTCGCAGATGGTAAGAGCCTTTCATGATTGTCAGTACAATAGAATTGACCTTGGACTATTAAAAGTAATGGGATATGAATACATAAGGATAAAATACTGAGGACCTAGTTATATAATACTGCCTTGAGTTTTGCACATGTAACTCAGGTCAGTGGGTATATAAAACTGACATATATATATAAACAGCTACAAAGCCATGGTTTCAGATAATTCTAAAGGAGTGTGCTACTGTTTACTCCACTGTGATACTTTTTCCATAAGAACGGAGAATATTTGAAATTCAGCCACTGAGCAGATAACACATACTCATTGGGCAAGTCTGTTCTGTAAGGTGGTGTCACTTGTAGTCAATCTTCTGGTCCATCACTGTACTTAAACTGTTTTGATATCAAGTCCAATTTCAATTTATAAGTGGAAAGGAAGAATAACTGCACTTGAACCACTAAATAGCTGTACCTATTTGAAAAGCTGTCACATGTTTGTTCATGGCAAAATATCCACAATAAAATTACCTTATGAAAGCTGTGGGGCAAAAAAGCAAGCAAAGTAGTAAAGCTAGCACAAATCTGCCTGCCTTTACAGGGGGGAGTCGTGAGGCAACTGTATTTATAACTCAAATAGCTTCTGCAGATAACATTGATAGGGGAGTGAGGAAAGGAATGCTCAATTGATGAGTGGCTAAACTTACCATGCGCCTCACCCAGCTAATTGCTCCCAGTAACTCTTGTAAATCATTCAAAGTTTTGACATCAGGCTTTAGAGTTCTAAGGGGCCACAGAACAATAAGTTATGCTCTGAGGGCACCGAGATTGTAAATATTTTTCCAGGTATACAAGTTTCTAATTTTTGTGGTAACAGCTGACATTGTACCTGAGCAAAGAATCAGTATTAATTCAGATCAATTAGACTTTTTGAAATCAAAATTCTTAGAATGGCAGCATACATCTTACATGACAAGTTGTACCAATCATGCAATATATAAGCATTTCTGTTGAAGAATTTTGGACCTTGCGAAGCAGCCTCAAAGCAAGGAATTACGTAATTCTACTGGCATTCAGAAAGACAGTACATTCATAACGCTAGCCTTGAATCTCTTCAATAAACAATCCTGTCAGAACCTACAGCTTACTGAAAATACAAAGCTACTTTTAACAAAAGCCGAAAATGCTCTTGAGATGCAGTAAAATGTATTTTTTAACACAAATAATTTTCATTTGTAAAGACACTGACTGAGTTTAGGACTAATTAAGTGTTTCCCAGAAGCTCAAAACAAGATAGAAGTTTCCCTAACTATGAAATGGAATGTAAACATATGGTCTTGTAGGTTACTTTATCTCTTCACTTCCAAGTAGCTCTTGGCAAGGGGGGGCCATGTAGACTGTAGAGTCCCGGGGGCCCAGAAGGGGGGAGGCCCTGTCGCCGCCGGGGGGCCTACTGTGGCCTGGGGGCCTGTCATGGCAGCTGGGGGGGGAGGGCTGGTATTGGGGGGGGGGGGGGGGCAGCCAGCGAAGGAGCCATGGTGGGGGAAGCTGGCAGCAGAAAAGCCACTTGTGTAGGAGCTGTCACCGAAGAAGCTGTGGCAGGAGAGGCACCCTGTAGAGCAGCTGCTGCAGGGGGGCACCGGAAGGGCCGACAGCCCTGGGAAGTCAGCTTCTAAAGCCAGCTGAGCTGTTCCAGGGGGTCAAGAGGGAGTGTTCTGCTCCAGGAGCAGCTCTGGTGGGGCATGAGTCGTGCCCGTATCACCGTGCATATAGTAAGTTCATTACTCTAAGTTGAGGATCGATCAGTTCCCTGGATCCGTTCTCTGGATCTGTGCCCAGGTTCATTATCGGTAGCCTTCCTAGCAGTCCCTGTCGCAGATACGTGCAGGAGTTTTTTTAACATCAAAGCCGTTCTCATTCAGGAAACAGTTACAGTGTCTTTTAACCCATAATGAAAGTTGCTCCAATGTGGAGAATGGGCTGCAATATCTTTAAGCTGCACCTACACTCCCGGGACACCTCCCCAGTACCAGGATATTACCGCAGGCCTGGTTCCTACGGTATATCACCATGTCCCGCAGCCATAGGGAGGAGGAGGAGGAGAAGATCTAGCAGGCAGGAACTGTGCAGCAAGATTGATTTATTTAATTATTTTACAAACTCTTTTATAGACTTTTTCTTCATAGTCTAATTGGACAAAGGACCAGCCACCCCTTGGGGGTGATTGGCTAAAATCCTAAAACATCCATTGTCAAAATATTTTTCTACTATACCATAAACAAGACTTTTCAAGGTTGCAGGTGGTTTGGTTGTTTACATTCCCTGCTACCTCTTCTGTGAGAGAGAAAAGTCTCTCATGGACTTAAAAAATAGCAAGAAAATCCTTGCTAGCAGCATTTTTGTACCGACACCAGGACACTCACAGTCCCGTGGTTCTTCATCCAGTGAACACCAGTGACGTAACCTTATCGGCTGTGCCAGCATCTTGCTCTCCGTCAGATTGTGGTCCGCAAAAAAGTCCCCTGCCGTCGTAGCAGGGTCTGAGCTCTGCTCTCTGCCCGCAGAGTCCCCAAGTCTATGTTCCCAGTCGCTCACCTTTGGTCAGGTGTCTCTTTCTGCTTTCGTAAATCATCCGGACTTCTAGGCTCTCACTCTCCACCTGTCTTGATTGATTGGGCTCCACCGCTGGCTGCTCTCAGGTCCGCAGTCATGATCTTATCACGTCGGGGTCACCATTTGACGGTAGACAAAAGACTGACGCTGAAGATGGTGGCAAGCATCAGCACTTTATTACAAAAACCCAGCCTTTTTAAGCAGTTAGCCGGTGATCAATTTACATCGTTTTAAAGCATAAGAAGCATAATTCAACCAACCACCATACACCATCATGTAAACACGCGATGGTCACGCAGCATGTTTTTCTACCCCGAATTCAGCTGAGTCATTACCCAGAATCCTTTTCTACTTAGCCGAAGTAACAGAAATAGGCCATGATTTTACAAAGGCAACAAGGCCTTCATTTTATAAGGTTTTGCCTATACGCCACAGAAAACCATTTCTGTATTTGTTGTAATAAAAGTCTCTTTTTGGCTACTGGAAGAAGATATGGTCAAACCAGTAATATTTGTACTGATATGCAGTATATTCTTAAGCTGTAAAGTCAGGTATGGGTTGTGCATATTCTTGATAAGTTCTTTTTTAAGCTCCACATTCCCCTGAGATTCTTGTTTAAAATTCAGTTTGTTCTTCTAATTTTACAGTTTAAGTACAGCTGTCCTGGAAGCAGCAGGAATCTCACTGGTGAGGGCAAACAAAACTTAAAAAAAAATATCTGCCCATTGCAAAGAGCAGAATTAGTATTTGAATGTTCACTTCTTGAATCTTTTGGAAAATATCTTATATACTTAAATAGTTATTTAACAGGTTGTCCTGGGTTGAGGTGTATTCTATTACCATCCTCATGAGCCGTTGAAATCAGGTGGGGCAGTGTTTTCCTTGCCTCCTCCCCCCAGCCTATCTTTCTGTTAATGGCCCATCATTGTCCTGCTGCATGACTCAGAGATAACTCCCTCCAGACTATCTTCTGTTAACAAGCCTAATCAACACTTGGCCTCATGACTCATTACCCTATTGTGAGATGCTCCACCCAGAGGGAGGAACCAAGCATCCCATCGTGGATATAACTGGGACTCTGAGCACCAAAGAGATGGGCTTTCCACTGGATTTCCAGAGGACAGGAGCTACACAGCCACCGCTGGACTTTCTGAGGAAGAGCAGACCCCTTCTACTACAGGATCACCACTTCAGAGGATTGCAGCCACCATTCCACCAGACTGTTACCACTACCCTGCCTAATAGGGACTCATGTTGTATCTTGACTCTGTCAGTATTTTCTTTTACTTTCTTTTCCTTTTCTTTAATTTCCATTAAATTGTTATTCTGACTTGGTGCCTCTCACTGGTTTGTTTTCAAACTAGTACACAGGTGGAGAAAAGTCTTCTAATGGTGTTTTGCTAATTGGATTAAAGAAATTATTTCTGCATGTGTTCCAGAAAACACTCGCTTTGTTTGAATTCTGACTGATATACGGAAAAGACTCCACTACTGGAATAAGTAATAAAGTAGGTATGTTTATTTCAGCTCTGGGACGCATGGGGGATTTTTTAATTTCTCCCACACCACCTCTTCTTCCCCACTATGATAGGATGTATTTCTAAAACTGCTGTTACCATTCTACTCTCAAATTGGTAGGCTTGATACAGTAATTATTTCATAAAATGTTATTTAGGAATTATGTAGGAGGTCAGAAAAAATTATCTATGTAGTTTTTGCAGCTTTAAGTTTTGTTAATTCTTTTTAAATTTTAGAGACTTGAACATTAGGGAGATTTGACCACAAGTATTGTGTTTCAGTGTGGAAGCATAACTAGCAACATTAGACATGAACAAAATTAAGGAGTCCCTAACAGATCTTGTGGAATTTTATATTAATGAACTAGAGATATGTTTTGTTGCATGTGTGTAAATTAGACAAAGAAGTACTTAAATGCTAGAAATGCATATTTACCTGTAAAAGTGATAAGACTGATCAATAGTTAACTCATGTAAGCACAGTTAACTATTGGGAGACAGCAAATGTTGATCACAAAACCTAAGAAGCAGGATTCACCTTAATCTTGTCAAGATCAGAGGAACAAGAATTTACTTGAGACCAACACAGAAGCCACTGAATCATCCTACAAAGGACTATGCATGCCCCAGAAAGAAAAGTGAAAAGTGCATTGTGATGAAGACTACTGATCTGCATCAGAAAGACCCCTGAAGAAGGAGTCTTCCTCAGTGAGACCACCAGGACACACCACGCATGTGTGACACATATGCTAATGGTATTAATGACTTCCGAGAACTAATTTGTATAACCACTCCTATCCCAAGGAATGTGATGACTATTCATGAATTTTACCCATAATATTGTGTTGTAGGAAGTGCCGTGTGTGTGTGTTTGGAGGAGTGATCCCCCACACACCCGGCGCTGAATAAAGCAAATACCCACTTCTCTGGCTCTGTCTTTGAAGTGTCTCCTGGCCCAGTTTGGGTCAATTCAAAAGTTAAATGGAAGCTCTCTCACCTTTTTAACAGAAAGATGTTTGTGGGGTTTGCATCCCATCAGCAAAAGCTTTTTCAAGAGGTTTAATATATGCCTCCTGTCTTGCCTCTGATGAAACATTGTGACTGAGGGGAGAGAGAACAAATAAACTTGATATAAATTAGTCGTGTCATTTTATGGGTTTCTGTTGGAGGTTAGGATTTTTTCATTCTTTTTTTCTTTCTCTCAGGGAATTTTGTCCCTTTTGTTGCCTAAGAGATGATAACGATTAGTACTTATGAGACAAAAGAAGTGGCCAAGGTGGGAGAAAGGGTGCAGCTGGCTGCTCTCTTAGCTGGGGGGTTTCTCTTGGGAAGGGCAGAGAGAGATTTTGGCTGGGGGGTCAGGGGGCTGGGCTCAGCTCCGAGTTCTCCCTCTCTCTCACTCTTGGATCAGAGGGGAATGGTCGAGTTGCTGCTACTGTGGGGAGAATTCGCTGCCCCCATGGAGTCCAGCCCCTTTACTGCTTCTTCCTTACCATGGGTGAGCCTTTGCTCGTAAGAGCAGCTGGTGAACTGGGACCTTATTAACACCCGATCACACTGGAAAGGACCCTTGCTATCTACTCGGGTGCCACAGGGGAAAAACCTGGGACCCTGAACTCCTCCCCCTTCCCAGAGGGCACGTCTCCTGGCTTGTGTGCGGCAGCTGCTTGCAGAAACTCGGCTGCAGCTGCTCAGCTCCACTGTTTTCTGTCACTGCCTCAGGGGTTGGGTTTTTTTTGCTACATTTTAACCCAACACCCCGTGCCTCCTGGGACACACCGCAGACCCTGCTATGGCTGCGGAGTTTCTGCTACATGTTGTTTGTCACCCCAAGTCTGCTCACCTCTGCTGTTCCAGCTTGCTGCTCCAAGGTTCCTGCTACAGTCCATTTCACTATCCGGAGGGGCACCGGGACCGGCGGCCCCTGTGATTTTGTAAAGGAAGCCCCTTTTCTATCTCTTCCACCGGCTCGCCCGCCATTACCGCGTAGACAGAGATGGCCGAACTCGTGCCACAGCGCCCCCTGCAGCTGCAGGGGAATCGTCGCACCTGCCCTGCCTGGCTGGGAGCCAACAGTGCCCTGCCAGCTGTGACCATAACTACACCAAAGGGGAAAGTGCTTGACAGCTGAGAGAAGGCTGCTATTGGGTTTCTGGTTTTGTTTGTTGCTGTTGCCATTGTGGTTGTTTGCCTTGTTATACATATATATATCTATAAAAGTAAAGAACTGTTATTCCTTTTCCCATATCTTTGCCCGAGAGCCCCCTAATTTCAAATTTATAATAATTTGGAGGGGAATCATATTTTCCATTCAAAGGGAGGTTCCTGCCTTCCTTGGCAGGCACCTGTCCTTCAAGCCAGGACAGTTTTTTACCCTGCTTTGTGGGTATGTGCTAATGGAAGGGCTGATACATGGTGGATGGAAATATGATTTCGAGGTTTAGGTCTTCAAAACAAGATTATCACTTGCCACAAGCATATATTTGCTTATTGGTGTCCAGTGCCATAATGTAGTTAGTGATTATATTTCATTATAAAGAATGAAATAAAATGTGTTTTTTGTTCCTGAGATGGCACTGAGCAAATACATTAGCCATACATCTTGATCTTAGTTATAAAATTTAGGTTTTATTTTTCTGTCACCTCTTTTTCAGAACACTTCATTAAAAATCAGCAAACTGAGGGATTACCATAGAGTGAACTGGCAAAGACAAAAGTGATTTATAGTGTCTCTTATTGAGCAATTTGGTCAACAACCACAACATCTTGGCTCACTCACATCTGATTTCTTCTGCTTGAAATATGCTACCTAACCATGGAGGTCTTGAAAAATCTCATCTGCAGTTGTGAGCAGAACTGCTGTCCTGTAGATGGGATGCAAAGTAAGCAGATTGTGTTGGGGTTCCTCCCCCCTGGCGTGGGGTCCTGGGAGAGGGGCCCCAGGGTGGAGGCACGGGGTTTCCCTAGCCCCTGGTCAACCTCATTCCCCATTGGTTGTGTTCCCCTGCCCGGCAAGGACCCTCTGGTCCCGTGATTGCCACAGTTCTTTGGCAAGTTGCTGGCCATGTGGCTGGAAAATAAACATCTCTCTGAAAACATCTACCAAGAATCGGTCCTTATATTTCTTTTCCATGGGCCTCACTGTATATACGTGTTGTAGGAATCCCCACTACAACAAATGGTGAAAAATGTGGGCAGAATGATTCCCTAAAGACAGTGACTGTGATTTGTGAGTAAACTCTAGATTTCCCTTCTTGCTTTTGTTTTGCTGTTCCATAAACTATGGAGGAACCGTGGGAAGACTCCTGGCTCTGCAAGCCACATTGGGACATTTATCTTAAACTTGAAAAGATTCTTGAACAATGATATGTAAATTTTAACTTAATTCAAGCTCAAAAAGAACTAAAACACTTCCTGGCATGGTTGTTTAAAAAATTCTACGTTTCTTGGGACTTGATCCTCACCAAAGACTTTTGGAAGACTGTTTGGGCACAGTTAATTTCTGAGTCAAAATATATGCCGATGGAAGAATATTTTCGTGAATATTATTTAATTACCGAGACTGTTGAACAGTATCAGCTGTGTTCTTGCAAAGGGAAACATGCCTCGGCCATGTGCGCTGAGTGCTCTGTGAGCAGCAGCTAGGCAGTTCCCACACGCGGGCAGAGTGGAGCCAGCCGTGGTGTCTGCAGTGGAGCGAGGCACGGCGGGAGCAGCGCGACCCGGCGGTGCCCGCCTGGCCCTGCACAGCGGGTGGGGGAGCGAGCCCCGTGAACGCCAGGCCAAGAGGGGTGGCGCGCGGGCGGCAGCCGGCGGCGATGGCGGTGGAGCGGAGCCGCGCCTAGCCGAAACATGCCCTGGAGCAAGGCGCAGGGGGGCCATCGCTCAGGGGCTCTGCCGAGACGTGGGCATGGCCCCAGGCAGCGGCAGTGCAGCTGTGACCAGAGGTGGCAGAGGCGGCGGTATGCAAGGAGCCTGGCCCGGCCCGCGTGGCCCCAAATGCGACCCCGAGAAGTCAAGACCCTGCGGCGAGAGTGTGCAGGCACAAGCAGCCCGGATGCGACCCCAGCAGCACTGGCAGCACCCGCAGTTCCAACAAGGGAGCAAGTGAAAATGAAAGTGAAAGCAAAAACACAGTGAGACAGAAAACAGCAGCCACTTGGAAAAAGGAAAAAATCATCGTAGCTAAGGTTTTAGGAATAGTAAAATGGTATAATGTTAAACAAAATTATGGTTTTATAATGAGATGTGACAACCAAGAAGGCATAATCGTTCATAGAACTACCATTAAAAAGAATAACTCTGAAAAATACCTCCCAAGCTTAGGAGATGGAGAAGTAGTAGAGTTCAGGATTGTCCAAGGAAGGAAAGGTTTGCAAGCAGCAAATGTCACTGGGCCTGATGGTGTTTCTGTAAAAGGCAGTATATATGCTAAAAATCATAGTCATGTTAGACAATATCCCCATTATAAGCAACCCATACAGCCTCCCTTTCCTAATCCTACCTTTCCCTTTTATCCTATATCCTATTATCCTCAGTGTATTCCCAATCCATTTTTTTACCCATGGTTTCCCTCACAAAACCCTGCCTTTGCCAATTGTTTCCCAAAAAATCCCTTTCCAGTGCCGAGTGGGGGATGACAAGGGAGACAGAAAGAAATTAACTATTGTTGTTTAGAGTTCCAACAGGTTCAAATAGAAGAAACCCTCTCCTGCCTCAGTTTCCCCACAAAGCATGCTCAGAGAGTCCTGTCTCCCTTCTGCCAACTCAGGAGGGTGGCTTGTTTTGTTTTGAAACTGTTCTTGTTATCTCATGTTGTGGGAGTGTGTTTGCTTTGGTTCTGTCCGGGTGTCCCCTCTAAGTTCTTTAAGTTTGGTGTACCCCAGTTGGCGCCCCCCCTGTTTTATTAAAATCACTCTATGTGTCAGTTCTGTCTCCTCCCAGGACCCTGTCTGTCACTCTGGAACCCCTCCCAGGCTTCTGGAAAGTTCTAGCCAGGGGGCCAGGTGATTAGTCCTGGGAAAGGAGTCCCTCCCTTCCCCTGTTACAGTTGGTTCCCTTATGTGTCCCTCGTTCTGTTTGCCACACCCTTCCCTTCCCTGGTTGGTTGATCTGTACTCCCCCAGCCTTGTCTCCCCCCTGCCATAAAATGCCCCGGCGCGCGATCTGCAGGTGCACAGAATTGGGCACCCCCTGGTGGTTGTGGTCCCCCCGTTCGGAGGGCCAATAAACTTTCTGGATTTAACCCAACTCTGAGACTGCCTCCTTTCCTCCGCCGTCTGCCTTCATCTCCGCGGTCCCTTGGAAGGACCCACGAGCCAGACCTCTGTTCACTCCGATATCAGAGGCTGGTCCCCGCAGCCTGCTGTGTCCCGAGCTGACCGGGCTGAGTGGGAACTGTTCCTAGAGGACACAAAGGCAGCTTGGCGCCCAAGCGTGGGGCCCCCCGAAGAGCCGAACGTAGGTCAGAGGGATGGGCACGGTCCCTGGCTCTCGCTTCCATCGGACCCCACGGAAGGGACTGATTGCTTCAGCAAGCGCCTCCTTGGGACGTCAAGCTACCCCAGTTGCAGCACGCTCCGTTTTAGTGAGCTGCGCTCCTGGGGGTGAGGACAGTAGCTTCGCCCAGGCCAGCGGAGTCGTCCTCGGTGGAGGAACCGGTCGCCTGGAGCTTGCCTGGACACCAGTCAGGTAAGTATTTTTCCCTGGGGGGGGGAAGAACTTATCTTGAAGCCGGTAAAGGCTTTCGGAGGGACCAGTATGGTCCCCGGCTCTCGAAGAGCCAAACGTAGGCTGCGCAGCCCTGGGACAAGTGCGGTTAGCTTGTCTCCGGTTGGTTTCTGGGAAACCGGCGTTCTAGGCTTGAAGTTTTAAGCTCCAGACACTGTGCTGTTGGTGCTATGGGTGCTAAACTCTCCACAGCACAGAAGGGGGTATTTCTCCAAGTTGCGGGACTCCTTGAGGGTGGAGGGATAAGTTTTTCAAAGGCACGTTTAAAAAAGTTTATTCGGTGGTTGTTTCTGCACTTCCCTCAGTGCGCCCAGAATTCGGTTTTGAGCATTCCCTTTTGGAACGCCGTGGGAGAAAAATTGGCGCCATCTAATTCTGTCAAAGAGAAAGATTTGGAAAAATTCTCCTTTCTGTACTTGCAAATTAGATTGGCTTTAAATAAAAAAAGGGAGAGGGAAGGACAAACAACCCCGAATTCCCCAGTTGTTACCCCTAAGCCATCTCCCAAACCCGTGTCCCCCAAACCCATGTTCCCTAAATCGGGCATCCTGAAGAGAGCAAACTGCCATGCGCAGGGCTGCTGCCGACTCCCTGGCTCTCCTCGGGATTCCCGAAGCCCCCGCCCGGACAGCCCTGGCCAGACTGCCCGGGACTTATCCCGTTCCCCGACTTCCCCAGTTGTTAGACCCCGAGTTCGGTTTAGCTATCCAGAGAGTTTAGAAAATGACCTCCCTGCCCAAGGAGGACAAGATGGCGAGCGCCACGTGGAAGGGACCCCCTCTTGCCCTCCTCCCCACTCTTCACCCTGAAATCCCTTTCTCCCAAGTTCCAACACCTTTCGCCTTGACTCCTCCTACTCCCTAGTTGGGTCCACCCCTCTTGCCCCTCCTACCTGTCACCAGTGCCCCGCCCCCAGAAATCGCGGTTCCATGCCCGGCTGCCACCCACTTCCTGCTTCCAGTTCCCACACCTGTCCTTCCGGTTCCCACGGTGTCTGGCCGGAAGGGGGAGGGCCTGAGGACCGGAACCCGGAACTGGATCCCATTCCCTCAGCCGCTCCGTTTTTTTATCAGAGGTCCCGGAGAGGAGGAACAACCCATGTCAATTGGGAACCCCTCTCCCACCAAACAACAAAGGAACTCTGCAAGGCGAAGAAGGAGTTTGGGAGAGAAAGCGAATATTTTCGTGGCCTCTTAAAGGCAAATCTCTCCGGAGCAGTAATGACACCCTTTGATCTGCGTCAGCTTTTCTCATGCCTGCTTTCCTCAGCAGAGTTTCTGCTCTGGAAGGCGGCGTGGGAAAGAGAGCTCCGCAAACTCCTTCCAGCGCTCTTGCAAAGTTCTGATACGGCCTTTGATGCCGACAATCAGGAACTTACATTGGACCATCTAAGCGGCGAAGGAGATTGGGCTTTGGCACCAAAGCAGGCTCAAGGCCTGCCTTTGGAGGTCTTGCAACAGGTCAAGGAAGCGGCCAGTAAGGCATTCCTTGGTCTGAGGCCTGATGCACCCGCAGAATCCTACTCGCAGGTCCGGCAGCAACCCACTGAGTCATTCCTAAAGTTTGTGGAGAGACTAACCCGGGCTGTAGAGTTGCAGGTTAAGCAGCCGGCGGCCAGGGAAGAGGTCATCGCAGAGATGGCCATGGTGAATGCCAATCCTCAATGCAAGGCAGCCATCCTGAGCCTCCCCCTGGACCCCCCGCCGACCATACAGGATATGTTAGAAGTTTGCGCTGCGAAGGCACCACACCTGCAACCTACCAGCTCGGAGAGACAGCGGCCCAGAGGAATGGCCTCAATGGGAACAGCAACGCATCGCCCTGCAGCGGACCAGAGGAGGACTACGGGCCTGAACACCAAACCACCTCCAACTGCGAACGGCCAAAAGTGAGCCCCGCAGGCCAGGAACACCTGCTTCTTATGTGACCAGCCTGGACATTGGACAAGGGACTGCCCGCTCAAGCGGCAGTTCCTGCAATTTAAAAAGGAACATGGACCTAGGGAGATACAAGGGCCTTATGAACTAGTTACCTGGGGGAAAGGGTACGCATGTGTATCCACCCCAGAGGGCCCTAGGTGGATCCCATCAAAGTGGGTGAAACCATGTATCTCCCAGACCGTCAGGAAGGGAAATCAAATACCCCCAAAGACCGGGGTAGGCTAGTCGTTTGCCTCTCTGAACCCCAGGCCCCAAGTTTATCCCAATTACTATCTCCAGTTTCAACCTTATTTTTCTAAGTTTTGTTTTAGTTTGGCGACATCGGAGATGGGTCCTGTGCGATCAATCCGAGCCGTCTCCGAGGTTCTGCAGATCGTCATCACCCTGCAGATGCTCCCATGGCTTGTGTCTTCGTGGATAGTTCCTCAACCAGCAGCCAATGTATGGTCAGTTCTAGCGCGTACCATGGGTCAGGACAACATATGCCTATCCATCGCTGCGGCCCAAAACCCCATGGCTACGTGTCTAGTGGGGATCCCTCTCGAGCAAGAAGAATTTACTTGTCTTCCCGAAAAGCTCGAGCCCATGCAAGCTTCGATGACGCCTTCCCAGACTGTTGCCTCTCGGAGGCGTAGTGACCTGGTTCAGGAACGGCACGACGACCACCTCAGGTCGTTCGGACCATCAGCTCACAGACACCAATGTGGTGGACGGCAAAATGGCGTTTATTCATGGATTACATAGGGTTAAATAACCTGGGTTTGCCACGTCACTTCCTTCTGCTCACCTATTAGCTGTAGAGGGGAGGGGTTTTACCTGTCCCGTACAACGTGATATCTTCCGAACGCCTGTCCCTAATCACCTACATTTCCCCCCCCTCTATCCCGAATTACCCACATTTCCCCCCCCCCCCCCATGATTGATTAAGAAACATTCAAAGTATAAATGGTATAAAATTTCAAGAACTAGTAGAACCTGCATAACAAGTTATAAAAAGTGATATAGCATTCACAAAATGATGCGCTCTAGAGCAATTGTTGGCGGTCAACAAATAGAATGTTAACCTTTTCTAACCGGCTTTTAACAAATGACACCAATTTGTTTAGTATGCAAGGTCCGAAAATCAACGTTAGGAGTAACATAGTGAGGGGGCCTATTAGAGTGGAAACAAGGGTGGTCAGCCATGGAGACTGGTTAAACCATGACTCGAACCATCCTTGTTGGGCTTCTCTTTCTCTTTTTCTCTGGGCTAGCCTTTCCCTTAGTTCAGTCATTGAGTCCCGTACGACTCCGGTGTGGTCTGCATAAAAGCAGCATTCCTCTTTCAAGGCGGCACACAGGCCTCCTTGTTGCATGAGCAGGAGGTCCAGTCCCCGCCTGTTCTGCAGGACGACTTCTGAGAGCAAGGAGACAGATTTCTCTAGAAAGGAGATGGATTTTTCAATTCTTTGTAAGTCCTCATCAATAGTCATCTTCAGCTGAGAAAGTCCCTGGTGTTGGGTCACGAGGGCTGAAACACCTGTGGCCGCGCCGGTGGCTCCGAGGCCGAGCAGCATTGCAATGGTTATGATTGTTATTGCTTCTCTCTTGTGGAGCCGGCTAGGTTCTTCAAGAAGGTGGTACATTTCTTCTTCTTGGTGATACAGGACTCTAGGAACAATTAAAACTTGGACACAAAAGTCAGCAGAGTTATCGAATTTATCAAGAAGCACACAGGGGCTTATTCCGGATTGCTGGCAAACAAACATTCCTGATGCGGATGGGACCACCCACTTATTGATCGTTTTGTCAAGTTTGACAAATTCAGTACAGACATTGCCTATTTGTTTTGCTAAGGCTGCATTGCCAAAACACTTGCCTTGGCCTGTGATCTGACTCAGAGTAACTCCCCTTCGGGGGGCGTCCCACCTGCACTGGTGTGGATTTAGTGCTGCTGAGTAGCCAAGAGGAATATTAAGTGCAATGCCTTCATAAAAAGGGGGTTGCGCATCATAACACAGCCAGCATGATTCTGTGAAGTTTGGGTTTGATTGATTCAATGACAAAAAGGTAGCGTTTAGTACGCTGAGAAACTGATCATAAGGAGCTGACTTAGGTGTTTGGTGGGTAGCTAATGGGCCACGTGGGGAGAAGATGGGATTTCTATTTACTGTAAGAATTGGATTAGGCCCGACTGGTCGGGATTCTGACGGTAGGAGCTTGACAATTTGTACGTTCACCCAATAGCTGGTAGGGGCGTGAACATACACTGTCCATGCTCTACCCGAGGCCCAACTCTTATGGGCCAGCTGTAGAATTGTCATTCTATAGTGTTTGCAAGTGTGTCTACTCCCATCTTGGGGCAGGTATATTCGCTTGTCAAGTGAGAATTTTGGTACGCGACAGCCTTGAGGTGCATACTTAACTTGGAGGAACTCATCAGGTCGCTGTGGTTGCCATCTATCGCTTGTCACGATAGTCTCACACCCCCAATACCCGCAATGTCCGTACCCTGGATAGTTACAGTAGCTTTTACCTGGGTTTGAAGCAGGACACCAATAGGTTTGGTACAGTGAGGAATCACCAAAACTAGGGAATTGTAGATACGAGGGAAAAATGTCTTTTAGCTTAAAATCGAACGATGGGCTGCCTGGTGTGATGGTTTCTTTGATTGCGTTATCACTCGAAAGGTGGCGTAGGACCCACCTGAATGGCTGGTGAGGATGATGTTCTGCATTGGCTTGCCCTCTGCCAAGAAGCTGTAAAAGCAAAATTACGCAAAGATACCGTTGTTGTTTGGATTTCACTGGTGTAGGATTCTCGGGCGCTGTCGGGCTGCTCGATGACTTGTCACTTTCTTCGCGCACTGGGATGTATTGGTCATGGAGGCGTCCAAAGATCCAGTCCTGCAAACAAAACCTCGCAGTTTTCATTAGTCTTATTCTGAAGGTCAGGTTTGATTGACCTAAGTGGACACCATTTGACTCTACCATCTTTTTTTAACAGCCGCGTACCCTCGCTCCGTGAGCACTAGTCTCCAGCCCTGTTCCCATTCCCCCAACTCATTTTTGATTACAACTTGCGGGCCTTCGTCTAGTGCTCGAGTGGCCCAGTGTTTTTGGGCGGGACTATTTGTGTCATCCCCCCTAGGGAATTGGTTCAGTGCTAGCAGGGCAGTTGCCAGTATGCACGCCTGGTCCCCTGGGGGGATAGAATTGGTAAAGCCCTCTGTTTTTGCTAGCACTTCCAATTTGGTTTTTAGGGTTTGATTTGCCCGCTCAACAATGGCCTGCCCGGTGCTATTGTACGGGATGCCATGTACCAGAGTGATACCCCACTTTGAAACAAATGTTTGGCTCGATTTTGAAATAAAGTTCGGGCCTGTCCTGGGTTGAGGGGTATTCTATTACCATCCTCATGAGCTGTTGAAATCAGGTGGGGCAGTGTTTTCCTTGCCTCCTCCCCCCAGACTATCTTTCTGTTAATGGCCCATCATTGATTGTCCTGCTGCATAACTCAGAGATAACTCCCTCCAGACTATCTTCTGTTAATGAGCCTAATCAACACTTGGCCTCATGACTCATTACCCCATTGTGAGATGCTCCACCCAGAGGGAGGAACCAAGCATCCCATCGTGGATATAACTGGGACTCTGAGCACCAAAGAGGGGACTCCACTGGATTTCCAGAGGACAGGAGCTACACAGCCACCGCTGGATTTTCTGAGGAAGAGCAGACCCCTTCTACTACAGGATCACCACTTCAGAGGATTGCAGCCACCATTCCACCAGACTGCTACCCCTACCCTGCCTAATAGGGACTCAGGTTGTATCTTGACTCTGTCAGTATTTTCTTTTACTTTCTTTTCCTTTTCTTTAATTTCCATTAAATTGTTATTCTGACTTGGTGCCTCTCACTGGTTTGTTTTCAAACTAGCACAGGGCCGTTGTCTGTCTTGATCTGCTTCAGAACGCCGAGCCACGCCATAGCCGTCAGCCAATGTTGGATGGTTGCTTTAGAATCAGTTCTTAGGTGTTGTGTGGCCACGATCATTCCGCTGTAGGTGTCCACAGTCACAGCAAGCCATGCTCGGGGTTTCAGTAGATGACATAGTGTAAAGTCTGTTTGCCATATTTCTGAGGCTTTAAGGCCTCTGGGGTTGACTCCACTGGACCACAGCAGTGATTTTTGACAGTGGGGGTACGTGGCTACGATGTGTTTCGCATCAGTGGTCGAAATCCCACACCTTTTTGCCAGTGCTTTAGCTCCGATGTGGAGAGACTCGTGTAGCTGACGGGCATCTCTCAGTGTCCACAGTCCTTTTGAGGCGGCATCTGCCTTGTCGTTTCCGATTTGAAAGAATCCTTTAACCGGATTATGGCTGTTAACGTGAATGACAGATATGGTGCCCTTCCGTGAAGAGAGTGCTTCTTCAAGCATCACAGCCACCGTGGACACTGACACGCCAGGCCCTGACATGGCTAGGCAAAGCTTAGCCACAAACATAGAGTCAGTTACAATGTTGAGGTGCTCCTCCGGGAACAGTCCACACACCAGCACTACGGCGGCTGCTTTGAGTTGCTGGACCGAAAGCGTAGGGTCGGTTGCTTTGATGCACTGCCACTGGTCTCCGGACTGCCATACCGCTGCTGCAGTTGAGGTCAGCGACGATGCGTCTGTGAAGACTGTCGGTCCTGATTGCGGTCGGTCGATGACTTTTGGCAGGAGATCGATGTCGATGATCGCAAGCAGCTGGGTCCATGGGGGTTTTGCAGCATAGCGAATCTCTCCTCCAAAACCAGTGAGGGCTATGGCTAAAAGCTCTGATATTGTCGGTGATTGTGGGGAGAGCTGCTTGCGGAAGGGTAGGTATATCCTGGCGGGCTCTGTGCCCAAGTGCCTTAGGGCAAGTCTTCTCCCTTTCATGATAAGGTTGCCAAGACACTCAACTCCCGGGGAGAATGCGCGTGACGGCTTTCCCAAGACTACCCACTGTATCGGTTGGGCTTTTTCAGGGGGCCCCTGGGCTAGCGCTCCTACCCCTCCTTTCTTTGTAAAGTGTACATATAAATCAAGTGGTGCTCCGGGGTCCCACCTAGCAAGCGTACTCACAGACATTTGCTGCTTGATAAAGTCGAGCGAGCTTGCCGCTTCTGGTGTCAGAATGTCGGAAGCCAGAGGTCGGAAGCCGCGGCGGGACGGGGAGCTCGGATCCCTGGCGGGGGGAGAAGAACAGACACCAGCCAATATGGTTGAAAACTACACTCCGATTTATTAGCAGTCTAGAGGCACTTAAATAGTATACCAGCTTGTTAGCTCCTAAGTGGCTTACTTATCAGGACATATTTCTATTTCTACACAATCAGACTACATTGGCAGTCTTCCACAGTCTTGTTATGTTCAAAAGAATCTTGCCCTTGCCTCCCTTATACTCCTAGATATCACACCTGCAAGTACGTTACTCCCTGAAATTTCTCAGGCTGGAACTGTTTTGCTTTTCACAGAGACTTTCCCACAGAAAGTGTCTCACGCACTCAGGCCCAAAAACCCTTCAGCTTAATAGCTTGCACAGCTCCTTTATTGATCCCAATAAATCCATTCTCCAACATCAGAACTTTCTGTTCCCATGAGTTTTTTCCTCTCAGGAGGTCATTTAAGGGGTCCATGACCTCGGGAGGAATCAGGATGATGTTACGGAGCCATTGTAGAGATCCCACCAGCTGCTGCATATCATGGAGCGTCTTGATATCTCTGTGGATTTTTATCTGGAGCGGGGTTATGTAGGAGCTCGTAATTCCTACTCCTAGAAAGGTTACACATGGTCCCTTTTTTATTTTCGCGCTCACGATTTCAAAGCCATTTCTTTTCAGGGTCTCTGAGACTGTTGACACTAGTCGGTCTACCTGGCTCGCTGATGGCGCGGCAATTAGGATGTCATCCATGTACTGAATAAGAGTCGCGGCTGGGTCGCTGTGGCAGACTGGTGCTAGTGCTCGGTCTACCGTGATTTGGCAGATGGTGGGGGAATTGACCATCCCTTGGGGCAACACCTTCCACTGGAAGCGCAGGTTAGGCCGTTGACTGTTCGGGAAGACGATGGAAAAGGCAAACCGCTCTTTGTCTTCATCATGCAGGGGTATGGAAAAGAAACAGTCTTTAATGTCAAGCACCACGCAGGGCTGCCCTTTTGGTATCATCGAGTTCATGGGCAGCAAGGTTTGGACTGGACCTATTGGTTGGATTTTCTTGTTTACCTCCCGCAGGTTGTGCAGGAGGCGAAAGCCCTCGCCAGATCGTTTGGGTATTACGAAAACCGGGGTGTTCCATGGGCTTGTGGAGGGTTCTATGTGGTTCCGCTGTAGCTTGCGGCTAACGAGCTCGAGGAGGGCGGTCATTCAAGGCTTTGACAAGGGCCACTGCTCGATCCACACCGGGTCAACCGATTTCCGTACCAGTTTGATGGGCAGCGGTGGGTATGCGGCAGTGGCCCTTAGAATAAATTTGTCACCCTGACTTTCAGCAGGGCAAGGGCATCCCTCCCCAACAAGGGTGGACATTTTGGCATAACATATGGGAAAAGGGCGATAGTTTTCTCCGGTCCTTTTTCGGTGCGGAGCGTTATCGCTATCAGTTGGGTGCTTTTTTGGGCCTGAGATAATCCCCCAACTCCACCCACCATGGGGGCCTCCTCCAGTTCCCAATGTATAGGCCAGTACGTTTCTGGGATGACAGTAACATCTGACCCCGTAGCAATCAAAAAGGGGAGACGAATAGCAGAGTCACCTGGGTTGTTATGGAGACAGCAAACTCCCCACACTACTGGCGGGTGGCTGCCCACTTTCATGGCCAAAGCCACCCAGGGATCTCGCTCCCAGGGGGTTGTTCCTGCTGTGCCTGGAGCGCAGACAGGTTTAACTGAGCCATCGGTTGAGCTGTGGAATTGGTCATTTCCCGGGGGGGCAGTGGGTGCGGGAGCTCCGTGGCCCATTGAGGATTGGCATAGCTGGGCTGCTTCATGTCCCGAGTGGGAGGGAGCTGTGTGCGGCCCGGATGCCCCCTCCCCCTCCCCTTTCCCTGGAGCTTGGATCTGCATTCTCTGGCAAAATGCCCCTTTTTCCCACATGCCCAGCATGGCCCTCTAGGTCACGTCTGGTGTGGGGGAACTGCTGTTGATGGAGGCTCCAATTGGGGGCAATTCATTACAACGAGGCCTGCCTGGCCACACTTAAAGCATGCCATTACACTGGTTATCGCAGTGCGGACAGCTGCCTGGATTGGGGCCAGATGTTCTTCTTTTGCGACATGCTTAATCATATCTGCAGTACTGGACCGGGCTGGTAATGACCGTAAAATGTCCTTAGTGGCAGAATTGCGTTGTTGACGCAAGCATTCTGCCACCACAGGGCCCTTTGCTTCTGAGGGCAAGTTAGAGGAATTGACTGCTGCCTGGAGGCGGTCCACAAACTGTGTGAAACTTTCACTCTCGCTCTGCTTTATTGTGGACCATGGCGATGGTCTAGCAATAACTCTGGAAGCAGAGCGGATAGCTTCTCTAGCGGCTCGGGTAGTTGCCGTGACTTCATGGGCCCGTAGGCCCTCGGCCTGCGCCTGGGGGGGTGATCATGGTTGGGTCCGTGCCCATTAGCTGCTGCAGACTGGACCCGTGGAGGGGGTGGTCTGCCCCAGTTACTAGGGCTAGTTGCTTTGTGCAATTGTCCTCCCATTCTTGTTTGAAAACAATCATCCCTGCCCCATCAAAAATTAATCTGCAGGTTTGTTTAATGTCAAATGGGAGCAGGTCATCCCCTCCGAAAAGGCTGTCAATGAGGGTGGAAACCATAGCCGAATTAATCCCTTTGTCTGCAATTGCTTTAACAATTGCTTGTATATCTTTAGGATTTATCGGTGAGTAAGTCCTCTGGTTTCCGGCTTGCCCTCCTACTCGGACTGGGAAAGCTAGCGTGGCTGAAGGGGCCCATTCAGCGCAGGCTGTTTTTATCTTTCTCCAGTCTGTAAGCGGTGTACGTTCTTTTTCAAATTTCCCCTTGGCCCGGGTAGGACCGCGGTGGTTATAGCTTTTATCTATTCTGAAATCATCTTTGTCAGAGTCGGAGTCAGTTACGGACCACTCGTCAAGCCACTCGCTCCAGCTATAGTCCGACTCGGAGCCGGAAGTCAACTGACTGGATACTTCCAGGCTCCGGAGCTTTTTCCTCGGGCTCCTACCCCGCCCCCTTCTCTTAGGATTGGGCCGCTCCTTCCCCCTGGGCTCGCCCCATCTCCTGCTGAGGGAGGCTCTTGCTATATAAGGGCATGTTTCCGGGCGAGCGCCCTGATTGGCCTTGGTTCCCCCTCCGGGATTCCCCCCCCATTTCCGTTCACGGGCGTCTGCGGTATCCAGCGGACCTCCGCCGCTCCCACCGGCCGCGTGTGCGCCCCCCGGTGCACCTCCTCCGCTCCCGCTGGCCGCGTGTGCGCCCCCCCCATGCCCTCCGGGGTCAGCGCCATTCTGCGGGGCATAGGGCGGGGGTCTCGCCCACGCCGTTTCGGACTCCGCTTTAGTAGCAGCCTCCCTGGCCTCCTCCACCAGCCCGCCCCAGAATGACTGTGCCCGCTCCTTTCCCTCTGTAGGTAGGGTCGGGCTGGGGGGCTGTGGACAGGGTGCCTGTTCCTGCGAGTCTGTGCGCTTGGCAGGACTGCTTTCATCTGTAGTTTGCGTGGCCGCACCAACTCCCAACCGAGGTGTGGCCAGCAAACAGTTCCGTGCAACTTTCCAGGTCTCCTGCTCTTGCAGGGCCTTACGCAAAGCCTGCATGACTTTTCCCCATAATTTAAGGTATTTCCCCGAACCCGAGGACATTGTTTCATCGGCTAGAGCTTTAGTACATTTGTCCCATACTTCTGGGTGGAGGATATCCACCGGTCGGTCTATGACCCCAATTTCCAATAGCCTCGCAACAGCAAGTGTAAAATCTTTTGGTTTGCAATCAATACCCCATTGCTTATGAATCTGAGATACGACCTTCACGAGAGCTTCCATCCTCCTCGCTGGTCCGGGAGCATCCTCCCCGCCGGGCTGGTCCTGCCGCGCCGGCCGCTCTTCACCCGTCCAGGCGAATTCCCGATCCCGATTCCGATTCTGGATCCCGGGTTTCGGCACCACTTGTTGCCTCTCGGAGGCGTAGCAACCTGGTTCAGGAACGGCACGACGACCACCTCAGGTCGTTCAGACCATCAGCTCACAGACACCAATGGCGTTTATTCATGGATTACATAGGGTTAAATAACCTGGGTTTGCCACGTCACTTCCTTCGGCTCACCTATTACCTGTAGAGGGGAGGGGTTTTACCTGTCCCGTACAACGCGATATCTTCCGAACGCCTGTCCCTAATCACCTACACCAGACCACCAAATCATCAAATATGAGTAGGGCCTCTGTTGCCAAGCCGCCTGTCAACTTGCACCGTCCCCGGGTACCTTATCGGAGATGGCCCCCATTCAGCTGGCACCGCAGGGGAAAGCGTGACACCGACAACCGACAACCCCCTTGAAAAATGGCTGCCCCGGCTCCCAAGGGCCAGTAGCGAGCCCCAGGAATTAGACCTCCTGGGGTCATACCCGGCTCGCTACTGCGTCCAGTTTCAGTTCGGGCTGTCCCCAGATCTGGAGGCTTTTAAGATCATTGCCCCAAATCACCGGGAGTACAAAGCAGACAAATGGTGCCTGGCCGTCAGTAAAGTGACCACTGAAAATCCTCACCGGTCACGCCCGAAAAGGTTACCCCGGGGACTGTTCCTCATTTGCGGCGACAGGGTGTGGGCAGGCATCCCCTCTCGCCTATTAGGAGGTCCATGCACAATAGGCCGTTTGACGCTGCTGACACCCAACCAAACAGTAGTCAGCAATTGGGAGAAGAAAACATACCAAACCTCCGAATTGGCAATCAAAAAACGTGAATTGGCCGAACTGGAACAGAATTGTGATTCAGAAGTAATCCATTGGTCCAGACCAAAAGGGGTTGCAATCACCGTGCTCTTGCCATGGGTGGCTGCAGCCAAAGCTTTAGGGGAATTAGGCCACTTAGAATGTTGGGTCGCCAAGCAAGCAAACCTTACTTCAAGTGCCCTAAGTGACCTCTTAAAAGACAAGGAACTGACCAGACAAGCCACCCTACAAAATAGGGTGGCCATTGACTTCCTACTCCTCCTCCATGATCACCGGTGTGAGGAGTTCGAAGGACTATGCTGCCTCAATCTATCATCGAGGGCTGAGAACGTCCACAAGACCATCGATAAAATGCAGGCCATGGTGAAGCAGATTCAAAGAGAAACTGGCTACTGGCTCGGCAACATCTTCAGCGGATGGGGATTATCCGGATGGACTAGATCCATTCTCCGAACCGGACTGATCTTGTTTTTTATTCTCTTAGTTGTCATAATTATGTTCGGGCTGCTGAAAAGACTGCTAACCAACATGATTATGAGCTCATCCTCCCCTGCAGAAATCAACCAAGCAGAGCTCCCCAAAGACTTTGAACTCGAGCCTATGGCCCCGGAGATGACATGGTTCGGGGACCTGTACCCAGACTCAGAGTACTGTCCCCAACCCGAATTCATGTCATCTTGAAAAAACAAAAAAGGAGGACATGTGGGAGTGTGTTTGTTTTGGTTCTGTCTGGGTCTCCCCTCTAAGTTCTTTAAGTTTGGTGTACCCCAGTTGGCGCCCCCCCTGTTTTATTAAAATCACCCTATGTGTCAGTTCTGTCTCCTCCCAGGGCCCTGTCTGTCACTCTGGCACCCCTCCCAGGCTTCTGGAAAGTCCTAGACAGGGGGCCAGGTGATTGATCCGGGGAAAGGAGTCCTTCCCTTCCCCTGTTACAGTTGGTTCCCTTATGTGTTCCTCGTTCTGTTTGCCACACCCTTCCCTTCCCTGGTTGGTTGATCTGTACTCCCCCCGCCTTGTCTCCCCCCTGCCATAAAATGCCCCGGCACGCGATCTGCAGGTGCACAGAATTGGGCACCCCCTGGTGGTTGTGGTCCCCCCGTTCGGAGGACCAATAAACTTTCTGGATTTAACCCAACTCTGAGCCTGCCCCCTTTCCTCCGCCGTCTGCCTTCATCGCCTCGGTCCCTTGGAAGGACCCACGAGCCAGACCTCTGTTCACTCCGATATCAGAGGCTGGCCCCCATTGCCTGCTGTGTCCCGAGCTGACCGGGCTGAGTGGGAACTGTTCCTAGAGGACACAAAGGCATCATGTTTTTCCAGTTGTTTTCAATGTTAAGTTTTAAATCTCTTTTTGTTAAAAATAAATGGGTGAAGTGTTGGGGTTCCTCCCCCCTGCCATGTGGTCCTGGGAGAGGGGCCCCAGGGTGGAGGCACGGGGTTTCCCTAGCCCCTGGTCAACCTCATTCCCCATTGGTTGTGTTCCCCTGCCCGGCAAGGGCCCTCTGGTCCCATGATTGCCACAGTTCTTCGGCAAGTCGCCGGCCATGTGGCTGGAAAATAAACATTTCTCTGAAAACATCTACCAAGAATCGGTCCTTATATTTCTTTTCCACGGGCCTCACTGTATATACGTGTTGTAGGAATCCCCACTACATCTGTGCTCTTCAGAATTAAGCTTTTATTGATGACTGACTCCCACAAAAAATGTGTGTGTAACAGGAACTAGAGCAGAAAACAGTCTAGTTTTTTCAGCTGTTAGCCTTCCCTCAGAGAAGCCCTCTTTTCCTGCAGTAAATCTATCAAGATTAATCACTTCTGCTATGTGCAAGACTCTTTAGGCTTTAGTGGAAGCCAGAAAGACCATACTAATCTCACTGCAGTGCTGCTTTGTTCAGGCTCTTGCTACAGAAGAGGAAGGAACTAGAGCAAGTTACTGGCCAGGAGGACCAAAAAAAGATCCTGTTTGTTCATCCAGATGAGTAAACAGTGGAGAACTCAGATAAATTATGTCAAGAGCTATGTAAAAGATCTCAAAAGAGGGTTTTCTTTATTTTTCCTGTACTTAAGCATTGTGGGGACTACTTCATAACTGTGTTGCATTTCTTACTGCTGTCCAAAAGTACATCTGTCCTGAGGTATTGGCCTTTAAGGAAACTTACTTTGGTACCTGGTTGTTGGGGTTTTAGTTCTCCTCCTGTTTTTCTTTTTCTCTTAAAGGAATTTTCCCCATACATGTTGCCAGGGGGACTAATTGCTGGGTGCTTAAGGAAAACAAAGGACCTGGCCACAAAGGGAGGGGAGCATCTCTTTCACCTAGGTTTGTGGGCAGTCAGTTCCTGGCGTTTGGGTGGAGAGAGAGGCTGCTTCTTTGGCTGCCTTCCTTCTACCAGAGAGACCCTGGGATCCCAAGTCCGCCTTTCCCTGCCCTGCTGGGAGCCAGGCTTTCCCTGCCCTGCCCTGCCGTTGCTTCGAGCCTTCGCTACATTGTAGCCCTGCTCGCCCTGCCTGCCCAGACCTCCGGGGGGTTCCCACTGCAGCTCCTGAGTTTGGATACATCTTGTCTGCCACCCGGAATTTGTGCTCGTCCCTGCTGTTCCAGCCTGCTGTTCCCGAGGGTCCGGCCGGACACCTGGATCGGCTGCCCAGGGGTTTGTGAAGCCTTTGTTCCATCTCTTCCCTGGATTTCAGGCCACCAGTGCCACGTGCTCCCCGAGCTCGGTCGGGAGCTCCCCCTGCAGCCGCGGGGGAACCATCGCACCTGCCCTGCTCACCGGGAGCTGCCAGCGCCCCTGCCTGCTGTGACCAGAACTGCACCCAAGGGGAAAAGGGCCTGACAGCCAAGAAGGCTGAGACTGGGTTTGTGATTGTTTGCTGTTACTGCCATAGTTATTGTTGTTTGTTTGACTGGTTATATATATAATAGTAAAGAACTGTTATTCCTATTTCCCACATCTTTGCCTAAAAGCCCTTGATTTCAAAATTATAATAACTCAGAGGGAAGGGGGTTGCATCTGCCATTCCAAGGGAGGCTTCTGCCTTCCTTAGCAGACATCTGTCTTTCAAACCAAGAAACTGGTGAATGGTTAGTGTGCTCTGCTGCTACAAAGATATTTTGTTAAAGGTTGTAGGTACAGAGGAGACTTTCATAACCCCAGACAGTAGCCATCAAACTTGGTAAAGTCTGAAAAATAGTGGGCAGAGGAGAAATAGAGAATTTGACCAATATCTAGAAAGCTATGAAAGGTGGTATTTGCTCCCAAGTTTCAAAGATAGACCCCTTTATGGTCAACCAGGTTCTCTGAAAGAGCTCATGTTATATTTTTCACAAAAGCAGCTTGCCTGTCTTCTATTTTGCACAAAATCATTTTGTATGTGTCTGAATGGTTTCAGTGCAGAAAAGTAAGAGGTGTGGGTAAAAGGAATTTGAGAAAGGAAGTGTTGCCAAATATGAAGTAGAAAAGGGAAGGAAGATTGCGAATCAATGAAAAATAAAATGAGCAGAAACAGTCTTTCCTGATGTCGTGAAAAGGGGAGATTTCCTCAAACCCCCAGTGTTTGATTTGTCTGTCAGCTCCTCAGAAAAGTCAAGACCCTTATGCCTGACCAGTCTGTCAACGTCCTGTTAAGGGGACCATTCACTGAGCAGTCCTGCTGGATCAGAGGGCAGTTGGACTGACTTGTTCAGGGTCACATGCCAACATAGAGACCCCCTCCCGGGTCTCCACACCTTTATCCGAGTATGTTACCCACTGCCGCTGACTGCCAGCACCTGTGAAGGACTCATACTAACAGTTTACAGAATAATACTTTATTAATAAAATAGTGTCAGGTTAAGGTTTAAGGATTACCAGTGACATTATCTGACAGCAAAAATGTATTCAAAGCAATATATGGATAAGCTCTAATCCCTAACAAAAGCTGGCTCCAGATAATAATTCAGCATGCATAGAGTACAGTTCTTACCCAATTGGCATCCCTATGGGGGAGAAGACAGGTTCAGCCAGTTGACTGATCCCAGAAGTTATGATGGAGTCTTTCCTGACTTCTCCCGATTCTTAACTTACTTTTATACTATTTCTTTGCATTTAGGTGGAGCTTGAGTGACTCTAGTGACATTGTGCTCAGTTGAGGGGTAGTCATACCTTAGAGGTGGGTAACTTTGGGATGGAGGTGTGCATCAGTATTGCATCTGAGGAGAGTGATTTCGCCATGGTTCCTGGTTCAACAGCAGGACATCCTCTTTTATCTCTGTTGGTTGACAGCTGCTGTGTGGCTTATCAGCAAAAAGTATGTAGTTGATTGAAAATGGCTAGATTCCAGGAACACACCAAAGCCACTCTCTCACTCCCCTCCACAGCTGGATAGGGGAGAGAAAATATAACAAAGGGTTCATGAGTTGAGAAAAGGACTGGGAGAGATCATTCATCAAATACCATCATAGGCAAAATAGGCTGTAATTTAGACATATGAATTGAATTTATTACTGACAAAATCAGAGCAGGATAATGAGAAGTAAAATAAGACCTTAAAAACACCTTCCCCCCACCCCTCTCTCCTTCCCAGCTCTACCTCCTGCCCCAGCAGTGCAAGGAGACGGGGAATGGAGGTTATGGTCACTTCATCACCCATGGCTTCTTCCACTGCTCAGGGAGAGGAGTCATTCTCCTGCTGCACTGGGGTTCCTCCAACGGGAGACAGTTCTCCATGAACTTCTCTGATGTGAGTCCATTTCATGAGCAACAGATCTCTATGACCTGCTGCAACGCAAGTCCATCCCACAGGCAACAGTCCTCCCAAGACTTCTGCAGCGTGGTGAGGGAGGTATCTTTTCAGCTTTTTACTGGCTAGCACTTGTAGTTCAATGCCTTAGAAAGCCTTGAGCAACCCAGAGAGGTAGCACGGGCAATCTAACATTTTAGTAGCTCTAAAATCGGCAACTGTATCAGCTGCAAAGCAAATACCACCAGCAGAAGCAAAGAGGGAGAAATACAGCTCTCTACTCGCCTAATTTCCCGCAGTTAGAAGCTTTCAAAAAGAAACAGGCAACAAGAGATGTTTGCAGAAAGAGTTGCAGATCCAGAGAGGCGGGGCCTCACTTGATCTTCTCTTTTATTCGGAGAAGGGGAAAGGGGAGGACTGGGGGCGGACCCGGGGTGACCGGCCAATCGGACACTGCTAAAGAGTTTGAGTTACATTTGTTTTTGCCCGCACATGGAACAAAGGAGTTCAGAGCACATGGCAGAGGCAAGTGTCTTGGGGAGGGGGAGGGGAAACTCAGAACAGGAAGCAACAGTGTGGTTCATTCTTCCATGGGTACAGACCTTCAAAGACAAGCTGCTCCAACATGGGCTTCTCTCTCCACGGGTCTCCCAAAGGGGTCACAGCCTCCTCTCAGGCATCCACCTGCTCCAGCATGGGTCTCCTTCACAGGCTGCAGGTGGATCTGCATCCCCATGGATCTCCATGGGCTACAGTGGAACAGCTGTTTCACTATGGTCTTCACCACAGGCTGCAGAGGAATCCCAGCTCCAGTGTTGGGGTTCCTTCCCCCTGGCGTGGGGTCTGGGGGGAGGGGGACCCTGGGGTGGAGGCACGGGGTTTTCCTACTCCCTGGTCAACCTCGTTCCCCATTGGTTGTTTTGTGTTCCTCTGCGCGTGGAAAGATGTGGAAGGTATCTTTCAGCTTTTTACCAGCTAGGCTAGTGGTTTAATGCCTTAGAAAGCCTTGAGCAGCCTAAAGAGGTAGCATGGGCAATCTAGCACTTTAGTAGCTCTAAAATCAGTACCTGTATCAGCTGCAAAGCAAATACCATCAGCAGAAGCAAAGAGGGAGAAATATAGCTCTCTGCTCGCTCAACTTCCCGCAGTTAGAAGCTTTCAAAAGAAACAGACAACCAGAGATGTTCACAGGAAGGTAGCAGAGCCAAGAGAGGGCGGGACCTCCCTCCATCGTCTCTTTTATTCGGAGAAGGGGAAAGGGGAGGACTGGGAGTGGACCCGGGGTGACCGGGCAATCAGACACTGCTAAAGAGTTTGAGTTACATTTGTTTTTGCCCGCGCTTAGAACAAAGGAGCTCAGAGCACGTGGCAGAGGCAAGTGTCTTTGGGAGGGGGAAGGGAAGCTCAGAACAGGCAGCAACAGAAAGACCTTGCTGGTCCCGTGATTGAGACACTTCCTTGGCAGTCCCCCGGCCATGCGGCTGGAAAATAAACATCTCTGAAAACTTCTATCAAGAATTGGTCCTTATATTCTTCCATGGGCCTCGCTGTCTTATGCATGTTGCAAGAATCCCCACTGCAACACTCCAGTGCCTAGAGCACCTCCTCCCCCTCCTTCTCCACTGACCTTAGTGTCTGCATAGTTTTTCCTCTCACATGTTCTCACCCCACTCTTCTTTGGTTGCAATTACAGCTGCACAATCACTTTTTATCTTTCTTTCTTCTTAAATATGTTATCCCTGAGGCGTTGCCACCATTTCTAATTGGCCCAGCCTTGGCCAGTGACACATCTGTCTTTGGAGCTGTCAGGGATTGGCTCTGCCAGACACAGAGGAAGTTTCTAGCAGCTTCTCACAGAAACCACCCCTGTAACCTTCCCTGCTACCAACCTGGCCATGCAAATCTAATTCAAAGTACCACCAAGTTCCCTCCTTTGCAAGGATTTCAACAGAGCCTGGCCATGATTTCTCAACTCGCCTCCACCATCCATTTAGTCCTCCTTAGATTGTGTGTGGGAAGTCAGACATGCTGACTGCATTCAGCAACAGCATTTCCCCCTATAATTTCCATTCTGCTGTGGGGAAAATCATGCTATGAAAAGCCAGTGTCCATAGAAGAGACAGAGAAGTCCTGCAACTTTATTCAAATAAAGGGAGAGAGTCGACTGGGGTACATGCCCTTGGGATTTTCTCTCTCGAGGTTTTGGATGGCGTAACCTCCTTTTATCCTAAACTCCCGGTTGCATGTTGCCCTCTTCCTTTCCCCATTGGCTGATGTACTAGGAAGGTACAGACTTCCCCAACTGCCTACCACATATTCCTGCCGTGAACATGTCATTTTCCCCCAAAGTTCAGAAACTCAGGCTTGTGTGGACCCATTTGTCTGTTTCAGGAGTCAAACTGTCTGGGTTCTGTAACAAACCTGCATCTTGAAGTTTGTAGAGACATTAAGACCCATTTTAAAGATGTTAACACCCAAACCCTCACCCATGGAATTGTTTGTAACGACATTAGGACACATCTTTTCTATCACTGTTGTAACTGTGTCTATAATTTTCTACTTTTCTTTAATTTTATCTCCAGATTTTCCCCCACACCTGTGCAATTTATTAACTTAAAAACATTAGGAACCATTTCTAATTTGTCATCATGAAGAATCATTTATTCCAGTCTGAAATCTTCCAAACAACTTGGTTATAAGTGTCTGGTGTATCAGAGAAGGTGAATTCTTAGTAGTCATTTGATGGTGTTTGATGATTGCCAGACATTAAGTTATTGCTGAAATACTTTGACTTGTTAACATGCTTTAAAAACAAAGATTATTTCAGTGCTTTTCTTTCATTAAAACTGGCAAAAAAATTGAAAGTTTGAGGATTGTAAAGATTTTTTTTCCCCCTAAAGATCCCTTTTACAGGCATTAGTTTTGGTTAGCAAAATGTTACCGATTTGACTGGTAAAGCCAAAATTTTAATGCTTTTGTATCTCATTTTGCAGTATGTGTGAAATGCAATGAATGACTTCCTGGTATGAGAGTAATACTTGTCTAACTGCTTTTTATATTTGAAGAAAGATCAAATCGCATTTCTTGGGGTTTTTTTCAGCCTCAGTAATAGCACCTAAACTTCCCCAAAACAATTTCCCACGCAGTGCAGTGTAGTAAAGACTTAATATGCCGGGAAAGCTGCAAAACCATCCTTATTAAGGGAGCTTTGTCACTTTGCTTTTCAGATATATAAGTGTACGCATTGCAGAGCTAATGTAACTGTGGTTTAAATTACAAGGTCTGCTCACTATTGACTTCTTTTCTGGAATTGGGCAGAAAACAACTAGAGATTATACAGGTGAGAGAAACTGTAGTTTAGCTGCTGAAATCAAATATCTTTGGTTTTACAGTATCACTGCTCATTTCATAGACTCACAGAGTGGTTTTGGTTGGAAGGGACCTTAAAAATAATCTAGTTCCAACCCCCCTGCCATGGGCAGATGTCACTGAAACTGCAGGAAAAACAAAAACTCTCCAACAACATTTTTAGTGTTAGAGAATCAAGGCATTACTTTATTCTGGCCAAGATGTTGTTCTGGCCAGGATGTGCAACAGAAATCATTTCATCCACACATTGCCTGGGTTGTGCAGAGAAAATCCTTCCATTGCACATGTTCTTTACTAGATTTTTCATGAACTTATACCGTCAAAACCCATAGAAATTAATTGGTTCAATGTTCATTGGTCCCAAGTTACACAATTTTTAATATTTAGTTTCTTATTGGTTATGTATTTCTTCACCTCTGATGCAATGTCTGGGGCTGATGTTCGTTAATATCCATTGATGGTTGCTTATCTGCTGGTATCTGTGTGTCTGCTGGCTACTCCCAATCTATGTAGATGTTAAACTCATCAGGTTTCACCAGGTGAAACAGAGTCATTTGAAAAGAAACTTCAGTTCCCTTTTCCCCTGGACAAAGACAAACAAACCTGACTAAAGTTACATTAAAAAAATTTTAAACTTTTGACCGATAGGTAAAGCTTTGTAAAGGGAAGGCCTGGTAAAATCATGTCTCCGGCCTGTTACTTAGCCTAAGTAGAAATGGACTGTAGGAGAATTTAGCAATACGGTCTCTGGCCACTCGGCTTTGAGGTTTAGCCCCCAGCTTTACTCGGCTTTGGGACTTATCCCCCGGACTTCTATTCTTCTTTGAGACCGGGCCCCTGACTTTACTCAGCTTTGAGGCCACCTGCTCTGGTTCCCCTCGCTCCGCCACACCGATACGATGAAATATGGAGTCTTACCGCATTTAAGCGAACCTGCATGTAGCAAAACTCACTCCGGTCCCAGTCATTCAGGCACCACGTTTTGCAGGGGGGGTGGTCCCAGGTGCAGGGGAATCCAGCCTGAGACACAACACGAACACCGATACAATTTGAGCATCGTGCTCCTGTATTATTGTTTACTCTCACCAAGTTATACTTTTTCCAAGTTCACGCCCCTTTCTCATGAGAAAGCCTCTAAGCAGCGGGGGAGCTGACCAGTGTATACCTTTTCCCAAGGCTGTTCAAGGCTGCCAGCTAGCAGGTGCCTTGCAAGCCTATCTTCAGCCTGAGGCCCTGTCAGGGGTACTTCTGCAACAGCCCTGGGATGCCCAAGCTCTCCTGGGGTATCCTATGCCCCTGTTCCACAAGGAATCCCTCTACAGGAGAATGACTCAGCTGGAATAGGGGAAGTGAGGCACACTGCGTGAATGCCTCGTGCCCGCACCGTGGTGTATGGTGGTTGGTTAAATTTGGTTTGTTGTGCCTTAAAACTATGTAAACTAACAACCAACTATTGGCATAAAAAGGCCTGTTGTCTCGGTTTGAAAGACAGGTGTCTGCTAAGGAAGGCAGAAGCCTCCCTTGGAGTGGCAGATATAACCCCTTTCCCTCTGAGTTATTATAATTTTGAAATCAAGGGTCTTTAGGCAAAGATGTGGGAAATAGGAATAACAGTTCTTTACTATATATATATAGATATATATATAACTAGTCAAACAAAACAACAACTATGACAGTAACAGCAAACACAAACCCAGTCCCAGGCTTCTTGGCTGTCAGGCTATTTCCCCTCGGGTGCAGTTCCGCTCGCAGCCGGCAGGGATCGCTGGCGGCTCCCGGTGAGCAGGGCAGGTGCGATGGTTCCCCCGTGGCTGCAGGGGGCGCTCCGGAGCGAGCTCAGGGAGCACGCGGCTGCTCTGGTGCCCTGGGATCCCGGGGAAGGATGGAACAAAGGAGCTTCACAAACCGGTGGGCAGCTGGTCCCGGGTTCCCGGAAACAGCAGGCTGGACTGGTAGGCTGGAGCGGCAGGCACAAACACAAATCCCGGGTGGCAGACGAGATGTATCCAAAAGGGGGGAACCCCCCGGGGCTCCAGGCAGGCAGGGTGAGCACGGCTACAGTGTAACGAAGGCTTGAAGCAGCAGCGGGGTAGGGCGGCCGCAGCCCAGGCTCCAGCAGGGCAGGGAAAGCAGCTTTGGGATCCCCGGTGTTGTTTCCAGCAGAAAGGAAAGACGCCGAAAACGGGAACCAGCAGCTCCTTTCTCTGCACCTTCTCCCTCCAGACGCTGAGAGCGAACTGAACTGCCCGCCAGGTGAGAACAAAAGCCTGGCTGGGCCCTTTTGTCTTTCTTAAGTATGGCTATCTCCTCTCAAGTATGGCCATTTATCTCCTAGCAACATGCTATGGGAAAAAATTCCTTTAACAGAAAAAAACTAGGACTAAACTAAAACCCCAACATTATCCACCCCGAATTTTTTCCATACTAACATGTTACATGAAACTTAACTTTTTAACCATATAAATACAAGCATCACCTAAATTATATACATATGTACATGCTGATACTGATACAAGTACAGAGCCATGGGTAGTTCACTCTAAAACGAGGTCCCCTTGAGGTATGCATCGGGTCTCTCCATCCCTTTGCATCACCCACCAGGTGCAACCTGGTCCCTGAGCAAAAACAACCCCACGGATGGGTTTGTCTTTGCTCAAGGCAGACTTTACCCAAACAGTTTTTCCAAGCATACCTCTCACATGCACCACTGGAACCATATCCCCGTCTGTCGTTTGTAGGGGTTCGGATTGGGCAGGGCCTGCTCGGCTGGTGGAGCCTCGGGTGTTAACTAACCAGGTGGCTCTTGCTAAATGCACCTCCCAGTTTTTGAAAGTCCCCCCACCCAGTGCCTTCAAGGCGGTTTTAAGCAGTCCATTACACCGCTCAACCTTCCCAGCTGCTGGTGCATGATAAGGGATGTGGTACACTCACTCAATGCCATGTTCTCTAGCCCAGGTGTTAATAAGGCTGTTCTTAAAATGAGTCCCATTGTCAGATTCAATTCTCTCAGGAGTGCCATGCCTCCAAAGGACTTGCTTTTCAAGGCCCAGGATGGTGTTCTGGGCAGTAGCGTGAGGCACAGGGTAGGTCTCCAACCATCCTGTGGTGGCTTCTACCATTGTGAGCACATGGCGCTTGCCTTGGCGGGTTTGAGGCAGTGTGATGTAATCAATCTGCCAGGCCTCCCCATACTTGTATTTGGACCACCGCCCACCATACCACAGGGGCTTCACCCGCTTGGCCTGCTTGATCGCAGCGCATGTCTCACAGTCATGGATCACCTGGGAGATACTGTCCATGGTCAGATCCACCCCTCGGTCTCGTGCTCACTTATAGGTGGCATCTCTGCCCTGATGGCCTGAGGCATCATGGGCCCATCGAGCTAGGAACAACTCTCCTTTATGTTGCCAATCCAAGTCTATCTGGGACACCTCTATTTTCGCTGCCTGATCTACCTGCTTGTTATTACAATGTTCTTCATTAGCCCGGCTCTTGGGAATGTGAGCATCTACATGACGGACCTTCACAGACAGCCTCTCTACTCGAGTGGCAATGTCTTTCCACTCCTCAGCAGCCCAGATTGGTTTTCCTCTGCGCTGCCAGTTTGCCTTATTCCACCTTTCCAGCCAACCCCACAGAGCATTGGCTACCATCCATGAATCAGTGTAAAGGTAGAGCTTTGGCCACTTCTCTCTTTCACCAATGTCCAGAGCTAATTGAACGGCTTTGAGTTCAGCAAATTGGCTCGATCCACCTTCTCCTTCCGTAGCCTGTGCAACTTGTCATGTGGGGCTCCATACAGCGGCTTTCCATTTCCGGCTAGCGCCTACAATTCGGCAGGAACCATCAGTGAAGAGGGCATATTGTCTTTCACTCTCTGGTAGCTCGTTGTATGGTGGGGCTTCTTCGGCACGAGTCACCTGCTCCTCTTCTTCTTCAGAAGATAACCCAAAAGTCTCACCTTCTGGCCAGTTCGTAATTATTTCCAAGATCCCAGGGTGACTTGGGTTTCCAATTCGGGCGCGCTGCGTGATGAGGGCGATCCATTTGCTCCAAGTAGCATCGGTGGCGTGATGCGTGGAGGGAACCTTTCCTTTGAACATCCACCCCAGCACCGGTAGTCGGGGTGCCAGGAGGAGTTGTGCCTCAGTTCCAATTACCTCTGAGGCAGCTTGGACTCCTTCATAGGCTTCCAAGATTTCTTTCTCTGTGGGAGTGTAGTTGGCTTCGGACCCTCTGTAGCTTCGGCTCCAGAATCCCAGCGGTCGGCCCCGAGTCTCACCAGGCACCTTCTGCCAAAGGCTCCAGGACAGGCCATTGTTCCCGGCTGCAGAGTAGAGCACGTTCTTCACCTCTGGTCCTGTCCTGACTGGGCCAAGGGCTACGGTGTAGAGAGCTTATCTGAGGAATGGCTGCGCAGCAGAGGACATGATAAGATAGAGCCTTGCAGGATGTAGGAGTTAGCCTGTCGTGGGAAAAGGGGTTTCTTATCAACAAGGTGTCCAACAGGACACAAGCCAGAGCAGATTGGAATGAAGAAACCATCACCGCGGGGTGTGTTGTTCCCACGAGAGAAGATGACCAATCGTGAGCTCAGGTTTTGCAATATGTATGAGCTGTTTAAGTGTTGTATAAATAAGAGATGAAAAGACAATAAAATCGAGGCTTGCCGATCATGAAATCATGAGCTCGTCTCCCGCGCCTTTCCCGACATCTGACGCCCGAACAGAAGGCACGTCATGTACCCCCCCCACCCCCACTTCCACAAGGAAAGGTGCGTTGGGTTCAGGTCCTGCAGCTAGAGGGACGGCAATAAGAGCGGAGAACAACCGTGTTTCCGTCTCCGTGCCCGAACGACCACACCGGTGGGTTCGCTGATACGTGCTGCCGAAGCCTGGAGGGCTAGCAACGGTACCGTAAGTATGGATAGGCAAGCAGCACAGGATTTATTTAAAGCTTTTCTTCTTAAGCGTCACTTTAAAGCTTTTAACTTAGAAAAAGATCTCCCTTCCCTACTAACTCACGCGCGTTCTTATGGTTTCTTTAACGACCCTCACAGCATTCACGAATTAGCAGAATGGCAGAGGTACGGGGATGAACTTTTTAGCCTTGTTTTAGACGATGATAAGTCAGCCAAGAAAATAAGCAAACTTTGGAAAGCAGTTCATAATGAGTTACTGTTAGTGCAGGCAGAGAAGCGAGCAGTCATAGGCATTAAGATAGCGCATTCCCGTAACCAAGATAATGACTCCTCGGTTTTCCCTACAGCCCCCAACCCCCCTGCCTTTGCCACTATTGAGATTCCTCCAGAGCCACCCCCCGCTGACAGTCAATCCCCCGTGCTGCCTACCCCCCTGCCTGCTCCCCCGCCTTCCGCTTCAATCGCCGTTTCTGCATTAACCCCCTCATGCCCGCCACTGCCGCCCGACCCCTCTAATGCCACGGAGCCTGTCCCTGGGGCAGAATCTGACCCGGCGGAGGCTATGGCAGCAAAGAGGAGAGAGTTGTGGCAGGCGCTTGCCCGAGACGGCATGGAAAGGGGAGATTCCAAACTCCTAGCAGCGGCACAAGAAGCGATGGCTTTCCCTGTTGTTTTCACTACTAATGCGCAAGGGGGTCAGAATGCGCAGTTTGCCCATCTCGACTGGAAACTCCTGTCCCAGCTGAGAGCAACAGTCAGTAACTTTGGGGTGTCTAGTGAACCAGCTAAGCAGATGTTAGATTATCTTTTTAATGCCCACATTCTTCTGCCTGCCGATATCCTGGCTATCACGAAACTCATTTACACCCCCTCTCAGAGATTGCTTTTTGAGGCAAGGTGGAGAGAGGAAGCGGCAAGTAGCGCTAATCTCCCCAGACCCCAAGGGGACCCCTTAACAGGCCTTACTGTAGACGAGCTTATGGGACAGGGCCCGTATCTCAGAGTTGAAGCTCAAGCTGGACTAGGGCCACATAAACTTAGGGAGGCAATGGCAGTAGCTAAGAGAGCAATAGATAAAGTCAGGACATCGGGAGGGACCCCCCTATATATGAGCATCAAGCAGGGTCGTGATGAATCGTTAAGCTCCTTTGTTGATAAGGTTATGGATGCTATCTCTAGGGCAGGGATACCCGATCATATGCAAGATGCTATTTTAAAACAGTGCATTTTGCAAAATAGCAACCCTAGCACCAGATCTTTGATTACCTCTATACCTGGTGATTGGACCACTCAGGCATTACTAGATAAAGCTGCGACCTTGCCCTCAGGTGCTCAAGCCTTTTTAGTCCACGCGTTAGAAAAGCTGGGGGAGGGATTGAAGGAACAAGCAGCTAGTTCTCAGATGCAGGTAATGGCCGCCCTTGCTCCCCTCCAAGCAGCAGCCATGCGCCCCCGGTTGCCTCCAGAGGGAAACAGAATGAGATGCTATCGATGTGGCCAGTCGGGTCACCTTCGTCGGGAGTGCTCAGCATCCGGAGTTTGGTGCAACAAATGCCAATCCAACACGCATAACTCGAATGCCTGCCGTAACAAGAAGCGGGGAAACTCCCGGAGCAGCGCGTCCAGCAGCCGCGCAGGGACACAAGTAGCAGCTGCAAACCCTTGCCCTGCCTCCAGCCAGCAACAAGTGGCAGCCTTGGCCTGGACTTGGCAGCCTCAGTAGACTATGATCTCCTGACGTCTGAAATCCATAACATCCCTACAGGACTAACAGGACCCATCTGCCTCAATGGTACACCAGTAGGAGGCTTGATTCTTGGCCGATCATCTGCCACTGCCCTAGGACTATTCGTTCAACCAGGCGTGGTGGACGCTGACTCACAAGGTGATATCTTCATACTGGCTTATACTGTTCATCCACCTGTAAGGATTCCTAAAGGCCAAAGACTAGCTCAATTTGTACCTTTGCCTCAAGCCACACAAGGCATGCAACCCTTGCAGGCTCAACCAAATGCTCATACAGGCTACGGCTCAACTGGGGAACTAACCTTGCTCACCATCGATCTTAATAGCCGTCCACGGAAGCCGTGTGCCCTAACCTATAAAGGAGAAACAATCACGTTACAGAGCCTCCTAGACACAGGGGCAGACTCCAGCATTGTCGATGTGAACACATGGCCCTCACATTGGCCTCTTCTGCCAGCAATGACAGCCATCACTGGTGTCGGAGGAATGAAACTAGCACACAAATCTCCGCTGATAACTGTAGAAATTGAGGGCAAGAAAACTACCGCAACTTTTTCTATCGCCCCTCTACCCCCCACAGTTGACTTCCTCATTGGAAGAGATGTATTGGCCCAAATGAGTTTTGTGCTTACCGATGATCGCCATTTCTGCTAAGGGCCGTTGCTTGGAATTTCCCGCTGCCACTAAGATGGACTGACAATAACCCTGTAGTGGTTAAGCAATGGCCTTTAAAACGGGAAAATCTGCTTCAAGCACACGCTCTAGTCAATGAGCAGCTTCAACAAGGACATCTCAAGCCGTCGACAAGCCCATGGAACACCCCAATTTTTGTCATCCAAAAGAAGAATGGCACGTTTCGTCTGCTACAAGACCTTCGAACTGTCAATGCTCGTATGGAGCCTATGGGAGCGCTGCAGCCAGGACTCCCTAATCCAGCAATGTTGCCACAAGATTGGCCTCTTCTTATTATTGACTTGAAAGATTGCTTTTTCACAATTCCACTACATCCAGATGATACGAAGCGATTTGCCTTTTCATTGCCTGCTCTTAATCGTGGTGAACCAGACAAACGTTTTGAGTGGACCGTATTGCCGCAGGGAATGCGCAACTCTCCCACCATATGTCAATTGTATGTCGATGCAGCGTTGCAACCACTGCGACAAAAGTTACCTCAGACCATCATTTATCATTATATGGATGATATTTTGTTTGCGCAGAAGGAGCCTTTTGACCAAACAGAAATTCAGCTTATTACCTCCTCTCTTCAAGAATGGTCCTTAGTAATAGCTGCTAACAAAATTCAAATATCCTCCCCGTGGAAGTATTTAGGATGGGTCATCACCAATCAAAGAGTGAAGCCTCAAAAACTGCATATCCAAGCCTCAATCACCACTTTAAATGACGCTCAAAAACTGTTAGGTGATCTGCAGTGGTTGAAGCCAATAGTAGGAATCCCCAATGTTCTTTTAGACCAGCTCCGTCCCTTACTAAAAGGATCAGATCCATGCGCACCGGTACACCTAACGCCGCAGCAGCAAGAAGCTCTACAACAAATCACCACCTGTATCACAGACGGTTTTGTTTCGCGTCTTAATCCAGACATCCCCCTCTCTCTTACTATTTGGAATTCTGAAACTCACCTCCTCGGCGCAATTACGCAGCTAAAGAAAACAGGGGAGCTGACGGTTTTAGAATGGATATCACCACAGTTGCAGCAACGAAAAACTATTACCACAAAACTTGAAAATTTGGCTAATTTAATTAAGAAAGGACGTTTGCGCATTCTGGAAATTGGAGGACAAGAACCTGAGTGCATCAATCTCCCGATGGAAAAACCTGCCTTGGACTGGTACTTGCTAAATTCTTCATCACTCACGGAAGCGCTGTTGTCCTCAGGAGCCAAAATTCAGACCGGTCCCCTGTTTCCCAAGGCATTACAGTGGATAGGAGCATGGAACTGGATTTCAAAACCCTTGCGAGAAGATAAGCCTATCCACAATGCCATTACTGCATTCACAGACGCCGGAAGAAAGACAAGGAAAGCAGCCATCGTATGGAAACAAGACCAGCAATGGCATCAGCATTTAATAAATGCCTCGTCAGATGATACCCTGCAAACCTTAGAATTACTTGCAGTCGTTTGGGCAGTAACCCACCTCACAGGACCCTTAAACGTAGTTTCGGACTCGCTGTATGTAGTGGGCGTCGCCTCAAGAATTGAGGATGCAGTCATTAAGGAAGTACAAAACAAAAGGCTTTATGAACTCTTTCTGCAACTAAAACGCGCCCTAAGAGAACGGTCACACCCCTATTCCATTCTCCATATTCGCAGCCACATGTGGAATGAAGGCCTGGGTGAAGGAAACGAAAGAGCAGATAAACTTGTCTCGCTTGCCCAAAACATTCTCCCGAAACAAACAATGGCGCGAGAAAGCCATGCTATTTTTCATCAGAATTCCAAAGGCTTGTCAAGGGAATTCGGTATCCCAATCGAAGAGGCAAAAGCCATAGTTAAAGCGTGTCCCGTGTGCAGTTTCCACAATAAGGGGCTAGGTTTGGGAGCAGGTGTTAACCCCAGGGGCCTAAAGGCTAACGAAATTTGGCAAATGGATGTCACTCATGTCGCCAGCTTTGGACGGCTAAAATATGTTCATGTTACTATAGACACCTATAGTCATTTTATGTGGGCAACTGCACAAGCAGGAGAAACAGCCAAACGTTGAACGCCATATGAATAGCTGTATTGCTATTATGGGAGTCCCTATAACAGTTAAGACAGACAATGGGCCCGCCTATTGCAGTATGCGAATAGCCAGATATATGACCCAATGGAATATTGTCCACAAAAGGGGAATTCCTCACTCCCCCACGGGTCAAGCAATTGTGGAAAGAGCACACGGTACATTAAAACAATATCTAGAAAAATATCCTGACATTCCTAATACCCAAGACAAGCTACTGAAATGCTTATTTGTTTTAAATCATCTTTGCATTTTTGGAGATAGACAGTCTCCTCCTGCCATAATCCATTTTACCCCACCTTCTAATCCGCAACCAGAAGTGTGGGTCAGATTTAAAGACCCCCAGTCAGGATTATGGCAGGATCCAGCCAAAGTTTTGTACTGGGGCAGAGGTTATGTTTGTGTTTCTACCCCGACAGGACCGCAGTGGATCCCTGCCAAATGGACTAAGCCAGCTTATACGCAGGGACAGTCCGCGACAGAGGAAGAAGAGACGACTCCAACAGGTGGTCTCACAAGTGCTACATAACACCGAAGAGGAATTCCATACTAAATTTCTAATAGACTCTGAACGGGAAATTGAAGAGTCCCTCATTCCCCAATTATACATGGACTTTTTGCTACATTGCTAACGCTCATGCATTGTTTGTTATAATCGTTGCCATTTAGCTCGGGTTAGAATTCATTGCAGAGGTTGTAATTTACAGTGGTGGATCTTTCAGCGACAAGTGTCCACAGAGTTGAGGTGCCTCAATTGTGAGTTTCAGTGGAATCGAGCATCAGCTCAGGAAAATCTTGGTAAACTAACGGGAGTACCTCTAGATCAGAGTTTAGCGTTACTAGAAAATATCGAAGACCTCCACCTAAGAGAATTGCGGTGGGAATTAAAGCATATTAGCTAACAAACGTTCCGCTATCCTAGAAGCCCGTCACAAGACAGGCCTTGATGTCCCAGAGCTGTGGCAGGTTAAACCCCGTGACTGGGACAATGTGTGCCGCCGGTATACTCGCCGTATTGGGTCTTCTAAGCGTCCCAGGCACTTTGGCCCTCAAGCATAGTTACCCTCCTAAGCTATTCGATCCAAGGCAAAATGTTTGGGTATCTTTGGCACACGAATTAAATACAACTACGTTCTGTGCCAGCTTAGCTACCCCAAGTACTCCTTTTCTTACGTGCCTAATAGGAGTCCCCCTAACAAATACAACTTGGCTCCATTTCAGGTCAGCCGCCAATGATACAGGGTTCCGATCAGGCCGAATTACTGGCAATAACATCATTGAAAGTTTCGAGCAGTATGACGTTTGGGATGACGGCCTCCCATTTGGGCCTGAGCCGCAAGAGATTGAATTGATTGATTCTTTAAACGCCACTAGTTGCTTTTATATAGATAGCAGGAATTCACACTGCTCTGAAGGCACGCATACCAACTGCTGGAAAAATGTATCTACTCCTACTTGGTTGTCTCCCATAGGGAACAGTTTAGAATGGGAAAAATCGTGGTGCAACCACACTGGTAGGACACAGGAAAAACCTGCACCAGGCACAGTCATACCCAGAAGGCTGCCCCCTGGATATTTTCTAATTTGCGGAAATCGTGCTTGGTCCGGCATCCCTACCTTGCCCGTTGGCGGTCCGTGTACAATCGGACAGCTTAGTTTAGCCCTTCCACAGCACCACCCAAATAAAACCCACCCCACCAGATGGCGCAGAGACCTATCCCAGACCCTCCAATCAAATTGTGATGATGAATTGACCTTGTGGAACAAGTGGGAGGTAATTTTTTCATCACTATTTTTGCCTGGAGGGGCAGCAGCTCGAGCTCATCGCAATATAGAGAGATTAAGCTGCTGGGTAGTGAAGCAAGCAAATGGAACAAGTAGAGTACTGTCCGCACTTGCAGATGATTTAAGCACAGTCCAACATGCTGTATTACAAAATAGAGCTGCTATTGATTTTCTGTTGTTAGCTCATGGACACGGGTGTGAAGAATTTGAAGGACTATGCTGCATGGATCTAAATGATCATTCTCGCTCTATTCATGCAGAGATTCAACAGCTTATAAATCACTCTCAAAAAATTAAGGAAGATACAGGTTTCTTTGGCCTAGATGGGCTGGTCAGTGAATTGGGATTGGGTGGTTGGGTAAAAAGCATGGTAAAAACATTGTTTCTCTTATTGATCATGGTTTTGGTAGGATTAGTCCTGTTCAGCTGCGCTCTAACTTGTATCAAGAGGGTACTGCTAAAAACAACAACTCTGAGCATGATAGCACATAAAGAAAACGGGGGAAGTGTAGAGAGCTTATCTGAGGAATGGCTGCACAGCAGAGGACATGATAAGATAGAGCCTTGCAGGATGTAGGAGTTAGCCTGTCGTGGGAAAAGGGGTTTCTTATCAACAAGGTGTCCAACAGGACACAAGCCAGAGCAGATTGGAATGAAGAAACCATCACTGTGGGGTGTGTTGTTCCCACAAGAGAAGATGACCAATCGTGAGCTCAGGTTTTGCAATATGTATGAGCTGTTTAAGTGTTGTATAAATAAGAGATGAAAAGACAATAAAATCGAGGCTTGCCGATCATGAAATCATGAGCTCGTCTCCCGCGCCTTTCCCGACACTACGGCGTGAGCGATTTCCTGCTTGATCTGGGCAAAGGCTTGCTGCTGTTCAGGGCCCCAGTGGAAATCGTTCTTCTTGCGGGTAACCAGGTAGAGAGGGCTCACGATCTGGCTGTACTCAGGAATATGCATCCTTCAGAAACCTATGGCGCCTAGGAAAGCTTGTGTTTCCTTCTTGTTGGTCGGTGGAGACATCGCAGTGATCTTATTGATGACCTCAGTGGGAATCTGACGTCGTCCATCTTGCCACTTCACTCCCAGGAAGTGGATCTCTCGGGCAGGCCCCTTGACTTTGCTCTTCTTGATGGCGAAACCAGCTTCCAGGAGAATTTGGATTATTCTCTCTCCTTTCTCAAACACTTCTGTTGCGGTGTTCCCCCACACAATGATGTCATCAATGTACTGCAGATGTTCTGGGGCCTCACCCTTTTCCAGTGAAGCCTGGATCAGTCCATGGCAGATGGTGGGACTGTGCTTCCACCCCTGGGGCAGTCGGTTCCAGGTGTACTGCACACCCCTCCAGGTGAAAGCAAACTGAGGCCTGCACTCTGCTGCCAGAGGAATGGAGAAAAATGCATTCGCAATGTCAATAGTGGCATACCACTTCGCTGCTTTGGACTCCAGCTCATACTGGAGCTCCAACATGTCCGGCACAGCAGCGCTCAGTGGTGGAGTCACTTCATTCAAAGCACGATAGTCCACAGTCAATCTCCATTCCCCATCAGACCTGCGCACAGGCTAAATGGGGCTGTTGAAGGGTGAGTGGGTCTTGCTGACCACCCCTTGGCTCTCCAGCTCACGGATCATCTTGTGGATGGGAATCACAGCATCTTGATTCGTCCGATACTGCTGGCGGTGCACTGTCGAGGTGGCAATTGGCACTCGTTGCTCTTCCACTTTCAGGAGCCCAACTGCAAAAGGATTTTCAGACAGTCCGGACAGGGTGTTCAACTGCCTAATGCCCTCTGCCTCCACAGCAGCAATCCCAAACGCCCACCTGAGTCCCTTTGGGTCTTTGTAATAACCATTCCGGAGGAAGTCTATGCCCAGAATACATGGGGCCTCTGGACCGGTCACAATTGGATGCTTTTGCCACTCCTTCCCAGTCAGGCTCACCTCAGCTTCCAAAAGGGTCAACTGCTGTGATCCCCCAGTCACCCCAGCAATGGATACAGGTTCTGCCCCCACATGTCCCGATGGCATTAAAGTACACTGTGCCCCAGTATCAACCAATGCATCATATTTTTGTGGCTCTGATGTGCCAGGCCATCGGATCCACACCGTCCAGAAAACCCGGTTCTCCCGTGCCTCTTCCTGGCTAGAGGCAGGGCCCCTCTAGCCCTGGTTATCATTCTTTCCCGGGGCATACATACTAGAGGTACCTTCGAGGGGATCTGACATATCATCCTCCCTTCTGTAATACCTGGCAGCTCGGTCACGGGAGGCTGAGGCTACTTTCACCTTAGTGGAACCCCCTCGGTTAGTGCCTCCCTCCTTGAGTTCACGCACCCGGGCTGCCAGGACAGAAGTGGGTTTCCCATCCCACCTTCTCATGTCTTCCCCATGCTCACACAGGAAAAACCACAGCTCAGCTCGTGGGGTGTACCCTCTCTCTCTAGCAGGGGGACGACGGGCTCTGACTTGGGGGCCTGTGACTCGCACTGGTGCCACACTGACCTTCCTCATCTCCTCCATCTCCTCCCTGATTTCCTTCATCTCCTCTTTGAGGTCCTGGACCACAGCAGAGACATGAGCTTTCAGCGGGCCATTGACCATGCTGTCATAATTCCTGAGCTTGTTGGCAACAGAGCCCACTGTTTCTCGGTTATTGTCAGCATCAATGGTTGCAATGAAAGTGGTGTATTGCAATGGCCCTACCCTTGCCAGGTTCCACATCATCTGTCCTGTGCACCTGACCTTATCGGGGTCATTACCGTGCTGTCCATCCCTCCCAAAGAGTACCTCTAATACTGCCACCTCTCTTAGCTGTTGGATCCCTTCCTCAAGTGTCTTCCACTGCATTCTATGATGGTACTCCTGCATTCTCTCTTTGTGAATGAACCTTTCTCTCACACTCATTAAGAGCCGGTCCCAGAGAGAAAGGGGCCCTGGCTCCCTCACAAATACCTGGTTCACGCCGGGGTCCTGGGTCAACGATCCCAGATACCTTGCCTCACCACTATCCAGTTGCACACTTGTGCCCATAAGGTCCCAAACCCTAAGCAGCCAAGTGGTATAAGGCTCACGCCCCCTTCGCACAATGTCGTCTCGCATACCACAGAGACTGTCGTACGACAGGGACTCAATGATGATTTCTGGCTCTGGCTCCCCTGCTGGTTGTGAGGGCCCTGGTTCCCCATCATCATTAACTGGTCGTACTGATTTGGTCTTACACTTCCTCCTTTGCACAGGGGCGACTGCTGCTGGCTGTACTTGTCCTTGGGGTTCAGCTGAAACCTGGATGGTTGTAACATCCGTGGGTTCCACTGCTGCACCGTCGGACTCACCCTCTTTGGGGCAGGGAGAGGGTTTTTCACTAGCTGAGGAGGTGTATTCCCTTAGCAATTGGCATATCCCCTGGTGCACCTGGCCCATCTCCTGGCGCACCTGGCCCATCTCCTGGCACATCTCCTTGTGCACCTGGCCCATCTCCTGGCATATCTCCTTGCGCACCTGGCCCATCTCCTGGCACATCTCCTGCATCCCTTTCGCCAGTACCCCCACCCATTTCCGGTAGTCCATTTCTGAGGTGGGCTGTTGGGCGGTATCAGGCTGTGGGGCAGGGTCTCTAGTATCTGGGGCCGTGTCAGGTTCCGGGGCAGGATCAGGCTCTGGGGCAGGAACTCTACTCTCTGGGGCCGTGTCAGGTTCCGGGGCAGGATCAGGTTCTGGGCCAGGATCAGGCTCTGGGGTAGGATCTCTAGTCTCTGGGGCTGGTGTCTGGGTAGTTATCCAAGCCAATCTCAACTTATCCTTGAATGCTAAATAGAGTAGGCCTACCAGCAGCAGGTGGTTAGTATTCAGAGGGAATCTAAACCCTTCGAAAATTGATGGGGTGGGTCCAAAGAACTGGTTGAGGGGTTGGGGGAAAACTTCCCCTGGTGTCATTTCCTCACAGAAGGTACCATTGTTAACATAACCCCAAAAACATGCGCTCAGTGTGTGGTAGCCGTTTATCCACGTGCCCACATTCCGGAGGAAGTTAAAAACCCATGAATTCCTCACCTTCTCGACCCACAGCACAAGCTGGATAACAGCAATGGTAGCCTTAGTGAGAGGACCCATATTCAAGTAAGGAGCTGCAAAGGGGAAGAATATAGCCACGGCCACATGCCACCCGAACCAGGGCAAAGTAGACCACATAGTGCTGCCTACCAAGGTTCCTATATCCAACACACAAACTTAAGTTATTCAGCAACTGTTATTCCTTTTTCACCTCTCTCTCTTAATGCCCTCAGGCCCCACGGTTGGGCGCCAAAATCTGTCTCGGTTTGAAAGACAGGTGTCTGCTAAGGAAGGCAGAAGCCTCCCTTGAAGTGGCAGATATAACCCCTTTCCCTCTGAGTTATTATGATTTTGAAATCAAGGGTCTTTAGGCAAAGATGTGGGAAATAGGAATAACAGTTCTTTACTATATATATATATATATATAGATATATAGATATATAACCAGTCAAACAAAACAACAACAACTATGACAGTAACAGCAAACAATCACAAACCCAGTCTCAGCCTTCTTGGCTGTCAGGCTACTCCCCCTCAGGTGCAGTTCCGCTGGCAGCCGGCAGGTATCGCTGGCGGCTCCCGGTGAGCAGGGCAGGTGCGATGGTTCCCCCGCGGCTGCAGGGGGCGCTCCGGAGCGAGCTCGGGAAACATGCGGCTGCTCTGGTGCCCTGGGATCCCGGGGAAGGATGGAACAAAGGCTTCACAAACCCCTGGGCAGGCGATCCTGGACTCCCGGAACAGTAGACTGGAATGGCAGGCTGGAGCGGCAGGCACAAACCCAAATCCCGGGTGGCAGACGAGATGTATCCAAAAGGGGAACCCCCCGGGGCTCCAGGCAGGCAGGGTGAGCACGGCTACAATGCAGCGAAGGCTCGAAGCAGCAGCGGGGCAGGGAAAACAGCCTTGGGATCCCGGTGTTGTTTCCAGCAGAAAGGAAAGACGCCGAAAACGGGAACCAGCAGCTCCTCTCTCTGCAACTTCTCCGTCCAGACGCTGAGAGCAAACTGAACTGACAACCAGGTGAAAAACAAAAGTCTGGGCAGGCCCTTTTGCCTTTCTTAAGTACGGTCATCTTCTCTTAAGTACTGCCATTTATCTCCTAGCAACATGCATATGGGAAAAATTCCTTTAACAGAAAAAACTAGGACTAAACTAAAACCCCAGCATTATCCACCCCGAATTTTTTCCATACTAACATGTTACATGAAACTTAACCTTTTAAACCATATAAATACAAGCATCACCTAAATTATATACATATATACATGCTGATACTGATACAAGTACAGAGCCATGGGTAGTTCACTCTAAAACAAGGTCCCCTTGAGGTATGCATCGGGTCTCTCCATCCCTTTGCATCACCCACCAGGTACAACCTGGTCCCTGAGCAAAAACAACCCCACGGATGGGTTTGTCTTTGCTCAAGGCAGACTTTACCCAAACAGTTTTTCCAAGCATACCTCTCACATGCACCACTGGAACCATATCCCCGTCTGTCGTTTGTAGGGGTTCGGATTGGGCAGGGCCTGCTCGGCTGGTGGAGCCTCGGGTGTTAACTAACCAGGTGGCTCTTGCTAAATGCACCTCCCAGTTTTTGAAAGTCCCCCCACCCAGTGCCTTCAAGGCGGTTTTAAGCAGTCCATTACACCGCTCAACCTTCCCAGCTGCTGGTGCATGATAAGGGATGTGGTACACTCACTCAATGCCATGTTCTCTAGCCCAGGTGTTAATAAGGCTGTTCTTAAAATGAGTCCCATTGTCAGATTCAATTCTCTCAGGAGTGCCATGCCTCCAAAGGACTTGCTTTTCAAGGCCCAGGATGGTGTTCTGGGCAGTAGCGTGAGGCACAGGGTAGGTCTCCAACCATCCTGTGGTGGCTTCTACCATTGTGAGCACATGGCGCTTGCCTTGGCGGGTTTGAGGCAGTGTGATGTAATCAATCTGCCAGGCCTCCCCATACTTGTATTTGGACCACCGCCCACCATACCACAGGGGCTTCACCCGCTTGGCCTGCTTGATCGCAGCGCATGTCTCACAGTCATGGATCACCTGGGAGATACTGTCCATGGTCAGATCCACCCCTCGGTCTCGTGCCCACTTATAGGTGGCATCTCTGCCCTGATGGCCTGAGGCATCATGGGCCCATCGAGCTAGGAACAACTCTCCTTTATGTTGCCAATCCAAGTCTATCTGTGACACCTCTATTTTCGCTGCCTGATCTACCTGCTTGTTATTACAATGTTCTTCATTAGCCCGGCTCTTGGGGACGTGAGCATCTACATGACGGACCTTCACAGACAGCCTCTCTACTCGAGTGGCAATGTCTTTCCACTCCTCAGCAGCCCAGATTGGTTTTCCTCTGCGCTGCCAATTTGCCTTATTCCACCTTTCCAGCCAACCCCACAGAGCATTGGCTACCATGCATGAATCAGTGTAGAGGTAGATCTTTGGCCACTTCTCTCTTTCAGCTATGTCCAGAGCTAATTGAATGACTTTGAGTTCAGCAAATTGGCTCGATCCACCTTCTCCTTCAGTAGCCTGTGCAACTTGTCTTGTGGGGCTCCATACAGCAGCTTTCCATTTCGGGCTAGCGCCTACAATTCGGCAGGAACCATCAGTGAAGAGGGCATATTGTCTTTCACTCTCTGGTAGCTCGTTATATGGTGGGGCTTCTTCAGCACGCGTCACTTGCTCCTCTTCTTCTTCAGAAGATAACCCAAAAGTCTCACCTTCTGGCCAGTTTGTAATTATTTCCAAGATCCCAGGGCGATTTGGGTTTCCAATTCGTGCGCACTGCGTGATGAGGGCGATCCATTTGCTCCAAGTAGCGTCAGTGACGTGATGCGTGGAGGGAACCTTTCCTTTGAACATCCACCCCAGCACCGGTAGTCGGGGTGCCAGGAGGAGCTGTGCCTCTGTGCCGATTACCTCTGAGGCAGCTTGGACTCCTTCATAAGCTGCCAAGATTTCTTTCTCTGTTGGGGTGTAGTTGGCTTCAGACCCTCTGTAGCTTCGGCTCCAGAATCCCAGTGGTCGGCCCCGAGTCTCACCAGGCACCTTCTGCCAGAGGCTCCAGGACAGGCCATTGTTCCCGGCTGCAGAGTAGAGCACGTTCTTCACCTCTGGTCCTGTCCTGACTGGGCCAAGGGCTACGGCGTGAGCGATTTCCTGCTTGATCTGGGCAAAAGCTTGCTGCTGTTCGGGGCCCCAGTGGAAAACATTCTTCTTGCGGGTAACCAGGTAAAGAGGGCTCACGATCTGGATGTACTCAGGAATGTGCATCCTCCAGAAACCTATGGTGCCTAGGAAAGCTTGTGTTTCCTTCTTACTGGTCGGTGGAGACATCTCAGTGATCTTATTGATGACATCGGTGGGAATCTGACGTCGTCCATCTTGCCACTTTACTACCAGGAACTGGATCTCTCGGGCAGGTCCCTTGACTTTGCTCTTCTTGATGGCGAAACCAGCTTCCAGGAGAATTTGGATTATTCTCCCCCCTTTCTCAAATACCTCCGATGCTGTGTTCCCCCACACAATGATGTCATCAATGTACTGCAGATGTTCTGGGGCCTCACCCTTTTCCAGTGCAGCCTGGATCAGTCCATGGCAGATGGTGGGACTGTGCTTCCACCCCTGGGGCAGACGGTTCCAGGTGTCCTGCACACCCCTCCAGGTGAAAGCAAACTGAGGCCTGCACTCTGCAGCTAAAGGAATGGAGAAAAATGCATTGGCAATGTCAATAGTGGCATACCACTTTGCTGCTTTGGACTCCAGCTCATACTGGAGCTCCAACATGTCCGGCACAGCAGCACTCAGTGGTGGAGTCACTTCATTCAAAGCACAATAATCCACAGTCAATCTCCATTCCCCGTCAGACTTGCGCACAGGCCAGATGGGGCTGTTGAAGGGTGAGTGGGTCTTGCTGACCACCCCTTGGCTCTCCAGCTCACAAATCATCTTGTGGATGGGGATCACAGCATCTCGATTTGTCCGATACTGCCGGCGGTGCACTGTCGAGGTGGCAATTGGCACTTGTTGCTCTTCCACTTTCAGGAGCCCAACTGCAGAAGGATTCTCAGATAGCCCAGGCAAAGTGTTCAATTTCCTAATGCCCTCTGCCGCCACAGCAGCAATCCCAAATGCCCACCTGAGTCCCTTTGGGTCTTTGTAATAGCCATTCCGGAGGAAGTCTATGCCCAGAATACACGGGGCCTCTGGGCCGGTCACAATCGGATGCTTTTGCCACTCCTTCCCAGTCAGGCTCACCTCAGCTTTCAAAAGGGTCAACTGCTGTGATCCCCCCGTCACCCCAGCGATGGATACAGGTTCTGCCCCCACATGTCCCGATGGCATTAAAGTACACTGTGCCCCAGTATCAACCAATGCATCATATTTTTGTGGCTCTGATGTGCCAGGCCAACGAATCCACACCGTCCAGAAAACGCGGTTCTCCCGTGTCTCTTCCTGGCTAGAGGCAGGGCCCCTCTAGCCCTGGTTATCATTCTTTCCCTGGGCGTACATGCTCGAGGTACCTTCAAGGGGATCCAACATATCATCCACCCTTTTGTAACACCTGGTAGCTCGGTCATGGGAGGCTGAGGCTACTTTCCCCTTAGCGGAACCCCTCGGTTAGTGCCTCCGTCCTTGAGTTCACGCACTTGCGCTGCCAGGACAGAGGTGGGTTTCCCATCCCACCTTCTCATGTCCTCCCCATGCTCACACAGGAAAAACCACAGCTCAACTCGTGGGGTGTACCCTCGCTATCTAGTTGGGGGACGACAGGCTCTGACTTGGGGGCCTGTGACTTGCACTGGTGCCACACTGACCTTCCTCATCTCCTCCATCTCCTCCCTCATTTCCTTCCTCATCTCCTTCATCTCCTCTTTGAGGTCCTGGACCACAGCAGAGACATGAGCTTTCAGCGGGGCCATTGACCATACTGTCATAATTCCTGAGCTTGTTGGCAACAGAGCCCACTGTTTCTCGGTTATTGTCAGCATCAATTGTTGCAATGAAGGTGGTGTATTGCGATGGCCCTAATCTTGCCAGGTTCCACATCATCTGTCCTGTGCACCTGACCTTATCGGGGTCATTACCGTGCTGTCCATCCCTCCCAAAGAGTACCTCTAATACTGCCACCTCTCTTAGCTGTTGGATCCCTTCCTCAAGTGTCTTCCACTGCATTCTATGATGGTTCTCTTGCATTCTTTCTTTGTGAATGAACCTTTCTCTCACACACATTAAGAGCCGCTCCCAGAGAGAAAGGGGCCCTGGCTCCCTCACAAATACCTGGTTCACACCTGGGTCCTGGGTCAACGATCCCAGATACCTTGCCTCACCACTATCCAGTTGCACACTTGTGCCCATAAGGTCCCAAACCCTAAGCAGCCAGGTGGTATAAGGCTCACGCCCCCTTCGCACAATGTCGTCTCGCATACCACGGAGACTGTCGTACGGCAGGGACTCAATGATTTCTGGCTCTGGCTCCCCTGCTGGTTGTGAGGGCCCTGGTTTCTCATCATCATTAACTGTGCGTACTGATTTGGTCTTACACTTCCACCTTTGCACAGGGGCGACTGCTGCTGGCTGTACTTGTCCTTGGGGTTCAGCTGAAACCTGGGCGGTTGTAACATCCGTGGGTTCCACTGCTGCACTGTCGGACTCACCCTCTTTGGGGCGGGGAGAGGTTTTTTCACTAGCTGAGGAGGTGTATTCCCTTAGCAATTGGCATATCCCCTGGTGCACCTGGCCCATCTCCTGGTGCACCTGGCCCATCTCCTGGCACATCTCCTGCATCCCTTTCGCCAGTACCCCCACCCATTTCCGGTAGTCCATTTCTGAGGTGGGCTGTTGGGCGGTATCAGGCTGTGGGGCAGGGTCTCTAGTGTCTGGGGCTGTGTCAGGCTCTGGGGCTGAATCAGGCTCTGGGGTAGGATCTCTAGTGTCTGGGGCCGTGTCAGGTTCCGGGGCAGGATCAGGCTCTGGGGTAGGAACTCTACTCTCTAGGGCCATGTCAGGTTCTGGGGCAGGATCAGGCTCTGGGGTAGGATCTCTAGTCTCTGGGGCTGGTGTCTGGGTAGTTATCCAAGCCAATCTCAACTTATCCTTGAATGCTAAATAGAGTAGGCCTACCAGCAGCAGGTGGTTAGTATTCAGAGGGAATCTAAACCCTTCGAAAATTGATGGGCTGGGTCCAAAGAGCTCGTTGAGGGGTTGGGGGAAAACTTCCCCTGGTGTAATTTCCTCACAGAAGGTACCATTGTTAACATAACCCCAAAAACATGCGCTCAGTGTGTGATAGCCGTTTATCCACGTGCCCACATTCCGGAGGAAGTTAAAAACCCATGAATTCCTCACCTTCTCGACCCACAGCACAAGCTGGATAACAGCAATGGTAGCCTTAGTGAGAGGACCCATATTCAAGTAAGGAGCTGCAAAGGGGAAGAATATAGCCACGGCCACATGCCACCCGAACCAGGGCAAAGTAGACCACATAGTGCTGCCTACCAAGGTTCCTATATCCAACACACAAAATTAAGTTATCCAGGAACTGTTATTCCTTTTTCACCTCTCTCTCTTAATGCCCTCAGGCCCCACGGTTGGGCGCCAAAATCTGTCTCGGTTTGAAAGACAGGTGTCTGCTAAGGAAGGCAGAAGCCTCCCTTGAAGTGGCAGATATAACCCCTTTCCCTCTGAGTTATTATGATTTTGAAATCAAGGGTCTTTAGGCAAAGATGTGGGAAATAGGAATAACAGTTCTTTACTATATATATATATATATATAGATATATAGATATATAACCAGTCAAACAAAACAACAACAACTATGACAGTAACAGCAAACAATCACAAACCCAGTCTCAGCCTTCTTGGCTGTCAGGCTACTCCCCCTCAGGTGCAGTTCCGCTGGCAGCCGGCAGGTATCGCTGGCGGCTCCCGGTGAGCAGGGCAGGTGCGATGGTTCCCCCGCGGCTGCAGGGGGCGCTCCGGAGCGAGCTCGGGAAACATGCGGCTGCTCTGGTGCCCTGGGATCCCGGGGAAGGATGGAACAAAGGCTTCACAAACCCCTGGGCAGGCGATCCTGGACTCCCGGAACAGTAGACTGGAATGGCAGGCTGGAGCGGCAGGCACAAACCCAAATCCCGGGTGGCAGACGAGATGTATCCAAAAGGGGAACCCCCCGGGGCTCCAGGCAGGCAGGGTGAGCACGGCTACAATGCAGCGAAGGCTCGAAGCAGCAGCGGGGCAGGGAAAACAGCCTTGGGATCCCGGTGTTGTTTCCAGCAGAAAGGAAAGACGCCGAAAACGGGAACCAGCAGCTCCTCTCTCTGCAACTTCTCCGTCCAGACGCTGAGAGCAAACTGAACTGACAACCAGGTGAAAAACAAAAGTCTGGGCAGGCCCTTTTGCCTTTCTTAAGTACGGTCATCTTCTCTTAAGTACTGCCATTTATCTCCTAGCAACATGCATATGGGAAAAATTCCTTTAACAGAAAAAACTAGGACTAAACTAAAACCCCAGCATTATCCACCCCGAATTTTTTCCATACTAACATGTTACATGAAACTTAACCTTTTAAACCATATAAATACAAGCATCACCTAAATTATATACATATATACATGCTGATACTGATACAAGTACAGAGCCATGGGTAGTTCACTCTAAAACAAGGTCCCCTTGAGGTATGCATCGGGTCTCTCCATCCCTTTGCATCACCCACCAGGTACAACCTGGTCCCTGAGCAAAAACAACCCCACGGATGGGTTTGTCTTTGCTCAAGGCAGACTTTACCCAAACAGTTTTTCCAAGCATACCTCTCACATGCACCACTGGAACCATATCCCCGTCTGTCGTTTGTAGGGGTTCGGATTGGGCAGGGCCTGCTCGGCTGGTGGAGCCTCGGGTGTTAACTAACCAGGTGGCTCTTGCTAAATGCACCTCCCAGTTTTTGAAAGTCCCCCCACCCAGTGCCTTCAAGGCGGTTTTAAGCAGTCCATTACACCGCTCAACCTTCCCAGCTGCTGGTGCATGATAAGGGATGTGGTACACTCACTCAATGCCATGTTCTCTAGCCCAGGTGTTAATAAGGCTGTTCTTAAAATGAGTCCCATTGTCAGATTCAATTCTCTCAGGAGTGCCATGCCTCCAAAGGACTTGCTTTTCAAGGCCCAGGATGGTGTTCTGGGCAGTAGCGTGAGGCACAGGGTAGGTCTCCAACCATCCTGTGGTGGCTTCTACCATTGTGAGCACATGGCGCTTGCCTTGGCGGGTTTGAGGCAGTGTGATGTAATCAATCTGCCAGGCCTCCCCATACTTGTATTTGGACCACCGCCCACCATACCACAGGGGCTTCACCCGCTTGGCCTGCTTGATCGCAGCGCATGTCTCACAGTCATGGATCACCTGGGAGATACTGTCCATGGTCAGATCCACCCCTCGGTCTCGTGCCCACTTATAGGTGGCATCTCTGCCCTGATGGCCTGAGGCATCATGGGCCCATCGAGCTAGGAACAACTCTCCTTTATGTTGCCAATCCAAGTCTATCTGTGACACCTCTATTTTCGCTGCCTGATCTACCTGCTTGTTATTACAATGTTCTTCATTAGCCCGGCTCTTGGGGACGTGAGCATCTACATGACGGACCTTCACAGACAGCCTCTCTACTCGAGTGGCAATGTCTTTCCACTCCTCAGCAGCCCAGATTGGTTTTCCTCTGCGCTGCCAATTTGCCTTATTCCACCTTTCCAGCCAACCCCACAGAGCATTGGCTACCATGCATGAATCAGTGTAGAGGTAGATCTTTGGCCACTTCTCTCTTTCAGCTATGTCCAGAGCTAATTGAATGACTTTGAGTTCAGCAAATTGGCTCGATCCACCTTCTCCTTCAGTAGCCTGTGCAACTTGTCTTGTGGGGCTCCATACAGCAGCTTTCCATTTCGGGCTAGCGCCTACAATTCGGCAGGAACCATCAGTGAAGAGGGCATATTGTCTTTCACTCTCTGGTAGCTCGTTATATGGTGGGGCTTCTTCAGCACGCGTCACTTGCTCCTCTTTTTCTTCAGAAGATAACCCAAAAGTCTCACCTTCTGGCCAGTTTGTAATTATTTCCAAGATCCCAGGGCGATTTGGGTTTCCAATTCGTGCGCACTGCGTGATGAGGGCGATCCATTTGCTCCAAGTAGCGTCAGTGACGTGATGCGTGGAGGGAACCTTTCCTTTGAACATCCACCCCAGCACCGGTAGTCGGGGTGCCAGGAGGAGCTGTGCCTCTGTGCCGATTACCTCTGAGGCAGCTTGGACTCCTTCATAAGCTGCCAAGATTTCTTTCTCTGTTGGGGTGTAGTTGGCTTCAGACCCTCTGTAGCTTCGGCTCCAGAATCCCAGTGGTCGGCCCCGAGTCTCACCAGGCACCTTCTGCCAGAGGCTCCAGGACAGGCCATTGTTCCCGGCTGCAGAGTAGAGCACGTTCTTCACCTCTGGTCCTGTCCTGACTGGGCCAAGGGCTACGGCGTGAGCGATTTCCTGCTTGATCTGGGCAAAAGCTTGCTGCTGTTCGGGGCCCCAGTGGAAAACATTCTTCTTGCGGGTAACCAGGTAAAGAGGGCTCACGATCTGGATGTACTCAGGAATGTGCATCCTCCAGAAACCTATGGTGCCTAGGAAAGCTTGTGTTTCCTTCTTACTGGTCGGTGGAGACATCTCAGTGATCTTATTGATGACATCGGTGGGAATCTGACGTCGTCCATCTTGCCACTTTACTACCAGGAACTGGATCTCTCGGGCAGGTCCCTTGACTTTGCTCTTCTTGATGGCGAAACCAGCTTCCAGGAGAATTTGGATTATTCTCCCCCCTTTCTCAAATACCTCCGATGCTGTGTTCCCCCACACAATGATGTCATCAATGTACTGCAGATGTTCTGGGGCCTCACCCTTTTCCAGTGCAGCCTGGATCAGTCCATGGCAGATGGTGGGACTGTGCTTCCACCCCTGGGGCAGACGGTTCCAGGTGTCCTGCACACCCCTCCAGGTGAAAGCAAACTGAGGCCTGCACTCTGCAGCTAAAGGAATGGAGAAAAATGCATTGGCAATGTCAATAGTGGCATACCACTTTGCTGCTTTGGACTCCAGCTCATACTGGAGCTCCAACATGTCCGGCACAGCAGCACTCAGTGGTGGAGTCACTTCATTCAAAGCACAATAATCCACAGTCAATCTCCATTCCCCGTCAGACTTGCGCACAGGCCAGATGGGGCTGTTGAAGGGTGAGTGGGTCTTGCTGACCACCCCTTGGCTCTCCAGCTCACAAATCATCTTGTGGATGGGGATCACAGCATCTCGATTTGTCCGATACTGCCGGCGGTGCACTGTCGAGGTGGCAATTGGCACTTGTTGCTCTTCCACTTTCAGGAGCCCAACTGCAGAAGGATTCTCAGATAGCCCAGGCAAAGTGTTCAATTTCCTAATGCCCTCTGCCGCCACAGCAGCAATCCCAAATGCCCACCTGAGTCCCTTTGGGTCTTTGTAATAGCCATTCCGGAGGAAGTCTATGCCCAGAATACACGGGGCCTCTGGGCCGGTCACAATCGGATGCTTTTGCCACTCCTTCCCAGTCAGGCTCACCTCAGCTTTCAAAAGGGTCAACTGCTGTGATCCCCCCGTCACCCCAGCGATGGATACAGGTTCTGCCCCCACATGTCCCGATGGCATTAAAGTACACTGTGCCCCAGTATCAACCAATGCATCATATTTTTGTGGCTCTGATGTGCCAGGCCAACGAATCCACACCGTCCAGAAAACGCGGTTCTCCCGTGTCTCTTCCTGGCTAGAGGCAGGGCCCCTCTAGCCCTGGTTATCATTCTTTCCCTGGGCGTACATGCTCGAGGTACCTTCAAGGGGATCCAACATATCATCCACCCTTTTGTAACACCTGGTAGCTCGGTCATGGGAGGCTGAGGCTACTTTCCCCTTAGCGGAACCCCTCGGTTAGTGCCTCCGTCCTTGAGTTCACGCACTTGCGCTGCCAGGACAGAGGTGGGTTTCCCATCCCACCTTCTCATGTCCTCCCCATGCTCACACAGGAAAAACCACAGCTCAACTCGTGGGGTGTACCCTCGCTATCTAGTTGGGGGACGACAGGCTCTGACTTGGGGGCCTGTGACTTGCACTGGTGCCACACTGACCTTCCTCATCTCCTCCATCTCCTCCCTCATTTCCTTCCTCATCTCCTTCATCTCCTCTTTGAGGTCCTGGACCACAGCAGAGACATGAGCTTTCAGCGGGGCCATTGACCATACTGTCATAATTCCTGAGCTTGTTGGCAACAGAGCCCACTGTTTCTCGGTTATTGTCAGCATCAATTGTTGCAATGAAGGTGGTGTATTGCGATGGCCCTAATCTTGCCAGGTTCCACATCATCTGTCCTGTGCACCTGACCTTATCGGGGTCATTACCGTGCTGTCCATCCCTCCCAAAGAGTACCTCTAATACTGCCACCTCTCTTAGCTGTTGGATCCCTTCCTCAAGTGTCTTCCACTGCATTCTATGATGGTTCTCTTGCATTCTTTCTTTGTGAATGAACCTTTCTCTCACACACATTAAGAGCCGCTCCCAGAGAGAAAGGGGCCCTGGCTCCCTCACAAATACCTGGTTCACACCTGGGTCCTGGGTCAACGATCCCAGATACCTTGCCTCACCACTATCCAGTTGCACACTTGTGCCCATAAGGTCCCAAACCCTAAGCAGCCAGGTGGTATAAGGCTCACGCCCCCTTCGCACAATGTCGTCTCGCATACCACGGAGACTGTCGTACGGCAGGGACTCAATGATTTCTGGCTCTGGCTCCCCTGCTGGTTGTGAGGGCCCTGGTTTCTCATCATCATTAACTGTGCGTACTGATTTGGTCTTACACTTCCACCTTTGCACAGGGGCGACTGCTGCTGGCTGTACTTGTCCTTGGGGTTCAGCTGAAACCTGGGCGGTTGTAACATCCGTGGGTTCCACTGCTGCACTGTCGGACTCACCCTCTTTGGGGCGGGGAGAGGTTTTTTCACTAGCTGAGGAGGTGTATTCCCTTAGCAATTGGCATATCCCCTGGTGCACCTGGCCCATCTCCTGGTGCACCTGGCCCATCTCCTGGCACATCTCCTGCATCCCTTTCGCCAGTACCCCCACCCATTTCCGGTAGTCCATTTCTGAGGTGGGCTGTTGGGCGGTATCAGGCTGTGGGGCAGGGTCTCTAGTGTCTGGGGCTGTGTCAGGCTCTGGGGCTGAATCAGGCTCTGGGGTAGGATCTCTAGTGTCTGGGGCCGTGTCAGGTTCCGGGGCAGGATCAGGCTCTGGGGTAGGAACTCTACTCTCTAGGGCCATGTCAGGTTCTGGGGCAGGATCAGGCTCTGGGGTAGGATCTCTAGTCTCTGGGGCTGGTGTCTGGGTAGTTATCCAAGCCAATCTCAACTTATCCTTGAATGCTAAATAGAGTAGGCCTACCAGCAGCAGGTGGTTAGTATTCAGAGGGAATCTAAACCCTTCGAAAATTGATGGGCTGGGTCCAAAGAGCTCGTTGAGGGGTTGGGGGAAAACTTCCCCTGGTGTAATTTCCTCACAGAAGGTACCATTGTTAACATAACCCCAAAAACATGCGCTCAGTGTGTGATAGCCGTTTATCCACGTGCCCACATTCCGGAGGAAGTTAAAAACCCATGAATTCCTCACCTTCTCGACCCACAGCACAAGCTGGATAACAGCAATGGTAGCCTTAGTGAGAGGACCCATATTCAAGTAAGGAGCTGCAAAGGGGAAGAATATAGCCACGGCCACATGCCACCCGAACCAGGGCAAAGTAGACCACATAGTGCTGCCTACCAAGGTTCCTATATCCAACACACAAAATTAAGTTATCCAGGAACTGTTATTCCTTTTTCACCTCTCTCTCTTAATGCCCTCAGGCCCCACGGTTGGGCGCCAAAATCTGTCTCGGTTTGAAAGACAGGTGTCTGCTAAGGAAGGCAGAAGCCTCCCTTGAAGTGGCAGATATAACCCCTTTCCCTCTGAGTTATTATGATTTTGAAATCAAGGGTCTTTAGGCAAAGATGTGGGAAATAGGAATAACAGTTCTTTACTATATATATATATATATATAGATATATAGATATATAACCAGTCAAACAAAACAACAACAACTATGACAGTAACAGCAAACAATCACAAACCCAGTCTCAGCCTTCTTGGCTGTCAGGCTACTCCCCCTCAGGTGCAGTTCCGCTGGCAGCCGGCAGGTATCGCTGGCGGCTCCCGGTGAGCAGGGCAGGTGCGATGGTTCCCCCGCGGCTGCAGGGGGCGCTCCGGAGCGAGCTCGGGAAACATGCGGCTGCTCTGGTGCCCTGGGATCCCGGGGAAGGATGGAACAAAGGCTTCACAAACCCCTGGGCAGGCGATCCTGGACTCCCGGAACAGTAGACTGGAATGGCAGGCTGGAGCGGCAGGCACAAACCCAAATCCCGGGTGGCAGACGAGATGTATCCAAAAGGGGAACCCCCCGGGGCTCCAGGCAGGCAGGGTGAGCACGGCTACAATGCAGCGAAGGCTCGAAGCAGCAGCGGGGCAGGGAAAACAGCCTTGGGATCCCGGTGTTGTTTCCAGCAGAAAGGAAAGACGCCGAAAACGGGAACCAGCAGCTCCTCTCTCTGCAACTTCTCCGTCCAGACGCTGAGAGCAAACTGAACTGACAACCAGGTGAAAAACAAAAGTCTGGGCAGGCCCTTTTGCCTTTCTTAAGTACGGTCATCTTCTCTTAAGTACTGCCATTTATCTCCTAGCAACATGCATATGGGAAAAATTCCTTTAACAGAAAAAACTAGGACTAAACTAAAACCCCAGCATTATCCACCCCGAATTTTTTCCATACTAACATGTTACATGAAACTTAACCTTTTAAACCATATAAATACAAGCATCACCTAAATTATATACATATATACATGCTGATACTGATACAAGTACAGAGCCATGGGTAGTTCACTCTAAAACAAGGTCCCCTTGAGGTATGCATCGGGTCTCTCCATCCCTTTGCATCACCCACCAGGTACAACCTGGTCCCTGAGCAAAAACAACCCCACGGATGGGTTTGTCTTTGCTCAAGGCAGACTTTACCCAAACAGTTTTTCCAAGCATACCTCTCACATGCACCACTGGAACCATATCCCCGTCTGTCGTTTGTAGGGGTTCGGATTGGGCAGGGCCTGCTCGGCTGGTGGAGCCTCGGGTGTTAACTAACCAGGTGGCTCTTGCTAAATGCACCTCCCAGTTTTTGAAAGTCCCCCCACCCAGTGCCTTCAAGGCGGTTTTAAGCAGTCCATTACACCGCTCAACCTTCCCAGCTGCTGGTGCATGATAAGGGATGTGGTACACTCACTCAATGCCATGTTCTCTAGCCCAGGTGTTAATAAGGCTGTTCTTAAAATGAGTCCCATTGTCAGATTCAATTCTCTCAGGAGTGCCATGCCTCCAAAGGACTTGCTTTTCAAGGCCCAGGATGGTGTTCTGGGCAGTAGCGTGAGGCACAGGGTAGGTCTCCAACCATCCTGTGGTGGCTTCTACCATTGTGAGCACATGGCGCTTGCCTTGGCGGGTTTGAGGCAGTGTGATGTAATCAATCTGCCAGGCCTCCCCATACTTGTATTTGGACCACCGCCCACCATACCACAGGGGCTTCACCCGCTTGGCCTGCTTGATCGCAGCGCATGTCTCACAGTCATGGATCACCTGGGAGATACTGTCCATGGTCAGATCCACCCCTCGGTCTCGTGCCCACTTATAGGTGGCATCTCTGCCCTGATGGCCTGAGGCATCATGGGCCCATCGAGCTAGGAACAACTCTCCTTTATGTTGCCAATCCAAGTCTATCTGTGACACCTCTATTTTCGCTGCCTGATCTACCTGCTTGTTATTACAATGTTCTTCATTAGCCCGGCTCTTGGGGACGTGAGCATCTACATGACGGACCTTCACAGACAGCCTCTCTACTCGAGTGGCAATGTCTTTCCACTCCTCAGCAGCCCAGATTGGTTTTCCTCTGCGCTGCCAATTTGCCTTATTCCACCTTTCCAGCCAACCCCACAGAGCATTGGCTACCATGCATGAATCAGTGTAGAGGTAGATCTTTGGCCACTTCTCTCTTTCAGCTATGTCCAGAGCTAATTGAATGACTTTGAGTTCAGCAAATTGGCTCGATCCACCTTCTCCTTCAGTAGCCTGTGCAACTTGTCTTGTGGGGCTCCATACAGCAGCTTTCCATTTCGGGCTAGCGCCTACAATTCGGCAGGAACCATCAGTGAAGAGGGCATATTGTCTTTCACTCTCTGGTAGCTCGTTATATGGTGGGGCTTCTTCAGCACGCGTCACTTGCTCCTCTTCTTCTTCAGAAGATAACCCAAAAGTCTCACCTTCTGGCCAGTTTGTAATTATTTCCAAGATCCCAGGGCGATTTGGGTTTCCAATTCGTGCGCACTGCGTGATGAGGGCGATCCATTTGCTCCAAGTAGCGTCAGTGACGTGATGCGTGGAGGGAACCTTTCCTTTGAACATCCACCCCAGCACCGGTAGTCGGGGTGCCAGGAGGAGCTGTGCCTCTGTGCCGATTACCTCTGAGGCAGCTTGGACTCCTTCATAAGCTGCCAAGATTTCTTTCTCTGTTGGGGTGTAGTTGGCTTCAGACCCTCTGTAGCTTCGGCTCCAGAATCCCAGTGGTCGGCCCCGAGTCTCACCAGGCACCTTCTGCCAGAGGCTCCAGGACAGGCCATTGTTCCCGGCTGCAGAGTAGAGCACGTTCTTCACCTCTGGTCCTGTCCTGACTGGGCCAAGGGCTACGGCGTGAGCGATTTCCTGCTTGATCTGGGCAAAAGCTTGCTGCTGTTCGGGGCCCCAGTGGAAAACATTCTTCTTGCGGGTAACCAGGTAAAGAGGGCTCACGATCTGGATGTACTCAGGAATGTGCATCCTCCAGAAACCTATGGTGCCTAGGAAAGCTTGTGTTTCCTTCTTACTGGTCGGTGGAGACATCTCAGTGATCTTATTGATGACATCGGTGGGAATCTGACGTCGTCCATCTTGCCACTTTACTACCAGGAACTGGATCTCTCGGGCAGGTCCCTTGACTTTGCTCTTCTTGATGGCGAAACCAGCTTCCAGGAGAATTTGGATTATTCTCCCCCCTTTCTCAAATACCTCCGATGCTGTGTTCCCCCACACAATGATGTCATCAATGTACTGCAGATGTTCTGGGGCCTCACCCTTTTCCAGTGCAGCCTGGATCAGTCCATGGCAGATGGTGGGACTGTGCTTCCACCCCTGGGGCAGACGGTTCCAGGTGTCCTGCACACCCCTCCAGGTGAAAGCAAACTGAGGCCTGCACTCTGCAGCTAAAGGAATGGAGAAAAATGCATTGGCAATGTCAATAGTGGCATACCACTTTGCTGCTTTGGACTCCAGCTCATACTGGAGCTCCAACATGTCCGGCACAGCAGCACTCAGTGGTGGAGTCACTTCATTCAAAGCACAATAATCCACAGTCAATCTCCATTCCCCGTCAGACTTGCGCACAGGCCAGATGGGGCTGTTGAAGGGTGAGTGGGTCTTGCTGACCACCCCTTGGCTCTCCAGCTCACAAATCATCTTGTGGATGGGGATCACAGCATCTCGATTTGTCCGATACTGCCGGCGGTGCACTGTCGAGGTGGCAATTGGCACTTGTTGCTCTTCCACTTTCAGGAGCCCAACTGCAGAAGGATTCTCAGATAGCCCAGGCAAAGTGTTCAATTTCCTAATGCCCTCTGCCGCCACAGCAGCAATCCCAAATGCCCACCTGAGTCCCTTTGGGTCTTTGTAATAGCCATTCCGGAGGAAGTCTATGCCCAGAATACACGGGGCCTCTGGGCCGGTCACAATCGGATGCTTTTGCCACTCCTTCCCAGTCAGGCTCACCTCAGCTTTCAAAAGGGTCAACTGCTGTGATCCCCCCGTCACCCCAGCGATGGATACAGGTTCTGCCCCCACATGTCCCGATGGCATTAAAGTACACTGTGCCCCAGTATCAACCAATGCATCATATTTTTGTGGCTCTGATGTGCCAGGCCAACGAATCCACACCGTCCAGAAAACGCGGTTCTCCCGTGTCTCTTCCTGGCTAGAGGCAGGGCCCCTCTAGCCCTGGTTATCATTCTTTCCCTGGGCGTACATGCTCGAGGTACCTTCAAGGGGATCCAACATATCATCCACCCTTTTGTAACACCTGGTAGCTCGGTCATGGGAGGCTGAGGCTACTTTCCCCTTAGCGGAACCCCTCGGTTAGTGCCTCCGTCCTTGAGTTCACGCACTTGCGCTGCCAGGACAGAGGTGGGTTTCCCATCCCACCTTCTCATGTCCTCCCCATGCTCACACAGGAAAAACCACAGCTCAACTCGTGGGGTGTACCCTCGCTATCTAGTTGGGGGACGACAGGCTCTGACTTGGGGGCCTGTGACTTGCACTGGTGCCACACTGACCTTCCTCATCTCCTCCATCTCCTCCCTCATTTCCTTCCTCATCTCCTTCATCTCCTCTTTGAGGTCCTGGACCACAGCAGAGACATGAGCTTTCAGCGGGGCCATTGACCATACTGTCATAATTCCTGAGCTTGTTGGCAACAGAGCCCACTGTTTCTCGGTTATTGTCAGCATCAATTGTTGCAATGAAGGTGGTGTATTGCGATGGCCCTAATCTTGCCAGGTTCCACATCATCTGTCCTGTGCACCTGACCTTATCGGGGTCATTACCGTGCTGTCCATCCCTCCCAAAGAGTACCTCTAATACTGCCACCTCTCTTAGCTGTTGGATCCCTTCCTCAAGTGTCTTCCACTGCATTCTATGATGGTTCTCTTGCATTCTTTCTTTGTGAATGAACCTTTCTCTCACACACATTAAGAGCCGCTCCCAGAGAGAAAGGGGCCCTGGCTCCCTCACAAATACCTGGTTCACACCTGGGTCCTGGGTCAACGATCCCAGATACCTTGCCTCACCACTATCCAGTTGCACACTTGTGCCCATAAGGTCCCAAACCCTAAGCAGCCAGGTGGTATAAGGCTCACGCCCCCTTCGCACAATGTCGTCTCGCATACCACGGAGACTGTCGTACGGCAGGGACTCAATGATTTCTGGCTCTGGCTCCCCTGCTGGTTGTGAGGGCCCTGGTTTCTCATCATCATTAACTGTGCGTACTGATTTGGTCTTACACTTCCACCTTTGCACAGGGGCGACTGCTGCTGGCTGTACTTGTCCTTGGGGTTCAGCTGAAACCTGGGCGGTTGTAACATCCGTGGGTTCCACTGCTGCACTGTCGGACTCACCCTCTTTGGGGCGGGGAGAGGTTTTTTCACTAGCTGAGGAGGTGTATTCCCTTAGCAATTGGCATATCCCCTGGTGCACCTGGCCCATCTCCTGGTGCACCTGGCCCATCTCCTGGCACATCTCCTGCATCCCTTTCGCCAGTACCCCCACCCATTTCCGGTAGTCCATTTCTGAGGTGGGCTGTTGGGCGGTATCAGGCTGTGGGGCAGGGTCTCTAGTGTCTGGGGCTGTGTCAGGCTCTGGGGCTGAATCAGGCTCTGGGGTAGGATCTCTAGTGTCTGGGGCCGTGTCAGGTTCCGGGGCAGGATCAGGCTCTGGGGTAGGAACTCTACTCTCTAGGGCCATGTCAGGTTCTGGGGCAGGATCAGGCTCTGGGGTAGGATCTCTAGTCTCTGGGGCTGGTGTCTGGGTAGTTATCCAAGCCAATCTCAACTTATCCTTGAATGCTAAATAGAGTAGGCCTACCAGCAGCAGGTGGTTAGTATTCAGAGGGAATCTAAACCCTTCGAAAATTGATGGGCTGGGTCCAAAGAGCTCGTTGAGGGGTTGGGGGAAAACTTCCCCTGGTGTAATTTCCTCACAGAAGGTACCATTGTTAACATAACCCCAAAAACATGCGCTCAGTGTGTGATAGCCGTTTATCCACGTGCCCACATTCCGGAGGAAGTTAAAAACCCATGAATTCCTCACCTTCTCGACCCACAGCACAAGCTGGATAACAGCAATGGTAGCCTTAGTGAGAGGACCCATATTCAAGTAAGGAGCTGCAAAGGGGAAGAATATAGCCACGGCCACATGCCACCCGAACCAGGGCAAAGTAGACCACATAGTGCTGCCTACCAAGGTTCCTATATCCAACACACAAAATTAAGTTATCCAGGAACTGTTATTCCTTTTTCACCTCTCTCTCTTAATGCCCTCAGGCCCCACGGTTGGGCGCCAAAATCTGTCTCGGTTTGAAAGACAGGTGTCTGCTAAGGAAGGCAGAAGCCTCCCTTGAAGTGGCAGATATAACCCCTTTCCCTCTGAGTTATTATGATTTTGAAATCAAGGGTCTTTAGGCAAAGATGTGGGAAATAGGAATAACAGTTCTTTACTATATATATATATATATATAGATATATAGATATATAACCAGTCAAACAAAACAACAACAACTATGACAGTAACAGCAAACAATCACAAACCCAGTCTCAGCCTTCTTGGCTGTCAGGCTACTCCCCCTCAGGTGCAGTTCCGCTGGCAGCCGGCAGGTATCGCTGGCGGCTCCCGGTGAGCAGGGCAGGTGCGATGGTTCCCCCGCGGCTGCAGGGGGCGCTCCGGAGCGAGCTCGGGAAACATGCGGCTGCTCTGGTGCCCTGGGATCCCGGGGAAGGATGGAACAAAGGCTTCACAAACCCCTGGGCAGGCGATCCTGGACTCCCGGAACAGTAGACTGGAATGGCAGGCTGGAGCGGCAGGCACAAACCCAAATCCCGGGTGGCAGACGAGATGTATCCAAAAGGGGAACCCCCCGGGGCTCCAGGCAGGCAGGGTGAGCACGGCTACAATGCAGCGAAGGCTCGAAGCAGCAGCGGGGCAGGGAAAACAGCCTTGGGATCCCGGTGTTGTTTCCAGCAGAAAGGAAAGACGCCGAAAACGGGAACCAGCAGCTCCTCTCTCTGCAACTTCTCCGTCCAGACGCTGAGAGCAAACTGAACTGACAACCAGGTGAAAAACAAAAGTCTGGGCAGGCCCTTTTGCCTTTCTTAAGTACGGTCATCTTCTCTTAAGTACTGCCATTTATCTCCTAGCAACATGCATATGGGAAAAATTCCTTTAACAGAAAAAACTAGGACTAAACTAAAACCCCAGCATTATCCACCCCGAATTTTTTCCATACTAACATGTTACATGAAACTTAACCTTTTAAACCATATAAATACAAGCATCACCTAAATTATATACATATATACATGCTGATACTGATACAAGTACAGAGCCATGGGTAGTTCACTCTAAAACAAGGTCCCCTTGAGGTATGCATCGGGTCTCTCCATCCCTTTGCATCACCCACCAGGTACAACCTGGTCCCTGAGCAAAAACAACCCCACGGATGGGTTTGTCTTTGCTCAAGGCAGACTTTACCCAAACAGTTTTTCCAAGCATACCTCTCACATGCACCACTGGAACCATATCCCCGTCTGTCGTTTGTAGGGGTTCGGATTGGGCAGGGCCTGCTCGGCTGGTGGAGCCTCGGGTGTTAACTAACCAGGTGGCTCTTGCTAAATGCACCTCCCAGTTTTTGAAAGTCCCCCCACCCAGTGCCTTCAAGGCGGTTTTAAGCAGTCCATTACACCGCTCAACCTTCCCAGCTGCTGGTGCATGATAAGGGATGTGGTACACTCACTCAATGCCATGTTCTCTAGCCCAGGTGTTAATAAGGCTGTTCTTAAAATGAGTCCCATTGTCAGATTCAATTCTCTCAGGAGTGCCATGCCTCCAAAGGACTTGCTTTTCAAGGCCCAGGATGGTGTTCTGGGCAGTAGCGTGAGGCACAGGGTAGGTCTCCAACCATCCTGTGGTGGCTTCTACCATTGTGAGCACATGGCGCTTGCCTTGGCGGGTTTGAGGCAGTGTGATGTAATCAATCTGCCAGGCCTCCCCATACTTGTATTTGGACCACCGCCCACCATACCACAGGGGCTTCACCCGCTTGGCCTGCTTGATCGCAGCGCATGTCTCACAGTCATGGATCACCTGGGAGATACTGTCCATGGTCAGATCCACCCCTCGGTCTCGTGCCCACTTATAGGTGGCATCTCTGCCCTGATGGCCTGAGGCATCATGGGCCCATCGAGCTAGGAACAACTCTCCTTTATGTTGCCAATCCAAGTCTATCTGTGACACCTCTATTTTCGCTGCCTGATCTACCTGCTTGTTATTACAATGTTCTTCATTAGCCCGGCTCTTGGGGACGTGAGCATCTACATGACGGACCTTCACAGACAGCCTCTCTACTCGAGTGGCAATGTCTTTCCACTCCTCAGCAGCCCAGATTGGTTTTCCTCTGCGCTGCCAATTTGCCTTATTCCACCTTTCCAGCCAACCCCACAGAGCATTGGCTACCATGCATGAATCAGTGTAGAGGTAGATCTTTGGCCACTTCTCTCTTTCAGCTATGTCCAGAGCTAATTGAATGACTTTGAGTTCAGCAAATTGGCTCGATCCACCTTCTCCTTCAGTAGCCTGTGCAACTTGTCTTGTGGGGCTCCATACAGCAGCTTTCCATTTCGGGCTAGCGCCTACAATTCGGCAGGAACCATCAGTGAAGAGGGCATATTGTCTTTCACTCTCTGGTAGCTCGTTATATGGTGGGGCTTCTTCAGCACGCGTCACTTGCTCCTCTTCTTCTTCAGAAGATAACCCAAAAGTCTCACCTTCTGGCCAGTTTGTAATTATTTCCAAGATCCCAGGGCGATTTGGGTTTCCAATTCGTGCGCACTGCGTGATGAGGGCGATCCATTTGCTCCAAGTAGCGTCAGTGACGTGATGCGTGGAGGGAACCTTTCCTTTGAACATCCACCCCAGCACCGGTAGTCGGGGTGCCAGGAGGAGCTGTGCCTCTGTGCCGATTACCTCTGAGGCAGCTTGGACTCCTTCATAAGCTGCCAAGATTTCTTTCTCTGTTGGGGTGTAGTTGGCTTCAGACCCTCTGTAGCTTCGGCTCCAGAATCCCAGTGGTCGGCCCCGAGTCTCACCAGGCACCTTCTGCCAGAGGCTCCAGGACAGGCCATTGTTCCCGGCTGCAGAGTAGAGCACGTTCTTCACCTCTGGTCCTGTCCTGACTGGGCCAAGGGCTACGGCGTGAGCGATTTCCTGCTTGATCTGGGCAAAAGCTTGCTGCTGTTCGGGGCCCCAGTGGAAAACATTCTTCTTGCGGGTAACCAGGTAAAGAGGGCTCACGATCTGGATGTACTCAGGAATGTGCATCCTCCAGAAACCTATGGTGCCTAGGAAAGCTTGTGTTTCCTTCTTACTGGTCGGTGGAGACATCTCAGTGATCTTATTGATGACATCGGTGGGAATCTGACGTCGTCCATCTTGCCACTTTACTACCAGGAACTGGATCTCTCGGGCAGGTCCCTTGACTTTGCTCTTCTTGATGGCGAAACCAGCTTCCAGGAGAATTTGGATTATTCTCCCCCCTTTCTCAAATACCTCCGATGCTGTGTTCCCCCACACAATGATGTCATCAATGTACTGCAGATGTTCTGGGGCCTCACCCTTTTCCAGTGCAGCCTGGATCAGTCCATGGCAGATGGTGGGACTGTGCTTCCACCCCTGGGGCAGACGGTTCCAGGTGTCCTGCACACCCCTCCAGGTGAAAGCAAACTGAGGCCTGCACTCTGCAGCTAAAGGAATGGAGAAAAATGCATTGGCAATGTCAATAGTGGCATACCACTTTGCTGCTTTGGACTCCAGCTCATACTGGAGCTCCAACATGTCCGGCACAGCAGCACTCAGTGGTGGAGTCACTTCATTCAAAGCACAATAATCCACAGTCAATCTCCATTCCCCGTCAGACTTGCGCACAGGCCAGATGGGGCTGTTGAAGGGTGAGTGGGTCTTGCTGACCACCCCTTGGCTCTCCAGCTCACAAATCATCTTGTGGATGGGGATCACAGCATCTCGATTTGTCCGATACTGCCGGCGGTGCACTGTCGAGGTGGCAATTGGCACTTGTTGCTCTTCCACTTTCAGGAGCCCAACTGCAGAAGGATTCTCAGATAGCCCAGGCAAAGTGTTCAATTTCCTAATGCCCTCTGCCGCCACAGCAGCAATCCCAAATGCCCACCTGAGTCCCTTTGGGTCTTTGTAATAGCCATTCCGGAGGAAGTCTATGCCCAGAATACACGGGGCCTCTGGGCCGGTCACAATCGGATGCTTTTGCCACTCCTTCCCAGTCAGGCTCACCTCAGCTTTCAAAAGGGTCAACTGCTGTGATCCCCCCGTCACCCCAGCGATGGATACAGGTTCTGCCCCCACATGTCCCGATGGCATTAAAGTACACTGTGCCCCAGTATCAACCAATGCATCATATTTTTGTGGCTCTGATGTGCCAGGCCAACGAATCCACACCGTCCAGAAAACGCGGTTCTCCCGTGTCTCTTCCTGGCTAGAGGCAGGGCCCCTCTAGCCCTGGTTATCATTCTTTCCCTGGGCGTACATGCTCGAGGTACCTTCAAGGGGATCCAACATATCATCCACCCTTTTGTAACACCTGGTAGCTCGGTCATGGGAGGCTGAGGCTACTTTCCCCTTAGCGGAACCCCTCGGTTAGTGCCTCCGTCCTTGAGTTCACGCACTTGCGCTGCCAGGACAGAGGTGGGTTTCCCATCCCACCTTCTCATGTCCTCCCCATGCTCACACAGGAAAAACCACAGCTCAACTCGTGGGGTGTACCCTCGCTATCTAGTTGGGGGACGACAGGCTCTGACTTGGGGGCCTGTGACTTGCACTGGTGCCACACTGACCTTCCTCATCTCCTCCATCTCCTCCCTCATTTCCTTCCTCATCTCCTTCATCTCCTCTTTGAGGTCCTGGACCACAGCAGAGACATGAGCTTTCAGCGGGGCCATTGACCATACTGTCATAATTCCTGAGCTTGTTGGCAACAGAGCCCACTGTTTCTCGGTTATTGTCAGCATCAATTGTTGCAATGAAGGTGGTGTATTGCGATGGCCCTAATCTTGCCAGGTTCCACATCATCTGTCCTGTGCACCTGACCTTATCGGGGTCATTACCGTGCTGTCCATCCCTCCCAAAGAGTACCTCTAATACTGCCACCTCTCTTAGCTGTTGGATCCCTTCCTCAAGTGTCTTCCACTGCATTCTATGATGGTTCTCTTGCATTCTTTCTTTGTGAATGAACCTTTCTCTCACACACATTAAGAGCCGCTCCCAGAGAGAAAGGGGCCCTGGCTCCCTCACAAATACCTGGTTCACACCTGGGTCCTGGGTCAACGATCCCAGATACCTTGCCTCACCACTATCCAGTTGCACACTTGTGCCCATAAGGTCCCAAACCCTAAGCAGCCAGGTGGTATAAGGCTCACGCCCCCTTCGCACAATGTCGTCTCGCATACCACGGAGACTGTCGTACGGCAGGGACTCAATGATTTCTGGCTCTGGCTCCCCTGCTGGTTGTGAGGGCCCTGGTTTCTCATCATCATTAACTGTGCGTACTGATTTGGTCTTACACTTCCACCTTTGCACAGGGGCGACTGCTGCTGGCTGTACTTGTCCTTGGGGTTCAGCTGAAACCTGGGCGGTTGTAACATCCGTGGGTTCCACTGCTGCACTGTCGGACTCACCCTCTTTGGGGCGGGGAGAGGTTTTTTCACTAGCTGAGGAGGTGTATTCCCTTAGCAATTGGCATATCCCCTGGTGCACCTGGCCCATCTCCTGGTGCACCTGGCCCATCTCCTGGCACATCTCCTGCATCCCTTTCGCCAGTACCCCCACCCATTTCCGGTAGTCCATTTCTGAGGTGGGCTGTTGGGCGGTATCAGGCTGTGGGGCAGGGTCTCTAGTGTCTGGGGCTGTGTCAGGCTCTGGGGCTGAATCAGGCTCTGGGGTAGGATCTCTAGTGTCTGGGGCCGTGTCAGGTTCCGGGGCAGGATCAGGCTCTGGGGTAGGAACTCTACTCTCTAGGGCCATGTCAGGTTCTGGGGCAGGATCAGGCTCTGGGGTAGGATCTCTAGTCTCTGGGGCTGGTGTCTGGGTAGTTATCCAAGCCAATCTCAACTTATCCTTGAATGCTAAATAGAGTAGGCCTACCAGCAGCAGGTGGTTAGTATTCAGAGGGAATCTAAACCCTTCGAAAATTGATGGGCTGGGTCCAAAGAGCTCGTTGAGGGGTTGGGGGAAAACTTCCCCTGGTGTAATTTCCTCACAGAAGGTACCATTGTTAACATAACCCCAAAAACATGCGCTCAGTGTGTGATAGCCGTTTATCCACGTGCCCACATTCCGGAGGAAGTTAAAAACCCATGAATTCCTCACCTTCTCGACCCACAGCACAAGCTGGATAACAGCAATGGTAGCCTTAGTGAGAGGACCCATATTCAAGTAAGGAGCTGCAAAGGGGAAGAATATAGCCACGGCCACATGCCACCCGAACCAGGGCAAAGTAGACCACATAGTGCTGCCTACCAAGGTTCCTATATCCAACACACAAAATTAAGTTATCCAGGAACTGTTATTCCTTTTTCACCTCTCTCTCTTAATGCCCTCAGGCCCCACGGTTGGGCGCCAAAATCTGTCTCGGTTTGAAAGACAGGTGTCTGCTAAGGAAGGCAGAAGCCTCCCTTGAAGTGGCAGATATAACCCCTTTCCCTCTGAGTTATTATGATTTTGAAATCAAGGGTCTTTAGGCAAAGATGTGGGAAATAGGAATAACAGTTCTTTACTATATATATATATATATATAGATATATAGATATATAACCAGTCAAACAAAACAACAACAACTATGACAGTAACAGCAAACAATCACAAACCCAGTCTCAGCCTTCTTGGCTGTCAGGCTACTCCCCCTCAGGTGCAGTTCCGCTGGCAGCCGGCAGGTATCGCTGGCGGCTCCCGGTGAGCAGGGCAGGTGCGATGGTTCCCCCGCGGCTGCAGGGGGCGCTCCGGAGCGAGCTCGGGAAACATGCGGCTGCTCTGGTGCCCTGGGATCCCGGGGAAGGATGGAACAAAGGCTTCACAAACCCCTGGGCAGGCGATCCTGGACTCCCGGAACAGTAGACTGGAATGGCAGGCTGGAGCGGCAGGCACAAACCCAAATCCCGGGTGGCAGACGAGATGTATCCAAAAGGGGAACCCCCCGGGGCTCCAGGCAGGCAGGGTGAGCACGGCTACAATGCAGCGAAGGCTCGAAGCAGCAGCGGGGCAGGGAAAACAGCCTTGGGATCCCGGTGTTGTTTCCAGCAGAAAGGAAAGACGCCGAAAACGGGAACCAGCAGCTCCTCTCTCTGCAACTTCTCCGTCCAGACGCTGAGAGCAAACTGAACTGACAACCAGGTGAAAAACAAAAGTCTGGGCAGGCCCTTTTGCCTTTCTTAAGTACGGTCATCTTCTCTTAAGTACTGCCATTTATCTCCTAGCAACATGCATATGGGAAAAATTCCTTTAACAGAAAAAACTAGGACTAAACTAAAACCCCAGCATTATCCACCCCGAATTTTTTCCATACTAACATGTTACATGAAACTTAACCTTTTAAACCATATAAATACAAGCATCACCTAAATTATATACATATATACATGCTGATACTGATACAAGTACAGAGCCATGGGTAGTTCACTCTAAAACAAGGTCCCCTTGAGGTATGCATCGGGTCTCTCCATCCCTTTGCATCACCCACCAGGTACAACCTGGTCCCTGAGCAAAAACAACCCCACGGATGGGTTTGTCTTTGCTCAAGGCAGACTTTACCCAAACAGTTTTTCCAAGCATACCTCTCACATGCACCACTGGAACCATATCCCCGTCTGTCGTTTGTAGGGGTTCGGATTGGGCAGGGCCTGCTCGGCTGGTGGAGCCTCGGGTGTTAACTAACCAGGTGGCTCTTGCTAAATGCACCTCCCAGTTTTTGAAAGTCCCCCCACCCAGTGCCTTCAAGGCGGTTTTAAGCAGTCCATTACACCGCTCAACCTTCCCAGCTGCTGGTGCATGATAAGGGATGTGGTACACTCACTCAATGCCATGTTCTCTAGCCCAGGTGTTAATAAGGCTGTTCTTAAAATGAGTCCCATTGTCAGATTCAATTCTCTCAGGAGTGCCATGCCTCCAAAGGACTTGCTTTTCAAGGCCCAGGATGGTGTTCTGGGCAGTAGCGTGAGGCACAGGGTAGGTCTCCAACCATCCTGTGGTGGCTTCTACCATTGTGAGCACATGGCGCTTGCCTTGGCGGGTTTGAGGCAGTGTGATGTAATCAATCTGCCAGGCCTCCCCATACTTGTATTTGGACCACCGCCCACCATACCACAGGGGCTTCACCCGCTTGGCCTGCTTGATCGCAGCGCATGTCTCACAGTCATGGATCACCTGGGAGATACTGTCCATGGTCAGATCCACCCCTCGGTCTCGTGCCCACTTATAGGTGGCATCTCTGCCCTGATGGCCTGAGGCATCATGGGCCCATCGAGCTAGGAACAACTCTCCTTTATGTTGCCAATCCAAGTCTATCTGTGACACCTCTATTTTCGCTGCCTGATCTACCTGCTTGTTATTACAATGTTCTTCATTAGCCCGGCTCTTGGGGACGTGAGCATCTACATGACGGACCTTCACAGACAGCCTCTCTACTCGAGTGGCAATGTCTTTCCACTCCTCAGCAGCCCAGATTGGTTTTCCTCTGCGCTGCCAATTTGCCTTATTCCACCTTTCCAGCCAACCCCACAGAGCATTGGCTACCATGCATGAATCAGTGTAGAGGTAGATCTTTGGCCACTTCTCTCTTTCAGCTATGTCCAGAGCTAATTGAATGACTTTGAGTTCAGCAAATTGGCTCGATCCACCTTCTCCTTCAGTAGCCTGTGCAACTTGTCTTGTGGGGCTCCATACAGCAGCTTTCCATTTCGGGCTAGCGCCTACAATTCGGCAGGAACCATCAGTGAAGAGGGCATATTGTCTTTCACTCTCTGGTAGCTCGTTATATGGTGGGGCTTCTTCAGCACGCGTCACTTGCTCCTCTTCTTCTTCAGAAGATAACCCAAAAGTCTCACCTTCTGGCCAGTTTGTAATTATTTCCAAGATCCCAGGGCGATTTGGGTTTCCAATTCGTGCGCACTGCGTGATGAGGGCGATCCATTTGCTCCAAGTAGCGTCAGTGACGTGATGCGTGGAGGGAACCTTTCCTTTGAACATCCACCCCAGCACCGGTAGTCGGGGTGCCAGGAGGAGCTGTGCCTCTGTGCCGATTACCTCTGAGGCAGCTTGGACTCCTTCATAAGCTGCCAAGATTTCTTTCTCTGTTGGGGTGTAGTTGGCTTCAGACCCTCTGTAGCTTCGGCTCCAGAATCCCAGTGGTCGGCCCCGAGTCTCACCAGGCACCTTCTGCCAGAGGCTCCAGGACAGGCCATTGTTCCCGGCTGCAGAGTAGAGCACGTTCTTCACCTCTGGTCCTGTCCTGACTGGGCCAAGGGCTACGGCGTGAGCGATTTCCTGCTTGATCTGGGCAAAAGCTTGCTGCTGTTCGGGGCCCCAGTGGAAAACATTCTTCTTGCGGGTAACCAGGTAAAGAGGGCTCACGATCTGGATGTACTCAGGAATGTGCATCCTCCAGAAACCTATGGTGCCTAGGAAAGCTTGTGTTTCCTTCTTACTGGTCGGTGGAGACATCTCAGTGATCTTATTGATGACATCGGTGGGAATCTGACGTCGTCCATCTTGCCACTTTACTACCAGGAACTGGATCTCTCGGGCAGGTCCCTTGACTTTGCTCTTCTTGATGGCGAAACCAGCTTCCAGGAGAATTTGGATTATTCTCCCCCCTTTCTCAAATACCTCCGATGCTGTGTTCCCCCACACAATGATGTCATCAATGTACTGCAGATGTTCTGGGGCCTCACCCTTTTCCAGTGCAGCCTGGATCAGTCCATGGCAGATGGTGGGACTGTGCTTCCACCCCTGGGGCAGACGGTTCCAGGTGTCCTGCACACCCCTCCAGGTGAAAGCAAACTGAGGCCTGCACTCTGCAGCTAAAGGAATGGAGAAAAATGCATTGGCAATGTCAATAGTGGCATACCACTTTGCTGCTTTGGACTCCAGCTCATACTGGAGCTCCAACATGTCCGGCACAGCAGCACTCAGTGGTGGAGTCACTTCATTCAAAGCACAATAATCCACAGTCAATCTCCATTCCCCGTCAGACTTGCGCACAGGCCAGATGGGGCTGTTGAAGGGTGAGTGGGTCTTGCTGACCACCCCTTGGCTCTCCAGCTCACAAATCATCTTGTGGATGGGGATCACAGCATCTCGATTTGTCCGATACTGCCGGCGGTGCACTGTCGAGGTGGCAATTGGCACTTGTTGCTCTTCCACTTTCAGGAGCCCAACTGCAGAAGGATTCTCAGATAGCCCAGGCAAAGTGTTCAATTTCCTAATGCCCTCTGCCGCCACAGCAGCAATCCCAAATGCCCACCTGAGTCCCTTTGGGTCTTTGTAATAGCCATTCCGGAGGAAGTCTATGCCCAGAATACACGGGGCCTCTGGGCCGGTCACAATCGGATGCTTTTGCCACTCCTTCCCAGTCAGGCTCACCTCAGCTTTCAAAAGGGTCAACTGCTGTGATCCCCCCGTCACCCCAGCGATGGATACAGGTTCTGCCCCCACATGTCCCGATGGCATTAAAGTACACTGTGCCCCAGTATCAACCAATGCATCATATTTTTGTGGCTCTGATGTGCCAGGCCAACGAATCCACACCGTCCAGAAAACGCGGTTCTCCCGTGTCTCTTCCTGGCTAGAGGCAGGGCCCCTCTAGCCCTGGTTATCATTCTTTCCCTGGGCGTACATGCTCGAGGTACCTTCAAGGGGATCCAACATATCATCCACCCTTTTGTAACACCTGGTAGCTCGGTCATGGGAGGCTGAGGCTACTTTCCCCTTAGCGGAACCCCTCGGTTAGTGCCTCCGTCCTTGAGTTCACGCACTTGCGCTGCCAGGACAGAGGTGGGTTTCCCATCCCACCTTCTCATGTCCTCCCCATGCTCACACAGGAAAAACCACAGCTCAACTCGTGGGGTGTACCCTCGCTATCTAGTTGGGGGACGACAGGCTCTGACTTGGAGGCCTGTGACTTGCACTGGTGCCACACTGACCTTCCTCATCTCCTCCATCTCCTCCCTCATTTCCTTCCTCATCTCCTTCATCTCCTCTTTGAGGTCCTGGACCACAGCAGAGACATGAGCTTTCAGCGGGGCCATTGACCATACTGTCATAATTCCTGAGCTTGTTGGCAACAGAGCCCACTGTTTCTCGGTTATTGTCAGCATCAATTGTTGCAATGAAGGTGGTGTATTGCGATGGCCCTAATCTTGCCAGGTTCCACATCATCTGTCCTGTGCACCTGACCTTATCGGGGTCATTACCGTGCTGTCCATCCCTCCCAAAGAGTACCTCTAATACTGCCACCTCTCTTAGCTGTTGGATCCCTTCCTCAAGTGTCTTCCACTGCATTCTATGATGGTTCTCTTGCATTCTTTCTTTGTGAATGAACCTTTCTCTCACACACATTAAGAGCCGCTCCCAGAGAGAAAGGGGCCCTGGCTCCCTCACAAATACCTGGTTCACACCTGGGTCCTGGGTCAACGATCCCAGATACCTTGCCTCACCACTATCCAGTTGCACACTTGTGCCCATAAGGTCCCAAACCCTAAGCAGCCAGGTGGTATAAGGCTCACGCCCCCTTCGCACAATGTCGTCTCGCATACCACGGAGACTGTCGTACGGCAGGGACTCAATGATTTCTGGCTCTGGCTCCCCTGCTGGTTGTGAGGGCCCTGGTTTCTCATCATCATTAACTGTGCGTACTGATTTGGTCTTACACTTCCACCTTTGCACAGGGGCGACTGCTGCTGGCTGTACTTGTCCTTGGGGTTCAGCTGAAACCTGGGCGGTTGTAACATCCGTGGGTTCCACTGCTGCACTGTCGGACTCACCCTCTTTGGGGCGGGGAGAGGTTTTTTCACTAGCTGAGGAGGTGTATTCCCTTAGCAATTGGCATATCCCCTGGTGCACCTGGCCCATCTCCTGGTGCACCTGGCCCATCTCCTGGCACATCTCCTGCATCCCTTTCGCCAGTACCCCCACCCATTTCCGGTAGTCCATTTCTGAGGTGGGCTGTTGGGCGGTATCAGGCTGTGGGGCAGGGTCTCTAGTGTCTGGGGCTGTGTCAGGCTCTGGGGCTGAATCAGGCTCTGGGGTAGGATCTCTAGTGTCTGGGGCCGTGTCAGGTTCCGGGGCAGGATCAGGCTCTGGGGTAGGAACTCTACTCTCTAGGGCCATGTCAGGTTCTGGGGCAGGATCAGGCTCTGGGGTAGGATCTCTAGTCTCTGGGGCTGGTGTCTGGGTAGTTATCCAAGCCAATCTCAACTTATCCTTGAATGCTAAATAGAGTAGGCCTACCAGCAGCAGGTGGTTAGTATTCAGAGGGAATCTAAACCCTTCGAAAATTGATGGGCTGGGTCCAAAGAGCTCGTTGAGGGGTTGGGGGAAAACTTCCCCTGGTGTAATTTCCTCACAGAAGGTACCATTGTTAACATAACCCCAAAAACATGCGCTCAGTGTGTGATAGCCGTTTATCCACGTGCCCACATTCCGGAGGAAGTTAAAAACCCATGAATTCCTCACCTTCTCGACCCACAGCACAAGCTGGATAACAGCAATGGTAGCCTTAGTGAGAGGACCCATATTCAAGTAAGGAGCTGCAAAGGGGAAGAATATAGCCACGGCCACATGCCACCCGAACCAGGGCAAAGTAGACCACATAGTGCTGCCTACCAAGGTTCCTATATCCAACACACAAAATTAAGTTATCCAGGAACTGTTATTCCTTTTTCACCTCTCTCTCTTAATGCCCTCAGGCCCCACGGTTGGGCGCCAAAATCTGTCTCGGTTTGAAAGACAGGTGTCTGCTAAGGAAGGCAGAAGCCTCCCTTGAAGTGGCAGATATAACCCCTTTCCCTCTGAGTTATTATGATTTTGAAATCAAGGGTCTTTAGGCAAAGATGTGGGAAATAGGAATAACAGTTCTTTACTATATATATATATATATATAGATATATAGATATATAACCAGTCAAACAAAACAACAACAACTATGACAGTAACAGCAAACAATCACAAACCCAGTCTCAGCCTTCTTGGCTGTCAGGCTACTCCCCCTCAGGTGCAGTTCCGCTGGCAGCCGGCAGGTATCGCTGGCGGCTCCCGGTGAGCAGGGCAGGTGCGATGGTTCCCCCGCGGCTGCAGGGGGCGCTCCGGAGCGAGCTCGGGAAACATGCGGCTGCTCTGGTGCCCTGGGATCCCGGGGAAGGATGGAACAAAGGCTTCACAAACCCCTGGGCAGGCGATCCTGGACTCCCGGAACAGTAGACTGGAATGGCAGGCTGGAGCGGCAGGCACAAACCCAAATCCCGGGTGGCAGACGAGATGTATCCAAAAGGGGAACCCCCCGGGGCTCCAGGCAGGCAGGGTGAGCACGGCTACAATGCAGCGAAGGCTCGAAGCAGCAGCGGGGCAGGGAAAACAGCCTTGGGATCCCGGTGTTGTTTCCAGCAGAAAGGAAAGACGCCGAAAACGGGAACCAGCAGCTCCTCTCTCTGCAACTTCTCCGTCCAGACGCTGAGAGCAAACTGAACTGACAACCAGGTGAAAAACAAAAGTCTGGGCAGGCCCTTTTGCCTTTCTTAAGTACGGTCATCTTCTCTTAAGTACTGCCATTTATCTCCTAGCAACATGCATATGGGAAAAATTCCTTTAACAGAAAAAACTAGGACTAAACTAAAACCCCAGCATTATCCACCCCGAATTTTTTCCATACTAACATGTTACATGAAACTTAACCTTTTAAACCATATAAATACAAGCATCACCTAAATTATATACATATATACATGCTGATACTGATACAAGTACAGAGCCATGGGTAGTTCACTCTAAAACAAGGTCCCCTTGAGGTATGCATCGGGTCTCTCCATCCCTTTGCATCACCCACCAGGTACAACCTGGTCCCTGAGCAAAAACAACCCCACGGATGGGTTTGTCTTTGCTCAAGGCAGACTTTACCCAAACAGTTTTTCCAAGCATACCTCTCACATGCACCACTGGAACCATATCCCCGTCTGTCGTTTGTAGGGGTTCGGATTGGGCAGGGCCTGCTCGGCTGGTGGAGCCTCGGGTGTTAACTAACCAGGTGGCTCTTGCTAAATGCACCTCCCAGTTTTTGAAAGTCCCCCCACCCAGTGCCTTCAAGGCGGTTTTAAGCAGTCCATTACACCGCTCAACCTTCCCAGCTGCTGGTGCATGATAAGGGATGTGGTACACTCACTCAATGCCATGTTCTCTAGCCCAGGTGTTAATAAGGCTGTTCTTAAAATGAGTCCCATTGTCAGATTCAATTCTCTCAGGAGTGCCATGCCTCCAAAGGACTTGCTTTTCAAGGCCCAGGATGGTGTTCTGGGCAGTAGCGTGAGGCACAGGGTAGGTCTCCAACCATCCTGTGGTGGCTTCTACCATTGTGAGCACATGGCGCTTGCCTTGGCGGGTTTGAGGCAGTGTGATGTAATCAATCTGCCAGGCCTCCCCATACTTGTATTTGGACCACCGCCCACCATACCACAGGGGCTTCACCCGCTTGGCCTGCTTGATCGCAGCGCATGTCTCACAGTCATGGATCACCTGGGAGATACTGTCCATGGTCAGATCCACCCCTCGGTCTCGTGCCCACTTATAGGTGGCATCTCTGCCCTGATGGCCTGAGGCATCATGGGCCCATCGAGCTAGGAACAACTCTCCTTTATGTTGCCAATCCAAGTCTATCTGTGACACCTCTATTTTCGCTGCCTGATCTACCTGCTTGTTATTACAATGTTCTTCATTAGCCCGGCTCTTGGGGACGTGAGCATCTACATGACGGACCTTCACAGACAGCCTCTCTACTCGAGTGGCAATGTCTTTCCACTCCTCAGCAGCCCAGATTGGTTTTCCTCTGCGCTGCCAATTTGCCTTATTCCACCTTTCCAGCCAACCCCACAGAGCATTGGCTACCATGCATGAATCAGTGTAGAGGTAGATCTTTGGCCACTTCTCTCTTTCAGCTATGTCCAGAGCTAATTGAATGACTTTGAGTTCAGCAAATTGGCTCGATCCACCTTCTCCTTCAGTAGCCTGTGCAACTTGTCTTGTGGGGCTCCATACAGCAGCTTTCCATTTCGGGCTAGCGCCTACAATTCGGCAGGAACCATCAGTGAAGAGGGCATATTGTCTTTCACTCTCTGGTAGCTCGTTATATGGTGGGGCTTCTTCAGCACGCGTCACTTGCTCCTCTTCTTCTTCAGAAGATAACCCAAAAGTCTCACCTTCTGGCCAGTTTGTAATTATTTCCAAGATCCCAGGGCGATTTGGGTTTCCAATTCGTGCGCACTGCGTGATGAGGGCGATCCATTTGCTCCAAGTAGCGTCAGTGACGTGATGCGTGGAGGGAACCTTTCCTTTGAACATCCACCCCAGCACCGGTAGTCGGGGTGCCAGGAGGAGCTGTGCCTCTGTGCCGATTACCTCTGAGGCAGCTTGGACTCCTTCATAAGCTGCCAAGATTTCTTTCTCTGTTGGGGTGTAGTTGGCTTCAGACCCTCTGTAGCTTCGGCTCCAGAATCCCAGTGGTCGGCCCCGAGTCTCACCAGGCACCTTCTGCCAGAGGCTCCAGGACAGGCCATTGTTCCCGGCTGCAGAGTAGAGCACGTTCTTCACCTCTGGTCCTGTCCTGACTGGGCCAAGGGCTACGGCGTGAGCGATTTCCTGCTTGATCTGGGCAAAAGCTTGCTGCTGTTCGGGGCCCCAGTGGAAAACATTCTTCTTGCGGGTAACCAGGTAAAGAGGGCTCACGATCTGGATGTACTCAGGAATGTGCATCCTCCAGAAACCTATGGTGCCTAGGAAAGCTTGTGTTTCCTTCTTACTGGTCGGTGGAGACATCTCAGTGATCTTATTGATGACATCGGTGGGAATCTGACGTCGTCCATCTTGCCACTTTACTACCAGGAACTGGATCTCTCGGGCAGGTCCCTTGACTTTGCTCTTCTTGATGGCGAAACCAGCTTCCAGGAGAATTTGGATTATTCTCCCCCCTTTCTCAAATACCTCCGATGCTGTGTTCCCCCACACAATGATGTCATCAATGTACTGCAGATGTTCTGGGGCCTCACCCTTTTCCAGTGCAGCCTGGATCAGTCCATGGCAGATGGTGGGACTGTGCTTCCACCCCTGGGGCAGACGGTTCCAGGTGTCCTGCACACCCCTCCAGGTGAAAGCAAACTGAGGCCTGCACTCTGCAGCTAAAGGAATGGAGAAAAATGCATTGGCAATGTCAATAGTGGCATACCACTTTGCTGCTTTGGACTCCAGCTCATACTGGAGCTCCAACATGTCCGGCACAGCAGCACTCAGTGGTGGAGTCACTTCATTCAAAGCACAATAATCCACAGTCAATCTCCATTCCCCGTCAGACTTGTGCACAGGCCAGATGGGGCTGTTGAAGGGTGAGTGGGTCTTGCTGACCACCCCTTGGCTCTCCAGCTCACAAATCATCTTGTGGATGGGGATCACAGCATCTCGATTTGTCCGATACTGCCGGCGGTGCACTGTCGAGGTGGCAATTGGCACTTGTTGCTCTTCCACTTTCAGGAGCCCAACTGCAGAAGGATTCTCAGATAGCCCAGGCAAAGTGTTCAATTTCCTAATGCCCTCTGCCGCCACAGCAGCAATCCCAAATGCCCACCTGAGTCCCTTTGGGTCTTTGTAATAGCCATTCCGGAGGAAGTCTATGCCCAGAATACACGGGGCCTCTGGGCCGGTCACAATCGGATGCTTTTGCCACTCCTTCCCAGTCAGGCTCACCTCAGCTTTCAAAAGGGTCAACTGCTGTGATCCCCCCGTCACCCCAGCGATGGATACAGGTTCTGCCCCCACATGTCCCGATGGCATTAAAGTACACTGTGCCCCAGTATCAACCAATGCATCATATTTTTGTGGCTCTGATGTGCCAGGCCAACGAATCCACACCGTCCAGAAAACGCGGTTCTCCCGTGTCTCTTCCTGGCTAGAGGCAGGGCCCCTCTAGCCCTGGTTATCATTCTTTCCCTGGGCGTACATGCTCGAGGTACCTTCAAGGGGATCCAACATATCATCCACCCTTTTGTAACACCTGGTAGCTCGGTCATGGGAGGCTGAGGCTACTTTCCCCTTAGCGGAACCCCTCGGTTAGTGCCTCCGTCCTTGAGTTCACGCACTTGCGCTGCCAGGACAGAGGTGGGTTTCCCATCCCACCTTCTCATGTCCTCCCCATGCTCACACAGGAAAAACCACAGCTCAACTCGTGGGGTGTACCCTCGCTATCTAGTTGGGGGACGACAGGCTCTGACTTGGGGGCCTGTGACTTGCACTGGTGCCACACTGACCTTCCTCATCTCCTCCATCTCCTCCCTCATTTCCTTCCTCATCTCCTTCATCTCCTCTTTGAGGTCCTGGACCACAGCAGAGACATGAGCTTTCAGCGGGGCCATTGACCATACTGTCATAATTCCTGAGCTTGTTGGCAACAGAGCCCACTGTTTCTCGGTTATTGTCAGCATCAATTGTTGCAATGAAGGTGGTGTATTGCGATGGCCCTAATCTTGCCAGGTTCCACATCATCTGTCCTGTGCACCTGACCTTATCGGGGTCATTACCGTGCTGTCCATCCCTCCCAAAGAGTACCTCTAATACTGCCACCTCTCTTAGCTGTTGGATCCCTTCCTCAAGTGTCTTCCACTGCATTCTATGATGGTTCTCTTGCATTCTTTCTTTGTGAATGAACCTTTCTCTCACACACATTAAGAGCCGCTCCCAGAGAGAAAGGGGCCCTGGCTCCCTCACAAATACCTGGTTCACACCTGGGTCCTGGGTCAACGATCCCAGATACCTTGCCTCACCACTATCCAGTTGCACACTTGTGCCCATAAGGTCCCAAACCCTAAGCAGCCAGGTGGTATAAGGCTCACGCCCCCTTCGCACAATGTCGTCTCGCATACCACGGAGACTGTCGTACGGCAGGGACTCAATGATTTCTGGCTCTGGCTCCCCTGCTGGTTGTGAGGGCCCTGGTTTCTCATCATCATTAACTGTGCGTACTGATTTGGTCTTACACTTCCACCTTTGCACAGGGGCGACTGCTGCTGGCTGTACTTGTCCTTGGGGTTCAGCTGAAACCTGGGCGGTTGTAACATCCGTGGGTTCCACTGCTGCACTGTCGGACTCACCCTCTTTGGGGCGGGGAGAGGTTTTTTCACTAGCTGAGGAGGTGTATTCCCTTAGCAATTGGCATATCCCCTGGTGCACCTGGCCCATCTCCTGGTGCACCTGGCCCATCTCCTGGCACATCTCCTGCATCCCTTTCGCCAGTACCCCCACCCATTTCCGGTAGTCCATTTCTGAGGTGGGCTGTTGGGCGGTATCAGGCTGTGGGGCAGGGTCTCTAGTGTCTGGGGCTGTGTCAGGCTCTGGGGCTGAATCAGGCTCTGGGGTAGGATCTCTAGTGTCTGGGGCCGTGTCAGGTTCCGGGGCAGGATCAGGCTCTGGGGTAGGAACTCTACTCTCTAGGGCCATGTCAGGTTCTGGGGCAGGATCAGGCTCTGGGGTAGGATCTCTAGTCTCTGGGGCTGGTGTCTGGGTAGTTATCCAAGCCAATCTCAACTTATCCTTGAATGCTAAATAGAGTAGGCCTACCAGCAGCAGGTGGTTAGTATTCAGAGGGAATCTAAACCCTTCGAAAATTGATGGGCTGGGTCCAAAGAGCTCGTTGAGGGGTTGGGGGAAAACTTCCCCTGGTGTAATTTCCTCACAGAAGGTACCATTGTTAACATAACCCCAAAAACATGCGCTCAGTGTGTGATAGCCGTTTATCCACGTGCCCACATTCCGGAGGAAGTTAAAAACCCATGAATTCCTCACCTTCTCGACCCACAGCACAAGCTGGATAACAGCAATGGTAGCCTTAGTGAGAGGACCCATATTCAAGTAAGGAGCTGCAAAGGGGAAGAATATAGCCACGGCCACATGCCACCCGAACCAGGGCAAAGTAGACCACATAGTGCTGCCTACCAAGGTTCCTATATCCAACACACAAAATTAAGTTATCCAGGAACTGTTATTCCTTTTTCACCTCTCTCTCTTAATGCCCTCAGGCCCCACGGTTGGGCGCCAAAATCTGTCTCGGTTTGAAAGACAGGTGTCTGCTAAGGAAGGCAGAAGCCTCCCTTGAAGTGGCAGATATAACCCCTTTCCCTCTGAGTTATTATGATTTTGAAATCAAGGGTCTTTAGGCAAAGATGTGGGAAATAGGAATAACAGTTCTTTACTATATATATATATATATATAGATATATAGATATATAACCAGTCAAACAAAACAACAACAACTATGACAGTAACAGCAAACAATCACAAACCCAGTCTCAGCCTTCTTGGCTGTCAGGCTACTCCCCCTCAGGTGCAGTTCCGCTGGCAGCCGGCAGGTATCGCTGGCGGCTCCCGGTGAGCAGGGCAGGTGCGATGGTTCCCCCGCGGCTGCAGGGGGCGCTCCGGAGCGAGCTCGGGAAACATGCGGCTGCTCTGGTGCCCTGGGATCCCGGGGAAGGATGGAACAAAGGCTTCACAAACCCCTGGGCAGGCGATCCTGGACTCCCGGAACAGTAGACTGGAATGGCAGGCTGGAGCGGCAGGCACAAACCCAAATCCCGGGTGGCAGACGAGATGTATCCAAAAGGGGAACCCCCCGGGGCTCCAGGCAGGCAGGGTGAGCACGGCTACAATGCAGCGAAGGCTCGAAGCAGCAGCGGGGCAGGGAAAACAGCCTTGGGATCCCGGTGTTGTTTCCAGCAGAAAGGAAAGACGCCGAAAACGGGAACCAGCAGCTCCTCTCTCTGCAACTTCTCCGTCCAGACGCTGAGAGCAAACTGAACTGACAACCAGGTGAAAAACAAAAGTCTGGGCAGGCCCTTTTGCCTTTCTTAAGTACGGTCATCTTCTCTTAAGTACTGCCATTTATCTCCTAGCAACATGCATATGGGAAAAATTCCTTTAACAGAAAAAACTAGGACTAAACTAAAACCCCAGCATTATCCACCCCGAATTTTTTCCATACTAACATGTTACATGAAACTTAACCTTTTAAACCATATAAATACAAGCATCACCTAAATTATATACATATATACATGCTGATACTGATACAAGTACAGAGCCATGGGTAGTTCACTCTAAAACAAGGTCCCCTTGAGGTATGCATCGGGTCTCTCCATCCCTTTGCATCACCCACCAGGTACAACCTGGTCCCTGAGCAAAAACAACCCCACGGATGGGTTTGTCTTTGCTCAAGGCAGACTTTACCCAAACAGTTTTTCCAAGCATACCTCTCACATGCACCACTGGAACCATATCCCCGTCTGTCGTTTGTAGGGGTTCGGATTGGGCAGGGCCTGCTCGGCTGGTGGAGCCTCGGGTGTTAACTAACCAGGTGGCTCTTGCTAAATGCACCTCCCAGTTTTTGAAAGTCCCCCCACCCAGTGCCTTCAAGGCGGTTTTAAGCAGTCCATTACACCGCTCAACCTTCCCAGCTGCTGGTGCATGATAAGGGATGTGGTACACTCACTCAATGCCATGTTCTCTAGCCCAGGTGTTAATAAGGCTGTTCTTAAAATGAGTCCCATTGTCAGATTCAATTCTCTCAGGAGTGCCATGCCTCCAAAGGACTTGCTTTTCAAGGCCCAGGATGGTGTTCTGGGCAGTAGCGTGAGGCACAGGGTAGGTCTCCAACCATCCTGTGGTGGCTTCTACCATTGTGAGCACATGGCGCTTGCCTTGGCGGGTTTGAGGCAGTGTGATGTAATCAATCTGCCAGGCCTCCCCATACTTGTATTTGGACCACCGCCCACCATACCACAGGGGCTTCACCCGCTTGGCCTGCTTGATCGCAGCGCATGTCTCACAGTCATGGATCACCTGGGAGATACTGTCCATGGTCAGATCCACCCCTCGGTCTCGTGCCCACTTATAGGTGGCATCTCTGCCCTGATGGCCTGAGGCATCATGGGCCCATCGAGCTAGGAACAACTCTCCTTTATGTTGCCAATCCAAGTCTATCTGTGACACCTCTATTTTCGCTGCCTGATCTACCTGCTTGTTATTACAATGTTCTTCATTAGCCCGGCTCTTGGGGACGTGAGCATCTACATGACGGACCTTCACAGACAGCCTCTCTACTCGAGTGGCAATGTCTTTCCACTCCTCAGCAGCCCAGATTGGTTTTCCTCTGTGCTGCCAATTTGCCTTATTCCACCTTTCCAGCCAACCCCACAGAGCATTGGCTACCATGCATGAATCAGTGTAGAGGTAGATCTTTGGCCACTTCTCTCTTTCAGCTATGTCCAGAGCTAATTGAATGACTTTGAGTTCAGCAAATTGGCTCGATCCACCTTCTCCTTCAGTAGCCTGTGCAACTTGTCTTGTGGGGCTCCATACAGCAGCTTTCCATTTCGGGCTAGCGCCTACAATTCGGCAGGAACCATCAGTGAAGAGGGCATATTGTCTTTCACTCTCTGGTAGCTCGTTATATGGTGGGGCTTCTTCAGCACGCGTCACTTGCTCCTCTTCTTCTTCAGAAGATAACCCAAAAGTCTCACCTTCTGGCCAGTTTGTAATTATTTCCAAGATCCCAGGGCGATTTGGGTTTCCAATTCGTGCGCACTGCGTGATGAGGGCGATCCATTTGCTCCAAGTAGCGTCAGTGACGTGATGCGTGGAGGGAACCTTTCCTTTGAACATCCACCCCAGCACCGGTAGTCGGGGTGCCAGGAGGAGCTGTGCCTCTGTGCCGATTACCTCTGAGGCAGCTTGGACTCCTTCATAAGCTGCCAAGATTTCTTTCTCTGTTGGGGTGTAGTTGGCTTCAGACCCTCTGTAGCTTCGGCTCCAGAATCCCAGTGGTCGGCCCCGAGTCTCACCAGGCACCTTCTGCCAGAGGCTCCAGGACAGGCCATTGTTCCCGGCTGCAGAGTAGAGCACGTTCTTCACCTCTGGTCCTGTCCTGACTGGGCCAAGGGCTACGGCGTGAGCGATTTCCTGCTTGATCTGGGCAAAAGCTTGCTGCTGTTCGGGGCCCCAGTGGAAAACATTCTTCTTGCGGGTAACCAGGTAAAGAGGGCTCACGATCTGGATGTACTCAGGAATGTGCATCCTCCAGAAACCTATGGTGCCTAGGAAAGCTTGTGTTTCCTTCTTACTGGTCGGTGGAGACATCTCAGTGATCTTATTGATGACATCGGTGGGAATCTGACGTCGTCCATCTTGCCACTTTACTACCAGGAACTGGATCTCTCGGGCAGGTCCCTTGACTTTGCTCTTCTTGATGGCGAAACCAGCTTCCAGGAGAATTTGGATTATTCTCCCCCCTTTCTCAAATACCTCCGATGCTGTGTTCCCCCACACAATGATGTCATCAATGTACTGCAGATGTTCTGGGGCCTCACCCTTTTCCAGTGCAGCCTGGATCAGTCCATGGCAGATGGTGGGACTGTGCTTCCACCCCTGGGGCAGACGGTTCCAGGTGTCCTGCACACCCCTCCAGGTGAAAGCAAACTGAGGCCTGCACTCTGCAGCTAAAGGAATGGAGAAAAATGCATTGGCAATGTCAATAGTGGCATACCACTTTGCTGCTTTGGACTCCAGCTCATACTGGAGCTCCAACATGTCCGGCACAGCAGCACTCAGTGGTGGAGTCACTTCATTCAAAGCACAATAATCCACAGTCAATCTCCATTCCCCGTCAGACTTGCGCACAGGCCAGATGGGGCTGTTGAAGGGTGAGTGGGTCTTGCTGACCACCCCTTGGCTCTCCAGCTCACAAATCATCTTGTGGATGGGGATCACAGCATCTCGATTTGTCCGATACTGCCGGCGGTGCACTGTCGAGGTGGCAATTGGCACTTGTTGCTCTTCCACTTTCAGGAGCCCAACTGCAGAAGGATTCTCAGATAGCCCAGGCAAAGTGTTCAATTTCCTAATGCCCTCTGCCGCCACAGCAGCAATCCCAAATGCCCACCTGAGTCCCTTTGGGTCTTTGTAATAGCCATTCCGGAGGAAGTCTATGCCCAGAATACACGGGGCCTCTGGGCCGGTCACAATCGGATGCTTTTGCCACTCCTTCCCAGTCAGGCTCACCTCAGCTTTCAAAAGGGTCAACTGCTGTGATCCCCCCGTCACCCCAGCGATGGATACAGGTTCTGCCCCCACATGTCCCGATGGCATTAAAGTACACTGTGCCCCAGTATCAACCAATGCATCATATTTTTGTGGCTCTGATGTGCCAGGCCAACGAATCCACACCGTCCAGAAAACGCGGTTCTCCCGTGTCTCTTCCTGGCTAGAGGCAGGGCCCCTCTAGCCCTGGTTATCATTCTTTCCCTGGGCGTACATGCTCGAGGTACCTTCAAGGGGATCCAACATATCATCCACCCTTTTGTAACACCTGGTAGCTCGGTCATGGGAGGCTGAGGCTACTTTCCCCTTAGCGGAACCCCTCGGTTAGTGCCTCCGTCCTTGAGTTCACGCACTTGCGCTGCCAGGACAGAGGTGGGTTTCCCATCCCACCTTCTCATGTCCTCCCCATGCTCACACAGGAAAAACCACAGCTCAACTCGTGGGGTGTACCCTCGCTATCTAGTTGGGGGACGACAGGCTCTGACTTGGGGGCCTGTGACTTGCACTGGTGCCACACTGACCTTCCTCATCTCCTCCATCTCCTCCCTCATTTCCTTCCTCATCTCCTTCATCTCCTCTTTGAGGTCCTGGACCACAGCAGAGACATGAGCTTTCAGCGGGGCCATTGACCATACTGTCATAATTCCTGAGCTTGTTGGCAACAGAGCCCACTGTTTCTCGGTTATTGTCAGCATCAATTGTTGCAATGAAGGTGGTGTATTGCGATGGCCCTAATCTTGCCAGGTTCCACATCATCTGTCCTGTGCACCTGACCTTATCGGGGTCATTACCGTGCTGTCCATCCCTCCCAAAGAGTACCTCTAATACTGCCACCTCTCTTAGCTGTTGGATCCCTTCCTCAAGTGTCTTCCACTGCATTCTATGATGGTTCTCTTGCATTCTTTCTTTGTGAATGAACCTTTCTCTCACACACATTAAGAGCCGCTCCCAGAGAGAAAGGGGCCCTGGCTCCCTCACAAATACCTGGTTCACACCTGGGTCCTGGGTCAACGATCCCAGATACCTTGCCTCACCACTATCCAGTTGCACACTTGTGCCCATAAGGTCCCAAACCCTAAGCAGCCAGGTGGTATAAGGCTCACGCCCCCTTCGCACAATGTCGTCTCGCATACCACGGAGACTGTCGTACGGCAGGGACTCAATGATTTCTGGCTCTGGCTCCCCTGCTGGTTGTGAGGGCCCTGGTTTCTCATCATCATTAACTGTGCGTACTGATTTGGTCTTACACTTCCACCTTTGCACAGGGGCGACTGCTGCTGGCTGTACTTGTCCTTGGGGTTCAGCTGAAACCTGGGCGGTTGTAACATCCGTGGGTTCCACTGCTGCACTGTCGGACTCACCCTCTTTGGGGCGGGGAGAGGTTTTTTCACTAGCTGAGGAGGTGTATTCCCTTAGCAATTGGCATATCCCCTGGTGCACCTGGCCCATCTCCTGGTGCACCTGGCCCATCTCCTGGCACATCTCCTGCATCCCTTTCGCCAGTACCCCCACCCATTTCCGGTAGTCCATTTCTGAGGTGGGCTGTTGGGCGGTATCAGGCTGTGGGGCAGGGTCTCTAGTGTCTGGGGCTGTGTCAGGCTCTGGGGCTGAATCAGGCTCTGGGGTAGGATCTCTAGTGTCTGGGGCCGTGTCAGGTTCCGGGGCAGGATCAGGCTCTGGGGTAGGAACTCTACTCTCTAGGGCCATGTCAGGTTCTGGGGCAGGATCAGGCTCTGGGGTAGGATCTCTAGTCTCTGGGGCTGGTGTCTGGGTAGTTATCCAAGCCAATCTCAACTTATCCTTGAATGCTAAATAGAGTAGGCCTACCAGCAGCAGGTGGTTAGTATTCAGAGGGAATCTAAACCCTTCGAAAATTGATGGGCTGGGTCCAAAGAGCTCGTTGAGGGGTTGGGGGAAAACTTCCCCTGGTGTAATTTCCTCACAGAAGGTACCATTGTTAACATAACCCCAAAAACATGCGCTCAGTGTGTGATAGCCGTTTATCCACGTGCCCACATTCCGGAGGAAGTTAAAAACCCATGAATTCCTCACCTTCTCGACCCACAGCACAAGCTGGATAACAGCAATGGTAGCCTTAGTGAGAGGACCCATATTCAAGTAAGGAGCTGCAAAGGGGAAGAATATAGCCACGGCCACATGCCACCCGAACCAGGGCAAAGTAGACCACATAGTGCTGCCTACCAAGGTTCCTATATCCAACACACAAAATTAAGTTATCCAGGAACTGTTATTCCTTTTTCACCTCTCTCTCTTAATGCCCTCAGGCCCCACGGTTGGGCGCCAAAATCTGTCTCGGTTTGAAAGACAGGTGTCTGCTAAGGAAGGCAGAAGCCTCCCTTGAAGTGGCAGATATAACCCCTTTCCCTCTGAGTTATTATGATTTTGAAATCAAGGGTCTTTAGGCAAAGATGTGGGAAATAGGAATAACAGTTCTTTACTATATATATATATATATATATAGATATATAGATATATAACCAGTCAAACAAAACAACAACAACTATGACAGTAACAGCAAACAATCACAAACCCAGTCTCAGCCTTCTTGGCTGTCAGGCTACTCCCCCTCAGGTGCAGTTCCGCTGGCAGCCGGCAGGTATCGCTGGCGGCTCCCGGTGAGCAGGGCAGGTGCGATGGTTCCCCCGCGGCTGCAGGGGGCGCTCCGGAGCGAGCTCGGGAAACATGCGGCTGCTCTGGTGCCCTGGGATCCCGGGGAAGGATGGAACAAAGGCTTCACAAACCCCTGGGCAGGCGATCCTGGACTCCCGGAACAGTAGACTGGAATGGCAGGCTGGAGCGGCAGGCACAAACCCAAATCCCGGGTGGCAGACGAGATGTATCCAAAAGGGGAACCCCCCGGGGCTCCAGGCAGGCAGGGTGAGCACGGCTACAATGCAGCGAAGGCTCGAAGCAGCAGCGGGGCAGGGAAAACAGCCTTGGGATCCCGGTGTTGTTTCCAGCAGAAAGGAAAGACGCCGAAAACGGGAACCAGCAGCTCCTCTCTCTGCAACTTCTCCGTCCAGACGCTGAGAGCAAACTGAACTGACAACCAGGTGAAAAACAAAAGTCTGGGCAGGCCCTTTTGCCTTTCTTAAGTACGGTCATCTTCTCTTAAGTACTGCCATTTATCTCCTAGCAACATGCATATGGGAAAAATTCCTTTAACAGAAAAAACTAGGACTAAACTAAAACCCCAGCATTATCCACCCCGAATTTTTTCCATACTAACATGTTACATGAAACTTAACCTTTTAAACCATATAAATACAAGCATCACCTAAATTATATACATATATACATGCTGATACTGATACAAGTACAGAGCCATGGGTAGTTCACTCTAAAACAAGGTCCCCTTGAGGTATGCATCGGGTCTCTCCATCCCTTTGCATCACCCACCAGGTACAACCTGGTCCCTGAGCAAAAACAACCCCACGGATGGGTTTGTCTTTGCTCAAGGCAGACTTTACCCAAACAGTTTTTCCAAGCATACCTCTCACATGCACCACTGGAACCATATCCCCGTCTGTCGTTTGTAGGGGTTCGGATTGGGCAGGGCCTGCTCGGCTGGTGGAGCCTCGGGTGTTAACTAACCAGGTGGCTCTTGCTAAATGCACCTCCCAGTTTTTGAAAGTCCCCCCACCCAGTGCCTTCAAGGCGGTTTTAAGCAGTCCATTACACCGCTCAACCTTCCCAGCTGCTGGTGCATGATAAGGGATGTGGTACACTCACTCAATGCCATGTTCTCTAGCCCAGGTGTTAATAAGGCTGTTCTTAAAATGAGTCCCATTGTCAGATTCAATTCTCTCAGGAGTGCCATGCCTCCAAAGGACTTGCTTTTCAAGGCCCAGGATGGTGTTCTGGGCAGTAGCGTGAGGCACAGGGTAGGTCTCCAACCATCCTGTGGTGGCTTCTACCATTGTGAGCACATGGCGCTTGCCTTGGCGGGTTTGAGGCAGTGTGATGTAATCAATCTGCCAGGCCTCCCCATACTTGTATTTGGACCACCGCCCACCATACCACAGGGGCTTCACCCGCTTGGCCTGCTTGATCGCAGCGCATGTCTCACAGTCATGGATCACCTGGGAGATACTGTCCATGGTCAGATCCACCCCTCGGTCTCGTGCCCACTTATAGGTGGCATCTCTGCCCTGATGGCCTGAGGCATCATGGGCCCATCGAGCTAGGAACAACTCTCCTTTATGTTGCCAATCCAAGTCTATCTGTGACACCTCTATTTTCGCTGCCTGATCTACCTGCTTGTTATTACAATGTTCTTCATTAGCCCGGCTCTTGGGGACGTGAGCATCTACATGACGGACCTTCACAGACAGCCTCTCTACTCGAGTGGCAATGTCTTTCCACTCCTCAGCAGCCCAGATTGGTTTTCCTCTGCGCTGCCAATTTGCCTTATTCCACCTTTCCAGCCAACCCCACAGAGCATTGGCTACCATGCATGAATCAGTGTAGAGGTAGATCTTTGGCCACTTCTCTCTTTCAGCTATGTCCAGAGCTAATTGAATGACTTTGAGTTCAGCAAATTGGCTCGATCCACCTTCTCCTTCAGTAGCCTGTGCAACTTGTCTTGTGGGGCTCCATACAGCAGCTTTCCATTTCGGGCTAGCGCCTACAATTCGGCAGGAACCATCAGTGAAGAGGGCATATTGTCTTTCACTCTCTGGTAGCTCGTTATATGGTGGGGCTTCTTCAGCACGCGTCACTTGCTCCTCTTCTTCTTCAGAAGATAACCCAAAAGTCTCACCTTCTGGCCAGTTTGTAATTATTTCCAAGATCCCAGGGCGATTTGGGTTTCCAATTCGTGCGCACTGCGTGATGAGGGCGATCCATTTGCTCCAAGTAGCGTCAGTGACGTGATGCGTGGAGGGAACCTTTCCTTTGAACATCCACCCCAGCACCGGTAGTCGGGGTGCCAGGAGGAGCTGTGCCTCTGTGCCGATTACCTCTGAGGCAGCTTGGACTCCTTCATAAGCTGCCAAGATTTCTTTCTCTGTTGGGGTGTAGTTGGCTTCAGACCCTCTGTAGCTTCGGCTCCAGAATCCCAGTGGTCGGCCCCGAGTCTCACCAGGCACCTTCTGCCAGAGGCTCCAGGACAGGCCATTGTTCCCGGCTGCAGAGTAGAGCACGTTCTTCACCTCTGGTCCTGTCCTGACTGGGCCAAGGGCTACGGCGTGAGCGATTTCCTGCTTGATCTGGGCAAAAGCTTGCTGCTGTTCGGGGCCCCAGTGGAAAACATTCTTCTTGCGGGTAACCAGGTAAAGAGGGCTCACGATCTGGATGTACTCAGGAATGTGCATCCTCCAGAAACCTATGGTGCCTAGGAAAGCTTGTGTTTCCTTCTTACTGGTCGGTGGAGACATCTCAGTGATCTTATTGATGACATCGGTGGGAATCTGACGTCGTCCATCTTGCCACTTTACTACCAGGAACTGGATCTCTCGGGCAGGTCCCTTGACTTTGCTCTTCTTGATGGCGAAACCAGCTTCCAGGAGAATTTGGATTATTCTCCCCCCTTTCTCAAATACCTCCGATGCTGTGTTCCCCCACACAATGATGTCATCAATGTACTGCAGATGTTCTGGGGCCTCACCCTTTTCCAGTGCAGCCTGGATCAGTCCATGGCAGATGGTGGGACTGTGCTTCCACCCCTGGGGCAGACGGTTCCAGGTGTCCTGCACACCCCTCCAGGTGAAAGCAAACTGAGGCCTGCACTCTGCAGCTAAAGGAATGGAGAAAAATGCATTGGCAATGTCAATAGTGGCATACCACTTTGCTGCTTTGGACTCCAGCTCATACTGGAGCTCCAACATGTCCGGCACAGCAGCACTCAGTGGTGGAGTCACTTCATTCAAAGCACAATAATCCACAGTCAATCTCCATTCCCCGTCAGACTTGCGCACAGGCCAGATGGGGCTGTTGAAGGGTGAGTGGGTCTTGCTGACCACCCCTTGGCTCTCCAGCTCACAAATCATCTTGTGGATGGGGATCACAGCATCTCGATTTGTCCGATACTGCCGGCGGTGCACTGTCGAGGTGGCAATTGGCACTTGTTGCTCTTCCACTTTCAGGAGCCCAACTGCAGAAGGATTCTCAGATAGCCCAGGCAAAGTGTTCAATTTCCTAATGCCCTCTGCCGCCACAGCAGCAATCCCAAATGCCCACCTGAGTCCCTTTGGGTCTTTGTAATAGCCATTCCGGAGGAAGTCTATGCCCAGAATACACGGGGCCTCTGGGCCGGTCACAATCGGATGCTTTTGCCACTCCTTCCCAGTCAGGCTCACCTCAGCTTTCAAAAGGGTCAACTGCTGTGATCCCCCCGTCACCCCAGCGATGGATACAGGTTCTGCCCCCACATGTCCCGATGGCATTAAAGTACACTGTGCCCCAGTATCAACCAATGCATCATATTTTTGTGGCTCTGATGTGCCAGGCCAACGAATCCACACCGTCCAGAAAACGCGGTTCTCCCGTGTCTCTTCCTGGCTAGAGGCAGGGCCCCTCTAGCCCTGGTTATCATTCTTTCCCTGGGCGTACATGCTCGAGGTACCTTCAAGGGGATCCAACATATCATCCACCCTTTTGTAACACCTGGTAGCTCGGTCATGGGAGGCTGAGGCTACTTTCCCCTTAGCGGAACCCCTCGGTTAGTGCCTCCGTCCTTGAGTTCACGCACTTGCGCTGCCAGGACAGAGGTGGGTTTCCCATCCCACCTTCTCATGTCCTCCCCATGCTCACACAGGAAAAACCACAGCTCAACTCGTGGGGTGTACCCTCGCTATCTAGTTGGGGGACGACAGGCTCTGACTTGGAGGCCTGTGACTTGCACTGGTGCCACACTGACCTTCCTCATCTCCTCCATCTCCTCCCTCATTTCCTTCCTCATCTCCTTCATCTCCTCTTTGAGGTCCTGGACCACAGCAGAGACATGAGCTTTCAGCGGGGCCATTGACCATACTGTCATAATTCCTGAGCTTGTTGGCAACAGAGCCCACTGTTTCTCGGTTATTGTCAGCATCAATTGTTGCAATGAAGGTGGTGTATTGCGATGGCCCTAATCTTGCCAGGTTCCACATCATCTGTCCTGTGCACCTGACCTTATCGGGGTCATTACCGTGCTGTCCATCCCTCCCAAAGAGTACCTCTAATACTGCCACCTCTCTTAGCTGTTGGATCCCTTCCTCAAGTGTCTTCCACTGCATTCTATGATGGTTCTCTTGCATTCTTTCTTTGTGAATGAACCTTTCTCTCACACACATTAAGAGCCGCTCCCAGAGAGAAAGGGGCCCTGGCTCCCTCACAAATACCTGGTTCACACCTGGGTCCTGGGTCAACGATCCCAGATACCTTGCCTCACCACTATCCAGTTGCACACTTGTGCCCATAAGGTCCCAAACCCTAAGCAGCCAGGTGGTATAAGGCTCACGCCCCCTTCGCACAATGTCGTCTCGCATACCACGGAGACTGTCGTACGGCAGGGACTCAATGATTTCTGGCTCTGGCTCCCCTGCTGGTTGTGAGGGCCCTGGTTTCTCATCATCATTAACTGTGCGTACTGATTTGGTCTTACACTTCCACCTTTGCACAGGGGCGACTGCTGCTGGCTGTACTTGTCCTTGGGGTTCAGCTGAAACCTGGGCGGTTGTAACATCCGTGGGTTCCACTGCTGCACTGTCGGACTCACCCTCTTTGGGGCGGGGAGAGGTTTTTTCACTAGCTGAGGAGGTGTATTCCCTTAGCAATTGGCATATCCCCTGGTGCACCTGGCCCATCTCCTGGTGCACCTGGCCCATCTCCTGGCACATCTCCTGCATCCCTTTCGCCAGTACCCCCACCCATTTCCGGTAGTCCATTTCTGAGGTGGGCTGTTGGGCGGTATCAGGCTGTGGGGCAGGGTCTCTAGTGTCTGGGGCTGTGTCAGGCTCTGGGGCTGAATCAGGCTCTGGGGTAGGATCTCTAGTGTCTGGGGCCGTGTCAGGTTCCGGGGCAGGATCAGGCTCTGGGGTAGGAACTCTACTCTCTAGGGCCATGTCAGGTTCTGGGGCAGGATCAGGCTCTGGGGTAGGATCTCTAGTCTCTGGGGCTGGTGTCTGGGTAGTTATCCAAGCCAATCTCAACTTATCCTTGAATGCTAAATAGAGTAGGCCTACCAGCAGCAGGTGGTTAGTATTCAGAGGGAATCTAAACCCTTCGAAAATTGATGGGCTGGGTCCAAAGAGCTCGTTGAGGGGTTGGGGGAAAACTTCCCCTGGTGTAATTTCCTCACAGAAGGTACCATTGTTAACATAACCCCAAAAACATGCGCTCAGTGTGTGATAGCCGTTTATCCACGTGCCCACATTCCGGAGGAAGTTAAAAACCCATGAATTCCTCACCTTCTCGACCCACAGCACAAGCTGGATAACAGCAATGGTAGCCTTAGTGAGAGGACCCATATTCAAGTAAGGAGCTGCAAAGGGGAAGAATATAGCCACGGCCACATGCCACCCGAACCAGGGCAAAGTAGACCACATAGTGCTGCCTACCAAGGTTCCTATATCCAACACACAAAATTAAGTTATCCAGGAACTGTTATTCCTTTTTCACCTCTCTCTCTTAATGCCCTCAGGCCCCACGGTTGGGCGCCAAAATCTGTCTCGGTTTGAAAGACAGGTGTCTGCTAAGGAAGGCAGAAGCCTCCCTTGAAGTGGCAGATATAACCCCTTTCCCTCTGAGTTATTATGATTTTGAAATCAAGGGTCTTTAGGCAAAGATGTGGGAAATAGGAATAACAGTTCTTTACTATATATATATATATATATAGATATATAGATATATAACCAGTCAAACAAAACAACAACAACTATGACAGTAACAGCAAACAATCACAAACCCAGTCTCAGCCTTCTTGGCTGTCAGGCTACTCCCCCTCAGGTGCAGTTCCGCTGGCAGCCGGCAGGTATCGCTGGCGGCTCCCGGTGAGCAGGGCAGGTGCGATGGTTCCCCCGCGGCTGCAGGGGGCGCTCCGGAGCGAGCTCGGGAAACATGCGGCTGCTCTGGTGCCCTGGGATCCCGGGGAAGGATGGAACAAAGGCTTCACAAACCCCTGGGCAGGCGATCCTGGACTCCCGGAACAGTAGACTGGAATGGCAGGCTGGAGCGGCAGGCACAAACCCAAATCCCGGGTGGCAGACGAGATGTATCCAAAAGGGGAACCCCCCGGGGCTCCAGGCAGGCAGGGTGAGCACGGCTACAATGCAGCGAAGGCTCGAAGCAGCAGCGGGGCAGGGAAAACAGCCTTGGGATCCCGGTGTTGTTTCCAGCAGAAAGGAAAGACGCCGAAAACGGGAACCAGCAGCTCCTCTCTCTGCAACTTCTCCGTCCAGACACTGAGAGCAAACTGAACTGACAACCAGGTGAAAAACAAAAGTCTGGGCAGGCCCTTTTGCCTTTCTTAAGTACGGTCATCTTCTCTTAAGTACTGCCATTTATCTCCTAGCAACATGCATATGGGAAAAATTCCTTTAACAGAAAAAACTAGGACTAAACTAAAACCCCAGCATTATCCACCCCGAATTTTTTCCATACTAACATGTTACATGAAACTTAACCTTTTAAACCATATAAATACAAGCATCACCTAAATTATATACATATATACATGCTGATACTGATACAAGTACAGAGCCATGGGTAGTTCACTCTAAAACAAGGTCCCCTTGAGGTATGCATCGGGTCTCTCCATCCCTTTGCATCACCCACCAGGTACAACCTGGTCCCTGAGCAAAAACAACCCCACGGATGGGTTTGTCTTTGCTCAAGGCAGACTTTACCCAAACAGTTTTTCCAAGCATACCTCTCACATGCACCACTGGAACCATATCCCCGTCTGTCGTTTGTAGGGGTTCGGATTGGGCAGGGCCTGCTCGGCTGGTGGAGCCTCGGGTGTTAACTAACCAGGTGGCTCTTGCTAAATGCACCTCCCAGTTTTTGAAAGTCCCCCCACCCAGTGCCTTCAAGGCGGTTTTAAGCAGTCCATTACACCGCTCAACCTTCCCAGCTGCTGGTGCATGATAAGGGATGTGGTACACTCACTCAATGCCATGTTCTCTAGCCCAGGTGTTAATAAGGCTGTTCTTAAAATGAGTCCCATTGTCAGATTCAATTCTCTCAGGAGTGCCATGCCTCCAAAGGACTTGCTTTTCAAGGCCCAGGATGGTGTTCTGGGCAGTAGCGTGAGGCACAGGGTAGGTCTCCAACCATCCTGTGGTGGCTTCTACCATTGTGAGCACATGGCGCTTGCCTTGGCGGGTTTGAGGCAGTGTGATGTAATCAATCTGCCAGGCCTCCCCATACTTGTATTTGGACCACCGCCCACCATACCACAGGGGCTTCACCCGCTTGGCCTGCTTGATCGCAGCGCATGTCTCACAGTCATGGATCACCTGGGAGATACTGTCCATGGTCAGATCCACCCCTCGGTCTCGTGCCCACTTATAGGTGGCATCTCTGCCCTGATGGCCTGAGGCATCATGGGCCCATCGAGCTAGGAACAACTCTCCTTTATGTTGCCAATCCAAGTCTATCTGTGACACCTCTATTTTCGCTGCCTGATCTACCTGCTTGTTATTACAATGTTCTTCATTAGCCCGGCTCTTGGGGACGTGAGCATCTACATGACGGACCTTCACAGACAGCCTCTCTACTCGAGTGGCAATGTCTTTCCACTCCTCAGCAGCCCAGATTGGTTTTCCTCTGCGCTGCCAATTTGCCTTATTCCACCTTTCCAGCCAACCCCACAGAGCATTGGCTACCATGCATGAATCAGTGTAGAGGTAGATCTTTGGCCACTTCTCTCTTTCAGCTATGTCCAGAGCTAATTGAATGACTTTGAGTTCAGCAAATTGGCTCGATCCACCTTCTCCTTCAGTAGCCTGTGCAACTTGTCTTGTGGGGCTCCATACAGCAGCTTTCCATTTCGGGCTAGCGCCTACAATTCGGCAGGAACCATCAGTGAAGAGGGCATATTGTCTTTCACTCTCTGGTAGCTCGTTATATGGTGGGGCTTCTTCAGCACGCGTCACTTGCTCCTCTTCTTCTTCAGAAGATAACCCAAAAGTCTCACCTTCTGGCCAGTTTGTAATTATTTCCAAGATCCCAGGGCGATTTGGGTTTCCAATTCGTGCGCACTGCGTGATGAGGGCGATCCATTTGCTCCAAGTAGCGTCAGTGACGTGATGCGTGGAGGGAACCTTTCCTTTGAACATCCACCCCAGCACCGGTAGTCGGGGTGCCAGGAGGAGCTGTGCCTCTGTGCCGATTACCTCTGAGGCAGCTTGGACTCCTTCATAAGCTGCCAAGATTTCTTTCTCTGTTGGGGTGTAGTTGGCTTCAGACCCTCTGTAGCTTCGGCTCCAGAATCCCAGTGGTCGGCCCCGAGTCTCACCAGGCACCTTCTGCCAGAGGCTCCAGGACAGGCCATTGTTCCCGGCTGCAGAGTAGAGCACGTTCTTCACCTCTGGTCCTGTCCTGACTGGGCCAAGGGCTACGGCGTGAGCGATTTCCTGCTTGATCTGGGCAAAAGCTTGCTGCTGTTCGGGGCCCCAGTGGAAAACATTCTTCTTGCGGGTAACCAGGTAAAGAGGGCTCACGATCTGGATGTACTCAGGAATGTGCATCCTCCAGAAACCTATGGTGCCTAGGAAAGCTTGTGTTTCCTTCTTACTGGTCGGTGGAGACATCTCAGTGATCTTATTGATGACATCGGTGGGAATCTGACGTCGTCCATCTTGCCACTTTACTACCAGGAACTGGATCTCTCGGGCAGGTCCCTTGACTTTGCTCTTCTTGATGGCGAAACCAGCTTCCAGGAGAATTTGGATTATTCTCCCCCCTTTCTCAAATACCTCCGATGCTGTGTTCCCCCACACAATGATGTCATCAATGTACTGCAGATGTTCTGGGGCCTCACCCTTTTCCAGTGCAGCCTGGATCAGTCCATGGCAGATGGTGGGACTGTGCTTCCACCCCTGGGGCAGACGGTTCCAGGTGTCCTGCACACCCCTCCAGGTGAAAGCAAACTGAGGCCTGCACTCTGCAGCTAAAGGAATGGAGAAAAATGCATTGGCAATGTCAATAGTGGCATACCACTTTGCTGCTTTGGACTCCAGCTCATACTGGAGCTCCAACATGTCCGGCACAGCAGCACTCAGTGGTGGAGTCACTTCATTCAAAGCACAATAATCCACAGTCAATCTCCATTCCCCGTCAGACTTGCGCACAGGCCAGATGGGGCTGTTGAAGGGTGAGTGGGTCTTGCTGACCACCCCTTGGCTCTCCAGCTCACAAATCATCTTGTGGATGGGGATCACAGCATCTCGATTTGTCCGATACTGCCGGCGGTGCACTGTCGAGGTGGCAATTGGCACTTGTTGCTCTTCCACTTTCAGGAGCCCAACTGCAGAAGGATTCTCAGATAGCCCAGGCAAAGTGTTCAATTTCCTAATGCCCTCTGCCGCCACAGCAGCAATCCCAAATGCCCACCTGAGTCCCTTTGGGTCTTTGTAATAGCCATTCCGGAGGAAGTCTATGCCCAGAATACACGGGGCCTCTGGGCCGGTCACAATCGGATGCTTTTGCCACTCCTTCCCAGTCAGGCTCACCTCAGCTTTCAAAAGGGTCAACTGCTGTGATCCCCCCGTCACCCCAGCGATGGATACAGGTTCTGCCCCCACATGTCCCGATGGCATTAAAGTACACTGTGCCCCAGTATCAACCAATGCATCATATTTTTGTGGCTCTGATGTGCCAGGCCAACGAATCCACACCGTCCAGAAAACGCGGTTCTCCCGTGTCTCTTCCTGGCTAGAGGCAGGGCCCCTCTAGCCCTGGTTATCATTCTTTCCCTGGGCGTACATGCTCGAGGTACCTTCAAGGGGATCCAACATATCATCCACCCTTTTGTAACACCTGGTAGCTCGGTCATGGGAGGCTGAGGCTACTTTCCCCTTAGCGGAACCCCTCGGTTAGTGCCTCCGTCCTTGAGTTCACGCACTTGCGCTGCCAGGACAGAGGTGGGTTTCCCATCCCACCTTCTCATGTCCTCCCCATGCTCACACAGGAAAAACCACAGCTCAACTCGTGGGGTGTACCCTCGCTATCTAGTTGGGGGACGACAGGCTCTGACTTGGGGGCCTGTGACTTGCACTGGTGCCACACTGACCTTCCTCATCTCCTCCATCTCCTCCCTCATTTCCTTCCTCATCTCCTTCATCTCCTCTTTGAGGTCCTGGACCACAGCAGAGACATGAGCTTTCAGCGGGGCCATTGACCATACTGTCATAATTCCTGAGCTTGTTGGCAACAGAGCCCACTGTTTCTCGGTTATTGTCAGCATCAATTGTTGCAATGAAGGTGGTGTATTGCGATGGCCCTAATCTTGCCAGGTTCCACATCATCTGTCCTGTGCACCTGACCTTATCGGGGTCATTACCGTGCTGTCCATCCCTCCCAAAGAGTACCTCTAATACTGCCACCTCTCTTAGCTGTTGGATCCCTTCCTCAAGTGTCTTCCACTGCATTCTATGATGGTTCTCTTGCATTCTTTCTTTGTGAATGAACCTTTCTCTCACACACATTAAGAGCCGCTCCCAGAGAGAAAGGGGCCCTGGCTCCCTCACAAATACCTGGTTCACACCTGGGTCCTGGGTCAACGATCCCAGATACCTTGCCTCACCACTATCCAGTTGCACACTTGTGCCCATAAGGTCCCAAACCCTAAGCAGCCAGGTGGTATAAGGCTCACGCCCCCTTCGCACAATGTCGTCTCGCATACCACAGAGACTGTCGTACGGCAGGGACTCAATGATTTCTGGCTCTGGCTCCCCTGCTGGTTGTGAGGGCCCTGGTTTCTCATCATCATTAACTGTGCGTACTGATTTGGTCTTACACTTCCACCTTTGCACAGGGGCGACTGCTGCTGGCTGTACTTGTCCTTGGGGTTCAGCTGAAACCTGGGCGGTTGTAACATCCGTGGGTTCCACTGCTGCACTGTCGGACTCACCCTCTTTGGGGCGGGGAGAGGTTTTTTCACTAGCTGAGGAGGTGTATTCCCTTAGCAATTGGCATATCCCCTGGTGCACCTGGCCCATCTCCTGGTGCACCTGGCCCATCTCCTGGCACATCTCCTGCATCCCTTTCGCCAGTACCCCCACCCATTTCCGGTAGTCCATTTCTGAGGTGGGCTGTTGGGCGGTATCAGGCTGTGGGGCAGGGTCTCTAGTGTCTGGGGCTGTGTCAGGCTCTGGGGCTGAATCAGGCTCTGGGGTAGGATCTCTAGTGTCTGGGGCCGTGTCAGGTTCCGGGGCAGGATCAGGCTCTGGGGTAGGAACTCTACTCTCTAGGGCCATGTCAGGTTCTGGGGCAGGATCAGGCTCTGGGGTAGGATCTCTAGTCTCTGGGGCTGGTGTCTGGGTAGTTATCCAAGCCAATCTCAACTTATCCTTGAATGCTAAATAGAGTAGGCCTACCAGCAGCAGGTGGTTAGTATTCAGAGGGAATCTAAACCCTTCGAAAATTGATGGGCTGGGTCCAAAGAGCTCGTTGAGGGGTTGGGGGAAAACTTCCCCTGGTGTAATTTCCTCACAGAAGGTACCATTGTTAACATAACCCCAAAAACATGCGCTCAGTGTGTGATAGCCGTTTATCCACGTGCCCACATTCCGGAGGAAGTTAAAAACCCATGAATTCCTCACCTTCTCGACCCACAGCACAAGCTGGATAACAGCAATGGTAGCCTTAGTGAGAGGACCCATATTCAAGTAAGGAGCTGCAAAGGGGAAGAATATAGCCACGGCCACATGCCACCCGAACCAGGGCAAAGTAGACCACATAGTGCTGCCTACCAAGGTTCCTATATCCAACACACAAAATTAAGTTATCCAGGAACTGTTATTCCTTTTTCACCTCTCTCTCTTAATGCCCTCAGGCCCCACGGTTGGGCGCCAAAATCTGTCTCGGTTTGAAAGACAGGTGTCTGCTAAGGAAGGCAGAAGCCTCCCTTGAAGTGGCAGATATAACCCCTTTCCCTCTGAGTTATTATGATTTTGAAATCAAGGGTCTTTAGGCAAAGATGTGGGAAATAGGAATAACAGTTCTTTACTATATATATATATATATATAGATATATAGATATATAACCAGTCAAACAAAACAACAACAACTATGACAGTAACAGCAAACAATCACAAACCCAGTCTCAGCCTTCTTGGCTGTCAGGCTACTCCCCCTCAGGTGCAGTTCCGCTGGCAGCCGGCAGGTATCGCTGGCGGCTCCCGGTGAGCAGGGCAGGTGCGATGGTTCCCCCGCGGCTGCAGGGGGCGCTCCGGAGCGAGCTCGGGAAACATGCGGCTGCTCTGGTGCCCTGGGATCCCGGGGAAGGATGGAACAAAGGCTTCACAAACCCCTGGGCAGGCGATCCTGGACTCCCGGAACAGTAGACTGGAATGGCAGGCTGGAGCGGCAGGCACAAACCCAAATCCCGGGTGGCAGACGAGATGTATCCAAAAGGGGAACCCCCCGGGGCTCCAGGCAGGCAGGGTGAGCACGGCTACAATGCAGCGAAGGCTCGAAGCAGCAGCGGGGCAGGGAAAACAGCCTTGGGATCCCGGTGTTGTTTCCAGCAGAAAGGAAAGACGCCGAAAACGGGAACCAGCAGCTCCTCTCTCTGCAACTTCTCCGTCCAGACGCTGAGAGCAAACTGAACTGACAACCAGGTGAAAAACAAAAGTCTGGGCAGGCCCTTTTGCCTTTCTTAAGTACGGTCATCTTCTCTTAAGTACTGCCATTTATCTCCTAGCAACATGCATATGGGAAAAATTCCTTTAACAGAAAAAACTAGGACTAAACTAAAACCCCAGCATTATCCACCCCGAATTTTTTCCATACTAACATGTTACATGAAACTTAACCTTTTAAACCATATAAATACAAGCATCACCTAAATTATATACATATATACATGCTGATACTGATACAAGTACAGAGCCATGGGTAGTTCACTCTAAAACAAGGTCCCCTTGAGGTATGCATCGGGTCTCTCCATCCCTTTGCATCACCCACCAGGTACAACCTGGTCCCTGAGCAAAAACAACCCCACGGATGGGTTTGTCTTTGCTCAAGGCAGACTTTACCCAAACAGTTTTTCCAAGCATACCTCTCACATGCACCACTGGAACCATATCCCCGTCTGTCGTTTGTAGGGGTTCGGATTGGGCAGGGCCTGCTCGGCTGGTGGAGCCTCGGGTGTTAACTAACCAGGTGGCTCTTGCTAAATGCACCTCCCAGTTTTTGAAAGTCCCCCCACCCAGTGCCTTCAAGGCGGTTTTAAGCAGTCCATTACACCGCTCAACCTTCCCAGCTGCTGGTGCATGATAAGGGATGTGGTACACTCACTCAATGCCATGTTCTCTAGCCCAGGTGTTAATAAGGCTGTTCTTAAAATGAGTCCCATTGTCAGATTCAATTCTCTCAGGAGTGCCATGCCTCCAAAGGACTTGCTTTTCAAGGCCCAGGATGGTGTTCTGGGCAGTAGCGTGAGGCACAGGGTAGGTCTCCAACCATCCTGTGGTGGCTTCTACCATTGTGAGCACATGGCGCTTGCCTTGGCGGGTTTGAGGCAGTGTGATGTAATCAATCTGCCAGGCCTCCCCATACTTGTATTTGGACCACCGCCCACCATACCACAGGGGCTTCACCCGCTTGGCCTGCTTGATCGCAGCGCATGTCTCACAGTCATGGATCACCTGGGAGATACTGTCCATGGTCAGATCCACCCCTCGGTCTCGTGCCCACTTATAGGTGGCATCTCTGCCCTGATGGCCTGAGGCATCATGGGCCCATCGAGCTAGGAACAACTCTCCTTTATGTTGCCAATCCAAGTCTATCTGTGACACCTCTATTTTCGCTGCCTGATCTACCTGCTTGTTATTACAATGTTCTTCATTAGCCCGGCTCTTGGGGACGTGAGCATCTACATGACGGACCTTCACAGACAGCCTCTCTACTCGAGTGGCAATGTCTTTCCACTCCTCAGCAGCCCAGATTGGTTTTCCTCTGTGCTGCCAATTTGCCTTATTCCACCTTTCCAGCCAACCCCACAGAGCATTGGCTACCATGCATGAATCAGTGTAGAGGTAGATCTTTGGCCACTTCTCTCTTTCAGCTATGTCCAGAGCTAATTGAATGACTTTGAGTTCAGCAAATTGGCTCGATCCACCTTCTCCTTCAGTAGCCTGTGCAACTTGTCTTGTGGGGCTCCATACAGCAGCTTTCCATTTCGGGCTAGCGCCTACAATTCGGCAGGAACCATCAGTGAAGAGGGCATATTGTCTTTCACTCTCTGGTAGCTCGTTATATGGTGGGGCTTCTTCAGCACGCGTCACTTGCTCCTCTTCTTCTTCAGAAGATAACCCAAAAGTCTCACCTTCTGGCCAGTTTGTAATTATTTCCAAGATCCCAGGGCGATTTGGGTTTCCAATTCGTGCGCACTGCGTGATGAGGGCGATCCATTTGCTCCAAGTAGCGTCAGTGACGTGATGCGTGGAGGGAACCTTTCCTTTGAACATCCACCCCAGCACCGGTAGTCGGGGTGCCAGGAGGAGCTGTGCCTCTGTGCCGATTACCTCTGAGGCAGCTTGGACTCCTTCATAAGCTGCCAAGATTTCTTTCTCTGTTGGGGTGTAGTTGGCTTCAGACCCTCTGTAGCTTCGGCTCCAGAATCCCAGTGGTCGGCCCCGAGTCTCACCAGGCACCTTCTGCCAGAGGCTCCAGGACAGGCCATTGTTCCCGGCTGCAGAGTAGAGCACGTTCTTCACCTCTGGTCCTGTCCTGACTGGGCCAAGGGCTACGGCGTGAGCGATTTCCTGCTTGATCTGGGCAAAAGCTTGCTGCTGTTCGGGGCCCCAGTGGAAAACATTCTTCTTGCGGGTAACCAGGTAAAGAGGGCTCACGATCTGGATGTACTCAGGAATGTGCATCCTCCAGAAACCTATGGTGCCTAGGAAAGCTTGTGTTTCCTTCTTACTGGTCGGTGGAGACATCTCAGTGATCTTATTGATGACATCGGTGGGAATCTGACGTCGTCCATCTTGCCACTTTACTACCAGGAACTGGATCTCTCGGGCAGGTCCCTTGACTTTGCTCTTCTTGATGGCGAAACCAGCTTCCAGGAGAATTTGGATTATTCTCCCCCCTTTCTCAAATACCTCCGATGCTGTGTTCCCCCACACAATGATGTCATCAATGTACTGCAGATGTTCTGGGGCCTCACCCTTTTCCAGTGCAGCCTGGATCAGTCCATGGCAGATGGTGGGACTGTGCTTCCACCCCTGGGGCAGACGGTTCCAGGTGTCCTGCACACCCCTCCAGGTGAAAGCAAACTGAGGCCTGCACTCTGCAGCTAAAGGAATGGAGAAAAATGCATTGGCAATGTCAATAGTGGCATACCACTTTGCTGCTTTGGACTCCAGCTCATACTGGAGCTCCAACATGTCCGGCACAGCAGCACTCAGTGGTGGAGTCACTTCATTCAAAGCACAATAATCCACAGTCAATCTCCATTCCCCGTCAGACTTGCGCACAGGCCAGATGGGGCTGTTGAAGGGTGAGTGGGTCTTGCTGACCACCCCTTGGCTCTCCAGCTCACAAATCATCTTGTGGATGGGGATCACAGCATCTCGATTTGTCCGATACTGCCGGCGGTGCACTGTCGAGGTGGCAATTGGCACTTGTTGCTCTTCCACTTTCAGGAGCCCAACTGCAGAAGGATTCTCAGATAGCCCAGGCAAAGTGTTCAATTTCCTAATGCCCTCTGCCGCCACAGCAGCAATCCCAAATGCCCACCTGAGTCCCTTTGGGTCTTTGTAATAGCCATTCCGGAGGAAGTCTATGCCCAGAATACACGGGGCCTCTGGGCCGGTCACAATCGGATGCTTTTGCCACTCCTTCCCAGTCAGGCTCACCTCAGCTTTCAAAAGGGTCAACTGCTGTGATCCCCCCGTCACCCCAGCGATGGATACAGGTTCTGCCCCCACATGTCCCGATGGCATTAAAGTACACTGTGCCCCAGTATCAACCAATGCATCATATTTTTGTGGCTCTGATGTGCCAGGCCAACGAATCCACACCGTCCAGAAAACGCGGTTCTCCCGTGTCTCTTCCTGGCTAGAGGCAGGGCCCCTCTAGCCCTGGTTATCATTCTTTCCCTGGGCGTACATGCTCGAGGTACCTTCAAGGGGATCCAACATATCATCCACCCTTTTGTAACACCTGGTAGCTCGGTCATGGGAGGCTGAGGCTACTTTCCCCTTAGCGGAACCCCTCGGTTAGTGCCTCCGTCCTTGAGTTCACGCACTTGCGCTGCCAGGACAGAGGTGGGTTTCCCATCCCACCTTCTCATGTCCTCCCCATGCTCACACAGGAAAAACCACAGCTCAACTCGTGGGGTGTACCCTCGCTATCTAGTTGGGGGACGACAGGCTCTGACTTGGGGGCCTGTGACTTGCACTGGTGCCACACTGACCTTCCTCATCTCCTCCATCTCCTCCCTCATTTCCTTCCTCATCTCCTTCATCTCCTCTTTGAGGTCCTGGACCACAGCAGAGACATGAGCTTTCAGCGGGGCCATTGACCATACTGTCATAATTCCTGAGCTTGTTGGCAACAGAGCCCACTGTTTCTCGGTTATTGTCAGCATCAATTGTTGCAATGAAGGTGGTGTATTGCGATGGCCCTAATCTTGCCAGGTTCCACATCATCTGTCCTGTGCACCTGACCTTATCGGGGTCATTACCGTGCTGTCCATCCCTCCCAAAGAGTACCTCTAATACTGCCACCTCTCTTAGCTGTTGGATCCCTTCCTCAAGTGTCTTCCACTGCATTCTATGATGGTTCTCTTGCATTCTTTCTTTGTGAATGAACCTTTCTCTCACACACATTAAGAGCCGCTCCCAGAGAGAAAGGGGCCCTGGCTCCCTCACAAATACCTGGTTCACACCTGGGTCCTGGGTCAACGATCCCAGATACCTTGCCTCACCACTATCCAGTTGCACACTTGTGCCCATAAGGTCCCAAACCCTAAGCAGCCAGGTGGTATAAGGCTCACGCCCCCTTCGCACAATGTCGTCTCGCATACCACGGAGACTGTCGTACGGCAGGGACTCAATGATTTCTGGCTCTGGCTCCCCTGCTGGTTGTGAGGGCCCTGGTTTCTCATCATCATTAACTGTGCGTACTGATTTGGTCTTACACTTCCACCTTTGCACAGGGGCGACTGCTGCTGGCTGTACTTGTCCTTGGGGTTCAGCTGAAACCTGGGCGGTTGTAACATCCGTGGGTTCCACTGCTGCACTGTCGGACTCACCCTCTTTGGGGCGGGGAGAGGTTTTTTCACTAGCTGAGGAGGTGTATTCCCTTAGCAATTGGCATATCCCCTGGTGCACCTGGCCCATCTCCTGGTGCACCTGGCCCATCTCCTGGCACATCTCCTGCATCCCTTTCGCCAGTACCCCCACCCATTTCCGGTAGTCCATTTCTGAGGTGGGCTGTTGGGCGGTATCAGGCTGTGGGGCAGGGTCTCTAGTGTCTGGGGCTGTGTCAGGCTCTGGGGCTGAATCAGGCTCTGGGGTAGGATCTCTAGTGTCTGGGGCCGTGTCAGGTTCCGGGGCAGGATCAGGCTCTGGGGTAGGAACTCTACTCTCTAGGGCCATGTCAGGTTCTGGGGCAGGATCAGGCTCTGGGGTAGGATCTCTAGTCTCTGGGGCTGGTGTCTGGGTAGTTATCCAAGCCAATCTCAACTTATCCTTGAATGCTAAATAGAGTAGGCCTACCAGCTGCAGGTGGTTAGTATTCAGAGGGAATCTAAACCCTTCGAAAATTGATGGGCTGGGTCCAAAGAGCTCGTTGAGGGGTTGGGGGAAAACTTCCCCTGGTGTAATTTCCTCACAGAAGGTACCATTGTTAACATAACCCCAAAAACATGCGCTCAGTGTGTGATAGCCGTTTATCCACGTGCCCACATTCCGGAGGAAGTTAAAAACCCATGAATTCCTCACCTTCTCGACCCACAGCACAAGCTGGATAACAGCAATGGTAGCCTTAGTGAGAGGACCCATATTCAAGTAAGGAGCTGCAAAGGGGAAGAATATAGCCACGGCCACATGCCACCCGAACCAGGGCAAAGTAGACCACATAGTGCTGCCTACCAAGGTTCCTATATCCAACACACAAAATTAAGTTATCCAGGAACTGTTATTCCTTTTTCACCTCTCTCTCTTAATGCCCTCAGGCCCCACGGTTGGGCGCCAAAATCTGTCTCGGTTTGAAAGACAGGTGTCTGCTAAGGAAGGCAGAAGCCTCCCTTGAAGTGGCAGATATAACCCCTTTCCCTCTGAGTTATTATGATTTTGAAATCAAGGGTCTTTAGGCAAAGATGTGGGAAATAGGAATAACAGTTCTTTACTATATATATATATATATATAGATATATAGATATATAACCAGTCAAACAAAACAACAACAACTATGACAGTAACAGCAAACAATCACAAACCCAGTCTCAGCCTTCTTGGCTGTCAGGCTACTCCCCCTCAGGTGCAGTTCCGCTGGCAGCCGGCAGGTATCGCTGGCGGCTCCCGGTGAGCAGGGCAGGTGCGATGGTTCCCCCGCGGCTGCAGGGGGCGCTCCGGAGCGAGCTCGGGAAACATGCGGCTGCTCTGGTGCCCTGGGATCCCGGGGAAGGATGGAACAAAGGCTTCACAAACCCCTGGGCAGGCGATCCTGGACTCCCGGAACAGTAGACTGGAATGGCAGGCTGGAGCGGCAGGCACAAACCCAAATCCCGGGTGGCAGACGAGATGTATCCAAAAGGGGAACCCCCCGGGGCTCCAGGCAGGCAGGGTGAGCACGGCTACAATGCAGCGAAGGCTCGAAGCAGCAGCGGGGCAGGGAAAACAGCCTTGGGATCCCGGTGTTGTTTCCAGCAGAAAGGAAAGACGCCGAAAACGGGAACCAGCAGCTCCTCTCTCTGCAACTTCTCCGTCCAGACGCTGAGAGCAAACTGAACTGACAACCAGGTGAAAAACAAAAGTCTGGGCAGGCCCTTTTGCCTTTCTTAAGTACGGTCATCTTCTCTTAAGTACTGCCATTTATCTCCTAGCAACATGCATATGGGAAAAATTCCTTTAACAGAAAAAACTAGGACTAAACTAAAACCCCAGCATTATCCACCCCGAATTTTTTCCATACTAACATGTTACATGAAACTTAACCTTTTAAACCATATAAATACAAGCATCACCTAAATTATATACATATATACATGCTGATACTGATACAAGTACAGAGCCATGGGTAGTTCACTCTAAAACAAGGTCCCCTTGAGGTATGCATCGGGTCTCTCCATCCCTTTGCATCACCCACCAGGTACAACCTGGTCCCTGAGCAAAAACAACCCCACGGATGGGTTTGTCTTTGCTCAAGGCAGACTTTACCCAAACAGTTTTTCCAAGCATACCTCTCACATGCACCACTGGAACCATATCCCCGTCTGTCGTTTGTAGGGGTTCGGATTGGGCAGGGCCTGCTCGGCTGGTGGAGCCTCGGGTGTTAACTAACCAGGTGGCTCTTGCTAAATGCACCTCCCAGTTTTTGAAAGTCCCCCCACCCAGTGCCTTCAAGGCGGTTTTAAGCAGTCCATTACACCGCTCAACCTTCCCAGCTGCTGGTGCATGATAAGGGATGTGGTACACTCACTCAATGCCATGTTCTCTAGCCCAGGTGTTAATAAGGCTGTTCTTAAAATGAGTCCCATTGTCAGATTCAATTCTCTCAGGAGTGCCATGCCTCCAAAGGACTTGCTTTTCAAGGCCCAGGATGGTGTTCTGGGCAGTAGCGTGAGGCACAGGGTAGGTCTCCAACCATCCTGTGGTGGCTTCTACCATTGTGAGCACATGGCGCTTGCCTTGGCGGGTTTGAGGCAGTGTGATGTAATCAATCTGCCAGGCCTCCCCATACTTGTATTTGGACCACCGCCCACCATACCACAGGGGCTTCACCCGCTTGGCCTGCTTGATCGCAGCGCATGTCTCACAGTCATGGATCACCTGGGAGATACTGTCCATGGTCAGATCCACCCCTCGGTCTCGTGCCCACTTATAGGTGGCATCTCTGCCCTGATGGCCTGAGGCATCATGGGCCCATCGAGCTAGGAACAACTCTCCTTTATGTTGCCAATCCAAGTCTATCTGTGACACCTCTATTTTCGCTGCCTGATCTACCTGCTTGTTATTACAATGTTCTTCATTAGCCCGGCTCTTGGGGACGTGAGCATCTACATGACGGACCTTCACAGACAGCCTCTCTACTCGAGTGGCAATGTCTTTCCACTCCTCAGCAGCCCAGATTGGTTTTCCTCTGCGCTGCCAATTTGCCTTATTCCACCTTTCCAGCCAACCCCACAGAGCATTGGCTACCATGCATGAATCAGTGTAGAGGTAGATCTTTGGCCACTTCTCTCTTTCAGCTATGTCCAGAGCTAATTGAATGACTTTGAGTTCAGCAAATTGGCTCGATCCACCTTCTCCTTCAGTAGCCTGTGCAACTTGTCTTGTGGGGCTCCATACAGCAGCTTTCCATTTCGGGCTAGCGCCTACAATTCGGCAGGAACCATCAGTGAAGAGGGCATATTGTCTTTCACTCTCTGGTAGCTCGTTATATGGTGGGGCTTCTTCAGCACGCGTCACTTGCTCCTCTTCTTCTTCAGAAGATAACCCAAAAGTCTCACCTTCTGGCCAGTTTGTAATTATTTCCAAGATCCCAGGGCGATTTGGGTTTCCAATTCGTGCGCACTGCGTGATGAGGGCGATCCATTTGCTCCAAGTAGCGTCAGTGACGTGATGCGTGGAGGGAACCTTTCCTTTGAACATCCACCCCAGCACCGGTAGTCGGGGTGCCAGGAGGAGCTGTGCCTCTGTGCCGATTACCTCTGAGGCAGCTTGGACTCCTTCATAAGCTGCCAAGATTTCTTTCTCTGTTGGGGTGTAGTTGGCTTCAGACCTTCTGTAGCTTCGGCTCCAGAATCCCAGTGGTCGGCCCCGAGTCTCACCAGGCACCTTCTGCCAGAGGCTCCAGGACAGGCCATTGTTCCCGGCTGCAGAGTAGAGCACGTTCTTCACCTCTGGTCCTGTCCTGACTGGGCCAAGGGCTACGGCGTGAGCGATTTCCTGCTTGATCTGGGCAAAAGCTTGCTGCTGTTCGGGGCCCCAGTGGAAAACATTCTTCTTGCGGGTAACCAGGTAAAGAGGGCTCACGATCTGGATGTACTCAGGAATGTGCATCCTCCAGAAACCTATGGTGCCTAGGAAAGCTTGTGTTTCCTTCTTACTGGTCGGTGGAGACATCTCAGTGATCTTATTGATGACATCGGTGGGAATCTGACGTCGTCCATCTTGCCACTTTACTACCAGGAACTGGATCTCTCGGGCAGGTCCCTTGACTTTGCTCTTCTTGATGGCGAAACCAGCTTCCAGGAGAATTTGGATTATTCTCCCCCCTTTCTCAAATACCTCCGATGCTGTGTTCCCCCACACAATGATGTCATCAATGTACTGCAGATGTTCTGGGGCCTCACCCTTTTCCAGTGCAGCCTGGATCAGTCCATGGCAGATGGTGGGACTGTGCTTCCACCCCTGGGGCAGACGGTTCCAGGTGTCCTGCACACCCCTCCAGGTGAAAGCAAACTGAGGCCTGCACTCTGCAGCTAAAGGAATGGAGAAAAATGCATTGGCAATGTCAATAGTGGCATACCACTTTGCTGCTTTGGACTCCAGCTCATACTGGAGCTCCAACATGTCCGGCACAGCAGCACTCAGTGGTGGAGTCACTTCATTCAAAGCACAATAATCCACAGTCAATCTCCATTCCCCGTCAGACTTGCGCACAGGCCAGATGGGGCTGTTGAAGGGTGAGTGGGTCTTGCTGACCACCCCTTGGCTCTCCAGCTCACAAATCATCTTGTGGATGGGGATCACAGCATCTCGATTTGTCCGATACTGCCGGCGGTGCACTGTCGAGGTGGCAATTGGCACTTGTTGCTCTTCCACTTTCAGGAGCCCAACTGCAGAAGGATTCTCAGATAGCCCAGGCAAAGTGTTCAATTTCCTAATGCCCTCTGCCGCCACAGCAGCAATCCCAAATGCCCACCTGAGTCCCTTTGGGTCTTTGTAATAGCCATTCCGGAGGAAGTCTATGCCCAGAATACACGGGGCCTCTGGGCCGGTCACAATCGGATGCTTTTGCCACTCCTTCCCAGTCAGGCTCACCTCAGCTTTCAAAAGGGTCAACTGCTGTGATCCCCCCGTCACCCCAGCGATGGATACAGGTTCTGCCCCCACATGTCCCGATGGCATTAAAGTACACTGTGCCCCAGTATCAACCAATGCATCATATTTTTGTGGCTCTGATGTGCCAGGCCAACGAATCCACACCGTCCAGAAAACGCGGTTCTCCCGTGTCTCTTCCTGGCTAGAGGCAGGGCCCCTCTAGCCCTGGTTATCATTCTTTCCCTGGGCGTACATGCTCGAGGTACCTTCAAGGGGATCCAACATATCATCCACCCTTTTGTAACACCTGGTAGCTCGGTCATGGGAGGCTGAGGCTACTTTCCCCTTAGCGGAACCCCTCGGTTAGTGCCTCCGTCCTTGAGTTCACGCACTTGCGCTGCCAGGACAGAGGTGGGTTTCCCATCCCACCTTCTCATGTCCTCCCCATGCTCACACAGGAAAAACCACAGCTCAACTCGTGGGGTGTACCCTCGCTATCTAGTTGGGGGACGACAGGCTCTGACTTGGGGGCCTGTGACTTGCACTGGTGCCACACTGACCTTCCTCATCTCCTCCATCTCCTCCCTCATTTCCTTCCTCATCTCCTTCATCTCCTCTTTGAGGTCCTGGACCACAGCAGAGACATGAGCTTTCAGCGGGGCCATTGACCATACTGTCATAATTCCTGAGCTTGTTGGCAACAGAGCCCACTGTTTCTCGGTTATTGTCAGCATCAATTGTTGCAATGAAGGTGGTGTATTGCGATGGCCCTAATCTTGCCAGGTTCCACATCATCTGTCCTGTGCACCTGACCTTATCGGGGTCATTACCGTGCTGTCCATCCCTCCCAAAGAGTACCTCTAATACTGCCACCTCTCTTAGCTGTTGGATCCCTTCCTCAAGTGTCTTCCACTGCATTCTATGATGGTTCTCTTGCATTCTTTCTTTGTGAATGAACCTTTCTCTCACACACATTAAGAGCCGCTCCCAGAGAGAAAGGGGCCCTGGCTCCCTCACAAATACCTGGTTCACACCTGGGTCCTGGGGTCAACGATCCCAGATACCTTGCCTCACCACTATCCAGTTGCACACTTGTGCCCATAAGGTCCCAAACCCTAAGCAGCCAGGTGGTATAAGGCTCACGCCCCCTTCGCACAATGTCGTCTCGCATACCACAGAGACTGTCGTACGGCAGGGACTCAATGATTTCTGGCTCTGGCTCCCCTGCTGGTTGTGAGGGCCCTGGTTTCTCATCATCATTAACTGTGCGTACTGATTTGGTCTTACACTTCCACCTTTGCACAGGGGCGACTGCTGCTGGCTGTACTTGTCCTTGGGGTTCAGCTGAAACCTGGGCGGTTGTAACATCCGTGGGTTCCACTGCTGCACTGTCGGACTCACCCTCTTTGGGGCGGGGAGAGGTTTTTTCACTAGCTGAGGAGGTGTATTCCCTTAGCAATTGGCATATCCCCTGGTGCACCTGGCCCATCTCCTGGTGCACCTGGCCCATCTCCTGGCACATCTCCTGCATCCCTTTCGCCAGTACCCCCACCCATTTCCGGTAGTCCATTTCTGAGGTGGGCTGTTGGGCGGTATCAGGCTGTGGGGCAGGGTCTCTAGTGTCTGGGGCTGTGTCAGGCTCTGGGGCTGAATCAGGCTCTGGGGTAGGATCTCTAGTGTCTGGGGCCGTGTCAGGTTCCGGGGCAGGATCAGGCTCTGGGGTAGGAACTCTACTCTCTAGGGCCATGTCAGGTTCTGGGGCAGGATCAGGCTCTGGGGTAGGATCTCTAGTCTCTGGGGCTGGTGTCTGGGTAGTTATCCAAGCCAATCTCAACTTATCCTTGAATGCTAAATAGAGTAGGCCTACCAGCAGCAGGTGGTTAGTATTCAGAGGGAATCTAAACCCTTCGAAAATTGATGGGCTGGGTCCAAAGAGCTCGTTGAGGGGTTGGGGGAAAACTTCCCCTGGTGTAATTTCCTCACAGAAGGTACCATTGTTAACATAACCCCAAAAACATGCGCTCAGTGTGTGATAGCCGTTTATCCACGTGCCCACATTCCGGAGGAAGTTAAAAACCCATGAATTCCTCACCTTCTCGACCCACAGCACAAGCTGGATAACAGCAATGGTAGCCTTAGTGAGAGGACCCATATTCAAGTAAGGAGCTGCAAAGGGGAAGAATATAGCCACGGCCACATGCCACCCGAACCAGGGCAAAGTAGACCACATAGTGCTGCCTACCAAGGTTCCTATATCCAACACACAAAATTAAGTTATCCAGGAACTGTTATTCCTTTTTCACCTCTCTCTCTTAATGCCCTCAGGCCCCACGGTTGGGCGCCAAAATCTGTCTCGGTTTGAAAGACAGGTGTCTGCTAAGGAAGGCAGAAGCCTCCCTTGAAGTGGCAGATATAACCCCTTTCCCTCTGAGTTATTATGATTTTGAAATCAAGGGTCTTTAGGCAAAGATGTGGGAAATAGGAATAACAGTTCTTTACTATATATATATATATAGATAGATATATAGATATATAACCAGTCAAACAAAACAACAACAACTATGACAGTAACAGCAAACAATCACAAACCCAGTCTCAGCCTTCTTGGCTGTCAGGCTACTCCCCCTCAGGTGCAGTTCCGCTGGCAGCCGGCAGGTATCGCTGGCGGCTCCCGGTGAGCAGGGCAGGTGCGATGGTTCCCCCGCGGCTGCAGGGGGCGCTCCGGAGCGAGCTCGGGAAACATGCGGCTGCTCTGGTGCCCTGGGATCCCGGGGAAGGATGGAACAAAGGCTTCACAAACCCCTGGGCAGGCGATCCTGGACTCCCGGAACAGTAGACTGGAATGGCAGGCTGGAGCGGCAGGCACAAACCCAAATCCCGGGTGGCAGACGAGATGTATCCAAAAGGGGAACCCCCCGGGGCTCCAGGCAGGCAGGGTGAGCACGGCTACAATGCAGCGAAGGCTCGAAGCAGCAGCGGGGCAGGGAAAACAGCCTTGGGATCCCGGTGTTGTTTCCAGCAGAAAGGAAAGACGCCGAAAACGGGAACCAGCAGCTCCTCTCTCTGCAACTTCTCCGTCCAGACGCTGAGAGCAAACTGAACTGACAACCAGGTGAAAAACAAAAGTCTGGGCAGGCCCTTTTGCCTTTCTTAAGTACGGTCATCTTCTCTTAAGTACTGCCATTTATCTCCTAGCAACATGCATATGGGAAAAATTCCTTTAACAGAAAAAACTAGGACTAAACTAAAACCCCAGCATTATCCACCCCGAATTTTTTCCATACTAACATGTTACATGAAACTTAACCTTTTAAACCATATAAATACAAGCATCACCTAAATTATATACATATATACATGCTGATACTGATACAAGTACAGAGCCATGGGTAGTTCACTCTAAAACAAGGTCCCCTTGAGGTATGCATCGGGTCTCTCCATCCCTTTGCATCACCCACCAGGTACAACCTGGTCCCTGAGCAAAAACAACCCCACGGATGGGTTTGTCTTTGCTCAAGGCAGACTTTACCCAAACAGTTTTTCCAAGCATACCTCTCACATGCACCACTGGAACCATATCCCCGTCTGTCGTTTGTAGGGGTTCGGATTGGGCAGGGCCTGCTCGGCTGGTGGAGCCTCGGGTGTTAACTAACCAGGTGGCTCTTGCTAAATGCACCTCCCAGTTTTTGAAAGTCCCCCCACCCAGTGCCTTCAAGGCGGTTTTAAGCAGTCCATTACACCGCTCAACCTTCCCAGCTGCTGGTGCATGATAAGGGATGTGGTACACTCACTCAATGCCATGTTCTCTAGCCCAGGTGTTAATAAGGCTGTTCTTAAAATGAGTCCCATTGTCAGATTCAATTCTCTCAGGAGTGCCATGCCTCCAAAGGACTTGCTTTTCAAGGCCCAGGATGGTGTTCTGGGCAGTAGCGTGAGGCACAGGGTAGGTCTCCAACCATCCTGTGGTGGCTTCTACCATTGTGAGCACATGGCGCTTGCCTTGGCGGGTTTGAGGCAGTGTGATGTAATCAATCTGCCAGGCCTCCCCATACTTGTATTTGGACCACCGCCCACCATACCACAGGGGCTTCACCCGCTTGGCCTGCTTGATCGCAGCGCATGTCTCACAGTCATGGATCACCTGGGAGATACTGTCCATGGTCAGATCCACCCCTCGGTCTCGTGCCCACTTATAGGTGGCATCTCTGCCCTGATGGCCTGAGGCATCATGGGCCCATCGAGCTAGGAACAACTCTCCTTTATGTTGCCAATCCAAGTCTATCTGTGACACCTCTATTTTCGCTGCCTGATCTACCTGCTTGTTATTACAATGTTCTTCATTAGCCCGGCTCTTGGGGACGTGAGCATCTACATGACGGACCTTCACAGACAGCCTCTCTACTCGAGTGGCAATGTCTTTCCACTCCTCAGCAGCCCAGATTGGTTTTCCTCTGCGCTGCCAATTTGCCTTATTCCACCTTTCCAGCCAACCCCACAGAGCATTGGCTACCATGCATGAATCAGTGTAGAGGTAGATCTTTGGCCACTTCTCTCTTTCAGCTATGTCCAGAGCTAATTGAATGACTTTGAGTTCAGCAAATTGGCTCGATCCACCTTCTCCTTCAGTAGCCTGTGCAACTTGTCTTGTGGGGCTCCATACAGCAGCTTTCCATTTCGGGCTAGCGCCTACAATTCGGCAGGAACCATCAGTGAAGAGGGCATATTGTCTTTCACTCTCTGGTAGCTCGTTATATGGTGGGGCTTCTTCAGCACGCGTCACTTGCTCCTCTTCTTCTTCAGAAGATAACCCAAAAGTCTCACCTTCTGGCCAGTTTGTAATTATTTCCAAGATCCCAGGGCGATTTGGGTTTCCAATTCGTGCGCACTGCGTGATGAGGGCGATCCATTTGCTCCAAGTAGCGTCAGTGACGTGATGCGTGGAGGGAACCTTTCCTTTGAACATCCACCCCAGCACCGGTAGTCGGGGTGCCAGGAGGAGCTGTGCCTCTGTGCCGATTACCTCTGAGGCAGCTTGGACTCCTTCATAAGCTGCCAAGATTTCTTTCTCTGTTGGGGTGTAGTTGGCTTCAGACCCTCTGTAGCTTCGGCTCCAGAATCCCAGTGGTCGGCCCCGAGTCTCACCAGGCACCTTCTGCCAGAGGCTCCAGGACAGGCCATTGTTCCCGGCTGCAGAGTAGAGCACGTTCTTCACCTCTGGTCCTGTCCTGACTGGGCCAAGGGCTACGGCGTGAGCGATTTCCTGCTTGATCTGGGCAAAAGCTTGCTGCTGTTCGGGGCCCCAGTGGAAAACATTCTTCTTGCGGGTAACCAGGTAAAGAGGGCTCACGATCTGGATGTACTCAGGAATGTGCATCCTCCAGAAACCTATGGTGCCTAGGAAAGCTTGTGTTTCCTTCTTACTGGTCGGTGGAGACATCTCAGTGATCTTATTGATGACATCGGTGGGAATCTGACGTCGTCCATCTTGCCACTTTACTACCAGGAACTGGATCTCTCGGGCAGGTCCCTTGACTTTGCTCTTCTTGATGGCGAAACCAGCTTCCAGGAGAATTTGGATTATTCTCCCCCCTTTCTCAAATACCTCCGATGCTGTGTTCCCCCACACAATGATGTCATCAATGTACTGCAGATGTTCTGGGGCCTCACCCTTTTCCAGTGCAGCCTGGATCAGTCCATGGCAGATGGTGGGACTGTGCTTCCACCCCTGGGGCAGACGGTTCCAGGTGTCCTGCACACCCCTCCAGGTGAAAGCAAACTGAGGCCTGCACTCTGCAGCTAAAGGAATGGAGAAAAATGCATTGGCAATGTCAATAGTGGCATACCACTTTGCTGCTTTGGACTCCAGCTCATACTGGAGCTCCAACATGTCCGGCACAGCAGCACTCAGTGGTGGAGTCACTTCATTCAAAGCACAATAATCCACAGTCAATCTCCATTCCCCGTCAGACTTGCGCACAGGCCAGATGGGGCTGTTGAAGGGTGAGTGGGTCTTGCTGACCACCCCTTGGCTCTCCAGCTCACAAATCATCTTGTGGATGGGGATCACAGCATCTCGATTTGTCCGATACTGCCGGCGGTGCACTGTCGAGGTGGCAATTGGCACTTGTTGCTCTTCCACTTTCAGGAGCCCAACTGCAGAAGGATTCTCAGATAGCCCAGGCAAAGTGTTCAATTTCCTAATGCCCTCTGCCGCCACAGCAGCAATCCCAAATGCCCACCTGAGTCCCTTTGGGTCTTTGTAATAGCCATTCCGGAGGAAGTCTATGCCCAGAATACACGGGGCCTCTGGGCCGGTCACAATCGGATGCTTTTGCCACTCCTTCCCAGTCAGGCTCACCTCAGCTTTCAAAAGGGTCAACTGCTGTGATCCCCCCGTCACCCCAGCGATGGATACAGGTTCTGCCCCCACATGTCCCGATGGCATTAAAGTACACTGTGCCCCAGTATCAACCAATGCATCATATTTTTGTGGCTCTGATGTGCCAGGCCAACGAATCCACACCGTCCAGAAAACGCGGTTCTCCCGTGTCTCTTCCTGGCTAGAGGCAGGGCCCCTCTAGCCCTGGTTATCATTCTTTCCCTGGGCGTACATGCTCGAGGTACCTTCAAGGGGATCCAACATATCATCCACCCTTTTGTAACACCTGGTAGCTCGGTCATGGGAGGCTGAGGCTACTTTCCCCTTAGCGGAACCCCTCGGTTAGTGCCTCCGTCCTTGAGTTCACGCACTTGCGCTGCCAGGACAGAGGTGGGTTTCCCATCCCACCTTCTCATGTCCTCCCCATGCTCACACAGGAAAAACCACAGCTCAACTCGTGGGGTGTACCCTCGCTATCTAGTTGGGGGACGACAGGCTCTGACTTGGGGGCCTGTGACTTGCACTGGTGCCACACTGACCTTCCTCATCTCCTCCATCTCCTCCCTCATTTCCTTCCTCATCTCCTTCATCTCCTCTTTGAGGTCCTGGACCACAGCAGAGACATGAGCTTTCAGCGGGGCCATTGACCATACTGTCATAATTCCTGAGCTTGTTGGCAACAGAGCCCACTGTTTCTCGGTTATTGTCAGCATCAATTGTTGCAATGAAGGTGGTGTATTGCGATGGCCCTAATCTTGCCAGGTTCCACATCATCTGTCCTGTGCACCTGACCTTATCGGGGTCATTACCGTGCTGTCCATCCCTCCCAAAGAGTACCTCTAATACTGCCACCTCTCTTAGCTGTTGGATCCCTTCCTCAAGTGTCTTCCACTGCATTCTATGATGGTTCTCTTGCATTCTTTCTTTGTGAATGAACCTTTCTCTCACACACATTAAGAGCCGCTCCCAGAGAGAAAGGGGCCCTGGCTCCCTCACAAATACCTGGTTCACACCTGGGTCCTGGGTCAACGATCCCAGATACCTTGCCTCACCACTATCCAGTTGCACACTTGTGCCCATAAGGTCCCAAACCCTAAGCAGCCAGGTGGTATAAGGCTCACGCCCCCTTCGCACAATGTCGTCTCGCATACCACGGAGACTGTCGTACGGCAGGGACTCAATGATTTCTGGCTCTGGCTCCCCTGCTGGTTGTGAGGGCCCTGGTTTCTCATCATCATTAACTGTGCGTACTGATTTGGTCTTACACTTCCACCTTTGCACAGGGGCGACTGCTGCTGGCTGTACTTGTCCTTGGGGTTCAGCTGAAACCTGGGCGGTTGTAACATCCGTGGGTTCCACTGCTGCACTGTCGGACTCACCCTCTTTGGGGCGGGGAGAGGTTTTTTCACTAGCTGAGGAGGTGTATTCCCTTAGCAATTGGCATATCCCCTGGTGCACCTGGCCCATCTCCTGGTGCACCTGGCCCATCTCCTGGCACATCTCCTGCATCCCTTTCGCCAGTACCCCCACCCATTTCCGGTAGTCCATTTCTGAGGTGGGCTGTTGGGCGGTATCAGGCTGTGGGGCAGGGTCTCTAGTGTCTGGGGCTGTGTCAGGCTCTGGGGCTGAATCAGGCTCTGGGGTAGGATCTCTAGTGTCTGGGGCCGTGTCAGGTTCCGGGGCAGGATCAGGCTCTGGGGTAGGAACTCTACTCTCTAGGGCCATGTCAGGTTCTGGGGCAGGATCAGGCTCTGGGGTAGGATCTCTAGTCTCTGGGGCTGGTGTCTGGGTAGTTATCCAAGCCAATCTCAACTTATCCTTGAATGCTAAATAGAGTAGGCCTACCAGCAGCAGGTGGTTAGTATTCAGAGGGAATCTAAACCCTTCGAAAATTGATGGGCTGGGTCCAAAGAGCTCGTTGAGGGGTTGGGGGAAAACTTCCCCTGGTGTAATTTCCTCACAGAAGGTACCATTGTTAACATAACCCCAAAAACATGCGCTCAGTGTGTGATAGCCGTTTATCCACGTGCCCACATTCCGGAGGAAGTTAAAAACCCATGAATTCCTCACCTTCTCGACCCACAGCACAAGCTGGATAACAGCAATGGTAGCCTTAGTGAGAGGACCCATATTCAAGTAAGGAGCTGCAAAGGGGAAGAATATAGCCACGGCCACATGCCACCCGAACCAGGGCAAAGTAGACCACATAGTGCTGCCTACCAAGGTTCCTATATCCAACACACAAAATTAAGTTATCCAGGAACTGTTATTCCTTTTTCACCTCTCTCTCTTAATGCCCTCAGGCCCCACGGTTGGGCGCCAAAATCTGTCTCGGTTTGAAAGACAGGTGTCTGCTAAGGAAGGCAGAAGCCTCCCTTGAAGTGGCAGATATAACCCCTTTCCCTCTGAGTTATTATGATTTTGAAATCAAGGGTCTTTAGGCAAAGATGTGGGAAATAGGAATAACAGTTCTTTACTATATATATATATATATATATAGATATATAGATATATAACCAGTCAAACAAAACAACAACAACTATGACAGTAACAGCAAACAATCACAAACCCAGTCTCAGCCTTCTTGGCTGTCAGGCTACTCCCCCTCAGGTGCAGTTCCGCTGGCAGCCGGCAGGTATTGCTGGCGGCTCCCGGTGAGCAGGGCAGGTGCGATGGTTCCCCCGCGGCTGCAGGGGGCGCTCCGGAGCGAGCTCGGGAAACATGCGGCTGCTCTGGTGCCCTGGGATCCCGGGGAAGGATGGAACAAAGGCTTCACAAACCCCTGGGCAGGCGATCCTGGACTCCCGGAACAGTAGACTGGAATGGCAGGCTGGAGCGGCAGGCACAAACCCAAATCCCGGGTGGCAGACGAGATGTATCCAAAAGGGGAACCCCCCGGGGCTCCAGGCAGGCAGGGTGAGCACGGCTACAATGCAGCGAAGGCTCGAAGCAGCAGCGGGGCAGGGAAAACAGCCTTGGGATCCCGGTGTTGTTTCCAGCAGAAAGGAAAGACGCCGAAAACGGGAACCAGCAGCTCCTCTCTCTGCAACTTCTCCGTCCAGACGCTGAGAGCAAACTGAACTGACAACCAGGTGAAAAACAAAAGTCTGGGCAGGCCCTTTTGCCTTTCTTAAGTACGGTCATCTTCTCTTAAGTACTGCCATTTATCTCCTAGCAACATGCATATGGGAAAAATTCCTTTAACAGAAAAAACTAGGACTAAACTAAAACCCCAGCATTATCCACCCCGAATTTTTTCCATACTAACATGTTACATGAAACTTAACCTTTTAAACCATATAAATACAAGCATCACCTAAATTATATACATATATACATGCTGATACTGATACAAGTACAGAGCCATGGGTAGTTCACTCTAAAACAAGGTCCCCTTGAGGTATGCATCGGGTCTCTCCATCCCTTTGCATCACCCACCAGGTACAACCTGGTCCCTGAGCAAAAACAACCCCACGGATGGGTTTGTCTTTGCTCAAGGCAGACTTTACCCAAACAGTTTTTCCAAGCATACCTCTCACATGCACCACTGGAACCATATCCCCGTCTGTCGTTTGTAGGGGTTCGGATTGGGCAGGGCCTGCTCGGCTGGTGGAGCCTCGGGTGTTAACTAACCAGGTGGCTCTTGCTAAATGCACCTCCCAGTTTTTGAAAGTCCCCCCACCCAGTGCCTTCAAGGCGGTTTTAAGCAGTCCATTACACCGCTCAACCTTCCCAGCTGCTGGTGCATGATAAGGGATGTGGTACACTCACTCAATGCCATGTTCTCTAGCCCAGGTGTTAATAAGGCTGTTCTTAAAATGAGTCCCATTGTCAGATTCAATTCTCTCAGGAGTGCCATGCCTCCAAAGGACTTGCTTTTCAAGGCCCAGGATGGTGTTCTGGGCAGTAGCGTGAGGCACAGGGTAGGTCTCCAACCATCCTGTGGTGGCTTCTACCATTGTGAGCACATGGCGCTTGCCTTGGCGGGTTTGAGGCAGTGTGATGTAATCAATCTGCCAGGCCTCCCCATACTTGTATTTGGACCACCGCCCACCATACCACAGGGGCTTCACCCGCTTGGCCTGCTTGATCGCAGCGCATGTCTCACAGTCATGGATCACCTGGGAGATACTGTCCATGGTCAGATCCACCCCTCGGTCTCGTGCCCACTTATAGGTGGCATCTCTGCCCTGATGGCCTGAGGCATCATGGGCCCATCGAGCTAGGAACAACTCTCCTTTATGTTGCCAATCCAAGTCTATCTGTGACACCTCTATTTTCGCTGCCTGATCTACCTGCTTGTTATTACAATGTTCTTCATTAGCCCGGCTCTTGGGGACGTGAGCATCTACATGACGGACCTTCACAGACAGCCTCTCTACTCGAGTGGCAATGTCTTTCCACTCCTCAGCAGCCCAGATTGGTTTTCCTCTGCGCTGCCAATTTGCCTTATTCCACCTTTCCAGCCAACCCCACAGAGCATTGGCTACCATGCATGAATCAGTGTAGAGGTAGATCTTTGGCCACTTCTCTCTTTCAGCTATGTCCAGAGCTAATTGAATGACTTTGAGTTCAGCAAATTGGCTCGATCCACCTTCTCCTTCAGTAGCCTGTGCAACTTGTCTTGTGGGGCTCCATACAGCAGCTTTCCATTTCGGGCTAGCGCCTACAATTCGGCAGGAACCATCAGTGAAGAGGGCATATTGTCTTTCACTCTCTGGTAGCTCGTTATATGGTGGGGCTTCTTCAGCACGCGTCACTTGCTCCTCTTCTTCTTCAGAAGATAACCCAAAAGTCTCACCTTCTGGCCAGTTTGTAATTATTTCCAAGATCCCAGGGCGATTTGGGTTTCCAATTCGTGCGCACTGCGTGATGAGGGCGATCCATTTGCTCCAAGTAGCGTCAGTGACGTGATGCGTGGAGGGAACCTTTCCTTTGAACATCCACCCCAGCACCGGTAGTCGGGGTGCCAGGAGGAGCTGTGCCTCTGTGCCGATTACCTCTGAGGCAGCTTGGACTCCTTCATAAGCTGCCAAGATTTCTTTCTCTGTTGGGGTGTAGTTGGCTTCAGACCCTCTGTAGCTTCGGCTCCAGAATCCCAGTGGTCGGCCCCGAGTCTCACCAGGCACCTTCTGCCAGAGGCTCCAGGACAGGCCATTGTTCCCGGCTGCAGAGTAGAGCACGTTCTTCACCTCTGGTCCTGTCCTGACTGGGCCAAGGGCTACGGCGTGAGCGATTTCCTGCTTGATCTGGGCAAAAGCTTGCTGCTGTTCGGGGCCCCAGTGGAAAACATTCTTCTTGCGGGTAACCAGGTAAAGAGGGCTCACGATCTGGATGTACTCAGGAATGTGCATCCTCCAGAAACCTATGGTGCCTAGGAAAGCTTGTGTTTCCTTCTTACTGGTCGGTGGAGACATCTCAGTGATCTTATTGATGACATCGGTGGGAATCTGACGTCGTCCATCTTGCCACTTTACTACCAGGAACTGGATCTCTCGGGCAGGTCCCTTGACTTTGCTCTTCTTGATGGCGAAACCAGCTTCCAGGAGAATTTGGATTATTCTCCCCCCTTTCTCAAATACCTCCGATGCTGTGTTCCCCCACACAATGATGTCATCAATGTACTGCAGATGTTCTGGGGCCTCACCCTTTTCCAGTGCAGCCTGGATCAGTCCATGGCAGATGGTGGGACTGTGCTTCCACCCCTGGGGCAGACGGTTCCAGGTGTCCTGCACACCCCTCCAGGTGAAAGCAAACTGAGGCCTGCACTCTGCAGCTAAAGGAATGGAGAAAAATGCATTGGCAATGTCAATAGTGGCATACCACTTTGCTGCTTTGGACTCCAGCTCATACTGGAGCTCCAACATGTCCGGCACAGCAGCACTCAGTGGTGGAGTCACTTCATTCAAAGCACAATAATCCACAGTCAATCTCCATTCCCCGTCAGACTTGCGCACAGGCCAGATGGGGCTGTTGAAGGGTGAGTGGGTCTTGCTGACCACCCCTTGGCTCTCCAGCTCACAAATCATCTTGTGGATGGGGATCACAGCATCTCGATTTGTCCGATACTGCCGGCGGTGCACTGTCGAGGTGGCAATTGGCACTTGTTGCTCTTCCACTTTCAGGAGCCCAACTGCAGAAGGATTCTCAGATAGCCCAGGCAAAGTGTTCAATTTCCTAATGCCCTCTGCCGCCACAGCAGCAATCCCAAATGCCCACCTGAGTCCCTTTGGGTCTTTGTAATAGCCATTCCGGAGGAAGTCTATGCCCAGAATACACGGGGCCTCTGGGCCGGTCACAATCGGATGCTTTTGCCACTCCTTCCCAGTCAGGCTCACCTCAGCTTTCAAAAGGGTCAACTGCTGTGATCCCCCCGTCACCCCAGCGATGGATACAGGTTCTGCCCCCACATGTCCCGATGGCATTAAAGTACACTGTGCCCCAGTATCAACCAATGCATCATATTTTTGTGGCTCTGATGTGCCAGGCCAACGAATCCACACCGTCCAGAAAACGCGGTTCTCCCGTGTCTCTTCCTGGCTAGAGGCAGGGCCCCTCTAGCCCTGGTTATCATTCTTTCCCTGGGCGTACATGCTCGAGGTACCTTCAAGGGGATCCAACATATCATCCACCCTTTTGTAACACCTGGTAGCTCGGTCATGGGAGGCTGAGGCTACTTTCCCCTTAGCGGAACCCCTCGGTTAGTGCCTCCGTCCTTGAGTTCACGCACTTGCGCTGCCAGGACAGAGGTGGGTTTCCCATCCCACCTTCTCATGTCCTCCCCATGCTCACACAGGAAAAACCACAGCTCAACTCGTGGGGTGTACCCTCGCTATCTAGTTGGGGGACGACAGGCTCTGACTTGGGGGCCTGTGACTTGCACTGGTGCCACACTGACCTTCCTCATCTCCTCCATCTCCTCCCTCATTTCCTTCCTCATCTCCTTCATCTCCTCTTTGAGGTCCTGGACCACAGCAGAGACATGAGCTTTCAGCGGGGCCATTGACCATACTGTCATAATTCCTGAGCTTGTTGGCAACAGAGCCCACTGTTTCTCGGTTATTGTCAGCATCAATTGTTGCAATGAAGGTGGTGTATTGCGATGGCCCTAATCTTGCCAGGTTCCACATCATCTGTCCTGTGCACCTGACCTTATCGGGGTCATTACCGTGCTGTCCATCCCTCCCAAAGAGTACCTCTAATACTGCCACCTCTCTTAGCTGTTGGATCCCTTCCTCAAGTGTCTTCCACTGCATTCTATGATGGTTCTCTTGCATTCTTTCTTTGTGAATGAACCTTTCTCTCACACTCATTAAGAGCCGCTCCCAGAGAGAAAGGGGCCCTGGCTCCCTCACAAATACCTGGTTCACACCTGGGTCCTGGGTCAACGATCCCAGATACCTTGCCTCACCACTATCCAGTTGCACACTTGTGCCCATAAGGTCCCAAACCCTAAGCAGCCAGGTGGTATAAGGCTCACGCCCCCTTCGCACAATGTCGTCTCGCATACCACGGAGACTGTCGTACGGCAGGGACTCAATGATTTCTGGCTCTGGCTCCCCTGCTGGTTGTGAGGGCCCTGGTTTCTCATCATCATTAACTGTGCGTACTGATTTGGTCTTACACTTCCACCTTTGCACAGGGGCGACTGCTGCTGGCTGTACTTGTCCTTGGGGTTCAGCTGAAACCTGGGCGGTTGTAACATCCGTGGGTTCCACTGCTGCACTGTCGGACTCACCCTCTTTGGGGCGGGGAGAGGTTTTTTCACTAGCTGAGGAGGTGTATTCCCTTAGCAATTGGCATATCCCCTGGTGCACCTGGCCCATCTCCTGGTGCACCTGGCCCATCTCCTGGCACATCTCCTGCATCCCTTTCGCCAGTACCCCCACCCATTTCCGGTAGTCCATTTCTGAGGTGGGCTGTTGGGCGGTATCAGGCTGTGGGGCAGGGTCTCTAGTGTCTGGGGCTGTGTCAGGCTCTGGGGCTGAATCAGGCTCTGGGGTAGGATCTCTAGTGTCTGGGGCCGTGTCAGGTTCCGGGGCAGGATCAGGCTCTGGGGTAGGAACTCTACTCTCTAGGGCCATGTCAGGTTCTGGGGCAGGATCAGGCTCTGGGGTAGGATCTCTAGTCTCTGGGGCTGGTGTCTGGGTAGTTATCCAAGCCAATCTCAACTTATCCTTGAATGCTAAATAGAGTAGGCCTACCAGCTGCAGGTGGTTAGTATTCAGAGGGAATCTAAACCCTTCGAAAATTGATGGGCTGGGTCCAAAGAGCTCGTTGAGGGGTTGGGGGAAAACTTCCCCTGGTGTAATTTCCTCACAGAAGGTACCATTGTTAACATAACCCCAAAAACATGCGCTCAGTGTGTGATAGCCGTTTATCCACGTGCCCACATTCCGGAGGAAGTTAAAAACCCATGAATTCCTCACCTTCTCGACCCACAGCACAAGCTGGATAACAGCAATGGTAGCCTTAGTGAGAGGACCCATATTCAAGTAAGGAGCTGCAAAGGGGAAGAATATAGCCACGGCCACATGCCACCCGAACCAGGGCAAAGTAGACCACATAGTGCTGCCTACCAAGGTTCCTATATCCAACACACAAAATTAAGTTATCCAGGAACTGTTATTCCTTTTTCACCTCTCTCTCTTAATGCCCTCAGGCCCCACGGTTGGGCGCCAAAATCTGTCTCGGTTTGAAAGACAGGTGTCTGCTAAGGAAGGCAGAAGCCTCCCTTGAAGTGGCAGATATAACCCCTTTCCCTCTGAGTTATTATGATTTTGAAATCAAGGGTCTTTAGGCAAAGATGTGGGAAATAGGAATAACAGTTCTTTACTATATATATATATATATATATAGATATATAGATATATAACCAGTCAAACAAAACAACAACAACTATGACAGTAACAGCAAACAATCACAAACCCAGTCTCAGCCTTCTTGGCTGTCAGGCTACTCCCCCTCAGGTGCAGTTCCGCTGGCAGCCGGCAGGTATCGCTGGCGGCTCCCGGTGAGCAGGGCAGGTGCGATGGTTCCCCCGCGGCTGCAGGGGGCGCTCCGGAGCGAGCTCGGGAAACATGCGGCTGCTCTGGTGCCCTGGGATCCCGGGGAAGGATGGAACAAAGGCTTCACAAACCCCTGGGCAGGCGATCCTGGACTCCCGGAACAGTAGACTGGAATGGCAGGCTGGAGCGGCAGGCACAAACCCAAATCCCGGGTGGCAGACGAGATGTATCCAAAAGGGGAACCCCCCGGGGCTCCAGGCAGGCAGGGTGAGCACGGCTACAATGCAGCGAAGGCTCGAAGCAGCAGCGGGGCAGGGAAAACAGCCTTGGGATCCCGGTGTTGTTTCCAGCAGAAAGGAAAGACGCCGAAAACGGGAACCAGCAGCTCCTCTCTCTGCAACTTCTCCGTCCAGACGCTGAGAGCAAACTGAACTGACAACCAGGTGAAAAACAAAAGTCTGGGCAGGCCCTTTTGCCTTTCTTAAGTACGGTCATCTTCTCTTAAGTACTGCCATTTATCTCCTAGCAACATGCATATGGGAAAAATTCCTTTAACAGAAAAAACTAGGACTAAACTAAAACCCCAGCATTATCCACCCCGAATTTTTTCCATACTAACATGTTACATGAAACTTAACCTTTTAAACCATATAAATACAAGCATCACCTAAATTATATACATATATACATGCTGATACTGATACAAGTACAGAGCCATGGGTAGTTCACTCTAAAACAAGGTCCCCTTGAGGTATGCATCGGGTCTCTCCATCCCTTTGCATCACCCACCAGGTACAACCTGGTCCCTGAGCAAAAACAACCCCACGGATGGGTTTGTCTTTGCTCAAGGCAGACTTTACCCAAACAGTTTTTCCAAGCATACCTCTCACATGCACCACTGGAACCATATCCCCGTCTGTCGTTTGTAGGGGTTCGGATTGGGCAGGGCCTGCTCGGCTGGTGGAGCCTCGGGTGTTAACTAACCAGGTGGCTCTTGCTAAATGCACCTCCCAGTTTTTGAAAGTCCCCCCACCCAGTGCCTTCAAGGCGGTTTTAAGCAGTCCATTACACCGCTCAACCTTCCCAGCTGCTGGTGCATGATAAGGGATGTGGTACACTCACTCAATGCCATGTTCTCTAGCCCAGGTGTTAATAAGGCTGTTCTTAAAATGAGTCCCATTGTCAGATTCAATTCTCTCAGGAGTGCCATGCCTCCAAAGGACTTGCTTTTCAAGGCCCAGGATGGTGTTCTGGGCAGTAGCGTGAGGCACAGGGTAGGTCTCCAACCATCCTGTGGTGGCTTCTACCATTGTGAGCACATGGCGCTTGCCTTGGCGGGTTTGAGGCAGTGTGATGTAATCAATCTGCCAGGCCTCCCCATACTTGTATTTGGACCACCGCCCACCATACCACAGGGGCTTCACCCGCTTGGCCTGCTTGATCGCAGCGCATGTCTCACAGTCATGGATCACCTGGGAGATACTGTCCATGGTCAGATCCACCCCTCGGTCTCGTGCCCACTTATAGGTGGCATCTCTGCCCTGATGGCCTGAGGCATCATGGGCCCATCGAGCTAGGAACAACTCTCCTTTATGTTGCCAATCCAAGTCTATCTGTGACACCTCTATTTTCGCTGCCTGATCTACCTGCTTGTTATTACAATGTTCTTCATTAGCCCGGCTCTTGGGGACGTGAGCATCTACATGACGGACCTTCACAGACAGCCTCTCTACTCGAGTGGCAATGTCTTTCCACTCCTCAGCAGCCCAGATTGGTTTTCCTCTGCGCTGCCAATTTGCCTTATTCCACCTTTCCAGCCAACCCCACAGAGCATTGGCTACCATGCATGAATCAGTGTAGAGGTAGATCTTTGGCCACTTCTCTCTTTCAGCTATGTCCAGAGCTAATTGAATGACTTTGAGTTCAGCAAATTGGCTCGATCCACCTTCTCCTTCAGTAGCCTGTGCAACTTGTCTTGTGGGGCTCCATACAGCAGCTTTCCATTTCGGGCTAGCGCCTACAATTCGGCAGGAACCATCAGTGAAGAGGGCATATTGTCTTTCACTCTCTGGTAGCTCGTTATATGGTGGGGCTTCTTCAGCACGCGTCACTTGCTCCTCTTCTTCTTCAGAAGATAACCCAAAAGTCTCACCTTCTGGCCAGTTTGTAATTATTTCCAAGATCCCAGGGCGATTTGGGTTTCCAATTCGTGCGCACTGCGTGATGAGGGCGATCCATTTGCTCCAAGTAGCGTCAGTGACGTGATGCGTGGAGGGAACCTTTCCTTTGAACATCCACCCCAGCACCGGTAGTCGGGGTGCCAGGAGGAGCTGTGCCTCTGTGCCGATTACCTCTGAGGCAGCTTGGACTCCTTCATAAGCTGCCAAGATTTCTTTCTCTGTTGGGGTGTAGTTGGCTTCAGACCCTCTGTAGCTTCGGCTCCAGAATCCCAGTGGTCGGCCCCGAGTCTCACCAGGCACCTTCTGCCAGAGGCTCCAGGACAGGCCATTGTTCCCGGCTGCAGAGTAGAGCACGTTCTTCACCTCTGGTCCTGTCCTGACTGGGCCAAGGGCTACGGCGTGAGCGATTTCCTGCTTGATCTGGGCAAAAGCTTGCTGCTGTTCGGGGCCCCAGTGGAAAACATTCTTCTTGCGGGTAACCAGGTAAAGAGGGCTCACGATCTGGATGTACTCAGGAATGTGCATCCTCCAGAAACCTATGGTGCCTAGGAAAGCTTGTGTTTCCTTCTTACTGGTCGGTGGAGACATCTCAGTGATCTTATTGATGACATCGGTGGGAATCTGACGTCGTCCATCTTGCCACTTTACTACCAGGAACTGGATCTCTCGGGCAGGTCCCTTGACTTTGCTCTTCTTGATGGCGAAACCAGCTTCCAGGAGAATTTGGATTATTCTCCCCCCTTTCTCAAATACCTCCGATGCTGTGTTCCCCCACACAATGATGTCATCAATGTACTGCAGATGTTCTGGGGCCTCACCCTTTTCCAGTGCAGCCTGGATCAGTCCATGGCAGATGGTGGGACTGTGCTTCCACCCCTGGGGCAGACGGTTCCAGGTGTCCTGCACACCCCTCCAGGTGAAAGCAAACTGAGGCCTGCACTCTGCAGCTAAAGGAATGGAGAAAAATGCATTGGCAATGTCAATAGTGGCATACCACTTTGCTGCTTTGGACTCCAGCTCATACTGGAGCTCCAACATGTCCGGCACAGCAGCACTCAGTGGTGGAGTCACTTCATTCAAAGCACAATAATCCACAGTCAATCTCCATTCCCCGTCAGACTTGCGCACAGGCCAGATGGGGCTGTTGAAGGGTGAGTGGGTCTTGCTGACCACCCCTTGGCTCTCCAGCTCACAAATCATCTTGTGGATGGGGATCACAGCATCTCGATTTGTCCGATACTGCCGGCGGTGCACTGTCGAGGTGGCAATTGGCACTTGTTGCTCTTCCACTTTCAGGAGCCCAACTGCAGAAGGATTCTCAGATAGCCCAGGCAAAGTGTTCAATTTCCTAATGCCCTCTGCCGCCACAGCAGCAATCCCAAATGCCCACCTGAGTCCCTTTGGGTCTTTGTAATAGCCATTCCGGAGGAAGTCTATGCCCAGAATACACGGGGCCTCTGGGCCGGTCACAATCGGATGCTTTTGCCACTCCTTCCCAGTCAGGCTCACCTCAGCTTTCAAAAGGGTCAACTGCTGTGATCCCCCCGTCACCCCAGCGATGGATACAGGTTCTGCCCCCACATGTCCCGATGGCATTAAAGTACACTGTGCCCCAGTATCAACCAATGCATCATATTTTTGTGGCTCTGATGTGCCAGGCCAACGAATCCACACCGTCCAGAAAACGCGGTTCTCCCGTGTCTCTTCCTGGCTAGAGGCAGGGCCCCTCTAGCCCTGGTTATCATTCTTTCCCTGGGCGTACATGCTCGAGGTACCTTCAAGGGGATCCAACATATCATCCACCCTTTTGTAACACCTGGTAGCTCGGTCATGGGAGGCTGAGGCTACTTTCCCCTTAGCGGAACCCCTCGGTTAGTGCCTCCGTCCTTGAGTTCACGCACTTGCGCTGCCAGGACAGAGGTGGGTTTCCCATCCCACCTTCTCATGTCCTCCCCATGCTCACACAGGAAAAACCACAGCTCAACTCGTGGGGTGTACCCTCGCTATCTAGTTGGGGGACGACAGGCTCTGACTTGGGGGCCTGTGACTTGCACTGGTGCCACACTGACCTTCCTCATCTCCTCCATCTCCTCCCTCATTTCCTTCCTCATCTCCTTCATCTCCTCTTTGAGGTCCTGGACCACAGCAGAGACATGAGCTTTCAGCGGGGCCATTGACCATACTGTCATAATTCCTGAGCTTGTTGGCAACAGAGCCCACTGTTTCTCGGTTATTGTCAGCATCAATTGTTGCAATGAAGGTGGTGTATTGCGATGGCCCTAATCTTGCCAGGTTCCACATCATCTGTCCTGTGCACCTGACCTTATCGGGGTCATTACCGTGCTGTCCATCCCTCCCAAAGAGTACCTCTAATACTGCCACCTCTCTTAGCTGTTGGATCCCTTCCTCAAGTGTCTTCCACTGCATTCTATGATGGTTCTCTTGCATTCTTTCTTTGTGAATGAACCTTTCTCTCACACTCATTAAGAGCCGCTCCCAGAGAGAAAGGGGCCCTGGCTCCCTCACAAATACCTGGTTCACACCTGGGTCCTGGGTCAACGATCCCAGATACCTTGCCTCACCACTATCCAGTTGCACACTTGTGCCCATAAGGTCCCAAACCCTAAGCAGCCAGGTGGTATAAGGCTCACGCCCCCTTCGCACAATGTCGTCTCGCATACCACGGAGACTGTCGTACGGCAGGGACTCAATGATTTCTGGCTCTGGCTCCCCTGCTGGTTGTGAGGGCCCTGGTTTCTCATCATCATTAACTGTGCGTACTGATTTGGTCTTACACTTCCACCTTTGCACAGGGGCGACTGCTGCTGGCTGTACTTGTCCTTGGGGTTCAGCTGAAACCTGGGCGGTTGTAACATCCGTGGGTTCCACTGCTGCACTGTCGGACTCACCCTCTTTGGGGCGGGGAGAGGTTTTTTCACTAGCTGAGGAGGTGTATTCCCTTAGCAATTGGCATATCCCCTGGTGCACCTGGCCCATCTCCTGGTGCACCTGGCCCATCTCCTGGCACATCTCCTGCATCCCTTTCGCCAGTACCCCCACCCATTTCCGGTAGTCCATTTCTGAGGTGGGCTGTTGGGCGGTATCAGGCTGTGGGGCAGGGTCTCTAGTGTCTGGGGCTGTGTCAGGCTCTGGGGCTGAATCAGGCTCTGGGGTAGGATCTCTAGTGTCTGGGGCCGTGTCAGGTTCCGGGGCAGGATCAGGCTCTGGGGTAGGAACTCTACTCTCTAGGGCCATGTCAGGTTCTGGGGCAGGATCAGGCTCTGGGGTAGGATCTCTAGTCTCTGGGGCTGGTGTCTGGGTAGTTATCCAAGCCAATCTCAACTTATCCTTGAATGCTAAATAGAGTAGGCCTACCAGCTGCAGGTGGTTAGTATTCAGAGGGAATCTAAACCCTTCGAAAATTGATGGGCTGGGTCCAAAGAGCTCGTTGAGGGGTTGGGGGAAAACTTCCCCTGGTGTAATTTCCTCACAGAAGGTACCATTGTTAACATAACCCCAAAAACATGCGCTCAGTGTGTGATAGCCGTTTATCCACGTGCCCACATTCCGGAGGAAGTTAAAAACCCATGAATTCCTCACCTTCTCGACCCACAGCACAAGCTGGATAACAGCAATGGTAGCCTTAGTGAGAGGACCCATATTCAAGTAAGGAGCTGCAAAGGGGAAGAATATAGCCACGGCCACATGCCACCCGAACCAGGGCAAAGTAGACCACATAGTGCTGCCTACCAAGGTTCCTATATCCAACACACAAAATTAAGTTATCCAGGAACTGTTATTCCTTTTTCACCTCTCTCTCTTAATGCCCTCAGGCCCCACGGTTGGGCGCCAAAATCTGTCTCGGTTTGAAAGACAGGTGTCTGCTAAGGAAGGCAGAAGCCTCCCTTGAAGTGGCAGATATAACCCCTTTCCCTCTGAGTTATTATGATTTTGAAATCAAGGGTCTTTAGGCAAAGATGTGGGAAATAGGAATAACAGTTCTTTACTATATATATATATATATATATAGATATATAGATATATAACCAGTCAAACAAAACAACAACAACTATGACAGTAACAGCAAACAATCACAAACCCAGTCTCAGCCTTCTTGGCTGTCAGGCTACTCCCCCTCAGGTGCAGTTCCGCTGGCAGCCGGCAGGTATCGCTGGCGGCTCCCGGTGAGCAGGGCAGGTGCGATGGTTCCCCCGCGGCTGCAGGGGGCGCTCCGGAGCGAGCTCGGGAAACATGCGGCTGCTCTGGTGCCCTGGGATCCCGGGGAAGGATGGAACAAAGGCTTCACAAACCCCTGGGCAGGCGATCCTGGACTCCCGGAACAGTAGACTGGAATGGCAGGCTGGAGCGGCAGGCACAAACCCAAATCCCGGGTGGCAGACGAGATGTATCCAAAAGGGGAACCCCCCGGGGCTCCAGGCAGGCAGGGTGAGCACGGCTACAATGCAGCGAAGGCTCGAAGCAGCAGCGGGGCAGGGAAAACAGCCTTGGGATCCCGGTGTTGTTTCCAGCAGAAAGGAAAGACGCCGAAAACGGGAACCAGCAGCTCCTCTCTCTGCAACTTCTCCGTCCAGACGCTGAGAGCAAACTGAACTGACAACCAGGTGAAAAACAAAAGTCTGGGCAGGCCCTTTTGCCTTTCTTAAGTACGGTCATCTTCTCTTAAGTACTGCCATTTATCTCCTAGCAACATGCATATGGGAAAAATTCCTTTAACAGAAAAAACTAGGACTAAACTAAAACCCCAGCATTATCCACCCCGAATTTTTTCCATACTAACATGTTACATGAAACTTAACCTTTTAAACCATATAAATACAAGCATCACCTAAATTATATACATATATACATGCTGATACTGATACAAGTACAGAGCCATGGGTAGTTCACTCTAAAACAAGGTCCCCTTGAGGTATGCATCGGGTCTCTCCATCCCTTTGCATCACCCACCAGGTACAACCTGGTCCCTGAGCAAAAACAACCCCACGGATGGGTTTGTCTTTGCTCAAGGCAGACTTTACCCAAACAGTTTTTCCAAGCATACCTCTCACATGCACCACTGGAACCATATCCCCGTCTGTCGTTTGTAGGGGTTCGGATTGGGCAGGGCCTGCTCGGCTGGTGGAGCCTCGGGTGTTAACTAACCAGGTGGCTCTTGCTAAATGCACCTCCCAGTTTTTGAAAGTCCCCCCACCCAGTGCCTTCAAGGCGGTTTTAAGCAGTCCATTACACCGCTCAACCTTCCCAGCTGCTGGTGCATGATAAGGGATGTGGTACACTCACTCAATGCCATGTTCTCTAGCCCAGGTGTTAATAAGGCTGTTCTTAAAATGAGTCCCATTGTCAGATTCAATTCTCTCAGGAGTGCCATGCCTCCAAAGGACTTGCTTTTCAAGGCCCAGGATGGTGTTCTGGGCAGTAGCGTGAGGCACAGGGTAGGTCTCCAACCATCCTGTGGTGGCTTCTACCATTGTGAGCACATGGCGCTTGCCTTGGCGGGTTTGAGGCAGTGTGATGTAATCAATCTGCCAGGCCTCCCCATACTTGTATTTGGACCACCGCCCACCATACCACAGGGGCTTCACCCGCTTGGCCTGCTTGATCGCAGCGCATGTCTCACAGTCATGGATCACCTGGGAGATACTGTCCATGGTCAGATCCACCCCTCGGTCTCGTGCCCACTTATAGGTGGCATCTCTGCCCTGATGGCCTGAGGCATCATGGGCCCATCGAGCTAGGAACAACTCTCCTTTATGTTGCCAATCCAAGTCTATCTGTGACACCTCTATTTTCGCTGCCTGATCTACCTGCTTGTTATTACAATGTTCTTCATTAGCCCGGCTCTTGGGGACGTGAGCATCTACATGACGGACCTTCACAGACAGCCTCTCTACTCGAGTGGCAATGTCTTTCCACTCCTCAGCAGCCCAGATTGGTTTTCCTCTGCGCTGCCAATTTGCCTTATTCCACCTTTCCAGCCAACCCCACAGAGCATTGGCTACCATGCATGAATCAGTGTAGAGGTAGATCTTTGGCCACTTCTCTCTTTCAGCTATGTCCAGAGCTAATTGAATGACTTTGAGTTCAGCAAATTGGCTCGATCCACCTTCTCCTTCAGTAGCCTGTGCAACTTGTCTTGTGGGGCTCCATACAGCAGCTTTCCATTTCGGGCTAGCGCCTACAATTCGGCAGGAACCATCAGTGAAGAGGGCATATTGTCTTTCACTCTCTGGTAGCTCGTTATATGGTGGGGCTTCTTCAGCACGCGTCACTTGCTCCTCTTCTTCTTCAGAAGATAACCCAAAAGTCTCACCTTCTGGCCAGTTTGTAATTATTTCCAAGATCCCAGGGCGATTTGGGTTTCCAATTCGTGCGCACTGCGTGATGAGGGCGATCCATTTGCTCCAAGTAGCGTCAGTGACGTGATGCGTGGAGGGAACCTTTCCTTTGAACATCCACCCCAGCACCGGTAGTCGGGGTGCCAGGAGGAGCTGTGCCTCTGTGCCGATTACCTCTGAGGCAGCTTGGACTCCTTCATAAGCTGCCAAGATTTCTTTCTCTGTTGGGGTGTAGTTGGCTTCAGACCTTCTGTAGCTTCGGCTCCAGAATCCCAGTGGTCGGCCCCGAGTCTCACCAGGCACCTTCTGCCAGAGGCTCCAGGACAGGCCATTGTTCCCGGCTGCAGAGTAGAGCACGTTCTTCACCTCTGGTCCTGTCCTGACTGGGCCAAGGGCTACGGCGTGAGCGATTTCCTGCTTGATCTGGGCAAAAGCTTGCTGCTGTTCGGGGCCCCAGTGGAAAACATTCTTCTTGCGGGTAACCAGGTAAAGAGGGCTCACGATCTGGATGTACTCAGGAATGTGCATCCTCCAGAAACCTATGGTGCCTAGGAAAGCTTGTGTTTCCTTCTTACTGGTCGGTGGAGACATCTCAGTGATCTTATTGATGACATCGGTGGGAATCTGACGTCGTCCATCTTGCCACTTTACTACCAGGAACTGGATCTCTCGGGCAGGTCCCTTGACTTTGCTCTTCTTGATGGCGAAACCAGCTTCCAGGAGAATTTGGATTATTCTCCCCCCTTTCTCAAATACCTCCGATGCTGTGTTCCCCCACACAATGATGTCATCAATGTACTGCAGATGTTCTGGGGCCTCACCCTTTTCCAGTGCAGCCTGGATCAGTCCATGGCAGATGGTGGGACTGTGCTTCCACCCCTGGGGCAGACGGTTCCAGGTGTCCTGCACACCCCTCCAGGTGAAAGCAAACTGAGGCCTGCACTCTGCAGCTAAAGGAATGGAGAAAAATGCATTGGCAATGTCAATAGTGGCATACCACTTTGCTGCTTTGGACTCCAGCTCATACTGGAGCTCCAACATGTCCGGCACAGCAGCACTCAGTGGTGGAGTCACTTCATTCAAAGCACAATAATCCACAGTCAATCTCCATTCCCCGTCAGACTTGCGCACAGGCCAGATGGGGCTGTTGAAGGGTGAGTGGGTCTTGCTGACCACCCCTTGGCTCTCCAGCTCACAAATCATCTTGTGGATGGGGATCACAGCATCTCGATTTGTCCGATACTGCCGGCGGTGCACTGTCGAGGTGGCAATTGGCACTTGTTGCTCTTCCACTTTCAGGAGCCCAACTGCAGAAGGATTCTCAGATAGCCCAGGCAAAGTGTTCAATTTCCTAATGCCCTCTGCCGCCACAGCAGCAATCCCAAATGCCCACCTGAGTCCCTTTGGGTCTTTGTAATAGCCATTCCGGAGGAAGTCTATGCCCAGAATACACGGGGCCTCTGGGCCGGTCACAATCGGATGCTTTTGCCACTCCTTCCCAGTCAGGCTCACCTCAGCTTTCAAAAGGGTCAACTGCTGTGATCCCCCCGTCACCCCAGCGATGGATACAGGTTCTGCCCCCACATGTCCCGATGGCATTAAAGTACACTGTGCCCCAGTATCAACCAATGCATCATATTTTTGTGGCTCTGATGTGCCAGGCCAACGAATCCACACCGTCCAGAAAACGCGGTTCTCCCGTGTCTCTTCCTGGCTAGAGGCAGGGCCCCTCTAGCCCTGGTTATCATTCTTTCCCTGGGCGTACATGCTCGAGGTACCTTCAAGGGGATCCAACATATCATCCACCCTTTTGTAACACCTGGTAGCTCGGTCATGGGAGGCTGAGGCTACTTTCCCCTTAGCGGAACCCCTCGGTTAGTGCCTCCGTCCTTGAGTTCACGCACTTGCGCTGCCAGGACAGAGGTGGGTTTCCCATCCCACCTTCTCATGTCCTCCCCATGCTCACACAGGAAAAACCACAGCTCAACTCGTGGGGTGTACCCTCGCTATCTAGTTGGGGGACGACAGGCTCTGACTTGGGGGCCTGTGACTTGCACTGGTGCCACACTGACCTTCCTCATCTCCTCCATCTCCTCCCTCATTTCCTTCCTCATCTCCTTCATCTCCTCTTTGAGGTCCTGGACCACAGCAGAGACATGAGCTTTCAGCGGGGCCATTGACCATACTGTCATAATTCCTGAGCTTGTTGGCAACAGAGCCCACTGTTTCTCGGTTATTGTCAGCATCAATTGTTGCAATGAAGGTGGTGTATTGCGATGGCCCTAATCTTGCCAGGTTCCACATCATCTGTCCTGTGCACCTGACCTTATCGGGGTCATTACCGTGCTGTCCATCCCTCCCAAAGAGTACCTCTAATACTGCCACCTCTCTTAGCTGTTGGATCCCTTCCTCAAGTGTCTTCCACTGCATTCTATGATGGTTCTCTTGCATTCTTTCTTTGTGAATGAACCTTTCTCTCACACACATTAAGAGCCGCTCCCAGAGAGAAAGGGGCCCTGGCTCCCTCACAAATACCTGGTTCACACCTGGGTCCTGGGGTCAACGATCCCAGATACCTTGCCTCACCACTATCCAGTTGCACACTTGTGCCCATAAGGTCCCAAACCCTAAGCAGCCAGGTGGTATAAGGCTCACGCCCCCTTCGCACAATGTCGTCTCGCATACCACGGAGACTGTCGTACGGCAGGGACTCAATGATTTCTGGCTCTGGCTCCCCTGCTGGTTGTGAGGGCCCTGGTTTCTCATCATCATTAACTGTGCGTACTGATTTGGTCTTACACTTCCACCTTTGCACAGGGGCGACTGCTGCTGGCTGTACTTGTCCTTGGGGTTCAGCTGAAACCTGGGCGGTTGTAACATCCGTGGGTTCCACTGCTGCACTGTCGGACTCACCCTCTTTGGGGCGGGGAGAGGTTTTTTCACTAGCTGAGGAGGTGTATTCCCTTAGCAATTGGCATATCCCCTGGTGCACCTGGCCCATCTCCTGGTGCACCTGGCCCATCTCCTGGCACATCTCCTGCATCCCTTTCGCCAGTACCCCCACCCATTTCCGGTAGTCCATTTCTGAGGTGGGCTGTTGGGCGGTATCAGGCTGTGGGGCAGGGTCTCTAGTGTCTGGGGCTGTGTCAGGCTCTGGGGCTGAATCAGGCTCTGGGGTAGGATCTCTAGTGTCTGGGGCCGTGTCAGGTTCCGGGGCAGGATCAGGCTCTGGGGTAGGAACTCTACTCTCTAGGGCCATGTCAGGTTCTGGGGCAGGATCAGGCTCTGGGGTAGGATCTCTAGTCTCTGGGGCTGGTGTCTGGGTAGTTATCCAAGCCAATCTCAACTTATCCTTGAATGCTAAATAGAGTAGGCCTACCAGCTGCAGGTGGTTAGTATTCAGAGGGAATCTAAACCCTTCGAAAATTGATGGGCTGGGTCCAAAGAGCTCGTTGAGGGGTTGGGGGAAAACTTCCCCTGGTGTAATTTCCTCACAGAAGGTACCATTGTTAACATAACCCCAAAAACATGCGCTCAGTGTGTGATAGCCGTTTATCCACGTGCCCACATTCCGGAGGAAGTTAAAAACCCATGAATTCCTCACCTTCTCGACCCACAGCACAAGCTGGATAACAGCAATGGTAGCCTTAGTGAGAGGACCCATATTCAAGTAAGGAGCTGCAAAGGGGAAGAATATAGCCACGGCCACATGCCACCCGAACCAGGGCAAAGTAGACCACATAGTGCTGCCTACCAAGGTTCCTATATCCAACACACAAAATTAAGTTATCCAGGAACTGTTATTCCTTTTTCACCTCTCTCTCTTAATGCCCTCAGGCCCCACGGTTGGGCGCCAAAATCTGTCTCGGTTTGAAAGACAGGTGTCTGCTAAGGAAGGCAGAAGCCTCCCTTGAAGTGGCAGATATAACCCCTTTCCCTCTGAGTTATTATGATTTTGAAATCAAGGGTCTTTAGGCAAAGATGTGGGAAATAGGAATAACAGTTCTTTACTATATATATATATATATATATAGATATATAGATATATAACCAGTCAAACAAAACAACAACAACTATGACAGTAACAGCAAACAATCACAAACCCAGTCTCAGCCTTCTTGGCTGTCAGGCTACTCCCCCTCAGGTGCAGTTCCGCTGGCAGCCGGCAGGTATCGCTGGCGGCTCCCGGTGAGCAGGGCAGGTGCGATGGTTCCCCCGCGGCTGCAGGGGGCGCTCCGGAGCGAGCTCGGGAAACATGCGGCTGCTCTGGTGCCCTGGGATCCCGGGGAAGGATGGAACAAAGGCTTCACAAACCCCTGGGCAGGCGATCCTGGACTCCCGGAACAGTAGACTGGAATGGCAGGCTGGAGCGGCAGGCACAAACCCAAATCCCGGGTGGCAGACGAGATGTATCCAAAAGGGGAACCCCCCGGGGCTCCAGGCAGGCAGGGTGAGCACGGCTACAATGCAGCGAAGGCTCGAAGCAGCAGCGGGGCAGGGAAAACAGCCTTGGGATCCCGGTGTTGTTTCCAGCAGAAAGGAAAGACGCCGAAAACGGGAACCAGCAGCTCCTCTCTCTGCAACTTCTCCGTCCAGACGCTGAGAGCAAACTGAACTGACAACCAGGTGAAAAACAAAAGTCTGGGCAGGCCCTTTTGCCTTTCTTAAGTACGGTCATCTTCTCTTAAGTACTGCCATTTATCTCCTAGCAACATGCATATGGGAAAAATTCCTTTAACAGAAAAAACTAGGACTAAACTAAAACCCCAGCATTATCCACCCCGAATTTTTTCCATACTAACATGTTACATGAAACTTAACCTTTTAAACCATATAAATACAAGCATCACCTAAATTATATACATATATACATGCTGATACTGATACAAGTACAGAGCCATGGGTAGTTCACTCTAAAACAAGGTCCCCTTGAGGTATGCATCGGGTCTCTCCATCCCTTTGCATCACCCACCAGGTACAACCTGGTCCCTGAGCAAAAACAACCCCACGGATGGGTTTGTCTTTGCTCAAGGCAGACTTTACCCAAACAGTTTTTCCAAGCATACCTCTCACATGCACCACTGGAACCATATCCCCGTCTGTCGTTTGTAGGGGTTCGGATTGGGCAGGGCCTGCTCGGCTGGTGGAGCCTCGGGTGTTAACTAACCAGGTGGCTCTTGCTAAATGCACCTCCCAGTTTTTGAAAGTCCCCCCACCCAGTGCCTTCAAGGCGGTTTTAAGCAGTCCATTACACCGCTCAACCTTCCCAGCTGCTGGTGCATGATAAGGGATGTGGTACACTCACTCAATGCCATGTTCTCTAGCCCAGGTGTTAATAAGGCTGTTCTTAAAATGAGTCCCATTGTCAGATTCAATTCTCTCAGGAGTGCCATGCCTCCAAAGGACTTGCTTTTCAAGGCCCAGGATGGTGTTCTGGGCAGTAGCGTGAGGCACAGGGTAGGTCTCCAACCATCCTGTGGTGGCTTCTACCATTGTGAGCACATGGCGCTTGCCTTGGCGGGTTTGAGGCAGTGTGATGTAATCAATCTGCCAGGCCTCCCCATACTTGTATTTGGACCACCGCCCACCATACCACAGGGGCTTCACCCGCTTGGCCTGCTTGATCGCAGCGCATGTCTCACAGTCATGGATCACCTGGGAGATACTGTCCATGGTCAGATCCACCCCTCGGTCTCGTGCCCACTTATAGGTGGCATCTCTGCCCTGATGGCCTGAGGCATCATGGGCCCATCGAGCTAGGAACAACTCTCCTTTATGTTGCCAATCCAAGTCTATCTGTGACACCTCTATTTTCGCTGCCTGATCTACCTGCTTGTTATTACAATGTTCTTCATTAGCCCGGCTCTTGGGGACGTGAGCATCTACATGACGGACCTTCACAGACAGCCTCTCTACTCGAGTGGCAATGTCTTTCCACTCCTCAGCAGCCCAGATTGGTTTTCCTCTGCGCTGCCAATTTGCCTTATTCCACCTTTCCAGCCAACCCCACAGAGCATTGGCTACCATGCATGAATCAGTGTAGAGGTAGATCTTTGGCCACTTCTCTCTTTCAGCTATGTCCAGAGCTAATTGAATGACTTTGAGTTCAGCAAATTGGCTCGATCCACCTTCTCCTTCAGTAGCCTGTGCAACTTGTCTTGTGGGGCTCCATACAGCAGCTTTCCATTTCGGGCTAGCGCCTACAATTCGGCAGGAACCATCAGTGAAGAGGGCATATTGTCTTTCACTCTCTGGTAGCTCGTTATATGGTGGGGCTTCTTCAGCACGCGTCACTTGCTCCTCTTCTTCTTCAGAAGATAACCCAAAAGTCTCACCTTCTGGCCAGTTTGTAATTATTTCCAAGATCCCAGGGCGATTTGGGTTTCCAATTCGTGCGCACTGCGTGATGAGGGCGATCCATTTGCTCCAAGTAGCGTCAGTGACGTGATGCGTGGAGGGAACCTTTCCTTTGAACATCCACCCCAGCACCGGTAGTCGGGGTGCCAGGAGGAGCTGTGCCTCTGTGCCGATTACCTCTGAGGCAGCTTGGACTCCTTCATAAGCTGCCAAGATTTCTTTCTCTGTTGGGGTGTAGTTGGCTTCAGACCCTCTGTAGCTTCGGCTCCAGAATCCCAGTGGTCGGCCCCGAGTCTCACCAGGCACCTTCTGCCAGAGGCTCCAGGACAGGCCATTGTTCCCGGCTGCAGAGTAGAGCACGTTCTTCACCTCTGGTCCTGTCCTGACTGGGCCAAGGGCTACGGCGTGAGCGATTTCCTGCTTGATCTGGGCAAAAGCTTGCTGCTGTTCGGGGCCCCAGTGGAAAACATTCTTCTTGCGGGTAACCAGGTAAAGAGGGCTCACGATCTGGATGTACTCAGGAATGTGCATCCTCCAGAAACCTATGGTGCCTAGGAAAGCTTGTGTTTCCTTCTTACTGGTCGGTGGAGACATCTCAGTGATCTTATTGATGACATCGGTGGGAATCTGACGTCGTCCATCTTGCCACTTTACTACCAGGAACTGGATCTCTCGGGCAGGTCCCTTGACTTTGCTCTTCTTGATGGCGAAACCAGCTTCCAGGAGAATTTGGATTATTCTCCCCCCTTTCTCAAATACCTCCGATGCTGTGTTCCCCCACACAATGATGTCATCAATGTACTGCAGATGTTCTGGGGCCTCACCCTTTTCCAGTGCAGCCTGGATCAGTCCATGGCAGATGGTGGGACTGTGCTTCCACCCCTGGGGCAGACGGTTCCAGGTGTCCTGCACACCCCTCCAGGTGAAAGCAAACTGAGGCCTGCACTCTGCAGCTAAAGGAATGGAGAAAAATGCATTGGCAATGTCAATAGTGGCATACCACTTTGCTGCTTTGGACTCCAGCTCATACTGGAGCTCCAACATGTCCGGCACAGCAGCACTCAGTGGTGGAGTCACTTCATTCAAAGCACAATAATCCACAGTCAATCTCCATTCCCCGTCAGACTTGCGCACAGGCCAGATGGGGCTGTTGAAGGGTGAGTGGGTCTTGCTGACCACCCCTTGGCTCTCCAGCTCACAAATCATCTTGTGGATGGGGATCACAGCATCTCGATTTGTCCGATACTGCCGGCGGTGCACTGTCGAGGTGGCAATTGGCACTTGTTGCTCTTCCACTTTCAGGAGCCCAACTGCAGAAGGATTCTCAGATAGCCCAGGCAAAGTGTTCAATTTCCTAATGCCCTCTGCCGCCACAGCAGCAATCCCAAATGCCCACCTGAGTCCCTTTGGGTCTTTGTAATAGCCATTCCGGAGGAAGTCTATGCCCAGAATACACGGGGCCTCTGGGCCGGTCACAATCGGATGCTTTTGCCACTCCTTCCCAGTCAGGCTCACCTCAGCTTTCAAAAGGGTCAACTGCTGTGATCCCCCCGTCACCCCAGCGATGGATACAGGTTCTGCCCCCACATGTCCCGATGGCATTAAAGTACACTGTGCCCCAGTATCAACCAATGCATCATATTTTTGTGGCTCTGATGTGCCAGGCCAACGAATCCACACCGTCCAGAAAACGCGGTTCTCCCGTGTCTCTTCCTGGCTAGAGGCAGGGCCCCTCTAGCCCTGGTTATCATTCTTTCCCTGGGCGTACATGCTCGAGGTACCTTCAAGGGGATCCAACATATCATCCACCCTTTTGTAACACCTGGTAGCTCGGTCATGGGAGGCTGAGGCTACTTTCCCCTTAGCGGAACCCCTCGGTTAGTGCCTCCGTCCTTGAGTTCACGCACTTGCGCTGCCAGGACAGAGGTGGGTTTCCCATCCCACCTTCTCATGTCCTCCCCATGCTCACACAGGAAAAACCACAGCTCAACTCGTGGGGTGTACCCTCGCTATCTAGTTGGGGGACGACAGGCTCTGACTTGGGGGCCTGTGACTTGCACTGGTGCCACACTGACCTTCCTCATCTCCTCCATCTCCTCCCTCATTTCCTTCCTCATCTCCTTCATCTCCTCTTTGAGGTCCTGGACCACAGCAGAGACATGAGCTTTCAGCGGGGCCATTGACCATACTGTCATAATTCCTGAGCTTGTTGGCAACAGAGCCCACTGTTTCTCGGTTATTGTCAGCATCAATTGTTGCAATGAAGGTGGTGTATTGCGATGGCCCTAATCTTGCCAGGTTCCACATCATCTGTCCTGTGCACCTGACCTTATCGGGGTCATTACCGTGCTGTCCATCCCTCCCAAAGAGTACCTCTAATACTGCCACCTCTCTTAGCTGTTGGATCCCTTCCTCAAGTGTCTTCCACTGCATTCTATGATGGTTCTCTTGCATTCTTTCTTTGTGAATGAACCTTTCTCTCACACTCATTAAGAGCCGCTCCCAGAGAGAAAGGGGCCCTGGCTCCCTCACAAATACCTGGTTCACACCTGGGTCCTGGGTCAACGATCCCAGATACCTTGCCTCACCACTATCCAGTTGCACACTTGTGCCCATAAGGTCCCAAACCCTAAGCAGCCAGGTGGTATAAGGCTCACGCCCCCTTCGCACAATGTCGTCTCGCATACCACGGAGACTGTCGTACGGCAGGGACTCAATGATTTCTGGCTCTGGCTCCCCTGCTGGTTGTGAGGGCCCTGGTTTCTCATCATCATTAACTGTGCGTACTGATTTGGTCTTACACTTCCACCTTTGCACAGGGGCGACTGCTGCTGGCTGTACTTGTCCTTGGGGTTCAGCTGAAACCTGGGCGGTTGTAACATCCGTGGGTTCCACTGCTGCACTGTCGGACTCACCCTCTTTGGGGCGGGGAGAGGTTTTTTCACTAGCTGAGGAGGTGTATTCCCTTAGCAATTGGCATATCCCCTGGTGCACCTGGCCCATCTCCTGGTGCACCTGGCCCATCTCCTGGCACATCTCCTGCATCCCTTTCGCCAGTACCCCCACCCATTTCCGGTAGTCCATTTCTGAGGTGGGCTGTTGGGCGGTATCAGGCTGTGGGGCAGGGTCTCTAGTGTCTGGGGCTGTGTCAGGCTCTGGGGCTGAATCAGGCTCTGGGGTAGGATCTCTAGTGTCTGGGGCCGTGTCAGGTTCCGGGGCAGGATCAGGCTCTGGGGTAGGAACTCTACTCTCTAGGGCCATGTCAGGTTCTGGGGCAGGATCAGGCTCTGGGGTAGGATCTCTAGTCTCTGGGGCTGGTGTCTGGGTAGTTATCCAAGCCAATCTCAACTTATCCTTGAATGCTAAATAGAGTAGGCCTACCAGCAGCAGGTGGTTAGTATTCAGAGGGAATCTAAACCCTTCGAAAATTGATGGGCTGGGTCCAAAGAGCTCGTTGAGGGGTTGGGGGAAAACTTCCCCTGGTGTAATTTCCTCACAGAAGGTACCATTGTTAACATAACCCCAAAAACATGCGCTCAGTGTGTGATAGCCGTTTATCCACGTGCCCACATTCCGGAGGAAGTTAAAAACCCATGAATTCCTCACCTTCTCGACCCACAGCACAAGCTGGATAACAGCAATGGTAGCCTTAGTGAGAGGACCCATATTCAAGTAAGGAGCTGCAAAGGGGAAGAATATAGCCACGGCCACATGCCACCCGAACCAGGGCAAAGTAGACCACATAGTGCTGCCTACCAAGGTTCCTATATCCAACACACAAAATTAAGTTATCCAGGAACTGTTATTCCTTTTTCACCTCTCTCTCTTAATGCCCTCAGGCCCCACGGTTGGGCGCCAAAATCTGTCTCGGTTTGAAAGACAGGTGTCTGCTAAGGAAGGCAGAAGCCTCCCTTGAAGTGGCAGATATAACCCCTTTCCCTCTGAGTTATTATGATTTTGAAATCAAGGGTCTTTAGGCAAAGATGTGGGAAATAGGAATAACAGTTCTTTACTATATATATATATATATATATAGATATATAGATATATAACCAGTCAAACAAAACAACAACAACTATGACAGTAACAGCAAACAATCACAAACCCAGTCTCAGCCTTCTTGGCTGTCAGGCTACTCCCCCTCAGGTGCAGTTCCGCTGGCAGCCGGCAGGTATCGCTGGCGGCTCCCGGTGAGCAGGGCAGGTGCGATGGTTCCCCCGCGGCTGCAGGGGGCGCTCCGGAGCGAGCTCGGGAAACATGCGGCTGCTCTGGTGCCCTGGGATCCCGGGGAAGGATGGAACAAAGGCTTCACAAACCCCTGGGCAGGCGATCCTGGACTCCCGGAACAGTAGACTGGAATGGCAGGCTGGAGCGGCAGGCACAAACCCAAATCCCGGGTGGCAGACGAGATGTATCCAAAAGGGGAACCCCCCGGGGCTCCAGGCAGGCAGGGTGAGCACGGCTACAATGCAGCGAAGGCTCGAAGCAGCAGCGGGGCAGGGAAAACAGCCTTGGGATCCCGGTGTTGTTTCCAGCAGAAAGGAAAGACGCCGAAAACGGGAACCAGCAGCTCCTCTCTCTGCAACTTCTCCGTCCAGACGCTGAGAGCAAACTGAACTGACAACCAGGTGAAAAACAAAAGTCTGGGCAGGCCCTTTTGCCTTTCTTAAGTACGGTCATCTTCTCTTAAGTACTGCCATTTATCTCCTAGCAACATGCATATGGGAAAAATTCCTTTAACAGAAAAAACTAGGACTAAACTAAAACCCCAGCATTATCCACCCCGAATTTTTTCCATACTAACATGTTACATGAAACTTAACCTTTTAAACCATATAAATACAAGCATCACCTAAATTATATACATATATACATGCTGATACTGATACAAGTACAGAGCCATGGGTAGTTCACTCTAAAACAAGGTCCCCTTGAGGTATGCATCGGGTCTCTCCATCCCTTTGCATCACCCACCAGGTACAACCTGGTCCCTGAGCAAAAACAACCCCACGGATGGGTTTGTCTTTGCTCAAGGCAGACTTTACCCAAACAGTTTTTCCAAGCATACCTCTCACATGCACCACTGGAACCATATCCCCGTCTGTCGTTTGTAGGGGTTCGGATTGGGCAGGGCCTGCTCGGCTGGTGGAGCCTCGGGTGTTAACTAACCAGGTGGCTCTTGCTAAATGCACCTCCCAGTTTTTGAAAGTCCCCCCACCCAGTGCCTTCAAGGCGGTTTTAAGCAGTCCATTACACCGCTCAACCTTCCCAGCTGCTGGTGCATGATAAGGGATGTGGTACACTCACTCAATGCCATGTTCTCTAGCCCAGGTGTTAATAAGGCTGTTCTTAAAATGAGTCCCATTGTCAGATTCAATTCTCTCAGGAGTGCCATGCCTCCAAAGGACTTGCTTTTCAAGGCCCAGGATGGTGTTCTGGGCAGTAGCGTGAGGCACAGGGTAGGTCTCCAACCATCCTGTGGTGGCTTCTACCATTGTGAGCACATGGCGCTTGCCTTGGCGGGTTTGAGGCAGTGTGATGTAATCAATCTGCCAGGCCTCCCCATACTTGTATTTGGACCACCGCCCACCATACCACAGGGGCTTCACCCGCTTGGCCTGCTTGATCGCAGCGCATGTCTCACAGTCATGGATCACCTGGGAGATACTGTCCATGGTCAGATCCACCCCTCGGTCTCGTGCCCACTTATAGGTGGCATCTCTGCCCTGATGGCCTGAGGCATCATGGGCCCATCGAGCTAGGAACAACTCTCCTTTATGTTGCCAATCCAAGTCTATCTGTGACACCTCTATTTTCGCTGCCTGATCTACCTGCTTGTTATTACAATGTTCTTCATTAGCCCGGCTCTTGGGGACGTGAGCATCTACATGACGGACCTTCACAGACAGCCTCTCTACTCGAGTGGCAATGTCTTTCCACTCCTCAGCAGCCCAGATTGGTTTTCCTCTGCGCTGCCAATTTGCCTTATTCCACCTTTCCAGCCAACCCCACAGAGCATTGGCTACCATGCATGAATCAGTGTAGAGGTAGATCTTTGGCCACTTCTCTCTTTCAGCTATGTCCAGAGCTAATTGAATGACTTTGAGTTCAGCAAATTGGCTCGATCCACCTTCTCCTTCAGTAGCCTGTGCAACTTGTCTTGTGGGGCTCCATACAGCAGCTTTCCATTTCGGGCTAGCGCCTACAATTCGGCAGGAACCATCAGTGAAGAGGGCATATTGTCTTTCACTCTCTGGTAGCTCGTTATATGGTGGGGCTTCTTCAGCACGCGTCACTTGCTCCTCTTCTTCTTCAGAAGATAACCCAAAAGTCTCACCTTCTGGCCAGTTTGTAATTATTTCCAAGATCCCAGGGCGATTTGGGTTTCCAATTCGTGCGCACTGCGTGATGAGGGCGATCCATTTGCTCCAAGTAGCGTCAGTGACGTGATGCGTGGAGGGAACCTTTCCTTTGAACATCCACCCCAGCACCGGTAGTCGGGGTGCCAGGAGGAGCTGTGCCTCTGTGCCGATTACCTCTGAGGCAGCTTGGACTCCTTCATAAGCTGCCAAGATTTCTTTCTCTGTTGGGGTGTAGTTGGCTTCAGACCCTCTGTAGCTTCGGCTCCAGAATCCCAGTGGTCGGCCCCGAGTCTCACCAGGCACCTTCTGCCAGAGGCTCCAGGACAGGCCATTGTTCCCGGCTGCAGAGTAGAGCACGTTCTTCACCTCTGGTCCTGTCCTGACTGGGCCAAGGGCTACGGCGTGAGCGATTTCCTGCTTGATCTGGGCAAAAGCTTGCTGCTGTTCGGGGCCCCAGTGGAAAACATTCTTCTTGCGGGTAACCAGGTAAAGAGGGCTCACGATCTGGATGTACTCAGGAATGTGCATCCTCCAGAAACCTATGGTGCCTAGGAAAGCTTGTGTTTCCTTCTTACTGGTCGGTGGAGACATCTCAGTGATCTTATTGATGACATCGGTGGGAATCTGACGTCGTCCATCTTGCCACTTTACTACCAGGAACTGGATCTCTCGGGCAGGTCCCTTGACTTTGCTCTTCTTGATGGCGAAACCAGCTTCCAGGAGAATTTGGATTATTCTCCCCCCTTTCTCAAATACCTCCGATGCTGTGTTCCCCCACACAATGATGTCATCAATGTACTGCAGATGTTCTGGGGCCTCACCCTTTTCCAGTGCAGCCTGGATCAGTCCATGGCAGATGGTGGGACTGTGCTTCCACCCCTGGGGCAGACGGTTCCAGGTGTCCTGCACACCCCTCCAGGTGAAAGCAAACTGAGGCCTGCACTCTGCAGCTAAAGGAATGGAGAAAAATGCATTGGCAATGTCAATAGTGGCATACCACTTTGCTGCTTTGGACTCCAGCTCATACTGGAGCTCCAACATGTCCGGCACAGCAGCACTCAGTGGTGGAGTCACTTCATTCAAAGCACAATAATCCACAGTCAATCTCCATTCCCCGTCAGACTTGCGCACAGGCCAGATGGGGCTGTTGAAGGGTGAGTGGGTCTTGCTGACCACCCCTTGGCTCTCCAGCTCACAAATCATCTTGTGGATGGGGATCACAGCATCTCGATTTGTCCGATACTGCCGGCGGTGCACTGTCGAGGTGGCAATTGGCACTTGTTGCTCTTCCACTTTCAGGAGCCCAACTGCAGAAGGATTCTCAGATAGCCCAGGCAAAGTGTTCAATTTCCTAATGCCCTCTGCCGCCACAGCAGCAATCCCAAATGCCCACCTGAGTCCCTTTGGGTCTTTGTAATAGCCATTCCGGAGGAAGTCTATGCCCAGAATACACGGGGCCTCTGGGCCGGTCACAATCGGATGCTTTTGCCACTCCTTCCCAGTCAGGCTCACCTCAGCTTTCAAAAGGGTCAACTGCTGTGATCCCCCCGTCACCCCAGCGATGGATACAGGTTCTGCCCCCACATGTCCCGATGGCATTAAAGTACACTGTGCCCCAGTATCAACCAATGCATCATATTTTTGTGGCTCTGATGTGCCAGGCCAACGAATCCACACCGTCCAGAAAACGCGGTTCTCCCGTGTCTCTTCCTGGCTAGAGGCAGGGCCCCTCTAGCCCTGGTTATCATTCTTTCCCTGGGCGTACATGCTCGAGGTACCTTCAAGGGGATCCAACATATCATCCACCCTTTTGTAACACCTGGTAGCTCGGTCATGGGAGGCTGAGGCTACTTTCCCCTTAGCGGAACCCCTCGGTTAGTGCCTCCGTCCTTGAGTTCACGCACTTGCGCTGCCAGGACAGAGGTGGGTTTCCCATCCCACCTTCTCATGTCCTCCCCATGCTCACACAGGAAAAACCACAGCTCAACTCGTGGGGTGTACCCTCGCTATCTAGTTGGGGGACGACAGGCTCTGACTTGGGGGCCTGTGACTTGCACTGGTGCCACACTGACCTTCCTCATCTCCTCCATCTCCTCCCTCATTTCCTTCCTCATCTCCTTCATCTCCTCTTTGAGGTCCTGGACCACAGCAGAGACATGAGCTTTCAGCGGGGCCATTGACCATACTGTCATAATTCCTGAGCTTGTTGGCAACAGAGCCCACTGTTTCTCGGTTATTGTCAGCATCAATTGTTGCAATGAAGGTGGTGTATTGCGATGGCCCTAATCTTGCCAGGTTCCACATCATCTGTCCTGTGCACCTGACCTTATCGGGGTCATTACCGTGCTGTCCATCCCTCCCAAAGAGTACCTCTAATACTGCCACCTCTCTTAGCTGTTGGATCCCTTCCTCAAGTGTCTTCCACTGCATTCTATGATGGTTCTCTTGCATTCTTTCTTTGTGAATGAACCTTTCTCTCACACACATTAAGAGCCGCTCCCAGAGAGAAAGGGGCCCTGGCTCCCTCACAAATACCTGGTTCACACCTGGGTCCTGGGTCAACGATCCCAGATACCTTGCCTCACCACTATCCAGTTGCACACTTGTGCCCATAAGGTCCCAAACCCTAAGCAGCCAGGTGGTATAAGGCTCACGCCCCCTTCGCACAATGTCGTCTCGCATACCACGGAGACTGTCGTACGGCAGGGACTCAATGATTTCTGGCTCTGGCTCCCCTGCTGGTTGTGAGGGCCCTGGTTTCTCATCATCATTAACTGTGCGTACTGATTTGGTCTTACACTTCCACCTTTGCACAGGGGCGACTGCTGCTGGCTGTACTTGTCCTTGGGGTTCAGCTGAAACCTGGGCGGTTGTAACATCCGTGGGTTCCACTGCTGCACTGTCGGACTCACCCTCTTTGGGGCGGGGAGAGGTTTTTTCACTAGCTGAGGAGGTGTATTCCCTTAGCAATTGGCATATCCCCTGGTGCACCTGGCCCATCTCCTGGTGCACCTGGCCCATCTCCTGGCACATCTCCTGCATCCCTTTCGCCAGTACCCCCACCCATTTCCGGTAGTCCATTTCTGAGGTGGGCTGTTGGGCGGTATCAGGCTGTGGGGCAGGGTCTCTAGTGTCTGGGGCTGTGTCAGGCTCTGGGGCTGAATCAGGCTCTGGGGTAGGATCTCTAGTGTCTGGGGCCGTGTCAGGTTCCGGGGCAGGATCAGGCTCTGGGGTAGGAACTCTACTCTCTAGGGCCATGTCAGGTTCTGGGGCAGGATCAGGCTCTGGGGTAGGATCTCTAGTCTCTGGGGCTGGTGTCTGGGTAGTTATCCAAGCCAATCTCAACTTATCCTTGAATGCTAAATAGAGTAGGCCTACCAGCTGCAGGTGGTTAGTATTCAGAGGGAATCTAAACCCTTCGAAAATTGATGGGCTGGGTCCAAAGAGCTCGTTGAGGGGTTGGGGGAAAACTTCCCCTGGTGTAATTTCCTCACAGAAGGTACCATTGTTAACATAACCCCAAAAACATGCGCTCAGTGTGTGATAGCCGTTTATCCACGTGCCCACATTCCGGAGGAAGTTAAAAACCCATGAATTCCTCACCTTCTCGACCCACAGCACAAGCTGGATAACAGCAATGGTAGCCTTAGTGAGAGGACCCATATTCAAGTAAGGAGCTGCAAAGGGGAAGAATATAGCCACGGCCACATGCCACCCGAACCAGGGCAAAGTAGACCACATAGTGCTGCCTACCAAGGTTCCTATATCCAACACACAAAATTAAGTTATCCAGGAACTGTTATTCCTTTTTCACCTCTCTCTCTTAATGCCCTCAGGCCCCACGGTTGGGCGCCAAAATCTGTCTCGGTTTGAAAGACAGGTGTCTGCTAAGGAAGGCAGAAGCCTCCCTTGAAGTGGCAGATATAACCCCTTTCCCTCTGAGTTATTATGATTTTGAAATCAAGGGTCTTTAGGCAAAGATGTGGGAAATAGGAATAACAGTTCTTTACTATATATATATATATATATATAGATATATAGATATATAACCAGTCAAACAAAACAACAACAACTATGACAGTAACAGCAAACAATCACAAACCCAGTCTCAGCCTTCTTGGCTGTCAGGCTACTCCCCCTCAGGTGCAGTTCCGCTGGCAGCCGGCAGGTATCGCTGGCGGCTCCCGGTGAGCAGGGCAGGTGCGATGGTTCCCCCGCGGCTGCAGGGGGCGCTCCGGAGCGAGCTCGGGAAACATGCGGCTGCTCTGGTGCCCTGGGATCCCGGGGAAGGATGGAACAAAGGCTTCACAAACCCCTGGGCAGGCGATCCTGGACTCCCGGAACAGTAGACTGGAATGGCAGGCTGGAGCGGCAGGCACAAACCCAAATCCCGGGTGGCAGACGAGATGTATCCAAAAGGGGAACCCCCCGGGGCTCCAGGCAGGCAGGGTGAGCACGGCTACAATGCAGCGAAGGCTCGAAGCAGCAGCGGGGCAGGGAAAACAGCCTTGGGATCCCGGTGTTGTTTCCAGCAGAAAGGAAAGACGCCGAAAACGGGAACCAGCAGCTCCTCTCTCTGCAACTTCTCCGTCCAGACGCTGAGAGCAAACTGAACTGACAACCAGGTGAAAAACAAAAGTCTGGGCAGGCCCTTTTGCCTTTCTTAAGTACGGTCATCTTCTCTTAAGTACTGCCATTTATCTCCTAGCAACATGCATATGGGAAAAATTCCTTTAACAGAAAAAACTAGGACTAAACTAAAACCCCAGCATTATCCACCCCGAATTTTTTCCATACTAACATGTTACATGAAACTTAACCTTTTAAACCATATAAATACAAGCATCACCTAAATTATATACATATATACATGCTGATACTGATACAAGTACAGAGCCATGGGTAGTTCACTCTAAAACAAGGTCCCCTTGAGGTATGCATCGGGTCTCTCCATCCCTTTGCATCACCCACCAGGTACAACCTGGTCCCTGAGCAAAAACAACCCCACGGATGGGTTTGTCTTTGCTCAAGGCAGACTTTACCCAAACAGTTTTTCCAAGCATACCTCTCACATGCACCACTGGAACCATATCCCCGTCTGTCGTTTGTAGGGGTTCGGATTGGGCAGGGCCTGCTCGGCTGGTGGAGCCTCGGGTGTTAACTAACCAGGTGGCTCTTGCTAAATGCACCTCCCAGTTTTTGAAAGTCCCCCCACCCAGTGCCTTCAAGGCGGTTTTAAGCAGTCCATTACACCGCTCAACCTTCCCAGCTGCTGGTGCATGATAAGGGATGTGGTACACTCACTCAATGCCATGTTCTCTAGCCCAGGTGTTAATAAGGCTGTTCTTAAAATGAGTCCCATTGTCAGATTCAATTCTCTCAGGAGTGCCATGCCTCCAAAGGACTTGCTTTTCAAGGCCCAGGATGGTGTTCTGGGCAGTAGCGTGAGGCACAGGGTAGGTCTCCAACCATCCTGTGGTGGCTTCTACCATTGTGAGCACATGGCGCTTGCCTTGGCGGGTTTGAGGCAGTGTGATGTAATCAATCTGCCAGGCCTCCCCATACTTGTATTTGGACCACCGCCCACCATACCACAGGGGCTTCACCCGCTTGGCCTGCTTGATCGCAGCGCATGTCTCACAGTCATGGATCACCTGGGAGATACTGTCCATGGTCAGATCCACCCCTCGGTCTCGTGCCCACTTATAGGTGGCATCTCTGCCCTGATGGCCTGAGGCATCATGGGCCCATCGAGCTAGGAACAACTCTCCTTTATGTTGCCAATCCAAGTCTATCTGTGACACCTCTATTTTCGCTGCCTGATCTACCTGCTTGTTATTACAATGTTCTTCATTAGCCCGGCTCTTGGGGACGTGAGCATCTACATGACGGACCTTCACAGACAGCCTCTCTACTCGAGTGGCAATGTCTTTCCACTCCTCAGCAGCCCAGATTGGTTTTCCTCTGCGCTGCCAATTTGCCTTATTCCACCTTTCCAGCCAACCCCACAGAGCATTGGCTACCATGCATGAATCAGTGTAGAGGTAGATCTTTGGCCACTTCTCTCTTTCAGCTATGTCCAGAGCTAATTGAATGACTTTGAGTTCAGCAAATTGGCTCGATCCACCTTCTCCTTCAGTAGCCTGTGCAACTTGTCTTGTGGGGCTCCATACAGCAGCTTTCCATTTCGGGCTAGCGCCTACAATTCGGCAGGAACCATCAGTGAAGAGGGCATATTGTCTTTCACTCTCTGGTAGCTCGTTATATGGTGGGGCTTCTTCAGCACGCGTCACTTGCTCCTCTTCTTCTTCAGAAGATAACCCAAAAGTCTCACCTTCTGGCCAGTTTGTAATTATTTCCAAGATCCCAGGGCGATTTGGGTTTCCAATTCGTGCGCACTGCGTGATGAGGGCGATCCATTTGCTCCAAGTAGCGTCAGTGACGTGATGCGTGGAGGGAACCTTTCCTTTGAACATCCACCCCAGCACCGGTAGTCGGGGTGCCAGGAGGAGCTGTGCCTCTGTGCCGATTACCTCTGAGGCAGCTTGGACTCCTTCATAAGCTGCCAAGATTTCTTTCTCTGTTGGGGTGTAGTTGGCTTCAGACCCTCTGTAGCTTCGGCTCCAGAATCCCAGTGGTCGGCCCCGAGTCTCACCAGGCACCTTCTGCCAGAGGCTCCAGGACAGGCCATTGTTCCCGGCTGCAGAGTAGAGCACGTTCTTCACCTCTGGTCCTGTCCTGACTGGGCCAAGGGCTACGGCGTGAGCGATTTCCTGCTTGATCTGGGCAAAAGCTTGCTGCTGTTCGGGGCCCCAGTGGAAAACATTCTTCTTGCGGGTAACCAGGTAAAGAGGGCTCACGATCTGGATGTACTCAGGAATGTGCATCCTCCAGAAACCTATGGTGCCTAGGAAAGCTTGTGTTTCCTTCTTACTGGTCGGTGGAGACATCTCAGTGATCTTATTGATGACATCGGTGGGAATCTGACGTCGTCCATCTTGCCACTTTACTACCAGGAACTGGATCTCTCGGGCAGGTCCCTTGACTTTGCTCTTCTTGATGGCGAAACCAGCTTCCAGGAGAATTTGGATTATTCTCCCCCCTTTCTCAAATACCTCCGATGCTGTGTTCCCCCACACAATGATGTCATCAATGTACTGCAGATGTTCTGGGGCCTCACCCTTTTCCAGTGCAGCCTGGATCAGTCCATGGCAGATGGTGGGACTGTGCTTCCACCCCTGGGGCAGACGGTTCCAGGTGTCCTGCACACCCCTCCAGGTGAAAGCAAACTGAGGCCTGCACTCTGCAGCTAAAGGAATGGAGAAAAATGCATTGGCAATGTCAATAGTGGCATACCACTTTGCTGCTTTGGACTCCAGCTCATACTGGAGCTCCAACATGTCCGGCACAGCAGCACTCAGTGGTGGAGTCACTTCATTCAAAGCACAATAATCCACAGTCAATCTCCATTCCCCGTCAGACTTGCGCACAGGCCAGATGGGGCTGTTGAAGGGTGAGTGGGTCTTGCTGACCACCCCTTGGCTCTCCAGCTCACAAATCATCTTGTGGATGGGGATCACAGCATCTCGATTTGTCCGATACTGCCGGCGGTGCACTGTCGAGGTGGCAATTGGCACTTGTTGCTCTTCCACTTTCAGGAGCCCAACTGCAGAAGGATTCTCAGATAGCCCAGGCAAAGTGTTCAATTTCCTAATGCCCTCTGCCGCCACAGCAGCAATCCCAAATGCCCACCTGAGTCCCTTTGGGTCTTTGTAATAGCCATTCCGGAGGAAGTCTATGCCCAGAATACACGGGGCCTCTGGGCCGGTCACAATCGGATGCTTTTGCCACTCCTTCCCAGTCAGGCTCACCTCAGCTTTCAAAAGGGTCAACTGCTGTGATCCCCCCGTCACCCCAGCGATGGATACAGGTTCTGCCCCCACATGTCCCGATGGCATTAAAGTACACTGTGCCCCAGTATCAACCAATGCATCATATTTTTGTGGCTCTGATGTGCCAGGCCAACGAATCCACACCGTCCAGAAAACGCGGTTCTCCCGTGTCTCTTCCTGGCTAGAGGCAGGGCCCCTCTAGCCCTGGTTATCATTCTTTCCCTGGGCGTACATGCTCGAGGTACCTTCAAGGGGATCCAACATATCATCCACCCTTTTGTAACACCTGGTAGCTCGGTCATGGGAGGCTGAGGCTACTTTCCCCTTAGCGGAACCCCTCGGTTAGTGCCTCCGTCCTTGAGTTCACGCACTTGCGCTGCCAGGACAGAGGTGGGTTTCCCATCCCACCTTCTCATGTCCTCCCCATGCTCACACAGGAAAAACCACAGCTCAACTCGTGGGGTGTACCCTCGCTATCTAGTTGGGGGACGACAGGCTCTGACTTGGGGGCCTGTGACTTGCACTGGTGCCACACTGACCTTCCTCATCTCCTCCATCTCCTCCCTCATTTCCTTCCTCATCTCCTTCATCTCCTCTTTGAGGTCCTGGACCACAGCAGAGACATGAGCTTTCAGCGGGGCCATTGACCATACTGTCATAATTCCTGAGCTTGTTGGCAACAGAGCCCACTGTTTCTCGGTTATTGTCAGCATCAATTGTTGCAATGAAGGTGGTGTATTGCGATGGCCCTAATCTTGCCAGGTTCCACATCATCTGTCCTGTGCACCTGACCTTATCGGGGTCATTACCGTGCTGTCCATCCCTCCCAAAGAGTACCTCTAATACTGCCACCTCTCTTAGCTGTTGGATCCCTTCCTCAAGTGTCTTCCACTGCATTCTATGATGGTTCTCTTGCATTCTTTCTTTGTGAATGAACCTTTCTCTCACACTCATTAAGAGCCGCTCCCAGAGAGAAAGGGGCCCTGGCTCCCTCACAAATACCTGGTTCACACCTGGGTCCTGGGTCAACGATCCCAGATACCTTGCCTCACCACTATCCAGTTGCACACTTGTGCCCATAAGGTCCCAAACCCTAAGCAGCCAGGTGGTATAAGGCTCACGCCCCCTTCGCACAATGTCGTCTCGCATACCACGGAGACTGTCGTACGGCAGGGACTCAATGATTTCTGGCTCTGGCTCCCCTGCTGGTTGTGAGGGCCCTGGTTTCTCATCATCATTAACTGTGCGTACTGATTTGGTCTTACACTTCCACCTTTGCACAGGGGCGACTGCTGCTGGCTGTACTTGTCCTTGGGGTTCAGCTGAAACCTGGGCGGTTGTAACATCCGTGGGTTCCACTGCTGCACTGTCGGACTCACCCTCTTTGGGGCGGGGAGAGGTTTTTTCACTAGCTGAGGAGGTGTATTCCCTTAGCAATTGGCATATCCCCTGGTGCACCTGGCCCATCTCCTGGTGCACCTGGCCCATCTCCTGGCACATCTCCTGCATCCCTTTCGCCAGTACCCCCACCCATTTCCGGTAGTCCATTTCTGAGGTGGGCTGTTGGGCGGTATCAGGCTGTGGGGCAGGGTCTCTAGTGTCTGGGGCTGTGTCAGGCTCTGGGGCTGAATCAGGCTCTGGGGTAGGATCTCTAGTGTCTGGGGCCGTGTCAGGTTCCGGGGCAGGATCAGGCTCTGGGGTAGGAACTCTACTCTCTAGGGCCATGTCAGGTTCTGGGGCAGGATCAGGCTCTGGGGTAGGATCTCTAGTCTCTGGGGCTGGTGTCTGGGTAGTTATCCAAGCCAATCTCAACTTATCCTTGAATGCTAAATAGAGTAGGCCTACCAGCTGCAGGTGGTTAGTATTCAGAGGGAATCTAAACCCTTCGAAAATTGATGGGCTGGGTCCAAAGAGCTCGTTGAGGGGTTGGGGGAAAACTTCCCCTGGTGTAATTTCCTCACAGAAGGTACCATTGTTAACATAACCCCAAAAACATGCGCTCAGTGTGTGATAGCCGTTTATCCACGTGCCCACATTCCGGAGGAAGTTAAAAACCCATGAATTCCTCACCTTCTCGACCCACAGCACAAGCTGGATAACAGCAATGGTAGCCTTAGTGAGAGGACCCATATTCAAGTAAGGAGCTGCAAAGGGGAAGAATATAGCCACGGCCACATGCCACCCGAACCAGGGCAAAGTAGACCACATAGTGCTGCCTACCAAGGTTCCTATATCCAACACACAAAATTAAGTTATCCAGGAACTGTTATTCCTTTTTCACCTCTCTCTCTTAATGCCCTCAGGCCCCACGGTTGGGCGCCAAAATCTGTCTCGGTTTGAAAGACAGGTGTCTGCTAAGGAAGGCAGAAGCCTCCCTTGAAGTGGCAGATATAACCCCTTTCCCTCTGAGTTATTATGATTTTGAAATCAAGGGTCTTTAGGCAAAGATGTGGGAAATAGGAATAACAGTTCTTTACTATATATATATATATATATATAGATATATAGATATATAACCAGTCAAACAAAACAACAACAACTATGACAGTAACAGCAAACAATCACAAACCCAGTCTCAGCCTTCTTGGCTGTCAGGCTACTCCCCCTCAGGTGCAGTTCCGCTGGCAGCCGGCAGGTATCGCTGGCGGCTCCCGGTGAGCAGGGCAGGTGCGATGGTTCCCCCGCGGCTGCAGGGGGCGCTCCGGAGCGAGCTCGGGAAACATGCGGCTGCTCTGGTGCCCTGGGATCCCGGGGAAGGATGGAACAAAGGCTTCACAAACCCCTGGGCAGGCGATCCTGGACTCCCGGAACAGTAGACTGGAATGGCAGGCTGGAGCGGCAGGCACAAACCCAAATCCCGGGTGGCAGACGAGATGTATCCAAAAGGGGAACCCCCCGGGGCTCCAGGCAGGCAGGGTGAGCACGGCTACAATGCAGCGAAGGCTCGAAGCAGCAGCGGGGCAGGGAAAACAGCCTTGGGATCCCGGTGTTGTTTCCAGCAGAAAGGAAAGACGCCGAAAACGGGAACCAGCAGCTCCTCTCTCTGCAACTTCTCCGTCCAGACGCTGAGAGCAAACTGAACTGACAACCAGGTGAAAAACAAAAGTCTGGGCAGGCCCTTTTGCCTTTCTTAAGTACGGTCATCTTCTCTTAAGTACTGCCATTTATCTCCTAGCAACATGCATATGGGAAAAATTCCTTTAACAGAAAAAACTAGGACTAAACTAAAACCCCAGCATTATCCACCCCGAATTTTTTCCATACTAACATGTTACATGAAACTTAACCTTTTAAACCATATAAATACAAGCATCACCTAAATTATATACATATATACATGCTGATACTGATACAAGTACAGAGCCATGGGTAGTTCACTCTAAAACAAGGTCCCCTTGAGGTATGCATCGGGTCTCTCCATCCCTTTGCATCACCCACCAGGTACAACCTGGTCCCTGAGCAAAAACAACCCCACGGATGGGTTTGTCTTTGCTCAAGGCAGACTTTACCCAAACAGTTTTTCCAAGCATACCTCTCACATGCACCACTGGAACCATATCCCCGTCTGTCGTTTGTAGGGGTTCGGATTGGGCAGGGCCTGCTCGGCTGGTGGAGCCTCGGGTGTTAACTAACCAGGTGGCTCTTGCTAAATGCACCTCCCAGTTTTTGAAAGTCCCCCCACCCAGTGCCTTCAAGGCGGTTTTAAGCAGTCCATTACACCGCTCAACCTTCCCAGCTGCTGGTGCATGATAAGGGATGTGGTACACTCACTCAATGCCATGTTCTCTAGCCCAGGTGTTAATAAGGCTGTTCTTAAAATGAGTCCCATTGTCAGATTCAATTCTCTCAGGAGTGCCATGCCTCCAAAGGACTTGCTTTTCAAGGCCCAGGATGGTGTTCTGGGCAGTAGCGTGAGGCACAGGGTAGGTCTCCAACCATCCTGTGGTGGCTTCTACCATTGTGAGCACATGGCGCTTGCCTTGGCGGGTTTGAGGCAGTGTGATGTAATCAATCTGCCAGGCCTCCCCATACTTGTATTTGGACCACCGCCCACCATACCACAGGGGCTTCACCCGCTTGGCCTGCTTGATCGCAGCGCATGTCTCACAGTCATGGATCACCTGGGAGATACTGTCCATGGTCAGATCCACCCCTCGGTCTCGTGCCCACTTATAGGTGGCATCTCTGCCCTGATGGCCTGAGGCATCATGGGCCCATCGAGCTAGGAACAACTCTCCTTTATGTTGCCAATCCAAGTCTATCTGTGACACCTCTATTTTCGCTGCCTGATCTACCTGCTTGTTATTACAATGTTCTTCATTAGCCCGGCTCTTGGGGACGTGAGCATCTACATGACGGACCTTCACAGACAGCCTCTCTACTCGAGTGGCAATGTCTTTCCACTCCTCAGCAGCCCAGATTGGTTTTCCTCTGCGCTGCCAATTTGCCTTATTCCACCTTTCCAGCCAACCCCACAGAGCATTGGCTACCATGCATGAATCAGTGTAGAGGTAGATCTTTGGCCACTTCTCTCTTTCAGCTATGTCCAGAGCTAATTGAATGACTTTGAGTTCAGCAAATTGGCTCGATCCACCTTCTCCTTCAGTAGCCTGTGCAACTTGTCTTGTGGGGCTCCATACAGCAGCTTTCCATTTCGGGCTAGCGCCTACAATTCGGCAGGAACCATCAGTGAAGAGGGCATATTGTCTTTCACTCTCTGGTAGCTCGTTATATGGTGGGGCTTCTTCAGCACGCGTCACTTGCTCCTCTTCTTCTTCAGAAGATAACCCAAAAGTCTCACCTTCTGGCCAGTTTGTAATTATTTCCAAGATCCCAGGGCGATTTGGGTTTCCAATTCGTGCGCACTGCGTGATGAGGGCGATCCATTTGCTCCAAGTAGCGTCAGTGACGTGATGCGTGGAGGGAACCTTTCCTTTGAACATCCACCCCAGCACCGGTAGTCGGGGTGCCAGGAGGAGCTGTGCCTCTGTGCCGATTACCTCTGAGGCAGCTTGGACTCCTTCATAAGCTGCCAAGATTTCTTTCTCTGTTGGGGTGTAGTTGGCTTCAGACCCTCTGTAGCTTCGGCTCCAGAATCCCAGTGGTCGGCCCCGAGTCTCACCAGGCACCTTCTGCCAGAGGCTCCAGGACAGGCCATTGTTCCCGGCTGCAGAGTAGAGCACGTTCTTCACCTCTGGTCCTGTCCTGACTGGGCCAAGGGCTACGGCGTGAGCGATTTCCTGCTTGATCTGGGCAAAAGCTTGCTGCTGTTCGGGGCCCCAGTGGAAAACATTCTTCTTGCGGGTAACCAGGTAAAGAGGGCTCACGATCTGGATGTACTCAGGAATGTGCATCCTCCAGAAACCTATGGTGCCTAGGAAAGCTTGTGTTTCCTTCTTACTGGTCGGTGGAGACATCTCAGTGATCTTATTGATGACATCGGTGGGAATCTGACGTCGTCCATCTTGCCACTTTACTACCAGGAACTGGATCTCTCGGGCAGGTCCCTTGACTTTGCTCTTCTTGATGGCGAAACCAGCTTCCAGGAGAATTTGGATTATTCTCCCCCCTTTCTCAAATACCTCCGATGCTGTGTTCCCCCACACAATGATGTCATCAATGTACTGCAGATGTTCTGGGGCCTCACCCTTTTCCAGTGCAGCCTGGATCAGTCCATGGCAGATGGTGGGACTGTGCTTCCACCCCTGGGGCAGACGGTTCCAGGTGTCCTGCACACCCCTCCAGGTGAAAGCAAACTGAGGCCTGCACTCTGCAGCTAAAGGAATGGAGAAAAATGCATTGGCAATGTCAATAGTGGCATACCACTTTGCTGCTTTGGACTCCAGCTCATACTGGAGCTCCAACATGTCCGGCACAGCAGCACTCAGTGGTGGAGTCACTTCATTCAAAGCACAATAATCCACAGTCAATCTCCATTCCCCGTCAGACTTGCGCACAGGCCAGATGGGGCTGTTGAAGGGTGAGTGGGTCTTGCTGACCACCCCTTGGCTCTCCAGCTCACAAATCATCTTGTGGATGGGGATCACAGCATCTCGATTTGTCCGATACTGCCGGCGGTGCACTGTCGAGGTGGCAATTGGCACTTGTTGCTCTTCCACTTTCAGGAGCCCAACTGCAGAAGGATTCTCAGATAGCCCAGGCAAAGTGTTCAATTTCCTAATGCCCTCTGCCGCCACAGCAGCAATCCCAAATGCCCACCTGAGTCCCTTTGGGTCTTTGTAATAGCCATTCCGGAGGAAGTCTATGCCCAGAATACACGGGGCCTCTGGGCCGGTCACAATCGGATGCTTTTGCCACTCCTTCCCAGTCAGGCTCACCTCAGCTTTCAAAAGGGTCAACTGCTGTGATCCCCCCGTCACCCCAGCGATGGATACAGGTTCTGCCCCCACATGTCCCGATGGCATTAAAGTACACTGTGCCCCAGTATCAACCAATGCATCATATTTTTGTGGCTCTGATGTGCCAGGCCAACGAATCCACACCGTCCAGAAAACGCGGTTCTCCCGTGTCTCTTCCTGGCTAGAGGCAGGGCCCCTCTAGCCCTGGTTATCATTCTTTCCCTGGGCGTACATGCTCGAGGTACCTTCAAGGGGATCCAACATATCATCCACCCTTTTGTAACACCTGGTAGCTCGGTCATGGGAGGCTGAGGCTACTTTCCCCTTAGCGGAACCCCTCGGTTAGTGCCTCCGTCCTTGAGTTCACGCACTTGCGCTGCCAGGACAGAGGTGGGTTTCCCATCCCACCTTCTCATGTCCTCCCCATGCTCACACAGGAAAAACCACAGCTCAACTCGTGGGGTGTACCCTCGCTATCTAGTTGGGGGACGACAGGCTCTGACTTGGGGGCCTGTGACTTGCACTGGTGCCACACTGACCTTCCTCATCTCCTCCATCTCCTCCCTCATTTCCTTCCTCATCTCCTTCATCTCCTCTTTGAGGTCCTGGACCACAGCAGAGACATGAGCTTTCAGCGGGGCCATTGACCATACTGTCATAATTCCTGAGCTTGTTGGCAACAGAGCCCACTGTTTCTCGGTTATTGTCAGCATCAATTGTTGCAATGAAGGTGGTGTATTGCGATGGCCCTAATCTTGCCAGGTTCCACATCATCTGTCCTGTGCACCTGACCTTATCGGGGTCATTACCGTGCTGTCCATCCCTCCCAAAGAGTACCTCTAATACTGCCACCTCTCTTAGCTGTTGGATCCCTTCCTCAAGTGTCTTCCACTGCATTCTATGATGGTTCTCTTGCATTCTTTCTTTGTGAATGAACCTTTCTCTCACACTCATTAAGAGCCGCTCCCAGAGAGAAAGGGGCCCTGGCTCCCTCACAAATACCTGGTTCACACCTGGGTCCTGGGTCAACGATCCCAGATACCTTGCCTCACCACTATCCAGTTGCACACTTGTGCCCATAAGGTCCCAAACCCTAAGCAGCCAGGTGGTATAAGGCTCACGCCCCCTTCGCACAATGTCGTCTCGCATACCACGGAGACTGTCGTACGGCAGGGACTCAATGATTTCTGGCTCTGGCTCCCCTGCTGGTTGTGAGGGCCCTGGTTTCTCATCATCATTAACTGTGCGTACTGATTTGGTCTTACACTTCCACCTTTGCACAGGGGCGACTGCTGCTGGCTGTACTTGTCCTTGGGGTTCAGCTGAAACCTGGGCGGTTGTAACATCCGTGGGTTCCACTGCTGCACTGTCGGACTCACCCTCTTTGGGGCGGGGAGAGGTTTTTTCACTAGCTGAGGAGGTGTATTCCCTTAGCAATTGGCATATCCCCTGGTGCACCTGGCCCATCTCCTGGTGCACCTGGCCCATCTCCTGGCACATCTCCTGCATCCCTTTCGCCAGTACCCCCACCCATTTCCGGTAGTCCATTTCTGAGGTGGGCTGTTGGGCGGTATCAGGCTGTGGGGCAGGGTCTCTAGTGTCTGGGGCTGTGTCAGGCTCTGGGGCTGAATCAGGCTCTGGGGTAGGATCTCTAGTGTCTGGGGCCGTGTCAGGTTCCGGGGCAGGATCAGGCTCTGGGGTAGGAACTCTACTCTCTAGGGCCATGTCAGGTTCTGGGGCAGGATCAGGCTCTGGGGTAGGATCTCTAGTCTCTGGGGCTGGTGTCTGGGTAGTTATCCAAGCCAATCTCAACTTATCCTTGAATGCTAAATAGAGTAGGCCTACCAGCTGCAGGTGGTTAGTATTCAGAGGGAATCTAAACCCTTCGAAAATTGATGGGCTGGGTCCAAAGAGCTCGTTGAGGGGTTGGGGGAAAACTTCCCCTGGTGTAATTTCCTCACAGAAGGTACCATTGTTAACATAACCCCAAAAACATGCGCTCAGTGTGTGATAGCCGTTTATCCACGTGCCCACATTCCGGAGGAAGTTAAAAACCCATGAATTCCTCACCTTCTCGACCCACAGCACAAGCTGGATAACAGCAATGGTAGCCTTAGTGAGAGGACCCATATTCAAGTAAGGAGCTGCAAAGGGGAAGAATATAGCCACGGCCACATGCCACCCGAACCAGGGCAAAGTAGACCACATAGTGCTGCCTACCAAGGTTCCTATATCCAACACACAAAATTAAGTTATCCAGGAACTGTTATTCCTTTTTCACCTCTCTCTCTTAATGCCCTCAGGCCCCACGGTTGGGCGCCAAAATCTGTCTCGGTTTGAAAGACAGGTGTCTGCTAAGGAAGGCAGAAGCCTCCCTTGAAGTGGCAGATATAACCCCTTTCCCTCTGAGTTATTATGATTTTGAAATCAAGGGTCTTTAGGCAAAGATGTGGGAAATAGGAATAACAGTTCTTTACTATATATATATATATATATATAGATATATAGATATATAACCAGTCAAACAAAACAACAACAACTATGACAGTAACAGCAAACAATCACAAACCCAGTCTCAGCCTTCTTGGCTGTCAGGCTACTCCCCCTCAGGTGCAGTTCCGCTGGCAGCCGGCAGGTATCGCTGGCGGCTCCCGGTGAGCAGGGCAGGTGCGATGGTTCCCCCGCGGCTGCAGGGGGCGCTCCGGAGCGAGCTCGGGAAACATGCGGCTGCTCTGGTGCCCTGGGATCCCGGGGAAGGATGGAACAAAGGCTTCACAAACCCCTGGGCAGGCGATCCTGGACTCCCGGAACAGTAGACTGGAATGGCAGGCTGGAGCGGCAGGCACAAACCCAAATCCCGGGTGGCAGACGAGATGTATCCAAAAGGGGAACCCCCCGGGGCTCCAGGCAGGCAGGGTGAGCACGGCTACAATGCAGCGAAGGCTCGAAGCAGCAGCGGGGCAGGGAAAACAGCCTTGGGATCCCGGTGTTGTTTCCAGCAGAAAGGAAAGACGCCGAAAACGGGAACCAGCAGCTCCTCTCTCTGCAACTTCTCCGTCCAGACGCTGAGAGCAAACTGAACTGACAACCAGGTGAAAAACAAAAGTCTGGGCAGGCCCTTTTGTCTTTCTTAAGTACGGTCATCTTCTCTTAAGTACTGCCATTTATCTCCTAGCAACATGCGCATGGGAAAAATTCCTTTAACAGAAAAAACTAGGACTAAACTAAAACCCCAGCATCTAGGAACTGAGGTTTTCTCCTTTCCCGTCTGGAGCAAAAGTCCTCATCACTTCCATCTCTCCCTGTTCAAGCTTCTCATGAAATTACAGCTGCATCAGCATCTGCCTATCTCAGCGCAGGTGCTTTTGCTCACAAGTACAAGTTGAACGCTCCCCCCCCCCCCACGCCTTCATGAAATTACAACAGGTACTCTGATATATCATAACTTCACAACAGAATTTTAGCTTTAAGCATCTCCTCTTTCTTCTCCCTCAGGTTTTCAGCTCTTCACAGCACTAAAAGGGTTAATCTCCCCTCGGCCTTGCAGCTGGAATGTCGCTTATGGCTGTTGGTCACATGATCTTTTGCTGGCCAGCAGAGCAGCTTTCAGCTGAATCTTGGCCGCACTGGAGAGGGGGAGCCGAGACACTTTGGCTGCAACATAGCAGGCTGTGGGGGCGGGTTCCACGGGTGGAACAGGGCTCATCAGCCCCAGGATGGCTGTGACCTGGCCTCCGCACAGGGCCTGCAGCCACCTGTCCCAGCTCCAGAAATGAGAGAGAAACTCTGGCCGGGGCTTGTCTATTCTTTAGTGTGGATCACAGAGGTGGTCACAATTTTAAGTGGCTTGAAGAATTGTCCATATTCAAACTGGCCAGCTGATAGGTTCTGTCAGGTCACAGAGGAAAATGTAAGCACCCCTTTGCAAGAACATCACTTCCAAGACTATGCTTGCTAACCTATGACAGTATACTAGTTTGAAAGCAAACCAGTGAGAGACTCCAAGTCAGAACTAGAATTTAATAGGAAAATTAAAAATAAATGCAGTAGTACAGAAACACTGACACTGTCAGGATACAACCTGACACCCTGTAGGTCAGGATGGTGGTAGCAGTCTGACTAAATGGTGGCTACAGGCCTCTTGAGGTGATAGATATGTAATGCACTGTATGTGGGTTCGTGAAGGGTAGCTGCGTTTCCCTGAAACATCCCTGGCAAGGAATCGTTCCGGTGGGTGCAGTATAGCACTCCAGCAAGCTTACTCCTTTCACCCACGTGGCTGTTAGGCGCGGATTCTCACACACACACTCAAGCCAGATAGCTCACGTGTTACCAGAAGCAAAGAGTCAGGAGGGCTCTCCCACATGGCATTCCACAGAAGATGGTTTATTGCATCCTGCCACGAAGGGAACCAGAGATGAAAGAGAGCAGATCATGCAGGGTCCAGGGTTTATGTACTGGAGTGGGGCAAGCATCAGGAACCAATGATCTGAGGGCATTGGGGTGGTACAAAGGCGGGACTAGTGAAAGGGAGCCAATGTGGAAGATTAGGAGGCATGTAGGGGTACAAGCCATTCAGACAGACCAAGTCTGCACAGCACCACAAAGGCTGATGGGAGAGGCCTTTGCTTTCTCACCATGAGGTCAGGAGATGTTCTTAAACCTCAGAATCGGTCCACCAGCAGGCCCCTGCTATTTCGGGGCTCCTTGGCCCCTCAACCATCACAATCGCTGGCTCGGCGGCTACAACAGATATGGTTCTGTTGAAGCGGTGATCCTGTAGAAGGGTCTGGTCTTCCTCTGAAGGTCCAGTGGTGGTTATGTAGCTCTTGTCCCCTGGGAACCCAGTAGGTAAGGTCTGGCTGTGGTGTTCCAAACCTCAGATTATATCCAGGTAGGAATGCTTGGTTCCTCTCCCTTGGTGGAGCATCTCACAATGGGATGATGTAATTTTATGAGTCATGCAGTGAGGCTTGAAATCCCATTAACAGAAAAATATCTCTACAGAGGGAGTTATCAGGGATGTGTCATGGAAGAGATAAAAGAACACTTCCCCACCTGGTTTTAACAGATGGTGATAGAATACATACTTTTGGTTTCATCTTACATTGTAACCTAAGACAGTTGGGTAGGTATGTGTTGTATATAATACTTAGTCCATAAAGCATTTGATCCTTAGGTATAAATATTACTGTAATATGAATGAGCAGTCAGAATTGAAACATATTGTTCAGACAATAAAATTCTAATATTGGAACTGAATAATACCTACTTTTAATATCTCCTGTGTCTTCTGTTACATGGAGAATTATATATACATATATTGCAGTAGTCTCATAACTGTGGAAAGTTTTATGTTAGGATTTTGTGGGATGTTTTAATGTCTTATGGGTGAAAGATGGTGTAGTGGGTTGACCTTGGCTGGATGCCAGGTGCCCACTAAGTTGCTCTATCACTCCCTTTCCCAATGGGACGGGAGAGAATAAGATGGAGAACAACCAGCGGGTGAGATAAGGCAGTTTTATTACAGTGAAAGAAATAAGCAAGAATCTGTGCGTGCATAAGCTAAAGAAAAAAAGGTCAATCTCTACTTCCCATCAGCAGCAATGTTCGGACACTTCTTGGGAAGCAGGGCTTCAGCACACATAATGATTCCTCCAGAAGACAAACATTGAAGAATCATTAATGCCCCCCCCTTCCTCCTCTCTCCCTTAGCTTTATATATCTGAGCTGACATCATATGGTATGGAATATCCCTTTGGTTAATTTGAGTCAGCTGGCCTGGTTGTGTCTCCTCCCAGGATCTTGCCCACTCCCATCCCCTTTGATGGGGGAAGGAATGTCAGAGGGACAGTGCTGCTCAGCAGTAGCCAAAACACCGGTCTGTTATCAACACCCTTCCAGCTACTAATGTAGAGCACAGCGCTGTAAGGGCTGTGAACTTTATCTCAGTCAGACCCAATACAGATGATCTGAAACCTGGAGTTCTTGGATGCAAATAGGAATCAGCCAAAAACCTTGGTGCAGCAGCCTTGCTAATACTTGATGTATTGGGTCTGGCTGAGCTGGAGTTCATTTCCCCATAGCAGCCCTCATATTGCTGTACTTTGCATTGGTAGCTAGAAAGGTGTTGATAACACACCAGTGTTTTGGCTACTGCTGAGCAGTGCTGACACAGCATCAGCACTGTATCTCAACATTCCCCCCCATCAAGGTGAAAGAAGAAAAACAAAAAGTGATTGTGCAGCTGTAATTGTGGCCAGAGAAGAGCAGGGTGAGAATATGTGAGAGGAACAACTATGCAGACACCAAGGTCAGTGGAGAAGGAGGGGGAGGAGGTGCTTCAGGCACTGGTGCCGAGATTCCTCTGCAGCCTGTGGTGAAGACCATGGTGAAGCAGCTGTCTCACTGCAACCCTTGGAGGTCCATGGGGATGCAATGATCCACCTTCAGCCCATGAAGGAGACCCATGCTGGAGCAGGTGGATGCCTGAGAGGAAGCTGTGACCCTGTGGGAGGCATGTGGAGAGAGGATCCCATGCTGGAGCAGTTTGTCCTCAAAGGACTGCACCTCATGGAAGAGTGACCCATGCTGCAGCAGTCTTGGGAGGACTGTTCCTTGTGAGATGGACTCAGATTGGAGAAGTTCATGGAGAACTGTCTCCTGTGGGAGGGACCACACAGTGCAGCAGGGGAATGACTCCTCTCCCTGAGCAGTGGGAGAAACCATGGGTGATGAACTGACCATAACCCCCATTCCCTATCTCCCTGCGCTGTTGGTGGGATGAGGGAGAGCTAGGAAGGAGAGAGGGGTGGGAGGAAGGTGTTTTTAAGGGTTTATTTTACTTCTCATTATCCTACTCTGATTTTGTTAGCAATAAATTAAATTCATATCTCTAATTAGAGCCTGTTTTGCCTGTGACAGTATTTGATGAGTGATCTCTCGCAGTCCTTTTTTCAACTCATGAACCCTTTGTTATATTTTTCTCTCCCCAGTCCATCTCTGGAGGGGAGTGAGAGAGTGGCTTTGGTGTGTGCCTGGTGTACAGCCAGCATCAACCCACTTCACCGAGCAACCACTATGCGTGCTGAAGTTCTGCTTCCCAGGAAGTGGCTGAACATTACTTGCTGATGGGGAGTAGAAAATAAACTTGTTTTTTTCTTTGCTTGTGTGTGTGCAAACTTTTGCTTTTGCTTCCGAAAACTGCCTTATCTCAACCTATGAGTTGTTTTCCATCTTATTTTCTCTCCCCTGTCCAGCTGGGAAGGGAAGTGGTAGAGCAGCTTGGGGACCTGGCATCCAGCCAAGGTTAACCCACCACGCTTGAATAAGCACGTTCCTGTCTTTACAGTGATATTGTCCACTTTGCTTGAAAGGAAAGTGATGTCCATTTGTTTTAGTTCATAAAGCAACAAACTATATAGGTAACCAGAGTGCTGTTATATATGGAAATGGAAATTTGTTAGGTGGTCAAATGTATAACAACATCACTTCTTAATTTATTTTTATATGGTTGTGGTAAAGACCCACAGATGGCATCGTAAAATTGTCTGCATGACTGTCTCAAATACTTAAAGTACTCATTAAAGAAACCCCAAAACACAACTATATATAATCTATATTATTCAGGTTTTATTCAGGTTATCTTCAGACTCAGCCAGACAACCATGGCAAGGATAATTTTGGATAGGGGAGCTGGCTATACTGGACAAATTAGTAAAATGCCAGCATTGGCAATTAAGTTGTGAAAACAGTAGGAAATGTAATCCTTAAAAGAACTATAATTACTTGTCTAAAATTATTTAAATATAAGGTTTAGAAAACATGACCATTTTTTTTCCAAATTTTCTTGGTTTAAGACAATTTAAAGGGGCGGACACTCTAAAATGAGTTGCCTCCCTTTTAGTTGAACCCATCCTTTTCCACCCATAAGAAGAAATGAATATGAGTAGATATAAGTGAACAAATAACAGTTTACTAAAAAAACAAAATAGCAATAGGCAAAAAACCCCCCAGTAATAGTCACTAGTTACAAAGTTGCTGAAATCTTGTGGACTCCCTGGGAGCAAAGAGAAACTCAAAATGGTGGAGTAACCCCTCCAAGATGGTGCCCTCCGCAGGCAACCACACAGTCTGGGAGACAAAAGGGAGATGGCAGACAAACCCTGCTCAGCTCAACCTTCCCCCACAACAAAAAAACCAGGAAGGTAGTGAATCGCCCAAACTGGGCCAGGAGACACTTCAGAGACAGAGTCAGAGAAGTGGGTATTTGCTTTATTCAGCGCCAGGTGCGTGGGGGATCACTCCTCCAAACACACACACACGGCACTTCCTACAACACAATATTATGGGTAAAATTCATGAATAGTCATCACATTCCTTGGGATAGGAGTGGTTATACAAATTAGTTCTCGGAAGTCATTAATACCATTAGCATATGTGTCACACATGCGTGGTGTGTCCTGGTGGTCTCACTGAGGAAGACTCCTCTTCTTCTTCAGGGGTCTTTCTGATGCAGATCAGTAGTCTTCATCACAATGCACTTTTCACTTTTCTTTCTGGGGCATGCATAGTCCTTTGTAGGATGATTCAGCGGCTTCTGTGTTGGTCTCAAGTAAATTCTTGTTCCTCTGATCTTGACAAGATTAAGGTGAATCCTGCTTCTTAGGTTTTGTGATCAACATTTGCTGTGTCCCAATAGTTAACTGTGCTTACATGAGTTAACTATTGATCAGTCTTATCAATCCCCCCTTTTTCTTTGGTCATTTGTAATTCTTTACAAATCTCGCATATCTTGAAAGTAAGTACCCTTCTCTATCTTGCTTCTAAGTTTGTACTTTTGCCATTGAGCATAAGCATCATGATTCCAAGTACATAAAATCGTACAACAATAACTACTAATGCAAACAGTAAATAACAATTCAATAATACAAATAACTATTACGAACAATTGTTTAAGCCAGGATAAGTTGGGTAACCATGCTGTAAGTTTGTCCCATACCTCTTTAAACCCCCAAGAAGTGTCATCTAAGGTGATCTGATGCAATGTTTGTGTTTTGTCCAGAATTGTCTGCAAATCTGTTTCTATGTATTTATTTAAATCAACATAACTGCAACAGCTTGTATTTATATCTGTACATACTCCTCCCTCTTTGGCGTACAACAATTCTAATGCAAGTCTATTCTGTATAGCTAAGTGTGAGATGCTCTTAATCTCTATTTGCTGTGCTCTTATGGCATCTGCACTGGCATTCATTATGGTTTCTACGGTAGTGGAAAGATTCACTATTAATTTTAGCGGGGGGGGGGGGGGGGGGTCCCGGTTGCAGGGGAATCAGCCGGAGTAATGACACGAACACCGATACGATTTGAGCATCATGCTACCCTTTATTGTTTACTTACACCAAGTTATACTTTGCAAAGTTCACGCCCCCTTCCCACTAGAATGCGTCTAAGCAGCGGGGGAGCTGACCAGTGTATACCTTTTCCCAAGGCTGTTCAAGGCTGCTGGCTAGCAGGTGCCTTGCAAGCCTATCTTCAGCCTGAGGCCCTGTCAGGGGTACTTCTGCAACAACCCTGGGATGCCCAAGCTCTCCTGGGGTATCCTATGCCCCCACTCCACAAGGAATTCCTCTACATATCCACCGTTTTCTTTTTGGGCAACCCAGGCCTGGTCGATGATCTTTCACAGCCCCGCTTTAAGGCAAGAAAAAATGCACCCAAGTACTATTAAGCCTAATATAACTACAAATAGCAATTGGCAGCCTTCTACTACCAAGGTACGCAGCCATCCGGTGATACCCAGACCCTTAAGCCTATCTCCAATAGGGTCGTCTGTCTCCTGAATGTTGTGCAGGCCCCTCTGGAGGTCAGAGAGGTGCTTGTGAATTGAGACAGATTGGTCAGAAAGATTCATACAGCACATATCTTGGAAATCTTCACAGCCGTGGCCATGAGCTAGTAGTAGAAAATCAATGGCAGCCCGATTTTGTAATACTGCATGCCTAACACTAGTAACATCTGCGCTTAGCTCATCAAGCATCTGCGAAATTATGTTTAACTCATCCCTCTCCCAGCAAGCAAGTTTATGCAAAATCACGTGAGCCCTGGCTGCTGAAGCACCAGGTAAAAACATAGATACTAGCCAAATTATACCACAACTCCAAAAGACAGGCTCTTCATTTCTTTTACACTGGAGCTCATGGATTGAACGCCACGCCCTGGTTTCAGTGCGGTGGGTGATATTTAAGTGTTGATTCAGGCCTGGATGGAACAGGGTGAGTTTCCCTAAATAGCACGGTCCCCCATGTGGGCTGGCAGGAACCCCATTCCACGCATGGTGCCCGCATATTAAGAACGTACCACTGGGGAGGCGCTTCAGGGCTTGACCCGTGAGGTTGATTTGGGGGTAAATTGTAGTTTCTCAGAAGCCAGTCTGCAAGAGGGTCAACAGTGGTCCAAAGGCGCCTATTAACATTTACAGGGCAAGCAAGGGCATCCACTGCGTGCCAATCACCCTCAATGATTGCATCACGGATAACTCCATTCCATCTCCTTCTCAATGGGTCAGTCCTCCCCATCGGGGCTGATGGAGGCGATGGCTGCACCTCCCCTCGATGGAAGGGAGGGGCTGTAGGCACTGTGCCCCATTCTCCCTACGGGAATGTAGGAGCTCTGGGTGCTAACTTGACCGGTGGGGCCACGGGACGTGACGGTGCTGATGGTGTAATATCACAAGCCTTGGATTCCATCACGTCTTGCCGTGTAGATAATTCAGCAAGCCTCTTGATTACTTCATGCATCATCTCTCGGTGGTTCTCCTCCTCTTGGGGCTGACCCCTGGCTGCTCTGGCTGGCTCTGGCTCTGCAGGAGACGAAACCGCAGAGGCTGCTTTGCAGTGAGACATTGCTCCGCTGTCCGTCAGAGGGGGGTTATGCTCTGCCGCTTTCGGCCAGGCGCTAGGACTGCTCGTTTCTCCTTCGCCCGCCTGCGCCCCCGCCCCCTGAGTCGGGCGGCTCTGCATCCGCCTTTGCAGCCATTTCTCCCTCAGACGTAACTTCCTTCCCCGCCGAGTCCAGCAACTCCCGCAGCAAGCGGACAGGTGCTGCTGTGCCCTTAATCAGTCTACCCGCGGCCAACCCCAAGAACCGTGCTACCCTGGACTCCTCCCTGGTCCCTGGCCCCTGCTTTGTAAGACCTCCGTCTGTTTCCTTCCTGGAACCACCACGCCCTAAAGCCTCAATGGCCCCCGCGGCCACTGTCCTTTCGGCTTTCATCTCTGCGAGAGTGTTAGTTACTGGTCTCCAGGTTAAGCCAAGAGCTTTAGCTTCTTTAGCTTCCTTTCCACCCTCAATCGTGGACAGCCACAATTCGTTCCCTACTTCCCACCACGCTTCAGTCAAAAACAAAAGCGAAGTGTAACTCAATAATCCATTTCCCGGGCCCACGTAACGAGGGCATTCAGATCTCGGTCTTTCACAATCTCACCTCTCTTAGAGAGGATACTAGCTAGGAGTCGAGTCCCTGCCTCGTAATCCATAGCTTCTTTGCTGCGGGTACTCGCTTGGGCGTGCGAAAATACGGTCTCTGGCCACTCGGCTTTGAGGTTTAGCCCCCGGCTTTACTTGGCTTTGGGGCTTATCCTCCGGCCTTTTAATCGGCTTTGAGACCGGGCCCCTGACTTTACTCGGCTTTGGGGCCACCCACTCTGATTCCCCAGGCTTTGTCGCACCGATACGATGAGTTGAAGTCTTACCGCCTTTAAGCGAACCTGCATGTAGCAAAACTCACTCGGGTCCCTGCCGTTTGGGAGCCAGGTTTAGCAGGGGGGGGTCCCGGGTGCAGGAGAGCCAGCCAGAGTCACGACACGAACACCGATACGATTTGAGCATCGTGCTCCTATTTTATTGTTTACCTCCACCAAGTTATACTTTGCAAAGTTCACGCCCCTTTCCCATGAGAAAACCTCTAAGCAGTGGGGGAGCTGACCAGTGTATACCTTTTCCCAAGGCTGTTCAAGGCTGCCAGCTAGCAGGTGCCTTGCAAGCCTATCTTCAGCCTGAGGCCCTGTCAGGGGTACTTCTGCAACAGCCCTGGGATGCCCAAGCTCTCCTGGGGTATCCTATGCCCCCATTCCACAAGGAATTCCTCTACAATTGGTTTCTCTAGCTCACTTACTCCGAGGCTGGGTATAAACCATCTGGCAAAGCTGTGAAATCCAGTGGGTCTATCTATCAAGGGGTTTGATGTCCTTTTGGTCCTGCGTATAAAAGTTCAAAGCAAGCCTTGTAGTTGAGAGACAACTTTAATGTGGGGAAATACTGGTCCTATCGCACAGTGGCCTTGCCATCCTAAGGGTAAAACTTTATAGGCGCTGTGTCCACATATCCAGTACCAACCCTGTCCTGAGGGCACTGGCCAACCCTTGGGCTTTGGTCCTCATCTTGTTTGATTCTTATTCTACATGTTAGCCCCCCCATAGGTCCAAAAACTTGAGCAGTTGGGGTAGCTGCCTATAAATGTTAAGCTCCCACATTTGGAATCCGTCTTATTTCCTCCTGAGTTTTTGGGTATAGATTCCTCCCAGCACTGCTGCATGCAGGGTACCAGTGAGGACATTTATTGGCTCCTCAAGCTCTAATTTCCACTGAAGTAGATCTAGGGATATGTTGACATAATGTGAAAGGTTATTAGTACTAAGTGCAGCATGGATTTCTGTTGTATTAGGGAATGTTGCCCTGTCATAGGTTAGCAAGCATAGTCCCGGAAGGGATATCCTTGCTAAGGGGTGCTTACAGCTTCCTCTGGGACCTGATAGAACCTATCAGCTGGCCAGTTTGAATATGGACAATTCTTTAAGCCACTTAAAGTTGTGACCGCCTCTGTGATACACACTTAAGAATAGACAAACTCCCACCCCAGCTCTCTCTCGTTTCCGGCGCTGGGACAGGTGGCTGCAGGCCCCGTGCAGGGGCCAGCAGGCCCGGCCAGGCCCTGCTTGGGCCAGGCCGGGCCGGGCCACGGCCAGCCTGGAGCCATGGGCCTGTTCCAGCTGTGGAACCCCCCCCCCCCCCCCCACTGCCTTGCCGTGGGCAGCCGGAGCGGCTCGGAACCCCCCCTCCACTGCGGCCGAGATTCAGCAAAGCAGCACCTCTGTCCGGCAGAGGTCAGGTGACCAACAGCGATAAGCCACATTCCAGCTGCAAGGCCGAGGTGAGATTAACCCTTTTATTGCTGTGAAGAGCTGAAAACCTGAGGGAAGAGAGAGAGGAGATGCTTAAAGCTGAAAGTCTGTTGTGAAGCTATGATATATCAGAGTATCCTGTTGTAATTTCATGAAGATATGGGGGGTGGAGTGTTCAACTCATAAGCAGAAGCACCTGCGCTGAGATAGGCAGATGCTGACGCAGCTGTAATTTCATGAGAAGTTTGGACAGAGAGAGATGAACCAGATGAACCAGATGAGGACTTTTTGCTCCAAAGAGGAAAGGAGAAAAACCTCAATTCCTAGAGATGCTTCCAGAGATAGTTTTAAAGATGAAGATGACCCTTTGCTCCCAGGGAAGGAGAAGGGCCTCTGTTTTTCTTTGTTTCTGAACAGCTCAACCTTAAAATTGTACCCCAGAAAACTTTCAAGAGTGGACCCTCGAAAGCAGTTGCGGGAAAAGCTGCAAGTCGGGGGAAGGGACTCACATCGCAAGCAGAGAGACTCCTCTTCCTAAATGGACTGAACAATATTTGGAAGTGGGTGGCTGTCTCGGTGTGATACTGTTTTCATAGCATGAGCAAAAAGAGACTTCTCTTTCTAAATGGACTGAACCAGGTTATTATGGAAGTGGTAAACAGACTGAACATCTTAAGGGTTGTCTTTACATTGTCAGTGGGAGACGGGAGGAAGGTGGGGGGAGGAGGAGAGTTCTAAAGGTGGTATAATTTTTTTCTTTTCTTCTTTTAGGTCTGTTAATAAACTTCTTTATATTCATTCAAGTTGGTGCCTGCTTTGCATTTCTCCTAATTCTTATCTCACAGAAGATAAACAGTAATGAGTATTTTAGACCAAACCACTACATGCCCCAACCAAAAGAAAGCCTCTGGCAGAATTTTCAGGTAGCTGGGAACATATCCAGCAATCAATTAGATTAAAGTTCTCAACAACACCTTTGAGCAATCGAAGGTATGTATTTTGATCCCATGCACCCGCCCCAGTTACTAATGCCACTAATATGGTCCAAATCATGTTGTGTTGATTTTTCGTGTTTGAAGGCGCAGAGGTCCTGTTCTTCTTGCTTCCCACTCTGGTTTTGGTGCAGGTTTGGTCATTGTATAATGGATCCAAGTCAGTTTTCCTTGTACTTGAATTGCTGTATGAGTGGTCAGCAGTGTCTGATAAGGTCCTTCCCATTTTTCCTGAAGTGGATCCCCTGAAAGAGACTTAACATAAACCTAATGTCTTGGATTCACATTATGAAAGGGTTCATCAGGTGGTGGCAGTTGACAATTAAAAACTGTAGTGCGTATTGATTGTAATTTTTGACCTAAATGCTTTACATAATCTATTAAGTAGCTTTGCCCTACCAGAGCCACACTCACTGTGAATCACGTTTGTTCCATAGGGCCTTCCATACAGAATTTCAAAGGAACTTAGTTTTTCCTTAAGCCGTGGTTTTACCCTAATTCTTAGCAAAGCCATGGGCAGAGCCTGATACCAATATAAATTAGTTTCTTGACAAATTTTGGCTGTTGCTTTATTAAGTGATTCATCTTTTCCACTTGTCCACTTGCCTGAGGCCTGTATGGTGTATGTAACTGCCAGCATATACCCAGTAGATGACTCACTCCCTGCACCATCTGGGCTACAAAGTGTGATCCCCTATCAGAATTCATTTCCCTGGGCACCCCAAAATTGTGGAATAATTTCTTGTACTAAAGCTTTAACAACTTCTCTAGCTTTATTCATCCTACAAGGAAAAGCTTCTGGCCAACCTGAGAAAGTGTCTGTGAGGGCTAAAAGATACCTGTATCCCCCTTTTTTAGGTAGTTCTGAAAAGTCAATTTGCCACACATCCCCTGGTAAAGCTCCTTTAGGGATAGTCCCTGTGTTTAACCTAACAGTGGTATTAGGGTTGTTTTTAAGACAGATGTCACAAGTGGAAGTTATGTCCTCAATTGTCTCCTTTAATTTTGGTGCTATCACTTTGTCCTCTAAGTGGTTATGCAGAGCATCAACTCTCTAATGTGTCTTAGAATGTTTGCTCTGGATAAATAATTGTCATAGGTTAGCAAGGATAGTCCCGGAAGGGATATCCTTGCTGAGGGGTGCTTACAGCTTCCTCTGGGACCTGACAGAACCTATCAGCTGGCCAGTTTGAATATGGACAATTCTTTAAGCCACTTAAAGTTGTGACCGCCTCTGTGATACACACTTAAGAATAGACAAACTCCCCCCCCAAGCTCTCTCTCGTTTCTGGCGCTGGGACAGGTGGCTGCGGGGCCCGTGCGGGGGCCAGCAGGCCCGGCCAGGCCCTGCTTGGGCCAGGCCGGGCCGGGCCACAGCCAGCCTGGAGCCATGGGCCTGTTCCAGCCATGGAACCCCCCCCCCACTGCCTTGCCGTGGGCGGCCAGAGAGGCTCGGAACCCCCCCTCTCCACTGCAGCCGAGATTTCAGCAAAGCGGCACCTCTGTCCGGTAGAGGTCAGGTGACCAACTGCGATAAGCCACATTCCAGCTGCAAGGCCGAGGTGAGATTAACCCTTTTATTGCTGTGAAGAGCTGAAAACCTGAGGGAAGAGAGAGAGGAGATGCTTAAAGCTGAAAGTCTGTTGTGAAGCTATGCTATATCAGAGTATCCCGCTGTAATTTCATGAAGATATGGGGGGTGGAGTGTTCAACTTGTAAGCAATACGCAGATGCTGATGCAGCTGTAATTTCATGAGAAGTTTGGACAGAGAGAGATGAACCAGATGAACCAGATGAGGACTTTTGCTCCAAATGGGAAAAACCTCAATTCCTAGAGATGCTCCCAGAGATAGTTCTAACAATGAAGATGAGGAAGACCCTTTGCTCCCAGGGAAGGAGAAGGGCCTCTGTTTCTTTGTTTTCTGAACAGCTCAACCTTAAAATTGTACCCCAAAAAACTTTCAAGAGTGGACCCTCGAAAGCAGTTGCGGGAAAAGCTGCAAGTCGGGGGAAGGGACTCACATTGCGAGCAGAGAGACTCCTCTTCCTAAATGGACTGAACAATATTTGGAAGTGGGTGGCTGTCTCGGTGTGATACTGTTTTCATAGCATGAGCAAGAAGAGACTTCTCTTTCTAAATGGACTGAACAAGGTTATTATGGAAGTGGTAAACAGACTGAACATCTTAAGGGTTGTCTTTTTACATTGTCAGTGGGAGAAGGGAGGAAGGTGGGGGGAGGAGGAGAGTTCTGAAGGTGGTATAATTTTTTCTTTCTTTTCTTCTTTTAGGTCTGTTAATAAACTTCTTTATATTCATTCAAGTTGGTGCCTGCTTTGCATTTCTCCTAATTCTTATCTCACAGAAGATAAACAGTAATGAGTATTTTAGACCAAACCACTACACTAAATTGGTGTTTCCGCCCGGTTACAAACCCAACCCGTGACAATAATTTTAACAATTTTCTGGGTATGACTATGAGACCCTTTATCCCAGCCCACCCATCTGTTCCCATTTGTCTCTTTTCTTCTTGTATCTAATTTAAATCATCAGTGTCTGTCATAGGTTAGCAAGCATAGTCCTGGAAGGGATGTCCTTGCTGAGGGGTGCTTACAGTTTCCTCTGGGACCTGATAGAACCTATCAGCTGGCCAGTTTGAATATGGACAATTCTTTAAGCCACTTAAAGTTGTGACTGCCTCTGTGATACACACTTAAGAATAGACAAACGCCCCCCCCCCCCCCAAGCTCTCTCTCGTTTCCGGTGCTGGGACAGGTGGCTGTGGGCCCCATGCGGGGGCCTGCTTGGGCCAGGCCGGGCCAGGCCAGGGCCATCCTGGAGTCGGTGGACCTGTTCCAGCCGTGGCACCCCCCCCCCCCCGCCCCACTGCCTTGTCGTGGGCAGCCGGAGCGGCTTGGCTCTCCCCCTTCTCCTACTGCGATAAGAAAAATTCAACATTCCAGCTGCAAAGCTGCAAGGCTGAGGTGAGATTAACCCTTTTATTGCTGTGAAGAGCTGAAAACCTGAGGGAAGAGAGAGAGGAGATGCTTAAAGCTGAAAGTCTGTTGTGAAGCTATGATATATCAGAGTATCCCGTTGTAATTTCATGAAGATATGGGGGGTGGAGTGTTCAACTCATAAGCAATAGGCAGATGCTGACGCAGCTGTAATTTCATGAGAAGTTTGGACAGAGAGAGATGAACCAAATGAGGACTTTTGCTCCAAAGAGGAAAGGAGAAAAACCTCAATTCCTAGAGATGCTCCCAGAGATAGTCCTAACAATGAAGATGAGGAAGACTCTTTGCTCCCAGGGAAGGAGAAGGGCCTCTGATTTTTGTTTCTGAGCAGCTCAACCTTAAAATTGTACCCCAAAAAACTTCAAGAGTGGACCCTCGAAAGCAGTTGCGGGAAAAGCTGCAAGTCGGGGGAAGGGACTCACATCGCGAGCAGAGAGACTCCTCTTCCTAAATGGACTGAACAATATTTGGAAGTGGGTGGCTGTCTCGGTGTGATACTGTTTTCACAGCATGAGCAAGAAGAGACTTCTCTTTCTAAATGGACTGAACAAGGTTATTATGGAAGTGGTAAACAGACTGAACATCTCACGGGTTGTCTTTTTACATTGTCAGTGGGAGAAGGGAGGAAGGTGGGGGGAGGAGGAGAGTTCTGAAGGTGGTATAATTTTTTTTCCCCCCTTCTTTTAGGTCTGTTAATAAACTTCTTTATATTCATTCAGGTTTGGTGCCTGCTTTGCGTTTCTCCTAATTCTTATCTCACAGAAGATGAACAGTAATGAGTATTTTGGGCCAAACCACTACAGTGTGGTATGGTGGGGGGTTTTCACCCATAAAGATGTTGGAAGGGATTAGAGCTAGGGCTTGGATCTGAACCCCACTAACCACTGCCTTTGCTGTTTTGTCTGCCATAGCATTTCCCCGTTCAGGGATGGTGCTGCCCTGGGAGTGTCCTTTACATTGCATTATAGCCACTTTTGAAGGTTATAGCACTGCTTCCAGCAACTGTAAGATTTCAGTAGCATGCTTGATTTCTTTCTTCTGTGAGGTTAATAAACCCCTTTCTTTCCAGATAGCTCATGGTGAGCATGTACCACCCCGAAGGCATACCTTGAATCAGTCCAAATGTTGATAGGTTTTCCTTCGGCTAATGCCAGGGCTGGAGTCAGGGATATTATTTCAGCCTTTTGAGCTGATGTCTCCACAGGTAACGGATTTGCTTCGATGATGGCATCTGTGGTTGTAACTGCATACCCAGCAAGCCGCTTACCATTCTTGACATAACTGCTTTCATCAGTCAACCAGTTTTCCGCATTTTCTAGCGGAGAGTCCTTCAGGTATGGATGGCTGGAGTAAACTACCTCCACGGTTTCAATGCAGTCATGCTATACGGGCTCTTCAGTAACTTTGCCCTGGAGGTAAGCTGCTGGATTTAAGATGTTAGTTACTTGAATACTCACGTCCTTTGATTCTTCTAGGACAGCTTGGTATTTGAGAAAGCAAGATGGAGTTAACCAGTGATTTCCTTTCTGTGTGAGTGCTGCTGACACTGTGTGAGAGACAAAAACAGTCATCTGCTGGCCCATTGTGAACTTGCGAACTTCCTCTATGTTCAGGATCACGGCTGCCACTGCACGCAGACAGGGGGGCCATCCTTGGCTGACCATGTCCAGCTGCTTGGAGAAATAAGCCACTGGCCTTTTGTACAGTCCCAGCTTCTGTGACAAAAGTCCCGGCGCCAGTCCTTGTCTCTCATGTGAGAACAACAGAAAAGGTTTAGTGACATCCGGTATGCCCAATGCCTGAGCTTGCATCAACTCACGTTTCAGAGTTACAAATGCATTATTAGTTTCTGGTGTCCAGCACAGGTGAGTTCCCCCAGTCTCTTTTAGGAGTTGGCATAAAGGTTTCACAATTAGTCCATAGTTGTAGATCCATAATCTACACCATCCTGTCATTCCCAGAAAAGTTCTCAGGTTTTGTTTTTTTTATTGTAGTTGGCCTGGGCATTTGACAAATTGCCTCCTTCCTGTTATTTCCCAAGGCTCTCTCTCCTCCCGCCAGTTCATATCCCAGATATGTAACTTTCTGGAGGACTAGCTGAGCCTTTTCAGGGGAGAGCCTATATCCACTTAGTCCCAGAGACTTTAAAAGACTTACAGTCCAGTTCTTGCAGTCTTCACGGGTCCTTGCTGCTATTAGTAGGTCATAAATGTACTGCAGGAGTGTACCTTCCTGAAGTGGTGGTGTCCAGCCTTCCAGTTCCTTGGCTAATTGATCTCCAAATATCGTGGGGCTATTTTTGAATCTTTGTGGCAATATAGTCCATGTAAGTTGGCTTTTTCTCCCTGTTCTGGGGTTTTCCCATTCAAAGGCAAAAATTTCCTGACTGCTTTCAGCTAATGGCAGACAAAAGAAGGCATCCTTTAAATCTAAAACTGAAAACCACACCCAGTCACTTTGTAATTTTGTAAGTAAAGTGTAAGGATTGGCCACTAAGGGATGAAGTGGTTTTGTTATTGCCTTTATTGCCCTTAGGTCCTGAACCAATCTATAACTTCCATTTGGCTTTTGTACTGGTAGAATTGGTGATTTACAAAAATATGGGCATTGATTTAATATCGACACCCAACTAAGACGGACAAAGACTCTCTAACAGTTTAGAGTTAGAAAGTGTATGTTTATTCCAGCGCCATACAGCTGCACGGGATAGCTCCCTAATACGCAGTGCAAAGTTACAAGCCAATACAAAGTCTATTTATTTACAAAAGTTCTGAATATTAAAAATACAAATGCATATTTTTAACATCAACACCTCCCATTCTTTTCTTTGTATGATAATTAGCTTAAAAGTTATTAAGCATGCATGGTATGTTCTCTGAATTGGGTCGGTGGTCTCCCTATTTGGGGAGGGGTCCTGGAAGATGAAGTAAAACTACTCTTCCTCACTCTGAACTTTCTACCTTTCTGGGTTTTGACAATACAGATTACTCTTGGTGAACTTCCAGTTCCTCTCTTTGTGACTTCTAAATAGGTTGTCAGATGGCGGAAATTAGTAATTGTCTACATTTCTTTAGATCTATTTATCAATGTTTCTGTTTCTCATTATAAGCACAGCTAAACAAATATAAAAGTAACAAGCAATCAATTACCTAGCAATCAGTTACATCTTAAAAGCTCATTTCAGGTCTGGCTCTTCTTAACCAATTATTAACTTTTAATTGATTCCAGCTGGGCTTACATATCCATCTATTTTAACTAATTTCAACAAATTAACCTTTAACTAAAATCTTAATATTTCTTTTAAAATCCATGTTTCATTGGGGTATTGTAGGGAGACCTACACTCTCTCGACAACCTTTGATCAATAAATTTAGCAATTATTGGTTCTATTCCCACTCCTGCTTTTTGTCTTAGTGGATACTGTTTAACTGACACTGGTCGTGCGCCTTCCAGTAGGTCAATAATCATCGGGGAAGCCCGTTTTGATCTCCCTGGAATTTCAACATCCCATACTAGTGGGATCACTTGATCTGTTATTTCACTATCTATGGGTATTTCTCCTCTTTCAGGGAAATTTGCTAAACTTAAGGCCATAATTAATTTTTCCTTGGGAACCTGTAGTCTCATTCCTTGTTCTGTAAATTCTATTTTTGCTTCTAACCAAGTTAATAGATCCCTGCCTAGCAGTGGCTTTGGTGAATTTGGAATATATAAAAATTGATGTATTCCCATCTTTTTACCTAGTGTAAATTTTAAGGGTCTTAAAAAGTAGGCTTTTTCTGTTTTCCCTGTGGCCCCAATAACTTGGACATAATCACTGCTTATAGGACTCAAAGTCTGATCCAGGACTGTGGCTCCAGTATCTACCAAAAATTCCACCTCCCGTTCCCTGAGCCTAACTTTAACCAGTGGGTCTGCTAGGGAGGGACAGCCAGTCCCCGTCACTCCTGATACAGTTGTGCTACAGTCACTGGTTCTGACGGCGCTGATGATTGTGTCGTCGGAATCGCAGCATGATTCATAGGACAATTCCACTTCTAATGCCTGAGCTGGCCACACAGTAAACATTGGTTAGGGGCTGGGCATTGCTGTCTTTGCCCCCTAGGTGAAGGCCTCCTCCCACCCCTGGGGAATCTGGGTCCCCTAACCTGGGCAACCGCGACCGTAAGGGGCCGTGCTCTGTTTTTATAAACTTCCCACGCCACTGCTAAAAGTTTCTCTAAGTTTCGGTTATCTGTTTCCCTGATCTTTTGCACTTTTCTGTGTATATCTGGTGCTGACTGACCCATAAATAAGGATATTAACTGGTGCTGCTCTATTTTAGAAGCTGGATCCAGTGTAGTGTGTCTCCTCATATTATCCCTTAGCCTTTCTACAAATGAGCCTGGGAACTCAGTGGTTTCCTGGTTAATACTGAACAACAATGACCAATTAACCGTTTTAGGTATAGTGTTTAGCAGTCCCCAGTGTATTAATTTCCTGTATCTAACCAAAAACGGATATGTTTGTGGATCATTTGGGTCCCAATGTGGATCTGCCGTGGGGAAAATGTTATCTATGTTACCATGTAATATCCCAGTAGCTATTTGTCCCTGCACGTGTGTTCTTGCTGTGGATATTACAGCTGCTTTTTCTGTTTCAGTTAACTCTGATAGCATTAAGTCTATATCCTCCCAATCAACATCCTGATTTCTAACAACTAATTCAAACCTCTTTGCTACCTTTTCAGGGTCTTCTCTATACATTCTGGCTGCCTCCCTCCAGGTATCTAAATCCAGAGCTGTAAATGGTGCTTTTACTTTTGTTATTCCACCATCTGGCCCCACCACTTTGAGCGGTGCTATGAGCTTCTTCTCTACAGGGGCCTTGCTCCTAGTTCTGGATGATATTCCTGAGCTAGCCTCACTTGTCCCTTCATTCCCACTACCCTCTGGGGATCTTAGGGATGCTGGGGATATTGTCCCTGATGTTAGGGTGTCACCACTGCATTTCATTAACTCCTGGGTTTCTAAGGGATCCTGGTCTCCCTCAGTTTTGAACTTTAAACATCTCTGCCCTATAATGCATGATGAGCAACACCTCTTCATGCAGCTTTTCCCTTTTGCCTCCTTTTCTAAAAGCAGGACCATTGAATCCTGGGGTGCCAAATTGATACCACACTGTTTCTGCCACTCTGGTTTACGTCTTAAAGTAAAAAAACAATCCGCAAAGGAAATTTCATCCCATCTATTCTCCCTCCTTAAAAATAACATTAATTGTAGTAAGGTGTTGTAGTTTAAAGTCCCATTTTCTGGCCACTTTTCACCATCACCTAATTTGTATAGTGGCCACCATTGGTTACAGTATTTAATTAGGGCGCTCTTTTTCATAGTCCCTCCGGGGATTCCTCCTAGTTCCTTCCAGTGTGCCAACACACATCCCAGCAGACCCTTCTGGGTTATTTCCTTGCTTTCTGATGATCCCATTGCCACCTTTGTCTGTTCCGCTCCTTTCTCTCTATCTTGGGGTGACTTTATGATGTGTATCCCATATGCCCAGAAATTAATTTTGTGCCTTTCTATGCTTTTAAACTGAGCCTGAGAGGGGGAAGGAAAACCTGAGAAAAACTTCTTCAAAGCAGTTTGCAGCTTGTTCAAGGTCACACAGAGATAGAGACTTTTTTTTCAGCTGCGGCAGGAGAGCGAGGAAGCATCCGGCTTGCTGCTTTCCAGTCAGCTTTTGGCCAGTTTTTCAGCTTCTTTTTCTCCGGAGCAAGACTGAGAGTTGAACTTTTTTTTCCCTGGAATTTCAGATTTTTCCCTTTTCTGCTGGACTGCTTCAATATTAGAACACATCGGGAGGACTTTCCACCAAGCACAGAGGGCCTGGCCCTGGGCCAAGCCCCAGCTCCGAGGAGACCAAAGGGAGGACTCTAACACTTTTTCCCAGGTTTTTTTCTCCACAGCGAGAGATTTTATTATTTAGCATTATTTTCCTTTTCCTGTGTGTTTGGTAAATAAATAGTTTTTATCTCTTTCACTTTCCTTCGAGGAAAATTTATTTTTTCCTGAACCTGGCGGGGAAGGGGTGGTAGTAGCCTGCTTTCTCTTAGAGGATGTATTTCTAAATTTGGCCAAACCGGCACACTCTCCCTCTCTTCTCTCTTCCACGCAAGCCTTCCTGCACATCTCCTCCCACTTTTCTTTCCAAGCCTCCCAAATCCACACACTAAAGCCACAATAAACCTCTTACTATTCTCTGTCACTCTCCCCTTACTTTAGCATTACCTACACCCTCATTTTGGACACTACCAATTTCTTCTAGTACAATACCATTTTCTCTCACAATTAATACATGTACAAAAAGTACAAGCCTCACCACTGTTTCTATGGAATTTCAGAAGGGAAGTTAGGTGGAGCTACATTAGAAAAGGGGTTGGGTATCTGGGTGTTCTCAATTTAATGTCTAAAATCTCTGCCCTCCAGTGATACAATCCACCTCCCTCCGGATAACAAGGTTGAATTCTAAACCAATAGTTTATATGATTGTCTTGGGGTGACTTTGTGATGTGTATCCCCTATCGCTGCCTGTCTTGATTTTGAAAGACGGGTGTCTGCTAAGGAAGGCAGAAGCCTCCCTTGGAATGGCAGATGCAACCCCTTTCCCTCTGAGTTATTATAATTTTGAAATCAAGGGCTTTTAGGCAAAGATGTGGGAAATAGGAATAACAGTTCTTTACTATTATATATATAACCAGTCAAACAAACAACAATAACTATGGCAGTAACAGCAAACAATCACAAACCCAGTCTCAGCCTTCTTGGCTGTCAGGCCCTTTTCCCCTCAGGTGCAGTTCTGGTCACAGCAGGCAGGGGCGCTGGCAGCTCCCGGTGAGCAGGGCAGGTGCGATGGCTCCCCCGCGGCTGCAGGGGGAGCTCCGGAGAGAGCTTGGGAAGCACGTGGCACCGGTGGCCTGGGATCCTGGGGAAGGATGGAACAAAGGCTTCACAAACCCCCGGACAACTGGCCCCGGTGTCCGGCTGGACCTTCGGGAACAGCAGGCTGGAATGGCAGCCTGGAGCAGCAGGCTGGAGCGGCTGGGATGAGCACAAATCCTGGGTGGCAGATGCGATGTATCCAAACGGAGAACCCCCCAGAGGTCTAGGTAGGCAAGGAGAGCATGGCTACAACGCAGCGAAGGCTCAAAGCAGCGGCGGGGCAGTGCGGCCACAGCCTGGCTCCAGCGGGGCAGGGAAGGTGGGCCAGGAATCCTGGGATCTTTCTCCGAAGAAAGAAAAACGGCCGAAAAGAACCAGCAGCTTCTCTCGCCGAACACAGAGAGCAAACTGCCCCCACATCAAGTGAAACAGAAGAGTAGCCAGGTCCTTTATCTTCTTTAAGCACAGCCATTTGTTCCCTAGCAACATGCATATGGGAAAAATTCCTTTAACAGGAAAAAAAAACTAGGACTAAACTAAAACCCCAACATTATCCACCCCGATTTTTTCCCATACTAACATGTTACATGAAACTTAACCCTTTTAACCATATAAATACATGCATCGCCCGAATTATATACATATATACATGCTGATACTGATACAAGTACGGAGCCATGGGTAGTTCACCCTAAAACAAGGTCCCCTTGAGGTATGCATCGGGTCTCTCCATCCCTTTGCATCACCCACTAGGTACAACCTGGTCCCTGAGCAAAAACAACCCCATGGATGGGTTTGTCTTTGCTCAAGGCAGACTTTACCCAAACAGTTTTTCCAAGCATACCTCTCATGTGCACCGCTGGAACCATATCCCCGTCTGTTGTTTGTAGGGGTTCGGAATGGGCAGGGCCTGCTCGGCTGGTGGAGCCTCGAGTGTTAACTAACCAGGTGACTCTTGCTAAATGCATCTCCCAGTTTTTGAAAGTCCCCCCACCCAGTGCCTTCAAGGTGGTTTTAAGCAGTCCATTACACCACTCAACCTTCCCAGCTGCTGGTGCATGATAAGGGATGTGGTACACTCACTCAATGCCATGTTCTCGAGCCCAGGTGTTGATAAGGCTGTTCTTGAAATGAGTCCCATTGTCAGACTCTGTTCTCTCAGGGGTACCATGCCTCCAAAGGACTTGCTTTCCAAGGCCCGGGGTGGTGTTCCGGGCAGTAGCGTGAGGCACAGGGTAGGTCTCCAGCCATCCAGTGGTGGCTTCTACCATTGTGAGCACATAGCGCTTGCCTCGGCATGTTTGAGGCAGTGTGATGCAATCAATCTGCCAGGCCTCCCCATACTTGTATTTGGACCACCGCCCACCATATCACATGGCCTTCACCCGCTTGGCCTGCTTGATCGCAGCACGTCTCGCAGTCATGGATCACCTGGGAGATACTGTCCATGGTTAGATCCACCCCTCGGTCTCGTGCCCACTTGTAGGTGGCATCTCTGCCCTGATGGCCTGAGGCATCATGGGCCCATCGAGCTAGGAACAACTCTCCTTTATGTTGCCAATCCAAGTCTACCTGGGACACCTCTATTTTTGCAGCCTGACCTACCTGTTTGTTGTTACGATGTTCTTCGTTAGCCCGGCTCTTGGGGACGTGAGCATCTACATGACGGACCTTCACGGATAGCTTCTCTACTCGAGTGGCAATGTCTTTCCACTCCTCAGCAGCCCAGATTGGTTTTCCTCTGCGCTGCCAGTTGACCTTCTTCCACCTTTCCAGCCAACCCCACAGAGCATTGGCTACCATGCATGAATCAGTGTAGAGGTACAGCTTTGGCAACTTCTCTCTTTCAGCAATGTCCAGGGCTAGTTGAACAGTTTTGAGTTCAGCAAATTGGCTCGATCTACCTTCCCTTCCGTAGCCTGTGCAACTTGTCGTGTGGGGCTCCATACAGTAGCTTTCCATTTCCGGCTAGCCCCTACAATGCGGCAGGAACCATCAGTGAAGAGGGCATATTGTCTTTCACTCTCTGGTAGCTCGTTATATGGTGGGGCTTCTTCGGCACACGTCACCTGCTCCTCTTCTTCCATTTGCTCCAAGTAGCGTCGGTGGCATGATGCGTGGAAGGAACCTTCCCCTTGAACATCCACCCCAGCACTGGTAGTCGGGGTGCCAGGAGGAGTTGTGCCTCTGTGCCGATTACTTCTGAGGCGGCTTGGACTCCTTCATAAGCTGCCAAGATTTCTTTCTCTGTGGGAGTGTAGTTGGCTTCAGACCCTCTGTAGCTTTGGCTCCAGAATCCCAGGGGTCGGCCCCGAGTCTCACCAGGCACCTTCTGCCAGAGGCTCCAGGACAGGCCATTGTTCCCGGCTGCAGAGTAGAGCACGTTCTTCACTTTGGGTCCTGTCCTGACTGGGCCAAGGGCTACGGCGTGAGCGATTTCCTGCTTGATCTGGGCAAAGGCTTGCTGCTGTTCAGGGCCCCAGTGGAAATCGTTCTTCTTGCAGGGAACCAGGTAGAGAGGGCTCATGATCTGGCTGTACTCGGGAATATGCATCCTCCAGAAACCCTTGGCGCCTAGGAAAGCTTGTGTCTCCTTCTTGTTGGTTGGTGGAGACATTGCTGTGATCTTATTGATGACCTTAGTGGGAATGTGACATCGTCCATCTTGCCACTTTACTCACCGGAACTGGATCTCTCGGGCAGGTCCCTTGACTTTGCGCTTCTTGATGGCGAAACCAGCTTCCAGGAGAATTTGAATTATTCTCTCTACTTTCTCAAACTCTTCTGCTGCAGTGTTCCCCCACACAATGATGCCATCAATGTACTGCAGATGTTCTGGGGCCTCACCCTTTTCTAGGGCAATCTGGATCAGTCCATGGCAGATGGTGGGACTGTGCTTCCACCCCTGGGGCAGTCGGTTCCAGGTGTACTGCATACCCCTCCAGGTGAAAGTAAACTGAGGCCTGCACTCCGCTGCCAAAGGAATGGAGAAAAATGCATTAGCAATGTCAATAGTGGCGTACCACTTCGCTGCTTTGGACTCCAGCTCATACTGGGGCTTCAACATGTCCGGCACAGCAGCGCTCAGCGGTTGAGTCACTTCATTCAAGGCATGACAGTCCACAGTCAATCTCCATTCTCCTTCAGACTTGCGCACAGGCCAGATGGGGCTGTTGAAGGGTGAGTGGGTCTTGCTGACCACCCCTTGGCTCTCCAGCTTGCGGATCATCTTGTGGATGGGGATCACAGCATCTCGATTTGTCCAGTACTGCCGGCGGTGCACTGTCGAGGTGGCAATTGGCACTTGTTGCTCTTCCACTTTCAGGAGCCCAACTGCAGAAGGATTCTCAGATAGTCCAGGCGGGGTATTCAATTGCCTAATGCCCTCTGCCTCCACAGCAGCAATCCCAAATGCCCACCTGAGTCCTTTTGGGTCTTTGTAATAGCCATTCCGGAGGAAGTCTATGCCCAGAATACACGGGGCCTCTGGGCTGGTCAAAATCGGATGCTTTTGCCACTCCATCCCAGTCAGGCTCACCTCAGCTTCCAAAAGGGTCAACTGCTGTGATCCCCCAGTCACCCCAGCAATGGATACAGGTTCTGCCCCCACATGTCCCGCTGGCATTAAAGTACACTGTGCCCCAGTATCAACCAATGCATCATATTTTTGTGGCTCTGATGTGCCAGGCCATCGAATCCACACCGTCCAGAAAACGCGGTTCTCCCATGCCTCTCCCTGGCTACAGGCAGGGCCCCTCTATCCCTGGTTATCATTCTTTCCCTGGGCGTACATGCTCGAGGTACCTTCAAGGGGATCCAACATATCATCCTCCCTTTTTTAATACCTGGCAGCTCGGTCACGGGAGGCTGAGGCTACTTTCACCTTAGCGGAACCCCCTCTGTTGGTGCCTCCCTCCTTGAGTTCACGCACCTGCGCTGCCAGGACAGAAGTGGGTTTCCCATCCCACCTTTTCATGTCTTCCCCATGCTCACACAGGAAAAACCACAGCTCAGCTCGTGGGGTGTACCCTCTCTCTCTAGCAGGGGGACGACAGGCTCTGACTTGGGGGCCTGTAACTTGCACTGGTGCCACACTGACCTTCCTCATCTCCTCCCTCATCTCCTCCCTCATCTCCTTCATCTCCTCTTTGAGGTCCTGGACCACAGCTGAGACACGAGCTTTCAGCGGGCCATTGACCATACTGTCATAATTCCTGAGCTTGTTGGGAACAGAACCCACTGTTTCTCGGTTATTGTCAGCATCAATCGTTGCAATGAAGGTGGTGTATTGCGATGGCCCTAGCTTTGCCAGGTTCCACATCATCTGTCCTGTGCACCTGACCGTATCAGGGTCACTATCATGCTATCCATCCCTCCCGAAGAGTACCTCTAATACTGCCACCTCTCTTAGCTGTTGGATCCCTTCCTCGATTGTCTTCCACTGCATTCTATGATGGTACTCCTGCATTCTTTCTTTGTGAATGAACCTTTCTCTCACACTCGTTAAGAGCTGCTCCCAGAGAGAAAGGGGCCCCGGCTCCTTCACAAATATCTGGTCCATGCCTGGGTCCTGGGTCAATGATCCCAGATACCTTGCCTCACCACTATCCAGTTGCACACCTGTGCCCATAATGTCCCAAACCCGAAGCAGCCAGGTGGTATAAGGCTCACCCCCCCCTTCGCACAATGTCGTCTCGCATACCACGGAGACTGTCATATGACAGGAACTCAGTGATGATTTCTGGCTCTGGCTCTCCTGCTGGTTGTGAGGGCCCTGGTTCCCCATCATCATTAACTGGTCGTACTGATTTGGTCTTACACTTCCGCCTTTGCACAGGGGCGACTGCTGCTGGCTGTGGTTGTCCTTGTGGTTCAGCTGAAACCTGGACGGTTGTAACATCTGTGGGTTCCACTGCTGCACCATCGGACACCCTCTTTGGGGCAGGGAGAGGGTTTTTCACTAGCTGAGGAGGTGTATTCCCTTAGCAATTGGCATATCCCCTGGCATACCTGGCTCATCTCCTGGCACATCTCCTGCATCCCTTTCACCAGTACCCCCACCCATTTCCGGTAGTCCATTTCTGAGGTGGGCTGTTGGGCGGTATCAGGCTGTGGGGTAGGGTCTCTAGTGTCTGGGGCCGTGTCAGGTTCCGGAGCAGGATCAGGCTCTGGGGTAGGAACTCTACTCTCTAGGGCCATGTCAGGTTCTGGGGCAGGATCAGGCTCTGGGGTAGGATCTCTAGTCTCTGGGGCTGGTGTCTGGGTAGTTATCCAAGCCAATCTCAACTTATCCTTGAATGCTAAATAGAGTAGGCCTACCAGCAGCAGGTGGTTAGTATTCAGAGGGAATCTAAACCCTTCGAAAATTGATGGGCTGGGTCCAAAGAGCTCGTTGAGGGGTTGGGGGAAAACTTCCCCTGGTGTAATTTCCTCACAGAAGGTACCATTGTTAACATAACCCCAAAAACATGCGCTCAGTGTGTGATAGCCGTTTATCCACGTGCCCACATTCCGGAGGAAGTTAAAAACACATGAATTCCTCACCTTCTCGACCCATAGCGCAAGCTGGATAACAGCAACGGTAGCCTTAGTCAGAGGACCCATGTTTAGGTAAGGAGCTGCGAAGGGGAAGAATATAGCCATGGCCACCTGCCACCCGAGCCAGGGTAAACTAGACCACATATTGCTGCCTAGCAAGGTTCCTATATCCAGCACACAAAATTAAGTTATCCAGGAACTGTTATTCCTTTTTCACCTCTCTCTCTTAATGCTCTCACGCCCCACGGTTGGGCGCCAAGATCTGTCTTGGTTTTGAAAGACAGGTGTCTGCTAAGGAAGGCAGAAGCCTCCCTTGGAGTGGCAGATGCAACCCCTTTCCCTCTGAGTTATTATAATTTTGAAATCAAGGGCTTTTAGGCAAAGATGTGGGAAATAGGAATAACAGTTCTTTACTATTATGTATATAACCAGTCAAACAAACAACAATAACTATGGCAGTAACAGCAAACAATCACAAACCCAGTCCCAGCCTTCTCAGCTGTCGGGCCCTTTTCCCCTCGGGTGCAGTTCTGGTCACAGCTGGCAGGGGCGCTGGCAGCTCCCGGTGAGCAGGGCAGGTGCAATGGTTCCCCTGCGGCTGCATGGGGTGCTCCGGAGCAAGCTCAGGGAGCGCGCGGCACTGGTGGCCCTGGGATCCTGGGGAGGGATGGAACAAAGAAGCTTCACAAACCCCTGGGCAGCTGATCTCGGTGTCCGGCTGGAGCTTCGGGAACAGCAGGCTGGAACGGCAGGGACGAGCACAAATCCCAGATGGCAGATGAGGTGTATCCAAACGGGGACCCCCCCGGGAGGTCTGGACAGGCAGGGCGAGCATGGCTACAACGTAGCGAAGGCTTGAAGCAACGGCGGGGCAGGGCGGCCACGGCCCGGCTTTGAGCGGGGCAGGGAAGGCGGCTTTCTGATCCCGGGGCTTTCCAGCACAAGGAAAAGCAGCCGAAGAAAGCAGACTCCACTCTGTCTGAACACCAGAGACCCAACTGCCCACACACTCAGATGAAACAAAAGGAGCAGCCAGGTCTTTTGTTTTTCTTAAGCCACCAGCTATTTGTTTCCCTAGCAACATGGGGGGGGGGAATTCCTTTAACAAAAAAAAACCAAAAAAACCAGGAGAGCTCCTAAAAACCCCAACACCGTGGATGACTCTTGATTTTAAGACCAGGAAAAGGCATCATGGTCAGTGCTCTGGCATGGGGAACTTAAGAATTATAGGTTAAGGTGGAGGAATTTGAAGGCAGGGTTCCAGCTACCTCTTGTTTCTTTTCTCTCTTGGGTGTTCATCTTGGAGCAAGTGAGCTGAAAAGTGTGAGCAGAGGATCGGAACTTGAGGCAGACACAAACCTGATCTGTCTTTACTCCAAGAAATAAAGGTTTTGTGGCCCTCTGCTTGACCCTCTCCAGTAGCTCATTGTTTTTCTTGTATTGAGGAGCCCAGAACTGGACACAGTATTCCAGATGTGGCCTTACTAGTGCCAAATAGAGGGGGGAGGACCACCTCTCTCAACCTGCTGGCCACACTCATCCTGACACACCCCAGGATACCATTGGCCCTCCCGACCACATTGCTGGCTCATGGTCAACTTGTCATCCACCAAGACTCCCAGGTCCTTCTCAGCAGAGCTGCTCTCTAGTAGGTCAGCTCCCAACCTCTACTGGTACTTGGAGTTATTCCTCCCCAGGTACAGGACCCTACACTTGCCCTTGTTGAACCTCAGTAGGTTTCTCTCTGCCCAGTTCTCCAGCCTATCAAGGTCCTGTTGAATGGCAGCAGGACCTTTAGGTGAATCAGCCACTGCCCCAAGTTTCATATCATCAGCAAACTTGCTGAGGGTACATTCTATCCCTTCATCCAGGTCACTGATAAACAAGTTGAATAAGACTGAAGCCAGTATTGATCCCTGAGGAATGTCACTGACTACAGGCCTCCAACTGGATTCTACTGGATTTCTATTTAGAAAATAATATCAATAATAAACATTTTCCTCATTTTTGTCAGATCTCACCTTTTAAAGACTTCTTTATTGCTTAATAGTGTCCTATATTCTTTTTGCTGGCAATTAGTTGTTTCTGAAATATTTGGGTACTGTGAATTTGCTCTAAATCCCAAATATAAGTTCTTCAGAGAGCCTCCACAATGGCTGAAAACATTGCAGCTTTTTGTTGCATCTTGTAGTTTATTTTTAGTAAGCTTTCCTCATTTTTATGTTGTTCTTTATTAATATTAACTGCTTCTAGATTTGTCTTTTCTGGAAGTAACTGCTGCTGCAAAGATGATGAGTTCTAAGAGAATCCGTACGGGAGTGATTCTTGAAACAGGTCCTGTACCTTTGTCAAGTTTAAGGGAAGAGTTGCTGCTGAGTAGTAGCTCACATCTAATATAGCTGTCCCTGTTCTTATGTCTTCTACCAACTTAGGAGTGAGTAGGTTACACAGTAATATGCTGCACAGTGCTTTTATCTTGATGGGGGTGGTTTTTTTTAAATACCAACCTTTAAAGCTATTTGTCACAGTTATTTCTTCTCAAAAGATGGAAGATTATTGAAGCTGATGTCCTGGAATGATACAAATTGCATAGGAGCATCACTGGCACATAGTTAATAGCATTGTGGTGGTTTTTTTTCTTTAATTAAATTGTTTATAAAGGTGAGAAGTGCTGAAAAGCAGCATGAAGAATTGAAAGCTTCTCATTCTTCGCACAGATCAAGTACAACACAGCTAATAATGAAAAGAGGGTTTGGAGTGCCAACTTCTGCGGTATTGCTTCAAAAAGCAGTTGTGTTTCTGATGTGACCGATAGAGGGTCTGAAGCCAACTACACTCCAACAGAGAAGGAAATCTTGGCAGCCTACGAAGGAATCCAAGCTGCCTCAGAGGTAGTCGGCACTGAAGCACAACTCCTCCTGGCACCCCGACTACCAGTGCTGAAGTGGATGCTCAAAGCAAAGGTTCCCTCTACCCACCATGCCACCAATACCACATGGAGCAAATGGATTGCTCTCATCACACAGAGCGCCTGTATTGGAAAACTGAATCCCCCTGGGATTTTGGAAATAATCACAAATTGGCTTGAAGGTGAAAACTTTGGTCTCACTGATGAAGAGGAAGAAGAACAAGTGACACATGCTGAAGAAGCTCCACCATACAATCAACTGCCATCAGAAGACACACGCTACGCTCTTTTCACCGATGGTTCTTGTCGAATCGTAGGGATGAAAGGAAAGTGGAAAGCAGCCATATGGAGTCCCACACGACGGATTGAAGAAGCTACAGAAGGAGAAGGATCAAGCCAACTCGCTGAACTCAAAGCTGTTCAACTAGCCCTGGACATTGCTGAAAGAGAGAAGTGGCCAAAGCTCTACCTCTACACTGGCTCATGGATGGTAGCCAATGCTCTGTGGGGATGGCTGGAAATGTGGGAAAAAGCTATTTGGCAGCATAGGGGAAAACCAATCTGTGCTGCTGAAGAGTGGAAAGACATCTCTGCCCGAGTAATAAAGCTACTTGTGAAAGTCCACCATGTAGATGCCCATGTTCCCAAGAGTAGGGCTAATGAGGAACACCGAAACAACAAGCAGGTAGATCAGGCTGCAAAGATAGAAGTGTCACAGATAGACTTAGATTGGAAACACAAGGGAGAATTGTTCCTAGCTCGATGGGCCCATGATGCCTCAGGCCATCAGGGCAGAGATGCCACCTATAGGTGGGCACAAGATCAAGGGGTGCATCTAACCATGGACAGTATCTCCCAGGTGATCCATGACTGTGAGACGTGCTGCAATCAAGCAGGCCAAGCGGGTGAAGCCCCTGTGGTATGGTGGGCGGTGGTCCAAATACAAGTATGGGGAGGCCTGGCAGATTGATTGCATCACACTGCCTCAAACCCACCAAGGCAAGCGCTATGTGCTCACGATGGTAGAAGCTGCCACTGGATGGTTGGAGACCTACCCTGTGCCTCACGCTACTGCCCGGAACACCATCCTGGGCCTTGAAAAGCAAGTCCTTTGGAGGCATGGCACCCCTGAGAGAATTGAATCTGACAATGGGACTCATTTTAAGAACATCCTTGTAAACACCTGGGCTAGAGAACATGGCATTGAGTGGGTGTACCATATCCCTTACCCTGCACCAGCTGCAGGCAAAGTGGAACGGTGCAATGGATTGTTGAAAACCACTTTGAAGGCACTGGGTGGGGGAACTTTCAAAAATTGGGAGCAGCATCTGGCAAAGCCCACCTGGTTTGTTGTCACCCAAGGTTCTACCAATAGAGCTGGTCCAGCCAAATCTGAATCCCTGCATACAGTAGATGGGAGATAAGGTCCCAGTAGTGCATGTCAGAGGTCTGTTAGGAAAGACTGTGTGGATAAATTCTGCCTTGAGTACAGACAAACCCATCCGTAGGCTTGTCTTTGCTCAGGGACCTGGTTGCACATGGTGGGTAATGCAGAAAGATGGAACAACACGTTGGGTACCTCAGTGAGATCTGATTGTTGGGTGAAAACCATCTGTAATGTGACATGCCTGTATACCACTGCTTGCTGATTGTCACTGTCACTGTTTGTACATAGCTGTGTATATATATATGTATGTATTGGTGTGTGTGTTTAGAGTTAGAATATATTAGTTTGGGCATTGAGCCAATGATATGGGATAAGGGGTGGAATGACTTGGGGTGACTTTATGATATGTATCCTGTTGGAAGCCGCGTGGGACAGGGAGCCCGGATCCCCGGCGGGGGGAGCGAGAAAAACAGAAGCCAAACCAATATGGTTGAAAAATGAACTCCAATTTATTAGCAGTCTAAAGACACTTATATAGTATACCAGCTTGTTATCTCCTAAGTGGCTTAAAGCTTATCAAGATACATTTCTATTTCTACATAATTGGACTACATTGGCAGTTTTCCACAGTCTTGTTATGATCAAAAGAATTTTGTGCTTGCCTCCCTCCTATCACGCCCAGATATCACACCTGCAAGTTCTTTACTCCCTGAATTTTCTCAGGCCGAAACTGTTGTTTCACACAGGGACTTTCCCACAGAAAATGTCTCTCACACACACAAGCCTAAAAACCTCCAGCTCAATAGCTTGCACAGTTCTTTTATTGATCCCAATAATTCTATTCTCCAACAAATTCCCCGTTTTTCTTTTGTGCAAGCAATACTGGATGGGTGACAGATGTAGTGACTTAATATATTACCTACTGCAAGCATCGGGAGGCAAGGTGAACACACTGCTATTAACAGTATTGCTAGTTCTACAGTAATCAAATGCTACACAAATAAAACTAGTTATAACTTTAAACCTAATAACTTTAACATCACTTAAACTCTACACAACTTAAACTTAGCAGAACTTAAAATTAACTTCACTTAAACTTAACTTTGCTTAAACTTAACAACACTTAACACGAATTAACCTTAACACTACTTAAATGTTGCTCAACTTAACCTTATCTCTTAAATTCTGCAGAACTTAAACTTAACAGAACTTAAAATTAACTTCACTTAAACTTAACTTTACTTAAACTTAACAACCCTTAAAATTAACAGAAATTAAACTTAAAAGAACTTAACCTTAACAGAAATTACCCTTAACATCACGTAAACTTAACAGAACTTAAATGTACTCTTATTTCAAGACATTCAAAAAAACAATTCTTCACTTTACTTCTGAGTTTGGTGTTATACTCAAAGATTTTTTGCAATATACCCAAAAATTCATGCAATTATTTTTCTTAGTTTTGTCTTTGGAAAGAGTTCCCCGACATCCATCACCAGTCACTAGCAACCACCTAGGGCAGCTGTTAGATTTGCCCCAGAGTCTCATTATTTCTCCCACTATGGAGAATGGTGGATCTGGCAAGTCCTCAGCTCCTTCACTCTGAAACCTGTCCCGAGGAGCCTTGAGAGAGGCTGAGACATGGCTAAGTCCCAGCTGTTATGGTAGCCGCATCACGTTCCTCAGGAGCTGATGCCGACTGTGCCGTCTCGTTTCGGGGTCCTGTAGCATGGCACTACTTTGCTGGGCACCTCTCTGGTCAGTGATGCAGCGATGACTTGTCCCTGTTGTTGCAGGACATTCTGCAGTGTTGCAGTCCACGTTTGTTCCCAGAGCAGGAACTGTGAAGGGGTTAACAACAACTGTGCGATGCTGATGTAATGCTTTTGAACACAGGACATCTGCTATAAAGACAAACTGTAAAATGCTTAGTATAGATAAGTTAGCAAGCTTTTTGATGACTTTTTGCATTATTTGTTGTTACTTCTCTTTCATTTGGGGCTGTTTTTGGGCTGCCCCGGCCGGCTTTGGCTCTGCTGCTTTTGGCAGAACGGCAAGACTGTCTGTATCTCTTTGGCCTGCCTGCGCCGCCCCCCCCCCCCCCCCCCCCCCCCCCGGGTGTGGTGTCTGTGTTTCTGCGGCCATTACTCTTCCGGCCATCGGAGAGTTAACATCCGCCTCTGCCGGGTTTAGTAGCTCCGGCAATGAGCGAACGCACGCTGCTGTGTTTTTAATGGTTTTTATCGCGGCCAGCCCGAAGGACCGCGCTACCCCGAACTCCGCCGCGGTCTCTGGCCGCCGCTCTGTAAGTCCTGCGTCTGTTACTTTCGCAGAGCTGCTAAAGCCTGCACTGCAGCTCTCTACAGTCTCTATGGCAACCGCGGCAACTGTCTTTTCTGGTTTTACTTCTGCGAGAGTGCTAGTTACTGCTCTCCAGGTGAATTTGGGAGCTCTTGTTTCTGTAGCTTTCATTTTAAACGATCTTGGTTTAACTAGTTCCTTATAAAGGTTTATCTCCTTAATTCTCTGCTTTTCTAAAAAGCGTAAAAATACATTAAAGGCTACCTCAGTTTCCATGACCACGTCTTAACCACAAACCCGCGTCTCAGCGCGAAATACAACTGCGTGCAAACCGCGAACTACCAAAACCGCACCCAAAGCGCAAAACCCGCGTCTCTGCGTGAACTATACCCGCGGATAAACCGCAAACCCGCGTCTCAGCGCGAACTGTACCCGCGACCAGCGCAAACCCACTCCTCAGCGAGAAATGAAACCGCGGATAAACCGCGAACCGCGAACCAGCGGAAACTGTGTACCACACCGCAAACTACGTACCAAAACCGTAAAACCACAGACTACCCTGACACAACCCGCCTCTTTGCGCTCCTCTATTATCCAGGTCCTGCAGCATTCAGGTGAGCCTTTATCAGCCAGACGGCGAACCCCCGATGTCAGGGCGGTCCAGGCTGGAGGTTGGCCGACCCGCCGAACCTCCACGCCCTCTGGCGCTGCCCCGGCACTGCAGTAGGCTCCCGCCGGGTCAAAAGGAACAAAATACCAGTCCCAGTCCAAATTCCGAGCTCCGTGTTGGAGTCCCGTACTCCGTGTTCCAAGTTCTGAGTTCGGTGTTCCAAGTTCGGGCGCCAGATGTTGGAAGCCACGCGGGACAGGGAGCCCGGATCCTCGGCGGGGGGAGCGAGAAAAACAGAAGCCAAACCAATATGGTTGAAAAATGAACTCTGATTTATTAGCAGTCTAAAGACACTTATATAGTATACCAGCTTGTTAGCTCCTAAGTGGCTTAAAGCTTATCAAGACACATTTCTATTTCTACATAATTGGACTACATTGGCAGTTTTCCACAGTCTTGTTATGATCAAAAGAATTTTGTGCTTGCCTCTCTCGTATCATGCCCAGATATCACACCTGCAAGTTCTTTACTCCCTGAATTTTCTCAGGCCGAAACTGTTTAGTTTCACACAGGGACTTTCCCACGGAAAATGTCTCTCACACACACAAGCCTAAAAACCTCCAGCTCAATAGCTTGCACAGTTCTTTTATTGATCCCAATAATTCTATTCTCCAACAGTATCCCATATCACTGCCCTATGCCAAGAAATTAATTCTTGTGCCTTTCTATGCCTTTAAACTGAGCCTGAGAGGAGGAAGGAAAAACTGAGAAAAACTTCTTCAAAGCAGTTTGCAGCTTGTTCAAGGTGGCACAGAGATAGCAACTTTTTTTTTTTTCCAGCCAGCTTTCAGCCAGTTTTTCAGTTTCTTTTTCTCCGGAGAGTGACTGAGAATTGAACTTTTTTTCCTTCCCTGGAATTTCGGATTTTTTCCCTTTTTTCTGTGGATTGCTTCAATATCAGAACACATCGGGAGGACTTTCCACCGAGCACAGAGGGCCTGGCCCTGGGCCAAGCCCCAGCTCCGAGGAGACAAAAGGGAGGACTCTAACACTTTCCCAGGTTTTTCCTCCACAGCAAAAGATTTTATTATTTAGCAGTATTATCCTTTTCCCGTGTGTTTGTTAAATAAATAGTTTTTATCTCTTTCATTTGAGGAAAATTTTTTTTTCCCCAAACCTGGTGGGGGGAGGGGTGGTTGTGCCTTCTCTCAGAGGATATATCTCTAAATTTGGCCAAACTGGAACAAGATCACAGTGTGTTACTGCTAAAATTGGGAAATGCTTTTAATCTGTAATAAATTGGAAATGTGTTTGAGATTTTGAGCTTTCAATTTTTTTTTTTTTTTATTTTTGCTGTGTAGTGGTTTGGTTCACAATATCCATTACTCATGTACTACTGATGGAGCCCTCCTCAACCAAAAACCCAAACTATGCTAAACCATAACATTCTGTTAAAACAGAACTGCTGTCAAAATGAATGGTAGCCAAATGGGTTTTTCTTTTCAGACGGGGAAAAATTAGTGCAGATTTATGACTACCCTGAGCTCCTCGAATATAAATTAGTGATTGAATGAAGAATGGAATACAATTTCTGGTGAGGTATAGTTTATATGTGACATGACTTCCCTCTTTGCTGTCTTATGTGCAGTAGCTTCTGAAAGACAAAGAACCAAATTTATTTTCATAACACTTTGGAGTGGATCAGGTAGATAAACTGTGTCCTACTACTGTGTTCCTGTGAGTAAGTGAAAGTTCAGGCAACTGGAATCGAAAATGAATTGTTAAGTTTGGAAAAGACCTTCAAGATCATTGACTCCAACTGTTAACCCAACACTGCCAAGCCCACCACTAAACCATGTCCCTAAGTGCCACATCTACATGTCTTTTAAATCCCTTCAGGGATGGTGACTCCACCACTGCCCTGGACAGCCTGTTCCAATGCTTGACAACCCCTTCAGTGAAGAAATTTTCCCTAATATCCAATCTAAACCTCCCCTGGCACAACTTGAGGCCATTTCCTCTCATCTTATGACTTGTTACTTGGGAGGAGAGACTTACATCTTCTCACTTTGACAAAAGATTCACTTTTTAATATTATTTCCTGTTTTATAGTCACTGTACTTGAAATGCATGTTGCAGTGCCTGATAGTAGGATGACTGAGCACTGGAATGGGTTGCCCAGAGAGGTTATGGAGATATTCAAAAGCCACCTGGACATGGTCCTGGGCAACTGGCTCTAGGTGGCCCTGCTTGAGTAGGGAGGTTGGACAAGGTGACTTCCAGAGGTTCCTTTTTACCTCAGCCCCTCTGTGCTTCTGTAATATCTATGTAAACCAGCTAATGGGTTGGGAAAATTAAGTGCTTCATAGAAATATTTAATTGCTACTTTGTAGCGAATTTTCACTTCAAGTACAGGAACCCAATTGCTTGTGTAACCATTTTTATTTTTCCCCCCTTCCCTAGCGTTGAGTTAAAGCTCTTGGAAGAAGCCACAATCTCAGTCTGCAAGTCTTTAGGTGAGAAATTGACATCTTTTTTTCCATGTGCTTAATCAGAAAAATTAGGAAACAGCATTCATGTGCACATCCATGTCTTCAGTACTCTTACTGCTACCTGTATGTTTCACTAGTAAGAATAGTGTGTTTATATATAGCCCAAAGTTTTAGAAACTTCCATCATTAACTGTTTTCTAGAACTTAAAATGACTGAAAGGTTTAAGAAAAATAATTACATCCCTGCTATGTCTTTTTGCCTCTGCCCTCTAAGCTTATGAGTAAGAGGAAAGAATCAGATGATGAAAGAAAGGGATAATATAAATGTGATCAAAGATGTTTCAAGAAGGTAAAAGGTAGTTGTGAAAACCTGCCCAGTTTTCTGACAAGAGACTATTGTGCTGTAGACAAGCCTTGGAAAGGAAGCAATGTGAGTTCCATATTTGGGATATTTTAAATCTAGGATGAATAGTATGTTTAGAGAACAATTATGGAGTAGTAAAGCATGCACTGGAGAAACTTAAGAGAAGAACAATACCTGTACAGAAAAGCAGACACACTGTGCTTTATGTAGAAATATTTAAAGCATTGAAATTTCGTTTCATTCTGTATATTGTTGGAAATAAATAGTGTCAACTTATGCATGCTATATAATCATATCTTATTTTTCCTCATCTAGTTGAGAAGAATCCTCAAACAGGAAACCTTGGTTCATTGATTAAAGTCTTTCTTTCTAGGACCAAAGAGTTAAAAATTTCAGCAGAATGTCAGAAGTAAGTCCCTGGAAAAAAGCTGTGCATGTCATTTCACTTTCTAAATGTTCCTTTTGTTGCTACCTTTTGAGATTTTACCCACATACTCACGGACCAAAACTTAGAATTCTCCTCAGTTGTTATTTGAAAGAGAACAAGTATCTAGTACTTTTTCAAACACGGAAGATTAAGTGTAATGGGTAAATAGATTGCTCGGGGAAAAAGATGTTTGTATTCATTCTGTGTGTTAGATGACCACATTTGTGTACAAATGGTGCAACTTATGGTTTAGAGATCTTTAAAAATCACCTGAACTATATTTAGCTCAGTCTTAGTGTATGAGCCAGTATTTTATCTTGGAAATATTTTAAATTGGGTTAGATTTGAACACAAACTTCTGTATAAAGATATTACTTTCAAATCACATCATGCAACTGCCATTGGTTTTGCTTGCCCCTTTCAGCAGTAGGAAAGAACTCCAAGAGGTTATGTGTGCAGGACTGTATTGTGTGTGTTGCATAGAAAAATCATTTTATTGTGCTCATGAAGTCTGTAAATGCCTATGGTCATCTGAAGGATATTTTGACTGGGAGAAGTTTCAGAGAGCCAGAGTAGCTTTCAAGTCTGAACCTGTTGGAAATTTTCAAATGTCTGGGTGCCTTGCGTCTATAGTATCTAAAAACATTTAGAAGTATGATGAGCCATTTGGTGAGCTCTTCAATGAGTGGTACTTCTGACAACTGTAGTGTTTTTAACAATACAAATTTATTTAGGAATAAGATTGTATTTTCTTGGGGGAAGAAAAAAATACATTTTCAGTGTGTTTGCTGTGGCATCAACTGAAGACTCCCTGCTTGAGCACTTGGGCTTTTCCTTGCTTCAACTGTAGGAACCCCTTTGTTTACTCTGGCATTTATTTTCTTGTGTTTTTTGATGCATGTTCACAGGTGAAGCATTACTGATTCTTGTTTGTTCCTGCTTCTTTTCTAGTCACCTCTTTATTTGGCAGGCTCACAATGCACTGTTTTTTATTTTCTGTTTGCTGAAAGTATTCATCAGTCAAATGTCATAAGAGGAGCTCCAACTTCATTTTACTTATGAAGAGAAAGCACCAGGCTCATACGGTAGGTGTACACTATTGCTAGTGAAACAAATGTCCCACAAGACATAAAAACGTTCTGATGTTTGTAGATGTGGTGCTGAGAGGAACCAATCTGATTTTTATTCATGCCTCAATATATGTTATACATGAGGTGAAAAATCACTCTAGGGGCTGTACACGTGCTGAGAACCCTGTCCCTGGGGAGGCTTCGCCTGACAGCCAATCAGGAAAGAGGAAGCTTCCACGATTAGGCTGCAAGTGACCCCCCACTGGCTGGTGGGGCAGATCCCCGGATGCCCAGGAAAAATGCCCAGGAAATTGGGCTGTGGGAGGAGCCTTAGCACATAAAAGCAGTTAACTGCAACACAATGGGGGCCATTTTGCTTTGGGTTTCTTGGGAGGGATCAGGGGCTCGCCCAGAGGATCAGCTTGGCCCTCCTCCCCCCCCACCTTTTTCCTCCCTGCGGTCCTGCTTTCCTGTCCTCACCTGTCCTGCCCTGCTTCGCTGCTTCCCTGAGGCAGCTCGTTGCTGGGACGACCTGGTGCTCCGCTGTTTGCCCAATGGAGCAGACACTGCCTGCACCCAGCCGCGGCCATCGCCACCACCGTGTTTCACACGTTGTCCGTGGCAGCCATCCCACTGCACCAGCCTGCAGCAGCCAGCCCACAGTGGCCAGACCACAGCAGCCGGCCCACAGCCGTCTTTCGCCAGTGCCGGAGACACACTGCCGCTGCCGCTTGGAAATCGCACCGAGCCACTCATAAAAGCTATGTGGGTTGTTGCTGCTCGCAGCACGCACGCTTCATCTGCCGAGTTGACGCCAACAGGGAGCCCGGGGTACAGCAGTAACGGTCTGTCTCTGTCTTCTGTTTCTCTCTGTCTCTCTTTTTCCCTCTCTGCTCTCTTTTCTATCCCACTTTGGTAGGAACACTTACCCTTCTTTATCAATAAACAGTTCTCAGATATAATAGTGCCGCGTTTGGGCTTTATTTTCATCCAAGAAATCTATCAAAAAGAATCCTCCCCGACTCCCCCTTTGTAGTGGGTTCAGTTCATAAACCAGGCAGAAACACCAATTTAGTGTAGTGGTTTGGTTCAAAATATCCATTACTTACTTATTTTCCTTCTGTGAGATAAGAATTAGGAGAAAGCAAAGCAGGCACAAACCTTAAACAGTCGCAGTACAAAGAAAGAGTTTTATTACTAACAGAATTAAAAGTAAAGAGAAATAACAAGAAATTAAAGCAAACCCCCTCCCCCTTTCCAGCACTTTCTTCCTTTTACCCAACTCGCACAAAGGATAACAGAACATGGGATTTTAGTCAGTGTTGCAGTTCTTGAAAAGTCTCTTCCTTATGCTTAAGGGAAAAAGGGTTTTCTTCAGCTGCACATGGTTCCCAAACTGCCACCAAACTCAGACCCGCCCGGAAAGAAACAATCTGCTGTGGTGTAAAACATCTCTCCCATGAAAAATCTCACAGTTCGTTCACGCTGCAAAACATGAGCCATCACATGGGGTTATTAATCTTTTTAAGGATGAGTTACTTTAGTCTGAACACAAAGGCTTTTTTTTCTCCACAAGTCTCTAAAAGCCTCTCAATACTTCTATATAGCCTGGCATAGGCACTCTTCACAATTTCCACAGGCCACACATGAACTTTTTATCCCCCCATGTACTTCAAATGGATTAAAGAGACAAACAGTTTGTGATATTACAGTTTCTTACCACGGCATTGAAGAAGTTTTTTTAAGCTATGTGCAAGAATCGCGGCACCGCCCTCTTTTTCTCCCGTCGCCATGTTCAGCTTCGTCTCATGTGGCTCACTTTCTCTGACTCTGAAACCACCATGTTGAAGAGTGTCCTTGTTCAGGCTTTACGGTGGAGAAAGCCTCGCTCCCTTTGTGCTGCTGGCTGCATGGTGTCTTCTTCAGTTTGGCACGAAGTGTACTGGCTGCAGACAGGAGGCTACGCCGGGTACCGTTGGCTCAGCCGGCTCCACATGGACAGGAGAGGATAAGGACCCGCCGGTCCCAGGAAACCGCGCTGGACGAGTTTAGATGTGTGGCAGTCCATGGCTGGTTTTAGCTGCCTGCGGCTCTGGGACAGTTCCCTGTTACAGTGGGGATACTGTAACGCCTATATCAAACCAGAAGTCCAGTGGAAAAGAAATATATGTGGACGGATTCTTGATAGATGTTTCAGAGATGTTTATTTCTCCAGCCGCATGGCCGGGCTCTGCCGAGGAACTGCTACAGTCAGCACCCGAGGTCCTTTGCCCGCGCAGGAAACACAAACCAACCAATGGGGAACGAGGCTGACCAGGGGCAGGGAAACCCAGTGCCTCCCCTCAGGGCTACATGGCGGGCAGAGGAGACCCCGACATTTCACCCGTTTTATTTTAATAAAAGGAGAATGAAGACAACTGGATAAACATAACAAGAACAGTTTCAAAACAAAACAAGCCACCCTCCTGAGTCTTTAAATGTCCAAACAGATTCTCTGGAACATCTTAGGGCTGACAGAAGGGAGACAGAACTCTCTGAGCATGCTTTGTGGGGAAACTGAGGCAGGAGAGGGTTTCTTCCCTCCCCCTTTTCATCCCCCCATCGGCATCAGAGAGGAATTGTAGGGAAATGGAACTGTATAAGGAAGCCATGGAGTGAAAAACGGATTAGGAATAAACTGGGGATAGGGTAAACTTAGGAAAGGGTTCATATTGGGTATAGGGTAAAAGGGGAAATTAGGCTGTGGGTAGGGAAATTGCTGGAGTGGATATTGTTTATAATTTTGTGCATAACGGCTGCCTTTGACCGGAATACCTCCAGGCCCAGTAACATTCGCTGCTTGTAAACCCTTCTTTCCTTGCACTATATCAAATTGTACAACTTCCCCATCTCCTACACTTTGCAGGTAATTTTTAGGGTTATTCCTTTTAATGGCAGTTCTATGGATGAATAAATCTTCCCCTGTATCATCTCGTGTTATAAATCCATAGTTGTCTTTACATTGTACCATTTCACAGTTCCTGTGATTTTCTTTGCTAGAACTTCTCCTATCATGTGCTTACGTGTTTGTCGTGGGTGCCAGTCCCGCGTGGCTGCCGCCTCGCTGACTCCGACGTCTCGGTCAGGCCCCCACGTTGCGGCTGCTCTGTGCTCTCTGAGTGGCGCTGCGCGGCCCCGCTCCAGTGTGTGTCTGGGCTCTGCGCGGCCCCACATTGCCATCGCCGCTGGCTCCATGGCCTGTGAGTGGTTCGGCTCCGCAAACTCCATGCTGCTTTGAGAGCGGCCCTCTCTTGGCTCAGCTTTTCCTGTGAACATCTGTAGTTGTCTCTCTCCTTTTTTAAGGCTTCTAACTGCAGGGAATTGAGCGGGCAGGGAGCTATATTTCTCCCTCTTTGCTTCTGCTAATGGTATTTGCTCTGCAGCTGATACAGGTATCACTTTTAGAGCTATTAAAGTGCTAGATCGCCTGTGCTGCCTCTCTGGGTTGCTCGAGGCTTTCTAAGGCATTGAAATACAAGCGCTAGCCGGTATAAAGCTGAAAAGATACCATTCCACAGTTCCCCCACCATCGACCCAGGATCTGTGCTGTGGCGTTGGAAGGGGGCAGGGAGGGCAGGGGCCCCGGCCCAGCCCAGCGTGGTTCGGAGGGCCCCCCCCCCCGTGTTATGGCAGACCAGCTCGAACAAAAGGCAATTCCCGCCTTTCCGTGCGGTTTAAATATGTAAATTGTGAGAAGCGTCATTAGTCTAAAAGACTGTCCATCAGCTCAGGTTCAACCCACTATACCCTTTTACAGCAGGATGGGACAGGTGCTTAGGGACATGGTTTAGTGGTGGACTTGGTAGAGTTAAGTTAATGGCTGGACTCAATGATCTTAAGGAATCTCCAGGAAATGGAGCATGTATTACACAAGACAAAAGATGACAGGGAAGATGCTCTCTTTCTGCTATCAGCTCCTTTTTGAATGTGAATAATGCAAATGTCCTCAAACTCAGTTTGATTACAGCAAAAAGAAAGGCATAACACTATCTGCCACAAATCTTTGTATAACACTGTATCAAGATACCCTTATGGAACACATGATGGATAATGCTGGCACAGGAGCCTTGATTTCCTTTGCTTTGTTGTAAATCATAGAATCATTTAGTTTGGAAAAGACCTCTAAGATCACTGAGTCTAACCATTAACCCAGCACTTCCAAGTCCAAGTTAAGGTACTGTTGATTTTGTAATTACATGTTGTTTATTGCATAAAGCAAAAAATGGTGTCAGAATGTTAATACAGTGTTAGTGGATTGTGGAAGAACAGCCAAATGTACCTGACTGTGGACTTCCCTGAACAAGGACACGTGTTGAGGATGCCTAATAGCTGTTTGCTTATTGAATAGTGAAGACTGTTCATTAAAATCTGTTTTAACTCCTTGGCGCCTGCCATTGCTATAGGGAAATCAGACTTCTGGTGCCAAAAGATTAAGTACTGCATGTTCAAATGGTTTAATGTATTTAAACTGTTACGAGTGATATCCAAGAATGAAGTCAGCTAGCTGATGCATTAGAAAGGAAAACCTATTTATAAGCTATCACTGCAGACTGCTCATAAGTTTATACTTGGTTTAAAAAAATTGCCCACCTCTTCCTTCAGTGGTGTTTACACAGTTTTATTAGTACTTTAGTAAAGTTTTACATGCTTAACACTATCTGTGATGAACATACTTTATAAAGTTCTTACTTATCCTTGCTTGCTGTCTTTTCATTTACCAAAGCATGATATTGTTTTACTTTTCTTCAATTGCAAGCATGATAAAACAAACCTTATGAAAGACATTATTAACTATATAATGTAAATAAAATATTCATCTAGATAAAAGCTTTAATACAGTATCTGAATTTTAAAGTTTACTTATTTTCTTAATGGCTGGTGAGTAGCTATTGGAAAGAACAGTACAACCAACCAACACCACAAACAACCTTTCTGATCTTTGTATGCCTTGTTCAATCTCTCAACCTTTTGGGAAAAGGTAACCATTCTTTTCAGGATTACCTTAAAACTCCTTTGGAAATTACTGTGTGGTGGTGTTTGTTTCCCTGTTTAAACTATGAGCATAATTTTTTTTTCTTCTAGTCAGAGAATATACCCTAGTACCATGTTCTCTTAGTTTAAATATAGCACCTGGGAATTCAGAGTGCAAAACTGCAGTGTCAACACATTGGGATGCTCACACTGCAGTTGGTCAGAGCATCAGCTCCTGCTGTGAGGTATTTGGTACGTTGGGCAGAAGGGCATAGTGTATGATAGTAATGGTGTATGGAAAACAACCTTGTCACTGGCTACTCAGCAATATGTCTTGTATTTTGACAGGTTATATATGATAGAGGCACTATTGTTTAGTTATTTTTTATAATTGTCTTATCTGGAAGAATTCTCCTCTCAGATTTTGCAGTTCGAATACTTTCACTTTTTCTGAATGTCCAATTTGTACTTTTTCCCTGCTAGACTGTGTTTTAAACCCAGAAGAAAGCTGTGAAATTGTGCTTTGTCATAAAATGGGATTATCAAGGTTTTTCATTTTGCAAAAAGTTTGAGTGCATGGCTATGTTTTAGCCTACCATTGTAAAGTTGTAATGAATAAATTGCACAAAGTCGAGTCCCTGCTAACAGCACTGTTTATTGATTTCCTTCAAGAATAGTCAAACCACTAGTAGAAGTTTGTTCTGTTTGACAATTTTCAGATGGTTCTTTAACCCAGGAAGTGCAACCTTTGACTCTTCATCCATAATTAGGAATTTGCATATAATTTTGGAGGATATTGCACAATTTTAATTGCAGGAAAATCCTTATAGAGACTTAAACCATATTCTTTAAGAGTCAACTAAAAAAATACTGATATTAGTAAATCCTATACTGGACCCAGCATATGCTGATCTGAAGCTGGAGTTACTCTCATTAACACGAATAATTCACCTTTCTGCTGTCTGTAGCCCATAATTTCTGCAGTCTTTATTGTGATTCAGTGGTATAGGAGGGCATATGCTGTGTATTGTATTCTAAATCAAACCATCAGTTCATTTAACCTATTCCCTGAGCTGTAGTAGGAAACTTTATCCATTCTCTATAGAGAAGTTTTTATTACGAGACTGCTAAGGACTGTATTTGGTGTATTAAAGCAAATGACAGGACATAGAGGAGGAAATAAATAACAATACATTTAATGCAAACTTTAAATGATTTAATGAATGTTCAGCTATCATATAAAGGAAATGAGGGATTGCAATTAGTTTATGTACTCATTATTAACACTCTTAAGTGAAAGTTGGGCGCTTTTGAGAGATCAAACCACAAAACCCAAAGAAGGCTTAAGTCTGCTGGTTGTATAATAAATTGAATGGATGGGGCTTTAGGTACTGGTTTGCAAGTAATGAATTATTTCATTACTGGTGTCTAGGTTCAATCCTATCTGTAGGAGCAATAGGGCAGAAAAACAAGTAGCATCTAAGGTGAGGCAATACCTTGCTATTGCTTGAATATCTTATTAATATTAGACACATCCAGCTGATACAGCAGCTCAGTTCAGGTCTTGACAATATAATAGGTTTTTGAGAAGAAAGACTTATACTGTCTATGTTAGACCCTGAATCATGGCCAAGGATGGAGCCGGGCTAGTTTTAGCAGAAGTGGAGTCTCCTGTCAAATATGCTTTATTCTGGGTAAGCCATTTTGCCTGTGTGGCATCTGCTAATCCAATGTCTGTAATGTGCATAGATTTGAAAAAGTTTAAAAATAAAAATTTATTATTTGTGTTATTTAAAAATATTGAAATTATTTATGTGAAAACCCCACACCAAACCCAAAACAAATAAACCTCACCAAAAAGCCAAAATCTTACAGTCTTGGGGTGATTTTATGATGTTTAATCTATTCCCTGATTGTCTGCTTTATTCCTAAAAATGGCTGTTGTATCTTTAAGGTCGGTCCAGAGGGTAGGGGGAGCCTTGGGGCTCTTTGTCGGGTTTTTTCAAAGCCTCACTCCCCAGGCATCTGGGTTCCATGCATTCTGGGTTTTTTTTTGCTAAGCTAGCTTGGTTTTTTTGTTAGCTTAGGCAAGAAGTTTTTCCCTTCCCTGGTCTTGGAGAGGTTGCAGTAGCAATCCTTGGGCAGCTTTTCGAAGTGAACTGGACAGTTTGGTTTTGGTCCAAGATCAGAGAGAACAACCAGTGGTAGAGGAGTCGGCTTGGACTGGCGGGAAAGGTGAGGGGCCGCTCCATTTCAGCAGAATGTCTTGGAAAAAGCTGAGCTGGTAAGAGAAAGCACACCAAGCCCATCTGCTTCATCTGCTGCGAAGAGGGGACCAAGACCAGGGATTCACCAGGTTCCCATCTGTTTGCCCCAGCTGCTGCGTGAACCTTTTAGTTTGTTTTTTTCCTGAGGCAAGAGCCAGCATCATCTTTCTCCCCACCACGTGGCAGGTTTTTTTTCTTTCCCTGGCATTTTGGGTTTTTCTTCCAGTGTGTGTTTGGGGGTGGGGGGGGGGGGGGTAATGTCTGACAGTTCAATATCTAGCATTTATTTACCTTTTCTTGTGCCGTGTGGGTACTCTATTTGTCAATAAACGGTTGGGTTTTTTCACTTTCATCCACTGGTATTCATTTCCTATTGGCAGAAAGGGATAGTTGGAACCCCTGTTTTTTAGAGGAAACACTCATTCTAGAGTGTTTTTCTCCTAAACTTGTCTCTCAACCTGATACGCGGAAAAGACTCCACGACTCAAAAGTTGTAAAGTAGGTATGTTCTAATCAGCTGAGACGTGTGAGGGATCTTTCCTCCAAAGACATGCGCACCTTCAGTGGCTCTTGACTTAGTATTTATCCAGTTACAAACTACATATGCATCAAATTACACAATACACCTATACATATTCATTGCCTGTCCCTGCTTCGTATTATAATTAGCCCTAAAGTTGTTGCCGTGAACCATAGCCAACCCCAGGGTCAGCCAGATCAAGTGGACCCAAAGGTCCATTGGTTTCATGCCTCCACAGCCCAAAAGCCTTAAAGTCACAGGCAGCACCCAAAAGGCTGTGAAAAATATCTGTGCCTTACCATTGGCCACTGCCCTCCCCTCCCCTTATTTCTCATATTTGGTTGTCTTTCCAGAGAGTTCTATGTTCTTCGGTAGTTGATTGGCCCCTTGTTACTCCCCCCTGCCTACTCCTTCTCCCATTTGCTACCCTGCCTTTGTAGCGCCCCCTAACTGAAGTGTTATTGGTTACCCCGTGTTCCCCGTGCCCATTCTGTGGGGGTATAAGACCCCATGTCAGCCCCATTTTCTCGGCTTCTCCGTGGTTTTCCTGTGTTCTCCAATAAACCCTTTCCCCCACGAAGAAGTCCCTCCGCTTTTTTCCTGCCTCCTTTGTGCACCTTCGCCATCGGTGGGCAAGGCGAACCCAACCTGGAGCTTTGCATGCCCTACTGCACTGTGATCGGCCTCCGTCCTCCCCTTCGGGGCAGGCAGAAGATTGCCTGGTGCCCAGGGCAGCATGGTAGCTGGCAACGGCACCGCGGCAGCTGGCTACCATGGCCGGGCAGCTGACCAACTGACCAGCTGTCCATCACCCTGCCTGCCTCCGGCAGAGGCGGATTAGAGCATCCCCACCGGCTGAGGCCAGCGTGAGTTGTAGCTAGACACCAATCGCCTGCTTGTGGAGCTGCTGCCAGCATGCAGCTCCTCAAGGGTCTGCGGGACACCTCCTCGCCAGAGACCTGCAGCCAGAAGGAGGATGCTCACTTGATTTTCTGTTCCAGGGTATTCCTGCAGTAAGTGCACCCCTGGAGGGCTCGGCGCGTGGCGCTTAGCGTGCAGTGCGAGCAGCTCCGAGACAGGGGGGAAAGATACCCAGGTTTTCCGTTTATTTCTCCATTTTACACCCGGTGGAGGGGAGGAACATGAGTCATGGGGAATAAATTCTCCCAGGCTTAGCAGAGTTTTATGTCCCAGTTGTGGGTATTCTTCAGGGTTATGATTTTCAGTTTTCTAAAAGCCTTCCTAAGCAGTTTGTGAGGTGGATTTTCCACTGCTTCCCTGCAGACCGATTTCGAGACCCTATGTTTTGGGCTCGAGTCGGGGAGCGGCTAGGAGAAGCAGCTGCCACAGGAGACAGAGCAGTTTATCTGTTCATGCCTCTGTGTTCAGCTGTCATAAATGCTCTTAGGAGGTCCAGGGGGGAGGGCAACCCCAGTTCTACCCCCAGTTATGCCCCTTCATCTTCCCCTGCCCCCGGCTCTCCATCTCCCTGTGCCCCTAAAGGGACTAGTCTCTGAGATGCATCCCGCCTGACGGCGCAGGGCTGCTCTCGTCTCCCCGGCTCTCTGGAGGCTCCTCCCCACCCCCCTCAAGCTGGGTCTGTGAACCCCAACTTGAGCTCTTCCCTCAACCTCTTCTCCTCTCCCTCATCCCCTGTTCTGCCCAAGAAAGAGTCCATTGTACCCCCTAAAGACCTCAATCCCTTCTTGCCCCTGTGCCCCCCGCATCCTATTCTTCTCCACTTAATCAGTTCCTACCAACCCAAGATGGCACCCATGCCCTCGTGGCTGCCCCCGCCATCTTGGGGCAAGACAAAGGGTCCTCCATTTTGTGTCCCTTGTCCTCTCAGTTTCCGGCCGCTTCACACAGCTCTGCCCTCGGCCCCTCCTTTGTTCCCCCCCCCTTCTCTCCTCCCTCCTCCTCCACGTCAGCACCTCCCATTTCTGCGTCGATAGGCCGATAGGTGTTCCTGCGTTGGGCCCCTCCTACCTTGTCAGGTCCTTCCCCCTCCTCAGCTCCTCCCTGCTGGCTCCTCCTCACACCGGAAGCTCCACCCCCTACGCCCCTTAATCCAGTTCCCACGCTTCCTCTTCCCGTTCCCACAGCTCCAGAACCAGAAGTCAGGATGCAGAAGGCCAAATGCTGAGTCAAATACAGGCTGCCCCAGTTATTTATAACCAAGCTGAAGTGTACCTACAATGGGAACCCTTCCCCCATGCAGATCTAAAGGAGCTGTGCAAAGCAAGCAAAGAGTTTTGGTCCCTCATGACATTAAGAATGTCATGGCCTGCTTCCTTTCCCAGACTGAGTATCTCCTCTGGAAAAGGATGTGGAAAAGTGTAGGGTATGCCCAGCCACTGCCCTGGAGGGATGTCTGCTGAGATTGCAGAATCGTCCAGCAGGACTCCCTGGAAAGGCAACCACTTCTTTAGTCACGACGAGAAAAGACAGACCCACAATCCTTTAGGAGACCCTATGCAGATCCCTTGTAACCCATTGGCCTTTACCCTCTGAAACTCATCCCCTGTATCCCTATAAAAGCTAGCCCTCTGCCCCTATGAAGGGAGATGCTCGCCCGTAGCTCCCCTTCGCCGGAGTACGGATAATAAAGCTACCTCGTGCGGAACCAGCTACTCGAGCTTCTCGTCTCTCTCTGGTCTGGCTTGGCCTGGAGGCTGCCCTGCAGAGCTGAGCTGAAATCATGAGCTGACAATCACTAAAGAGCTGACAGTCTCTTCACGGGCCCTCCTAGCTAGCAGCTGAGGGAAGACACCGGGCCTCGGGAAGGCGATTCCTTTCAGAACCATCTCTCCTGACCAGTCACCTCTTCCTGGGTCAGAGCCACTGACCCCATCACCAGCTGTCATAGAAAAGGGGGCTGCGAGATCTTCTTGCCTCTTACCAAAGCTATCCCCAACTTGCAGTGCTCTCTATGGACCACCTCTGCGAGCAAGAGACTTGGACTAAGCCCCAAGATCAGGCTGCTAACATCCCTGAAGCAGTCCTGCAAGACATCAAGCAGGCCATCCAGAGAGCTCTGTTCCTCACTCCCACCACTGCCACCCATAAGCCCCACTTCACACAGGTCCTTCAAGGGTGATCAGAACCCTTTGTAGACTTTGTAGAGCGCCTTACACAGGCCGTTCGCTCGCAGACAGAGGGGCACAAATTTCAACAGCAGCTTCTGACAGAGATGGCCGGCTCCAACCCAAACAAAGCCTGTAAAGCAGTTCTCAGAGCCCTACCTTTAGATCCTCCTCCCATCTTAGACCAAATGATCGAAGCCTGTGTGAAACTGGTATCACTCAACCCCGAAGTTCAAAATAATAAAAAAGGGGGAGTTGTAGGTGTGGTGAGTCAAGGAGGGAAACCTCCATCCCAGAGTCGGTGTCACTGCTGTGGGAAGCTAGGGCACTGGGTGAAGGGATGTAAGGAACCCCAGGCAGTAACACCTGTGCCCGAGCCTCTCATTTCAGGTTTGGGCCACCCAGGGCAGGGATGTTGCTGCAGCCACCGACGGAACACCCAAGCACCACCCTTGGGAAACTGAGTAGACAGCGCAACACAGCTCCACGCGGGAACATAAATGGAGATGCGGTACCATCAAAAAGAGGCACCTTACAGGACTGGACAGAAGCTGAGCTAGCCAATGAGGCAGTTAAATTTTATACCTGGAGACTGGGTAGGACAGGGCCTATCATCCTGACCTCCAGCCTCATCTTCAAAAACCCTGGTGACAGAACTATTCCGGCTCGACTGGCAATATCCATCCCGCCAGAGTCAGACATTTTTATTACTGGACTTGCAGCACCTGAGCACCTGGAAATCCAAGTCTTCCCATCCATACTTACCACTGACAGGGGAGGGGGGCTTGTATTTCTAGTCAAATGTCATCATCCTCCTCTTTTCATTCCAGAGGTGCAGTGGTTTGGTCCAAAATACTCATTACTATTTACCTTCTGTGAGATAAGAATTAGGAGAAAGCAAAGCAAGCACAAAACTTGAAAGAATATAAAGGAGTTTATTAACAGACCTAAAAAGAAGGGAAAAAAGGAAAAAAAAATCATACCACACCTTCAGAACTCTTCTCATCCCCCCCCCCCCCCCCCTTTCCCCCTTCTCCCACTGTAAAAAGACAACCCTTGAGATGTTCTGTTACAGCGGGGAAACTGCAACACGATGTATCAGACAATGAGGCCCATGGAAAGAAATATATATGTACAGATTCTTGATTGATGTTTCAGAGAGATGTTTATTTCCCCAGCCGCGTGGCTGAAGATCTGCCAAGGAACTGAGGCTATCACAGGACCCGAGGGTCCTTGCCCGCACAGGGGAACACAAAACAACCAATGGGGAATGAGGCTGACCAGAGGCTAGGGAAACGCCTTGTCTCCCCCCCAGGGCCCCTCTCCCAGGACCACATGGCAGGGGGAGGGCCCCAACAATGTTCAGTCTCTTTACCACCTCCATAATAACCTTGTTCAGTTCACTTAGGGAGAGGAGTCTCTCTTGCTCATGCTATGGAGACATCTCCATAAGAGATTCTGTCATGGCTTCAGTATCACAACGAGACAGCCGCCCGGGTTGGTTCTCTGCTGGCATGTGAGAGTCCCTTCCCCCCACTTACAGCTTTTTCCCACAACTGCTTTCGAGGGTCCAATCTTGAGCTACTGGGGTACAATTTTAAGGTTGAGCTGTTCAGAAACAAAAGTTCTCTTCACCCATCTCTGGGAGCATTTCATCTCTAAGAATAGAGGCCCTCCTCCTTTCCTGGGAGACACAGGTCCTCATCATCTTCATCTCTAGGACTATCTCTGGGAGCATCTCTAGAAACTGAGGTCTTCTCCTTCTGATTGGAGCAAGAATCCTCATCTCTTCCATCTCTCCCTGTTCAAACTTCTCATCAAATTACAGCTGCGTCAGCATTTGCTTATTCCAGCACAGGTGCTTTTGCTCACAAGTTAAATGCTCCACCCCCCATGCCTTCATGAAATTACAACAGGTACTCTGATACATCATAGATTTACAACAGAATTTCAGCTTTAAGCATCTCTTCTGCACGTAGCAGGGCTGTGGGGGGGCCGCTTATCGGCTCCAGGATGGCTGTGTCCCAACCTGGGCCCGGCCTGAGCAGGTTCCAGCAGGCCCTCTGGGCCCTGTACAGGCCCAGCCCAGTTACCTGTCCCCTGGCCGGAAGCAAGAGAGAGGGCTTCCCGGGGTTTGTCCATTCTTAAATGTGGACCACAGAGGCGGTCAAAATTCTAAGGGGCTAAAAAAATTGTCAATATTCAAACTAGCCAGTTGATAGGTTCTGTTAGGTCACAGAGGAAGCTGTAAGCACCTCTTTGCAGGAAAATTGGGAGCTATGCTTGCTAACCCATGACACAATTGCACAAGGACGAGTCATCCCGAAAGGTTGCCTAACAACCCACCAAGAGCCACAAGTGTTCTGGGCAGAAGTGATGGGACCTAATCGGTCAACCCTCAAGTGTGAGTTGAGCCAAGGGGGTGAGCGAGTTCACATGCCAGGTATGGTGGATACAGGGGCAGACATCACTGTGATCTCTTGTAGAGAGTGGCCCCAAGCATGGGAACTCAAACCAGTGGCCAAGAACATTGCTGGGGTTGGGGGTAAAGCTACGGCTTTAAGGAGCACCCAAAATGTGACCATCCAAGGTCAGGAAGGAAATTTGGCTACTGTCCGGCCATTTGTTTTTGACACAGGGTTTACCCTGTGGGGAAGAGATACCTTGTCCCAGTGGGGAACTCGAGTTGTCGTTCCAGCAGCCCAGGGTTTTTAGGGCAGGCCACTGTTGAGTGCGACCACCCACACATTATTGGCTAACTGACACCCCAATTTGGGTGGAACAGTGGTCTTTATCCATCAAAAAGCTTCATGCCCTCGAGTCCCTCGTGGAGGAGCAGCTTAACAAGGGCCACATAGTTCCAACTAATAGCCCTTGGAATTCCCCCGTGCTCGTTCTCCCAAAAGCGAAAAGAAATGGGTGGAGGCTCCTACACAATCTGCGTAAAATTAACACAGTCATGGAGGATATGGGACCCCTGCAACCAGGCATGCCCACACCGTCGATACTCCCTCGTATGTGGAAGTTAGCTGTCATAGACATCTGTCTTGGGGTGACGTTATGATGTGTATCCCATATCGCTGCCTATGCCCAGAAATTAATTTTTGTGCCTTTCTGTGCCTCTAAACTGAGCCTGAGAGGGAGAAGAAAATACTGAGCAAAACTTTCTCAAAGCAGTTTGCAGCTTGTTCAAGGTCACATAAAGATAGGAGGCTTTTTTTTTTCCCAGCCGTGGCAGGGGAGCGAGGAAGCACCCGGCTTGCTGTGTTCCAGTCAGTTTTTGGCCAGTTGTCTTTCAGTTTCTGGTTCTCCGGAGAGAGACTGAGAGTTGGACTTTGCTTTTCCTTCTCTGGAATTCCGGATTTTCTCCCTTTTCTACTGGACTGCTTTCAACCTCAGAGCACATCGGGAGGACTTTTCATCGGGCACAGAGGGCCTGGCCCTGGGCCAAGCCCAAGCTCCAAGGAGACAAAAGGGAGGACTCTAACGCTATCCCAGGTTTTTCCTCCACAGTGAAAGATTTTACCATTTAACCTCATTTTCCTTTCCCGTGTGTTTGTTAAATAAATAGTTTTATCTTCTTCACTTTCCTTCGAGGAAAATTTATTTTTTTCCCGAACCTGGTGGGGGAGGGGTGGTTGTGCCTTCTCTCAGAGTATATATTTCTAAATTTGGCCAAACTGGTACAAATTTAGTGGCGCCCAACTGCATGGCTCGAAGGAAAGTGAAAAACCTGTGCTAATTACATTTTGGTTTGAATTTACTTATTCTGTGCTGGACTAAAATAGTCATCATGTTGGTTGAGTTCATAACATTTCTCTGGCTTGATATATTCATGTATTTCTGGTCTGTAAGCTTGTTTAAGGTACTAGTGCCTTTCTGGTCCCTAGGCTTATTTGCCTATCCACAACTTGGTCCGATCTTATCCTTGATAAGGAATTTTTGCAGAGCAGGGACACGAATTGGGATTTCTATTTTGCTGTGCTCGGTGATAATGATTTATAAGAAGTTGACAGAGGTACAGGCAGCTGTTCAAAGTGTGTATGATAAATGGTTTCTCCATCCTAACCCCAGTCCTAGCTTCAGTAGCCTGTTTTGGGAATTTATTAGTAACTGCACCGAGATTGTTAGAGGAGGAGGAGTCGGGGTTTCCCTTCCCTTTAAATTTGCTAGGTTTTCTTTTGAGAGTGTTCAGTTTCCCCTGGATGTTAAAGAGACCACCCTCCTGGTATTTAATCTGGTAAGCTTCCTCTATGTGCTCTGTATGTCTCGCAGCTTGTCTAGAATAAGAGCTCAGATTTCCCGGGCGACTGCCGAGACACCTGACCCAGAGGTGGAGCATCCTGAGTGGTGTGGGGAATGGGAGGATATAGGCCAAATCCTGAAGAAATTCTCTGACCCAACGGTTTGCAAATTTTCCCCTGAACAAGTTCAGAAACCAGCTGAGGTGGGGAAATATCTGAAAGAGAAATACAATGACAATTCTAATGCGAACAAGCTCCTTGCAATATGTTGGGTCTTGGCATATGCCTATCGCACACTGCAGCCGGTAAGGGTAGACAGGCAGGAAGATCAATCAGCAAAGCCTGCAGATACCCCAGTCACTCAGGCTGCAGACAAACCAGACAGCAAGCCCAAACCAGATGGAGGGTCTAAGCCAGTGGCTTCTGTTACAAGGAAAAAGCACATAACCAAAACTGATCGCCCAGTGAAAGATGAGGATAATGCAGGGGAAGGAACCTCAAAAGATGCAGGGGAAGGAACCTCAAAACCACCAACTGACTCAGGCACAGAAACCATTACAGAGTCCATGTCCATAAAGGACCTTCACAGCCTAAGAAAGGATTACACCCGAAGGTCTGATGAATCCATAATAAGTTGGATGATCCGTATTTGGGATGCGGCAGGTGATGATGTGATGCTGGACGGTGCTGAAGCGAGGCATTTGGGATCCCTGTCACATGATCCAGTGATCGACCAAGCGATGAAAAGGGGGGCTGACTCTACCAGTGTCTGGAGACGGGTTCTGACAGGCGTGATTGAAAGATATATGTGTGGAGATGATCTCTACATGCAGCAACCCCCGTGGAAGACCATAGAGCAAGGGATCCAACGCCTGAGAGAACTAGGGGTGGTAGAGGTTGTCTTCACAAATGACCCAGGATTGAGGAGTCCAGACCGGGCCAGAGTTATTCCATACATGTGGCGAAAACTCATACAACTTGGGCCACCAGAATATGCTTCTGCTTTAGCAATAATGAAACCGGACTACGGTGCGAATGAGACTGTGCGGGATATGGCAGTGAAGCTCCGAGCATATGCAGACTCCGTGCATGGCCCAACACATGCAAGAATCGCAGCTGTGGAAACACGTATGCAGAAAATGGAAGATGAAATGAAGAAGAATCACCAGGAGATTAAAGAGTGCCTTCTCCGCGGACGTTCCCCAGAGAGACGGCACATCCCACGAAGTGAGCTGTGGGATTTCCTGTGTGACAGTGGGGAAAACATGAAGAACTGGGGTAGACAACCCACTTCTGCTTTGGCAGCACGAGTGCGTGAATTGAAGGAGCGCAAGTCTCAGAAAGGAGGATCTACCAAAAAGGAAGTAGCTCCAGTTGCCTGTAGTCAAACTGCTGGAAATGATGGAAAAGAGGATGACATGTCCAATTCCCATGAAGGAACCTCTAAGATGCAGGCCCAGGGAAAGAAGGATAACCAGGCATAGAGGGGCCCTGCCTCTAGCCAGGTAGAGGTTAGGGAAAACCGTGTTTTTTGGACTGTGTGGATTCGTTGGCCTGGTACATCAGAACCACAAAAATATGATGCCTTGGTTGACACTGGTGCACAGTGTACAATAATTCCATCGCAGCATGTGGGGGTAGAATCTGTTTCTATTTCTGGTGTAACAGGTGGATCACAAAATTTGACCTTGGTGGAAGCTGAGGTGAGCCTGACTGGAAATGAGTGGAAGAAGCATCTCATTGTGACTGGCCCAGAGGCCCCGTGCATTTTGGGCATAGACTTCCTCTGGAATGGGTATTTTAGAGACCCAAAGGGACTCAAGTGGGCTTTTGGAATAGCTGCTGTGGAGACAGAGGGCATTAAGCAATTGAACACTTTGCCTGGGCTATCAGGAAACCCGTCTGCAGTCGGCCTTCTGAAGGTGGAAGAACAAAAAGTACCAATTGCTACCTCGACAGTGCATCGCCGACAGTACCGGACAACTCGAGATGCTGTGATTCCCGTCCACAAGATGATTCGTGAGCTGGAGAGCCAAGGGGTGGTCAGCAAGACCCACTCACCCTTCAATAGTCCCATTTGGCCTGTGCGCAAATCTGAAGGAGAATGGAGATTGACTGTGGACTGTCGTGCCTTGAATGAAGTGACTCCACCACTGAGTGCTGCTGTGCCAGACATGTTGGAGCTCCAGTATGAGCTAGAGTCCAACGCAGCGAAGTGGTATGCTACTATTGACATTGCCAATGCATTTTTCTCCATTCCTTTAGCTGCAGAGTGCAGGCCTCAGTTTGCTTTCACCTGGAGGGGTGTGCAGTACACCTGGAACCGACTGCCCCAGGGGTGGAAGCACAGTCCCACCATCTGCCATGGACTAATCCAGACTGCACTAGAAAAGGGTGAGGCTCCAGAACATTTGCAGTACATTGATGACATCATTGTGTGGGGGAACACTGCAGCAGAAGTGTTTGAGAAAGGAGAGAAAGTTATCCGGATTCTCCTGGAAGCTGGTTTTGCCATCAAGAAGAGCAAAGTCAAGGGACCTGCCCAAGAGATCCAGTTCCTGAGAGTGAAGTGGCAAGATGGACGGCGTCAGATTCCCGCTGAGGTCATCAATAAGATCACTGCAATGTCTCCACCAACCAACAAGAAGGAAACACAAGCTTTCCTAGGTGCCATAGGCTTTTGGAAGATGCACATTCCTGAGTACAGCCAGATTGTGAGTCCTCTTTACGTGGTTACCCGCAAGAAGAACGATTTCCATTGGGGCCCCGAACAGCAACAAGCTTTTGCCCAAATCAAGCAGGAAATCGCTCATGCGGAAGCCCTTGGCCCAGTCAGGACAGGACCCGAAGTGAAGAACGTGCTCTACTCTGCAGCCGGGAGCCATGGCCTGTCCTGGAGCCTTTGGCAGAAGGTGTCTGGTGAGACTCGAGGTCGACCACTGGGGTTTTGGAGCCGAAGCTACAGAGGGTCTGAAGCCAACTACACTCCCACGGAGAAGGAAATCTTGGCAGCCTTTGAAGGAATCCAAGCCTCCTCAGAGGAAATTGGAACCGAGGCACAACTCCTCCTGGCACCCCGACTACCGGTGCTGGGGTGGATGTTCAAAGCAGAGGTTCCCTCTACCCACCACGCCACCCATGCCACATGGAGCAAATGGATTGCTCTCATCACACAGCGCGCCTGTATCGGAAAACTGAATCGCCCTGGGATTTTGGAAATAATCACAAATTGGCCTGAAGGTGAAAACTTTGGTCTCGCTGATGAAGAAGAACAAGTGACACGTGCTGAAGAAGCTCCACCGTACAACCAACTGCCATCAGAAGACACACACTACGCTCTTTTCACCGACGGTTCTTGTCGCATTGTAGGGATGAAACGAAAGTGGAAAGCTACTGTATGGAGTCCCACACGACGGGTTGCCGAAGCTACTGTAGGAGAAGGTGGATCAAGCCAACTCGCTGAACTCAAAGCTGTTCAACTAGCCCTGGACATTGCTGAAAGAGAGAAGTGGCCAAAGCTCTACCTCTACACTGATTCATGGATGGTAGCCAATGCTCTGTGGGGATGGTTAGAAAAGTGGGAAAAAGCTAATTGGCAGCGTAGGGGAAAACCAATCTGGGCTGCTGAAGAGTGGAAAAACATTGCTGCCCGAGTAAGAAAGCTGGTTGTGAAAGTCCGCCATGTAGATGCCCATGTCCCCAAGAGTAGGGCTAATGAAGAACCCCAAAATAACCAGCAGGTAGATCAGGCTGCAAAGATAGAAGTGTCACAGGTAGACTTGGACTGGAAACACAAGGGAGAGTTGTTCCTAGCTCGATGGGCCCATGATTCCTCAGGCCATCAGGGCAGAGATGCCACCTATAAGTGGGCACGAGATCAAGGGGTGGATCTAACCATGGACAGTATCTCCCACGTCATCCATGATTGTGAGACATGCGCTGCGATCAAGCAGGCCAAGCGGGTGAAGCCCCTGTGGTATGGTGGGCGGTGGTCCAAATACAAGTATGGGGAGGCCTGGCAGATTGATTACATCACACTGCCTCAAACACGCCAAGGCAAGCGCTATGTGCTCACAATGGTAGAAGCCACCACTGGATGGCTGGAGACCTACCCTGTGCCTCACGCTACTGCCCGGAACACCATCATGGGCCTTGAAAAGAAAGTCCTTTGGAGCCATGGTACCCCTGAGAGAATTGAATCTGACAATGGGACTCATTTTAAGAACAGCCTTATTAACACCTGGGCTAGAGAACATGGCATTGAGTGGGTGTACCACATCCCTTACCATGCACCAGCTGCAGGCAAAGTGGAACGGTGCAATGGATTGTTGAAAACCACTTTGAAGGCACTAGGTGGGGGAACTTTCAAAAATTGGGAACAGCATCTAGCAAAGGCCACCTGGTTAGTTAACACCCGAGGTTCCACCAATAGAGCTGGTCCAGCACAATCTGAATCCCTGCATACAGTAGATGGAGATAAGGTCCCAGTAGTGCATGTCAGAGGTCTGTTAGGAAAGACTGTGTGGATGAATTCTGCCTCAAGTACAGACAAACCCACCCGTGGGGTTGTCTTTGCTCAGGGACCTGGTTGCACATGGTGGGTAATGCAGAAAGATGAAACAACACGCTGTGTACCACAGGGAGATCTGATTGTTGTGTGAAAACCACCTGTACTGTGAAATGCTTGTATACCCCTGCTTGCTGATTGTCACTGTCACTGTTCGTATATAGCTGTGTATATATATATATATATGTATTAATGTGTGTGTAGAATTAGAATATCTTAGTTTGGGCATTGAGCCAACAATATGGGATAAGGGGTGGAATGTCTTGGGGTGACATTATGATGTGTATCCCATATCGCTGCCTATGCCCAGAAATTAATTTTTGTGCCTTTCTGTGCCTCTAAACTGAGCCTGAGAGGGAGAAGAAAAAACTGAGCAAAACTTTCTCAAAGCAGTTTGCAGCTTGTTCAAGGTCACATAAAGATAGGAGGCTTTTTTTTTTCCCAGCCGCGGCAGGGGAGCGAGGAAGCACCCGGCTTGCTGTGTTCCAGTCAGTTTTTGGCCAGTTGTTTTCAGTTTCTGGTTCTCCGGAGAGAGACTGAGAGTTGAACTTTTCCTTCTCTGGAATTCCGGATTTTCTCCCTTTTCTACTGGACTGCTTTCAACCTCAGAGCACATCGGGAGGACTTTTCATCGGGCACAGAGGGCCTGGCCCTGGGCCAAGCCCAAGCTCCAAGGAGACAAAAGGGAGGACTCTAACGCTATCCCAGGTTTTTCCTCCACAGAGAAAGATTTTACCATTTAACCTCATTTTCCTTTCCCGTGTGTTTGTTAAATAAATAGTTTTATCTTCTTCACTTTCCTTCGAGGAAAATTTATTTTTTTTCCCGAACCTGGTGGGGGAGGGGTGGTTGTGCCTTCTCTCAGAGTATATATTTCTAAATTTGGCCAAACTGGTACAACATCAAAGACTGCTTCTTCCACATACCTCTACACCCCAGCGATGCTCCTAGATTTGCCTTCTCAGTGCCGTCTGTTAATTGACAAGCCCCCATGCACAGATATCATTGGACAGTGATGCCCCAGGGCATGGAGAACAGCCCCAGCATTTGCCAAAGGTATGTTGCGCCGGTCCTGTCCCCTGTCTGGAAACAGGCCTCAGAGGCAATCATCCTTCATTACATGGATGACGTCCTTGTGTGTGCTCCAGAGGAGACACACTTAGACCTAACCCTAGATCTGACAATTCAGGCAATTGAAGCTGCAGGTTTTATAGTCCATCCTGACAAGATCCAGTGCTTGTGCCCCCTGACCTACCTTGGCCTCCAGATCCATGAGACGACCATCGCTCCCCAACAGCTTGCCATTGCTGATGAGCCCCGGACCCTCCATGACCTGCAGCAACTGTGCGGTACAGTGAACTGGGTCTGGCCACTGTTAGGGATCTCCACAGAGAGCCTCACCCCCCTCTTTAACCTGCTGCAAGTCAATGGTGCATTGGACTCTCCCCAATCTCTAACCCCTGAGGCACGAGAGGTCCAGAAAGCTCTTTCCACCAAGCAGGCACACCAGATGGAACCAGATCTGCACTTCAAGTTTATAATTATGGGCCAACTACCACATCTGCAAGGCCTTATTTTCCAGTGGGACGAGAGGATCAAGGACCCCCTCCTGAGCATAGAGTGGGTGTTTTTGCCTCACCAGCTGTCCAAAAGCATTACCACGCCACAAGAATTGATGGCGCAACTGATAAGGAAGGCCAGGTCTCGTCTCCGCGTTCTCGCAGGGTGCAAATTTGCGTGAATTTACATGCCATTTAAATTAGATGATGTTGAATTTGCCCTACAGAGCAGCGAGTGCCCCCAGTTTGCCCGAGATAGTTACTCAGGGCAACTCTCTAGCCACCACCTGCCACACAAATTGTTTAATCTAAATTTCAAATTAGTCCCTAAATTGTTTCAGAGTAACAAACTTCACCGATGGCTCAGGGCCTTCTCACAAGTTCGTTATGACTTGGAAGAACCCCCAAACACCTGAGTGGGTAAAAGATGTTGAAGTAGTTGAAGGATCTCCTCAAATTGCAGAGTTAGCCACCATAGTCAGGACCTTTGAGCGATTCCAAAAAGAACCAATAAACATCGTCACCGATTCGGCCTATGTAGCTGGAGTGGTAGAGAGAGCAGAGTACTCAATGCTCAAAGAAGTATCAAATCCTAAATTCCTACTGCAAGCAGCTGCTTCAACTCTAGTACTATTTTCCAGCATAACTAATGCATGATACACTGGACAATGAGACATTACCCAGTTAACCCACCCAACATCCTCCCTAATCTTAACTGCAGCTATTTCAATGAAGTTAGGACTAGTACCATTCCACTTTTGATTCCCAGAAGTACTACAAGGTTCCCCCCTGACTACCCGTCTTCTTCTATCCACAGCCATAAAATTCCTACCAATTACCCTACTCTTTATAACGTCTCAATCACTTAACCCTATGCTACTAACCACTATGGCTATTCTCTCCACAGCTCTGGGGGGATGAATGGGATTAAATCAGACACAAACCTGGAAAATCATAGCCTTCTCCTCCATCTCCCACTTAGGCTGAATAGCCATTATTCTCATCTACTACCCCAAACTCACCCTACTCAACTTCTACCTATACACCATGATAACTGCTGCTGTGTTCCTAACCCTAAATTCAATAAAAATCCTAAAACTATCAACATTAATAACTGCATGAACAAAAGCACCTTCACTTAGCACAATCCTCCTACAAACACTCCTATCTTTAGCCAGCCTCCCCCCTCTGACTGGCTTCCTCCCAAAATTACTCATTATTCAAGAGCTAACTGTCACGATCCGCTAATGCAAGCCGGGGTCGTGATGGTTCGTTTATCGATCTCAGAGTGTAAAAGGACACAAGAGATTTCAGTTTTAATCAGAACAGTTCACCTTTATTAAGTGCCCACAACACAGTAATGCAATAGAAGAGTGAAAGAGAGAGAGAGAGAAAGAAACACAAAGTAGAGAGGAAGAAAAAGAGGGGGGGCAATAGCTACCAATGGATGAGACGAAGTCCTCGTGGTCTTCTGCCAATAGATTCGTCTTCTTTCCGTGGGGAGATCTCAGACTTGGTTATTTCAGAAAGTCCCTTTATAGTCCTTTTCAGAAGCGAGGGGCAACTGGCCAGGAGGTTGGGAAATCCACAGCCGTTGTTATGGGGCCCGTTGCTTTGGGAAACAGGTACAGGACAGACGTACAAGACAGGTGTACAGGACAGGTGTACAGGACAGGTCATTCCTTTTCGCTTCAGCGCAGTCCTTCCTGCCTGGGCAGCAAGAACGGCGCAGTCCATTGGGACCTGCACTAATTTCCTCAGGAATGCGTACCAGTTCCCAGCGGGTACACCTGCAGGCAACACTTGGCAGACATCCCACCTCAGCAGGGCCAGGACTCCTGTGTTCAGTCTCTGTCCTCGGCGATGATTGTGAGGCAGATGAGGGATTTTTGGACCATCTCTTACACCACCCCGTGACTCACGACTGTCGTCAGGAGAGCTCTATCAGCATGATTTTGTCGAAGTCTTCAAGACTCGTCAATGTTGGTAGCATATCCCGGAAAAGGGGTGGAGAACATATGAAAGGAAGGGAAAGAAAAGAAAAGAAAAAAGAAAAGAAAAGAAAAGAAAAGAAAAGAAAAGAAAAGAAAAGAAAAGAAAAGAAAAGAAAAGAAAAGAAAAGAAAAGAAAAGAAAAGAAAAGAAAAGAAAAGAAAAGAAAAGAAAAGAAAAGAAAAGAAAAGAAAAAGAAGGAAATAAATAATTTTTTAATCAGAATACGCATGTAATTTTCCAATCAAAATACCTCTAATTTCTTATCCACAACTTATTTTAATACTTGTGTAGTTCGTCTAATGTCAATAACCTTGGGTATGTCCACAGTGGATGGGATATTGGCCAAATCGTGGACATCTATTATAGATGTCAACTGTGTTAACCGTTTCATCATTCTCCAATTCATGATGTATAAGACTGCTGATAAAGCAAAACCAATCAAAACTAAAATCAAGAGAACAGTGATGAGATGACACAATTTGTTCAGGACACCTGTAGCAGTAGGTGACCACCCAAAAAGAGTATCCCACCACCTGTGTTCAGCATCTTTCTTTACCCTTTCTAGAACACGATGTATTTCTTTCACATTGTGATGAACAGTTACCAAGGTTTTCTGTCCATTTTTCTTGATCTTTTCCAAAATTTCAATTAAATCTTGGTGAAGCAACAATTGCTTTACCAAAGTAAGGTTCATCCCAATGGGGGTAGGCAATAATCGGTGGATCAGTGTGTAATTGGACTGTAAAAGGTGGTAAGAAGTAACTGGGGCTACATATGAAAAATCACATCCTATGATTTTAGTAAAGTTACAAACACAAAAATTTGAATGATTTTTTGTATCTACTACTAAATTTTCTACAAATACTTTATTGCAAGCAGTTCTTAAGCATGCACATCCATTACCTATATAGACAAGCACTGTTTCAGGAATCTCGTTAGGATGAATTTCAAAATGACAGATATTTTGTTCTGTATCTAAACAAATGTCTTGAGCTCTAATTGCATTACTTTCACAGATGAACCCTTGTTGTTCTTGGACAATACAAGTTTCTAAATTAACAGTTTGCCACTTCTCACCAATTTGACGGGCCCATTCTCTATGCTCAAAAGGATAGAGAACAGCTTCATCATGGTTCAGCCCTAATGCAATGATAGGGAATATCAAATGCACTGAAGCATTACGTATGGTCAGTACAAAGGCTGTGGCTGTGTTTTTGATGGGATCGTAGGTAAAATTTACTAAGTTCCACCAGGATTGGAATTCTCTTTCAAAATCAGTGGCACTGTCCCAGATTATTTTCCAAATTTCAGTAGGAAAAGTGCCTTCTTCGCCTTCTCTTATAATTGAGACAGGAACTGACTGCATCCATAATTGAGCCTGGATGCAGCTGAGAGCCAAAGAAATGTTATTTTGTGTAGCATCGAGTGCGTCAATTATCAATTTGTGGTCATTCATATTTACCTTTTCCCAATTTGGTAATATGTTTGATAACAACCACTGATGGCTTCCCAAGGCTAATAGGAATGACTGCAATGGTTGTTGTATTTTAGTCAAATCTGTAGTTGTGGCAGCCAATTTATTCATTAGTACTTCTGAATCAATACTATTTAAGATTCCCAATCCTGTTCTCACAACACCGGTTATGTCTCTTTGCATTCGTTTCTTAGAAGGGTTCCGCTTTCGCAACCAGGTTGTCCACCCCTAGAAGGAAGTTTGCAGAAAAAGGTGAACAAGCTGGCTGAACTTCTGACACATTGTTTTGCATCAGCAATTTGACTTGTTTAAGGGACCATGCCGGATTCTTCATGTCCCTCGGAGTTCTTCTGTGAAAAGCAAACACAAACAGAGTCTGTCACCAAAGGCAGAAAATTAGAATGATGGAATTATCCAGTGTGTATGTATCCGATGCTCTCTCCCTAGGGCATCAGAGGCTACCCATGCATATTTATTCAGAGGGCTTTTTAGCACTAGTGGTACTTCTACAGTAGGGAGGTCTACCAAAACAGGTTGTCCAGAGTAGTGTGCAGGATTCTTAGGATCATTTGGTCCCTGTAGTGAAGGAATTATGCTTGGAGCTGTTGGGCAAAAGGCAGTGATTTTGGGACACCTGTTTACCCCCCCTCTATCATTCACACCTTTCACAGCTTCCCATAGTCGAACATCCCAATTTCCCTCCTGTGGTTTCAGAAGTCGTTTCAAGAGACCATTGGTCCTTTCTACAATCCTGTTAGCTTGAGGGTAGTAAGGGGTGTGGAAAGTCCATTTAATCCTTTCAGTTTTTGCCCAGTCCTGTAAAACTTTGGCAGTAAAGTGAGACCCATTATCAGATTGAATTTCTTGTGGTTTTGGGAAAGTTCCAAACCATCCCTGCAATGCTTTGACAGTGTTATCTCCTGTAGCTCTTTTAAAGGCATCGGCCTGGACTAACCCAGATATAATCTCCACTCCTACCAGCACAAAGTGTTTGCCTCCTGACTTTTTAAAGGGGCCAATATACTCTACCTGCCACACATCCCATAAGCCTTTACCCTTTCTTAAATGCAGAGGGTCATCTTCCAAAGGGTGTCTTTCTAGCCGTCTGCGGCATTGTTCACAGGCTGATATGCATGTTTTACACATTTCTCTGGTAACAGGCCAACCGCGAGCAAGGGCTCCTGTTGGAGAATAGAATTATTGGGATCAATAAAAGAACTGTGCAAGCTATTGAGCTGGAGGTTTTTAGGCTTGTGTGTGAGAGACATTTTCCATGGGAAAGTCCCTGTGTGAAACTAAACAGTTTCAGCCTGAGAAATTTCAGGGAGTGGAGAACCTGCAGCTGTGTTATCCGGGAGTATACAGAGGAGTTGAGCACAAAATTCTTTTGATCATAACAAGACTGTGGAAAACTGCCAATGTAGTCCAATTATGTAGAAATAGAAATGTGTCTTGATAAGCGTTAAGCCACTCAGGAGCTAACAAGCTGGTATACTATATAAGTGCCTTTAGACTGCTAATAAATCGGAGTGTATTTTTCAACCATATTGGTTGGCGTCTGTTTTTCTCCCCCCGCCGGGGATCCGGGCTCCCCGTCCCGCGCGGCTTCCAACAGGCTTCTTTGTACAAAACTTTTGCACCTGTGTGTTTTCTTTTTACATGCAACCATTCTAATAAATGCTCCCAGTCCTCTGTAATCTGATCCTTTTTCACAGGACTTAGTCTTGCTAATTCATCAGCTTTATTGTTCCACTCTCCTGCTGGATTTCCATCTGTCTCGTGAGAGGCTACCCACCCCACAGAAAAATTCCCTTGACTTGCAATATTTAGAATTTCTTGCCACTTTTCCTTTTGCCATACTGGGATTCTGTTAACTTCCCAGTCATTTTGCTGCCAAAAAGGAAGCCACTCAGTACATCCCTTAAACACAGCATAGGAATCGGTGTAGACACAGACAAGAGAAGTATTCTGTGCCTCACGTTGGAAAACACTCCAAACAGCTATCAGCTCACCAACTTGGGCGCTGCCTTCCCCCTCTGTGATAATTCATTCACCTGAGGAAGTGTGGAGGGCTACAGCCTTATATTTCCACACCTTTCCTTCTCGCCTGGCAGAAGCATCTGTAAACCAAGAATTTGCTGACTGTTCAGGGGAAAAAGGAGGGGCTACTTTAATGACTGAGGCAGGTTTGTCCTGGCTGCTACTCAAGTTTTCAGTCTCTTGGATTGCCAGATTTTTTACAGCTCCTTCAGTTACTGAGAAGATGCTACAATAATGTTCAATCTGAGCATACCACTTCCTTACTGAGGCCCTCTGGGCCACCCTGTCAGATGGGGGGGGTCCCAGTAGAGACTGCCTTAATAACTTTGAAAGGGCCTCTCAAAACAATTGGTTGTTGTCGTGCAATCTTCTCCACTTATATGAGAGCTAAGCTAACCACAAACAATCCTTTCTCCCAGGTAGTGTACCTTTTTTCAGCATCTTTAAAGCCACGGGAGTAAAAACCAACAGGCCTCGTCGGACCCTCAGGACCCCGCTGCCATATGTGCACTGACAGCCCTGAGGAGGCAAATCCCCATTCCACCTGGAAAGGATCTGTAGGGTGAATAGGGCCCAGGGCTTGGTGAGCTGTTGATTCAAAAATCAACAATTGCAATGCTTCTTCTTGAGAAGCAGTCCATTCCCATTTTATCCCTTTTCTTAACAAGTTATAAAGAGGTCTGGCAATTATGGAAAAATCTGGGATGTGTTTTCTCCAGAATACTAATAATCCTAAAGCATGTTGGAGATCTTTTTTGGATTCAGGCATTTTAATCTGGTCTAAAGAGGTTAGGGTATCAGGTGGGATACGTCATACCTCCTTTCCACCAAATTCCCAAAAATTTCACTTCATGTGAAGGATTTTGGATTTTTTCTGAGGGAATTTTCAAATCAAGGCTTTCTAAGTGGGAGATTATTTTCTGTTGGGTATCTCTCACTTCTTCTATTTCATCTCCTCCCACAAGGATGTCATCAATGTATTGATAAACAGTCATATTGTCAGCTTTGGGTATTTTTTCTAACTCTTGGGCTAAAGCGTGATGAGCCAGGGTGGGGGAATGTTTGTACCCTTGGGGAAGCCTAGTGAAAGTGTATTGCTGACTTTCCCATGTGAAAGCAAAACGGTCCATATCTTCTGGCTGTAAAGGTATCAAAAAACATGTCTTTGACATCTATAGTTGCCATGATTGAATGAGCCTTTTCTTGAATCAATGTTATTAATTTTGCCAGATTTGGGACCGCTGCTGTAAGAGGGTCTGTGTTGGCATTTAGCCTGCGAAAATCTATTGTCAGCCTCCACTTCCCACTAGGCTTTTGTACTGGCCACACCGGAGAATTGAAAGGAGAATGAGTATTAACTATTACTCCTTGTTCTCGTAGCTCCTGTATCACTGGCTCAATGCCCTCTTTGGCACCCAGGGGGAGGGGGTATTGTTTCACATTAGTTACTTTGCTGAATGGTAGGGAGGGTGCGGCTTGGAGCAGTCTGACGTTAAAACATGGAGTGCCAAAAGACCACAGAAGACCCTCTGAGTCCTCCGACTGTCTTCCAACGAGGGCATTCGTCCCTAATAGATTGGTTGGGATATCTCCAATCACCACATTAATAGAGAGTTGGTTTTCCTCTCCAGGCAAAGTGAGCTTGACTAGGGCCACATTCATAGATTCTGTCATTCCCAAGGCATTTAAAACACAATATCGGTTCTTTGTTGGGACAATTCCACACCTCTGGGCGTCTTTCTTTGTCAGTGCAGAAATTTGTGCCCCAGTGTCAATCAGAAAAGTTACAGGTGCCCGTTTAGGGCCTGTAATAGCTGTGATCATTATATCTCCTGTTTTATTTTTAGTGAGCATTCTCAGGTACACCCATGCTCCGTCTCTTCGCCCACTGACAAGAGACGAAGGGTCTAGTTTCCCTGGTTTTGAGGGAGAGGTTGTTTTGGCTCACTGCACAGACTTTGAGGGAGAGGTTGCTTTGACTCACTGCCCAAATTCTGAGGGAGGAGGGGTGCACTGGGTTGAACTGACGGATTTGGTAGAACGGGTTTTCAGCAGTGCCAGTTAGACACTACCTTACTCAATTTATCAAGGGGTAAGCCATCCATCACATCTCTGGGGGCCCCCTTTTTGATGCCCAATAACCACCAATGCTGACGGTTAGAGATCTGTTTTACATTTTCCGGCTTTTCGCTATGAGGAGCCCTAATGTACCTGACACCTTTTGTTTTGTCTGATTTTTCCTCTGGGATTTTTATAGGTCCATATTTTCTACTGTAATTAATCAGATCTTCTGCAACCTCACTCCATGTCCAAACTTTGCCATCACCAGCAGATGAATTCGATTGTGAACCTGGCGGCTGAGAGGGGGTTGAGTATGGAGTAAACCCAGGACTGGTAGATCCAGTTTGATTGCTCGCGTTTCCAAGGAATCTATCCAGCCTTTCTACGGGACTTACAGCTGCTATGGTTTTTTGAAGGACAATTGCTGTAGGTTTGAGTGATTCTGGAAGGCCTCGAATTAAAGGGGTCATTAGTTCAGGTTTAACAGGTAATTGCATGGGGGATTCATATCCAGGAGTTAATTTCCTTTCATGGATCATTTGCAAACAGGCAGCTTTGTGGACACTTTCTAGGAGTTGATCGGGGGTACCAACTATAGCTAAAGGGTCTCCCCTTTCTAAAGGATTGAGTCCCCTGGCCCAGAAAGCCACGTGCCACGTTTGTCTCCTGTTGTCAAGAAAACTCCATGTCTCCAGTATCCACTGGCCTCCTGTTCAGTTAATTGAATTTGGTCTCCTCCAGTGAGAGACACTTGGAAGACATATTCCGTCTCAGATTCGTGGGGGAGCCGCCCATACTCCTTTTTTAATCTAGCCAATTCAACAGCAGTGTATGGTATTTGTTTAGTGGTGATATGCGGTTCAAAATCTTCATCATTGATATAATTATATTCTGTTTTAATCAGAGGCCTCATACGAGGGCAGCAGTTTTCTCCACAATTTTTTACTAGTATTAGTTCTTTCTGGGGGTATATTTGGTTAATGTGAGGAGTTTTCTTTTCCTCTGTCTCTTTTGGTGAGTCAGTATTCTTTGAATTCCTAAAATATTCCTCTTTTAAAGCAGCCTCTAGCAAATGATTTTTATTCTTCTCTTCATCTAATTGTTTTTGTAAAATCTCCACTAGGTTTTGAAGGGAATCTATGATTGCTTTCTCCTCAGTACATCGCTTTAAGCGATGATCTATAGCTGCCACAAGGCATGCCCCTAAAACAGAGCAGATTATGGTTTTATTTTGGCCAAATTTAAATCTAGTCTCATGTTGTAAAGAACATACTCTATCAGTCACATAATCCAAATTAAACCAGTTATTTTGAGCCCATTCTTCCCCTCCTGAAGAAGGCCGGGCATTATGTTTTGCTAGCAGAGCATAAAACGCAGCTTTAACTTTTGCACTGGGGTTTTCAGTCATTTTATGAAGGGATCAAAACCACCACAGGGAGGTAAAAGTTAATTACACACTGCAACACACACAGCTTTGCTGTGTCTCCCTTCGCTTCCCTGGGTGGGTGAAGAGACCAAATCTGCTTGGGAGGTACTCCTTAAGTTACTTATGGTTGTCTCTTCACTACACCAAGCAGTCCAAATTCACGCACACACCAAAAAAAACACAGTTCCCCCTTTTACACTAAGATCTTTTGCGAAAAATCTGAAGACAGAGCCCTCAACTGAGTATGGGGTGCTTTTCACCTAGGCATGTGCAGTTTGCGGGAAATTCGAGTCACCCCCCTTGCTTTCTGGACACCGCTCACCCTTTTCGGGGTGTCGGGCTAGGTGCGGCTGGAGCGAAACGTCCTTCCCCTATTACAGACTACACACAACCTTGCAACCCCTTCTGTCTGTCAGATCCTGTCCGTGACGCCAGTTTAATGTCACGATCCGCTAATGCAAGCGGGGGTCGTGATGGTTCGTTTATCGATCTCAGAGTGTAAAAGGACACAAGAGATTTCAGTTTTAATCAGAACAGTTCACCTTTATTAAGTGCCCACAACACAGTAATGCAATAGAAGAGTGAAAGAGAGAGAGAGAGAAAGAAACACAAAGTAGAGAGGAAGAAAAAGAGGGGGGGCAATAGCTACCAATGGATGAGACGAAGTCCTCGTGGTCTTCTGCCAATAGATTCGTCTTCTTTCCGTGGGGAGATCTCAGACTTGGTTATTTCAGAAAGTCCCCGTCTCTTACACTAACCAAACAAGATATAGCCCCAGCAGCAATGATTATCTCACTTCTATCCCTACTAGGGCTCTTCTTCTACCTTCGCCTCGCATATTGCGCAACAATTACACTCCCACCACACACTACAAACCACATAAAACAATGACATGTCAGCAAACCGATTAATGCCTCAATTGCTGTTCTAACCACCCTTTCCATCATGCTCCTCCCCATTTCCCCTATACTCATCACCATCGTCTGAAAAGAAACTTAGGATTACTTAAACCGAAGGACTTCAAAGCCTTAAACAAGAGTTAAACCCTCTTAGTTTCTGTTAAAATCTGCCGGACATTACCCTGCATCCCCTAAATGCAACTCAGGTGCTTTAATTAAGCTAGGATTTTACACCCCTAGACAGATGGGCTTCGATCCCATAATACTATAGTTAATAGCTATATGCCCAAACCAACAGGCCTCTGCCTAATGGACCCTGGTGTACAGCTAGTACACATCAATGAGCTTGCAACTCACCATGAACTTCACTACAGAGCCGATAAGAAGAGGAATCAAACCTCTGTGAAAAGGACTACAGCCTAACGCTTACACACTCAGCCATCTTACCTGTGATTTTCATTAACCGATGACTATTCTCAACCAACCACAAAGACATTGGCACTCTGTACCTAATCTTCGGGGCATGAGCCGGGATAGTAGGTACCGCTCTAAGTCTCCGAGCATAACTAGGTCAACCTGGTGCTCTATTAGGAGACGACCAAATTTATAATGTAATTGTTACGGCCCATGCCTTCGTTATAATCTTTTTCACAGTAATACCAATCATAATTGGAGGATTCGGAAACTGACTAGTCCCTCTAATAATTGGTGCCCCAGACATAACATTCCCACGAATAAACAATATAAGCTTCTGACTTCTTCCCCCTTCATTCCTACTCCTTCTAGCTTCTTCAACAGCAGAGGCAGGAGTAGGAACAGGATGAACTGTATACCCCCCACTAGCTGGCAACCTAGCCCATGCTGGAGCCTCAGTTGACCTAGCTATTTTCTCACTGCATCTGGCAGGTATCTCCTCTATTCTAGGGGCAATCAACTTCATCACAACAGCAATTAATATAAAACCGCCAGCCCTATCACAGTATCAAACTCCCCTATTCGTATGATCTGTACTAATCACTGCAGTACTACTCCTCCTCTCCCTCCCTGTTCTTGCCGCCAGAATTACCATGCTTCTAACAGATCGCAATCTCGATACCACATTCTTTGACCCAGCAGGGGGAGGAGACCCAGTACTATATCAACATCTATTCTGATTCTTCGGACATGCAGAAGTTTACATCTTAATTCTACCAGGATTTGGCATCATCTCCCACGTCATCTTTTTGCTGTCCCACCGAGAGCAACCCTATTATGTTATGCACATGAGGTCGCACACCGACCTCCCAGATCCTATTGTAGAAGGGAACCAGAATGCCGACGCCTTGGCTGCCCCGGTGCAATTACCATCATTACTGGGAATGTTCCAACAAGCAAAGTTGAGCCATCGATTCTACCACCAAAATGTCCCAGCTTTGGTCCGCATGTTCCATCTCACGCGCAGCCAAGCTAAGGCCATTGTGACAACATGCCCGGACTGTCAGAAACATCAGATCCCATCGCTAGGCTCCGGTGTGTGTCTGCGTGGTCTCAATAGCTGCCAGCTATGGCAGACCGATGTGACTCACATCCCTGAATTTGGAAGGTCTAAGTATGTCCATGTCTCTGTTGATACCTTCTCAGGAGCAGTTATTGCCTCTTCTCATTGCGGGGACAAGGCAAAAGATATCATTAAACACTTTCTGTTAGCATTAATCACTCTGGGAGTGCCAGCAGAAGTTAAGACAGACAACGGTACATCTCAAAGGACGTCCACCGGTTCTTCAACACATGGGGGATTCACCACACTACAGGTATCCCTTATTCCCCCACGGGCCAATCTATAGTCGATCGTACCCATCAAACGCTAAAAAGAGTCCTTGCCCAACAGCGGGGAGGAGCAGAGACTAATTTGCCCATTGAGTGACTATGCAGGGCCCTCTTTACTATTAACTTTTTTAATTGTTCCTTCAAGGAGCCCAACCCCCCCGTATACCAGCATGTTAGAAATTCAACCAGAACTAAACTGAAAGAAAACCCGCCAGTGTTGGTCAAAGACCCTGAGACTCACAAAGTTGATGGCCCGTTCAAGTTACTAGCTTGGGGAAGGGGATATGTGTCGACCCCAGCTGGACCAAAGTGGGTGCCAGCAAAGTTCATCAAGCCGCACCTAACCTCGCCAGGCAGTGACGACCCCAAAGCAACAGCTTGGAAGAGGCACCGACACCGGACAGCATCTGAAGAAGAACTTGCTGCCTTCTTCCTGCTGTTCCCTTTCCCTGAATGTTTTCCCTTTTCCCCTACTCCCTAACTTCCCACACCCACCTTTTAATTTGAAAAACAGGGAGTTAACAAGAGGCCAATGTTTCTTTAGAAGTTTCAAGCCATTTACCCTTTCTGTTTGTTTTACCCACAGAAATCTCGGCAAAATTTCTAGAGTCTCCAGGATGGTGACCCAGACCTTCCTCCTTGGCCTCAGACTTCTTGTCCTGCCCTTTCCACTGGTAACAGCGTAGATCGTGCAGCAGCCCCAAGCTAATGTTTGGGTTACATTAGCCCAGGCATTTAATGAAACTGGAGTTTCAAGGACTCTGCTGCCTCAATTTAACATCTCACAGCAAATCGATCCACGCCCAGATTGAGGAGATCCACAAGCAAGTTACCCATCTCAAAGAGGAAGGAAACGACTGGTTTACCAACATCTTTTCATCCTGGGGACTCTCTAGCTGGGTTTCTACAATAGTCAAAGGCACTGTTTGGGTCATACTCACCTTTTTGCTAATCCTACTTGCTCTCCCTATACTTAGATGTTTCATTCTAAAATCCATTAAAACTTACCTCCATTTGTTTCAAAATAATAAAAAGGGGGAGATGTTGCGTCGAACCATGGCCAACCCCAGGGTCAGCCAGATCAAGTGGACCCAAAGGTCCATTGGTTTCATGCCTCCATAGCCCAAAAGCCTTAAAGTCACAGGCAGCACCCAAAAGGCTGTGAAAAATATCTGTGCTTTACCATTGGCCACTGCCCTCCCCTCCCCTTATTTCTCATATTTGGTTGTCTTTCCAGAGAGTTCTATGTTCTTCAGTAGTTGATTGGCCCCTTGTTACTCCCCCCTGCCTACTCCTTCTCCCATTTGCTACCCTGCCTTTGTAGCTCCCCCTAACTGAAGTGTTATTGGTTACCCCGTGTTCCCCGTGCCCATTCTGTGGGGGTATAAGACCCCATGTCAGCCCCATTTTCTCGGCTTCTCCGTGGTTTTCCTGTGTTCTCCAATAAACCCTTTCCCCCACGAAGAAGTCCCTCCGCTTTTTTCCTGCCTCCTTTGTGCACCTTCGCCATCGGTGGGCAAGGCGAACCCAACCTGGAGCTTTGCATGACCTACTGCACTGTGATCAGCCTCCATCCTCCCCTTCAGGGCAGGCAGAAGACTGCTCACTGCCTGGGGCAGCATGCTAGCCGGCAAAGGCACCGTGGCATAAAGTCTTTAACATATCTGTGCGCTTGAGCAGTGCCGCCTGGTGGTCGCAAGATGGGGTCTCTGGGATGAAGTAAAGGTCTTCCTCCGATGAAGTAAGTAGTCTTCCTCAGGTTGAACTTTTAACCTCGCCTTCTTGCACATGCTCTCTGAGTTCCTGGCCCAAGTCCAAACTTCAGAGCTGGTTTGGGCTGGTTTCAGGGTCCGAGCAGGATCTTCGGTCACGGTTTCTTCCCCTTATCAATGGTCTGCTACATCCTCCCTTTTGCTTGGCAAGTGCAATAAATGTTAAACAAGCAATAAGCATTGTTTAGCAAGCAGCTACAAAGTTCAGCAATACTAGGAATACCACGGTCAATAGTTAGTTCTTAAAATCCAAAGCCCCCTGTATCAGTCCTCCCTTTTCTATGAAGTTAGTAAATTCTTTTACTAATACACAGATTCTTCTTCTAATAAACTCTTACGGTAAGCATCTCTTAGTGTTTTACCATGCGCATTTATCAGAATGGTTAAAAAGGATAATTTTCTTAATATTCTATAATTCCAAACAAGCAGCATGATGGATAACAGACGGCTAACACCTACCAAAATCAACAACACAATTATGGGGTGACATAACATATTCAAAATGCCAGTTGCAGTAGGTGACCATCCAAATAGTGCATCCCACCAATTGTGAGTTGCATCTTGTTTTACCCTCTTCAAGACCTTGCTTATTTCTTGTGTGTCATAATGGATGGTAACCAAGGTCTTTTTCCCATTTCTTTGGATTTCTTTTAAAATTTTAATCATATCTTGATGTTTTACTAATTGCCTTACTAATGTAAGGTTCATTCCAATAGGTGTGGGTAACAATTGGTGGTACAGGGTGTAGTTTGACCTTACCAATTGATGGGGTACAACTGGTGCTGAATACGAGAAGTCACACCCAATAATCCTGGTAAAATTACAAACACAAAGACTAGAATAGTTTTTAAAAGAAACATTGTCATTATCTATTTCTATAAAAGTACAAGCGGTTCTCAAACATACACAACCTTGGTCAATATATGATGCGGCTGGTGTGGGGTCTGTAGCTCAGACCCAGGAAGCTGTGACCAGTCCGGAGAGATGGTCCCGTGAGGAACCATCTTCCCAGGGCCCGGTGTCTTCCCTCAGCCATAGCCGGAGTGCCTTTGCAGAGAAGCTATCAGCTCTTTAGTGATTTTCAGCTCGTGATTTCAGCTTTTGCTCTGCAGGGCAATCTCCAGGCTAGACCAGGAGGAAAGAGACGAGAGACCCGTATAGCAGTTCTGCATGGGGCAGCTTTATTAGTCTGCACCCTGCGAAGGGGAGGCTAGGGATGAGCTCTCTCTCACAGGGGCAGAGGGCTAGATCTTATAAGGATACAGGGGGTGGGTGTCAGAGGGTAAAGGCCAATGGGTTACAAATGATCTGCATAGGGTCTCCAAGAGGATTCTGGGTCTGTCTTCTTCTCACTGTAACTGAAAGGCAGTTGTCTTTCCAGGGGAGTTCTGCTGGGAGGTTATGCAATCTCCTTATCTCAGCAGGCCTCCCTCCAGGGCAGAGGCTGGGCATACCACACAGATATATATGAATACTGTCTCCTGGGTAGTATCTGGCTGGATTTCAAAATGACAAATGCCTTGCTCAGCATCACGGCATATCGTCTTTGGCATCGTGTTACCTTTGCAGATAAACCCTTGTTGTTCCTGTGTGATACAAGATTCCAAATTCACAGTTTGCCACTTTTCTTCTACCATTTGGGCCCACACTCTATGTTTGGAGGGGTGAAAGACTGTTCCCTTGTGATTCAATCCTAGTGCAACAATAGTGTGGATTAAGTAAATGGTGGCATAACATACGGTTAAAACAAAGGCTGTAGCTATATTAGTAATTGGATCATGTTGCTATGACCCAGCCCACTGCGGGACTGGGGCAGCGAGATGCCAATCAACCCCGGACCATCCCATGGAAGACACAGACTCAGAGGGTGGGTTGAGGGGCGGCTCAGAAGCTTAAGCTGCATCCCCCCTGGGCGGCACCTGGATCCAAGCTCCCTCCCCATGTTTGGGAAATTTCTCGGTTACTCGGTTGTTCATGGGTTCTTCGTTATAACTCCCACCTCTCGGTTTCCCCCCATTGGTTCTTGTTGAATTGTATCCTCCCCCTGCCTTGTAACTCATTGGTTGTTTCCCCCTTTCCCCGCAGTTTTCAAACCCCCTATAAAACAGGAAAAGCCTCTTAGGGAGATCCCAGATTAAGATCATTGCCATGTTCTGGTTGCTAAACTTCTGACAATAAACCTGTTAGAAGCCAGACCAGAACCATGTCTCTCTTCCTTTATCTCCAAACTAACATGAGCTTATATTATTGGCTCTTGCCGTGTCTCCTCTGCAAAGAAGCCAGCGAGTGCGCCCAGCCAGTGCCTATCCTGATGCTGAAGTAACTTCTGCGATGCACAGAAGTAACGCAGCTGGACTGTCTCTGATCGAGGGCACGCCAGAGCTCGTGCCGCAAGCACTGAACTGCTTTAGGATCATAAGTAAAATTTACCAAAGTCCACCAGGATTGAAGTTTTCTTTCTAGCCCAGTGGCATTATTCCAAACAGCTTCTCTAATCTCAATAGGAAAAATGCCTTCATTCCCTTCTCTTATGATTAAGGAGGCTGTTGATTGCATCCATAACTGAGCTTGAATGCAGCTAAGGGCTGGTGAGACATTGTCCTGGATCACACCAAGCACGTTAATTATCAATTTGCGATCTTGATCATTAGCTTTTGCAAAATCCAGGAATATTTTTGAAACTTGCCACTGATCGTTCCCTAATGCTAATAGGGAAGACTGTAGGGGTTGTTTTAACTTGGTCAGGTCACTGATTGCTGTGCTCAATTTATTCATCAGTATCTCTGAGTCAATTCCATTTAGGACTCCCAGTCCTGTTCCTAGCATGCCAGTCAAATCTCTTTGCATTCTACTTTTGAGGGGTGTTTGCTTTTGCAGCCAGGCTGTCCACCCTTCAAAGGATGTTTGTATTAAAGGGGAGCAGGCTGATTGTATCTCAGAAACATTAATTTGCATTAGTAATTCTACACGTTTAAGAACGTAAAATTATACCAACAATTTGATTCACTTGAATGAATACAAATTTCATCGTGTCTGTTTGCAGGAGTGGTTGAGACACTAATTTGGGTTGCCTTTTTATGAGTAGTTCCATTAATCATTTGGCATCCTATTTTAATTTCTTCTCCTACAGTCCCTTGAAGTTGCCAAGTTTTTTGTCTTTCCCATTCTTGCCTTGTATATACTTGATTTCCATGCATGACCACAGTTAATAGATTTAAGTCCTTTAGATCAAAATATTTTCCCATGAGTCCAGTAAACCTAATAAAGGCTTGGGACCAAATGTCCTTTTGTCTATGGACAGCCTCACAGCCAAAAATTACAGATATGACTGCAAAAGGAATTATCAAACCCATGATGGGTTGGCCTTTATCTCTTCCCAATTTGATTTGGCTATTTCGCAGTCGCATTCTGGGACTTCTCAATTGCGTGGCAATGTGATTTGTTTTCCACACAAATATCCACAAATTAACAACTCCTTGTTTTCTCCTCTAAAACACCTTCTACACCTTGGTCATGCTCTAGAAATGGGGCAATAAAAGCGTTCCCCACAGCTATAACAATAACACAATACCCACGGTTTACAGTTTTCACAGCTGCACTGGTTAGGACGAGTTGTGAACTCATTATTTGTCAGCCACGCATTCTACCTCCAGTAAGCTTTAGTTTTAGTTCATCACCACCAGGGGTCACTCTCCATGGGGCCTCTGGAGCCTTCTTTACTCTGGTGTGACGAATCCAGGTATTCTGTTCTTTAATCTTGATTGCCATGAAAGTAGTGAGAAGCACCTGGAATGATCCTTCCCACTGTGGCTCCAGAGTCTTTTCTGCAAGAGACTTAACATATACATAATTCCAAGGCTGTATATCATGTACAGGACCATCTAAACCCGGGCTTCAGGTTCCAGCCACATGCTTTTCAATTTTCCTGAGCTGATTGCTCAAAGCTACCATATAGGTGGCTAGTGTTTCTTCCCCAATTTGATTAGATATTCCTTTTTGCACTCCGTATGGTCTCCCATAAAGCATCTCAAAAGGATTTAACTTTTCCTTAGTTCTGGGTTTTGTCCTTATTCGTAACAATGCAAGTGGTAGAGATTAGGGCCAAGATAAGTTTGCTTCTTGTCCTAACCTCACAATTTGTTGTTTAATTAAGTGGTTCATTTTCTCTACTTGGCCACTTGATTGAGGGTGATACAGAGTGTGAAGTTGCCAATCTATACCCAAATGACAGCTAATCTGCTGTACCACCTTTGAAATAAAGTGTGGTCCTCTGTCTGAGGAGATTGTGGCTGGGACTCCGAAACGTGGTATTATTTCTTGTAACTGCTTTAGTTACCTCCCAAGCTGACACTAACCGTGCCGTAATTATGCCTCCCCTGATGGGGGAGAATTTTAGAGTCTTTGCCAGGAGTCCGAGAGACGAACGGGACCTTCAGCCTTCTCTGATTTCAGATAGTTGTTCATTAAGTCTTATCAGAGAAATAGAGCCACTTAACATGACCCAGACAGCACAGAGCAGAGAATGCAGGAGAATGCCCCATTATCAAGATTTACACAGTCTTTTAAAGGTAAATCACCCAATGAAAACTTAAAACGAAAGATATTTTCACTTTTCTTCCAATGTCTAGTAAATTGTCTGGTCACGTAGACAGGAACTGCGGAATTCTTTATCCAATCATCCCAAACTACTTCTACTGCAGAATATGGAGTAGTAGAAGAAGAAGGTCTGGAGAACAATAACAATCCTCCATTTTGAAGTGTTTTGCTTTTATCAATTTACTACATTAACAAACGCAAATCCTCTAAATTTTTCACCCTGTGACAATCTTACATAGTATTCTATCACCTAGTTCACACCAGTGTAGATTCTAATTCTTCCCAGAGGGTAGGCAATTTTCTCCAAGCACGAAGGTCAAAAACAGTGTTGTCCAGGGGGGTAGAACCCTTCAAAACAGGCAGAGAAATATTCTCTGCACTCTGGGTTCCCACACCAAGCTTTAGTGGTTCTGGTGGGGAAGGCTTCTGGTAGTCCTGAAAAGGTATCTGTTAATACCAACAAATATCGGCACCCCCCTTTTCTTGGGAGTTCCATGAAATCAATCTGCCACTGTTGCCCAGCCCCATGGCTCATTTTTGGTTTAGGGGTATTCTTGGGCTTAGTCTGGAGGCAAAGATCACATTGTCGGGTTTCCTGTATAACAGTAGCTTGTAGGTTTCTTGTGATAATTCTTTCAATTAAATAGTTATATAGGGCATCTGTTCCCCAATGGGTTTTCTGGTGTTCTTCCTTTACTAACGACCACAACAAATAAGAGGGAATGTGGGACGCTAGCTGGGGATTACCCAAAGGGGCACAGCGTCCTCTCTGCAGACGTCTGTGGCTGAGCAGCTGCAGCTTGCGCAGGCGGGCTCCTCTGCTCTAGGAGCAAACCCCAGGAAAAGATAACAGGAGTGTCGGAGGAGGCAAAGAAGAGGGAGAGGTTCTCTGTATAGGTTCCACAAGCGAGGTTTATTCCATGTTCAGGTGAAGGGTCCAGGGACAAAGAACAATTTGAAGGTAGGGTCCAGGGTTCTTATACTAAGAGGGATAGGGGAGGGGAAAAGGGAAATAACCAGTGGGGTACAACAAGAGGGGTGGAACTTTTTGAGCAACAACCAATGGGGACAACATGAAGGCGGGAGTTAGGTCAGGGAGCCAATGGGTTGTCAAACTTAACAGAACCTTCTAGAGAAGGGTGGCGGCCTCAGATCTCGGTTCCACCCATGGATCTGCCCTCAGATCCCTCCTCAGATCTGCCCTCATCCAGCCATTGGAGGGCTAGAGTTTCATGGGCATTTGATCGCCACAGCCCATTGATGGGCTGGACCACAGTAACAACTCAGGACAGAGTCAGTATGATTTTGAGAAACCTGACTTGCAGACTTCCTAGCGCATCACCATAAACAAAGAAATTAATAATAATAATTATTATTATTATACTTGGCATGCAAGGACAATAGCTGTTGGGGCTGTGAATGGGATGATTCTTGCAAAGCACTGTTTACGGTGCTGGTCATATCATGAAGTCTGGCAGGAGGTCTGCAGCTCAGATTTCTTAAGAGCTTTAGGAGGTGGTAATTGTCTCACTTTTGCTTCAAACACAGCATTAATTATGTTTTTAAACAGTGACTATAAACTTGTCCTTTAATTCTTTGTAAAGTGGTCTTCCCTGTCTCTATGATCTGGGGAGGTAAGTGTTGGAAGGCATTGGGGGGGTGCCACAGTTAAATACCATCACTAGGGCTATCAAACAACAAGCCTCTCTTTTTAATTTTGCTCATTGTAGTTGATACACTTTAATCTCAAAGATCTTTCTCTAATCTTAAAGGCACAGTTAGCATAGGATCCATTAGAGTGCACTTTCCCTCTTTGCTTCAAATCAGTTTTCTTCTCTATTCCATAGGCGGGGTTAGGTTGTTCAACTTTGTGTCATTAATTTATGCCAGTAACCCCCCCAAAAAACCACAAAATGTGTCCTGGTTGTAGAGAAAGGACAGAGTTTAGAGCTGTGTGGGCATGGCTAGGTTGCTATTCTATACCACCCTGTCATCACTGGGGGGAGAAAAAAACCCATACCTCTGGAAATGTGCCATTTTGTCTCACTGTCTTGATTGGGGAGGTTGCCAGGATCAGCCCTGTGAAACCTGTCCTCTGCCGCTAGCACCCATCTCCTTCCCGTTCCTCCAAGACATGGCTCAGAGATGTGGTTCTGAAAAAGCAGCCATTGCAGCTCCGTGATGTAGTGCTGAAAAGTGGCACTGATGTAGGAAGTCACAGAACTGAGCCCACGTGGTCCTGGAAGCAGCTGCACAGAATCGAGTCCAAAGTGGCAGCGTCACATGATGCGGAAGATCTAGCTTTTGGGAGTTTGTCTGTCATTGTTTTCTGTTGTCAAGAGAGACCGCTGTGGGAAGTGCCCACCATCTTGTCTTTCTCTGACGAAACCAAGTGGTGCCATGCCCAGGAACAGCCACCATCTTGTCTTTGTCCTGGTGGCCAAGCAGAACTAAGTTGAGGTGGTGAATACCTTTCTTGTGTGTAAAGCACCTTCTCTGTTGTATACTTTTGTTATTAATATTGTTGTTGTTACTGCACATTTCCTATTCCATTGCTGTTTGCTTTCAATAAATTCTTATCTTAACCCACAGTCTCTGCCCCTCTCTTGCCAGAGCAGGGGGGAAGGGGAGTGGCTTTTTTGGAGTTGAATTTCTGGCTGGTGTTAAACCACTATGTGAGAAATGAGACAACTCTTAGTTAAATAAAAAAATTAAAATAATTTATTGAAAATGGAAAAATGGAAAAATTACAGAAATTAGAAAAATATAAAAATTTGGGATCCTATGGCTCTATAGATGGTATGCCCCAGGAGCGCAGGGATTTGAGATCCTCTGGCTGAGACAGCACTGGATCTCAGGTAGAGAAAAAGGACTTGCAGGGCTGGGCTGGATTTTGGCTGGTCCAAAAGTCAGGAAAAAAATTACTAAAGGCTCCTTAATAGGAGTAAGGCTTTCCCAGCACTGATGTCCACCACAGCTAGCCTGCAGAGAGAGAGGGCGTGTCTCTGTCTCATTGTTTTATAGTGCCTTTGCTCTGCCCCAGTCTGCCCACAGCCCGCCCACAGCCCACCCCTTCAGTTTAAAGTGATTGGTGCTTTCCCTTTGACAGATCATCTCTGTCCACCAATGGCGCATAGTTGTCAGAGGGGTGGTATTAGTTGAGATAAGGGTGCTAAAATGCCTTCATTAAAATTCAGGTTGCCATGGAGCTTGCCTACAGGGTAATGGCTATGGGGCTAAAAATAGCTGCTGGCTGTTAGAACTGGGGTTTTTGGAATTAGCCTTGGAACCAAAGTACAAGTAAAAACACCTAAAAAAAGTATTAAAATACATCCAACACATCTTAAAACACTTGTAAAAGTATACAGTAAACACAGGAAAGATAACTCTTATGGTGTACAGGTGGTTTGAAGTTTGAAAAGGGAGCATTAAGTTGGGAATTTTTAACTGGGGAATTTTTAACTGGGAAGGGTGCAACTCTCTTAATAAACTACTTTGAACAATTGAAAACACTCATAATGGAACTTGATTTTTGTACCTGGGCTGATGGGTTAATTTTTAACATTCAATTTAAAAATATTTAACTCAAAATTAATTAAAGCACTTAATATGCAAAGACCAAGCACAAATAGGAATTTCATGTATGACACACGCTAAGCAGTACAGAATTTGAAAAATATAAAAGTTAAAACCTAAGGCATCAGGGAGAATCAGACTAGATATAAGGAAGAATGTTTTTACACTGAGGGTGGTAAGTCACTTGCACAGGTAGTCCAGAGAAGTGGTAGATGCCCCATCCCTGGAAGTGTTCAAGGCCAGGTTGGATGGGGCTCTAAGCAAGTTTGTCTATGTTATACATGAAAGGCTAACTCCAAAAACCCCAGTTCTGACAGCCAGCAGCTATTTTTATCCCCATAGCCATTACCCTGTAGGCAAGCTCCATGGCAACCTGAATTTTAATGAAGGCATTTTAACACCCTTATCTCAACTGATACCACCCCTCTGACAACTATGCGCCATTGGTGGACAGAGATGATCTGTCAAAGGGAAAGCACCAATCACTTTAAACTGAAGGGGTGGGCTGTGGGCGGGCTGTGGGCAGACTGGGGCAGAGCAAAGGCACTATAAAACAATGAGACAGAGACACGCCCTCTCTCTCTGCAGGCTAGCTGTGGTGGACATCAGTGCTGGGAAAGCCTTACTCCTATTAAGGAGCCTTTAGTAATTTTTTTCCTGACTTTTGGACCTGCCAAAAGCCAGCCCAGCCCTGCAAGTCCTTTTTCTCTACCTGAGATCCAGTGCTGTCTCAGCCAGAAGATCTCAAATCCCTGCGCTCCTGGGGCATACCATCTATAGAGCCATAGGATCCCAAATTTTTATATTTTTCTAATTTCTGTAATTTTTCCATTTTTCCATTTTCAATAAATTATTTTAATTTTTTATTTATCTAAGAGTTGTCTCTTTTCTCACAGTGTAATTGAAGATATCCTTGCTCATTACAGAGGGGTTGAACTAGATGATCTGTAAAAGTCCCTTACAACCCAAAGCATTCGATGATTCTATGATTCAAACAGATTTTATTCCTTGTGGGTTAACAGTGCCCCCGGTATGTTGTGATGTCCCCTCAAGATTAGGATACAGTCTATTCTCTTCCTTATACAAATCACAGGCTAAGGCTAAAACCTGAGGACTCTGACAGAAACAGTCCTGATCCTCCAGTTTGGTATGGAAGTATTCCTCCCCAAGGGGGTGTCAGAGTGTTATAAATAAAGTATGTAACTCGTGCTATTATATATAAAACTGGAATGTAATTAGACCCCACAGAGACCGAGTTTCTAAATCCAATCCCTCCACCAGCCTGGCTGAGAGAAAAATCCTACAACACTAAAAGTATTTCTTTCGCAATAAGTGAGGATTCCACCTAGGTGGGGTTGGATCTTATCACCGGGACATTTGCACCATGACGACTTGATCACCACACTCTGATATCTACATCGCATCTGATAAGGAATCGGACATTCCGGGAACTAAGAATAACTATTCCAGGAACCAGAGATGGCCCATCCATCAGCAGAAATGACCCACTCATCACCCAGGATGGACAATTCATCAGACCCAGGAAAGGCTTTGTGCGGCCCAACTCCGGGACAAGAAAACTTCATGAATACGAGAAGAATAGAATTAATTCGGACTCTACCCAAAAACTGTATAAGAAGGGACCAGCCAAAGCAGCATCCATGAACTTGGGAGGTCTGGTGCGATAGAGATCAGATCTGTGCGTGTTCACCCATCTCCGACTGTGGGCTCGGTGCTGCTTTTCTCGATCATGGCTTTTGAAACTGATATTTCAGTCGCATAATAAATGTCATTTCTTTATAAATTTTGATTGGGAAATTTCTGTTTATCTCATTTTGGTGACCCCGACGTGATACAATTTGGGGTATCCCGGACCCCTTGTTGGGTCAGGAGGCGCCCCGCTAATTTTTCTAGCGGCCTGGCTGGACAGGGGATCCCGCGGACCAATCGTATCAATGAACCTAATTTAAAGTAGCACCTCGATCCAGAAAAGGGAATAAAATGAGCTCTCAGGGAACTCGGGGGGGACCCAGGGTGGGATCCCCAGAGCCGCAGCAGGGTAATTCACTCATAAAAGTCTACGTGCACGAAGAATCCACGCAGGAAAATGGACTGTAAGTATTGCGTGGTTGAGTGAGGGCAACCGAGCATGTGTGTGAGACGTGATATTATCACGAAGTGAGTGTGGACCCCAAGATCGCAGTTCCTCTCTCCCGCGAAGGAAGAGGTTGGTCAAGGGGGAAGCGAAAGAAAAACCTAATTTTTTTTCCACACGTCAAGCCCGAATAAATCAAGACATTCGGGGGATCGATCGTGGACGACTAGGGGGAAGGGTACATCCTTTATCGAGTTCAAGGATTGGTAAGCCCCCTAGTCTCGGACATAGTCCAGGTAAAAGTCAGAACTTTGAGAGCAGTTACAGGAGGAAAACCCCCAGACTGGTCCTCTGCGAGGGCTACTATGCCGGTAACATATTAAATACAAATTTGAAAGGGTACAGAATTCAGGAACTTAGAGGACTCTGCACAAAGTCCAGGTAAGAAGTAATTTTTTTTCTTTAAGATGGAACAGAAAAAGAGTAAAATCCCGAGAAAACCCCAAGAAAAATCAGGGGGTGGGAAAGAACAAGGGATACCTGAAATCCCGAGAGATAGTCCCTAAGCTGGATACTAGAACATTGGGGGGACTGTCCCGAAAGGAGAAATAAACCCAAGGAAAGGAGAAAAAGGCAAACAAGAAAGAGAGGGGTTGAGCCCCCTTGGAAGCATTGCCCCGCCCCCCCCAAGCCCAGGCTCCTGTTGCGCCTCCGCTCCTGGAGCCCGAGGTCGCGCCTGTCCCGGCTCTCACAGCACCGCCCGTGGCACCACCGCTTGTCCCAGCGGCGGCAGCTCCACCGGTAGCCCTGGTGCTCCCGCCGCCCCCTCCAGCCCCTGCGGGTCCGGCAGCAGACCAGCATCCCCTTATGGCCTCCCGCCCATGCCCCTGCCCCGGCCTCAGTGGTAGCCCCAGTCTCAGCTCCAGCCCCGGTCCCGATGTCCGTGGCCGTTCCGCCAGCCCCTGCCCCCGCTGCGTTGTCTGACACAGCTCCATTGAACCTGGCTGCGGTCCCATGGGCTACGCCAGGCCAGCCAGCAGCAGAGTTCTGCCGCCGTTGCTTCTGTGGACCCGTGCAGAGGGTCCACCCCAGGTTCTGGTGTCCGTCAGAGGAGCTTGTCCCCTTGCCAGTTCCAGCGGCACATTCCGCTAACCCCCCCCCCCCCGTTGCTGCCTGTTCTGAGCTTCCCCTCCCCCTCCCAAAGACACGTGCTCCTGCCCATGTGCTCCGAGCTCCTTTGTTCTAAGTGCGGGCAAAACCAAATGTGACTCAAACTCTTTAGCAGTGTCTGATTGGCCAGTCACCCTGGGTCCGCCCCCCAGTCCTCCCCTTTCCCCTTCTCCGAATAAAAGAGATGGTCGAGGGAGGCGCCGCCCTCTCTCTCAGCTCAGCTATCTTCCTGTGAACATCTCTGGTTGTCTGTCTCATTTTGAAAGCTTCTAACTGCAGGAAATTGAGCGGGCAGGGAGCTATATTTCTCCCTCTTTGCTTCTGCTGATGGTATTTGCTTTGCAGCTGATACAGGTACCGATTTAGAGCTACTAAAGTGCTAGATCACCCGTGCTGCCTCTCTAGGCTGCTCGAGGCTTTCTAAGGCATTGAAATACAAGCGCTAGCCGGTATAAAGCTGAAAAGATTCCATCCATATTTGCTGCCTAACATTCTATCTCTGAACTCCGGTTCTAAGAGACTTTCAGGGTGTCCCGGCAGCTGTGTGTCTGCTGGAGTTAGCTCTGCACGTCCTGCTGTGCCAGCTCTGTGTAGCGAGCTGTTACTTTTTGCGTAACAGTGAGCCCAGAGGCTCAGCCTGTACCCTCCCCCACACCACGTGGCGAGGGAACGGCTGGTAAGCAGAAGACCCTTCTCGCATGTTTTTTTTCTCCGGACCTGCTTTCCTGTGGTAAAATCCAGAATTCTGATGAGTATTTCCCTGCTGGTTTAGGGGCTCCTGTCTTAAGCTGGTGCTGGTTCAAACTTTCTCTTTTTTTTCCTCCTTTTTGGCGAGTTGGGTTGAGGTTTAAAGTGGTGGTGCATTCATAATGGGATCTGAAGTTTCTGCACACCATAGAGAAATATGCCACCAAGTTCAAAGCTACCTTTCTTGTACTGGGCATAAATACCCTAAAAATCTAGTTCAATCTTTTGTACAATGGCTTTTTCAGTACTCTCCTAATCTTACCTCCGAAGACATAAGATCTCCTGAATTTTGGGATAAGGTGGGGAGAAAACTTTCCTCTCTTAGGCGTGCAGGAGATGAAACAGTTTCAAAATTCTTTCCTCTCCTGTTACTAAGTTATACTTTGCCGGAGAAAAAGGCAGTACATGAAAAGCCTCTGCAAAAACCCCCTGTTAATTCCCTTATGCCCTCTTCCAACCCCTGTGTCCCAGACCCCTCTTCCCCTATGCTGGAAAACACAGCTAGAGCAGACTGCTTTTTAGCACAGGAGAGCTATCGTCCTCCTGGCTCACCCGTGTTTCCTCAGCACCCTGCCTTGGACAGGAATCCGGAGCCCGTCCCAGGACCTTCCCAACCCCTTTTCTCCACTCCCTTGTCCCCAGTTTCTAGCCCTCATGTTTCAAGCACGCGTAAAAACCCCTTCTCCCGTGATCTCTTTGTTCCCAGGGACAGCCATTGCCATGTGCTCGCAGCCTGGGAAAAACCCACTCCCCCCAACCCCTTTTCTCCGAGTTTGTTTGTCTCCAATAATGGCAGATGCAATGTTCCTTCCTCTCCAAACTACACTTCCTACAATCCCTTTCTCCCCCACCCCACAAATCCCTTCTTGTCCCCATCCCCTCCCACTCCCACGTCACAACCTGACCCTGCCCCTAACCCCGCCCCCACAGCGTCATGTTTCACCCCTCCCTCTGTTCCTGCCCATAGCTCAAGTACTGCCCCTGACTCCCACAACCCCACCCCGAACCCCTCCCCTCCTCCAGCCGTGTCCCCTGCCTCCACTCCCCGCCCCTGCCCCTCCACTCCCCGCCCCTGCTTCCCATTGTCCCGCCCCAAGTTCCCACAATCCTGTGACTACCTCTCTAAATCCGGGAACCCATGGCTACCAGGAAGTAACTCCAACTGCTTCTACTACACTCTCTCCTACTAGCAATGGAGCAAACCCTGATTGGAAACTCTTTCCTTATTCTAATATTAAGGATTTGTGCAAGGCAATTAAGGAATTTGGAATGCAGAGTAATTATTTTAAGAGCCTTTTAAGTGCTATTTTTGCAACTCACTTACTTGTACCTCATGATTTAGTTACATTGATGCAAACTCTTTTCACACCTGGTGATTTTATGATGTGGAAAAAGCAATGGAAAATAATTTTATCTGATTTATTAAAAATTTTGTGGCAAACACCAGATAATTACCTGGACTTTGAGAATAATTATATTACATTAGACCTTTTATCTGGTGACAATAATATGGCAAATCCTCAAAAACAAGCAATGCTTATCCCTCGTCCAGTTCTTACTGAAATCACACGTGCTGCTGAAAAGGCCTTAACATTATTACCATCTCAAACTCCTAATTCTCATTATACCACCATCAAGCAATTGCCAAATGAAAATATTATTCATTTTTATAACTGTTTGCAAGAAGCTGTCTCTTCCCAGGTCCCTAATCCCGACCTCCAACAAGCGCTCCTACTCGAACTTCTCCAAGTGAATACAAATGATGCTTGCAAACAAGTCATCCTCACTTTTCCTTTGCATCCCCCTCCGACTGTCGAATCCATCCTCGAAGTCTGTACAAAGAAGGTGCAGCTGAACACAGCTGCTCCCTTTTTGAAAAAAGTGGGGATGGTTGGGGAGCTTGTGGAGAATGCTACGGGTACAGGGGAAACTCAATCGCGTGGTAACCTTATATGCTATCGTTGTCAGAAAAAGGGACATGTAGCTCGCAATTGCAGAGCGATTATAACTGCTGATAAAAACTCTCCAAAGACTGTTTCCCCAGGCCAACAGCAGGGAAACTAGCGACTCAATGCGTCCTAACAGTTCCGCATTCAGACATAAATAGGGCTGCAGACAAAGCAACTTGGACTTCTGGACTCAGGTTTAAGGTAACCTGTGCTGAAACACACCATTTCAACAACAACAAACAGACTGTAATACCCATCTCATTCCAGAATGTGGACCACATGCAAGACTTTACATACCTTTTTGTTATTGGGGACACTTGGGTAACACCTGCTGGGATAGAGGTTACACCCACACTCATGAAAGTGGATCAGAATGGGTGTTCTAACCTAATTGTACAATGTATATATCCACCGTACTTTATGCCAAAGGGTCAAGTCATTGCACAGGCCATTCCACTGCCCAAATACCTGCCCACAGATGGTCATATCCCAGACATCTGTTGGACTGAGGTTTTGGGAAACGACAAACCTATAATAGAATGTAAGCTCCGTCACAAATCACATAAAATCAGTATAATGGGAATGATAGACACAGGTGCTGATGTGTCTGTCATTCCATTTGATAAGTGGCCTGAGCAATGGGAGTTACAATCTCAGGGCATCATACAAGGGATTGGAGGTACCCAAATTGCAAAGCAATCCAAACACACCATCCAAATTGAAGGTCCTGAAGGACAAATAGCAACTCTTCGTCCATATGTCCTGGACACCAAATTCACCCTGTGGGGAAGGGATGCCATGTCTCAGTGGGGAACAAAAATTGATATCAACCCTAGATATCAAATTTTTCCCTTGCAGGACACTGAAGCAGAGTGCCATCCACAAAAATTAACTTGGAAAACAGATGAACCAGTGTGGGTTAACCAGTGGTCGCTAAAAAAAGAAAACTTAGAGGCACTCAAAACGTTAGTAGCTGAACAATTAGCTAAAGGAAATATACTTCCAACTAACAGCCCATGGAACACACCTGTGTTTGTAATACAAAATCCGGGAAAGAACAAATACAGGCTCCTCCAAGATCTTAGAGAAGTTATTAAAGTTATTGAAGACATGGGACCCCTTCAACCAGGTATGCCATCACCTTCAATGCTCCCACAACATTGGCATTTAGCTGTTCTTAACATTAAAGATTGCTTCTTTCATATTTCACTCCATCCTGCAGATGCCCCTCGATTTGCATTTTCTGTACCATCTCTTAATAGTGAAACTCCCATGGAACGTTACCATTGGCTTGTGCTTCCCCAAGGTATGAAAAATTCCCCAACTCTCTGCCAAGAGTATATTGCTAAAATTCTATCTCCCATCCATGCCAAAGCAGAGAAAGCCATCATCCTACATTACATGGATGATGTGCTGGTGTGTGCTCCCAATAATCAGTATCTCGAGGAGACACTTAACATGGTGATTGAGGCCCTAGAGGCCAAGGGCTTTAAATTGCAACCTGAAAATTGAAGAGAACAAGCCCTTGGAAATACCTCGGACTCAAAATCACAGAAACCTCTATCACCCCAACACCTGTCACCATTAATAATAACCCAAAAACATTAGAGGAAGTACAACAGATCAGTGGGACACTGAAGTATTTAAGGTCCTGGTTAGGACTCACCACAGAGGATGTAGCTCCTATTGCAAACCTGGTAAAAGGGGAAGGCAGTCCAGCATCCCCCAGATCCCTGACAGAAGAGGCAAGGCAGTCTCTCAGAAAGATACAAGAGCTCATTTCCACCAGACAAGCACACAGGTATCAGCCCTCTCTACCCTTTAAGCTTGTAATTCTAGGGAAAGTACCACGTTTTCACAGCCTCATATTTCAGTGGGACAAAGAGCAGAAGGAACCCCTCATCATAAGTGAATGGGTATTCCTTCCACTCCAACCTCCTAAAACCATCACACAGCCACAAGAACTAATGGCAAAAATTATCATGAAGGGTAGAGCAAGGCTCCGCACCCTGGCAGGATGTGACTTTGCATGCATCTACTTACCGGTAACAACAGATGCATTAGATCACCTACTCCAAAATAATATAAATTTACAATTTGCATTAGATAGTTACTCAGGCCAAATCTCCAATCATTACCCAAAACATAACATGTTTAATCTGGCATTCTCTTTCATCCTGTCTCGGTTTGAAAGACAGGTGTCTGCTAAGGAAGGCAGAAGCCTCCCTTGGAGTGGCAGATATAACCCCTTTCCCTCTGAGTTATTATAATTTTGAAATCAAGGGTCTTTAGGCAAAGATGTGGGAAATAGGAATAACAGTTCTTTACTATATATATATATATATATATATATATAACCAGTCGAACAAAACAACAACAACTATGACAGTAACAGCAAACACAAACCCAGTCCCAGCCTTCTCGGCTGTAGGCTATTTCCCCTCAGGTGCAGTTCCGCTCGCAGCCGGCAGGGGCGCTGGTGGCTCCCGGTGAGCAGGGCAGGTGCGATGGTTCCCCCGCGGCTGCAGGGGGGCGCTCCGGAGCGAGCTCGGGGAACACGCGGCTGCTCTGGTGCCCTGGGATCCCGGGGAAGGATGGAACAAAGGAGCTTCACAAACCGGTGGGCAGCTGGTCCCGGGTTCCCGGAAACAGCAGGCTGGACTGGTAGGCTGAAGCGGCAGGCACAAACACAAATCCCGGGTGGCAGACGAGATGTATCCAAAAGGGGAACCCCCCGGGGCTCCAGGCAGGCAGGGTGAGCACAGCTACAGCGTAGCGAAGGCTCGAAACAGCAGCGGGGTAGGGCGGCCGCAGCCCCAGCCTCCAGCAGGGCAGGGAAAGCAGCTTTGGGATTCCCGGTGTTGTTTCCAGCAGAAAGGAAAGACGCCGAAAACGGGAACCAGCAGCTCCTTTCTCTGCACCTTCTCCCTCCAGACACTGAGAACGAACTGAACTGCCCGCCAGGTGAGAACAAAAGCCTGGACGGGCCCTTTTGTCTTTCTTAAGTATGGCTATCTCCTCTCAAGTATGGCCATTTATCTCCTAGCAACATGCTATGGGAAAAAATTCCTTTAACAGAAAAAAAACTAGGACTAAACTAAAACCCCAACACATCCCTCGAGAGATTCAAAGTAGAAAACCCCTCGATGCGATTACCGTTTTTACTGATGCTTCAGGAAAAAGTAAAAAGTCCATGGTCACATGGAAAAATCCAAAGACTCAAAAGTGGGAATCTGACATCAAGGTAATCCAAGGATCACCACAAGTAGCTGAATTAGCAGCTGTCGTTAGAGCATTTGAGAGGTTCAAAGAACCCTTTAATTTGGTCACAGACTCATCATATGTAGCTGGAGTAACTGTTAGAGCTGAGCATGCTCTCCTAAAAGAAATCTCAAACAAAAAAATTTATGATTTGCTCTCAAAATTAATTTATCTAGTTTCCCACCGAGAGCATCCCTATTTTGTCATGCATGTGAGGTCACATACAAACCTGCCAGGATTTATTGCAGAGGGTAATCGTAGAGCTGATGCTCTGGCTATGCCAGCAGACATAGTTCTATCAGCCGACTTACCAAAGCTCCCCCAAGTTTTTGAACAAGCAAAATTGAGCCATGCCATGTACCATCAAAATATCCCTGCTCTTATCCGCATGTTCCATCTGTCGCAGACACAGGCAAAAGCAATAGTGGCAACATGTCCCAACTGCCAGAAGCTACAGCTTCCATCACTGGGCATGAGGGTCAATCCCAGAGGCATTAATAGTGGTGAAGTGTGGCAGATGGACGTCACACATTTCCCTGAATTTGGGAGATTAAAATACATCCATGTCTCTAGTGATACCTTCTCTAGTGCTATATATGCCTCTGCACATGCAGGTGAAAAGGCTAAGGATGTTGAAAAACATCTTGTCCAAGCTTTTGCTGTGCTCGGTATACCTGAGGAGATAAAAACTGGTAATGGACCTGCCTACACCTCTCAGGAGTTTAAAAACTTCCGTCAGCAGTGGGGATTTCGACATGTTACAGGTATTCCTCACTCCCCAACCGGACAAGGCATTGTTGAACGTGCCCATCAAACCCTCAAGCGAATGCTGCTACAACAATCAGGGACCACCAAACTCAACTCACCTGTCCTCAGACTCAGCAAAGCACTGTTTACCATAAACTTCCTGAATGGTACCTTTGAGGATCCAAACCCTCCCATCTATCGTCATTTCCAGAACACCGGGAGACAGAAACTGAAGGAGAATCCAGAAGTCCTGATCCGGGACCCAGAGACTCAAAAAATCCAAGGACCATACAAACTTGTAACTTGGGGACGTGGGTATGCCAGTGTATCTACCCCTCAAGGACTGAGATGGATCCCAGGGAAATGGGTAAAACCTTATGTCACTTCCTCAAAAATTAAGGAGGTTAAAACTGCCTCCTGGAAGAGACGCCGTAAAAAGGATCCTGATTTTGCACTCTCATGTAAGCCCCCTACTGCAAATTTTGATGTTAATCCCTTAAGTTGCACTGTTTTGCACTCAGGTTTTGCACTGTATTCTGTAAATCTTCGTCCTGATACTCCATACCATAGATGTCCTGACTAACCCCCTGAGTTTTTTGCTGGGGAACTAGTTTAAAGGCATCCTAGGTACTATCGAGTTGTAGGGACGATAGATTCCAATTATGTTTTGCACTGTTGTTTTGTTACTGTTCTATGCACTTTAAGTTACTAAGAGTTACAACCCAGCTTTAAGGAAAAAAAATAGGGAATTGTTGCTGCCTGTTCTGAGCTTCCCCTCCCCCTCCCAAAGACACGTGCTCCTGCCCATGTGCTCCGAGCTCCTTTGTTCTAAGTGCGGGCAAAACCAAATGTAACTCAAACTCTTTAGCAGTGTCTGATTGGCCGGTCACCCCGGGTCCGCCCCCCAGTCCTGCCCTTTCCCCTTCTCCGAAGAAAAGATGGTGGAGGGGAGGCTCCGCCCTCTCTCTCAGCTCAGCTATCTTCCTGTGAACATCTCTGGTTGTCTGTCTCATTTTGAAAGCTTCTAACTGCAGGAAATTGAGCGGGCAGGGAGCTATATTTCTCCCTCTTTGCTTCTGCTGATGGTATTTGCTTTGCAGCTGATACAGGTACCGATTTAGAGCTACTAAAGTGCTAGATCACCCGTGCTGCATCTCTAGGCTGCTCGAGGCTTTCTAAGGCATTGAAATACAAGCGCTAGCCGGTATAAAGCTGAAAAGATACCTCCCACACCCCCCTCTCCTGGAAGAATCAGCCCCGGAGACGATCCTCACCTCCTACCCCGCCCCCCCCCCCCTCGACTGCACTGTTCCCTTTCCAACGACCGCTTCTGCCATTTCTCTTAAAGGAGAAGCAAACACCAAGGTTTGAGCAGATCTCAAATATTTAGCACACAAGAAGAAAAAGAGGTTGATTCATGGGAGAAGGATGAAAGATGAGAAAATCTTTCAGAACGTCTAGTACTGTCAGAGGCTTCTCAATCTAAGGTCCAGGAAGCCCTTGATAAAAGTCGTACCCTTAAAGAAAGAACTAATTTTTTGGTAGACTTGGGAGCTGAACAAACCACCGTTCAGTGACTGCCGAGTGGATGTACAACAAGCAAAGATACCCTTGTTGCCCACCGACCACAAACACAAACCAACAGAGAGTCAGTTTATGCGGTGCTTTATTCAGGGCCCGGGGACCTGGGGACTAGTGTCCCAAATCAGGCTTCCCCAAGGCCTATCGTTTCACTCAGCTCTTTATACAGTTTCAAACATTGGCACACATACAAGATTTAATCTTCAAAGTAAAACATACATCACAAGGATTAACAATTGATAATCATACCCTACGCCATATCTCTCTATGGTTGTCTAGTCTTAGATAATGCTCAACGAGCTCCTACCACTGAAATCCCCCTTGCATGCAACATATATCAACCCAGAACAATTTACTTTTAGACAGGTTCACCGTGCCTAGCTAATTCACTAACGGGTTCACCATGCCCAGCTAATTCACTAACGGGTTCACCATGCCCAGCTAATTCACTATTCCTAACCTCCCCACCCAGTACATTCTATTCCTGTTTCCCCAGAGAACTATTTCTACACCTGAGGCCTTACAGCCTAGCAGAGCCTTAGCCTTACTACTTCTAAAATCCAATATCCTATCCTTTTTGTAACAAGTCCCCCCTTTTGAGCATCCTTCGAGCTTCTTCTGGGTTCGCAAGGATGCTCAACAATTCATGTCGCTGTTTCGCGATAAGCAGGAGGTGGAACGGCTGGTTCTGCCAGGACTTCTCTTCGCATTATCGCCTTCATTATTCGCCGAGTATGTTGACCTTCCTTGACAATCATTCCTAAAAGACACTTATATACTATTAAGGCAACTAAAATGATTATAACAATCATGATTCCATATTGTACAATTGAGGATATCCATCCGGACATCCGAATTCCCAGGGAGCTGAACAGTTCTCCAACCCAATTGTGTTCTGCCTCTTTCTGAATATCATTCACCTTTCCTTCAATCCGTTCTAATTGACTTATATCCTTTTCTACTTCTTGTGTAACATTCGGGATGTGAATGCAGCAATGGTCGTCTCTACCATGCAGATATCCACATACGCCATGCTCCTTCAACAATATCATATCTAGAGCCATCCGATTTTGAATTGTCATTCTAGACGTAGCTTGTAACTGCAGATTTAAGTCCTTGAATCCCTTCTTAGTCACAGCCGCTAACCTTTCTGTTTGTCCTAACAATTTGTACAACATTTCCCTGTTTCGATATGATGATATTTGTGCAAAGAGAGATTCTAATACCCACCCAAATTTAATTCCTGAAGAAGGTTCATGCCAATCTTCCCCTTCTTCTAACCCTATGTCCCCAATTTCCTGACTTATATCTCGCTTATGTCTTATTTGTATTTCTGAGGCCGTCAATTTTGTCGATTTCCAGAAAGGACAAAGAGTTGGAACTCCTAAAGTAATTTGTGTAGTTGGACCATCTACCGGCATATGAGTGGTCCAATGTCCATGACCCATTACCCAAACTAAATTTCCTGGAGCTCGGATTGATGTAGTTTTACAGTTTAACTCTCCTTCTGTATTTTTGTCTGTTATCGTGTGGTTATATCCCCTACATTCACAGCCAAATCTCAAAAGTACCTTTACCGGCAGTAGACTCACAGACTCACTTGGGCTGTCACAAGTGAAGACCTCAGTGCAATTCCAATCGGTCATCCTAGGTGCATCTTTCCTCCAACTATCCTGTTCTTGATAGGTCTTTGAGTAAGTTTGATTTTTCCGTCCCTTCCAATGAATACACCATTGAACTGTTCCTATATAACTATAAGTTTCCAACAAACTAGGTCCCCAGATTGTCTGCCATTGTTCCATGGTAGTTGTGTTTGTAACATTCTGGCATGTTATTTCAAAATATTGTTCAGTTGCCGGGACTTCTCGTGTTTGCCTCTCATCGTATTCACACCATCCTACTCCCTGGAATCTTCCGATTCTGGTAAATACAGCATTCGGAAGCTTATAACAATCTGCTCGAGTCCTCGGGGTTTTCCTCCTTATCACATTTGTCCGATTAACCAATTTAGTTCGGCTCCTAATCTCCTGGGTACAACTTAAGGTAACTGTTCGATTAGATGCAGGCATGTCTGGAGCTGGTATAATTCCCCATGGTATAGGGTCTCCTGCCGCATGGGGCAAAGGCAGACATGCAGTGATTGCTGATACATTTTGTGTTTGCCCAAAATCCCTAATTAAACCCACAATCAGATTCTCTGGTTTGGTTTGGATTTCATCCTCTAGTACCTGCCGAGTCACCCTTGTTCTTTCAACATAAACACTAATCATCCCGGCTGCCCACCAATCATCTCGAGCAACCCAACACCAGTATTGTCCATTATCTTGCTGTTCTAGGACTTCTTTAATTACTAACACTATTTCTTGGGGTTTTCTTTTAATTTGATATTTCCCTTGAGCCACCAAGCTTTGTCCTCCAAACCACCATTCATACTCAGTGTAGCTTTCGGTTGGTATCCTACATCTTAAAACCAAATCCTGCCCTTCCTTTGCGTTATATATTTCCTGTTCAGGCTTGATTCCTCGCTCCTGTTGTAATACCACTTCTACCTTCCTAACCCCATAACCTCCACTATTACCACAAATGATAACACAAAGGTATTTACCCTCTGATCTACCAATCTCTGAGTTCGTTATATTCAACCATCCCCTGCTCTCATTTCCCAGCGTCCACCAACTTGTCCCTTGTACCTGTGGATTCCACATTTCCTGTGTCGTGTTCCATTTCCACCATTTCATTCTAATCTGTTTCTGACACCCTGTCTTAAACCTATGAGTACATTTTATTCTGAGGGGAGGTCCGTCCCACATATCTACTTTCCCATTTGGGAGATTCACCTGGACCTTATTTTCTGATTCTGTTTGGGAGATATTTAAAATGTCAAGATTTACGAATCCATAATCATAAGTCCCTTTTATCCAAACCACACAAGCGTATTTTCCTGTTCTGGCTTTTGTTATATTGGATATCTGCAGGGTAATCCTACCTTTTTGCTGCTTCTCATCCCAGACCGTTTCTACTCCTTTATCGGGAATTTGATCCTTGGTGATCCATTTCCATTGTGCCCTGACTCTGTCCCGTCCAGCTCCCTGATCATCGACAAACAAACATGTAAGATTTACATTTGAATTCTCCGGTACCCACACCCTTGATTCAGGTATTGTGATTTTAACAAAGGTTTCAACAATTATTATTTTACTCAAGAGTAACAACAACAGCATTAATTTTTGGCTTTGAACACCATTCTGGTGGGAGATAGGGGTTCCACCGACCATCGGGAGGGGACCTTTTTGACCCGTGTGTAATGGATCCAGCTGTTGATCCCGTCGACCTTGACGGCGGTGTAAGTTGTCATTATCACTTGATGGGGGCCGTCCCATGTTTCCTTCAGAGGTTCCACTGACCAGTTCTTCACGTAAACTTGATCTCCTGGGTGAATATCGTGAGCAGGAGTGTCCAGAGGTAACGGTCGATTCCACTCCAGCGTGGATCTCAGTGCTGCAAGGGTCTTATTTAAAGACAGAACATAATTTACAATCATCTGATCCCCAATTACATGTGGGTCCCCTTGATAGGTTACAGCATGATATGGTTTGCCGTACAAAATTTCATACGGACTTACCCCTATCCTTTCTCGTGGTTTAATCCTAATCCTCAGAAGGGCTAGAGGCAATGCTTGGGGCCACTGTATTTTAGCTTCTTGACAAATCTTTTTAATTTGATTTTTCAGAGTTTGATTCATTCGTTCCACCTGACCACTAGATTGAGGTCTCCAGGGGGTGTGTAAGTGCCACTGAATTCCCAGAATAGTAGAAACTTCCTGCACGATCCCTGCAGTAAAATGTGGTCCTCTATCTGATGATATTCCTAAAGGAACCCCAAACCTTGGAATAATTTCCTTGAGAAGGGTTTTCACTACCTCCTTGGCCTGATTCGTCCTGCAAGGGAAAGCTTCGGGCCATCCCGAAAAGGTGCACACATAAACTAGTAAGTACTTGTATGCCTGAGATTTTGGTAACTCGGAAAAATCTATTTGCCAATAATCCCCTGGTTGTGGCCCTACACGTATTTTCCCCATTTGGACCTGTCTTCTAACCAACGGGTTATTTTTAATGCAAATCGGGCAGGTGGCATTTATTCTTTTGGCCATTGTTATCATCGAATTAGAGAGTACTATTTTCTTTAGATATTCTACCAATGCTTCTGCACCACAGTGGAGTTTGTTATGTTCAGTTTCCATGACTACTTTCATCAATCCTACTGGCAGTATAACTTGTCCGACCGGTGTTACATACCATCCTACAACATTCCTTCTTGCTCCAGTGATTTGTGCCAACCGTTCATCCTCCGGAGAGTAGCACGGTTTCTCTTCTAAATAAGGTGCAGCGGGATTTTCTCTTGTCGGTATCAGAGCCATTTGAGTCCAGACCAATCTGGCTGCCCTTTTCGCAGCTTCATCTGCCATCCGATTCCCCTGAAATTCTTTCCCGGAGTCTGCTTGATGACCTCGGACATGCATGATCGCTACTGCTTTAGGTAAGTGTACAGCTTCCAGCAACTGAATTATTACTTCTTTATGTTTGATCTGTGAGCCTTGAGAGGTCAAAAGTCCTCTTTCTTTCCACAAAGCCCCATGGATGTGAACCACACCAAATGCATACTTTGAATCAGTCCAAATGTTTACTTTCCTGTCTTTACTAAGGACCAATGCCCTTACCAACGCCCATACTTCTGCTTTTTGCGCTGAAGTTTCTGGAGGCAGTGCTTTAGCTTCCACTATTTCTTGGAGTGTCACCACAGCATACCCTGCATACCTGGTTCCATGCTCCATAAAACTGGATCCGTCCGTGAACAGCTCCACATCGGGATCTGCCATCGGGACATCTTTCAGATCCTCACGGCTGGCATACACTTGTTCGATCACCTCCACGCAGTCATGCTCCAGTTCTCCTTCCTCTTGGGTGGACCTGAGGAATTCTGCTGGATTGAGATGGTTGGTTATTTTTAATTCAACATCATCTTGTTCCCGCAACTGAGCCTGGTACTGCATCATTCTGCTGGAGGAGAGCCAATGCCCCCCTTTTTGTTCCAAGACGGCTATGACCATGTGAGGTACATATACCGTGATGTGTTTTCCCAGCGTCAGTTTCCGTGCTTCCTGAATTAGGATTACCGTAGCAGCCACTGCTCGCAAGCACCCCGGCCACCCTCCGCTCACCATGTCCAGCTGTTTCGAGAAGTACCCCACGGGCCTCTTCCATGACCCCAATCGCTGTGTGAGTACTCCTAAAGCTAATCTCTGCCTTTCATGCACATACAATTGAAAGTCTTTTGTCAGGTCTGGCAGACCCAGGGCGGGGGCCTCTTTGAGTGCTTGCTTTAATTCCTGGAAAGCCTTGTGCTGTGTCTTACCCCACTTGAATTCGGGTTCCTTGATTGTTTCGTACAGTGGTTTGGCCATGAGTCCGAAATTCGGAATCCACAGGCGACACCAGCCGACTATCCCTAGGAAAGATCTTAATTCCTGATTATTTCGTGGTACAGGGATTGCATAGATGGCTTGTATGCGATTCACTCCTATTCTCCTGACTCCTTGTGATATTTCACATCCCAGATAAATTACCTTCTGTCGCACCAGCTGCGCTTTTTCCTTGGATACTCGGTATCCTGCCTGACCCAACATGTTTAATAGTTCAATTGTTAACTTTAAGCACAGTCCCCGCTCCTCTGTTCCCAGGAGTATGTCATCCACATATTGTAAAACAACATAAGAAAAAGGAGACTCTTTTACCTTGGTAGTTTTCCATTCCTCTAACTCCTTTGCTAGCTGGTTTCCAAAAATGGTGGGTGAACACTTAAATCCTTGTGGCAACCTGGTCCATGTTAACTGTCGCTTGCGGCGAGTGTCTGGGCTTTCCCATTCAAAGGCAAAAATGTATTGACTCTCGGGGGCCAGTGGGATGCAGAAGAAGGCGTCTTTTAGATCAATCACTGTGAACCACTGAAAATTCTCAGAAATCGATGTTAACAATGTATATGGATTGGCCACCACCGGGTGTATATCTTTGGCAATTGCATTTACTGCTCTCAGGTCCTGCACCAACCTGTATTTCCCATTTGGTTTCCTTACCGGAAAGATTGGAGTATTAAATTCTGATTCGCATTCTTGTAAAATCCCTAATGCTATAAATTGTGTGATCATTGGGGCAATTCCTTTCCTGGCTTCCAAACTAATAGGGTACTGTCGAACTCTTACCGGGTGTGCCCCTTCCTTTAGTTCAATTTTTACAGGAACGGCTACCCTGGATCTGCCCGGGGTCCCTGTTTCCCATACCCACGGGACTACTGCCTGCTCTATTTCCTGGGGTATCTCCTCTGTCTTTGTCTCTTTAATCACAAAAAGTTTTGCCAGATTCCCCTCCGGGATTTCTAGTTTAGCACGCCCTTTCTCGAATATGATTTTTGCATCCAGTGCCGATAATAAATCTCGCCCCAACAAGCATTCCGGGCTGCTTGGCATATATAAAAACTGGTGATCCAATTCTTTGTTTCCAAATTTGATTTCCAGTGGCCGCAAGAATGACCTCTCCACCACCTCCCCCGACACCCCTACTACTTTCACAACTGAATCACTTAACGGTCCTATTTGTTCATTGATTGCAGAGAAAGTGGCTCCTGTATCTACCCTAAATTCCCTGGGCCCCCCGTCAACTTCCAGGACCACTTTTAGATCTTTATCTAGTCAGCTCTGATTTTGATAGTTCCCCATCATAAAGGCTTGAGCAACACCTTGTGGTCCTGGCGCGAAAGGGTTTAACCCATCATTCGCGTTCATTCCCTGATTTATGAGATTCCTTCCTGGAAAGTTACTCATCGGTGTCCCCATCCCCAAATTGAGGGGGCACTCATTCTTCCAATGACCTTCGGCGAAGCATCGGGCGCACTGATTGGGCCCCAATTTACCTCTACCCCTACCCATCATCTGATTCCCTACATTCTGATTCACAAAACCTCCGAAACCACCTCTTCCCATGCCCCCGTTTCCTCTGCCTCGTCCCCTCCCCCGGCCTCTCACATTCATCTGACTTGCCTGTTGTAACACTGCCAACATGCTTGCTTGTTGCTTCTTTACTGCCTCTTTTTCTCTATTATTATACACTTTCCATGCTACTTCAAGCATTTTCTCCAAGTCCCGAGTGTCATTCCCTTCTAGCTTTTGTAGCTTCCTCCTAATATCCTCCTGTGACTGTCCCATAAATATCAAGGCCATTTGTAGTTTTCCTGCCTCCGATTCCACGTCTAAGTCTGTATACCTCCGTGCTATTTCTTTCAGCCTCTCCAAGAACGCAGATGGTGACTCTGCCTTATCCTGTCTTACCGCATACAACTTAGACCAATTTAAAGTCTTTGGGATTCCCCTCTGAATTCCTTCCACCAACAGCTCCTGATAAACCTGCAACCTATGATACTCTTCTGCCAAATTAGGGTTCCATTCTGGATCTTCCCTTGGTACTATTTCATTCACATTCCCTATTCCTTGTAGTGCTGGTGCTTGCAACTGAATCATGTCCCTTGCCCGATTAGACATAGCTTTAAATACCATCTCCTTTTCCGTAGAATCCATTATCGAGTCTAGCAACACCTGTAGGTCATTCCAGTCCGGATTCTGTGTCTTTATTACCATTTTCACCACCCGAGCCACCTTTTCAGGATTTTCTCTATAAGCTCCAGCAGATTGCTTCCACATTATTAAATCATTGGGGGAAAACGGAACTTTCACTCTGACCCGATCCCCTGTTGGTCCAACTGCTTCTCGCAATGGGGCCATTAGATGTGCTCGAGAAGCGCTTTTTCCCCTGTCCAGACGCCCTCTGCGAGTACGCTGGGAGAGTGGAGTTCGGGATTGTTCCCTCCCTCTCTCCCTGGGTTCGGGAGTTCGGGATCGTTCCCTCTCTCCTTCCTCGGAGTCAGATTCCTCTTCCGAAGAATCTGAGTCCGGGAGGGGGAGGTTGATTGGGTCGGATGGTGATACCAACAAAGACACATCCTCCTCAGGCTCAGAGAACCGTACCCTTCGCTCTTTACAACCCACGCATTCTTCTGGTTCCGTTTCTAACACCATCATTCCACATTTCCTCTGCCAATCCTTTTTTCCTATTAGCTGATAGAACAAATCCAAATAGGGTATCTCATCCCACTTCTCATTTTCCCGTAGGTACCGCATCATGGAGGTTATAATTTCAGAATTAATAGTGCCATTCCACGGCCACTGCATCCCCCCAGTTTCATATTCAGGCCATACCTTATTACAATAATCAATCAATTCCCTTTTCCGCAGCTCCCGTCCCAATTTACCCTCCTTCCAATGACTTAGCAAACACCCGAGGGGAGAATCCTCCGGAATATCCTTATCTGAACTTGACAAAGCCCGAAACACCCGCAACGGCATCATTCCAGAGGTATGCAACCACACAATAACACACACACACCTAGTAACACACAGACTAATACCAATACCAATTACCACAATATCCAATTCCCTCCTTGCTTATCTCGTCGCCGCGAGAAGCAAGGGCTGGCTCTGCAAAGCTTTCGCTCTGTCTGACGGCCAGCGCCTAGGCTTTATAATCCAACCCAATGCCCCAACCCTGCGAGTAGAGACTCGTCTTACCGGGCAGGCTACCACCACCGGTTTAAAAGGAATAAAGCACCTTATGGGCTTACCTCACAGTTGTCCGTCGGACGCGGGGTCGGGCACGGGCTGATGTCTCCCCAGAAATCACCTGGTGCCGGCACGGAGCAGATCACCCCGCGAACCGCCCCTACGACCCCCGGAGTCCTGCCGCGGTCGCCAGAAAACTGTTGCCCACCGACCACAAACACAAACCAACAGAGAGTCAGTTTATGCGGTGCTTTATTCAGGGCCCGGGGACCTGGGGACTAGTGTCCCAAATCAGGCTTCCCCAAGGCCTATCGTTTCACTCAGCTCTTTATACAGTTTCAAACATTGGCACACATACAAGATTTAATCTTCAAAGTAAAACATACATCACAAGGATTAACAATTGATAATCATACCCTACGCCATATCTCTCTATGGTTGTCTAGTCTTAGATAATGCTCAACGAGCTCCTACCACTGAAATCCCCCTTGCATGCAACATATATCAACCCAGAACAATTTACTTTTAGACAGGTTCACCGTGCCTAGCTAATTCACTAACGGGTTCACCATGCCCAGCTAATTCACTAACGGGTTCACCATGCCCAGCTAATTCACTATTCCTAACCTCCCCACCCAGTACATTCTATTCCTGTTTCCCCAGAGAACTATTTCTACACCTGAGGCCTTACAGCCTAGCAGAGCCTTAGCCTTACTACTTCTAAAATCCAATATCCTATCCTTTTTGTAACACCCTGACGGTGGTCGGAGCAAAAGGGGAATCCTTTAAGGTCCCAGTTATTAAAAATGTAGAGTTCAAATCTGAAACCAGGACATGCCGAGGGAATGTTTTGTTGATTGAAGAGGCAGACTACAATTTGTTAAGAAGAGATTTGATGGTGGCTTTGGAGGTAAGCTTGATTGTTCAGGAGTCACAGCTTGTAGTGAGCTTATACAAACTAACCATAGAAGATAAAGACAAGGTGAATCCGAAAGTCTAGTATACCAAAGGAGAGGCAGGGAGAATAGAAATGACACTCATTCATATCGAGATTAAAAGGCCAGAAGATCTGATTAAGGGTTAAACAATATCCTCTTCCTATAGAAGGGAGAAAGGGACTAAAGCAAGTAATAGCTGGGGTGCTGCTCCCCACGGTCCCCTAATCCTTGCACTTTGCTGGGTGACACCCCTGCTCAGATACCTGGTGTAGCGTGGTAGACTTGAGAGGTGCCTTTTGGACTTGTACTCTGGCAGAGGAAAGCTGGGATTGTTTCACTTTTCGGTGGGGGGATCCAGGAACCCGCTGGGGGCGGCGGCTCGGGTGAGCCTCCTTGCCTCAGGGGTTTGTGGACTTGTTGGGGTCTCCTCCCCCCCGCCATGTAGCTCCGGGAGCCCTGAGGGAGGCACGGGGTTTCCCTGCCCCTGCTCAGCCTCGTTCCCCATTGGTTGGTTTGTGTTCCCCTGCGCGGGCAAAGCAGCTCGGGTCTTGACTGTAGTAGTTCCTGGGCAGAGCCCGGCCATGCGGCTGGGGAAATAAACATCTCTGAAACATCTAGCAAGAATCCGTCCATATATATTTGTTTTCCACGGGACTCCTGGTTTGATATAGGCGTGTTGCAGTATCCCCACTGTAACATGGACTCACCGAGCTTGTTTGGTCGGGCTCTTGAGCAAGTGCTCAGCTGGTTTTGTTCGGGGAGCCAGGCTGCCTCAGTGCGTGGATGGCTTGCTGGTAGCTGGACCAGCAGAAAGCGATGTGAGAAAAGCAACTATCAGGTTGTTAAATTTCTTAGGAGACAAGGGGTTAAAAGTCTCCAAATCAAAACCCCAGTTCACTGAACCCGAGGTAGAATACCTGGGACATTGGCTAACGAAAAAAAAAGGGGGGGGGGGGAACTATTTTTACAGACTCCAAGTATGCATTTGGTGTAGTACACACTTTTGGGGAAATCTGGGAAGAAGGAGAGTTAATTAACACCAGAGGGAGAGGAGTAATCCATGGGGAAATAATAAAACAGATCCTGGAAGCTGTCAGGGAGCCAGAGGCGATTTCAATAGTGCATAGAGGAATGCAGTTCCAGACTCGAGGAGCTGATAAAGAGGCGAAGACAAAACATTATTAAAGGTGTCTTATAAACATATATTATAATATTGGCTTCTCGCAAAGTATAAAGGTAGATATTATATATTGTTAGAAATGCTTTTGCTGTGTGGATGTAGTTTTCTCTCTTTTTAGCAAGAATGTTAGCAAGTATGAGCAAGTAAGATAACCTCCAAGCGAACAGAGGATGAGGCCCAAGAAGCTGCTAATCAACATTTTGTCCAGGGAACAAAAGGGCCTAAAGGCTACTCCGCCCGGAGAACAGGTGGCAGCCAGGAGAGTCCGAGAGCCGTTATCACCACTCTGCCCGGAGAGACGAAGAGGCCCAAAGCTGCAATCAGCCCTGACTGTCTGGAAAATTAAGAGATCCACCCTACCATCGACTCTTACCTAGCAGGCCCAACCCCAAGAATCAAAAGAAATAAAACCGCAAGGCAGAAGACTACGCATGCTCTAAAAAGGCGGAACCAAGGAGTGGCCATGCAGAACAGCTCCGGGAAAAGTTTTAATATGAATAGAGAACAGACAGTAAAAATGGTATATAAAGGACTCACCTCGAGCATCAGGTGTGCTCTTGGCAGAGCGCCAAGGCACCCGGCCATTACCCCTTTGCTTTATTTTATGTGTCTCTTATTGTCTTTATATTAAACCCTTTAAATTCTCACAGGAGAGTGAACCTCGTTTTTCACAATTGGGGGCTCGTCCCGGAGCTACACCTTGCCTCTGAAAAGCGTGGGAGGATTCAAGAAGCAAGGGTAAGGTGCCTCCAGCCCAAGTTGGCAGGGCCTTTGCTTAGCATCCTCTGGAGCGATTTGGTGGCAGCAGGGCAATACCCAGAGGACTAGAAAGACACAAAAATAAAGCAAATGAAAGAGAGCGCTCTCAACAAAAATCCCACAGACACTGGAAAAGAAACAGGACTGGTAAGTATTGTCCAAAGAAAAAGGGGGTGGTTACGGGAGATGAGTGGGTGTGAATGAGACGCGGACTGGTTGCCCCAGATCTGCGAAGCGAGTGTGGCAGTCTCTGAGTGCTGCGGTTCCGTCTTGTTCGCGAGAACAGCGGCCAGCGAGGAGACGAAGCGAGAGATAAGAGGAGTGAAAGAATCTCCCGGGGTGACTGGGACGGGGTCCCAGGGAAGGGGTTGCAAAGTGGGAGCTACCCCCCCCCCCCCCTCCCATATGCTGGGTTGAGGAAAACTCCAAGAGCACCCAGGGCCTAAAAGTACCCCAAGAGAAGTTGGGGGGGTTGGATGCTAGCAATGCTGGGTTGAGGGAAATCCGAGAGCACCCAGAATCCTAAGGATTATATCATACCCATGGGTGGATACTAACAAGTGACTTAAAAGAGGTACCTTATTATTCTGTTGTGAGTAGGAATGAGTGAGTGAACAAATATTAAAAAGAGTGAATGTGTGAATGAAAAACAGTGTAATTAGAAGTTAACTTTGTTTTTGGGGAAGGTGGGCTACAATAATTTTTTTTTTTTTTTTGTACTGTGAAAGGGTGGGTAGTATTTTACAGCAGTGAAGATTGGTGTTTTAAAGGAATGAATTAGTATTTCAAAGGGGGGGATAAATTGGTATTTTGAGTAAGTTGGAATAGAGAACTCCTGGAAAAATGGGACAACAACCTAGTAAATTAAGTTCAAATTATAAAAGGGTGCCAGAGGATATACCCCAAGACAGTCCCCTCGGGGTCAAACTCGCAAACTGGGAAACTGATCCTTCTACAAAAGGAAAAGATAAAGTAAAAATGATTCAATTCTGCATGAAAGAGTGGGTAAAAAATGAAATCAGACCTGATCATGTGTACTGGCCAAAATATGGGTCTGATGAGGCATGGATTTGCCAGGCTCTAAATGTATTTGTAAATTCAAAAGAGCCATCACCCTGAGGAGAGAGAATATGCTTCTTGCTGGACAGGAATTACAAAACCTCTGGGAACCAAAGTCTTTAAAATATCAGAAACCCCAGAGGAAAAGCAAACAGAAGAGAAAAAAGGCTGGGACCCCTTAGAAGTATTGCCTCCGCCGCCAGCACCAGAAGCTGCCCCCCCCCCCCCCCCCCCCCCCCCAGCTCTGGGGTTTCCCCCGCCGCCAGTATCAGAAGCTGCCCTCCTCCCCCTGGCTCCGGGGCTTCCCCCGCCAGCCCCCCCTCCGCCCCCACCGGGGGCCTTTCCCCCGGCAGCCCTCCCGCCCCAATGGAGCGGGGGGGGAGCCCTGCCCCCACCCATGCCGGGGATCCCACCCTTCCCATATATCTCGGGAATCCCAGCACCCTCAATTGAATCAAGGGAAACGTCACAGGTCCCGGCTTCAGCCCCCACCTCTCCTGCCTTGAGAAACCTGGCTTTAGAGCCGGTCCCCGCCTCCTGTGCTCCGGAATATTTGGCTTCACTGCCATACCCCACCCCCACCCTCTGCACCACAGAATATTCGGCTTCAGCGCCAGACTTTGAATCTGCCCCTCCTCCCCAGGGGAGTTCGGTGCTTTCTTCCCAAATAAACCCTCTTCTTAACGAAGGAGCACCATACCAGAATACAAGAGGTGCCATTAAGGCTCAGAGGCAGCCCAACAATCCCTCCATTGCTAAACAAACAGAGGGAAGTCGAGAAATTCATTTATTTCCATTAAGAGAAGTACCTATGGGAGGAGGGGGAACCGGCTTTGTAAATGCTCCTCTAACCTCTACAGAGGTTAGGAATTTCAAAAAGGAAATTAAAGGATTATTAGAAGACCCCATAGGTACAGCTGAACAGTTGGACCAGTTCTTAGGTCCCAACATTTTCACTTGGGAAGAAATGCAATCAATAATGAAAATAATATTCTCCCAAGAAGAAAGAGAAATGATTAGAATTGCTGGAATAAAAATTTGGGAAAGAGAAAACCAACAAGGTCCACCCGGGGATCAGAAAATGCCCATTACACCTCCTAACTGGAACCAAAATGATGAAGCTGGGAGGGGACATATGAATGATTATCGTAATTTGATAATCAAGGGAATAAAAGAGGGGGCACCCCGAGGACAAAATGTCAGAAAGGTCTTTGAGGGGCAGCAAGGGAAGGAGGAAACCCCGACTGAGTGGCTGGAGAGGCTCCGAAAGAATATGAAACAATATTCTGGGATAGACCCGGAGTCCCTAGAAGGGCAAGCCCTGCTAAGAGTTAACTTTGTCACTCATGACTGGCCAGATATTAGGAAAAAATTGGAAAAAATAGAAGACTGGTACGAGAAACCATTACAAGACCTAGGAAGGGAAGCTCAAAAGATATATGTCCGGAGGGATGAAGAAAAAGCCAAAGTGGAAGCAAAGATCATGATAGCCACTATGCGAGAGAGTACCTTCCAAAAAAATCTAAAGCCCTCAGGTAACACTCCTAAACATTCAAGATTCAGAAATGGTGGAAAAGAGAAAAATAAAACCTCAGCACGGTCAAGATTCCAAGAACATCCCAGGGATGCCTGTTTTTATTTCAAGGAAGAAGGGCATTATAAAAGAGAATGCCCCCACCTGAGGAGGGATCTGAAAATATTTCAAGAGACACACACAGAAGAAAAATAGGGAAGTCATGGGCTCTAGTTTTTGGGGGATAAATACCATCTGGAGCCTTTGATAACTTTAAAAGTAGGCCCCCAAGAGGAAGTATAAGAATTTATAGTTGACACTGGGGCAGAAAGGACTTGTGTGATGAATATTCCAAAAGGGTGTGAAGTGAGTAATGATATGGTAAAAGTAACGGGAGCAAAGGGGGAAGGATTTAAGGTCCCTGTCATTAAAGATGTGGTTATTGAAGGGGAAACAAAAATAGGGATAGGGGATGTTTTGTTAGTTCCTGGGGCTGGCAGCAATTTATTGGGAAGGGATTTACAAATCCAACTGGGGATTGGAGTCACACCAGAAGAAGGGAAAATGACGGCCAACGTGTTAAAACTTAGCCAAGAAGATGAAAGCAAAATTAACAGAGAGGTTTGGGCTGGGGAAGGGAATAGGGGTGTGTTAGAAGCTTAGCGAGACGAGGAGCCCGGGCCCCGGCGGGGGGAGAGAGAAACAGTCCAAACCAATATGATTGATAAAGCAAACTCCATAAAACTCCGTTTATTAGCAGTCCAAAGGCACTTATATAGTATACCAGCTTGTTAACTCCTAAGTGGCTTAAAGCTTATCAAAACACATTTCTATTTCTACATAATTGGACTTACATTAGCAAGCTTCCATAGTCTTGTTATGATCAAAAGAATTAAGTGCTCATCTCCCTCATTCACTCCCGGATAGTACAGCTGCAAGTTTTCACTCCCTCTCTGTTCCTCAGGCCTGCTTGTTATCTTTCACACAGGGACTTTCCCATGGAAAGTTTTCTCACACACAAGCCTAAAACTTCCAGGCCTATTGCTTGCACAGTTCTTTTATTGATCCCAATAATTCTATTTCCCAACAGGGGTGGACTAGATATTGACCCCATAAGGGTCACAATTGAAAAAGAAGAATGTCCCATTCGTGTACGTCAGTACCCTATATCTTTAGAAGGGAGAAAAGGCTTAAAACCAGTGATAGAAGAATTAATAAAGGATGGGACACTAGAACCTTGTAAATCCCCTCATAATACCCCTATTCTCTCAGTAAAGAAATCTGATGGAAATTATAGATTAGTGCAAGATTTAAGAGAAGTAAACAAAAGAACACGGGCCTGCTACCCTATGGTTCCTAATCCCTACACTCTTTTAAGCAAAATTCCTCCTCAACATCAGTGGTTTAGCGTGGTGGATCTTAAAGATGCCTTTTGGGCCTGCCCACTGGCAGAGGAAAGCCGAAATATTTTTGCCTTTGAATGGGAAGATCCAAACACAGGGAAAAAGAACCAATTGAGGCGGACTAAACTGCCACAGGGGTATTGTGAGGCCCCAAATTTATTTGGGCAAGCCTTGGGAGAAATATGACAAACCTTCCCCACTCCCCCAGGAATACAAATTACCAATATGTAGATGATCTTCTAATATCAGGAGAAGATGAAATTAAAGTCAAAGAAGCTACTATAAAGCTTCTAAATTTTCTTGGGGAAAAAGGACTAAGGGCATCAAAAAGGAAATTACAGTTTGTGGAATCAGAAGTAAAATATCTCGGCCACCTGATAAGCAAAGGTAGACGAAAACTAAGTCCTGAAAGAATTACAGGGATTTTATCCCTCCCTCCTCCCTCTTCAAAAAAGGAGGTTAGGAGACTGCTGGGGCTACTGGGATATTGCAGAGTATGGATTGAAGGATATACACAAGCAGTAAAATTTTTATATGAAAAATTAACAGGGGGAGACAATATACAATGGACCAAAGATGATGATAATAAATTAGAAAAACTGAAGTTGAAACTAGCCTCGGTACCAGCCCTAAGCTTACCCTCACTAGAAAAACCGTTTCATTTATACGCGAATGCAGAAAATGGAGTAGCTCATGGTGTATTAGTCCAGGAATGGGGAGGGGTGAGAAGACCAATAGCTTATTTATCCAAATTATTGGACCCAGTAAGCCATGGCTGGCCAGTATGCATTCAAGCCGTAGCAGCTACTGCTATTTTGGTGGAGGAGAGCCATAAGCTCACCTTTGGAAGTAAACTGATTGTATACACACCCCATGCGGTCTGAAATGTGCTAAATCAAAAAGCTGAAAAATGGTTAATGGACTCCAGGATATTAAAATATGAAGCAATTCTGATTGACAGTAATGATCTAACTATAGAAACAAGCAAAAGCCTCAATCCGGCCCAATTCCTGTGTGGAGAACCAAAAGATGACCTGGCACATGATTGCTTGAGAAATTATTCAATACCAAACAAAAGTTCGGGAAGATCTAGCAGAACAAGCCCTCTTAGAAGGGGAAAGAATATATGTGGATGGTTCATCCAGATGCTTGCAAGGAAAAAGAATGTCAGGATATGCCTTAGTCGATGGGATAAATATGCAGACCATCGAAAAAGGAAAACTACCTTCAAATTGGTCAGCGCAATCTTGTGAATTATACGCTCTAAAGAGAGCACTGGAGCATTTAGCACACAAAAAGGGGACCATCTATACTGATTCAAAGTATGCCTTTGGGGTAATACATACCTTTGGAAAGATCTGGGAAGAAAGGGGTTTACTAAATTCAAAGGGGAAGGAACTGATACATGAAGGCCTGATTTCAGAAGTGTTGGAGGCATTAAAATTGCCTGAAGAAATAGCCATAGTGCATATCAAAGGACACCAAAAAGGGATGACCCCAGAAATAAGAGGGAATAATCTAGCAGACCAAGAAGCCAAAGATGCAGCAGAAAGTGGGACTGAAAGAATTATGTTAAACCTGACCCCAGAAAGGGGAGAATTTGAAATCCCCAAATTTAGTAAAGAAGAAGAAAAGGAATTATCTAAGATAGGGGGAGAACAAGATCAATCTGGAAAATGGAAACTCCCTGATGGGAGACAGTTACTTAATAAGCCACTCACTAAGAGAATATTAGAAGATATGCATCAAAAAACTCATTGGGGTACTCAAGCTTTGTGCGATCATTTTCTAAGAAATTATGGGTGTATTGGAATCTTTGGGGTAGCAAAACAAATAACTGGGAACTGTATAACTTGCCAAAGAGTGAATAGGAAAATAATGAGGAAAACAACATTAGGAGGACGTAAGTTAGCTCTGTGACCATTCCAAAGTATCCAAGTAGATTTCACTGAACTTCCTCAAGTACAGAGATGGAAGTTCCTATTAGTAATAGTAGACCACCTAACTCATTGGGTAGAAGCAGTTCCTGCTACTAGAGCTACAGCTAACGTAGTATGCAAAACCCTTCTGGAACAAATTATTCCCAGATATGGAATGGTTAATAAAATAGACTCAGATAGAGGAACACATTTTACATCCAAAGTCTTACAACAAATAACTCAAGCCTTGGGAATAAAATGGGAAGTACATACCCCCTGGCACCCACAAAGTTCAGGCCGAGTAGAAAGAATGAACCAGACTTTGAAAAAAACTTTAACAAAATTAATGATTGAAACTCAAATGTCATGGGTCAAATGCTTACCTTTGGCTCTGTTGAGAGTCCGAACACAGCCCAGGTCAGACCTGGGAGTATGTCCTTACGAGATGATGTTTGGATTACCCTTCCTTACCACTCAACATGAAACAGCCACTTATGAAGTAGGAGAAGTAAGTGTCAGAAAATATGTCACCACAATTGCCGGAACACTTGAAAATTTGCGGCTGAAAGGAATGATCCCTCAAACCACAACTTTGGAGTTCAAAATTCATAATATCCATCTGGGGGAATGGGTACTAGTAAAAACATGGAAAGAACCATCTTTGACTCCACAATGGGAAGGTCCTTTTCAGGTACTGCTGACGACTGAGGCCGCAATCCGGACCAAGGAACGAGGGTGGATCCATGCCAGCAGAATCAAAGGACCTGTAAAAGAACCTGAAGAGTGGACTGTAATATCCAAACCAGGTGATACCAAATTGATTCTTAAATGGAGGCCAGGTGGCAATGAACTGGAACAATCTAAATAATCCAAGGGATATGCAAAGAATCACACCTTACTGAGAAGTAAAAGCCAAATTTATATCAGTGGCCCCTGGACAAATTCTGGGACATCTTGGAGAAGAATATTCTCACTTCAAACAGGAAGGGTTGGGACTGTATCAAACAGGGAACTCTCATGTTCTGATTCTAGCCTGTGACTTGTATTAAGAAGGGGGAGAATCACAACTTCCATCAGTGCCACATCATATACCCTGTTTGAATCATTCTAACACGGGGCATGCCAGCCAGGTCAAATATAAGTAATTAATCTGGAGGGAAATTGGCATTTCACACCATCGACACCCTAGTTGTAAAGAGTGTCAAGCACAAAATTGACCCCCTATCAAGACAAAATCATAAGCAACAAAAGCAATAACTTTGCTCTGCAGATGGGAATTACTAGTGCCTGTTGAATGGGAAACACCTAAGATACAATAAGATACTACAGTTAAAAAAGGTGCCAAAAGAAATTTGCCTAAAAGCTACAAAGGAAGTGACAAGGAAATAGAGGGCAAGACCGGGTTGGCCACTGTACTCGCCACCGAGAAGATCCAATACACCTGCTATGGGTTGCAACCTCATAGGCAAGGGAGGTGGGAGTATAAGCCATGCCGGACCTCTGTTATTCCTTCTTTTGTCACTTATCCTGGTCCCTTTCGGGACACCGGCAAGACCATGTTACAAATGCTATCGAAAGCTCTACATGGAAAGATACCGGGGCTTCTTTCTTATTACTCATACCCATATCAACAGTCACTGTTATGACTCGTCCAAATTAGGTATTTGCATGCATAAAGGGGAAAAATATTGGATTACAGAAAATTTGGTAACAAGTGGAAACAGACTAGGAAGTAATTGTCCAAAAGGAGAAAAATGGATTTGCTTCACAGCTGCCACCAGGTTTGGTAACCAGATTTGGTAAAAGAACAAGTGGTAAGTAAAGATACAAAGCCAGCACAGCAACCTCGCCCTATATTCACCTCACGCCAGGACCTGTATGCAAAGCTCAAACAACAGTTAAAAGAGGAAAAAACCCCAAGGTTAGGAAAAAACCTGTTTGTGGAATTGGGGGAGAGGATAGGTAAAGAACTTAACATAACCAACTGTTGGGTCTGTGGAGGAGCTTTAATGGCAGAAGAATGGCCATGGAAAGGTAGCAGCGTAGGCCCAGTAGAACTCCTTAAATCGAACCGGACAAATATAAGAGGGGGGAACCGACCTGAGGGATGGATTTTAAGTTCAACAGTGATAGGGGAAGAATGCCTCAGGCGAACTGGGAAAAACTTTCTTAATGAAGTAGGAAACACTGCCTGTAAAAGGTATAAAGTGAGTAACAAAACTTCAACGTGGTGGGTCCCAGAAAAACCAACTTGGTATTGGGCTCAGAAAAAAGGAAAAGACTGTGTATATGATAATGAAGTTGGACTCTTTCAGTGTAATGACACAAGGAAAAATCCTTATTTTGGAATCCCAGAAATATCCAAATTTTGGGAGAAAATAAATCAACAAGAAGGTGATTATTGGAAAGCACCAGATGGCTTATTTTGGATATGTGGGAAAAGGGCATACCCAAGACTCCCTTCACATTGGAAAGGGAGTTGTACACTAGGAATCATTCAACCAGGGTTTTTCCTTCTACCAGAACCAGAGGGAGATCAATTAGGAATACCTGTCTATGAAGACTTCAAAAGAAATAAAAGAGATTTGATTGGAGGATTCCAAAAATGAAAAGATGAGGAATGGCCCCCTGAACGAATATTAGAAACATATGGGCCAGCTTCCTGGGCACAAGATGGAAGTTGGGGATATCGAACCCCAATTTCCATGCTGAATCGTATCATCAGACTCCAAGCTCTTGTAGAAATCATAACCAATGAAACAGCTGGGGCTATGGAATTAATAGTCAGCCAGCAACGCCAAACCAGAGCTGCAATATATCAAAATAGGCTGGCTTTAGACTATTTACTGGCTGAAGAAGGGGGTGTATGCAGGAAGTTCAATACATCGGACTGTTGTTTAAAAATTGATGACAATGGGGACGCCGTTCTAGATATCGCCAACAATATCAGAAAAATAGCCCATGTACCAGTCCAAAAATGGGAATCAATGATGACTGCTAGCTGGTGGGATGGCATATTGGGGAAAGAATGGTGGAAGAAGCTAGGTTTCTTCCTCTTATGTTCTACAGCTGGTCTAATATTTCTCCCTTGCTTGATCCCCTGCTTTATTCAGCTAATCACCAGCGTAGTTCAAGGCATGCAAGTTGTGGCAATGCCTACAGACCCAAAGTTGGCTATGTCTGGAACGGCAAAGAAAATTATGGTATTAAAAAGACAAAGTGATATAAAAGACCCTCTCGAAGAAGCCAAATTGACCTGTGAAAAGAATGAACGAACATTAGAAGCCAAGAAAAAAGAATTATTGCTCAAGCCAAATGATTTATAAAATAGAAAAAGGGGGGATTGTTATAAACATATATTATAATATTGGCTTCTCGCAAAGTATAAAAGTAGATATTATATAATGTTAGAAATGCTTTTGCTGTGTGGATGTAGTTTTCTCTCTTTTTAGCAAGAATGTTAGCAAGTGTGAGCAAGTAAGGTAACCTCCAAGCTAACAGAGGATGAGGCCCAAGAAGCTGCTAATCAACACTTTGTCCAGGGAACAAAAGGGCCTAAAGGTTACTCCGCCCGGAGAACAGGTGGCAGCCAGGAGAGTCCGAGAGCCGTTATCACCACTCTGCCCAGAGAGACAAAGAGGCCCAAAGCTGCAATCAGCCCTGACTGTCTGGAGAATTAAGAGATCCACCCTACCATCGACTCTTACCTAGCGGGCCCAACCCCAAGAATCAAAAGAAATAAAACTGCAAGGCAGAAGACTACGCATGCTCTAAAAAGGCGGAACCAAGGAGTGGCCATGCAGAACAGCTCTGGGAAAAGTTTTAATATGAATGAAGAACAGACAGTAAAAATGGTATAAAAAGGACTCACCTCGAGCATCAGGTGTGCTCTTGGCAGAGCGCCAAGGCACCCGGCCGTTACCTCTTTGCTTTATTTTATGTGTCTCTTATTGTCTTTATATTAAACCCTTTAAATTCTCACAGGAGAGTGAACCTCGTTTTTCACAATTGAGTACCCCAGAAGTCGAGCAAGGAGAACCCAAAGAATACCCCCCCACAACCCCCCAAAAATGAGATTGAAAACTACCTAGAAATATGAGCAAAACAAGAAGAAGGTCAGTGGAGGTTACCGGATGGGAGAGAGCTACTGTCAAAGGAATATAGTAGAAAAAAATTCTAAAAAGACTGCACCAGCAAACTCATTGGGGGGCAAGAGCTCTAGCAGAACAATTTAAAAAAAAAAAAAATTTTTTTTAGATGTAAGAATTTATGAGTTAACCAAGCAGGAGGTACAAGGATGCATGACATGCCAAAAAATAAACCAGGCTAAATCTCAACGAGCAGTGTTGGGAAGTTGCCCTCCAGCCCACCGGCCTTTTAAGAAAATTCAAATAAATTTTACAGAGTTGACTAAAGTGGGGAAGTATAAAAATCTGCTAGTTTAGTAGATAAATTAACACATTGAGTAGAGGCTTTCCCAACCCCTAGAGGTACAGCCCAAACGTTATAAAAAAAATATTATTAGAAGAAATTATACCCCGATATGGCATGATAGATTATATAGACTCAGATCAGGGGACACATTTTACCTCAAAAATTATTAAGCAATTGGCTGAAGCTCTGAGAATTCAATGGGAGTATCACACTTCTTAGCACCCCCAGAGTTCGGGTCAAGTTGAAAAATAATGAATCAGACACTAAAAGCTCAATTATTTAAATTAATGCTGGAAACAAAAATGTCATGGGTAAAATGTCTCACCTTAGCCTTGTTAGTTATCCAAACCATGCCGCATTCAGAGACAGGGCTGTCACCTTTCAAAATGTTATACAGGATGCCAGTAGGACACCCTGGGATAGAGGATGGACAAATACAACCATACCTATTAGAAATTAACAGGAATCTACAGAGATTGAGAAGGCATGGACTGATGCAGCAATTCAGACAGCAGAGAGAGGCTGGACGCACGCTTCTCGAGTGAAGAAAACAGGACTTCAAGAAGAGACACCTGAGTGGGGGATCACTTCTGCCCCAGGAGACTTAAAGATTAAAAAAAAAAGAACTGCGCCGCCGGCCCAGCAAATGACTGGAAGGGATCAGATAAGTTGTAATGTAATTGGTTGTGAATGTTATCCCTTTGTCTCTTTCAAGTGTGAATATGGTAATGAAATTTGGGTTGCTCATTATCACAAAGGGGATAGGCCCAGAGGCCTGTGTACAAAGTGTTTGCAGAAGGAGCAAGACCTGACTAGCCAATACTTAACCCTTGCTACTAAAGTAGGGAAATAGGAACTAGACTCCCCTGAGTGGTATGCCATATATAAATAGGGGGTCAGGGGAAAACTGGATGCACAAGCAGAAATTCTAACAGTTGAGTGCCGGAAAACAATCAAAAGTACCTTGCGGATCAGACACAATAAAGCTCTCTAGGTGGAACGTATACAAGAGAAGGTATGCTATTCGGTCCAGCCATAGGACCCCAGAAGAATATTCCTGCTGCCAAGAAGATGGCTTACCTCGCCACTGGCTGCACTCCAGTGGACGAAGGCAAAAGCAGAGGGATACACCTATGGGGGTTCCTGATGGTTCTGAGCCTGACCATATGCCTAACACTTAATACACCACTAGAGGGTTTGTCTCCCAAGGAGGGCCAAAAAGCTGCCAGCCTTTGCGAACTGTGTCAGCAGGTCCTCCTGAAAGGACAGGAGACACATCAGAGCCCAGAGAACTGCAAGGGAAATAGCAAACATTGTGATCTGAATGGCACTCGATTTCAAATTTATGAATTAAAAGGAAAAATTAAATGCTTATCTCGAAATGCAAGGTTTAAGAAAAGGAAGTCAAAAGTTCCTCCTTTCAAAACTAGAAACCAATATTATAGGAGACAAGAGAAATATAGACCAAATGCCGGTTTCAATCAGTGACCACTGTAATCATACTGTATGGGTTGGAGGGAAGAAAAAATCTATCTTTGTAGCCTATTCCCAGATCAACAAATTATGTTATGATAATTCAAAATTAAGCATGTGCTTGATGGATGGAAAAACTTACTGGGTGGGGAAAAATTAAAGGTACAAAGATAGATCACTCCTCGACAACGAACCAGTTATACTAGACCTCCTTGAGGAAAATGATGACAGGGCATGCTTGCAATATGATAACACCTTTTGCTTTTCTAAGAACAAGGATGGCATGGATCCAGAAAACACTATGAAACAGGTAACACTAGACCTCAAGAGACAAGAATCAGAAATAAGAAAAAAGAGGATAGAACAAGAGAGACTATTGGCATTAAGCAAACATTATGACCTTCTAGAAAAGCAGTATAACGATTGGGAATGGCCAGCCCCTAACACTAACTTGTTCATAGACTTAATGCAAGAAATCACCACTGAGTTAGGTTTATCCAACTGCTGGATATGCAGTTGGATGGAAATCAGCAGAAAAATGGCCTTGGAAGGGTGAAGGCTTAGCTCCAGAACAACTTCTAAAAAGAGATAAAAATCAGTTCTCAATGACTACACAGAGGCCTGAAGGTTCAATTCTAGACCAACGAGTAATAGGAATAATTTGCATCAGCAGGGAAGATAGTGAATATACTGAGGTTGTGGGATACACCCCATGTATATCCACCCTAGCAATATATTCAAATTATAAAAGTAAAATCTGGCAACCAGAACCCCCTGCAGGATATTGGAGTCAAGAAAGAAAAGCAAATAGTGATTGGAATAGTCGAGTCAACCTTTGCTGGTTGTCATAGGTTAGCAAGCATAGTCCCGGAAGGGATATCCTTGCTAAGGGGTGCTTACAGCTTCCTCTGGGACCTGATAGAACCTATCCGCCGGCCAGTTTGAATATGGACAATTCTTTAAGCCACTTAAAGTTGTGACCGCCTCTGTGATACACACTTAAGAACAGAAAAACTCCCCCCCAAGCTCTCTCTTGTTTCCGGCGCTGGGACAGGTGGCTGCAGGCCCCGTGCAGGGGCCAGCAGGCCCGGCCAGGCCCTGCTTGGGCCAGGCCGGGCCGGGCCACAGCCAGCCTGGAGCCATGGGCCTGTTCCAGCCATGGAACCCCCCCCCACTGCCTTGCCGTGGGCGACCAGAGAGGCTCGGAACCACCCCCCCTCTCCACTGCGGCCGAGATTCAGCAAAGCGGCACCTGTGTCCGGCAGAGGTCAGGTGACCAACTGCGATAACCCACATTCCAGCTGCAAGGCCGAGGTGAGATTAACCCTTTTATTGCTGTGAAGAGCTGAAAACCTGAGGGAAGAGAGAGAGGAGATGCTTAAAGCTGAAAGTCTGTTGTGAAGCTATGATATATCAGAGTATCCCGTTGTAATTTCATGAAGATATGGGGGGTGGAGTGTTCAACTCGTAAGCAATAGGCAGATGCTGACACAGCTGTAATTTCATGAGAAGTTTGGACAGGGAGAGATGAACCAGATGAGGACTTTTGCTCCAAATGGGAAAGGAGAAAACCTCAGTTCCTAGAGATGCTCCCAGAGATAGTCCTAACGATGAAGATGAGGAAGACCCTTTGCTCCCAGGGAAGGAGAAGGGCCTCTGTTTTTTGTTTCTGAATGGCTCAACCTTAAAATTGTACCCCAAAAAACTTTCAAGAGTGGACCCTCGAAAGCAGTTGCGGGAAAAGCTGCAAGTCGGGGGAAGGGACTCACATCGCGAGCAGAGAGACTTCTCTTCCTAAATGGACTGAACAATATTTGCAAGTGGGTGGCTGTCTCATTGTGATACTGTTTTCATAGCATGAGCAAGAAGAGACTTCTCTTTCTAAATGGACTGAACAAGGTTATTATAGAAGTGGTAAACAGACTGAACATCTTAAGGGTTGTCTTTACATTGTCAGTGGGAGAAGGGAAGAAGGTGGGGGGAGGAGGAGAGTTCTGAAGGTGGTATAATTTTCTTTTTTCTTTTCTTTTCTTCTTTTAGGTCTGTTAATAAACTTCTTTATATTCATTCAAGTTGGTGCCTGCTTTGCATTTCTCCTAATTCTTATCTCACAGAAGATAAACAGTAATGAGTATTTTAGACCAAACCACTACACTGGTACAAACAATCTGGAGCTAACCCTTACCAATCCTTAGAAGACTTAAAAGAATATTGGAGAGAACCAGAAAATACGAGAATAAAATGGAAAGCCCCTGATGGTATATATGGATATGTGGCAAAAAGGCATACAGCGAACTGCCCAGTAAATGGAAAGGTTCATGCACTCTAGGTATGATTCGACCTTCTTTCTTTATACTCCCCAGATCAGAAAGTGGCCTGTTAGGCGCTCCCTTGTACGAAACCTTAAGCCGAAAGAAAAGGGGGATAAAGAAAACACTGCCTATAGCAGGTGGGTGTCAAAAATGGGGTGAAGAAAAATGGCTCGCAGAAAGAATAATCCAATATTATGGCCCAGCAACATGGGCACAGGATGGGAGCTGGGGGTATAGAACCCCTGTATATTTACTCAATCAACTCATAAGGCTCCAAGCTGTAGTAGAAGTGGTTTCAAATCATACCTCGGATGCACTAGAACTGTTAGCTAAACAACATTCTCAGATGCGTGCCTTTGTATACCAGAACCGAATTGCATTAGACTATTTGTTAGCTGAGGAAGGGGGAGTCTGTGGGAAGTTCAATGAATCAGAATGCTGCATAGAAATTGATGACTATGGAGAGACCATCAGGGACCTTGCAGCTGAGATCAAAAAGGTGGCACATGTTCCAGTCCAAAAATGGAATTCCATCTCACAAGCATCTTGGTGGGAACAATTATTTGATGGTACATGGTGGAAGAAGGCAGCATTTTTCATACTTTGTTCAGTGGCCGGGGTGATATTCATATCCTGCATGATATCATGTTTTATTAGATTAATACACTCAGTAGTACAAGGCATACAAATAGCTGCAATGCCCATGGACCCGGAACTAGCTGCTGGAGGATTAGGCAAAAACAATAAAATCTCTAAAATCATGGAATTAAAAGAAGGAGAAGCAAATAGTAAAGCTGCTGAGGTTCTGATAAAGTTTGAAAAGCAGATAAAGGAGGAAAAGCTAGAGTTACAAGAAAAACTAAATAGCTATGACTAAAAGGAATTCTTTTGTTTGAATATTCATACCTTTATATTTGTAGTATTTGATGATACTATTTCTATTTTTAGTAACAAAAAGTAGCATGGATTAATGTTTCCATATAAAAAGGAGGGGAATTGTTATAAATAAAGTATGTAACTCGTGCTATTATATATAAAACTGGAATGTAATCAGACCATGTAGAGACAGAGTTTCAAAATCCCTCCACCAGCCTGGCTGAGAGAAAAATCCCACAACACTAAAAGTATTTCTTTCACAATAAGTGAGGATTCCACCTAGGTGGGGTTGGATCTTATCACTGGGACATTTGCACCATGACGACTTGATCACCACACTCTGATATCTACATCGCATCTGATAAGGAATCGGACATTCCGGGAACTAAGAATAACTGTTCCAGGAACCAGAGATGGCCCATCCATCAGCAGAAATAGCCCACTCATCACCCAGGATGGACAATTCATCAGACCCAGGAAAGGCTTTGTGCGGCCCAACTCCGGGACAGGAAAACTTCATGAATACGAGAAGAATAGAATTAATTCGGACTCTGCCCAAAAACTGTATAAGAAGGGACCAGCCAAAGCAGCATTCTTGGGAGGTCTGGTGCGATAGAGATCAGATCTGTGCGTGTTCACCCAGCTCCCACCCTGGGCTTGGTGCTGCTTTTCTCGATCGTGGCTTTTGAAACCGATATTTCGGTCCCATAATAAATGTCATTTCTTTATAAATTTTGATTGGGCAATTTTGTTTATCTCAAGAGGTTCCTCAAAACTTGTCCAGATGGCACTTGATATAAGCTTGGCCTTATTTCCCACTTAGGTGTGATTCTTGGTACATTCCTTGGATCATTTGGGTCTTCCCAGTTCATTACCACCCAGTCCTCGCTTAAAAGTCAACTTGATATCACCTGGCTTAGATGTTATAGCCCACTCCTTAGGTTCTTCCACAAGTCCTTTAATTTGTCTGGCATCGCTGTTGCAAGCAGGGAACGGCGAAAATCACGACATAAGTCCAGGTGAGATGATATGGCCGAAGCAACCTCGTTTAATCACCCATACCTTTTATAGCATGGTTAGCAAAAGAGAAATTACATGATTGGCCTATTGACCCACAACCTCTCAAGGTGATAGGTTGAGCAGTAAGACACCCATTTCCAAATATTATTCTCACAAGACTGAAAACAATTCCACAGTTCTCACAACAACCTGCAGGTGTAGAAATGGTTTACATTCTCTCAAACTGTTGTCCATCCAGTTCGCATGAGAACGAAAGCTTTCACAGAGAAGCTGTGAGAAGCTGGATTTCTCTAACTGCTCTCTCATGAGAAAGAAGAGTTTCACGGGAAAATTCCTCTGCTAGCCCTTGCTAGCATCCACAGGCTGGCGTGGATCCACCCTCTTTCCCTGGTTCGGATCTCTGCCTCAGTTGTCAGTAGTACCTGAAAAGTATCTTCCCATTGTGGAGTTAAAGATTGCTCTTTCCATGTGTTTACTAGTACCCATTCCCCTGGATGGATATTATGGATTTTAAATTCTAAAGGTGTGATTTGAGGGATCATCCCTTTAAACCTCATATTTTCAAGCGTTCTTGCAATTATGGTGACATATTTTCTATCACTCATTTCCCCTACTTCATAAGTAGCAGTTTCATGTTGGGTGGTCAGAAAGGATAATCCAAACATCATCTCATAGGGTGACACTCCCAGGTCTGACCTGGGTTGTGTTCAGACCCTTAACAGGGCCAAAGGTAAACATTTTACCCATGACATTTGTGTTTCAATCATTAATTTTGTTAAAGTTCTCTTTAAAGTCTGGTTCATCCTCTCTACCCGGCCAGAACTTTGTGGATGCCATGGGGTATGTAATTCCCATTTTATTCCCGAGGCTTGAGTTATTTGCTGTAAAACTCTTGAAGTAAAATGTGTTCCCCTATCTGAGTCTATTCTATTAACCATTCCATACCTGGGAATAATTTGTTCCAAAAAGGTTTTTGTTCCAGTTTGGCCAAATCTAGAAATATATCCTCTGAGAGAAGGCAGGCTATAACCATCCCTCCCCCACCAGTTTTGGGGGAAAAAAAAAAAATTTCCTCAAAGGAAATTGAAAGAGATAAAAACTATTTATTTAACAAGCACACAGAAAAAGGATAATGATGCTAAATCATAAAACCTCTCGATCTGCTGAGAGAAACCTGGGAAAATGTCAGAGTCCTCCCATAGATCTCTCTCTCCCCCTCCTTGGAGCTGGGATGGGGTGGTGGGCCCACCTCCAGGGCCAAGGCCTTGGTGGAAATTCCTCCTGATGTATTCTGATGTTGAAACAGTCCAGCAGAGAGAAAAGGGAAAAAAATGAAGTCCCAGGAAAACAAAAGTTCAACTCTCTAAAGGAAAAGGAGCTGCGGGAAAAAAACCTACCAAAAACTGGCTGGAAAGAAAAGCAAGCCGGGTGCTTCTTTTCCCTCTCGCTCTCCTGCCGCAGCTGAAAAAAAGTCGCTATCTCTGTGTGACCTTGAACAAGCTGCAAACTGCTTTGGAAAAGTTTTTGCTCAGTTTTTCCTTCCCCCTCTCAGGCTCAGTTTAAAGGCATAGAAGGGCACAAAAATTAATGTCTGGGCATAGGACAGCTGTTGGGGTCTCCTCCCCCGCCATGTAGCCCTGAGGGAGGCACGGGGTTTCCCTGCCCCTGCTCAGCCTCGTTCCCCATTGGTTGGTTTGTGTTCCCCTGCGCGGGCAAAGCAGCTCGGGTCCTGTGACTGTAGCAGAGTTCCTCGGCAGAGCCCGGCCATGCGGCTGGGGAAATAAACATCTCTGAAACATCTAGCAAGAATCCGTCCGTATATATTTCTTTTCCACGGGACTCCTGGTTGGATAAAGGTGTTGCAGTATCCCCACTGCAACAGACAGCGATATGGGATACACATCATAAAGTCACCCCAAGACAGTTTTACATACCACATTAGCTGTAGCTCTGACAGTGGGAACGGCTTCTACCCAATGAGTTAAATGGTCTATTATTGCTAATAAAAACTTCCACCTGTGCACTTGGGGAAGTTCAGTAAAGTCCACTTGGATACTTTGAAACAGTCGCAGAGATAACTCGCCGCCTCCTGGTGTTTTCTCATTACCTTTTTATTTACCTTTTGGCAAGTTATACATTTCTCAGTTACTTGCTTTGCCAATCCAAAGATCCCAATGCACCCATAATTCCTTAAAAAGTGATCACACAGAGCTTGAGTACCCTAATGAGTTTTTTGATGCATGTCTTCGAATATTTTTCTAGTAAGTGGCTTATTAAGTAACTGCCTCCAATCAGGGAGTTTCGATTTCCCAGATTGATCTTGCTCTCCCCCTATCTTACTTAATTATTTTTCTTCTGCTTCACTAAATTTTGGAACTTCCAATTCTTCCTTGTCTGGGGTCAAAATTAACAACCTTTTTGGCCCCATTTTCTGCTGCATCTCTAGCCTCTTGATCTGCCAAATTATTCCCTCCTATTTCTGAGGTCGTTCTCCTTTGGTGTCCTTTAACATGTACTACAGCTATTTCTTCAGGCAATTTTAATGCCTCTAAAACCTCTAAAATGAGTCCCTCGTATCAGTCCCTTTCCTTTTGAATTAAGTAATCCCCTTTCTTCCCATTTTTTTCCAAAGGTGTGTACTACCCCAAAGGCATACTTTGAATCAGTATATATGGTTCCTTTCTTTTGTGCCAAATATTCCATTGCTCTTTTTAGAGTGTATAATTCACAAGATTGAACCGACCAATTTGAAGGCAATTTCCCTTTTTCAATGGTCTGCATATTTTTCCCATCAACTAAGGCATCTCCTGACATCCTTTTTCCTTGTAAGCATCTAGATGAACCATCAACATATATTTTTTCCCCTTCTGGGAGGGCCTGTTCTGCTAGATCTTCCCGAATTTTAGTTTGGTATTGTATAATTTCTAAACAATTATGTGTTAAGTTACTCTTTGGTTCTCCATATAAAAATTGAGCTGGATTCAAACTTTTGTTTACTTCTAGTGTCAAGTCATCACTATCTATCAGAACTGCTTCATATTTTAACATCCTAGAATCTGTTAACCATTTTTCAGCTTTTTGATTTAACACATTTTGGACTGGGGTGACTTTATGATGTGTATCCCCTATCACTGCTCTATGCACAGAAATTAACTTTGTGCCTTTCTGTGCCTTTAAACCAAGCCTGAGAGGGGGTAGAGGAAAAAAACTGAGCGAACTCTTCAAAGCAGTTGTTCAAGGACACACATACACACTCCTCTGCTTCTAACAGCAGCAAGAGCAGAGGAAGCGCCCTTCTTGCTTTTCAGACAGCTTTCGGCTCCTTTCCTTGGGAGGGAGACGGACAGTTGAACTTTGTTTTCCTGGGACTTCGGTTTTTTCCCTTCTTCTGTTTTGGACTGTTTCAACATCAGAACACATCAGGAGAGTTCATCATCAAGGCCCCGGAGGTGGGCCCACGACCCAGCTCCAAGGAGAGGGAGAGAGACTACGGAAGGACTCTGAAATTTTCCCAGGTTTCTCTCCACAGTGAGAGGTTTTATTATTTAGCATTATTATCCTTTTCCTGTGTGTTTGTTAAATAAATAGTTTTTATCTCTTTCACTTTCCTCTGAGGAAAATTTTTTTTTTCCCAAACCTGGTGGGGGTGGTTGTAACCTGCCTTCTATCAGAGGATATTTTTCCTCCAAATTTGTCCAAACTGGCACAATGAGGTGTACACACAATTAGTTTACTCCCAAAAGTAAGCTTACAGCTCTCTTCTACCAGAATAGCCGTAGCTGCTTTAGCTTGAATACATACTGGCCAGCCATGGCTCACTGGATCCAGCAATTTAGATAAATAAGCTACTGGCCTTTTCACTCCTCCCCATTCCTGGGCTAAAACTCCATGAGCCACTCAATTTTCCACATTCACATACAGATGAAAGGGTTTTTCTAATGAGGGTAAGCTCTAAGCTGGTACCAAGGCCAATTTCAACTTCAGTTCTTCTAATTTATTATCATCTTCCCTGGTCCACTTTATATTGTCTCCCTCTGTCAATTTTTCATATAAAAATTTTGCTGCCTGTGTATACCCTTTGATCAATAGTCTACAATATCCCAATAATCTAAGCAGTCTTCTAACTTCCTTCTTTGAAGAAGGAGGGGGAAGAGATAAAATCCCTGCAACCCTCTCAGGATTTAGCTTTAGGCTGCCTTTACTTATTAAGTGACCAAGATACTTCACTTCCAATTCTGCAAATTGTAGTTTCCCTTTTGATACCCTTAATCCTTTTTCCCCAAGAAAATTCAATAGTTTTATAGTAGCCTCCCATCTTGGTTTGAAAGACAGGTGTCTGCCAAGGAAGGCATGAGTCTCCCTTGAAATGAAAAGAAATTGCAACTCCTTTCCCTGCAAATTATTATAATTTTGAAATTAAGGGACTTTCAGGCAAAGATATGAGGATCAGGAATAACAGTTCTTTACTATTATATATCTATATATGTATAACAAGGCAAACAAACAGCAATAACTATGGCAGTAACAGCAAACAGAACCACAAACCCAGTGCCAGCCTTCTCACTGTCAGGCCCTTTCCCCTTCGGTGCAGTTCCGCTCGCAGCCGGCAGGGGCTCTGGCGGCTCCCGGTGAGCAGGGCAGGTGTGATGGTTCCCCCACGGCTGCAGGGGGTGCTCCGGAGCGAGCTCAGGGAGCACACAGCACTGGTGGCCTGGGATCCCAGGAAGAGATGGAACAAAGGCTTCACAAACCCCCTGGGCAGCTAATCCCGGTGCCTGTCCGGACCCTCGGGAACAGCAGGCTGGAACAGCAGGGACGAGCACAAATCCTGGGTGGCAGACGAGATGTATCCAAACTCCGAAGCTGCAGTGGGACCCCCAGGAGGTCTGGGCAGGCAGGGCGAGCAGGGCTACAGAGTAGCGAAGGCTTGAAGCAATGGCGGGGGCAGGGCGGCCGCAGTCCGGCTCCCAGCAGGGCAGGGAAAGCCAGGCTTGGGAATCCCGGGGTTTCTCTGGTAGAAAGAAGGCAGTCGAAAAAGCAGAAGCCTGCCGTGCTGACGAATTCCTTCCAGCCTCTCTCTCCGTCCAAACGCCGGGAACTCACAGCCCACAAGCCCAGGTGAAAGAGAGTAGCCAAATGGACCCCTCTCTCTGTGGCCAGGTCTTTTGTTTTTCTTAAGCACCCAGTAGTTTGTCCCCCCGGGCAACATGTATGGGGAAAATTCTTTAAGAGAAAAAGAAAACAGAAGGAGAACTCCTAAAACCCCAACAACTGTCTATGGGTGTTTCTCTTCTTTCAGTTTTGTTTGTCTGTTTTAAGTAGTAAATTGCCTTCATCACATTCTTCACCTACAACTGATATTGCAGAATGTGCTATAAATAGGAGGCATGAGGCAAAGTTAAAATACTCTCTTAAGACATATGGCATGAGATTCGACAGCACATAAGTTTGACAGTTGGTAGAAGGCTTTTTTGTATTTTATTCATGTCTTATCTGCAGTCCATGGCTACCTTTTTGTTTAGGAAGGGGGATCCAATCATTTCTCATGTAGCATTTGCTTGTGTTTTGTCAAGATTCTTTAATTCACTAATTAGAAAATCTAAAATGTTTAGCCAGATTATAATAATTTTGAAGCCTTCTGAGGCAGAGCTGGGAAGGTTAGTCCATATTTGTAGGATTTCAAATATCTATAAATTCTTATACCAACTCTCAGGATAATGTTAGTTGAGCCAAATTATACATCTATAAGACCTTAGCTACAACATTTTTCAGTAAAAAGACAAAACAAGTTAGACAAAAGTTAAACTCAAGAATATGTAGAATGTTTTAACTTCTATTTGATCTCTCACCAAGTCACTTGCAATGAAAATGCAAACAAATTACAAACATTAACCAACTGACAATGCAAACAATTATGGTGACACTTTAAATATCATTGGTTTTCATGCAGCTCCATCTCATGTGTTGGTAGGTTCTTATAAAAGAGAAGTGAAAATTTGGCCCACTAGACTGATTATTAAAAAAGAAGTAGAACTTTTGGGGCTAACACAAAATGACAGTGAAGCAATGGTTATGACATTTAGATGTGATTTTGCTGCTTGCACTTTCTCTGCCCTCAAACTGCTTTCTTTATCTTTGATGCCAGGATGTTTGACATTCCTAGAAAAGAGAAAAGAAACAAACTTCCCCGAAAAAAAATATGAAAAATATGTCTGAGTGAAACAAGTTGTTAATTGCAATAACTTATTCAAGTGGCATTTTAGCTTTTATTCTATGAAGTGCTTGTTACACCACTTTTGTTGTTTCCCACAGGTTTTCAGTGGGGTTTCCTCCAGTTGCTTGTTCAGTGGAGGGAGTGAGACTGCTTTTAAAAGTTTTGCGAGAGTTGCAGTGTGTGAATCAGGCATTTGAATTGCTTTTTTTTTTCTTTTTTTTTCTTTTTTTTCTTTTTTTTTCTTTTCTTCATTGGACACTTAGGACAGGCATTTTCTCTTAAAGTTTCTCTATAGCCCCCACAGATGAGGCTGCATGACAAATACCTAGGCCTGCATAGGGACAACACTATCTCTACAAGGCTGTAGCTGCAGAATTGGCTTCAGGATTAGAATATGCCCATTCTAGTTCTCCACAATAAACCACAGACTGGTGGGGGGGTTCCCCACAAAATCGGAGCTCTATATTGGCCTCAGGACTGAAACCTGCCAATTTTGGCTTTTCACAACAAAACAAAAAGGCACAGGGGCATGGGTCCCCTCCAAACAGGAGTCTTACAGCTCCACACAAAACACCAAGCAGAAAAGGGAACTAAACACCCAAATCTATTAACCACAATGTCCACAATTTTTACAACTTCTGCCATCACCTTTGCCTTTGCTTTTGCCTTTTCTTCATCCCTTCTTTTTTAACCAGTTCCTCTCAAATTTCTCACTATTCTCTGCCACTCTCCCCTCACTCTAACATTATCTACACCTTCATTTTATGCCAAGTTCTTTATTCCTGCTCTTTCTAGTCTCCTACCAAGCTCTCTCCTCTGGCAGCTTGGGCACTACCCACTCCTTGTAGTAGAAGAACAATATCACTTTCTCTCACAGTTCTTTCCCAGTTTTCTTCCCGAACCTCCCAAACCTCAGGTACCAAATGTGACTTCCTGCACACAAACTTTAAAATCTCAGGCTCAAAATCAACTTCTCTAGAGTGCCTCCGATAACACTGAGAGCATAAGCTCTGCTGCCTGGCAGAAGAGCAGTACCACCTCTTCTTACAAATTTTACACTGTATTAGTACCCATGCAACATGCCACCCTCTCGCTGAATGAAAAATTCTAATGCATCCACAAAAACAAGTTATTCCATGTATTCTTTCAAAACCTAAATCCTCTGCCGCTGGTTGTTCCCAATCTAAAGCCACTAATCTTCCTGCAGGAGTTCTATATATTCCCTCTAAAGGAACTCATTCGCCTCTTCTCTCCATGCAGTGTTCTATCAAATTTACAAATTCCCAAGAATCAAGACCAAACCACGGAGGGGAAGGGATTCTTCTAACCTCTCGTCTAGCCACGATTCTAATTCTATTAGCACCGAAATCAATAATCTAGCACCGCTCCAAACAAATGCTTCAATACTAAATACTCAAACAACACACGACAACATACACATCTCCTATTTACAAACAAATAGGCGAGCTAATCCACAGCCACATACACATAAAAGCAGTTGTCTTGGGGTGACTTTATGATGTGTATCCCATATTGCTGCCCTATGCCCAGAAATTAATTTTTGTGCCTTTCTATGCCTCTAAACTGAGCCTGAGAGGGGGAAGGAAAAACTGAGCAAAACTTTTCCAAAGCAGTTTGCAGCTTGTTCAAGGTCACACACAGATAGCGACTTTTTTTCCAGCTGCGGCAGGGGAGTGAGGAGGCACCCGGCTTGTGGCTTCCCGGTCAGCTTCTGGCCAGTTTCAGCTTCTTTTTCTCCGAAGAGAGACTGAGAGTTGAACTTTTTTCCTTCCCTGGAATTTCAGATTTTTTCCCTTTTTCTGTGGACTGCTTCAATATCAGAACACATCGGGAGGACTTTCCACCGAGCACAGAGGGCCTGGCCCTGGGCCAAGCCCCAGATCCGAGGAGACCAAAGGGAGGACTCTAACACTTTTCCCAGGTTTTTTCTCCACAGGGAGAGATTTTATTATGTAGCATTTTTTTCCTTTTCCCATGTGTTTGTTAAATAAATAGTTTTTATCTCCTTCACTTCCCTTCGAGGAAAATTTATTTTCCCTGAACCTGGTGGGGGAGGGGTGGTGACCTGCCTTGTCTCAGAGGATATATTTCTAAATTTGGCCAAACCAGCACAGCAGTCCAACAACAACCAATATCCACACAGACATATAAGGAACCCAACAACACTCAAACCAGCTACTAGTAGCCAAAATATTCATAAGGCTCACTTGTAATAACTTCAGGATCCTGCTTATATTTTCCCCAATACAATCATCAACACGTTCCAGTGGAAACCCCCCTGGAATCACCCAATCAGCTCTCAGGATCTCTAGCAGCCACTCTATCAGTCGGTGACTCCCCCTTGCCAGCTCCCGTAGCTGGCTGCCCCTGCTGGCTCCGGTAGCCAGCCGCTTGCAATCTCCAACTTTGCCCACACAGGGACTATGCTGTGCGCCAGATGTCTCTGCGCCGCTTACCGGAAGCCCTGGCCACATGTACGACTTTCAGGCACCCTAAATCCAGAACATATCGTTTTATCCGCAGTCCCAGCAGGTTGTTGTCTGCCCCTACAGTGAGTGAGCTGAGAGACGGAGTTCCTCCAGGAAAAGCCCTGGGACCCGCCTAGGATGTCCGCTCCTCAGCTGATCCTGCAGCTGGACAGTTTCTCCTGCCTGGCTCACCAAAATTATATGCAGAAAAGACTCCACTACTGGAATAAGTAGTAAAGTAGGTATGTTTATTCCAGCACTGGGACGCATGGGGGCTAGTTCCTCCAAAGTCATGCGTGCGGACAGCTGCATTCAGCTTGGTATATATTGGGTTACAAACTCCATATTCATTAAGTTTCCCAATATGCCTATACATATTCATTACCTAGCCCCACCTAGCCTTGCCTCATATTACAATGAGCCCAAAAGTCATTTACATCCGCGTTGCGCTTGCGCAGTGTTGTCTGGTGGTTGTGGGCAGGGGTCGCTGGCATGAAGTGAAAGGTCTTCCTCATTCTGAACTTTTCACCTTGCTTTCCTGTGCATGCTCTTTATGTCCCTGGCCCAAGTCCAAACTTCAAGGCTGGTTTAAGTTAGTTTTAGGTTCGAAAACAGGATCTTTGGTCAAGAAGATCAAGATTCCTTCCCTTTATCAATAGTCTCATATCTTCTCATTCTGCTTTGGTAGGCACAATAAGTGTTGAGCAAGCTGTGTGCATTATTTTTAACAAACAACTTCTTAGCAAATCATTTAACCTCTGCATCCCCCTCCTCCCCCCGATTCAATACATATAGCATCCATTTTAACATTTGCAGAAAGCCAATATTATAATATGTGTCTATCACAAGGCTGACATTGGCCTATCCAAGAGCAATGCATCAACAGCAGCACAGGCTATGGGAATCACCCTTTCTGAGCATCCCTCCAATACAGGTTCCATGCCCATTTTTATCAGCTTCATTATGTTTATTTCTGTACTTTCCATATGGGCACATACATATGGTCTGTTTAAACAAGTTTGCAGGGTTAATTAGAAAGCAGTTCTTTACTGGTCATTTAATATTTTACACTTCTGGAGTAATTTTCACCTGCAGAGATTGCAAAGGCAAGTGCTGGTGGCCTAGCTGTACTTCAGGGAAAGGGATGTGCCCAAGATCACCTAGACTACCCATGACAGGGCCAAAAAATTATATTATTGACTCCTGGACCCCATTCCTGTTCTCTATCCCTTCACAGCATACATAACATTATACTTTTTGTCACTCTGTTTATGACAATAAAGAAATTGCAGTCATCACTGGTGAGACAAGAGGAACCACAAAGGGAAAAAAAACCCTAAAAACATTTATACCCGCCTGGAAAGTTTTAAAAATTTTAAAAGTGTAATGCATGGATTAATGGGCATGTCCAATGTGTCTTTCATTGGCAAATACAGGAATAAGAAGAAACTATTTTTACCCTATCAATTTACCATATGTATCACAGTGGGAAAGGGATTGAAGTCTACTAAGGAAGAAAGGAAATTGGCCTTGATGTACATGAGGTCACTCTGGAGGCTGGTGAATGAGATTTTAAACTAAAAGTATTTCTCAAATTCCATTTTTCAGGATACAGAAGCAACCATTTTAAAAGCAGTGGGATTTCCTTGTGCATGCAGCAGACCCAGATGTTGATGCTGTTCTCCTTTGGCCTCCTCCTCTGTCACCCCAAGGCCAGAGGGCTGTGCCCTGGGCTTCACTCAGCTCACCCCACCTCTGAAACTGCCTTGGCTGCAGCATCATCAACTGCAGAATTTAATGAGCATCTTCTGCTGTTAACTATTTGGAGGTGAAGTGAGAAGTCCCCTTCCCCTCCAACACCTTCCTCAGACTCAGAACAGTTTCAGAACAAACCATCCTGAATTATTCTTTCTGACACCAGCAAATTATGTTCTTCCCCTCCTCATTTTTTTCATACTATTAATCCAGATTTTAAGCAGATTTTGGGCCTAGATTAGATAAGTATAGTTTCATTAACATTTAATAAGGCTGCCCCAAAATCTCATCCCTTTCTAACTAATTTAGATCCAGATTTTGCAAATACCATGCCCATTTGAAGACTCCCTGACCTGCTCACATGAATATTTGCACCACTGGGCTTTAAAATTATCCCTGCACTCCTGCCAGCACCAAAGGCAGGGGTTCATGACAGGCACCCCAGGGATGCCCTGCCTGCATGGTGTGTTAGTTTTATGTGGTTTATGGTTGGTATTGCATTTAGTTGGGTGCAATTGTTTTAGAATTGGATTAGCTTATAGCATCCATGATTTGAGTCTTCACTTCTCCTTCCAATGTGATTACTGACTTACTGAGTGACCCTGAAGCAACTTATCCACCTGCACATATGAAAAAGGAGCTACTCCTCCGTGGGAATGCATGTGGGATGGGGACCCTTAGGGGCTTCTGCCCTGCCAAACCTGGTGCTAGGAAGTCTGGCTGGACTTCCCAGCTCTGCCACAGAGCACAGCGGGGCTGGTAGAGCTGCACAGCCTCTTGGTGGCTCAGTTTCCCCATCCTCTGCAGGTCCAGAGTTGGAATGTGGGATCTGCGGAGCTCCCAGGGTGCAAGGGATTATTACTGTGAAAAATGAGGTTCACTCTTTGTAAAATTTTAAGAAAAGTTTAATAAAAGGGACAATTAGGAGACAATAGCAAAAAGGGTATTACGGCCGGGTGCTTTTGCAGAGATCCAAAGGCACACTTCTACATCCAAAAGATCCTCTTTAAAAGTACATCTCTTATTGCATATTCACCACAATCATGCATGATTCATAAATTCTTTGGAGTTTCTATGTATCATCCCATCAGCCTTATCTTCCTCCTTGGCTCCATTCCGTCTCTGCTCCCTCCATAAATTCTTCTCTCTGGTTTTGGGGTTTCTTCTTTGTGGGAGACAGAGGAGTAGAAACTCCTGCAATTAAAGGAGGCTTTGATTTACAACCCTGGAAGAGACTAGGTCTGGCTTAATTGACAAAGATTTGTGGACTTTAAGCAACAGGATTACAAACTTGTGTTCCTATCATTATAAGTAAAATTGTACACTGGGTGTTTTGGTGAAGGGTTTTAAAATATAATAGTGTGATTTTATATAGTTTAAGTTAAGAATTTAGATGGTATAAGAGAGACATCTGTGTGTACGTGACATGAGAAGTTATTGGTCAAAACATAAGCTGCATTGCAGTGAGAAGTCCCACAGGTGATAGGTCATTAATCTAAAACAAAGTGTCGTTTTAAGTATCTATTGGATTAGAAAGTTATAAATTACGATGTAACCCTAAATCTTGTGACTAGTCGCCATTACTCGGAGGTGTTGTAAAATCTCACGCCTGGACTGATGTGTTTGTTATTTTAAACAATAAATTCGTGTAGTTGCATAGTCCCATCCCTGAAAAGTTATTTTCCTCCGACACGTGAAGCGCGAGAAACGGACAAGAGGTGCCCCGACACTTCTTCTCTGATAAGATACTCCAGGAATGTGAAGACTTTCTCTGCCTATCTTTTCTAAATTGACTACCTAAACAATAGACATTCTATATCATGTATGACATTACAGAATCTAAGTAAAGTTTTTCTAACATTAAGGAACATGCAAAAAGCCAACATCACAATACATTCATAACAATACCTCACTTTTCCTTTTTTTACAGATCATTTTGCTTGAGCAGTATCCCTTGTTTTCTAGCCTTTATTATTTGCTCCTTTTTTTCACAAATCAATCTTGCTTCTTCAAAGGGATCTGATATCATTTTGCTTCTTTAACACCATGATCTTTTGTGTCATTCCAGATGTAGCTAATTTTGGTTCCACAGGCATTGGTACAATTTGCATGCCTTGGACCACAGTAGATATTAATCGAATAAAACAGGCGATCAGGCAAGGGAGAAATATCAAGCCTGCGGTGGCACATAAAAGGAAGAAACCTAGCTTCTTTGACCATTCTATTCCCAATACATTATCCCACCGGCTAAGTTATAGTGCCGATTCCCACTTTTGGACCGGTACAATGGCTATTTTTCTGATATTTTTGGCTATATCTAGGACGGCATCCCCATGGTCATCTATCTTCAAACAACAGTCTGATGTATTAAATTTTCCACAAACACCTCCTTCTTCAGCCAACAGATAGTCTAAAGCAAACCTATTCTAATATACCGCAGCTCTTGTTTGGCTTTGTTGGCTAGCTAGTAATTCCAATGCCTGACCAGTTTGGTTCGTTACTATTTCTACAACTGCCTGGAGTCTTATAATCTGATTTAGCATGTAAATTGGGGTTTGATACCCCCAACTCCCATCTTGTGCCCAGGTGGCTGGCCCATACATTTCAATTACGGGCTCAGCGGGCCATTCTTCGTCTCTCTATTTTTGAGATCCTCCAATCAATTCTCTTATTTCTTTTTAGATCCTTATACACTGGTATTCTTTGTTGCTCTCCATCTGGCTCTGGTAAAAGAAAGAATCCTGGGTGTAGGATTCTCAGGGTACAACTCTCTTTCCACTGAGAGGGGAGCTTTGCATATGCCCTTTTTCCACATATCCAAAATAGGCCATCTGGTGCCTTCCAGTAATCAAATTTTTGTTGATTTATATTTTCCCAAAATTTTGAAATGTCTGGGATCCCAAAATAAGGATTTTTGTTTGTATCATTGCATTGAAAGAGTTTGACCTTATTATTGTACTTACAATTCTTTTCCTTTGTTTTTTCCTGAGTCTAATACAGAGCTGGTTTCTCAGGGACCCACCATGTAAAAGTTCCATTACTGACCTTATATCTCTTACAGGGAGTATTTCCTACTTTGTTAAGGAAATTGTTCCCGGTACGCCAGAGACACTCCTATCACTGTTGAACTCAGTACCCACCCTTCTGGACTGTTTTCTCCCCTTATCCTTGTCAGATTCCACTTAAGGAGTTCTGTTGGGCTTAAGCTACTGCCTTTCCATGGCCATTCCTCTGTCATCAGAGGCCCTCCACAGACCCAACAGTTGGTTACATTAAGCTCTTTACCTATTCTTTCCCCTAATTCCACAAGCAGGTGTTTTCCAAATTTAGAGATTTCATTTTCTAATTGTTGAGTTTCACATACATGTCTTGAATTGGGGTCGATATAGAGTTAGATTGCTGTGCTAGCTTTACTTTCTTGTTTACCAGTTGTTCTTTTACTAAGCCTGAGACTTTACTCCCAACAATATATGTGAAACAAATCCATCTTTCCCCTTTTGGACATTTACTTCCTAACCTGCTACCACTTGTTCCTAAGTTTTCTGCAATCCAGTATTTTTTCCCATTTTGTATACAGTTTTTCTATTTTGGATGGGTTGTAACAGTGACTGTTGACATGGGTATGTGCAATGAAAAAGGAACCTTGGTGTTTTTCCATAGACAGCTTTCAGTAACACCTATGGCATGGCTTTGTCGGTATCCCCAGAGGGAAGAGACAAAAAAGGAGTGACAGATAAAGGAATAACTGAGGTCCAATATGGCTTATACCTCCACCTCCCATGCCTATGAGTTTGCTACCCACAGCCGGGGTATATGATCTTCTTGGTAGCAAGTACAGTGGTAATTTGGTCTTGCCCTCTATGTCCTCGTCACTTCCTGTTCGCTAATTTCCAGGCAAATTGCTTTTGACACTTCTTAATTGTAACTTCCCACCATTCCTCAGGTATCTCCCATTCAACAGGCACTAGTAATTCCCATCCACAAAGCAAGGTTACTATTTCAGCTGTTCTTTGCTCTACCTGGATGGGGAATAGATTTGGGGTTCAATACTTCATGCAGTGAGAGTGTCGTTTTAGTGAACTACAATACCAATAATTTTTACAGTCTAGACATTTACATTTCACCCAGCTAGCATGTCCAGTATTGGGATGAATCAGACAGGAGACAGGGTATATGGTATGGCACTGTTGGAAGTGGCAATTCCTCCTCTTTTTTTTTAATAAGTCACAGGCTAAGGCCAGAATATGAGAACTCTCAGACCGAAATAGTCCTGATCCTCCTGTTTGGAGTGGAAGTATTCCTCCCCAAGGCGGGTATCGGAGGTGTCTCAGGACTTGTCCAGGCAACACTTGAAACCACTGATATAAGCTTGGCCTTATTTCCCAATCAGGTGTGATTCTTGGTGTATCTCTTGGATCGTTTGGGCCTTCCCAGTGAATTTCCACCCAGTTCCTGCTTAAGAGTTAACTTGGTATCACCAGACTTAGATGTTATAGTCCACTCCTTAGGTTCTTCCACAGGTCCTTTGATTCCGCTGGCATGGATCCACCCTCGCTCCTTGGTCCGGATTGCTGCCTCAGTCATCAGTAGCACCTGAAAAGGACCTTCCCCTTGTGGAGTTCAGATTCCTTTGAAAGTTACTTTTTCTCAGAATGGCTACCATAATTTTTGCTTCTACTTTGGCTTTTTCTTCATCTCTCCTGACATAAACTTTTTGAGCCTCTTTTAATAAATCATTTAATGATCTTTCGTGCCAGTCTTCCAATTTTTCTAATTTCTTCCTAATATCTGATCAAGCATGAGTGACAAAATTGACTCTTAGTAGAGCCTGTCCAGCTACTGTCTTGGGATCTATCCCAGAAAATTGTTTCATATTTCTCCTAAGTCTCTCTCTAACCATTCAGTTGGAGACTTTTCCTTTCCCTGTTGCCCTTCAAAAGCCCCTTTAAAATTCTGCTCTCAAGGTGCTGCCTCTTTAATTCCTTTGATTACTAAATTACGGTAATCATTCATATTCCTTCACCCAGTCCCTTCATTGTGATTCCAAGCAGGAGGTGTCAATGGCATCTTCTGGTCTCCTGGTAGTCCCTGCTGGTTTTCTCTTTCCCAAATTCTCATACCTGCAACTCTAATAATTTCTCACTCCTCCTGAGAAAATAATATTTTCATTATTGCTTGCATCTCTTCCCAAGTGAAAATGTTTGGGCCTAAAAATTGATCTAATTGTTCAGCTGTTCCCATGGAATCATCTAATAATCCTTTAATCTCCTTTTTAAAATTTCCAACCTCTGAAGAAGTGAGGGGGACATTTACAAATCCTATTCCCCCAGTTCCCATTGGAACTTCCCTTAAAGGGAACAAACGGACCTCTCCATCCCAATTCTTGTGTCCTTTTTCTCTTATGATACTTCTTTCCTGTCTTGGGGGGTGTCGGGAGAGGGCTGTTCTGTAACTGAGCTCCCCGTACTTTGGTGTTTTGCTTCCTCTTTAAGAGGAACAGCAGAAGCGGTCATTGCCAGGGGAACGGTGCAGGCGAGGAGGGGGGGGGGGGGGTAGGACTTGGGAGTCCTTTCCAAAGCTGATTCCTCCAGGACTGGGGGGGCATAGGCGGGGACTGCCGCCAGAACCATCAAGGGGACAAGCTCTTCTGGCGGATACCAGAGTTTGGCGTGGACTCTCTGCACACGGTCCACAGCAGCCATGGTGGCAGGACTCTGTGCTGCCGGAAGACCCAGGGGGTCTTCTTCGGGGTCGAAGCCAGGTTCAATGGAGCTGTGGCAGACAACGCAGCGGAGGCAGGGGCTGGTGGAACGGCCTGCAGACATTGAAACGGGGGCCGGAGCCGGGACCGGGGCCAGAGCTGGGGTAGGGGCGGGGGGGACCCCAAAAGCAGTGGGCTGGGCTGCCACAGGACCCACGGGGGCTGAAGGGGCGGCGGGAACACTGGGGCCACCGGCGGAGCCACTGTCGCTGGGACAAGTGGTGGAGCCATGGGTGGTGCCATAAGAGCCAGGATAGGCGGGACCTCGGGCCCCAGGACTGGAGGTGCAGCTGTGAGTGGCACAACAGGAGCCTGGGCTTGGTGCGGAGGCAAGCGGGAATGGAGGGGGAAATGCTTCCAGGGGGTCCCAGCCCTTGTCTTTCTTGTTTTCCCTTTGCTCCTTTTCTTGGGTCTCTGATAAGTTAAAAATTCTTATCCCCTTAGGCTCTATGTTTCCCACCCAGCATGAAGTGTACTTGCCGCCTTCTGTGTTAAAGGGTTCTTTCGAATTTACAAATACTTGTAAACCCTGACAGATCTAAACTTCAAAAGAGCCATACCTGGGCCAGAAAACATGGTCAGATCTTATTTCTTTCTCGGCCCAATCAAACATACAAAACTGTATCATTTTGACTTTGCTCTTTTCCTTTGTACTTGGTGTAGCGGGTTTGGTTCTGTAACCAGGCAGAAACACCAATTTAGTGTAGTGGTTTGGCCCAAAATACTCATTACTGTTTATCTTCTGTGAGATAAGAATTAGGAGAAACACAAAGCAGGCACCAAACTTGAAAGAATATAAAGAAGTTTATTAACAGACCTAAAAGAGGGAAAAAAAAATTATAGCACACCTTCAGAACTCTTCTCCTCCCCCCACCTTCCTCCCTTCTCCCACTGACAATGTAGAAAGACAACCCTTAAGATGTTCAGTCTGTTTACCACTTCCATAATAACCTTGTTCAGTCCATTTAGAAAGAGAAGTCTCTTCTTGCTCATGCTATGAAAACATTATCACAACAAGACAGCCGCCCACTTCCAAATAACTTTGTTCAGTCCATTTAGGAAGAGGAGTCTCTCTGCTCGCATGCAAGTCCCTTCCCCCGACTTGCAGCTTTTCCCACAACTGCTTTCCAGGGTCCACTCTTGAAGTTTTTTGGGGTACAATTTTAAGGTTGAGCTGTTCAGAAACAAAAGTTCTCTTCACCCATCTCTGGGAGCATTTCATCTCTAAGAACAGAGGCCCTTCTCCTTCCCTGGGAGCAAAGGGTCTTCCTCATCTTCATCGTTAGGACTATCTCTGGGAGTATCTCTAGGAATTGAGGTTTTCTCCTTTCCCATTTGGAGCAAAAGTCCTCATTGCTTCCATCTCTCCCTGTCCAAACTTCTCATCAAATTACAGCTGCATCAGCATCTGCCTATCTCAGCACAGGTGCTGAAATCACAAGTACGAGTTGAACACTCCACCCCCCATATCTTCATGAAATTACAACGGGCTATTCTGATATATCATAGCTTCACAACAGAATTTCAGCTTTAAGCATCTCCTCTTTCTCTTCCCTCAGGTTTTCAGCTCTTCACAGCACTAAAAGGGTTAATCTCACCTAGGCCTTGCGGCTGGAATGTGGCTTATCGCAGTGGAGAGGGGGGAGAGCCAAGCCACTCAAGCTGCCCACAGCAAGGCAGTGGGGGGGGTTCCATGGATGGAACAGGGCCTATCAGCTCCAGGATGGCCGTGGCCCGGCTCGGCCTGGCCCAAGCAGGACCTGCCTGTCCCAGCTCCGGAAACGAGAGAGAGAGCTGGGGGGGAGTTTGTCTATTCTTAAGTGTGTATCACAGAGGGGGTCACAATTTTAAGTGGCTTCAAGAATTGTCCATATTCAGTCTGGCCATCTGATAGGTTCTCTCAGATCACAGAGAAAGCTGTAGGAAGAACATCACTTCCGAGACTTAGCTTGCTAACCTATGACACTTGGGTTTTTATTTCAGTTAGCTAACATAACTCCCAAAGGACTTTCCTGAGGTATCTCTGCTGGCACGCCTCTATTCCCTTTTTTATTTCCTGATTCTTGCTTACTGGTTTTATGTTCCATTTTCTCAGAATCTTTTCCACCCTTCCCAGGCCTTTGTTTCCCACTATATATATATATATATTTTTTTTTTAATAGGAAAAAAACCTCCAACAATTCAGATCCCACCCCCTCTTCCCCCTTTTCCTCTCCTAGAAAATCAAAAGTTCCCCCCTCTTAATACAATATGCCTCCCTCCAGAAAATAAAGTTATATTTCAGGGTTTAACATTTCTATCATATACATTTTCATTCATTCTCACTCACTCCTTTTTTTTTTATTGTTCCAATTTCTCTTTCTCAATCGCTATCATTCACAACCACACAAGATAAAGGTACCTTTTAATTTCAAATTGTTGGCCCATATTCACCCATGGGCCCAATGTTCCAGGTTTCTTGAATTTATCCTCAATTTGGCAAAATTAAGTCTGGATTTCTTGGAATTTAATCCTCAATCCGGCAGTCTCAAAACCCAAATTTCTTGGAGTAATCCTCAATTTGGCAGAATTAAGCCCGGATTTCTTGGAATTTTTAATCCTCAATCCAGCAGTCTCAAAACCTAAATCTCTCGGATCCAATCCTCAACCTGGCAAATCTTTAGGGGCACTTTTACTTTTTGTCTGGTTTCCTCGTGGTTTGTACTAGGAAACTCTTGACTCCCCTCCTTCAAGGGATCCAATCCCTCCCCTACAACCCAGTCCCAGTTAACCCGGGGGTTCTTTCACTCCTTTTATCTTTCACTTCGCCTCTTTACTGACTTCTTCCCTCGTGGGAGAGCAGAAAGCAACCTTAGAAGCTCCTCACTCGCTTCGCAGGTCTGGGGATAACCAGCCCGTGTCTCATACACACACTTTCATCCCCCATATCTGCTCCCCCCCAAGAAAAAGAGGAAAGAAAAAAATACTCACCTTTCTCTGAGTCTTCGTGCAGAAGATTTTTACGTGCTTAACTACTGCGGTATCTTAGGGAGCCTTTTCTTTCCTTTCTTTTTGCTTTATTGTCTCCTCTCTTGTCCTCCAGGTGTTTGACCTGCAAACCCCCCGACCCACCCCGGGAAACACAAAGTGAGGCGACCAAAAGCGGGTGGGGGGCACCCCCCCACTCTGGGCTCCCCGGCAGATCTCAGAGGTGAGGCCTTTTCCCTTTATGGGCCACCAATTGTGAAAAATGAGGTTCACTCTGTGATAAACAAAATTGCCCAATCAAAATTTATAAAGAAATGACATTTATTATGCAACCGAAATATCGGTTTCAAAAGCCATAATCGAGAAAAGCAGCTCCGAGCCCGGGGTCGGAGCTGGGTGAACACGCATAGATCTGATCTCTATAGCACCAGACCTCCCAAGTTCACGGCTGCTGCTTTGGTTGGTCCCTTCTTATACAGTTTTTGGGTGAAGTCCGAATTAATTCTATTCTTCTCATATTCATGAAGTTTTCTTGTCCCGGAGTTGGGCTGCACAAAGCCTTTCCTTGGTCTGATGAATCGTCCATCCTGGGTGATGAGTGGGTCATTTCTGCTGATGGATGGGCCATCTTGGGTTCCTGGAACAGTTATTCTTAGTTCCCGGAATGTGGAATGTCCGATTCCTTATCAGATTTGATGTAGATACCAGAAGGTGGTAATCAAGTCGTCATGGTGCAAATGTCCCGGTGATAAGATCCAACCCCACCTAGGTGGAATCCTCACTTATTGTGAGGAACTTCTTTTGGTGTTGTGAAATTTTTCTCTCAGCCAAGCCGGTGGGGGGGGGGGGTTTGAAACTTTGTCTCTACATGGTCTGATTACATTCCAGTTTTATATATAATAGCACGAATTACATACTTTATTTATAACAACTCTTTGTAAAATTTTAAGAAAAGTTTAATAAAAGGGACAATTAGGAGACAATAGCAAAAAGGGTATTATGGCCAGGTGCTTTGGCAGAGATCCAAAGGCACACTTCTACATCCAAAAGATCCTCTTTAAAAGTACATCTCTTATTGCATATTCATCACAATCATGCATGATTCATAAATTCTTTGGAGTTTCTATGTATCATCCCATCAGCCTTATCTTCCTCCTTGGCTCCATTCAATCTCTGCTCCCTCCATAAATTCTTCTCTCTGGTTTTGGGGTTTCTTCTTCTCTGAAAAGATACTCCAGGAATGTGAAGACTTTCTCTGCCTATCTTTTCTAAATTGACTACCTAAACAATAGACATTCTATATCATGTATGACATTACAGAATCTAAGTAAAGTTTTTCTAACATTAAGGAACATGCAAAAAGCCAACATCACAATACATTCATAACATTACCACTATGTTATAAACATATATTATAATATTGGCTTCTCGCAAGTATAAAGGTAGATATTATATAATGTTAGAAATGCTTTTTTGCTGTGTGGATGTAGTTTTCTCTCTTTTTAGCAAGAATGTTAGCAAGTGTGAGCAAGTAAGATAACCTCCAAGCTAACAGAGGATGAGGCCCAAGAAGCTGCTAATCAACACTTTGTCCAGGGAACAAAAGGACCTAAAGGCTACTCTGCCCGGGGAACAGGTGGCAGCCAGGAGAGTCCGAGAGCCGTTATCGCCACTCTGCCCGGAGAGACAGAGGCCCAAAGCTGCAATCAGCCCTGACTGTCTGGAGAATTAAGAGATCCACCCTACCATCGACTCTTACCTAGCGGGCCCAACCCCAAGAATCAAGAGAAATAAAACCACAAGGCAGAAGACTACGCATGCTCTAAAAAGGCGGAACCAAGGAGTGGCCATGCAGAACAGCTCCTGGAAAAGTGTGAATATGAATCGAGGACAGTAAAAATGGTATAAAAAGGACTCACCTCGAGCATCAGGTGTGCTCTTGGCAGAGCACCAAGGCACCTGGCCATTACCTCTTTGCTTTATTTTATGTCTCTTATTGTCTTTATATTAAACCCTTTAAATTCTCACAGGAGAGTGAACCTCGTTTTTCACAACTAGTAGTACCCATAACGAGAACATCAGAGTGCTATGTGCTAATCATTTCTGCTTTGCATTTGATGCGAATTGAAGTGTAGCAACCCTCTATGAAATATTTTCCCATCCTTTGGCTACAGGTGCAGTAAAAGTGGAAAGTATTATTATTATTGCTTTTTGCGCCATGTCCTCTTTCGATGCCCAGAACCATCTACACATATATATATATAATTTTTTTTTAATGTTTATGACTGATTTGGCTTAATATTTCAATACTTAGAGTGGGCTCCTGCACACCCTGGCCCCGGAGGCTCCCTCTGCTGTGCCCTGCTGGGTGTAGGGGAGAGACTAGCCGCTCCGCACCCTCGCCGTGCTCCCGGAGAGCCCCCCCATCCTGCCGCAGGGGTGGAGGTTGGGGAGGGGGAACGGGGACGGGGGGACCCACAAGCTTTCAACAACCCGAGTCACCGATTGCGCAAGGCGGTTGGAGGTAAATAGAATATATATATATATTTTTTTTTTTCCCACGGAGCGACACGGTGTCTAGACGCCCATGTGACGGGGCCGGGGCCGAGCTGGGTCCGCTCCACTGGGCACTGAGAGCCGCCGCCGGAGCCAGGGGAGGAGCAGAGCCGGGGACTGAGCGGAGGGCAGGGGGCGCAGGCACCGCGCCGCTGTCGGCTCCGTTCCCGCTGTACCCCGCTCTGCCGCCGGGGCTCCTCTCTCCTGCATCAAGGAAAATACGGAGGCCCTCGTGCGGGGAGGGCGGCTCGTTGTAGTGAGTGGAGGGAAGGAAAAAACAAACAACCAAAAAAAAAACAAGAACGAAGGAGGAGGACGAGGAGAAGGAGGAGGACGAGGACGTGGACGAGGAGGGGAGGGGAAGGCAGGAAGAAGCGGGGGGAAGTAAGGCAGGCAGGAAGGAGGAGAGAGGAGGAAAAAAACCCAAAACACCGAAACAGAGGCACCGGCAGGAAGGAGAGGGTCTCCAGGCGGTGGGCAGCCCCGCACCCATGTAAGCACCGCCGGGAGCGGAGGGCGGCTGGCGCGGCTCGGCGAGGCTCCCCCCGCCGCCGCACCCTGCTGGGAAAGGCAAGGAGGAGGGGACACAGCCCCACTTTCGTTTCCCCCCCCCTCTTCGTAGCAGTCGGATCAAGATTCCGTGTGTGTGTCCATGTGGATTAAAACTTTTGGAAAAAACGAGGGAAAAACCGACCTCGACCACCCCCTCAAGACGACCTGGGCTTTAAAAAGGGATACAACACTGGATGCGCTTGTTCGTCTCTTTTGTGACAGATGCTTAAACCAACGTCCAAACCTTAGGGTTGGTGTTTCGGGGTTTTTTAATATTTCTATTTTTTTTTTTTTTTTTTTTTTTGCTAGACACCCTTTTGGCTCGCTTTTTTTTATTCTTTGATTCTGCCCTGCGCCGTATCCCTGCCTCATCATCCCCCCGCACTCCCTCCCCTGCCTGAAGGGTTGATGGGCTCTGCGGCCCCTGGGCAACCGAGGCCCTCCCGCGGCTCCGGCCGCTGTCCGCCGTCGCACAGGGCGGCGAGGAGCCGACAGCCTCCGCCCGCCTCACCCCGCGCCGGGCGCCGCAGGCTCTAGACGGGCCTTTCATTTTTCTTTTAAGGGCAAAGCCTAGGCGACCAGCGGCTCTCCACTGCTCCCCGATTTTTTTCCTAATTTGATTTTTTTTTCCTCTCTCGCGCGCTCGCGGCCCCAGCGCGGAGACTGGCGTATGTCACAGCTCGCCTTGGCCCCGCCGCCGCCCGCCGCTGTCCGCCGCCGCGTCTTGGCTCCCGGCCCCTTCATGCGCGGAGGACGACATGCCCGTTTTGTAGCCAGGGCACCCTCCTCTCGTCCCGTATGTTCAGGACCAAACGTTCGGTGCTGGTCAGGCGGCTCTGGCGGAGCCGCGCGCCCGGCGGAGAGGAGGAGGAGGCGGCGGCGGGCGAGTCCGGTGCGGCCGTGGCCGTGGCCCGGGCGTCTGCCTGCGGCGGGGGGCTCGAGTGCTGTCCGGGCAAGGCGGGCCGCGGCGGGCGGGCGGCGGCGGGCGCGGAGGAAGAACTGAAGGCGCTGACCCACGCCGTGCTGAAGCGGCTGAAGGAGCGGCAGCTGGAGGGGCTGCTGCACGCCGTGGAGTCCCGCGGCGGGGCGCGGACCCCCTGCCTGCTGCTGCCCGCCAAGGCCGACTCGCGGCTGGGACAGCACTGGTACCCGCTGCCCGTGCTGCTCTGCAAGGTGTTCCGCTGGCCCGATCTCCGCCACTGCTCCGAAGTGAAGCGGTTATGTTGCTGTGAATCCTACAACAAGGCTCACCCCGAGCTTGTCTGCTGCAACCCGCACCACCTCAGCCGGCTCTGCGAGCTAGGTACGGCGGCGGAGGGAGCAGGGGTACGGGGAGATGGAGGGGATGTGGGGAGATGGAGGGGATGTGGGGAGATGGAGGGATGAAGCCCCATTCGCCTTCCAGCCCACCAATCTTTTTTTTCCTTCTGGAAAAAAAAAGAACAACAAACCAACACACGAAACCTCCTTTCCACTGCCTTGGTTTATGTATTTTTTTCTGTTTAGGGGAGGGGGTGAGTTCCCGCCCCGGGGTCCCGGCGCGGCGGGCGGAGCAGTCTCCTCTCCGTCTCCGCGCGGTGCCGGGGATTAAGAGCCGGGCGGCCCTAGCGCTGCTGCGGTTCCGCCGAGCCAAGGAGGCCCCGATCAGACAGCCCGAGCGGCAGATAGCAGGGAGACTGGCGCCAGACGGCCCCTTTTGTTTATCTGACAGTTAAATATCAAGGCAATCACCACCTCTGCCCTGCCTCCAACCCCCAGAGCTAAGACAAACAGTTTTGATAAAAGAATGCCACTATTATAATAATTTCCTATCTTTTTTTCTTTTTTTTTTTTCCTTTCTTATGGCTCTGCCTTTATTTTCTCTGTACTTTTCTAATTCCAGAGTCTCCCCCTCCACCCTACTCCAGATATACAATGGATTTTCTCAAGCCAACTGGTAAGTGGACTTTTTGCAATGCAGACTACAGATAAAAGGGAAAACTGCCCCTTTCTTAGCTAAGGGAAACATCTCCTGCCTTTGTCATGCTTTTTGCTTTTAGGCTGCTTGCCTCTGTGCTTCTTGCTGCCCCTTGAAAAATTAACATATACTTAACATATAATTTATCTAAGACACCCTCTGCATAAAGTAGGATTTTAAAACTTTGGCAAGAAACTCTAGGAGGGATTGCAGTGCAGCGCAGGCCTGCACTGCTCGAATCAGCCAGGAAAATAATGGGCTCCAATTGGAAATGGCAGTGCTCCCGCACCCCTGGGTGAATTTTGTAGGGATTTATGCTGGGAGCCAGCACAGCATCTCCCTAATTACTGGGAATCCCAATGAACCTTGATAAACGGACTTCTTAGAAATCTTTATGTGTTTTAAAGGAAACTAATCCCACCTTGTCAGGTTGAAAAAAATTAGGAAAAGGGGTTGAAATGGTTTTTTTATTATTTTTTTTTAGCAACTCTTTGCATGCCTGTTGCTTGTAATTGAGTGTCAGGGTACCAGGGGAGAAGTCCATTTGAGGCTGGCACCAGCTCTTTTGCGATTGTCTGCATAAACGCTTGGTTGGCAGTGAGCTTGCCGGGTGTGAAATAAATCAGTCTGGAAGAAGGAGGAGATGTGGGGAGAATCTGAAATGGGGGGAGCTCAGGAAGGAGCAGCTCCTGGCTCCTCAAGGATTAGTGGATCTGGAATGTTGGCTGGAGCACGGTGGTCTCTGTGGTCATGTCCCATGGTCATGGCAGGCAGGAGGGGCAGGGTGGTACATGGAGGCAAAGAAGACCAATACTAGGTTACTGGGGTGCTTTTTTTGCCAAAAGAGCATTTTCTGTAAAATTGTTGCTCATCAGTTTCTTGGGACTAAAATAAACCCCAACCTTGAGGTTGCTTTGGTACCGTGTGGGGTCCCATCTTGCCTACTGCTCCTTTGGAGGCTGGACTGTTGTTTTTTCCCCCTCTGCAAACTTTTTAAGAAACACTGATAAGTCTTTTTATGACTTGTGGAAATAAGAAAAGATATTTAACAAAAAATTGGGTCACAAAGCATGAACTATTTTGCCTCAGCATGAAAAAAACAGGAGATAAAGAGTCATGAATGAAAGAAGGATATCTGGAGTAGGTTCAACATCCTGAGCACGTGCTGGTATGCAGAAGGGTTGCTCTGTAATAGACTTTGAGTGTCTGCCAGGTTGCAAAATTTTGTGGGTTTGTGTGAGATTGGCATCATTTTGCCTGCATCCCTGCAGTGCTTCCCCAAAAGTTTCTATTACTTCTGCCTTTATTGCTTTTCTTTCCACTCACCAATGATCCTGGCATGGGGTGTAAAGGGCTTCAGAGCTGCAGGAGAGAAGGGTTACAGCTTGATTTTGGTTTCCTGCAAAGATGTTAGGATAAATCTGTTAGCAGGGTTTAAACATCCAATCTGCCTCTGCCAGGACCTCATTTTCAGTTAGCCCAGTGATATATTTATTAATCATCAAGCGTTGACATAAGGTAGCAAAATGTGTGTAAACAGAAAAGCTGCATAACATGAATGTGCCATTTTGAAAGCAAAAGTTATTCCTATTGGCCAATAGGAAGTGATTAACACTGTCCATCAGAAACACAGGAAAAAATGGGTTACTCACCAAAAAATCCTCCTTTTTTTTCCTTTTTGAAAGAAAAATCCGTTTTACAGCTGAACTCTAACTGGGCTGCAACAGGCTGAAGTGGAGCCTGGAAGTCTGTTGTTGCAGGTGGGTTTTGCAAGCTCAGGGTTTCTTGGCATTTCTACTGGGGAGGGACCAAGAGTTTCCTGTCCCAGCATCAGTGTCATCTCCTATGTCAGTTTCCCACCTGAGGTTGAGGATTGTTTAGATGGGAGAGGGACAGTAGATGATGATGGGAAGGTGTGAAACCTTTTACCTGGCTGATGTACATCAGCCATCTTCTCCCCTGGGACCTTGGGGGGAGGATGGTCCCTCCATTTAGACTTGGGCAGCTGCATCTGCTGATAGAGCTGAGAACATGCATTCAGCAGGAAACTTTTGCTTTTCCATCAAGTGTGATAGTGGTAACAAAAATATTAAAGTATTTAGTGCCGTGTCTTGTGTTTCATTTGGACAGACAGACAGGAATACCAGGACAAATATGGGCTCTCAAAGTGGTCGCCAGGGCCCATGATCATAGAATCACAGAATGGTTTGGGTTAGAACGGACCTTTAAAGCTCATCCAGTCCAACCCCCCTGCCATGATCTGGGACATCTTCAACCTGACCATGTTGCTCAGACCCTCGTCCAACCTAACCTTGAATGTTTCCAGGCATGGGGCATCTACCATCTCTCTGGGCAACCTGTGCCAGTGTTTCACCACCCTCATTGTAAAAAATTTCTCTGTTCTATCTAGTCTGAATCTCCCCTCTTTTAGATTAGAACCATTATGATGGGAATTAAATTGGTTTCTTGGAGGTGATGGAGGCTGATACAGGCCGTGTCACTGGCTGGAGGAAAGCAGGGATGGACAGGGAGCTGGGGGTCTGCTGCAGGCAGTGAAATTCCACATCAGTTTGTGCATTGGCAGGATAGATCTGGCAGAGCGGAAAGATCTGGCCTTGATGGCCAGGTTACCTGCGGGAAGGTTGGAGGTCCAGGCTGGCTTGCTCATTCATAGAATCCTAGAATGGTTTGAGTTGGAAGGGACCTTAAAGACCATCTAGTTTCAAGTCTCCTGCCATGGGGCAAAGACACCTTTCACTAGACCAGGTTGCTCAAAGCCCCATCCATCTTGGCCTTGAACACTTCCAGGGACGGAGAGGACATTCATCAAGGAGAGGACTTCCCCTCTTCCTTACACAGGACATTTGCAGGGATGGGTGACAGTGGCTTGCACGGGGCTAGGCTCACCCTGCAAGCCTGAAGGCATGTGGGTGCTCAGCATCCCTGATGTCCCTGCAGGAGCTGCTGCTTGCAGCTGTGTTGGAAGTGAGATGGAGAGCAGTGCCTCCAAATAATTCAAGCAGGTATTTTGACCCATCATTAAGTGGGACAAGACGCTGCAAGTGGCTGTGTCCATCATGCTTCTGGGTGGCTGGTCATGGTGGTGCTGGAGTATGAGAGTTCAGGAAACCCACTGAGATGTCGCTGCAGAGTTGAATGCCCTCCTGTGGCATTGAATTTCAGGGGAGCTGAAGGTTTGGCAGCTTCCAGGAGCTATTGGACATGTTGCAAAGTTCTGCTGGTGGCCACCAGGATTAATTTTATGTCTCTGCCATGATTTTATATTGTGAGAAATATTGCATCTTCTAAAGAGACTTCAGAGGATAATTCATTGATGAGGAGAACTGGCTGTGGATGATGGGATACAAGAAGGGAGCTGATAAGTCATGAAAGCACATCACCCCAGTGCTAGGTTTATGCATTTTAAATTGGGATAGGATTCTCTCCTGCCATCCTGTTTGATGTGCTAACAGGGGACCTGGTTGCATATGATCCCTAGAACAAGACAACATGGAAAGGGTAAATGATGTTGTCTATCCCACAGGGACTCTTCAGGGACCTGTAGCTGGGGGCAGAAGGAGGCCAGTGCAGAGCAGGGTGGTCCAGCCTGCATTCGGAAAGCATCTGTAGCCCAAGCAGTTGTAGCCATCCTAGGAGAGGGGCAGGGGGAATCTTCTGCCTGGACTAGAAAGGGTTAAAAACAAGGACCACACCACACCCCCTCCCCACACACCCCCCATATTTCTTATAGCATAGAAAGCGTGACAAGTCATCATATACAGTATTTTGCAAGTAAGTCTATTTCCTGTCTCCCCTACTGGTTTTGGTTTGATTAAGTATATCCTGTTAAACTGTCTTATTTCTGTTAGGGCTTTACTCTGATAAAATGAGGTTATACAGACAGGAATTTCTTATTCACTTGGATTTCAGGGATGAAATCTTGAAAAATTACTTTATCAGTAGGGAGAAAATGATCTTGACTCTCCTGGTGATGGCCCTTGCTTTGAGATACAGCTGTGAGCAAATTGATGTCATTAGAGAGCCCAAATTTGACAAAACCCAAAGTCTCGGAGAACTTGCTGAGGAGCAGAAGGTTGTGTGAACTTCACAGGCCTTCTCAGGCTTGTCCTTGAGCTTGTCCCACACAGGGTAGTGACCAAAAAGGTGAAGTTTGCCTGCAGGACAAAGAGATTGGTGTTGGCTTCTGGCTGTTCTCACTTGGAGGAACAAGCATGGGATGGAAAGTTCCAAATCTTGACCTCCAATACATTCATGCATCAGGAGAAACTTTTAATAGGGCTGCCAATCTTACTCTGCCCTTTGATGGTGCATGGAGGAGTTGATCCAGTTGATCCAGTTGCCCACCTGTCTTAGGAGGTGACAGCAGGGTATAAGCAGCTGGTGGTGACAAAAATTGAGTGGAGAAATGCAAATGTAGACTGTTTGCTGCAAAAGGGCAGCAATGAGACATTTCCTTTTTGGTTCCCATTTGTGCCGGTTTGGGCAAATTTGGAAATATATCCTCTGAGAGAAGGCAGGTTACAACCATCCCTCCCCCACCGGGTTCGGGAAAAAATAAATTTTCCTCGAAGGAAAGTGAAAGAGATAAAAACTATTTATTTAACAAACACACAGGAAAAGGATAATAATGCTGAATAATAAAACCTCTCGCTGTGAAGAGAAAAACCTGGGAAAATTTCAGAGTCCTTCCGTAGGTAGCCTCTCCCCTCCTCCTGGAGCTGGTACAGGGTGGGCCCACCTCCAGGGCCAAGGGCTCGGTGGAAAGTCCTCCCGATGCATTCTGATGTTGAAACAGTCCAGCAGAGAAGAAGGGAAAAATCAGAGTCCTAGGAAAACAAAGTTCAGCTGTCCGGAGGAAAAGGAGCTGAAAAACTGGCTGAAAGCTGTCTGGAAAAAAAACCCAAGCAGGATGCTTCCTCCTGCTCCCGCTGCTGCTGTTAGAAGCAAGAGGAGTCTGTGTGTATATCTGTGTATCCTTGAAACACTGCTTTGAAAGTTCTCTGGGTTTTTTTCCCTCTCCCCCCTCTAAGGCTCAGTTTAAAGGCATAGAAAGGCACAAAATTAATTTCTGGGCATAGAATAGCGATATGGGATACACATCATAAAGTCACCCCAAGACACCATTTCAGTGAGTTACAGGTATTGAGTAAATTGGAAGTGTAAAACATTTGTACATTTAAGCATCTAATGTGGGATAAACAAAATTGCCCAATCAAAATTTATAAAGAAGTAACATTTATTATGCGACCGAAATATCGGTTGCAAAAGCCACGATCGAGAAAAGCAGCACAGAGCCCGGGGTCAGAGCTGGGTGAACACGCACAGATCTGATCTCTATCGCACCAGACCTCCCAAGTTCACGAATGCTGCTTCGGCTGGTCCCTTCTTATACAGTTTTTGGGCAGAGTCCGAATTAATTCTATTCTTCTCATATTCATGAAGTTTTCTTGTCCCGGAGTTGGGCTGCACAAAACCTTTCCTGGGTCTGATGAATTGTCCATCCTGGGTGATGAGTGGGCCATTTCTGGTGATGGAAGGGCCATCTCTGATGATGGATGGGCCATCTCTGGTTCCCGGAACAGTTATTTTTAGTTCCCAGAATATCCGATTCCTTATCAGATGAGGTGTAGATATTAGAGTGTGGTGATCAAGTTGTCATGGTGCAAATGTCCCGGTGATAAGATCCAACCCCACCTAGGTGGAATCCTCACTTATTGTGAAAGAAATACTTTTAGTGTTGTGAAATTTTTCTCTCAGCCAGGCTGGTGGAGGGATTTTGAAACTCTGTCTCTACATGGTCTGATTACATTCCAGTTTTATACATAATAGCACGAATTACATACTTTATTTATAACAATTCCCTTCCTTTTTATATGGAAACATTAATTTGTGCTACTTTTTGTTACTATAAAAAATAGAAATACTATGATCAAATATTTACTACAAATATAAAGGTATGAATATTCAAACAAAAGAATTCCTTTTAGTCATAGCTATTTAGTTTTTCTTGTAACTCTAGCTTTTCCTCCTTTATCTGCTTTTCAAACTTTATCAGAACCTCAGCAGCTTTACTATTTGCTTCTCCTTCTTTTAATTCCATGATTTTAGAGATTTTATTGTTTTTGCCTAATCCTCCAGCAGCTAGTTCCGGGTCCATGGGCATTGCAGCTATTTGTATGCCTTGTACTACTGAGTGTATTAATCTAATAAAACATGATATCATGCAGGGTATGAATATCACCCCGGCCACTGAACAAAGTATGAAAAATGCTGCCTTCTTCCACCATGTACCATCAAATAATTGTTCCCACCAAGATGCTTGTGAGATGGAATTCCATTTTTGGACTGGAACATGTGCCACCTTTTTGATCTCAGCTGCAAGGTCCCTGATGGTCTCTCCATAGTCATCAATTTCTATGCAGCATTCTGATTCATTGAACTTCCCACAGACTCCCCCTTCCTCAGCTAACAAATAGTCTAATGCAATTCGGTTCTGGTATACAAAGGCACGCATCTGAGAATGTTGTTTAGCTAACAGTTCTAGTGCATCCGAGGTATGATTTGAAACCACTTCTACTACAGCTTGGAGCCTTATGAGTTGATTGAGTAAATATACAGGGGTTCTATACCCCCAGCTCCCATCCTGTGCCCATGTTGCTGGGCCATAATATTGGATTATTCTTTCTGCGGGCCATTTTTCTTCACCCCATTTTTGACACCCACCTGCTATAGGCAGTGTTTTCTTTATCCCCCTTTTCTTTCGGCTTAAGGTTTCGTACAAGGGAGCGCCTAACAGGCCACTTTCTGATCTGGGGAGTATAAAGAAAGAAGGTCGAATCATACCTAGAGTGCATGAACCTTTCCATTTACTGGGCAGTTCGCTGTATGCCTTTTTGCCACATATCCATATATACCATCAGGGGCTTTCCATTTTATTCTCGTATTTTCTGGTTCTCTCCAATATTCTTTTAAGTCTTCTAAGGATTGGTAAGGGTTAGCTCCAGATTGCTTGTACCAGCAAAGGTTGACTCGACTATTCCAATCACAATTCGCTTTTCTTTCTTGACTCCAATATCCTGCAGGGGGTTCTGGTTGCCAGATTTTACTTTTATAATTTGAATATATTGCTAGGGTGGATATACATGGGGTGTATCCCACAACCTCAGTATATTCATTTCCTTCCCTGCTGATGCAAATTATTCCTATTACTCGTTGGTCTAGAATCGAACCTTCAGGCCTCTGTGTAGTCATTGAGAACTGATTTTTATCTCTTTTTAGAAGTTGTTCTGGAGCTAAGCCTTCACCCTTCCAAGGCCATTTTTCTGCTGATTTCCGCCCCCCGCATATCCAGCAGTTGGATAAACCTAACTCAGTGGTGATTTCTTGCATTAAGTCTATGAACAAGTTAGTGTTAGGGGCTGGCCATTCCCAATCCTTATACTGCTTTTCTAGAAGGTCATAATGTTTGCTTAATGCCAATAGTCTCTCTTGTTCTATCCTCTTTTTTTCTTATTTCTGATTCTTGTCTCTTAAGCTCTAATGCTACCTGTTTCATAGTGTTTTCTGGATCCATGCTATCTTTGTTCTTAGAAAAGCAAAAGGTGTTATCATATTGCAAGCATGCCCTGTCATCATTTTCCTCAAGGAGGTCTAGTATAACTGGTTCGTTGTCGAGGAGTGATCTATCTTTGTACCTTTAATTTTTCCCCACCCAGTAAGTTTTTCCATCCATCAAGCACATGCTTAATTTTGAATTATCATAACATAATTTGTTGATCTGGGAATAGGCTACAAAGATAGATTTTTTCTTCCCTCCAACCCATACAGTATGATTACAGTGGTCACTGATTGAAACCGGCATTTGGTCTATATTTCTCTTGTCTCCTATAATATTGGTTTCTAGTTTTGAAAGGAGGAACTTTTGACTTCCTTTTCTTAAACCTTGCATTTCGAGATAAGCATTTAATTTTTCCTTTTAATTCATAAATTTGAAATCGAGTGCCATTCAGATCACAATGTTTGCTATTTCCCTTGCAGTTCTCTGGGCTCTGATGTGTCTCCTGTCCTTTCAGGAGGACCTGCTGACACAGTTCGCAAAGGCTGGCAGCTTTTTGGCCCTCCTTGGGAGACAAACCCTCTAGTGGTGTATTAAGTGTTAGGCATATGGTCAGGCTCAGAACCATCAGGAACCCCCATAGGTGTATCCCTCTGCTTTTGCCTTCGTCCACTGGAGTGCAGCCAGTGGCGAGGTAAGCCATCTTCTCAGCAGCAGGAATATTCGGGGGTCCTATGGCTGGACCGAATAGCATACCTTCTCTTCTATACGTTCTACCTAGAGAGCTTTATTGTGTCTGATCCGCAAGGTGCTTTGATTGTTTTCCGGCACTCGATTGTTAAAATTTCTGCTTGTGCATCCAGTTTTCCCCTGACCCCCTATTTATATATGGCGTACCACTCAGGGGAGTCTAGTTCCAATTTCCCTACATTAGTAGCAAGGGTTAAGTATTGGCTAGTCAGGTCTCGCTCCTCCTGCAAACACTTTGTACATAGGCCTCTGGGCCAATCTCTTCTGCAACAATGAACAACCCAAATTTCATTACCATATTCACACTTGAAAGAGACAAAGGGATAACATTCACAACGAGTTACATTACAACTTATCTGATCCCTCTCAGTCATTTGTTGGGTCGATGCAATTTTATTTTTAAGTCTCCTGGTGAAGAGGTGATCCTCCACTCAGGTGTTCCTTCTTGGACTTCGATTTTCTTCACTCTGTTACAGCGGGGAATACTGTAACAAGTATATATCAAACCGGGAGTCCCGTGGAAAGGAAATATATCTGGACAGATTCATGGTAGATTGTTGCAGTGGGGATACTGTAACACCTATATCAAACCAGGAGTCCCGTGGAAAAGAAATATATACGGACGGATTCTTGCTAGATGTTTCAGAGATGTTTATTTCTCCAGCCGCATGGCCGGGCTCTGCCGAGGAACTGCTACAGTCAGGACCTGAGCTCCTTTGCCCGTGCAGGGGAACACAAACCAACCAATGGGGAACGAGGCTGACCAGGGGCAGGGAAACCCCGTGCCTCCCTCAGGGCTCCCGGGGCTACAGGGCAGGGAAGGGACCCCAACAGTAGATGTTTCAGAGAGATGTTTATTTCTCCAGCCACATGGCCGGGGCCCTGCTCAGGAACTGCTGCAGTCAGGGGACCCCAGGGACCTTTGCCCACACCGGGGAACACAAACCAACCAATGGGGAACGAGGCTGACCAGGGGCAGGGAAACCCTGTGCCTCCCCCCCAGGGCCCCTCCCCCCAGGGCCCCATGGCAGGGGGGGGAGACCCCAACATCACTTGAGAAGCGTGCGTCCAGCCTTTCTCTGCCGTTCGAATTGCTGCGTCTGTAGTGAGGAGGACAAGAAATGGACCCTCCCAGTGAGGAGTGAGAGGGGTTTCCTTCTATGTTATTATAAGAACTTTGTCCCCCGGCTGTATCTTGTGAATAGCAAATCCCAGGGGGGAATGTTGTGTCACCAGCCCACGTTTCCTTAACTTCTGTGAATTTTTATTGATTGCTGTCAGATAAGGATGGATTTGTCCATCCTCTATCCCAGGATGCCCTACTGGCATCCCGTATAACATTTCGAAAGGTGACAGCCCTGTCTCTGAATGCGGCATAGTTTGGATATCTAACAAGGCTAAGGGGAGACATTTTACCCATGACATTTTTGTTTCTAGCATTAATTTAGATAATTGAGCTTTTAGTGTCTGATTCATTATTTTTCAACTTGACCCGAACTCTGGGGGTGCTAAGGAGTGTGATACTCCCATTGAATTCTCAGAGCTTCAGCCAATTGCTTAATAATTTTTGAGGTATAATGTGTCCCCTGATCTGAGTCTATATAATCTATCATGCCATATCAGGGTATAATTTCTTCTAAATATATTTTTTTATAAGGTTTGGGTTGTACTTCTAGGGGTTGGGAAAGCCTCTACCCAATGTGTTAATTTATCTACTAATACTAACAAATTTTTATACTTTCCCACTTTAGGCAACTCTGTAAAATTTATTTGAATTTTCTTAAAAGGCCGGTGGGCTGCAGGGCAACTTCTCAACAGTGCTCGTTGAGATTTAGCCCGGTTTACTTTTTGGCATGTCATGCATCCTTGTACCTCCTGCTTGGCTAACTTATAAATTCTTTTATATCCGAAAAACCTTAAAAAATTTTTTGCTAAGGCTCGTGCCCCCCCCCTCCCCCCAGTGAGTTTGTTGATGTAGTTTCTTTAGGATTTTCCTACTGTATTCCTTTGACAGTAGCTCTCTCCCATCAGGTAACTTCCACTTACCTTCTTCTAACTTTTCCCTTATTTTTAAATAGACTTCAATCTCCTTTTTGGAAGGTTGTGGGGGGTATTCTCTGGGTTCTCTTTGCTCGACCTCCGGGGTACGCACCTTTAATAATGCTGCATTTTCGCCGCTTTATCAGCTCCTCGGGTCTGGAACTGCATTCCTGTATGCACTATTGAAATCGCCTCTGGCTCCCTGACAGCTTCCAGGATCTGTTTTATTATTTCTCCATGGATTAATCCTCTCCCTCTGGTGTTAATTAACCCTCTTTCTTCCCAAATTTTCCCAAAAGTGTGTACCACACCAAATGCATACTTAGAGTCCATAAAAAATAGTTCCCCTTTTTTTTTCTTTCGTTAGCCAATGTCCCAGGTATTTTACCTCGGGTTCAGTGAACTGCGGTTTTGATTTAGAGACTTTTAACCCCTTATCTCCTAAGAAATTTAAGAACTTTATAGTGGCTTCTCTCACATCCCTTTCTGCTGGTCCAGACACCAGCAAGCCATCCACGCACTGAGGCAGCCTGGCTCCCCGAACAAAACCGGCTGAGCACTTGCTCAAGAGCCCGACTAAACAAGCTTGGTGAGTCCACAAACCCCTGAGGCAAGGAGGCTCACCCGAGCCGCCGCCCCCAGCGAGTTCCCGGATCCCCCCACCGAAAAGTGAAACAATCCCAGCTCTCCTTTGCCAGAGTACAAGTCCAAAAGGCAACCTCTCAAGTCCACCACACTACACCAGGTATCTGAGGGGGGGTGCCACCCAGCAAAGTGCACGTGGGGAACAGTGCCCCAGCTATTACTTGCTTTAGTCCCTTTCTCCCTTCTATAGGAAGAGGATATTGTTTAACCCTTAATCAGATCTTCTGGCCTTTTAATCTCCATACGAATGGGTGTCATTTCTATTCTCCCTGCCTCTCCTTTGGTATACTAGACTTTCGGATTCACCTTGTCTTTATCTTCTATGGTTAGTTTGTATAAGCTCACTACAAGCTGTGACTCCTGAACAATCAAGCTTACCTCCAAAGCCACCATCAAATCTTTTCCTAACAAATT